>NC_056418.1:8977261-10227261 GCF_905147365.1 Aricia agestis
GATTAGGTGTTTACGGGAAACTGGTACGACAACCACCACCTAGGCGAGTTAGCTTGTGAGAGAATGAAGTGAATGGCGTATTTTTTATGCTTCAAGAATCAATGGTATTTTGTAAAAATAGCGTTTTACACACCCTCCCACCCACCCACCAAAATTGGAATTTGCGAGAAAAATAATATTTAAAAAAAAACTACGTGCACTAAAGTTATAGCACATTAACTTAACTATAAACAAACCAAAACTCTACCGATATTCAAAATAACAACATGATGTTATTGCCACAAGTATGATAATTTAAGTACACCAAAATTGCATAAAATCGGGGGTTTTATGATAAAACGGTTTTCTTTCATTTCTGGCTGGAAACTGGTACGACCTAGCCCACAGCCACCTCCTAAACTGGTTAGTACTACAGAAGTTAGTACAATAAAATTCATATATTATGAAGAGTCAACTATATAAAACGACTACATAAAAATAAAAATCTAATCCAGTATCAAGTTTTCTGTTAATCGGTCTAGATATTGAGTAAAATAGGTCGGCGACAAGCCACCAAAATTGGAAATCGCCTATTTATGTTTGTTTTCTTGGAAAATAATAATTATTTTAAAAAAATAAGGATAGGCCCAAATTATAAGCATTATGTTTTACTTTGAAAATCAAAAATTAAAACGATATCTTGAAAAAATAAGATAGTTTTCAGCCTTGCCGTGCAAAAAAGCGGTTTGGGAAATCCAGTCACCTACTGATATACCTTTGCGTATAGGAAATTTTCTCAATTTTAAAACGGTACTTATTTTATACTTAAATAATGACATTTCCTTTACTAAAAACGTGTTTTAAAACCCATTTTACGTAGTTGCAACAACCACAGCGCCTCATTATAATAACATTCAATATCAGCGCGCCTTGTACAGTGGGCAGTGGCGGTCACGACGCTCGCCGCGTTCTTGACAGGGCGAAAATGTATGAAGAAATTTGAGAGCGTTTCTTATTTTTCTTATAAATGAAAATGTTGTTTATTTTTATACAAAATATTTAGCTATTCGTATAGGGGACTAAATAAGCAACAATTTTTTTGTATATTTATTTTCCTTAGTTCACTGTATTTAGCTATAATGGTACCTAATCAAACACCATTTTTTAATCATTTGCGATTATTGTGATGGTTAAAACGTATTTATGTGAAAATGTTGTATGCGGCTATAAATTTTTTATGGTATAGACGAGGAGATGAATAAAATTATTATCTTTCATTTGAAAGCAAAATATCCTTACAGTGTGACTCCTAATTCTTTAAAATGGTATCTGAAAATCGCTCATATTTGTGAAAAAATGTGATAGCGTCCTTAATAAGAAAAAAACGTAGTTGAGTGATATAATTTTACAATCTACTTGTCAATACGCTAAAGAAACAATTAGTCTAGACATACCTCAACTACCTAACTACAACTTACAGAGTTCCTCAAGACAGTAAATAAAGTACTTACTTAACTGTAACTGTCAAAAGTTTTGTTTGTGTTGTTGTACCAAACAGAACCACAAGTTTGGGTAGGCCGTACACAAATGATTATAAAATATTCAAAGCGGCCTTGAGAGTATGTCGGCGCTTGACTTGTGTATTATTATTTATTCAAATCCATTCATTTTTAACATTTGGAAAACCTTTGACTCCTATTTCGACTTACTTAGTTTAAATAATATTTATTCAAGGTTACAATAGGATATATTACTGAAATGTTTTCACGTTAGAGGCATCACCATTCACCAGCATAGACGGTAAATAAAAGTTTTGTTCGACGTTTTACAACGTCAATAGTCTGATAGGACCATAAAGTTAATATACCTAGCGGAATAGAGCAACAATCTCAAGCTGTTAAACGAAACCGAAATTGACACTTACACAAGCATGATTGAACATGAATTCTATGAGATTAAATTGTCAACGTGCGGCACGTGCCGACTGGACGTCAAAAAGTGAGTGCTGCTGTCATGTATCACACGTCTCTTTTTACCACGCAGTGTTACTGACAGTGACATTTCTCTTGCTCAGACCTTTGTTTCTCTATTCCGCTAGGTATATTAACTTTATGGTGGGACGTATGCAAGATGTCGAATATTGGTCGGATTATTATTTTTATGTGGTAGAAGCGCCAGCTTTGCTCCGACCTTTGCGTAGGTACCTAACATTCCCTGTTGTCTGAAAGTCACGTCTCGAGTTAAAAACTTTACTTTAAAACTGATCGCCGCGTATTCTTGTAAAAGAAAAGTTTGCAAGTATTATTGCAAGTCGCAACTCATTAAAATTAAAACATCTTTTAGAATCGCGGTCTTCAGTAATTTAGCAAAACAGGCTGATTCATGGTTTGACATTTATAGGGAAAACAAGATAAATTATAATATAATTTGGAGAAATCTGTGAAGCTAATTACTTCAATGTGTATGAAAATTGACAATACGACCTGCAAACCTTTAAGAAGAGAGCGTATTCCCTCTTAAAAGGTCGGAAACGCACATGCAGCTCTTGTAATGTTGCGAGTGTCCATGGGCGACGGTAGTTGCTTTCCATCAGGTGACTCGTTAGCTCGTTTGCCCACTTATTTTATTAAAAAAAACTTGAGAGGTGTCAAGGGACGCCCGAATGGAACGAAGTTATTTCTTATGTTCAAAAAACCTATATACATTTATTACATATACACATCACATTGCACAAGCCTACATACATAATATACAAGCCCAGGAATATTTACTATCAACGTCCTCTGTCTGTCTAGCCTCCAGATTTACGCTGAACGCGCGATAAGGAACTTCGTTCCAAAAAATATTAAGTTGATGTTGCCCGCAACTATGTTGTGCTGTATAAATTCGTTTACGGCGCAAGAATCATGGTTTTTCCCAGGAATAAACCTATCGTGTGTCCTTTTCCGGGACTCTAAGTATCTTAGTATCTTCACACAAGTTTTCATTATTAATTTTGTAATTAATAGGTTTGGCAGTTTAAGGGCCTGTTTCACCACTTCCTAATAAGTGCCGAATAGGCTATCCACCAATTAACTTGACAGATAAAGTATGGAGAATCTGTCAAAAAAGATGTGAATAGCCTATTAGGCACTTTATCAGAAAGTGGTGAAACAGGCCCTAAGTGTGAAGAAGTATTGGACAGAGTATTCAATTGGAAAAGCTTTCAGAAATTCAAGGCCAATTTTAACAAATATAATATTTAAGTTATCTAACAATATTATGTACATTATACAGTCAAAGACAGTTTTGACTTTACCACCTTTCGACTTCATTTTATATAAAAGTTAAACCGAATCTTCGATCGTCTATTACCCAAGGGTACATTACAAATTCAGCCCCGGAGCTGACGCGCTCGAAAGCATAAGCTTAAACCAATAACTACAATAGCAAAATTTGAATACCGTCGCATGTGGTACCAAAAACTAGTGAATTTGCATGCCTGTGCACGACACGAGTATCGACCTTCACCTGAATTTCGTATTTGTGAAATTCACTGATGTACGAATAAAAGAATTCGAAAGTGGATTTACATAAGTAGTACATTTTTGAAATTATTTTTAGTCCTATTACATGAGAAGTTTTGCGCGAATTTTAAGTAAATTGCTGTTGTTTTGTTGTAAGTTAAAACTTTATCTTCTGCCCTACTAGACAAGTGGCAAGCGATTATCGTAAACGCCAACAAAATGTATGCGTAATAATCTTCGCTTCGCTAGCGAATACTAATATCAAACCCATACATTTTGTTGCGTTTACGATAATCGCTTGACACTTGTCTCTAGGCCCTGATTGGTAAGATTTCACTGGATTAACGGTAACGGATTAGCTTATAAGCTGATTTAGAAGCGCGAGATTCCCCTCATCCAGGGTTTCTCAAAATATTACATGAATTTCGTTCGTTCAGGTTCGCTTCGTTAGTAAGGGCTCCCACATATAAACACGATACGACGTCACGTCGTGGAAATCTACGACACGACGTCGTAACGTGTCACGAAAAAGTTGTAGGGCATTGTACTTCTTTATAAAGTGACTCCCGTTATTCATGGTTGAAAGAAATGGGTGAATCCTGTCTTCTGAGTATAATATGTCTTTTCTTTCCTCGTTTTCTTATTAACAGCAGAAGACACGTTACGACGTACACATCGTGGAAATCTAACCTAAGGGCAGTTTACGGCAAAAAATTATTCTGCGATTGTGCAATGGTAGCTTGATGGCTGCGGCCATACTAAGTAGTTATTTTAATTTGTAATTAAGATTATAATATTGACCAAAGTTACTTCATAAATCACAATATTATAATATTTATAATTTATTATGTGTTTTCCACCATATTTGTTTGTTTTTACTGTATTTGGTACATAAAACCCATCAATCCCCAAGCGGCAGCCGGCTGCCGTATAACAATTATTGAAAATCTATTGTGTCTGCGATACCCACGATAAAGGAACTACAACTTTTTTTACATCTAACTTTATTATCCTTTGCCAATATTCCATTGGTTACTCAAGGAGTTGTATATCATCTGGAGAAAACAAGGGTTCGTGGCGCCAACAGTTTGAGAAACCCTGCACCCCAATCTATGGATCCGCTTCCCACCCGCAATAAAGTATAATTTATTGGCGAAACGGTGCCATCGATATTTCATTCAATAAAACAGTAATCCCTCAAGAGCTTATATCCGTCTTTAATACCTTTAGTATTATTGAATGTATTAAGGTACCTACCCGGCTTAAGCGCACGGATAGGTGCTTTATCCGAAAATATCCCACATTTCTATACATATTTTTAAAGGGTAGCCGTGAGAATGGATGAATGGCTAGATATTTGTTATATACTAAGGGTGGATTGCACCAGAGGCGTGGTTAAAGTTAAAGCGATGGTCAAAGTTATGGTTATAGTTAAGGCTAACTTTAACCTTAACTTTGACCACAGAATTTGGCAGATGACAGCTGGTCCGACAAGGCTATAAATGAACGTGGGCGGGGGCGCTGCTGGTAAAGGAGAACTGTCAAAAATTGCGTTTTTGTATGATGATATTTGTTTGTGCATTTAAAGCCTTGTCGAGCTCTATGGCTATGGTTAAATCTGGCGTCCATTTTTGACTTTAACCAAAGATTTGACATTTTGCATTGTAGTTAAAGTTATAGTTAAAGACGTTACAGTTATAGTTAAGGTAAGTTGGTGCAACCCACCCTAAAAATATAGCTGAACGGATTAAGGCGAAATCTTATATTATGTTTAAATATTTATTGTTATGGCTTTGGATTAAAACTTAAGCCACTTCTATCACGAAAGATTACGGAGCTTTTCCAACATGTCACAAAATTAAGGGCCTGTTTCACTACTTCCTGATAAGGAGCCGGATAGGCTATCCGCAACTTATTTGGCAGATGCTCCGTATTCTATCTGTCAAGTTAAGTTGTGGATAGCCTATCCGGCACTTATCAGGAAGTGGTGAAATAGGCCCTTAGTATTGAAGAATGTTTGGTACGTGCGGATGCTATCTTGTGAAGTGTGTCACTCGTAAAGGAAAATCTGAGAAAGTGCTCCAAGGCTTTAAATGAACGTGGACGGGGCGCTGCTAGTAGAGGAGAACTGTCAAAAATGATGTTTTTGTGTGATAAAAGCGTTAGTTCCTTTTATCGCCACGTTCATTGATAAGTGCATTTTCTATACATAATATAAAACAAAGTCGCTTGTTCTCTTTAATCTTTAAAACTATGCAACGGATTTTCATGATTCTTTTAGTGTTAGATAGCCCATTTATCGAGGAAGGCTATAGGCTATATTTTACTACGCTAAGACTAATAGGAGCGAAGAAATAGAGGAAAATGTGGAAAAAACGGGGAAAATTGGAAAATCTCAGGAACTACTGGTCCGATTTGAAAAATTATTTCAATGTTAGATAGCCTATTTATTGAGAAAGGCTATAGGCTATATTTTATTACGCTAAGACTAATAGGAGAATGTAGAAAAAACGGGGGAAATTATTTGAAAGGGCTTATCTCACGAACTACTGGAGCAATTTTTATGTTATTTGGCACAGTAAGAAATTAAAATCCATAGCCTATGATCCTTCACGTGGTCTACGTGAAGGATCATAGGCTATGGATTTTAATCATTTTTTCAGTGGCTACATATTTTATACCCGTGCGACGCCGGGCCGGGTCGCTAGTGTTGAATAAATAATAGTAAAAATTATTACAACTCGAGACTGACGGCGACCATTGTTTGTGCGACGGGATAGCGATGGACGTTGCCATGGTGCCATATACTTATTTAGTTCAATAAAATAATATGGGCGTAATACTTTATATGGCAAAACAACTTTGTACGGGACAGCTAGTAATACTATTACATTGTGACACTTGACAGTTGAGATACAGTAGTTTTACCGACACTATATCTTATATCTTTAAACGAGCAATTTGTATATATATATATATATATATATATATATATATATATATATATATATATATATATATATATATATATATATATATATATATAATTGGAATCTCGGAATCGGCTCTAACGATTTTCATGAAATTTAGTATAAAGGGGGTTTCGGGGGCGATAAATCGATCTAGCTAGGAATCATTTCTAGAAAATGTCATTTTCATCGGATACCGAGCAAAGCTCGGTCCAACAGCTAGTAAATATAAGTCTATGAGTTTTACTCAAAACGATTAATTGTTTTGAGTAAAACTCATAGTATATACTTAATATTAAATATTAAGATGACATAATCACGGTCAAAATTATTGTGAAAGTGAGTTTTTTAGTGCTTGTTTACAAAAAAGTGGCATTACCTTTTTTTAGGCGCCAAAACATCCTTCTAACTATCCTTACTTCAGCCACGTGCGATAAGATTGTAACATTGAACTTATTTAAAATATTATAATAAAAAAGGCTTACCTACCTTAACTGCGTCTAGACGTTGGTGTATCACTTATCAGTGTGTATAGGGTATAACAAAACCTTTAGATCGCGTATGCATTTAATACTGTATATAATGTATACTACTGTGAAAGTAGCTGCACTAAAAGACCAAAAATTTTTTTGTAATTTGTATGGCCAAGCGCCCAAACGTCACCAGTTTTCCCATACAGAAGTGAAAAAAAAAATTTGGTCTTTCAGCGCTGCCACTTTCACAGTGAACTCTATACACGTGACTTATACGCACCCTAAAGTATTATCACTTAGTTTTGTTACACCCTGTATATTCGGCTCAGGCCTGGTTTCAATGAAACCGGCCACCGTCACCGAAAACCGGTGTGGGAGCTATTTATTCGGCTCAGGCAAACGCTTCCGATCCATTTGTCACTCACAAGTCACAAGTCGAGTACATACTACAGATTGAGTACTCCAGCAACTCTGACGTAGCCCCCGGGATCGCGGGAAAGGTTTGTTTTGTTATATTTTCACCTTCTTTGCTCTTTGTGGTGTAAAAATTTGTATTATAAATGCCATGGTTAATGAAGGATGTGAAGATTAAATATTTATGTGGTATTGTTTTTTTCCGGTGTTTTAGTGTGTTTTCCACTTGCAGCACTAGAGTACATTAGGCGGCACAGTGATCAAATTATTAGAATTTTTCAACTACAGCAAACGCTCCGAACAATCAAACAAAATAATTCAGCTTCCAATAATTATTATTAAGCACACTCGCAATGCTCTACAATCGAAAACACGCCTAATTTACTACATCCAGAAGATGTATTTTTTTATAACTCTAGGGCAGTGGTTCCTAAGCTTTTAGTCATGAGGGACCATCTTATCAAATGTTTGTCTTGCCGGGGACCACCAGTTGGTTTACCTAAATTAAGGGTTGTTTGATAAAGACGTTAAGCATAACTTCATAATTAGCACTCATTTTTTCATTTGGCTAAAATATAAAAGTTACAGATTTTATTTTTTAATTTAATGTGATTTTTGTTACTGCATACTCTTTAGTCTTTACTAACTTCTGACTTCTCAAATGTTATTAGGATAGCTTCGCGGACCACTTGGAATGGCTTTAGAGACCATCACCCTACGAATAATTATTATTCGTAGCCACCACCGCAGTGGTCCGCGGACCAGCTGTTAAGAACCACTGCTCTAGGAGAATAGACAAAAGAAGTATACAAAAGGAAACATAGAGAAATAGAGCGCCTTGTTTCAAGAAGAATGTCATTGTCATACTGACATTTACACAGCATAATAGGAATGAACGAAACATAATTTAATATTATTTAAAAATTTACGCGTTTACACTTAATTACTGTGTTTTTATTTCACCTATATTATTTTATTGATAAATCATGTAATTCAGCAGAAAATGGAGGAGAAAAATTATTGGAAATTGTCATAAATTTTTGGATATAAATTTGTAATTTGAACTTATGAATTCAATATTAAAATTTGCTGTAAGTATGTTTTTCTTCGATACATAGAAGGAAAAATTATCGTCATAGTAATCTTAAAGTTTCCTTACATATGCCATTTTAAAGTGATTTCTAATATCCTACAGTTTTTAAAATATGAAACCACTTTCAGTTGGTAGGCAAACGTAAGCCAGTATGTGCTGCATCTTCACCTGCTTCGGATGGATGATCGATCTATTCCAGAGGTAAGCTATAAAAACTACTTTCTGCAACGACTTCTATTTTTAGCTTTTTTGTCCAACTCTGTCCAAACAAACCATTGTGGCAATTAATTTTATTTACGATAAGAAAAGTGCGATGAAAATTTTAATTGCTCGTCTCCTTCACAGGCGCACTTAAATATTAGTACATTGTATAATAATAGGAACAAGATATTGGACGTGTGTGAACGAAGAAAATAGGTTAATGCCAAATTATTGGACCTATTTGGCGAACTGGACTTTACTAAAATAACTTTAACATCATCATCACCATCATCCGTAAGGCTGTTTACACACGGCGCCGCAGCGGCAGCGTTTTTCGCCGCCGCGGCGCGCGGCGCCGCAGAACCTGCGGTGCCTCCGCCGCGCTCACTGCGGCGCGATCATGGGTCCGACTAGTCTCGTATGTTTATTGAAAACTGCGGCACCGCCGCGGCAAGGAATCGCCGACGCCGTGTGGAAAGGGCCCATAGAAATACAATACTCATCCTTGTATTTCTATATGCCCCGCTGCATACTCATGCAGCGGCGCTGCCGCCTGCCGCGGTGGCGGTACCTCTGCCGCTGCGGCGCGTGTGTAAACACGCTTGGTAATTTTAATGATGTCACAATTCACTTTAGGGCATGGACGTTTGTAATGTCATGTTGCATCGCCCTCTCCATATGCTGCTCCCTCATCACGGCGTCCATGGCAGGCATTGCTCTGGGGTACAACTACTCGCTCGCCGAGTACATCGATTTGAAAGGTGACAATCCCATTGAACTTTAAATATTTATAATTTACATACTACGTTAGAAATAGCTGCTGCTGATTTTTACCAAACTTTATATGCATATTCAGTAGGTCTGAGAATCGGCTACTGGCTGCTTTTTATATTGATAAGTGCATTTGTTGCATAAATAATAGTAAGTAAATTATTACAACTCGAGACTGACGACGACCATTGTTTGTGCGACGGGATAGCGATGGACGTTGCCATGGTGACATACTTATTTAGTCACTTCAATAAAATAATACGGGGGAAATAATTTATATATGGCCAAACAACGTTTGCCGGGACAGCTAGTTATTTATAATATCTGTTTTTCCAGAAACCAACGTATCCGTGTACATCAAGCGAGGTGTGTTCGATGACGACATCAGCGACGACGTGGAGTTCCGTAGAGCCGGACACAACTCAGTGGCTGGACATCTCCGAGATGAAAACTGTAAGTTATTTCAAAGTAGATGATGCCAGCAACAATTTTGCGTCAAATTTTGTTAATTTGGGGGAAACTTTTGGGGGTAAAACTGTCAGTTTCCTTTTACAAAAAATCAAAGATAAAGCGATACAGTACAGGCAGACAGACGGAAAAATATTTTTTATTTTATGGATACGCATCATAATAAAAGGGTAGGCCTTTAAAGAAAACAATATAAAAAAGGTCGTGCATATCTTTAAAGGAAAGATTGATACCTACGGATAAAAGTAATAGAGTTATGTTTGTGAAAATATAATAATGTAAACAAAGAACGAATGGAAAGGTAGTCTCAAGTGTTTTTATACTAAAGGGTACAAAAATTCAATTTACATTGGATATGTTAATACGCCTACGAAAAGTTATAAAATATTAGCATAGGAACAATCAATAATACCTATAGAATTATATGTTTGCTATGCTATGTTTAGTAAAGTACTGGAGTGGCAAACAGTGCATGTCAATAACAAACTATCAGAAAAAAATATTTATAGTCTAATAACGGACCTATGTAATTTAGTTGGATTTCGTCAAGTTCAGCCGACGTAACATTGACTAGACATAACCCGACCAACTAATAAAGGTTCACCATTTGTCTATATGTACATAAAAAATCTCTGTTCTCTTTCTCTTTTGTACCATACAAAAGCTTCAAGTAACATGTCACCAACTAACTACCAACGGCGTGCACTTAATAATATTATGTTCGCGGGCCCACCCCGCCCACTCTTCGCCCCACCAAAGAGACCCAAAAATCGAACATTGCGCTTTCCCCTTCCATTATTTCCCAGCGAACTTAAAGTTATGTATGTCCTATACCTATTTAATTTATTTAAGTAATGACGGGAGCTCCAGAGGGGGAGGAAACCACACGGTCCGGAAGACGCTTGGAAGACTCAATATATCAGTCCAATGATAAGAACAACTTCGAAGACTCCCTCATGAAGTTGACAGCGAAGCCCCTGGATGCTGAACCGACGAAGACAACCACTCAGGATTTGCCGGTTGGAGAAGTGAGTTAGTTTGTAGCTGCATAAAGCTGCGCGTCATAAAATCTAGATCGGGTCGTACACACAGTTTTCAGTATATTTTAGAAAATGCGACAAAAATACTTGTGGAACTCGGGAACTGTCACAGCATAGCAATAGATACTCGTAGTATACACGCATACTAGTTATTAGCTAGAAAAAAAAAATTATGTGTGAGACTTGGGCACTCTTATGAACTCTTGGGGAGTCTCATGACAGTGAAAATTTAAAAGAGGGGTTTATAAAGGTGCCCATACACGGGACAATTTGTCGTTTCGATCGATCGTCAAGAAAATCGTCCAATCGATCTTTGGAACGTAAAATCGTTTGCGATATTGCTACACACGTACAATTATTTGTCGTTAGATTTTAACATCGAGGAGATAAATCGTTACGATAATTGTCCCGTATATGGCCACCTTAATTATATTGTGTTTATAACAATTCTAATTTTCAAAATGTGCATTAATGAAAATCAATTTACAGATCATTCAAAGGTTCCCATCAAATTCAATAGAGCAACTGAAGGCCTTTCAGAGCGCCATGAATAAGAGGAGAATGCAGACCGCGACCGCCATCACACAGGTTTACTGCATTTTTATTATTTTAATAAAGTTTTATAATATGCAGCCTTACGTCTTCATAAAATATGTGCACGAGACTCATATCCTCCTATAGAAGTTGATTCCTACGCAGATGGGGGATCTACGTAGTTTGGTCGCGTTACGTCAAACCTATCCAATAAATTGACATGATTCGACCAAATGACGTTGGTCTGTCAACTGCCTAGGAATCGATTTCCTGTACTTATATCCATACTAATATTATAAATGCGAAAGTATCTCTGTCTGTCTGTCTGTCTGTCTGTCTGTCTGTCTGTCTGTCTGTCTTGCTTTCACGCCAAAACTACTGAACCGATTGCAATGAAATTTTGTACACAGTTATTCTAGAGTCTGAGAAAGGACATAGGCTACATTTTGATGTGGGAAAATATCTTATTTCCATGAAAATATCGATGAAAATGAATTCGCATTGCGCGTGGCCAGCGCTCATCCCGGGGGTCCTGGGTTCGAGTCCCGCAGGCGGAACAAAAAGTTTTCAATGTTCCTGGGTCTTGGATGTGTATTAAAATAAAATTTCAAAAATCTTAAACATATTTTATGTATAATATTATAAAAAATCCAGAAATATATCGATGCAATGAACATTTTAGTTGTAATACGATTCAACAGATGGCGTTTTAATTTTTACTTTATTGTAACATAGAACTAATCATACTTATTAGTTAGTATGTTTTTGTTTATAGTTTTTAATACGTTAGAATATTATCTATACTAATATTATAAATGCGAAAGTATCTCTGTCTGTCTGTCTGTCTGTCTCGCTTTCACGCCAAAACTACTGAACCGATAGTAATGAAATTTTGTCACAGATAGTCTTAAGCCTGAGAAAGGACATAGGCTACTTTTTAACTGGAAAAAGGGGTTGTAAGGGGGTGAAAATGCGTAAATTTGGTCAAATTAACTTAGTTCCAAAAACTTAAAACAGATGGCGCCAAGAGTCCCCTAGATCGCGCTATTGCTTGCTCATGCGTATTTCTATAAGAGGTGGTACCATATTGAGCTAAATTTTTCGATTCTTTCGATTGTTATACACGTTATTAACTAATAACTCACCTACCAACTTAGACGTCAAATTCAAAAACAACAGCGCCAAAACTACTGAACCGATTGTAATGAAATTTTGTACACAGATAGTCTAAAGCTTGAGAAAGGACATAGGCTACTTTTTAACTGGAAAAAGGGGTTGTAAGGGGGTGAAAATGCGTAAATTTGGTTAAATTAACTTAGTTCCAAAAAACTCAAAACAGATGGCGCCAAGAGTCCCCTAGATCGCGCTATTGCTTGCTCATGCGTATTTCTATAAGAGGTGGTACCATGTTGAGGTAGGTTTTACGATTCTTTCGATTGTTATACACGTTAATATTAACTAATAACTCACCTACCAACTTGGATATCAAATTCAAAAACAACAGCGCCAAAACTACTGAACCGATTGTAATGAAATTTTGTACACAGATAGTCTAAAGCCTGAGAAAGGACATAGTCTACTGCTTACTGGAAAAAGGGATTGTAAGGGGGTGTTTATGCGTAAATTTGTTCAAATTAAGTTAGTTCCAAAAACTGGAACAGATGGCGCCAAGAGTCGCCTAGATTGCGCTATCGCTTGCTCATATGTATTTCTATAAGAGGTGGTACCATGTTGAATTAATATTTCGATTGTTATACATGTTACTAGCTGTTGCCCGCGACTTCGTCCGCGTGGACTTTAGTTTATAGCGCGCGGTGTCAACAAAATTTGTGTCAAATTTAAAAACTTTCTAAAACCCTGGTAAGTGGTACCCCTCTTAGGGCCGCGCTACACCGGAATGGCAGCGCTGAAAGTGCTCGCCTCGCCGCTGCCATTCCGGTGTAGCGCGGCCCTTAATTAATCAAAATACCCAAAAACAGCTGTGCAGTGTGCACATAATCTATACTAATATTATAAATGCGAACGTATCTCTGTCTGTCTGTCTGTCTGTCAGTCTCGCTTTCACGCCAAACGCCAAAACTACCGAACCGATTGTAATGAAATTTTGTATACAGATAGTCTAAAGCCTGAGTAAGGACATAGGCTACTTTTTTACTGGAAAAAAGGGTTGTAAGGGGTTGAAAATGCGTAAATTTGTTCAAATTAAGTTAGTTCCAACAATTCATAATAGATGGCGCCGTGCGTCTTCTACATCGCGCTGACGCTTGCTCAAAAGTCTTCCTATAAGACGTGGTATCATCTTACATTTAAGTTTCGATTTTTTTCGATTGTTATATCTATTCTACGGTATTAAATAACTCAGTACTTTATCTGTGCAGTGACGTAACCTTAAATCTATCAATGATAAATAGTTTATGGGTAAAGTTGTGTAATTAGAGGGCTAAATAAATTTTAAAATTTGGCACAAAATATAAAGTTTAATATAAAAAAATGAAATACTTATTGTGTGCACACTGCACAGCTGTATTGATTTAAGGGGTACCAGGGTTTTTTATAAAAGCTTTTGACACCAATTTTATTGACATCGCGCGCTATAATCTGAAGTCCACGCGGACGAAGTCGCGGGCAACAGCTAGTTATAAATAAATGCGAAAGTAAGATAAAACTTTTCTATCTTATGTTTTTTTAGCTCGTTTACCGAGTGTTTGTATTTTTTTAAACTTAGAAAGGTCATTTAAATATTTACATACAATTATTGTATTAAAATATATTTTGGTTTCAGACACCGTATACGGAAACAAGGAAAGTTCCAAATTTCCCGCTCGGCATCGATCCATATAAAGACAAACCATCTAGAAGATTCGGTGGACCTGGGCCTCCTATAAGTCCCTTGCGAGAAGCAGTCCCTCCTAGCAATATCAACGACCCAGTCTCATGGCTAGCACCCAACTTGCCTCCTTATGTGAAGACAAGACCCATACCTCCCCATTTCTCCGCTTTCCACGGGAACCCGACGTACCCGATGCCTGTCACACCAAAATCTGGTATCATCAGACCAACGCAAACGTTCGAACCGAAAAGAACAAAATTGGTACCGGAACCCAGCAGATCCACGTATAAACCTGAGATACCAAAATCCATTGACGAAGAAATGGACGCGTTCAAGGAGAAGATTATGGAAGACATGCCTAGGTAAGAATATGAATATGTAACAATAAAATTGAGAAAGAAAAGATGAAATATGCCACTAAATTAAATTAAAAAAAAAACACGCACGTTGAAAAACAAAAACCACTCAGAAGAAAAATATTTTAGACTTTAGAGCAATGTGTAGCATTGGTACTTTAAAATTGCCTTTTTCTATTTAAATGTAATTAAACGTCTTATCATAATATCAAACGATAAAATATAACAATTTGTAATATTAGTATTAATAAAGTCATATCCCCCAGGAACAAGAACGAACCAAAAGACAAACAAACAGACAAACCTGATTCATCAGAAGAAGACTACGATTACGACGTCAAAGGCGCTCCCATTCGCAAAAAGAGAAGCTTGCTCAACAAACTATGTGGTAATAGCAAAATAAAAGTTAAATGATTAAATTCTTAAGGTCTTTTATAAAGTTTCCTAAATTACCAATTAAATTACTTGATTTAATGACAAGCGAGAAAAACGCAAAAAACTCTTAAAATCTTAGGGCCACTTCCACTCTTACATGTGACGAATAGCTTATTACAAAAGTGCTGTTGATTATAATAACCTATGGCTTATGACTTAATATGGCTTATACTGAGCTATAAAGACAACAATCTTCAAATAAGCTTTTCTGCAACTAGGCGTCTGAGAAAGAGGTCCTTAGAATATATTCAAAACCATTTGAGGCTTGTGACGTAAAATGATGATGACTATTTAAAATGATGAATATTTTTTCTTATTGGTAATTGAAAGGACCTTAAAAAATAAAAACATCGCTGAAAGAATGACTCTGATAGCTTAAAAATTCACCAAGATATGACAATTCAAACATCTCATAAAATAGACCTGCCCGAAACGCTCCATACGTACAAACTACGAAATAATGACGTCATACGAAAGTATGACGTCTCATTATTTCGTAGTTTGTACGCATCGGTAGAGAATTTTGTTCGATAGGTATATTAAATATTGCGTTTATTAAAGTGGTTTCATAACAATAGTTGCTTTTAATTGCATAAGTTATAGAATGGTATACAAATATTAAGAAATTTAATTGAAAAAAAAATCGAGTTGAATATCCAAATTTGAAGGCGCATAACAAAAAAAATACAAATGCTATTAAGCTGAAATTTTGGGAACACTTATTTTTTACCGTGATTTCTTTATTTTATGAACAAAATTTGCTAATCTTTGACCTGGTCATCATGCCTATTGTCGAAATGTGGTACAATATAAGTTGGGAAAGTTATCTTGTTTCAGTTTTATGCCCTTCATCATTATTACTACCACCGACTGTACGCTACTAAAACTCGAATGAAATGTTTAAAAACATTCCCTACTGCATACACGCTTTATGTGTTGCAGATGGAAGAATATGGTAAGTATTTACGAGTTTCAAAAGAGTCAGTTTCTTCATAGTAAAAGGAGGGGAAGTAAGTTATCTTCATACAAAGGCACCGCGCGCGGCTTGTATGTGTGCGCCATAGTATCAATGCGTCGCCACACACAGATGAAACCAATTTCGGTTTCGTTTGACAGCTCGAGATTGTTGCTCTATTCCGCTAGGTATATTAACTTTATGACTATACCATATTATTCTACCGTCGAATATAATATTGTGTCGTTTTGAAGTCAGCGTTATTGTTTAACAAATGGAATTGAATAAATTAAATAAAATACCACAATAATCTAAGCTATAAAAAGAGCTACAAGATTTCTCTTAGTTTTTGTTTTCACATCCAGCTAGCGCTTAGGTCATTCACGTCACTCCTAAGCACGGGACACAAAGCACTCTTTACAAATTGAATTAGACGTGTACACTCCATTTAATACGCTTTATTCTATTTCGAGGATAAAGAAATCTAGCTTCTAGACTTTGTGTATATACTAGATGTTGCGAGGAATAACGTTGTATACTACGAATAATAAAAACTATATTATTATTCGTAGGTTGTATACATATTTTGTATAGCTTTAATCTTTATCCGTACTTATGAAAACGCTTAAAAACCAAGACTATCTGAATTTGAGGTTTATAGGTTTCGCTAAAACTCGAGAACGAGTTAGTGCACCGAATTGCCTAATTTTTGTTTTGAAATATTCGGGGGAGTTTACATATTATTAGGAGGGCAGTGATACGAAGGTTACAGGGACATCTAGTTTTATATATATACATAGATTGGACAGTCACATAAGCAGACTGCGGGGCTAAAATGGTCGCTTTGGAGAATCATACTAAGAATCATAATATGATTCATTTTTTTTAATCGCAAAATGCAAGTCTGCTTGCAATTCATGTCTACAACTTGACAAGTCTTTAAATGATCGTGTTGAAAAAAGGAACTAACGCTGCCATCATACAAAAACGTCATTTTTACAGTTCTCCTTTACGAGCAGCGCCACCGCCCACGTCCATATTTAACCTTGTCGCGCTGTAGTAATTCGTACTAATTTGACTTTTGTCAGTTTGACAGTTTTGAAAATTCATTTGCTGAATTGATTGAGAGGAATTGCTAAATGTGACCATTTTAGACCCGCTGATCACCTGATGAATTGTGTGACTATAGTGCGACCAGTTTAAGCGTGACCTTCGTAGCATACATTTAGTATGCTACAACAGTCACGCTTTAAGTGGTCAGAGTATAGTTTTGGTGACAATTTCCTTACCCCCCATTAAATTTTTGTATTAAAACTCACTCAATTTTGTGTAAACATAATAAGTAGTGCTTTCTCGTTCTTAATCACTTTTTAAATTTTTATTAAGCATGAGATTAAACCTCAGATTGTTGACTCAACTGAAGTTTCTAGAATCGTATAATTAATTACTTGTGTTAAACTCCCTTTGGGAGAGTAAATTTTTCATTGGTATATTATTTCATTATAATATTACTATCTATTAAACCAAATTATTGTAATGGTATTATTGTAAAAGTACTATATTTTCACAGGTAACAGTAAAAGTAAAAGTACAGTACTTACACTTTCAAATGTTTTATTTTCTTTTAATATTAGGATTCATTTATTTAGTAAAGGTTAAAATGGAATTTAATAATTTCTAGTCGTTACTTCTTTTAGAATTGAAAACATGAGTGGATGAAGTGGGTAACTAACACCTTACAAAATATTAAAGGTGCCGGTTGGCAGCGGGCGACATGAAGCGGCGTCCGACGACGTGTCGTTGCGACACTAGGGTTTCTATGTATTTCTATGAAAATACCCTTCGCAGCTAGCGACACAATTCACGTAGCTAGCGACACTTTTAATAGAAATACATAGAAACCAGTAGTGTCGCGACGACACGTCGTCTGCCGCCGCTTCATGTCGCCCGCTGCCAACCGGCACATTAAAAGTGCAATTACTCATTGCTCTCATAACTTGAACAAACCTTGTAGTTACATCATCTATCTAATGTAATAGATAAATAAGAAATGTGTTTTTAATAGTTTTTCGAAGAAAGAGAAAGAAAGAGATAAGAAAGAATAAACTAGAAACTAGAAATTCTTCTATTATAATAGTATGGATAGTAAACTAAGTGGCAAAGTAATAGAAATAGCTTAAACTAATAAAATACTCAAGCACATGGCTGTGTTCCGAGTTATTACCTATTAGGGTTTGCTTATGTCTAGCTAAGCTGGGTGTGGGTGTAGAAAATGCTCCATTAAAGCCAGAGATAGCCATTATAGTCACAATTCCTTGGTAATTCATATCATTTGTTCCATTTAAGTGCTGAAATGATAAACAAACCCGTAATTTACTTAAAAAATTTAGTAGTTTCCCATACTCGTTAACTGTAGCTACGAAAAGCTCTCCTGTAGTCTACGAATAATAAAAACTATTTATTATTCGTAGTCTGTACTATATAAAGCTACTTATAAACAGTAGTATGTAGATCGAATATCGTTTACATCGATATGCTAACCAACTTTATTTCTTAACTATAATACCCCCCACACCGGTTTCGGTGACGGTGGCCGGTTTCATTGAAACCAGGCCAGGTACGCAGGAGTAATTTTATAGTGCCCAAGTGTGTGCGCAGTACACAAGAGCACTCTCTATTCCTTTACTCTCATAACCCAGTGAGTCGGAAGACCGACACGGCTGGCGCAGGACCGACTTTTTACATGCCCATCCGACGCATGGATCATCTTACTTGTCAGACAATCAGGTGATCAGCCTGCATTGTCCTAACCAAACTTGGAAATAACATGTTTCCAACGTGGGAATCGAACCCACGACCTCCGAGTCAAGAGCCACGCTCTTAATCACTGGACCACGGAGTCTCTTAACTACATTAGTAAGTATAATGATTATAATTTTATGAAATAAACAATTATAAATCCTAAAATTAAAGACCACAGGCTACATACACTCTACAGTATCTATAAGTGAAGTTATACTAGTCTACTCTTATCTACTAGTTCTGTAGAAATTAGTTTCAGAAAATGAAAACTTAATGCTTTTAGTTATGGCGTGCAGACTGGGTGATAATTTCGAAGTTGGGCCATTAACACCAGTTTTGTTTTAGTCCCAGGGCTTATACGAGGTGTAACAAAACTAAGTGATAATACTTTAGGGTGTGTATGTGACCCTTATATAGAATTCATAGTGAAAGTAGCAGCGTGGAAAGAGCACTTTTTTATTTCAATTATTATTTCAATTATCCTTGGTGCGAAAAACTTATATACAAAGATAGCAAAAAAAGGATATGGGCGAATAGCCCAAAGACGGCCCCAAAGTACATAATAAAAAAATAAAAAAAGAGCACTTTTTTGCGATATAAATATAGCGCCATAAATTTTACCTGAAAGTAAAGAAAAAACCAACTCTATAATATAGGGGCACCATACACAGTATACACTCTTAGTTTTATTACAACCTGTAGAAATAAATAGATATTGCTTACCGCATTTGCAATTAAGATTAATAAGATACATTTTATTATTTTGTTTCTCCGCTTAAGTCATATTTCTTGATATATTTAAAAGCTTTTAAATTATACTAATAGAAGTGGTTACTCTGAAGACATTTATAAAGCTCTTCGACCTCTATTTATATTCGTTACAATAATTATTTTGTTACTTACAGGTATACTTATCTCTTTCTTTGCTTAAAATGTATTAATGTTTCTTTGTAGCTGCTTCTCTCCCTTTACAATATTATGTTTTTGACTAATAAACTTTAAATAATTAAAAAATATGCCGATCGTAAAGCGCCGAAGTAAAAAATATTGCTAAGATGTTACAACACCGTTATATTCCAAGTTTTAAATCTAAAATTGGAAAATTTTCGTTCCATATTTTGATACGACCAATTAAATATTATTTATTTCTAAAATGGTTTACAAGAAACGAAAACTAGACAAATGGTTCAGTTTCCAGTAAATTATTTGTGACTGTAACTCGCACTTAAAAAAAAATAAGACCACAAACTTTCCAAATCATCAAATTATTGTACAAATTACAATTATTTAAACAAGACCCAATTCTTATAAGCTAAGGTTTGGTATGACACGTACTTATAGAAGTGGCATGGTATTTGTATAACTATAAAGCCATTTCTGTCGACTTTTTCATATTTCTTAAATTATGATGGTCATTCAAATCCCCTTAGATATTACAAGATAGGACTTTCCCCTGAAGGACAATCTTTCTAAGTGCCATGCCACACGATGCGGTGCGGCGGCGTGGCGGTGCGGCGCCTGACCAGTGCCGCTCCGGTTTCCTACAATATATAAAAATGTATGTCACACGGCGCTGTCCGGTGCGCTCTGGCGCTGCACCGCACGCGCGCCGGAATCGGGACGAGGCGGGGAGGGGCGTATGTATTGGTGGAGCTCGAGTCCGTCGCTGCTACAGTACTGCAAAACGTTGCGGTGCCGCACTCACCGTGTGGCCGGTAGTCCGGCGAGATGGCCTCCGGTGCGGCGCCGCACCGCGTCGTGTGGCATGGCTGTAAGGCTATAATTAATTTTGTATACAGAGCTATTTACTATGTACTATGAAGCGACTTGTTTTGAGGAAAATTCTTGTAGTCTATTAATATTATATCTTCGCTAAATTAGGTTATATTAAAAGTTAAACGGCTTCCAACTTTTACTCCGAGTCTCCAGCGGCAGAAAGAAAAAACAAACGATTTGAATAACTTTCGTAAAACTTTTAATTAAAATCTCTTTTCATCTCCTCATAAGTTTTCCTTATGAAGTTACTTTGATACGTTTTATGAAATCATCATTTTATATGAGGAGCATTACAATAGCTCAGTGTTTTTCAACCTGTGGGTGTGTGGGTGTGTGGGAGTCGCGAAGCTTCTGTCCATGTCGCCACTCGCCAGGGTCGCCAGCCCTAGGAGACAAGTGGCAAGCGATTATCGTAAACGCTCAAAATGTATGCGATTTGACATAAGTCATCGCTTCGCTAGCGAATACTAATGTCAAATCCCATACATTTTGTGGCGTTGGCGTTGGCGTTTACGATAATCGTTTGCCGCTTGTCTCTAGGACCTCAGATGTCGAGAAAATTATTTCAATCAAAAACAAAAAATATTAGAAAGATCTTTATTCTATAAAATATTATGTAGCTAGTGAATAAAAAAAATATAGTCTGGTGAATAGTCGCTGCTAAGCATTTGTGTATTAAGTATCAACCCACTTTTTTTTTTAAATTATTATTAATGCAGTCTTGTTCTAAATGATCTAAAGAACATGACTGCGTGCATTCATAAGTCAAAACGTATTTTTATGGGATCATACACAAATGCTTAACAGGTAACAGCATCCATATTATATATTTTATGAACATATATACATGATAAAATATCAAAGGGTGGGTCGCGAAATATTTTTATACCATATCATAAAATAGGTTGAAAAACAATGCAATATAGCTATGGGAGGGATATTATTATGGTGTTGAATGCACGTCGAAAACCCTTTCATGTCCAGATACCCGTAACACTGGAGACGCCGCATCCTCCAGCAATCTCCTTTCATAATGATCTTTTTGATGATTTCAGATTTCATTAGAAAGAAAGGGAGCTATCGTAAGGGACTTGTGGGATCTAGTAGGTCTGTTGGCCTGCAAGGCTGTCATGTGAACTAATCATAATAAATCTGGAATACAACTAACGGCCACACGCTCATTTCACCTCTTTTAGGTATACTCTCCTCACTCCTGCCAGTATTTACTTTATTGCTGGTAATTCCCTAACATTCATTGTTCATTTTCTGTCTATGGACGGCATTTGATATAATGCCGCTATGTAATTTCAATGTAAATCAAGCAAGCGACTTCTCTTACACTGTCGCATAGCGACATCTATTAGAAGTCTTTGTAACCTTTACGCTTAATCGATAACGTTCGTTAAATAGCTTAGAAATCAGGTTAGTAGCGACATATAATATGTAATTGATTGTACCGTTGGTTCTTGGTGGAAATGCATGTTGAACACTAATACAACAATATTTGCGTGCACTTTTTCCACTATATTAAGAAATTATTAACATTCGAAACCGGTCGTGTAATTTGTTAATAATTTCTTAATATAGTGGAAAAAGTTCACGCAAATATTGTTTTATTAGTGTAGTAGCGACATATCTTGGTATATAGTGCAACTAATATATTATAATATATAATAGACAAGAACAAATATAGTATGTACTCTTCTTATATTACAAGGTTTACAAGTTACAAGAGTTCTTTTTATCAGTAAGGGTAATGCTTCATACACTTACATGAAGCACCTTCAGTGTTCAGTCCATTACGCCCTACTCTCAATAGTCTCTATAGGTACCTTGTTATGTCTCCAACATGTAACTCGATGCCGCCATTAGATATCGGTTCACAAGTTTACTTCATCGTTAAAATGGAACTTGATAAATCTTTTACCTCATTATAGGCTCAGCCTCAAGCTATATTCGGAGTTTTTTAGACAAAAAATATTGCTGACGAAAATGGAACTAAGTGCTGCTAATACGAACATAATATTATTATTGGTCATTGGTGTCTGTTGTAGTTCATTTTACAATAATCTCTTTTGACAATTTTCTAAGATAATTTATAGGAAATAAAGAAAGTTTTAGGTTATGCGTGAATTATGACAAAACATAATTAACCCCAAACTTGTAAGGAAAATTCGAATCTCTAAAACAAAACGTTTAGAAATAGTTCATAATTTTCGAACACCATTTGCCAATGTCAGTCAGGTAGGTTAACACATTATTGCTTATTTGCGTCCATATGCAAACTGTAATGTGTATGTGATAAGTAATTTACACTCAGGGTGAATTCAGACTGCAACACGACGCGCATAATATGCATTTCTAAATTTGTATGGATTTGACATAATATTTTCGAATAAAGTCTGTCAATTCAGTACAAATTTAGGAATATTACTGCGCGTCGCGTTGCGGTCTGATTTAACCCTTAAAACGCTGAAATTTCATAACATAAATGTTGTGACAAATTTAAAGGTTCCCATGTGATGGGCGAAATTATGGGCGAACGATCGCAGGGTTAATCTAATACCCACCTTTTTTAGCTGAATTTTATAAAATCACCGGTTTCCTCTTAATTTGTATGCTCATGAATCGTTTAATATTTCACCAGAAGGTTTATTTAATCTAATCCAGCCGGCTTTGTATTCATTTTGTAAATTTTTAAACTTAACTTTTTCGTACATTTTTTACTTTTACGTTTTCTGCCGCATGCAATGTACCTACTGGTACTGATACTATCAGAGGAAAGATTGCTAGTCTACGTTTTTTGGTCGGTTTATGTCAAGCCAATATTAGTCACTATTTGCCCAGATGATTTTGATATAACCCGACTAAACGTTGGCCTACCACTTAAAAAAAATGCTAGTCTCGCTAAAATTTTAAGACGGCTAAACTGATTGGGCTAATTTTAGTCTTGAAATGTTCGTAAAAGTTCATGGAAGGTTTATGGGCCGAAACACACATTAAGTTATAATCGCGTTGCGGCACAGAACCGCTAAAATCGACGGCAAAATCATCCCAATCTCATATAAAAACTAAAGAATTCCGACAACTTCTGCGTTGCGGTGCCGCAACGCGGTTATTAGTTGGGGAGGGGAAGAGCGGATTTCGGGATAATCTCGAGCGTGTCAGATTAAGCTTATATAGGCTTTCGACATGTGACTACTGACTAGTTATCATGGTATAGAAATCAGATTTCTCACATGGTGGGTTATGTTATTTTTTAATATTAAAATGTTATCGGACCTGTCAGATTAAGATAGGGGATGTTTAGTATACCCCAAAGAAGCTTCCATATAAAGCACTAACGATTCAAATGTTAGCTAAGCCTGTAGGGAAATATAAAAAAACAAAGCTTCATATTTTCCTATTCTAAGCTTTGCAGATATTTTATTTTGCAGTAAACTAAATGATTTAGTCCTTGTTGTCTAAAATATATATATAATTAACCTAAATAAGCAATTTTCTGGATATATTTTCTTTTTCAAAACTTTGAAATGGCTGCAGTTTATGAACCCACCGCTAAAATAAAAAACTTACTATTTTTTTATCAGTTTTACCTAAATAAAAAAAACCTACTAGGTCTCCATGACTCTCGAGTGACTACACAAAATAGCACCTTCCCCTCCCCTACAATATGTGTTTCCTGCCAAAATAGGTCGAAAGTGATAGGAAGTTTACCGGGTCATCTAGTTTTAAATATAGACACGATAAACTTAGTTTAAAGACTTCAGAGTTTAACACCTTTTGACACTACTCTCGTTCAACATTTATGTAAAAGTTTGTTGGAACAACTTTGGTAAACTTTTCGCGTAACGTACTCGCGAGACTTTTCGGGAAAATGGAGCATGCGGGAATTTCAAGTTTTGAAACACAATATATATATATAAAACTCAAAGGTGACTGACTGATTGACATAGTGATCTATCAACGCACAGCCCAAACCACTGGACGGATCGGGCTGAAATTTTGCATGCAGGTAGATGTTATGACGTAGGCATCCGCTAAGAAAGGATTTTGATATATTCCAACCTCAAGGGGTTAAAATAGGGGATGAAAGTTTGTATATCATAATATTTCTTAACGCGGGCGCAGCCGAGGGCAAAAGCTCGTAAATAATAAATGAGGAAATGCAATGATTGAAGAATTAAACTAAGAAAACTATTCAGACCCCCGCGCCGTGGAGAATCCAATTAATTAATGTCGGACTGGTCGCAGGCCAACCTGACCGGACTCGTACACGGTACACACTACACACACAGACACACACAAGAGAGCCGAAAAAGGCCAGCAGGTCGACTTGCGATCATTCCGACCATAGAGATATAAAACCACTTCTGATATTTATAACTAGCTGGTGCCCGCGACTTCGTCCGCGTCAGCATAGTAGATCACGATGCAAGTATTATTTTTCAAAAATATTCAATGTACAGAATTGACTTTTCTACGATTTTATTATATGTATAGATGACTTAGTTTGTTCCTGAAAAGGAGAAATAAGACGCAATACAAACGCCACGACACCATTTTGTTGTAAATAACTTGTAAATAATGGGGGGGTTTCAAATGTCAAAAATCAAATGACACTCGAAAACCGCATGTTTAGTGTAGTTTTTAACTTTGTTCTTAAAGAAGGAGAAATATAACTCCGTGACATCGTTTTGTTTAAAGGAAAATTTTAAGGAGGGGGGGGGGGGGTTTACGAAACGACCGGTGCCGAAGCTCGCTGCATATAAATCAAACGACACTCGAAATCTGTAGACATAAGAGAGATAAAAGCTCATAGCAAGGCAAGGAGTGGAGATAGATACAAAGTGTAAAGAAGAAATTGGTGGAAAATTTTATGAGCTTTCATTGTGTACCGCGCTTTTTTTTTTAAATAATGAAACTTGAGCCCCTCCCCCCACCATAGGTGATATCGTCATAATATATATGTGTTGACCCGACCTCTAAGTAATATCCTTGCAAAATTTGAAGTAAACCCATCCAGTACTTTCTGAGTTTATCCCGGACATACATACAGACAAACAGACATACAGACAAACTGACAAAAATTCTAAAAACTATATTTTTGGCTTCCATATCGATTGTAGATCACGTCGCAAGTATTATTTTTCAAAAATATTCAATGTACAGAATTGACTTTCCTACGATTTTATTATATTATGTATAGATTCCGACCATATTCAAAAGGCTCTACGTGGGGGCTTTTATAGTTAAAAATGTAAGCTGGCAATTTAATTAGGTTTATAATATTATTGTACTATCAGAGAAGTTGATTCCTAGGCAGATGGGGGGCCTACGTAGTTTGGGTGTGTTACGCCAAACCCAGCCGAAAGATCACAATCAACATTGAATTGACATGATCCGACCAAATGTCGATGGCCTGTCAACTGCCCAGGAATCAATTTCCTCGATGGTACATACCTGTTTAGTGATGATGATGATGAACAGTATGTAGACGTTGAGCAGCAACCCAACGATGGAAATGACGGTGACGGCGACGCCGAGTGCCGTCGTCACGGCGTCCTCCCCCGCCACCGTCCCGTTCAACTCCATTAGTCGCCTATCTCCACATTACCACTGTCATGCTCGATCTATGTATTGACTATCTCCACATTTTCACTGTCGCGGTGGTGCTATGTCCCGAATTCCACATTACCACTGTCACGATGGAATTATGTCCCGATTTTCACCATTGGTGCCAGTGACCTCCACACTATTAGCTCTCACTGGAGTTATACGTTCCTATAATTTCTCCACGAATGGTTAATCCAACTCCACACTTGTCTTATTAATCCCATTGGAGCCACGTTTAAAATTTTACACTAAGCTCGATTACTATTCATTATGTTTTATTTTATAGTAGCCTAAGTTCACAACTCCTATGGACCTTATCGATGTCAAATCATCTCACAACATTCGCCGCATTCCACTGCATCTTGATTCTTTTCTGAAAAGAGAAAAAGAAATTGTAAGTTCTAAGGAAAAATAAGAGCATTATACAACAAACTAGACGTGCCGCGCGGCTTCGCCCGCGTAAATTTGATATTTCACAGACAAATTAGTCCACAAAAAATAGCTTATGATCCTTCACGTGGTCTACTTCTTATCTGTACCAAATAACAAAAAAATTACTCCAGCAGTTCGTGAGATAAGCCTTTTCAAATAATTTCCCCCGTTTTTTTCACATTTTCCTCTGTTACTTCGCTCCTATTAGTCTTATAGTGATAAAATAGCTTATAGCCTTCCTCGATAAATGGGCTATCTAACACTGAAAGCGTTTTTCAAATCGGATCAGTAGTTCCTGAGATTAGCGCGTTCAAATAAGCCCTTTCAAATAATTTCCCCCCGTTTTTTCCACATTTTCCTCTATTTCTTCGCTCCTATTAGTCTAACCGTGATAAAATATAGCCTTCCTCGATAAATGGGCTATCTAACACTGAAATAATTTTTCAAATCGGACCAGTAGTTCCTGAGATTAGCGCGTTCAAACAAACAAACAAACTAACAAACTCTTCCGCCTTATAATAATATTATATAGTAATATAGTATAGATAAAATACATTGATGAAATAACTAAATGTTGGACTGGATTGATATATTATCTGTTTACATACAAGTACTGGATGCTGTATAAATACAGTTATTGTGCTGGAATCCAGTGGTACTGGCACTCGCTAAGCTAACACTTCTCTGTAATAGGTACCGTATTGAAAAGTCTGATTTGTAGCAGCAACAAATACATTTAGAAGTAGATAACAGATTTGCTACCAGACGTAATTTAAATAACATAATTTTAATAATAATTACTCTTTATGGCACACCAAAATACAGTACATAAACGAATGATTACAATAATAAAATTTATGTACAAAAGGCGAACTTATTGCTACTAAGCAATCTCTTCCAGTCAACCTTTTGTAGATATACGATTGAAAATTGGAATAAAGTAAAAATCGTGTAGGTGCGCAAACTAAACTAATCCTAGTGCTTAAAGTATTGCTAATACTAAAACTAAGACAAATTCTAAAACTATTACTAACTAGAACTTTTTATGTCGGCAGTTCACTATTTGAATTTTGATGACAAAGCAAAGATGTAACAGGATTGAGCAAGTGCATATTGAGGAAATGAGATTTAAGTTTATGCATTTTACTTACGTAATATTATTATTGTACAGTTTAGTGTAGTAACAGTTTAAATCTTGCTAGTATATATTATCCGTTTTCACCAACCGCACCTTATTCTAAAATATTATTTCCCATTAGCGGTAATTTGCAGTCATATTTTATCTAATAATAACAAAACGTTTTAATATTATAGCTTTTTTGCCCTAAGGAATTAAATGACACGAAAGGGAAGCGCGTGCTTCAAAACGCCCAATGTGTACCGGGCCTTCGGTACCCTTGTCCCTTAGAGCCGGGACACAAAAAAACATACATAACGGGACATAAAAAACTACGACACGACATCGTACGACGTCGCATCGTAGAAACTCACGTAGAAATTCAATGATGAGTTTCTACGACGCGACGTCGTACGATGTCGTGTCGTAGTTTTTACGACGCGCGTCACGACACGATCCGTAGCATCGTGAAACGACATCGCGTCATGGTACGACACGACTTTGTGTCGTGTTTTTGTGTCCCGGCCCTTAGAACTATAATTCTCTGAGACACCATGGCGGCACAAGCAGCCATTAATGGTTTCTGTTTGTGAAAAAACTAAATTGAAATCGGTTCATCCGTTCGGGAGGTATGAAGCCGCAAAGAGACAGACAGACAGACACTCATGATACAGACAGACACGTCAAACTTATAAGGTGTTATAGAGAGGTAGAGGGGTGCCTCTTTTGCGTCGGGGGTTAAAAACAGGCATTATTAAACCTACATTGCTATTGCTAAATTAATAAAATTGGAACAGGGTATTACACTTATTGTTATAAAATTTGATTGTAAAGCGAGCCTTCGGCAGTGTACGTGTTTGGCATACAAAGGTCCATACGGTCTATACTCCATTCAGTTGAAATTCACACGAGCGAACCCTTGGGTCCTTGCAAAACAAAATACTACAATCTTCGCTACAAAATCCCTACGTGACTATAGGTTGTAGGGTCCATAGGAAAGAAACGTGTTATTTTAATGATATTTGATAGTGTTAAGTATTATCCCGGGTTTCACAGCATAATAATTTTAAAAATATTTTTTTACAGTGGTTTTAGTTTCTCTTCTGACGTAGATATGCACCTTAGCTCAGAATAATTACTCAGCCAGCAGCCTTGAAATTAAACTTGCTTAACACAGAGTCTAATCGGGCGGCATTTTACTTTGATATTTTGAGAGTATTATTTATGACTTCGTGCTGTACCTGAGAAATAGCCTTTTTTTGACAGGCACAAGTCACAACCCACTAAAATTAACTTGGCACCTGCTTCCATAGTGCTTACTAAGAACGAGGTGCCTAGTTTACTTGCATGTGTTACATTATGTTTACGGTATTACTGTACATAATATTATTATCAAATCATTCAACCTTTGATCGAAATCTCCTTTTTCGAGATAGGAATATGCGGGTGTAAGGAGGTGTCCCTTGCATCGCAATGTTTACTGACTGAAATATTTCTTTGTGCCGCAAAATTATGTATACAGCTGCGGCCGCGAAATCACAAAGGGTTAAAAACAAACACCGACGTTTCCCTTTGTATATTGCTTTTTGTTTCATTAAACGTGTACATAAAATATATTTCAGGGAATACAAAAATTATAGAGTGATTTTTCAACATCATCGAGGGTTAAAAATACCTTTAACCGCTTTAGGATCGTTCAGGATGGATCACTATGATGTGAAATGATGCACAATCAACTTGCAATGGTTCATAATCGCTTGCAAAATGAGAGAGGCCGCATAAAGGCTCTATAATTGATGATATTATATTAGCGGGTAAAGGTGTTATTAGTGGGTTAAGGCTGTATTAGCCGACTACGGTGATTACCGGGCCCGCTAGTTTCATCATTTTTGTCGAGACAAAAAACATAATAGTATAATAAGTACTTGGCAATTTTTTTCATTTCCTTTCTAAGAAAACTGAAAAGCTTTGCGGTGTTCATTATATGGCATGTCTACATAATTAATAGCTGTAGGTACCTTATAAATAACAAGCAGTACATAAACCATGAAATATAACAGCTTGTAGTCGATGTTAGAAGCAACAGCTGTTTGAAAGCCATTAGAGTCGACAGTGATGCGATTACTGTGCGACGACCATCTAATTTATTTACCCGCCGCCATGACAGGCATTTTGCGCTAAGTATTATCTTTTTTATCTTTTGGTGTAAAGACGGGCCATTTTATTTTGCGCTCGACCGAAAAAAAAATAGAACCTGAAAACGCAAGGATAGCGTAAAATAATTTGTTTTTGGAATAAGTATAGTTTTTTTTCAATAATAATTGGTTATCTATCGAGCAGACTGCAGAGGTAGGATTGCAGGTAATGGTAAAAGATTATAAAATCTAAATCGAGTTAAAAACTCGAATGTTTACCTAAATTAAACATTTTCATTAGCTAAACTAGACCATTATTAGATACTTAGTAGTATCCGAAAAAATTAAGCTATCGGGTTTTTTACTTTTTCAGTTTTTAGTTAATGAAAAAATAAAATGTTGAATTACATAATATTTACTTACTTCGTTTTAATAAAACAGGCTTATATCCGTAAGCTCCAAGTTAACTCATCTAGATCCTAATTTTGTAGAAAAAATATATTCTTTTTCACCAGAACAAAATATTTTAACACCAACATTGTTTTCCTTTACTGATTCGTATTCGCTTAGAGTCTAGAGTCTAGAGCAGGGGTCACCAATTAGTTTCACTCGGGGTCCATTTTAAGACATGAAATGACCTTCGCGGTCCACACATTTGATATAAAAAAAATTATTAAACAAAGGTAATTACGGAAATTAGTTACAAAGTTATTTTTAGATATCAATGAGAAAAGTAACCATTTTTTTGTATCTCTCTGAAGTTTAGAGTGACTGAGTGAAATATTGGGGCAAGCTATAGATATTGACATTTAATCCTAGAGATGTTGAAGTCCTAAGACGAACGAAGATCATCTTCGAACATGCTTGGTCCGCACACAATAGGTCGGCGGTCCGGATGCGGACCGCGGTCCGCCATTTGGTGACGCCTGGCTTAGATGTAGCTGAAGTCGGTTAAAAATTCGATACAGCACACATAAAAACTTGAAAATCGGCTTTAAAACAAAGAAGCTATTTTTGGAGACTCTCGTAAAGCTTCCGGTGCCCAAGCCCCCGTAGACAAGTGGCAAAACGCTAACGCTAACGCTAGCGCTACAAAATGTATGGATTTGACATTAGTATTCGCTTGCGAAGCGATGACTTATGTCAAATCGCATACATTTTGTAGCGCCAGCGTTAGCGCTTTGCCACTAATTGTCTACAGGCCAAAGTTGAGAAACGCTTTCTGTAACACTTTTCTTTGAACAAAGTATATCTACTAATATAAGCCTTACCAATAAAAATATTTACACAGCAAAAAACCATACAAGGTCTGCTTTGGCACCAATGTCACAGAATATAATATTATATTAGTAGTACACAATGTGCAGAAGACGGCACACCTTTTGATCATCGCCACTATGGTCAATTTTTTTTATGAAATAAGGGAGCAAACGAGCAAACGGGTCACCTGATGGAAAACAACTTCCGTCGCCCATGGACACTCGCAGCATCAGAAGAGCTGCAGGTGCGTTGCCGGCCTTTTAAGAGAGAATAGGGTAATATGGGAGGATAGGGAAGGGAATAGGGGAGGATAGGGAAGGAAATAGGAGAGGGTAGGGAAGGGAAAAGGGTAGGGGATTGGGCCTCCGGTTAACTCACTCACTCGGCGAACCACAGCGCAAGCGCTGTTTCACGCCGGTTTTCTGTGAGCCCGTGGTATTTCTCCGGTCGAGCCGGCCCATTCGTGCCGAAGCATGGCTCTCCCACGTCAAAATAATCGTCATCGATATTCGATCTACATACTACTGCATGCATGGGGGGACCATGCTTCGGCACGGTCGGTCGTTCTATGGAAGTTCGGGCGTCATCTAGTTTTTTTTAATTATTATTATTATACTTTTTGCACACATAAAGGTACAGAGGCGGGCTTAATGCCTTTAGGCAACCTTTTCTATTATAATTATCTATTATATTTACTTTCAATATATATTATAATTACTTTCAAGTCCCAACGATAATATTCGAACCTTAATTTATTTACGAAGGAACGAAAAATGTAACATCGAATGGGCTTATTAAAATAAACGAAGCGTAACATACACCTACCTATTCCCAAACGTAATAATAAAGTAAATACGTTGCCGTGGAAACCGATATCGTAATATCCATACTTACTTACTTACTTAAATGCGAAAGTGTGTCTGTCTGTCTGTCAATTTTATTTTCTGCCCAAACTTTTTATACATAAACGTCGTATGCTCAGAATATCAATCATTTTCCACACCTTATATTAAGTATAAGGTATATAATAATATTATATTCTGTATAATGTACCTATGTAGTTTATTATAAAGCCGTTTACAAAACTTTCTAACACGAAACCTCCAGAGGATCTATAATATTAATGAGAGAGTAACAAAATATGATTTCGAATTTCTCAATTATTGAAACGTTACATTCTCATAATAATATATTCGAAACATGTTGTAAATTCAATTAAATAATTCCCGTATGAAACAGATTTTACTGGCACATCATTTTAAAAATTGTCTGCTTTTGTCGCTTGTTCGTAAGTAATGGTATTTCTGATACTTACAGTATTTTAATCAGCGGGGCTAAAATGGTCGCTTTGAAGAATCATGATATGAATCATATTATGATTCATTTTTCCAAAATCGCATAATGCAACTCTGCTTGCAACTCATTTCTGTATTTTTGTACTGATTTGACATTTGTCAGTTTGACAGTTTTGACAATTCATTTGCTGAATTGATTGAGAGGAATTACAACTTGTTTCTTCACCAGACCTGCAATATAGAGCAAAGTCTACCCAAAATCACTCTGACATTAGCAACTCACTGAGGCCGCCATAAAAAAAGAAGAAGAAGAGAGGAATTACTGAATGTGACCATTTTAGCCCCGTAGGGCAAATTTTAATGTCTATTGTCTTGTGCAGTAGTGTTAGCAAGTGGTCTATATTGTGTCTAAATACACTATGCCGAAATTTAAGGCTTCTTACAGTCTGAACGGCACTTGTCGACGGCATGCGTCAACGGCAGTCGACTGGCGTCGACAAGACGTGCCGTTCGTTTGTAAGAAGCTAAAGCTACTCAAGTTCAGTTACACACACAATAATTCACACATACTATAATTGCTTGTCACTCAAAAATCTGTCATTTTTCCTTGTGTGTGTGTTGTAGTGGGTGTAATGTTTTGTTTGTTAATAAAATATATGATAGAAGCATAATTTCTAAATAATATTAGCTCGATGCACTCCTTCACCATAATCTATACTAATATTATAAGGCATGTATTTAAATCAATATCTGTATATTCCCTTTTCTCGATCAAAATATTTGAAAGTTTCACCAAAAATACTGACTTGCACACTAATTATGCACCCTAAATAATGCGAATACATATAAATCAGCATACTATTTAAAGTTATTTGCAAAACTGTTTTACTAACGAATAACTATTATTAAAATAGTATATCTAACAATTCCTTAGTTCAACAAACATACTACAACTTTTTAAAGGAAAACCATCACCTAAATTACTTTTAGGAACATCATTTATTCTAAATAAAACCCAATTTAATCTGTTATGTTCATATAATTAAGAACACATAAAAATCATCAAGTGCTAACTTAACATGGACTAAACTTTGGCACAGTGAATGGTAACTCAGTTTATAAACAATAATAATAAACAATCGGCAAAGAGCGAGTCGGATTCGCGCACAAAGGGTTCCTTACCGATATATTGCAAAATAATTAAGCCTCCGGCTTAGGAACTGCACTCTAGGGGTTGACAAGCTACTAAAGAAAAAAAAAAAAAGAAAAAAACAACTGGCTTCAATCCTACTTCTGGGTGGTTCACAAAAAATAACCACGATGGCTAAGGCGGGAGCTACGCTGCGCTACGCTCCCGCCTTAGCCTTTGGGTTAGGTTAGATACCTAACCCAATCAAGTCGTATTGGGCCAACATTGCTCTTAATTATTTAAGAATCATTAAGAGTAATTTTTATGAAGAAACCTAGAATTATATAGTTTTGGAATGATAAAATCTTTCACCATATCTCATCATAATTACCAAAAATCTTTGTCGCTAACACAGAAATAAATAAATAAATAATAATAAATAATAAATTTATTTATTCACAAACAATACAGCGTTACAAAAACATTGGTGGAGATTTCTATTAAGTAGAGACTTGTGCCAGAAATCTCCGCTCTTCCTTAGCAAAATATTTAAACAGCTTACATCAGTTCAATACTTGTTACATAGTTATATACTAATAATTAATAATTATTATTTATAGTTTACTACATTAATTGTTGTTAGTAGGTATGTGTGTGTGTGTGTGTGTGTGTGTGTGTGTGTGTGTGTGTGTGTGTGTGTGTGTGCATCCTATTTAGTTATGTAAAGAAGGCATTCAGTTTCTTCATAAGGTAAGGACTTAAGCCATTCCGTGATACGGTTCTTAGACTCTATGTGGCTTAGAATATGTATGTTAAGGAGTTTATTTATACGATTGTATAATCTTACAGACTGAATTTCAAACTGTCTAGAAGCAAAATGCGTTTTACATGTTTTGTAATTGATGATGGCAGTTCTTCTTTTGGTTACATCATTTGGTTGCACAGGTAAGGTCTCACGTAGTTTGGTAACCGTGTTGAGTATGTATAATTTTCTGATAGATAACAGCTGACTCATGTTATAGAGTTCATTTGTAGGAAACTTATAGGGTAATCTGTACATTATTTTTATAAGGGATCTCTGTGTTCGCTCGACGTCGATAATTTTAGTTTTACAAGCTCCGCCCCAGACCGGTATACAATATGATATGACTGATTGTGCTAGTGAGACATAAAGCTGGTTTAATAATTTTTCAGAGGCGATATGTCTTAGTGTCTTAAAAACCCATTTCAGTTTTCCTAGCCTACCAACTAACGCTTCAATCTGCGAGGACCAGGTAAGCTTATAGTCAATTTTTAACCCTAAATACTTGGTGACACTTAATCGTTGAAGAGTGGGGCAATTGCATGATTTTGTAGCACTACAAGTATGGAGCTGGATTTTGAAAGTATCACCAGGCGAGGTACGGTTAGTGATAGAAAAACATAGGTAATTAGTTTTTGATATATTCAGGGTAAGCAGATTGGATTCCAGCCACAGAGCAACCTTTCTTAGACCTGATTCTGCAGCTACCTGAGCAGCATTCCAAGTTGTACCCGAAAAAACCAAGGCCGTGTCGTCTGCATAGGACACTATCGTGGCACCATTAAGTTTGAGTTTACAGAGGTCATTTATGTAAATCAGGAAAAGCGTTGGTCCAAGAACGCTTCCCTGAGGCACACCGCAGGAGATGTCGTGATCGTCGCTAATATAGGCTCCAATTTTAACTGATTGAGTCCTTTGCTTCAAGTAGCTTTTTAAAAGATCTAGGGCTTTTTCTCTGATACCTATGTTTTCTAGCTTTTTTATTAGAATGGATATTGAGACTGTGTCAAAAGCCTTTTTAAGATCTAAAAAGACTGACAAGCATTTTCTTCCCTTGTCGAGATGGTCAGTTATGGTGGAGGTTAACAGAGTAATTGCATCTTCTGTCGATTTACCCTTTGTGAAACCGAACTGATTTTTTGAGATCAATTTAAATTTGGTTAAATAATCAATTATGAGACTATTTATAAGTTTCTCAATTATTTTAGCAATAACAGGTAGTACAGATATGGGTCTGTAATTGCTTGTTTCAGTTGTTGTTCCGTTTTTAAATATAGGAGTAATAATCGACTTTTTAAGTACTGCAGGGAAAACGCCTTCTTTGAAGCACATATTGGCCAAGTGAGTAATTACAGGGACGAGTTCGGTTTTAGCCATTTTAATCAATTTTGTTGGTATAAAATCCCAACCAGGACTACTGTTAGATTTTAAACTATTTATAATAGAATTGACTTCCGATTCATCGGTTTCCAATAAAACAAAAGAAGAAGTGTGAGAAGAGGGACCAGAGAGATTAAGGTCATCATGAGCCGGATTTCGTTTGTTGAGACATTCTTGTGCTAGTTGTGTTCCTATGGTGGCAAAATATCTGTTTACTTTATTTACAGAATCTAAAGGTGTGTGATCAATATTTAGCAGATCAGAGCAGTCGTTTTTATTTCTTTTTGTCATTGTTATGGTTTTTATATTGTTCCAAAGTTTCTTAGGGTCGTTAGTAGATGCAGTTAAAATTCCTTTTTCATAGTCTCTTTTAAGTTTTCGGATTAAATTATTACAATAGTTTCTATACCTTTTAAATGTTATTTTCAAAATTTCATCTTCCGGTGCAGATTTTAGTTGTTGTGCTAATTTATCTCTGTTACGCAAACAACGTAATAGGCCTTGTGTCATCCATGGCTTTATTGTTCTGTCACGTTTCCTTATGTTAACCAATTTGGTATGTTGTTTGACGATTTCGCATAAACCAGATATAAGGTCTTCTGCAATATAGTTAGCGTCATTCGACAAAGTCAAGTCAAGTAACTGGCTGTCTTGTACACTCTTAACTGCTCCTTCGAAGTCTATTATAGTTTTAGTTTTCTGGCAGCTTAACTTATATTTAAAATTAGATAACGAAAGGAATATCATTGCGTGATCTGTTACAGAAGAGTTTAGAACGGCTGTTAGAACGGATTTAGATCTTAATTCTGTTTTAACCATGAAATGGTCAAGACAGTTTACACCTCGAGTAGGTAATATATGCCCAGGAAATAGACCATGTGTACTGAGCATATTAAGATATTCGATTCCATCACTTGCAGTTATAACGTCATATGAATTTTCAGGTGTAATTAAATTAATATTTATATCTCCAGTGATCACAATGTTTTTATATGATTTTATGGTTTCTAAGTATTTGTTTAAGGATTCCACAAATTCTTTTGTACAAGTAAAAGATGGGGACCGATATATTCCGAGAACAACAGTATCAGGAAGAGTTATTTGCAGACACGTTGCATTTTTTAAGAAAATTTGTTGAAAGTTAACTTGAATTCCTTCTTTAACAAAAGCCACAACACCGTCATTCTGGTTGTTGTGAACACTGGTAGAAAACGGTTTGTAATTACAAATATTTATTACCGGTTTGTCCTTAGAAAGCCAGCATTCTGTTAAGATAATTATGTCAGGTCCGAATCCTAGTTTTGCAAGTTCAGCCATTAACCCATCAATGTTGCGATAAATGCTTCTAATGTTTTGTGAAACAATTGTTAGATTTTGTGTGCTCGTTAAGTGGCTATGTAAGTCTTCTGTGTTACACCGAACAGTTCTAGTAAAGCTAGATGCATCTATTTCATTTAAAGTTTTACATAAATTTGCCATATTGAAATAAGGAATTAGTTATAACATCTGTTTTGCTGTCGGGCAGTCCAGCTAGAGTTACATTATGTGTGATGATGATTTTGTGAGTGAACTCTATGTTAATTTGTATGGTACTAAAATATAAAACGACGTGAAAAATTTGAGGTAATATGACAAAACATATTGTAGTGTGTATGGTTGTTACGTGTATGAATTTGTTAAAATTTTTATAATTGTAAGTATATTTTGAGTTAATTGAAATAGATTTTAAAACAAAGTGACATGCAAGATTATTAGCATTATGTATAAAAAACTTTTTTATAGTAATTTTAAAATGTGTAACATGTAAACATAAAAGTAAAAAGAAGGCAAATTGGCATGCAAGAATATTATTAGCTAATGACGATTTCTTCGTAATGTTATGGCCGCTTAGTCATGTTGATTGGCTCAGTTTGTGAATCTGGGCTTCGCTGGAGATATTGATGACTGGTGAATTGTCGTTTTGTTTGATGTACACCTTACCATAATTAGTCCAGCAATATTTGTAGATCTTTGATTTTACTAAATCTCTTGCTAGAAAAAATAGTCTCGAAGCTCTTGCTGTCAGATGTTCGCATACGTATATCGGCATTTGTGCCTGTTCGCTTAGCCCTAAGTGTTGAGCGCAGAGCTTAGATGAGTGTTTCTTATTGAATTGCTTTGACTGTTGTAACATTTTAGCTTTGAGAATAGGATAAGTTTCAACAATGATAGGTGTAACTGAGTCCTTAGATTTTCCTTTTACTCTATAAATGTCTTTGATGTCCTCTTTAGTAATACTGCATTCGATATTTTGAGACAAGCTTGTCACCATGCTGAGGAGTTTATCAGTGTCTTCTTTGTCTTGTCTAGGCACACCTTTGATTTCAAATTTTCCCTTAATGCTGGCTCGTTGTAGTGACTCAATTTTATCTTCCATAATTGTTATGTAGTTAGTATTCTCTTTCATTCCAGTTTCTAATTTTTCTATCTTTTTATTAAGTTCTTCATGACGCTCCATTAGAAAGTTAATAGATTTTGATATTTCTTTGTACTCCTGCTTTATTTCTTTTAATGTCGCGTTAAGGTTTTTAAATTCCTGCTTTTGCAACGAGGTAATATTATTTAAGCAATCTCTCAGTTCTTTAATTTCGTCTTCGATTTTAACATTACTGTAAGATGTATTCGTAGTATTCGGGGAGCCTTTACGCTTTCTCTTGTTTTGAGTGTTCAAATTAGGAGAGATTGTACCGACACTCATTGTTTCCGTGTTAGAGTCTTTCTGAGATTCGCTCATCTTCTTTTATAATTAGTTTGTATTATATAGCAACGAAAAAACAAGAATGATCTCTATTCTCTATGTGCCATTAAATAGCCCAATATAAAGGTAATTATTTCTTCATCAGTTATAATCCTTATTTTGCTTGTCTTAAAGATGAAAATCTATGATATGCCTTGATGTCAGAAATATTGACTTATATGCGGGTAGTCAGATATTTGACTGACAAATCAGACGAGTGGGGTCAATGATATTCTATGTTACTAACGTAACTAGATTGGAAGTTTACGGTAGCAACGCGTTGCCACTTCGAAGATGCCTGCAGGCATATCTCACATACATAATGAATTAATGACATAACGAATATATGACTTGACATTGTCTTTTGAACAAAAAAGTGGTTACGCATTTCTGAGAATCTTTTGTAAGACATTGCTACTCTAGGATTTTAGAAACTCATTGAGTGGGGTGGAGTCGGCTTAAAGATGTCTGCTTAGAAGGCGTGGCTTGCGTACGCGCGCTATTGTTTTGCATCAATATGGCTGCATTAAGCAAATATGGCGCACCTGTTTGGGGTTTGTTCGATTCCGCCCCGTAGTACCAGGATCGCAGCACTGTCTTGATAGTTCACCGTCACAGCGGAGCAGCTAATCTTCTCTTGTTTTATGAACTCCTATTATTTCGTTATGATTTTAATGTTTCAAATTATTTAATTTTAGAAAATCTTAATAAATACTGCACTGATTTTGTACACGTCCGAACTGATCCACGATGAGAGGGGAAGAAATAGATCAAGATATATCTGTGGTCGCTAAAGAACGAGCGCAAAGGAGTGAGTGCGGCGTTAGATGAGGAGGCCCCAACATGTTTTTCAGTAAAACAGAGAAACAGAAAGAAAATAAAGTTAGGCTAAAAATATTTTAGTTCCACGATTTGTCAATTTGTAGACTTGTTTTGATAATAGAAATTGATTTTATTGTGGTGCACCTTTCGATATCGTTTTTAGAAATTCCGTTGTAAGATTGTCCAATTTAGAGTGCAAGTTAGTATTTTTGATAAAAAAATTAAATTTTAGTTTTACAAATAATATATCCGATGTATGAACCATATTTTTGGTGTGAATTAGGTTATAAAGGTCGTCTCGTTTTGTATGATGTTTAAGTTTTTTTTGAAGGACATGTTCAGTTAATCAATTGTTGTTTTTGATTAGTTTTTCTGGTATGCATTCAGTTAATTAGCGTAGTTAAGTTAAGGTAGTGTGCTGAAAAATTATTCTGATGTGCATTTAATAATATCCCATATTATAATTGGGAAGAGTTTGTTTGTTTGTTTTAACGCGCTAATCTCAGGAACTACTGGTCCTATTTGCAAAATTCTTTCAATGTTAGATAGCCAACTTATTGAAAAAGGCTATAGGCTATATTTTATCACTCTTAAACTATGAGGAGCGAAGAAATAGAGGTAAGTGTGGAAAAAACGGGGGAAATTATTTGAAAGGGCTTATTTAAACGTACTGGAGCAATTTTTATGTTATTTGGCACACATAAAGAATAAAAGGGCATAGGTTTCTTTTTTTTGCGGGAAAATGTACCGTTTCCGTGACATTCTTAAATTACGCGGGCGAAGCCGCGCGGAACATCTAGTATAAACTACCTATATAACTGTGCAATATTTCAAGCACGTCTACGTTTCCGCATTTTTCGTCAAATGGGATCCAAAGTTTTTCGCTCCTATGTTTCTACTTTTTTTTTGTTTTTTTGTTTTATGAAATAAGGGGACAAACGAGCAAACGGGTCACCTGATGGAAAACAACTTCCATCGCCCATGGACACTCGCAGCATCAGAAGAGCTGCAGGTGCGTTGCCGGCCTTTTAAGAGGGAATAGGGTAATAGGGTAGGGTAGGGAAAGAAATAGGAGAGGATAGGGAAGGGAAAAGGGTAGGGGATTGGGCCTCCGTTAAACCCACTCACTCGGCGAAACACAGCGCAAGCGCTGATTCACGCCGGTTTTCTGTGAGCCCGTGGTATTTCTCCGGTCGAGCCGGCCCATCGTGCCGAAGGATGGCTCTCCCACGTCTTATGGACTTTCTCGATGACATCGCAGTGACGGTGTCAGTGACAGTAACGGCAGTAACGGTTTCGGTGTCGGTAACCGGCCTCAGGCAGGCTCAGGCTCAGCAGTAATCTCGTTATCGCGAGCCTCTCCCGGCGGACTTAACGGATTATGTAGGGTTTAAACTTCCTCCTTTTATGGTATTTAGGTGCCTTTTGGAATTAAATGTTTTTAGTGGATTTTAAGGGCCAGTTACATTACAGTGGGACGTAGTGAAGGCGAGCGGTTATCGTTTAACTGATTAAAGTAGTTCCCTCGCTTCAGATATTTCGTTTTTAAGCTATAATAATCAAAGCAAATGATTTTCGAGAATTTGGACCCTTATTAATTAAAAATAAGTATGTATTTCAAATATGATATAATATAACGTCTTTCACGTTTTCAGAGCTTATAAATTTTCTTATTCCTAGCATTGAAATTACTTTGAAGTTTTGTAGTTTTTCTTGTAACTATAATTATTATTATTGTGAAGGAAAATACCTATGTATTTAAATAGGTAGTGAAGTCTGTATTAATTTCAGATTTTTTGTGGGTAGTCACAACTCCTACGATTTGCTGTACTTATACGCTTTTGTTATGATTTACGTAATTCAGTACTTAGTTTATTGTTTTTAGAATACTAAATTATTGTAACTTAACTATTTTTGACTAAATTAGATGGTAGTTTTAATATTTAAATCTGGCCACACTGACAACGTGCAATCCCAAGGCTACGTTCGCTTCACTTGGAGTGGGGGTTGACGGGTAAAAATTGTGTATAAATACCCCAAGAGCGCAGTATGATGCGAATTTTGACGGAAGAACAATTGTAAGAGGAATCTCTGCCCGAAAGTGTACCACTGTATAATATTGTAGAATAAATGTATTTAAAAGTCATCATGCAGTTTCTTATCATCTCAGAAGAGGGAGAAAAATCCAGGTACGCTCACTTTATATTCACTTATTATTAAATTTCTTAACTGGGATTAAATATCTTTATTTCTCATAAGTGTAACGATGCTCCCAGATAAGAAATCTGAAAAGTAATACTAGTAAAAGAGTTATCTAATGATAGCATACAATGATTTGAAAAATTCACATAAAATTAATATGAAAAGAATGCAGGGTACTTTTAAAATATTTTTCAAAAGTATGTTAACAGCTGAAAGTATCATGAAGGTGCAATCGCCATACAAATATATATTATTAGCTGTGTTCTGAAAGTCGATGTAGATGTTGCGTACATTGAGGTAAATCGTTTTAAAGTGCAGCATCTTCGTATAACAAACTTCTTTAACAATAGTAATTAGTACGCGGTGAGTATAATTGGTATGTCCTATCTATTTTTCTTTTGTGTAGTTGATGTTTCTTTGTAAAGTGTGTTTATTTAAATTGAGCCGACAATTATTATGAAATGATTTTACTGTAATGAAAAAATTTTGTTTTCGATAATTTTAGATTATCAAATGTGAAATTCTTATATGAAAAATTAATTTATGCATTCGAGAGTTATATCTTATAATGAAGATGAGATGTTTTAATTTACTTGAGTATTAAGAGTATCTGAGATTTTTACAAGTAATATAAAATTATTTAATTCAGTCATTATTACTTTGCAACAAGAGGTATTTGAAAAATACGTTGCGGAGTAGAAAGAACTCGATACACGTAACAATCACGCACCACACACATAATACCTTCCACTTGGTCGAGGCTACTCTTCGACAGTGAATTTAACATTACACATTTCACTTGGTCGAGGCAACTCTTCGACAGTGAATTTAACATAACATTTTGACATCATTAAACATTTCACTTGGTCGAGGCAACTCTTCGACAGTGAGTTAAGATTACATTTTAACATGCATCATTACACATTTCACTTGGTCGAAGCAACTCTTCGACAGTGAATTTAACATTACATTTTAACATCACTATAAATTTCACTTGGTCGAGGCAACTCTTCGACAGTGAGTTAAGATTACATTTTAACACGCATCATTCATTATACATGTCACTTGGTCGAGGCTACTCTTCGACAGTGCACACCACATTGTAGTTCACATTTGGACTGCTTATAGCTGCAATTATACACAATTCGCATTACACTACTCCAATATAACTTTTATTTTTATGAACAGCAAAGAGCCTACATAATATGGAAGTTGATAAAATATCCTTTTTATTACAAGATTTCAAAACGCCTAAAAGAATATTCATAACTAGTATTTCTTTTAGTGATGTGCAAGTTTTTAGCTAATATGTATTATCAATGATGTATTATGTAAATGTTTGGTATAGAATTACTTAACTAATTGTTTGTTCAATAAAAGAAATGAAATAATTAATAATGACCTGAATGGTTGGACATGATCAAGTATTTTGCTTGGAAAGATAACCAAACAAGTAATATAGATAAATCGAACAACGATATCAAAATACTAATGCGTCCTAAGGCACACTGCTCTCAGATGAGTGAGCTCACTCTTTTCGAGAGTGATACATTTTCGCGCTAACGATTGTATGGAATGCCTTTTCTAACATTCTAATTCTATGAAATCGAAATGGTTTATGCTAATATGATAGTATGAGATCTGTTTATTGCAGTTTATCCTTTTTATTGTCAATTTCAAAGGGTCGATTCAATAACTAGATCATTTTTGTTTTCATGAATGCTGTGGAGTGAACCATTGATTAAAGTTGCTATGGAGTGGACCACTGATCAGTCGCTGTGGAGTGAACCACTGATCAAAGTCGCTGTGGAGTGAACCACTGATCAAAGTCGCTGTGGAGTGAACCACTGATCAAAGTCGCTGTGGAGTGAACCACTGATCAAAATTGCTGTGGAGTGAACTACTGATCAAAGTTGCTGTGGAATGAACCACTGATCAAAGTTAATAGAATGAACGATTCAGAAAACCCAAAGGTATGTGCACTGAAAATTAACAGTATCATTTTCTTATTAAAAACTGTGGAGTGAACCACTGATTAAAGTAATAAAGTTTCTATTAAAAGTTTTGAATTAAATGGAATTTGGATTAAATGAAATTTGGATTAAATGAAATTTGGATTAAATGAAATTTGGATTAAATGAAATTTGGATTAAATGAAATTTGGATTAAATGAAATTTGGATAAAATGAAATTTGGATTAAATGAAATTTGGATTAAATGAAATTTGGATTAAAAGAAATTTGGATTAAACGAAATTTGGATTAAACGAAATTTGGATTAAACGAAATTTGAATTAAACGAAATTTGAATTAAACGAAATTTGAATTAAACGAAATTTGAATTAAACGAAATTTGAATTAAACGAAATTTGAATTAAACGAAATTTGAATTAAACGAAATTTGAATTAAACGAAATTTGAATTAAACGAAATTTGAATTAAACGAAATTTGAATTAAACGAAATTTGAATTAAACGAAATTTGAATTAAACGAAATTTGAATTAAACGAAATTTGAATTAAACGAAATTTGAATTAAACGAAATTTGAATTAAACGAAATTTGAATTAAACGAAATTTGAATTAAACGAAATTTGAATTAAACGAAATTTGAATTAAACGAAATTTGAATTAAACGAAATTTGAATTAAACGAAATTTGAATTAAACGAAATTTGAATTAAACGAAATTTGAATTAAACGAAATTTGAATTAAACGAAATTTGAATTAAACGAAATTTGAATTAAACGAAATTTGAATTAAACGAAATTTGAATTAAACGAAATTTGAATTAAACGAAATTTGAATTAAACGAAATTTGAATTAAACGAAATTTGAATTAAACGAAATTTGAATTAAACGAAATTTGAATTAAACGAAATTTGAATTAAACGAAATTTGAATTAAACGAAATTTGAATTAAACGAAATTTGAATTAAACGAAATTTGAATTAAACGAAATTTGAATTAAACGAAATTTGAATTAAACGAAATTTGAATTAAACGAAATTTGAATTAAACGAAATTTGAATTAAACGAAATTTGAATTAAACGAAATTTGAATTAAACGAAATTTGAATTAAACGAAATTTTAATTGAACGAAATTTTAATTGAACGAAATTTTAATTGAACGAAATTTTAATTGAACGAAATTTGAATTGAACGAAATTTGAATTGAACGAAATTTGAATTGAACGAAATTTGAATTGAACGAAATTTGAATTGAACGAAATTTTAATTAAACGAAATTTGAATTAAACGAAATTTGAATTAAACGAAATTTGAATTAAACGAAATTTTAATTAAACGAAATTTTAATTAAATGAAATTTTAATTAAACGAAATTTTAATTTAAATAATATAAATTTGGAATGAATCAAATTTGGATTTAGATGGGTTAAACAAAATTTAGTGGATTAGATTAAATGAAATTTATTGAATTAATGAAATTTATTGAATTGTTAAATGAAATTTATTGAATTGTTAAATGAAATTTATTGAATTGTTAAATGAAATTTATTGAATTGTTAAATGAAATTTATTGAATTGTTAAATGAAATTTATTGAATTGTTAAATGAAATTTATTGAATTTGATTAAGTGAAATTTATTGAATTTGATTAAGTGAAATTTATTGAATTTGATTAAGTGAAATTTATTGAATTTGATTAAGTGAAATTTATTGAATTTGATTAAGTGAAATTTATTGAATTTGATTAAGTGAAATTTATTGAATTTGATTAAGTGAAATTTATTGAATTTGATTAAGTGAAATTTATTGAATTTGATTAAGTGAAATTTATTGAATTTGATTAAGTGAAATTTATTGAATTTGATTAAGTGAAATTTATTGAATTTGATTAAGTGAAATTTATTGAATTTGATTAAGTGAAATTTATTGAATTTGATTAAGTGAAATTTATTGAATTTGATTAAGTGAAATTTATTGAATTTGATTAAGTGAAATTTATTGAATTTGATTAAGTGAAATTTATTGAATTTGATTAAGTGAAATTTATTGAATTTGATTAAGTGAAATTTATTGAATTTGATTAAGTGAAATTGAGTGAATTTGATTAAGTGAAATTGAGTGAATTCGATTAAGTGAAATTGAGTGAAATGGATTGAATTGAGATTTTAGACTGGAGTTGACTGAAATGGAAAAAAGTGTCTATACATTCTGCCTTTCTAGAAGCGTACAAAACTTTCGAAGCGGTGATAGTTTTTGAAATTCGACACCGTGTTTCTTAACATTGTATTTTTAAAATTAGCATTCTATAAGGAAGCGATAAAGAAAACTTCTTGGCTACTGGACTGTTAAGGTTCTTAAATTCGTTTTAAATAGATGTCAAGTCTTTACTGGGGCTTAAATAATTTGAATTTATTTCCTGAAAGAATGGTTCGTGCATTTGCTCCTACTAAAAATTAGTATTCAGAATGTTTTTGTTAGAAATTAAGAAACGCTGCAGTAAATATCCAATATTATTAATCCTGAAAGTTTAACATTCACCATGTCAATATTCGTGTCGCATCGTCACTCCTTGACTAGACTAGATAATAATGCATCTAGGTACATAGGTATAAATAAAAATTACTATGTTAAAGCACTTACTATGTTAAACATACAAAGCAATGGGCGTGACAGTTTTTCCATGTATCACAAAATGTAAAGATTGTAGGATATAGGTGTTAGGTACTATTATAGGGCTCGCTTCGCTCGCCCCGATTATAATTGCCAAAGTTATGTCAACTGCAAATAACACTGCTTTGTGATTGATAGCGTTAGGAGTGAGTGAATCTAATATATTATTATTAATTATTATGTGAAACTTTCTCGTGTCGGTGTTTGCTCGCAAGCTCCTCCAGAGCGCCTCAACCGATTTTAATGAAATTTTGTATGTACATTCGTTCGACCTGAGAATAGGTTTTTATCTGCTTTTTAAATATTGATACTAGAAATAATTTATACGGCAAAACGTTCGCCGGGTCAGCTAGTAGTTATATAAAGTAAAAGCTGAAAGAGACTAAGAAACTTCTTTGAGGTAAGCTAAACTTATTAAGCTATAACGATTAAGAATTATAATGTAACTCTACTGGAACATTTTTGTGTTTTAGATATTTATTATTTTTACATAATATTGTAATTTGTAGACAATTGGATGAACAATTTTTAAGCGAACTTTTTGCTTTACCTCGTAAACGGTAGTGTCATTGAAAGCAATCAGTTTTGCGATCTACAAAATCAAACGTTTTTTTGTCATATTCAGAAAAATGGCTACCACAAGATTCCTATCATCGATAGATCAAAGCACTGTAATGGAGTATTTCTGTTCTTATAAAACAAACTGTTCGCTTCTATTCGGTGGTATATAAAAATCGTATACCTAGTCATTAATTTTAAGATACCTATTTAAAAAAAAAAAACTTCAAATTGTTACGATTACGAATAATACGGTAACAAAGAGATGAGACAATTCTGCTGTTACTGATGTAATTAATTACTAAGTGAAGATTCGATCCGTTTAATTATATTTCCTTACATCTACTTCGGACTATAAGTACATATTAAGAAGTTTAAGGGGGTTGGCTTATATTTCTGGTCCACACTTTTAGTATTTTACTTTTAAAATTGTCAAATTCTACTGAATTAGTATTTTACTTTTAAAATTGTCAAATTCTACTGCATTTATCTTTGATTAAATATAGATTTTTTATAACAGTCTGTCGTATAGTATTTTGGTTATTATTCGTTGAAATAGAATTAGCAAAGCTGCTATCGAAGTAGAATTTAATATGATTTGTCAATGGGATGTTTTTCTCTTAATTCGTCAAGTTAAAGTTCCACGTGGTCGCTAGATTGAGTATTTGGAAGACAACAATCGATGATCCCAAATGTAAAACTAGACGCATTTATAGTTTAAATTTTTAATGAATATGTAGAAAATAGTTAAGGTCAACTTGGGGAAGACCGGCAATCAGCATACTTTATTTGAATTGTATTAAACGTTCATTCGACACTCGGACGCTTTTCAAAATTTGGTTATGGCAAAATTTTGCCTACACATCAGGACGATATCTATTTTTAACCGACTTCCTTTAGTATTACTAAACTGGCCTAAAGTATTTAAGGGTCATGTGAGATTTAGATTAAAGACGAAGCAAAAACATAGAAATGACTCAACATTATAGTTTTATGCCTGATCTGGAGCTCGTGGAATCTAGATTTAAAACTATATGTTTAGAAATATAACCAAGTTAGTCCTGAATTATTCGAGAACCGATAGAAAATCAGGCATGTATCACACTATCTCTGGTTTAGATGATTAGAAGAACGTCATTTAAAATGATAATTAAATTACTCACTAATAATTCCGGTAATTTCTTGGTATTACTTATTTAAAAATGTATCAATGCAGTCTGTGTTTTTATGATTATTAATAGTTAAGTTATATTTTTGCAGTGAATCTTAATATTTGCCCTTGAACCTTTGCCTTTTGATTACCATAAGTTTATGTTGAACAAAATTTTATTTTAGAAAGAAGCATAGTTTATAAAATGCAGTACTTTAACAATTGTTTCGAAAAATGTGATAAAGGCATTACATAAATAAGTATGCTCTTTACTGCAGAAAAGCTTAACATGAAGATGTCATGATTTAAACAAATTTGTTAATTTTGGGTAGTCTTGTAAGTTAATAAAGTGTATAAAATATATTCCCATCTCCACATAAAATAAATTTTAAATTACTTGATATTTAAAAACGTAATTCAGTATATACTTCCCTGGGAATATGATGATTACTATTTGAAGTTCTATATAGATAATTTATTATACAGTTAGTTTTTTTCTGGGAATATCAGATGATCACAGATCTATACAGATGCAAATGATAAATAAAATTAGAATCGGCTGAAGTGAAGTTCCATACTAGTAGCTTTAAAAGTAAAATTTGAAGACCAATAATTGTTAAAACTTCCAGAGGTTTATATCACCAGCGATATTTGATAAAGTACCTAAGATAGGTAATTTTATTTTGTTTTGTTTCTTGTGTGAGATGTTATTAGGTATTTAAGTTTATTTTTAATATTGCCGTTTGTTTCTATTAAGTTTTTTGTGATATATAATTTTATTTTCTTGACACTCGAGTTATGTAATTTCTATTAAATGAATCGCAAAGATAATTATTCTAATGCGCTTTTGTGTAGTTCACAAATTCAGCATAAGTAACTAAAATTTTAGATTGTTGTACTTCTATAATACTGTAATTACCACATTTGTGTTTTTATTGTTTCAACAATGTTGGTTGATATAATTGCAAAGCAATTATTTTACAAAAATCTTATAAGTTATATTAGTTTTATTAATGTTTGTATATTGTAATATTAATTATTATATTATATTTTATCATTCTACACGGTTTGTAACAAAACAACAAATGAATTGTTTTTCTAAATGTAAAATTTAATTTGATATAAATAACAATAGGTTAGTTTATAGTGAAAATGTATAGATAACTAAAAATGTTATATGTATTGCACCATTGATGATTGTTTTAAGAGTGCATCGGGACGCTGCACGTTGTCGGATGGCCGAATGTTATGATTTACGTAATTCAGTACTTAGTTTATTGTTTTTAGAATACTAAATTATTGTAACTTAACTATTTTTGACTAAATTAGATGGTAGTTTTAATATTTAAATCTGGCCACACTGACAACGTGCAATCCCAAGGCTACGTTCGCTTCACTTGGAGTGGGGGTTGACGGGTAAAAATTGTGTATAAATACCCCAAGAGCGCAGTATGATGCGAATTTTGACGGAAGAACAATTGTAAGAGGAATCTCTGCCCGAAAGTGTACCACTGTATAATATTGTAGAATAAATGTATTTAAAAGTCATCATGCAGTTTCTTATCACTTTGTTCAACCCCAAACTTTTTTAATTTCATTTATATATTTTAATAGAGTTGAAAGGATTATAATATTGCCGTCAGTCAGGTAGGCCTACGCAAAACAAATATTAGTATTAATTTCTAACTTTTATAAATATTAGTACGCTTATTATGACTTTTGTAAAAAAATATGGCAGCAGCAGATCCCATCCGCAGAGATCATAATACTTGGCGACTTTAAAGTTTAAAGCCCACCACGCCGAGTGGCTCAATTCCAGTAAAACTGATCATGCGGGGAGATCTACAACTTTGCCCTCGCGAACGACTTAACGCCTACGCGAATCCCAGATGTGGACGGTCAGAATCCTTCCTTGCTGGACCTTCTGCTGACTTTAAATCCTGATGGCTATCAAATATCTGTAACCGCACCACTTGGTTCATCGGATTATTGCCTTATCAGGAGTTCTGTGCCACTTATGACGGTGTTACGACAGCGTGCCGTCGTACGTCGCCGTAAATACTGTCGTGTGTGGCACTACAAGTTGGGAGGTAAAGAACTTTTCATTCCGTCCTCTGTAGTCCTACTGGTGGCAGATTTCATCCCTGGTTTGGTTCATCCTCCAAAAAAGCTTCTCGCCGGAAGCAGGAGGCTTACCAATCCTGGGCCAATGCAGTGTCTGCTCGGGATTTAAATACCAGCACATATCAAATGGAGCACAACTTTGCATCTAGGTCCCTCAAGAAAGATCGATAACTCGGGCAAAGAAACAGCTTGTCAATAGAATTGGTAAGAGACTCGAGCGCCTTCCCTCGGGAACCCGTCCATTCTGGTCTCTGGCCAAAGCTATTGAAGGGAATTTCTGCAAGCCAACCCTACCATCCCTACACGTAGGAAATTGATCGTTAGCCCAGGACGCAAAAGACAAAGCCGATCTTCTGGGCAAGCTCTTTGCGTCAAACTCGACCATAGATGACGGGGGACAGAAACCGCCGACCATACCGCGATGGACAAGCATCATGTCGGATATTATTCGGTTTCATCAGCGCTCAGTGAAAAGCCCACTTCTTGGAAGACAGCCTTGGTACACCCGATCCCCAAAAAAGGATATCGCTCAAATCCTTCCAATTATAGACCAATCGCTATAACCTCTCTCTTCTCGAAGATTTTGGAATCCATTATTAATAGCCAGCTTCTTCGATACTTGGACAGCCAGGGATTATTACTAAGCGACAAATAGTACGGGTTCCGTAAGGGTCGCTGGGCTGGTGATCTCTTGGCGTACCTAACTCATCCTTGGGCTCAGGCAATTGAGTCGAAGGGAGAGGCACTCGCTGGTAGTTTGGTCATTACGAAGGCCTTTGATCGGGTTTGGTATAAAGATCTCTTAAAGGGCCGGCAGGCGGCAACGCACCTGCAGCTCTTCTGATGTTACGGGTGTCCATGGGCGACGGCGACTTTATTTCATAAAAAATATACGTTTTTTAAACATGAAAACAGGTGATTTCACATATTTCCGTCATACAAATACATATTAACTGAAAAATCACCTGTCGTTTCCAAGAATACCTTCGACTGTTATTCGTGTAAGCCATACAGCTTCCAATATTGATGCCATCAATAAAATATGTAAGTAATCACGTTGTCGTATCCATTTCCACACAAATTTTGACGTGGGAGAGCCATGCTTCGGCACGAATGGGCCGGCTCGACCGGAGAAATACCACGTCCTCACAGAAAACCGGCGTGAAACAGCGCTTGCGCTGTGTTTCGCCGAGTGAGTGAGTTTACCGGAGGCCCAATCCCCTACCCTATTTCCTTCCCTATCCTCCCTTATTCCGTTCCCTTTCCATCCCTACCTTCCCCTATTACCCTATTCCCTCTTAAAAGGCTGGCAACGCACCTGCAGCTCTTCTGATGCTGCGAGTGTCCATGGGCGACGGAAGTTGCTTTCCATCAGGTGACCCGTTTGCTCGTTTGCCCCCTTATTTCATAAAAAAAAAAAAAAAAAATAACACATTTGGATCAGCATGAACATCATCGTTCTTTCCTGCCTGTTTTAGTACCAATACTAGTTGATCCGGTGAATTTTGTATCACTTGGGAAAGTAAAATTGTGTTTTTTATATTTTTCGCCTTACAAATTTACCTGGCTACAACGAATATTTTAAGATTTATCGAGACTATATAATAAAATTGAAAATTCATTTTTATTTATATACTCATCACAATATTATAAGCCTGAGCCCTGAACTAATTTGTGTTACCGTAAAAATGTAAATACCGTTCGATTGCGATATTACTAGTAAGACATAGTAAACTGTAAAGCATCAACAGATTAGTACTTGTAAAGCATCAACAGATTAGTACTTGTAAAGCATCAACAGATTGTAATAAAATAAAGCTAGAAACAAATTATCGGACGTTTTCATACGTCGTGGCTGACGGATGCGGCTAAACAATGTTCACGGTTCACGTCCGCGGATGAAAAAATACCTGGCCAGCCAGATTCTGTTCGGACGTCCGAACGCTCAAGGTCGCGTCCGCGACTTATGTCTGACAATGTGCATAGTTTAGTGTATTTTGTATTAATCAGATAGAAACAAGCCGCATCCGATAAAAAGCCAGATAATATTTTGTTCCCAGCTTTACTCGCTAGCTGCACCAAAATGGTAATTGATGAATGTCATTCATATTTTTGTGTGTCGGACGCATAGATGCGGCTTAACAATGTGCACGGTTCATCCGCGGACGTCCGCGGATGCAAAAACATCCAGCGAGCCAGATTTAGTTCGGACGTCCGAACGCCCAAAGTCGCGTCCGTGACTTAATACAATGTCAGACAATGACGTGCACAATTTAGTGTATTTTGTACTAATCAGATAGAAACAAGCCGCATCTGTCAGCCGTGAGTTATGAAAACTTCCGATCATATGTTTCCAGCTTTACCCAATACCCATACATCTTCTATATTTTTTTTTAAAACGACCGTTTTACTCTAGATACCGTTTTCATATTATCGTGCTTTAACTTCTCTCAGATAAATTATGATAAAAACCTCAGCTTTTACTACCAAATTATAACTTTTATGTTTCAGCTTAAACGAACAAGCGTTTTACCCACCCACACGTTTTAGATAAGTACGTATTCGGATAAGTTGAACAAAAGTCACGTTTAATAGCAGTAGAGTTGTTACCCTCGTCTCCGCTCTGTAAATACGCTAATGGCTGATTGCAACCTGAATGTTCATTAAATTCTAATTGAAATTGATACCTAGTACATTACCTACATAAAAACGTATATTATGTGACGAAGAAGAGACGTTTGTTTGGGATTTTAGTGGGTAGACCGACGCCAGAGGAATCTCACAATATAGTACCCCGGCTGATATCCATAATTCGCCGGGGATGCGAGAATCATTTCCTTATGTTTTAGTAAATTTCTTTAATAGTAAATGTACTTAGCCTCCAAGACTACAACCATACAGCCGAAATTCAACTTATAATAATTTAGTTAATAAACAAAATATAGCAATAATAAATTGCAGCAATTTAACTTCCCGGGCAATTACAGTCTGTGCGCTGCAGATACTCACAAAATTTATTTTCCTCTTTCTCTAATTAGCTCTGTTTTAAATACGAATATTTAGATTCTGTGTTGTCTAAAAGGGTATAGGATGGTCGATAGGTTCCGTTCTTGAAAGAATGCTTAACCAAAATGCATTCGCCAATTACGACAGCAAAGTTAGATGTCAAAAAGTATGGGATTTGAAATGATACATTGCTTAGGGCCTAATTACACCTACAGAGTAAAATGGCGAGACAGTACTCTCGACCAAGCACTCAGTATGTTTATTATGGATGTGCTGGGCCGAGAGCACTGTCTAGACTCTTAAGCCACTTTACTCGGTAGGTGTAAACAGGCTCTAAGTGTCATAGCACTTGCCATGGGGGCCAGTGAGACAGAAATATTGTAGTAAGAAGAAGGTAAGAAAAATATTCTTTTTTGAGCATTCATTTTTGAAAACTTTTATGTAGTTTACACATAGGCATGGTATTTTTGCAACAAGAGAAGCAAGGAAACCAGAAGGAAAACATCATAAAGAATGATGTTTTCCTTCTGGTTGAGCAAACGCTAAAAGATGTTTCGCCAATATTGCCCGATTTAGAATGTAACACGTAGGTACTGTGACTTTAGTAGAGGGGCCAGGCCCCCTCATTGTTTATTTCCAAACCAACTAGCAACAGACTAGTTATAGCCACGATTAAACTACCATGGTCTTAAGTAGACAAGTAGCTTGGACCCTTACGAAAAAAGGCAAAAGATACTGGAAGTTGCTGGGTAGAGTTGAGTATGCAAAATATGAAGACCGCATTCTGTGAATGCGGTTGAACTCAGAAAAGCATGCAGGTGCCTGATTCCCGATAGAATCAGAGTCGAATCAGCTCGATTGATTATATGTCAAGAGTGGCATAAGCTGCTCAACAGAAGCTGTTAAGCAGCTTTTGCCACTCTTGACATCTAAAATAGCGCACGATCGTGCAGCGGCTCAATTTGGAACTAATTAGATCTTAACAGATTTTGCTACTCCTAACAGCTAGACGTACCGAAAGCTGATGCTTGTGATTCTGAATGTTGCCAGGAGTCGTATAATAGCTCCATTTTTTTAATGAAATAAGGAGGCAAACGAGCAAACGGGTCACCTGATGGAAAGCAACTTCCGTCGACCATGGACACTTGCAGCGTCAGAAGAGCTGCAGGTGCGTTGCCAGCCTTTTAAGAGGGAATAGGATAATAGGGGAGGGTAGGGAAGGGAATAGGGTAGGGGATGGGGCCTCCGGGAAACTCACTCACTCGGCGAAACACAGCGCAAGCGCTGTTTCACTCCGGTTTTCTGTGAGAACGTGGTATTACTCCGGTCGGGCCGGCCCATTCGTGCCAAAGCATGGCTCTCCCACGTGTAGAAATCCATTTTTTACACCTTTTTTTTCCACTCCACCCAATACCTACTTTAACTGCAAATACAGCATTTGGGCAGTTTTAAGAGATAAAGGAGTAATTAAAAATAATTAATGAAACTTAACTAACTAGTAGGCGCTCGCGTGACCGAAATAATGGATGCGATGTGACCATTAATTCCGTGGCTAATTAATTTCTCAGGCAATACCTTATAACCTTCCCCTTGACATTTTTGTTCGTCACAACTACCTGGGCCCTTACCCAAGACAACTTGGTATTTTAGAATCAAAGTTCCATCTAAAAATGTAATTAAATAGTAAATCAATATAAGCTATAGGACATATTACTGCAATATTTTCACGCAAGAGGTAGTAAATATGTATATAGAGCAATAATGAATATTCTGTCAAAACATATTGGTGATGCTGATTTTAAAGCTGTTAAAAAGCAATTAACGTTTAAAGGATCTATTCTGTAAATACGTTTTTCAACTATTTGTTGTAATTTATACAAACTACACAAAGCTCGTAAATTAACGTTATTAAAATTAATTAAAACCATTTTCATTATTTATTGCGAGGGATTATTTATGAAGGATGAGGTTGTATCGTTTTAAAATGGCGCCAAGGTTCCGGAATCCGGATGTTGTGAAAAGGTTATGAAATTAATTCTATTAGTAGTTAGTACCCGGGGCTGGATTCTCATACCTCGAATGTCGTTTGAATATCATGCTGACAAACATACGCGGTCTAATATTTACCTAGATTAAATCTTCTTAATTTACCTAAATTAAAAAGTCTCTAAACTCAACGGCCAAATTAAAAGCGTTTGTGGGCTCCATCAAAAAAGTACTTCATCGTGAAAGAATGATCGAGGATAAAAACACCCGTTCTCGGATCAAGGCTTCGTCACAAACAAATCGGCAGGCTTTAGCAATGGAGGCTTTTTTGAGGGAACCATCTACACAAACACCGGCAAATAAAAACAAAAGATATAGGGCCGATCTTGGGCAAGTGCTCCCGCCAAAACTCAGACTGGCCCAGAGCCCCGAAGATCATATAATAAATGCCTTCCTCGAGTTCCAGGCGATAATAAGAGCAAATAAGACCATAAAGCTCTTGACCTGCAATAAGATCATGCAGGCCTATCAGCGGAAAAATCAAAAGCTGTTAGAAGTGAGACTCGAGGATGCAAAAGCTGCCATATACGACAATGTCACCTCCACAATAATTGCCGGGGCGATGACAGGGCAGTATATGGCGGCATTAAGTGCCGACTGCGGATTCGTGGTTCTGGATGAGGATGAGACAAAACGCACGGGAACACTCAAATTTATCACAAAATCTGAGGATCCAATAGTGGTAATAGCGGAATGTACCAGAATAATGCTGGAAGACAGGATACTAGAAATGGCAGAAGTCCTATCTGGGGACCCCGAATCTAGCATGGACTGGGATATATTCGCGAAACCTATCAACTACTCGTGGGTCAATGGGGTTCCTGGATGTGGGAAGACAACTTGGATCATTAATAACTTCAATGAGGAAACAGACGTTATAATAACAACGACAATCGAAGCAGCCGAGGATCTAAAGCAAAGGTTATCGCTACGAACTGGCAACAAGGTTAAAGATAAAGTTCGTACCATGGCCTCTTTGCTGGTAAATGGGACAAAAGAGACCTACAAAAGGTTGATAGTTGACGAGGCCCTCATGAACCATTTCGGCTCAATCGTCATGGCGAATCAGTTAACAGGCGCCAACGATGTCATCCTCATTGGAGATATTAACCAACTCCCGTTTATAGAGCGTGAAAACCTCTTTAAACTTAATTACACTCGTCCAAACCTGGTAACCAGCATCACCCAGGAGTTGTCTTGCACACACAGGAGCCCTATGGATGTGGCATACGCCTTAAGCATGGTCTATAATAACATCTATTCATCGAAGGAAATTGTGCGGTCCCTAAAGCTAATGAAGTAAACAGGAGCGAGAATACCTAAAACCAATCTAAATACCCTGTATCTTGTCCACACACAAGAGGAGAAAGCAGCCCTCACTAATACAGGCTATGGATCGGGAACGGACTCTCGCGTCCTCACAATCCATGAAGCTCAGGGATTAACGAGTCCCTCGGTGATCATCATACAGACCAAGTCCCGAAAGCTGGCAATCCATGACAGCGTTCCTCATGCAGTTGTAGCCATATCCCGGCACACTAACACCTGTGTCTATTACACTGACACTGTGGAGACGCTGTGGCAAGCTTCATAAAAAGAGCCACGGAGGTGTCAACCGAACACATAAAAGATTATAACATAAAAATGGCTATAAAAGACAGGAACGATAAAGTCCTAAGCCACATGGCGGGTAGATTCGACACAGAACGATATCTCTTTAACACCCTAGAAACTCCACCCAGCTTGAGTGACCCCTCTCCACCAAGCCAATGTCACAACATCTAAAGGCAAAGGGTGGAGCAGCATAACATCTAAGGAAATCGGAAAATGTCGGACCTACTGGCCGCCACACCGACTGGGACCTCACCGTTCAAAACATTAATATTATTATTATGTAATTTATAAAACAATGAATATACATATTTATTTATTATATGTATAATATATTATAGTCTATTCTACTAAGTATATATATATATATATTTCCACCCCGGAGTTGATATTGCGTCCTACATGGCGGTTTTTACCGATGATATTGCGTCCGACTGACTTGTTGCATCCTGTATACGGACGCAAGATTGACCATCTCTCAAATTCAGCCACAAGTAATGTTAAGGTTAGTACAATGGCTGGGTGAAATATTGGCATGGACGTTGTTTTGTCACCGGAGTGCTTTTCGGCGTATTTCTTAGTTCCGCTATTTGGCGCGCGAATTTTGGAGGTCGCTACTGTGCGCCGTATATCGGTGGCGTATATTCGATACTTTGTTTACGTATAACACGCCGATAATGTGGATTCCTGTATATAATAAAGTTTTTATCAATTCTAATGTGTGATTTAATTACGTCCCACAAAACGACATCGTCCCAGAGGAGACGCGGGGGTGACAGAGGCGAGGGGGCGGAGTTCGCACGCGACATGCAAGGGCATGTTTTTGTTTATATTTTTTGCCGGCCAGCGCGGACGTAATGACGCTTGTGGTATAAATATTGTGTAGTGGGGCGAATATTTGAGAGAGACTAAATTCATGTCTTCAAAGTTGGGTTCACAACGCCTTCGTAAATTTGATGTAACATTACACATTTCAATGTCTAATTAACTTACAAAAATGCTGCTAAAACTATTTGAAAGTAGAGTTAATATTTCAAAAGTTATTATAAAAAAAAGTAACAAATTATGAAATTTTTGCGTGTCGATCGATACTGCCGCTTACAATTTATTATTTATAAAAAAAATGAGCTAGAAAGGATTAAAAATTTAATGTTAATTTGAAGATAAAGAAGAGAAGAATCCGATACCAACAAATAACACATCAACTTACATTAAATAACTAAAAATTATATTTTTAAAATGTTCATAAAATTCGCGTCATTGTCCTGCGCATTGTTTGTTTTGAATGCCTTGCCGATATACTCAACGTGACGGGTTGAAACCTATTTTGCGATAAAATCTGCTGGCTCACTTTATTTGATCGCAGTGCTTTGGTGTGGATAGAGGTCTTCGTTTTATGCTCTCTCTCTCTCTCTTTGAAATACGTTCTACAAAAATTTCCAAATAAGACGTCATTTACATTTCTCGACTGTGCCAACATTTGTCTGTTTTTCACTACTTTTTTATACCAAGTTATAAAGGCCCGCAACATTTCTAAGTTCTTAATAATTTTCTTTATATCAATACTTAATTATAAACGAATTTAGTGAATTCCTCATTTTCCTGAACGTCTTTTTCCTGAATAGCCCTAAAAACATAATGACGATCATTCAGAATAATGATTAAATCTGTAACTGTATTTTAGGAAAACAGGAACAAATATATCGAATCGATGCAATGTCGATATTACAATTAGGTAGTTATTTGACACATTTTCGAAAAATAGTAGTAGAATAGTAAGAAAAGTAGTAAAAATGTTATCTACAATACTATACTATATCAATATTATAAAGCAGGAGAGGTTGTTTGTTTGTTTGAACGCGTTAATCTCAGGAACTACTAGTCCGATTTGAAAAATTCTTTCAGTGTTAGATAGCCCATTTATCGAGGAAGGCTATAAGCAATATTTTATCACGCTAAGAATAATAGAAGCGAAGAAATAGAGGAAAATGTGGAAAAAACGGAGGGAAATTATTTGAAAGGGCTTATTTGAACGCGCTTATCTCAGGAACTACTGGTCCGATTTGAAAAATTCTTTCAGTGTTAGATTGTCGTGTCAATGGTTGTCGTGATTGATGTAGATCGTTTTTTTTTTAAAAGAAGTGATTTTAAAAACTATTTTAAAGACAAAATAAAATGGCCTTGGCCGTCGACCCATTTTGTAATACAAAAAAAATGTTTTAATTGTGGTGCAACGACCAAGAATAATATCAATATTATTACAAATAATTTTGTTCTACCTATGAAACGAAAGAACATAAAATCGCTTTATAAATCTTCATTTTTCTGGTGCAGCATATTTATTTACAAATAAATATGCAATTTACGATCATTATCCTGACGTCCAGTGTCCTGTTTGTTGTTGAACTGTTTATATACTTACCTGTCTAAAAGTATTTTGGATCGATTGTATTAACTACTATGTCCCTACCTACATACCAACGTATATGATTTTCTTTGATAAGTACTTACCTATTGTATATTTTAAACAAAAGCCCATCAGTGAGTGAGTTTAGACTGCGAATTGGGTTGGGACTAATGTATTTTTAAATATCTATACTTACTAATATTGTAGAGACGAAATATTTAATCGTTTGCTTATTACTATTTAACTTGCGAGTTACGAGACTACTGAACCAATTTAAATAATTCTTTCGCTATTAGAAAGCCACGGTAATGAGAAAATAGCCCAAAGTGCATCGAAACTCAACGTCAAGTGGTTACCGGGTCATGGGCTAGGCTGTACACTGTACAGTGTTCTGAGATTTTTTTTTTATCTTGACTTTGTTCATTCATAAATCGACACCCTTGACAAGATTTATAGTAACTGTGATGGCATACTTATAATAATAATAATAATGTACTTTTATTCAGCTCGATAACATAAAAACCTTAATCTAGACAATTACAACATGCAAATTATTTTATTTTCAATGGTTTTTTATATTAGAATGTTAAGATCGCAACCGGCAGCTTAGCTAGGTTGGCGGTAAAGCCACCGGACCCTTTCCCAACTACTGATCGCATATCGCTGATTTTACATTTCAGGCAATTAAAATTAGATTACAAATCAAATCAATGTTTAAAATTAATCAAACTTGATACAATAAACGGGGGCGGCGGTTACTCGTGTCCGTAGGAATTACCTTTTACTACCCTACACGTGTCCCCCGGGTGGTGCTAAACGAGTAACAACGCCGAGTCTCAGGCGGCGGATATGATAACCTGACTCCTAGGCAGTAGTGGCCTTGAGGACTAAATACCCTCAAAAAGTCTAGCGCGGAAAGCAACAGGAAACTACCGCGACTATAATCCCAAGAAAACCACCATGATTAAGAACGCCACCAGAGATAATATGATGTCATGCGACCCGACTAACGCTCGGCGCCAGCTTGGTTCCGGGCCGACTGGTGTGAAATTGGCTACCGGCTGCAGTTGGAAACATAACATCTTACTCTAGCAAACTAACACCCAAGGGAAGGGCAATAACAATAGGAACCTGGAATGTCCGTGGACTTTTAAGGCCAGGAAAAATCGAAGTTGTTGAAGCGGAGATGGAGCGCTATAATCTGGCTATACTAGGATTGAGTGAGACCCATGTCAAAGATAACGGATACCACATCACACCTGAAGGAAATATGGTAATCTACTCTGACAGGCTAGACAATAGTTTTAGTGGTGTGGGCTTCATAGTTGCTAGCTGGCTACGAGACAAGGTATTGGGGTATAATACCATCAACAATAGAATTATATCCTTAAAAATTTCAGCCCATCCACACCCAATTAACTTTGTACAGGTCTATGCGCCGACCACTGCAGCCACCGAAGAAGAGATGGAGGAAATTTACCACGAGCTAGAATTAACCTGCAAAGCGTTACCAAAGAAGGAATGTACTATCATCCGGGGAGACTTTAATGCTAAGATAGGGCACACTGATAATGATCAACACCTAAGGAATGTTATTGGGGAATACGGCTTAGGAGCCCGCAACAGTCGAGGTGAGATGTTGTTAGAGTTTTGCATTGAAAAAGGACTATTCGTAACTAACACGGCATATAAACAACATCCAAGACGCTTATGGACATGGCGATCGCCAACAGGTCATAAAAATCAGATTGACTTCATATTAATCAGCAGCAGATGGAAGTCGTGCATAACTCTCTCAAAGACTTTTCCGGGTGCAGATTGTGGCAGCGACCATCAGCTGTTAATAGCTCAATACAGAGTCCGCCTCAAAGTAGTTTCAAAGCCTCCACCATCCAAAAATATTCTTCTAACACAAGAAGCGAAAGCTTTTGAGGACACACTACAAACTCGACTGGACAGTGAAACGTATTGCCCATTTGACTCAGCCAATACATCATGGAATCAGCTTAAGGCCGCATTAGAAGAGACAACTAGAACAATCACAAATGGACGGAAAGTAAAACACCCTAGATCTAAGTGGATGACCACTTGGGAGGCAATCGCACAAAGAAAGGCTCTAAAGACTGGAGGAATTCGTTCAAAGGAAGAACAACAGCGATACTCTGAACTTGACTCACTAGTACAGCGTCTCTGTAGACATGACAAGAATGCATATATCAATTCTATATGTAGAGATATACAAACACACTCTGATACCCTACATCCAAGAGACATGTTCCAAAAGGTAAAAATTCTCACACGGGAACGAAAATCAAAATCTTGGAACATAGAAGTTGAAAAGGGTAACCTGATTTTAGACAAGAACCAAGTGATGACAAGATGGAGGAACTACTGCCAAGACCTGTACAAATATGACGCTGATGAACCTGACACTAGATTAGATTTTACAGATAAAGAACCCGACATCGTTCTCCATGAAGTAGAAGCAGCTATAAATAAGCTAAAAACAAAAGCTTGCGGTGGAGATGGTATACAGGCACAAGTGCTTAAGAGCTTGGGTAAGTGTGGAATCAGAGTAATGCATTCAATATGTCTTAAAGTATGGAGAACAGGACAGTGGCCAGACGATTGGACAGAATCTCTCGTGATACCACTACATAAGAAAGGGTCGACTAAAAAGTGTGGAAATTATCGGACCATCTCACTAATTTCACACGCCAGTAAGATTCTTCTCCATGTTATTGGCACACTATATAACTAGACAGATATCCAAAGAGCAGGCGGGATTCGTAAAGGGCGAGGTACCCGAGAACAAATCCTAAACATCCGTCAGCTGATAGAAAAGAGCAGAGAATTCAATGTCCCAATAGTACTCTGTTTTGTGAATTACGCTAAGGCCTTTGACTGCATCGTCTGGTCCAAAATGCTGGAGGTGATGAGAGAGTTGGGCGTCCCCGATCATCTCATATTTTTGGTACAAAACCTCTATCTGGAAGGTCGATCAAGGGTGCGATTAGACAATGATCTGTCAGAGCCGTTTGCTACAGAGCGTGGTGTCAGACAGGGTTGCATCCTCTCTCCACAGCTGTTCAACCTCGTAGGCGAATATATAATGCGTCGAGTGTTGGAAGATTGGGAGGATGGTATTAAAATTAACGGATACCTTCTCAACAACCTAAGGTTCGCTGACGACACCACGCTTATAAGTACTTGCGAAGTGAAACTTGCTGAACTTCTAGCGCGGCTCGAAAAGATTAGTCGAGACTTTGGCCTCCAAATCAATCGCAATAAAACCAAACTGATGTACGTCGATAAGCTGAACCAAATACAAAAGACATCCTTACTACAAGATCTCCAACCCGTAGAGGAGTTTGTCTACCTGGGATCGTTGATTAGCAACAATGGTAACTGCGAGAGGGAGGTTGTCCGACGGGCTCAGATGGCTAAATCTGCGGTTGGGCGCTTAGAAAAGATATGGAAGAATAAGAACATCTATCGTAGCACAAAAATAACACTAATGCGTTCCCTAATCTTTTCAATATTTTTATATGCCTCCGAGACATGGACACTAAAAGCACGTACTCGAGCTAAGATTGACGCTTTTGAAATGTGGTGCTGGCGTAAAATGCTCGGCATCCCTTGGACCGCACACCGGACCAACACGTCTATACTTCAGCAACTCAAAATTACCACCCGCCTGTCCACGCTTTGTCTACAACGATCACTTGCATTTTTTGGCCACATAGCCCGCCGGGAGCCTAATAATCTTGAGAGTCTCATACTAGCTGGGCAATTAGAGGGGAAAAGAGGCAGAGGCAGAGTGGCTACACGATGGACAGACGCGATTGTCAAGGCTGCTGACTGCACGTTCCAGGAGGCATTTCATCAGGCCAAAAATAGAGACAAGTGGAGAGCCCTATCCCAAAAAGCAAATTTTGGTGGTCACGTCCCTCAGCCATGAGGATACGACTAGGAAGAAGAAGATACAATAAACAATACAAAAAACGATCGAAACGATCTACATCAATCACGACAACCATGATTGACTATGACTATCACAGCACAGAACGCAACGTCGCGTCGTGTTTGCTTACGCGCGCGCGTTAACCAACTACTTACGAAAAAATTTATTATTATTGTGAACTTGTATTATAATCAAATACCGTCCTCTTTTTGTACAAAACAAATAAACAGAAATAATAGGTACTATTATAGATAATAACCATAATTTAAATTTACAAACAAAGTATATATATTGTTGTGTAATTTTTGTGTAGTTGTGTAATTTTTTGAGATTTTGGACTGTTTTATCTTATTTTTGATAGGTACGTTAATAATTTTTTAAACGTTTTTATTTTTCTTTTCGACGCCTAAAGGGCCTTTTTTTGAGACTTTGTACTGATAGGTATGTCTGATATGTGATTCTTCAGGTTAATATTTTTCTAAGCATTTTTGTTTTATTTTTTTAACGCCTAAACGGCTAATAACGAATTTCAATTTGTTAAATTTTATCAACTTGTCACGTGGGCAGAGCCACGATTGAAAACTAGTATTGCTTACATACACAAGTTAACTATAGTCAATGTCACAGTAAATTAGCCTCTCAACTGGTCGTTCTTAAAATTGTTAATTTCTTAAATTACTTTTATGTTCCTATTTCGGTGTATTTGATTTGTCCGACACTTTGATTATTATGACTATGGGTTTATTATTGTACCTACTTGATTTTAAACAATAAAACTTAAAAATACCTACTACCGAAACAATTGTTTTATTTTGTATTCATACTTAAGTTCAGAAGAAACACGCTCACATAAATAAAATGATCATATCTATCATAATAATTATTCTTAATATTTTTTAGTTAGCCTAGCGGACTTACCTAATTATAATTTAAAATTTAATTAATCTATGTAATATAGGGATAACTTGTTTTTAATGTCTATTATGTACTCCAAGTTATAGAAATAAGTATTTCATTTTAATCGACTTCATAAAGAGGGATGATTCTCTATTTATACATACATATCGTCACTCCTGTCCCTCATTGGGGTAGACAGAGACCACATCACGCAATGAATTTATTGGGATCTATTATATAGGTACCTATGTATGTATCGATATAACTAAGGTTAGGAGGAAGCAACAAACTCAACAGTTTATGGCGTACATAAAAAAAAATATACGGTACCGATATAATCTCAAATATAGTAAGGAGTCATTTAATTAGTAGAATGCATGGAATTAATATAGTACAATATACGGTATCAATATAACCATACATTTAAATGGATGTAGGAAAAACGATTAAATGCATGGAACGAATACAAAAATATACAATGTGTCACATGATTTCCATCGCGAACGGAAGCAAAAAACCAGCGAGAATTATTTGAAATTGAATATCTAATTTTCGTACGTAAACAAAATTTCTCGTCGACAATAGAATTCACATGACAGCAATGTAACTATATTCGCACGAATAACAATTAAAAAGTCATTGGGAATGGTAGACGCCATAGGGTTCGACTTTGAAAAGACGCAACAAGTCTTCGGCGATTTAAATATATATATATATATATATATATATATATATATATATATATATATATATATATATATATATATATATATATATATATATATATATATATATATATATATATATATATATATATATATATATATATATATATATTACTTATATAAAAAAAATAAAAAAAGTGTCCATGGCGTGATGGACCACAATTAATTAAAATTCATAATATTATTTCAATTATCCTTGGTGCGAAAAATCTAAATAATAAATTAAAAAAAAGGATATGGACGAAAAGTCCATAGACGGCCACAATTTTATAATTAAGAAAAAAAAAATATTTACCTACACTTAGGGCCTCCGCTAGCTAGGCGGACGTAGGTACTTATGGATACGGACAGATGTATGAACAGGCGTCCGCTCGTCCATCTCGCGAACTGTTTAAATACATCAGTTCTGTTCATAAGTCCGTCTCAGCTAGCGGAGACCTACTAGGTAGTATTTCTTATCTCGACATGATGCTGCTGCTGCAAGCTGCGATCGAGCCAGACTCGCGCGTGAACCGGCCCGCGTGATAGCTTGTAATCGAAGCTATTTTCGAGGAATTAGAATCGGGTCCTTGATTTTCGTAGTTTAGTTCTCATACGAGTAGGTTCTATCCTTCCCAAGGGTAATATAATTTTTGCTGGGTTGTCTTTATTATATTATAACCTAATCCAGATATTATTGTACAAAATTATATTACGTTTATAAGCATTACGGACTAACAAATAAATTATTATAATGATTTTTTTACGAGCCTATACTATCCCACTGCTGGCCAAAGGCCTCCCCCAAGGTCTTCCATTTGTCTCGCTCCAAAGACAACGCAGGCCAGCCTGGCTTGTAGACATCCAGGTCATCTCGCCATCTTTTTCGAGGCCGTCTTGTCGAATGATTGATAATAGAATGTAGAGAATATAATGCCCTTTTGCACGTTAGCAATTACTAGCATTGGTCCATCATCGACTTGGTTACGTACGCGGTACGAGTTACGACCTACGATTAATTTAAATAGCTGCGAGGTTGCGCCGTCACTTAGGGCTAGGCCACAACATTACGTTGCGGCGTCGTATTGCAAAAATAACATTTGAAAAGCAATGTAGTTTTTTGCGATGTGACGCCGCAAAGCAGTGTTGTGGCCTGGCCCTTACATACAATAATAATTGTTTGTGATCTTGCGGTGTAGCGGCCAATCCGCGCGTTCGGGCGGCATTCAAATATAAATCCAGACATAAATTAGTAACTATTCCAACAAAATATTTTAGGTTTCATGTAATGTCCATGTGATTCGCCGTGTATCATCGTCTCATTTACCGCGGCTCACTTGTTAGGTGTAGTGTGCTCGAGCGCGTACAGTGTTCTTGAGTGAGTACGGTGTTCTCGAGCGAGTACAGTGCTCTCCGCTGACCTTATTCTACGGGCTAATAAAAATTCTAAATGTTCATACATTTACAATCTTACATAAATGTTGCATGCAATCTTGGTGATATGAGTTTGTGAGATGTTTCATATTTGAATATTACAAAAGTGGGGACGTTATAAAACACGTACATGTATGGATCTTTTTATGGCTAAGAGAATCATAAAAATATCCACACTGAGCATAAAAGCATTATATCAAGCTACTTTTTAACGTTTTATTTATTACTTTTTTGTTAAAAAGTCATTGCAATGCTTGCCCTTGCCTTGACAAGGGCAACCATTTGCAATATAACCTCTACACTGCAGTATACTGTATTTAATAAGTCTGTATTTCTGTATGTTATGTTACCTATCTGTATTATAAATGTCCTGGCAAATAAAAGGTTCAATTGAATTAGCTACTGTTAATGCAAGTCTTGTCGCCAAAATATTGTTTTTTTCACTGAAATTTCTTTACATTAGTGCAATATTAATTGTTTGTGATTGCAGTTCAGAATGTTACAAGAATGCCTAACTAACTAAAGTAAAAAGTCAAGACGAAATATCAGTATACATAAGACCCAGTCCACACGGCGTGTTGCGTTGCGTGGCGTCGTCGCAACGCAAATATTTTGACGCATAGCCGGCGACACGGGTGCTGCGCCATCGCAATTCGCTGCGTTATTGAAGCCGCCAACGTGAATACCCGTTTCGTCTCGCGGTCTGCTGTTGTGTAATGTGTGCTTTACGAGTTTGCGACGACGCAGCGCGCCGTGTAAACACCTTGGTTATATTTTGTATGTTATGTCGGCACTACATATAGGCGAACGCGTTGGCCGACGTGTTCGCCGGCGCACTGGCCCAATGTGTAGAACGAGCGTTCGCGCGTTGGCGGTAGGTATTTCGCCTGTTGCCGTTGTGCCGACTTTACAAAACCACGCAACGGCAGCGCTGCGTCAACGTAACGCTGACGCAACACGCCGTGTGGATTGGCTTATTTTGTTAATTTTCCACAAACGATTTAAGTTTTAATTTACCACAATGAAATCTTGTAACGTATGAGTTTCTTAACAACTTTTATTGGCCATTAAACTCTAGAATGAGTAACAACCGGTATAGAGAATATTATTGCAAATACGAGGATAATCTGAACTGCTATAATTACTTATAAAAAATATATGTTTTCTTAATAATTTTCCTTAAATGTTTAATTAATGCTAGCAATAATTATTTAATAAAACTCAGACTTTACTTTTTCTGACTCTTAATATTTTAGATTCTAAAATTTAAACGTATAAAAATTGTGACTAAAATGGTACATACAGATTTTTTTCGCAACATAGTACTTATTTAGTATTATTGAGTTTCAACAAATACAGTGTGTTAGTGTAAACACCGTTCCTTGAAACCATCAAATGAGCCCGTTAAAATGTACAAGTTTTTCTATGAGAATTGAGAACAATGCTGGGAACTCAAAAAAATCCGACTTCATACCTATACAAATTGCCCGAATGCAATGCCCGATCGGCAATTTGTTAAATCAACTGAAATATAAATCAAAAACTTTCAATTTTATAAAAATAAACCTTATTGCAGCTGCTGGGCGAGCCCTTCAATGAGCGAGTCCAACTCGCACTTGGCCGGTTTTTTTAACTTTGGACTTTCTTTACCGGTACGTATTCTATGTTAACATTGCATAGTAACAGGTGGTAGTTACGTGCGTGTTAATTTTTAGCCGCAGACCATAAAACTATAATTGACATTAAGCGATGAAATATTACTAGTCGGTACTCGGTACACTGCAAGGCTAAGTTCAAAATTTATTAGCCTTGATTGGCTAAAAGCAATGACATTGGATAGGCGTAGACGTCTTCGTGACCCTATGAATATAGCGTACTAGAATCGATTGAAATTGCTGCTGTTTAGGTGGGTAACCTAATAGAAAATTATGATTGATTGAAGTGCTATCACAGAAGTTGATTCCTAAGCAGATGGGGGGAATCTACGTCAGTCTACGTAGTTTCGTCGCGTTACGTCAAACCCAGCCGACATAATATTATTATTATCACAATAACTATTAACATTAGTAGTCCCACAATAGACATAACGACCAGTAGTTCGACTGCAAAGAGACGGACAGGTTTCAATATCTGTCAAATTCGTCGGGTTTCACTAGGATTATGAATGGAATGTGCCTCGCGCTGGCTGATATAATTTATTTTTAAATATTTAAAATAAAGATTTCAAAATTGGATTCTGACAATTACCAAAGAGGAACACGTCCATCGAATATGTCATAGTTTTAAATTCGTAGGTAATAAGTTAACAACCCTAGCGAGAATTTTCGTCATAATACGTCAAATTTAAAAATTTCAACATCAGTTCTAAGTCGGCATACTCTATCATTCTGTCTACTCTGGTAGTCCATTGAAATGTTACATGAGTTTTGCATTTTTAGAGGACGCAATTTTTTTGGGACATGTGGGGGGAGGTGGTCAATAGAAGCTTAGCCTCAAGTTTGTGGGATCGCCACCCTTGTCTCCCGGTCGCCATCTTGAAAAAGGGGTACAACACTATTTTCGCGATATCTTGGACTTCTACAATATACTATACGTCTTACAAAAATTTGTTAAATCATAATTTGTTGCAAATTATTTTGCCTACAAATATGCTACTTGAAATATGTTTACACAATTTTTTTACTGTTATTACACAGTACACACACACACACACACACACACTCTGCTTGTTTATGTTTTCTTTAGTTTTAATCTAAATTTTTGTAACTATTTCATCAGTCTAATATGTATAAGTAAGAGTGTGCTAAGGAAGAGTGTGCTAAGGAAGACTTTCCTGACACAGGTGCACTAGTACTTAATAGGGAAGGTCAACATTTGTTTAATTAATGTATGTACAATGTTTTGATGAAATAAATATTTATTATTATTATTATTATTAAGTATGTTTAAATAACTTTTACCCTAAATTAAAAATTTAAAAAGTTATAAGCAAAAAAGTGAGATTTTTTTAACAATATCAGCAGCATATGAGAAAACTAAAATTTATAAAAAATATGAAGAAACATCCTGAATTAGCTACTGGTACCGCGCTATTCCTGCGGGGCTAAAATGGTCGCGTTGGAGAATCATAATATGAATCATGATATGATTCGTTTTTTTAAAAACGCAAAATGCAATTCTGCTTGCAATTCATGTCTACTAATTTGACATTAGTCAGTTTGACAGTTTTGACAATTCATTTGCTGAATTGATTGAGAGGAATTGCTAAATTTGACCATTTTAGCCCCGCAGAGTGAGGAAGTTGATCCATCTTTACTCACTCTTGTTGGTGAACGTTGTTTCATAGCTTTATTCGACAATAATAAAGACGACTCACTGGGCGGCTTGCGACACAAAAGATTTGCCAAGACAGTGAGTAAAAATTCATTTAATTTATCACCGCATAAATTGTAGTGCGATTTTATTACTGTGTGCGGTGTCCCTACCCGAGTATATCAAGTGTCGTGATAAAAATTTAATGCACCGGCCTCGCCCTACGGTATATTTAGCCCTGTGCGATGATTAACTCGTCTGTTTGCTGACATAACGCGATGTTTTAGCGTTTTATGTGTTGATACAATACAGTATTTGCGAGCGACTATCGCCAGTTATTTTGGGAATACTGTGTAGAGCTAGTTGAAAGGATACGCGAACAAACTTTCGTGCAATACACAAAATAATACACAAAAAATATTATCGCAAAATGTAATATTTAAGTATTATCAAAAAATAAAGGAAGAAATCAAAACTCAAAAATTATTGAAGGACGATGATGTAATTTACGTTGGTACATTAATTCCCAGTATTCAAAAGCAATTTCTTCAGCGCTGCTACTTGAAACCTTTAAATAAGGGGCCCAATAATAATAATTACAAACCCTTTAGTATTCTTTTTTGTTTTGTTACAACCTGTACATTCTACCTTTTTTAGGGTTCCGTAGTCAACAAGGAACCCTTATAGTTTCGGTCTGTCCGTTCGTCTGTCCGTCTGTCTGTCCGCGGTTTTACTCAGAGACTACAGTACCTACAAAGCTGCAATTTGGCATGAATGCACATATTAATGATGCTGACCAAATGGTATATAAGATCTTAAAAATATATTTTTATGGTACCTCCCCTACACCTACACATCAAGCAATTTATTAAAAATATCATCCCCGCTTAGATACTTTTTTTAAATATTACGAGTAGGTATTAATAGATCATTTTCCGATTTAGGAATCCGTTTGTGAAATATTAAGTTTTAAAGCGGAAAAAATCATTTGACTCCAGTGTAAATGTGAAAAAAATTACGGGAAATAGGCTGAATTTAAAAGGAAAATTATCACGGCTAAGAAGACTTCATAAGTTATTGAGTAATAGTCGATCAACAAAAAAAAATTCGGCTAATAGTTTTATACAAGCTATAGTGTCCTAATACCTATGAAGCGAGTGATGTACTTTTTGGTTGGTTGATTTTAAAATGTCGTCAATAAGGGCGCAATTTTATAGTCATAATTATTTCAGATACTTCGAAGAATGCGAATCACCTGTATAAAATTTCGCCCGGCTTTTAATAAAAGGTCTCTAGTAAATTTACTTTTGTAATTTGACTGCCAACTCCGAGCTTTGTGACGAGCGTACAAAAATGCCTTTCATCCAAAGGCTTAGAATGAGGCCACAGTTCTAAGGTGCGTTGCGGTGCGTCACCGCAATTTCAACGCTCAGACGTACGTACTTTATAATATAAAGCATAAAAACTATAACATAATATTATGACTGAGTATGATATAATGCAGGTTTATAATGTACCTACTCAGTACCATTTTCAGCCATATATGATGCGCTGCGTGATGCATCATCTAACTCGATATTTTGATGTAAAAACGCACAGGAGATGAAGTAGAAGGTTGAATGACGCTACGGTTTGTGATTTGTTTACGGACTTTTCAAAGTATGTACTTACTTAATATTTGTTAGCCGTACTTTTTAAATTAAATTTCAGTAAGAATTTCCTCATAGCAAAGTTGCTTTTTGCTCCCCTGATGTTTCTACAAAAAAAAATATATATATTTATCATAATACAGATTTCGTGTTTTATATGTTAACGTTGCATTGTGTTGACGCGCGTCATCACAACGTAAATGCTGCGTTCAGTTTCAATGACGCAGCGCAACTGAGTAACGTGGCCTCGCTCTTAAGTAGGTAACTTTATGAGTTGCTTTTTGGGGGCAGAGCTGATGTTTCTACAAAAAAATAAAAAGATATATTTATCATAATACAGATTTCGTGTTTTTATGTTAACGTTGCATTGTGTTGACGCGCGTCATCACAACGTAAATGCTGCGTTCAGTTTCAATGACGCAGCGCAACCGAGTAACGTGGCCTCGCTCTTAAGTAGGTAACTTTATGAGTTGCTTTTTGGGGGCATAGCTGATGTTTCTACAAAAAAATAAAAAGATATATTTATCATAATACAGATTTCGTGTTTTATATGTTAACGTTGCATTGTGTTGACGCGCGTCATCACAACGTAAATGCTGCGTTCAGTTTCAACGACGCAGCGCAACTGAGTAACGTGGCCTCGCTCTTAAGTAGGTAACTTTATGTTTACAAGTAGTTAAAATACTGGTTGTGACTTAAATCCAACGAACTTTTTAATTGCATTATTAACTTTTCACTTTCACAAGTCTTTTTAGAAACTTCGGATCTGAAAATATCGTATTTTGATTAAAATACCTATCTATTTCATATAAAACTGTGAATATGGCTGTGGTCACTGAGGCGACACAATAACGAATATTTTGGGACTGTTCAATCGACAACTTAGTTGATAATATATTATTACAAAAGTGGTCTAATTTTCTACTACCTGTACCATTTAGAATGTAAAAATGGTTTCTCTATCGCTAGAAAAACTGAAACTTACGCTTTTTAACCTTTTTTCAACACAGATTCCAAAGAAAAATATGTAATAGTAAACATCATTGTAGCGTACATCCAGTAATGGCGCACTTCCTTACAGCTGGCTGTAAAATACATCCTAGTCGTTCATAACGGAAATAAGAACGGAAGAGAAAAAATATCGAAACATCTTTCATATGACATCACGTAGTTTTACAAGCATTTAAGAATCTTAGTTTAGAACGTCGCGTCGTGGTTTGATTGGAGACCAGCGTATAAGGGTGCGTTCAGAAGTGCTGTATTGTCTGGAAAAACGCGCGCCGATTCAGCGCCCACAGCAGACAACGCTCAGAACACGCGTATGTCTGACGGAATTTCGGCTGGATTACCCAGGGTGAGCGAAAGCTCAATAATTTCGCAGACCAGACCGGCTTGGCATGCTATGCATTGATCTGATAGTTGATAAGTATTACATTTATAAATATAATAATTATTATAAACTAGCTGTCCCGGTGAACTTCGTGTCACTTAAAAATCTTCCCTGGACTTCTACGAATATTTGTAAGACTAAAATTAGCCCAATCCGTTCAGCCGTTTTCGAGTTTTGCGCTTAGCAACACATTCAGCGACTCATTTTTATATTATAGATATGCAGAGAAATGCATAATTACATATACTTAAAAGTTAATGTGTACATCAAACAAAATTTATATAGGCACTTCGATAACTTTTATACTAATATATTACATTCTAGTTCCTAAGTACAAAACCCAGTCTAGTATACAACTTGACGAAAATACGTGGCGACCTTATTTACCTTAAGGGATTTTCCTCCGAACCTCCGAGATTTCCCGTCCCGTAAGTAAAATTGAATTTATATTATTATGGCACAGTTCTTACTGTTTTTAGATGTTTTCTTATACGTCTTGCTCGCTTCCTACATTGGAAGAACATAAATTAATGTTGTAATTAGTTGCGAGTAATAATAGGTCCCACACCGATTTCGGTGACGGTGGCCGGTTTCATTGAAACCACGCCAGCTACGCAGGAGGAGTAATTTTATAGTGCCCAAGTGTGTGCGCAGTACACAAGAGCACTCTCTATTCCTTTACTCTCATAACCCAGTGGGACGGAAGACCGACACGACTGGCGAGAGATCAGGCGCAGGATCGACTTTTTACATGCCCATCCGACGCATGGATCATCTTACTTGTCAGACAATCAGGTGATCAGCCTGCATTGTCCTAACCAAACTTGGAAATAACATGTTTCCAACGCGGGAATCGAACCCACGACCTCCGAGTTAAGAGCCGCGCTCTGTGCCAGTAGACCACGGAGGCGTTAGCCGAGGCGTAGTTGCGAGTAGATATTATGCAAGTTGATTAATTGACGTTAAGAGTCCGGGTGCCATCGAAATTCTCATACAAACGTAATACCAAGATAATTTTCCATACGAGAATATTTACCATATTTGAGTTATTATTCAATTAGTAACAATATTTACATACCAAATTGTAATCGTTCATAGTTTTTGGTATGTAAATATTTTTTAGTGAACCTTTGTACAGGAACCTAGGTAATCTATACATCTATACATCTTTACATACATACATACATACATACATATAAATAAAATTGGAGTGTCTGTTTGTAATATTGAAAGAGCCGTTTTTTACTACATGCATATTATGAATCTATATACGCTACATACACCAAAACAACATTTTTTACAATTTTTGTCTGTATGTCTGTCTGTTTGTTCCGGCTAATCTCTGAAACGGCTGGAGCTATTTTGCCGGGACTTTTTTTGGTAGATAACTGATGTAGAAAGGTGTAAGTTAGGCTACTTTTTAACCGACTTGCAAAAAGGAGGATGTTATATTTTACTTTTTTCCATATTTGTTAGCGGACTATCCATCTTTGTTATTATACTATGTTGACGCGGACGAAGTCGCGGGCAACAGCTAGTTACAATCTAAAGCTGAATGGTAAATATTCTCATATGGGAAATGATCTTGGTATTACGTTTGTATGAGAATTACGACGACACCCGTACTCTTAAGGATGCTTACCGGTATTGACTTTAATGTCACATAATATTTTAGCGCTGTTAAGGCCCAGTAGTCCCTAAAATTGGCAGGTCGATGTCTGTCAGTACGAATATCGACGTTAAGGACATTAAAATAACATTCATATCAGCGCGCCTTGTACAGTGGCGGTTAATTTAGAACGAGACTGCTGCTGCTTCATGACTGAACAAAATTTTTGGGACCATTTAGCAATTATTAAACCTTGCTTCGATGAAAGCAGCCACCATCAGCAAAATTGAGTTAAAATTCATTGTTATTCTAAAATAACTACAGTGTGTAACAAAAACAAGTGATAATACTTTAGGGTGTGTACGTGTTCCTTGTAGAGAGTTCACTGTGAAAGTAGCACCTCTGAAAGACGAAAATATTTTTTCACTTTTGTATGGGCAAGGGCCCGAGCGTTACGAGTTTCCCCATACAAAAGTGAAAAAAATTTTTGGTCTTTCAGCGCTGCTACTTTCACAGTGAACTCTCTACAAGGAACACGTACACACCCTAGAATATTATCACTTATTTTTGTTACAGCCTGTATAAATGTTAAGAATTTTACATAAAGCGTGTAGCTTCTGGCTTTGTTGTATGTGACTATAACCAATCAAAACTCAAATCGCACCGGTCAGTATACTATTTCAGTTTCGGAACACACCCACAAAAAAGTAAACTTAAGAGCCTCAAAGTACGCTCACCTATTTAAGGCCGCGGCATTGATGTCGAAGTCCTTCTAGAACATGCGATGAAAGATTTAGTACAGTAAATTACTTAACAAGGTGCCCGCAATGTCACGAGCAGGGCCATTTTCCACTGAAAAGACTTGTGAATAATTGATCGCATAGTTCGATACTTTTCCGAGTGACCGAAATCGATATTCTTCATCAACACTATTTATATCGAATGGAACGAACTGTATCGATTCCGTTAAAAATACATCGTAGTTAGCAACAAAATAGACGTATTTGTGTTACATTGTTTTCACTAATGGAAATGCTAGATCTAGATACGGATAAAAGAACTAAATGTATTATTTGGGTTTGAAAATGAATAGATATTTTTGTGTTAGTCACTAGTCAGTGTAATCGACATTATCTGACTACAGTCAGAAGGACCGTTTTAATATTATTCTCATAGAAACGTTATACCAAGATCATTTCCCATACGAGAATATTTACCATTATATTTGAGTTATTATTCAGCTTGAGATAGTAATTACCTAGGCTCCTGTACAAAGATTCACTGCAAAATATTTACATACCAAAAATATCAACAATTACAATTTAGTATGTAAATATTGTAATCGTTCATATTTTTGGAATGTAAATATTTTGCATACCAAATTATTCAAATATGGTAAATATTGTCGTATGGGAAATTATCTTGGTATTACGTTTGTATGACAACTGTGATGGCACCCGGACTCTTAAAGGTTCCGTACCCAAAAGGTAAAAATAGAACCCTATTGGCTATTACTAAGACTTCGTTGTCTGTCTGTCTGTCTGTCTGCCTGTATCTCAAGAACCTCTATAGCTAGACTTCTGAAACTTTCATAGATTGTGTATTCCTGTTGCCGCTTTAATAACAAATACTAAAAACCCATTCAACAACCGTAATTTTTTGGTATTTTTTGTTTTTAAATACTTATCAATAATATAAGCAGGTAGGCACTACAATTTCTTCCAAAATTCTCAAATATAAATTATGTGTACTTGTACTTAAATAATAATAAAATTATTTCTGGTGTCAGTGCACAAGCAGCGTTAATTAAATGTTGTCGTCGACATTTGCAACAAACTTTCAGTCCCTTATCGGAACGTCAATAAAACGGGACTGCTATTTTAATCATTACGACTTTTGAACCATACCAATTCTCTCAGTTATAGCGCCTTGTACACTGCACTGCTACTGCCCGCGACTTCCTTTGAAAAGATTATTAACAAATGTATTAATAATAATATGTCTCGTCCCTTGTTTAGAGTTCGTTATGAAAGTAGTTGGTGAAAGTAACGCATCCGTGGTCTAGTGGTATAGAGCGCGGCTCTTGACTCGGAGGTCGTGGGTTCGATTCCCGCGTTGGAAACATGTTATTTCCAAGTTTGGTTAGGAAAATGCAGGCTGATCACCTGATTTTCTGACAAGTAAGATGATCCATGCGTCGGATGACTCGCCGGTCGTGTCGGTCTTCCTTCCCGCTGGGTTATGAGAGTAAAGGAATAGAGAGTGCTCTTGTGTACTGCGCACACACTTGGGCACTATAAAATTACTCCTGCGTAACTGGCCTGGTTTCAATGAATCCGGCCACCGTCACCGAAACCGGTGTGGGAGCTATTATTATTATTAGTTGGTGAAATTATCATGAATTTTTCATACCGAAGAAAAAACTCGAGCGAAAAAAACCTTTAACAGCGCACTCTATACAAGGGACACATAAAACCCAAAGTAATATCTGCCCTAGCAGACAAGTGGCAAGCGATATCGTAAACGCTAACAAAATGTATGCGATTTGACATAGGTCATCGCTTCGCTAGCGAATACTAATGTCAAATCTTGGCGTTTACGATAATCGCTTGCCGCTTGTCTAGGCCCTCAGTTCTTTATGTTACAGACTGTATAATAAATATTTAGGGGCCATGACACGAAGCCAAAATTTGGAGATATAAATTATACATAAATATTAAATAATTATTGAATTTTGTGTCTTAAACTTCATTTAATAGCACTTTAGACGTGTGAACTAAATAAAAAAATTCGCCAAGTGCGAGTCGGACTCGCACGCGAAGGGTTCCGTACCGTTATTAAGTTGGCAAAAAATGTGTTTTTTGTATGGGACATGGTCCCCCGACACACAATGACAACAATTATGGACCTAATATTACATTACACAAGTTAGGAATTATTTGAACTTAAAGGCAGTAAATATTATTCCATTACTTTTTAAAATTATTTGGCAGGGGTTTTTTTTTAATTTCTTAATTTATTAATTATTAAAGAACAAACATAATTTGGAATTTTGTGAGTATTTCAAGTGCTTACCTGCTACCGTTATTGATTACGAACAAAAAAGGCCAAAAAAATTACGTTTGTTGTATGGGAGCCCCCCTTAAATAATATTTATTTTTTATTTAGTTTTTAGTATTTGTTCTTATAGCGGCAACAGAAATAAGAATACAATCTGTGAAAATTTCAGAAGTATAGCTATAGCAGTTCTTGAGTTACAGCCTGGAGACAGACGGACAGACGGACAGACCGATTTTACCCTTTCGGTACGGAACCCTAAAAACGGTAAAAATGTATGCTTTATTTGTACCTACTTAATATTGTACTTATACACAAATGCAATTCACAAATCAAAATATTAGTTGAAAGTATTTTCAAATTTTTTATAGAATTTTATCTGTAAAAGTTATAATACCAGAGCTGAAACTTCGCGAGAAGTTAACACGGAAACTTCACAACTTTAACCACCTCCAAAACAGAATATTATGGGATTTAGCACGAGCAATTTATAACAACATAATATTATATAGGGGAGGGGAGGCCTTTGCCCAGCAGTGGGACACTGTAGGCTGATAATAATAATAATCATCGTCGTCGCCGTCATCTTAAATACATGCCGAATAGTCCGGAAATTTTTATCGATAAACTAATTTAACAATTACTTGCAGTTGCTTGGTCACAAGCCCGCAACTGCAGTAGTTACCCCGCAAGGTAGAAAAAGAAAAGAAAAAATAAAATAATAATAATATTATATAAGTATTTTGTAATATCGAATTTGTATGAAATTCACAAAAGTGCCTTCACAAGCACAACATTAAAAAGTTAGTATTATAAATGGTCGCTGTTAAGCATTAGTGTCCTAACGCACAATTTTTTTTTGTTAAATTTTGAATGCAGTCTTGTTCTAAAAGAACATAACTGCATTCATAACTCAACACGTAATTTTTTTGTGGGTTAGGACACAAATGCTTAACAGTGTCCAAATATGTTTGCCTCTACATTTTTTGAATTCATTCATACGTCACGTCATACGTCATACGTCACGCAGTCATTTGTTCATGCTAGCCCCTTGATCTTGAGGTAAGTTTTCAAGAGTTCAGGGCTCAAATTCAAGGTGTGAAATCTATTTTCGTCGTAGGCCTTCTCCATGTTTTATCAGCCTCATTCCTTTCAGTTTCAGAAATAATCCATACTTGTGCGTGGAATCGATAATCAAGGGCAGACCTAGGAGCCATAAAAATAGAGTAGGTACTTTTTACAAAAAAATTTAAAGACTATATACAGTTACTTAAATAAAAATTACGAAAAACCGATTTACAAACTTTGATATTTTCTATCAAGTTTTGTTCGTCGATTCTATGATTTAATTTTTACTGGTGTAAACTGTGTTTTTTACACGACTCAAGAAAGAGGTAGGTTATAGATAAGTACTATGAGAATTGTTATGTATGGCAGTTCAATGGTTTTGAGCGAGTGGAATGGACACGGGAGTGTGGAATGCACTGCTCAGCCGGGTCAATATTTGTGGTCATTATCATTATTAGTTAAAGTGTCAAACTCAGAACCTTCGAGCGCGATTTAGGATATAGGTCTTTGATCCGCTACTATAGAAAAGTACGTTAATTTTCTTCTGTAATCAATAAAGTTACATTTTACTATCACTTTTAAAAACATCGCGACGGTTCGAATCTTTATCGTGTTACAAATTTATCTCCAGTTTCAAAATAAATATAACAGACTAAAATATCATATAACATTAACATATAATATTATAGCTCATTTTCTACAAAAACAAGTAATATTATTTCTATTTTGGTAACAGATGTCAGTTTATGAGAAGCAAAGGGCAAGGGCCTTGGGCGCGGCTAGAGCCCTAACATAATATCTAGAACACGAAAATACGACATGTTGTAGCTATATTACTATTACGCTATCGTTTTAATTATAATAATATCTTGATCATGAAGTTTTATAGTTTCAATAGTTTTTAATATCTAACTAGTCAGTAGGTGTGGACTTTCAATTAAGTATGTTACTCCTGTTATAACTCGAGAACGGCTGAATCGATTGGGCTAATTTTAGTCTAGAAACATTTGTGGAAGTACAAGGTAGGTTTATATTGGAAGAAAAGTGATTCGAAGTTCACCGGGTGATCTAGTAAAACGTAGAGTAAAATATAATTGAATAAGGGAGCCCAAACAGTCAGCATGGCGCGGCCATGCCGACTGTAACTATGGGCGCCGCAGACTCGATCGCACAAAAAGTCTTTTTTTTATGAAATAAGGGGGCAAAAGAGCAAACTGATGCTGCGAGTGTCCGTCGCCCATGGACACTCGCAGCATCAGAAGAGCTGCAGGTGCGTTGCCGGCCTTTTAAGAGGGAATAGGATAATAGGGGAGGGTAGGGAAGGGAATAGGGTAGGGGATGGGGCCTCCGGTAAACTCACTTACTCGGCGAAACACAGCGCAAGCGCTGTTTCACGCCGGTTTTCTGTGAGAACGTGGTATTTCTCCGGTCAAGCCGGCCCATTCGTGCCGAAGCATGGCTCTCCCACGTATGTGTCTGTCGTCTGTGATCTCCCTATAAGATATTATAGAGCATGTAATATGTCATACACACTCTACCATCTCTTATACTGTATATTGTAATAATTAATACTTTGAATTTTAAATCATTATTTTGCTAGTCCTAATCGCGCGTCTTTGATCATACGTATTCAGTAATCCATCGTTTTAGCGATAAGTCTTAAATTAACGTTAGAGAGGCAGAAGGCTTATTGATCTAATTAATATTAATTACCTATTAAAGTACTAGCATAATCCTCCCAAAATGAGTCTTTCTAATGCTCAAATAATCCTATCTTTTGTAACATTACCTGGGAAACCTTTTTCAAGAGTATAAACCAAAAAAATCCATACTTATATTATAAATGCACAGGTGTGTGTGTCGGTCTATTACCGCTTCACGCCCAAACCGCTGAACCGATGTTGGTGAAAATTTCTATGTAGATACTTTGAGTCCCGGGAAAGGACATAGGATACTCTTTATCCCGGAAAAATGTACGGTTCCCGCGCGATAAACAAATTTTGGCGCAACGGAGTTGCGGGCGTCATCTAGTTATAAATAAAGATGTTTGTCACGTTTAATTTTAATTAAGATACTTAATAATAGGAAAATTGCCAGCGTACAGCCTACGTGCTACCTTTCTTTATGAAATTTTGTAGCTAGCTTATTATTTTCGTAAAATTTTAATAAAAGTGGACTTCAATAAACGAAAAGCCTGCGATAATCTTGCCATTAACAAAATATGATACCTCGTAAATTGTGTTTATTAGAACGTAGGCTTGCTCAATATTTTTGTGTATTAATAAAACCATGAATTTTAGACCGGGATTAAAATTGCTGATATGTAAAGATAAAAATAAATTTTAGTGTGATGTTTTACAAAATAGATGTTAGTTTTTTACTTTATTACATTAGATTATAAATATGTCTATGTTGTACGCTTATATTTCCTGTGTTTTAAAAATAAAAGAAAATAATAAATACCTACTGCTTATTAATAAATAATAATAGTACTTATTGAATATTTTTTCCTTACTATATTTAAACTATTAATACAGCCAATAAACTACTACACAATGCCCGCTTGTCGTTTTCTAACACATTGAAAAAGTCACTTGATAGTGGAATGCGGATAGAGAAATACAGCGAACATTTTATAGTTTTACGATGAAAATGTATCTTTATAAATAATAGTTTTCAAATATAGTTTCATTTTATTCCCATCATAATATTCGTGCAAAATTGTTCCTTTAAAATTATTCTAAAATATGAGGATAGCCCGGAAGAAAAAGAAAATATTTTTTCTAGCAGTTTCCTTAACATTTTTAACAAAAATGTAAAAATATTATGTGTTTTATGAATTAAATCATAAAATAAAATTCTACTGCTAATAATTATCTACATTTCTAGGCACTATTACCAAGTTACTAGCACATTTGTTGTTATTTTTTGTTTTTAAGAAGTGTTTGTTTGTTTTTTTTTTATTTTTATTTTAATGTCATAATATTTAATTATCACCTGTAACTGTTAGGCTACAATATGGGCTATTTGGCCTGAAATAAAGATATTAATATTATTATTATTACACTCTTTTTTTTATCTTTTTTTTTAAAGGGATTTTTGTACAGAAAGACGATGTCAATCCCATCGTACCTTATACTAAATATAACAATTTATAAATATTATGCCGAATTATAGCTAAAATTATATAGCATTCTAGCAGCATCAGAAGAAGGCTCTCTTAAGGGAAAAGCTGATTCTTGATTTTAAATTAATCAAATGTAATATTGGCATATTCCATAGCATTATTACACTCAGTTTATATTATAGTTTTGATTGCAGACAATGCCTGGCAAAATTTTATTTATTTAATCCTTCTGGTGTGTCAACAAACCACAAAAAACAACGTCTGTATTTCAATTCAAGTAACAACACCTTTACTAGAATATTCGTTTACACGTGTCCAAGGCCCATGAATGAATGATTAGAACATGCCGTATCCGAGTTTCTTTACTCCAACTTTATGTCGTTAGGGTGGCGTGACACAATGGCTTGAATTTTGCATCGCCCGCGATGGGATTTAAAGTCAGGTTGGGTATTCGTAAATTATATCCACATATTCCCAACTAAAAATTTTCTCTTACGGATTTAAGAACGATTAAAGACTGTTTAAGAACTAAGGTATTAGAGCAGAGTTACATTTGTCTTGATTATGTCATTATCTTATATATAAAATTCTCGTGTCACAATGTTAAGCCGCGTACTCCTCCGAAACGGCTTTACTGATTTTAACCAAATTTTTTATGTCTGAGAATCGGCTACTGGGTACTTTTTATATTGATAAGTGCATTTGTTGAATAAATAATAGTAAATGATTACAACTCGAGACTGACGGCGACCATTGTGCGACGGGATAACGATGGACTGGCAACGTCCATACATGGTGACATACTTATTTAGTCACTTCAATAAAATACGGGTGACATACTTTATATGGCAAAGAAATGTTTGCCGGGACAGCTAGTATCTTATAAAATTTAGTTTTAAAACTTATAGTTTAAACGACAGTATTGTATATTATTTAAATGATTATTGTAGCACAAAGGCTGCAACGGCTTCAGAGAATCAAAACTATTTGCTACTGCTGCATTTATCAGCTAAGAAACACTTGCCACATACGATCGCATCGGTTCTGCGGTTGTCTGTGAATTAGAAATTAACTTCATCGATTTTGGTGAAATTTGGTATAGATATTTTGAGACCTGAGAAGGGCTAACAATAATAGGTCCCACACCGGTTTCGGTGACGGTGGTCGGTTTCATTGAAACCACGCCAGCTGCGCAGGAGTAATTTTATAGTGCCTAAGTGTGTGCGCAGTACACAAGAGCACTCTCTATTCCTTTATTCTCATAACCCCGTGGGACGGAAAGGCCGACACGACTGCCGAGAGATCAGGTGCCGGGCCGACTTTTTACATGCCCATCCGACGCATGAATCATCTTACTTGTAAGGCAATCAGGTGATCAGCCTGCATTGTCCTAACCAAACTTGGAAGTAACACGTTTCCAACGTGGGAATCGAACCCACGACCTCCGAGTCAAGAGCCACGCTCTATACCACTAGACCATGGAGGCTAACAATAGTTAAAGTCTCGGTTTCGGAGCTAAAAAATATTCGAGCGTTGAACATGTATTACGTAGATACTAATATCGTTGAACGCTCATGTTGATGGAAATCGAATTAAATAGATTAACGACATATGATTAATATGCAAAACAGTTTGTGATGATAATTTTATCCTTTGATAGATAATGAATTTAAAATTAAAATTGGTTGCTAAAATTGTGTTACCTATTTGCTTTCAATATTTTGTTCCATCATTATCCATCCATGAAATGTATGGTTTCATTTTCAACCAATTACTTGGGATCCAAATAGATAAAATATTGTTCACTAACAAAAAAACAATGGTCTGCATTTTGAGAGTTTTTAGCGGAAGTGATAATTAAATAACTGGAAACCGCAAGCTTATTATAATATTTTCGCCACGCAGTAGAAAAAGAGATGGACAATACTTCCTCTCTTCTACACCCGGGGCGCGGCCGTCTCCATCTGTCTTCTTTTTATTATCAAGTCACGTACCCCAAAGCGGGTATACAAAAAGCGGCGCCTACGGTGCGCACGAATGTTCGAGGTTTCACATCATTTCAAACAACGAAATCTAAAATGTTTTAGATTTCGTTGTTTGAAATGATGAAAACGCGTTCTGTACGTGTGTGCTGAATTGGTACTACTAATATTCAGGGTGTAACAAAAATAAGTGATAATACTTTAGGGTGTGTACGTGTACCTTATAGAGAGTTCACTGTGAAAGTAGCAGCGCTGAAAGGCCAAAATTTTTTTTCACTTTTGTATGGGGGAACTCGTGACGCTCGGGCCATTGCCCATACAAAAGTGAAAAAAAAATTCGTCTTTCAGAGCAGCTACTTTCACAGTGAACTCTCTATAAGGAACACGTACACACCCTAAAGTATTATCACTTATTTTTGTTACACACTGTATATTCTGTGGTGCTGATAAATGTACGATTACCCTTGTAATGTTCAAAACGTTGACATTCAACAAACGCTTTTTACGTGGGAGAGCCGTGCTTAGGCACGAATGGGCCGGCTCGACCGGAGAAATACCATGGGCTCACAGAAAACCGGCGTGAAACAGCGCTTGCACTGTGTTTCGCCGAGTGAGTGAGTTTACCGGAGGCCCAATCCCCTACCCTTTTCCCTTCCCTACCCTCCCCTATTACCCTTTTCTCTCTCCCTTTCCTTACGATATATGTTAACCTTACGAGATTATTTTACTTTGACTTACAGCAGAATTATTCAGCTGTAAGTGCCCACGCATTATTTAAATGTTATGTTTGGGCGATTGTGGCCTGACCTACTCGTACTCGAGTGGGTGCAGGTTCGATCCCAGGTGTCTGTCCCAAGTATATTTTCAGATCTCAAGTAATATATCAGCGCGATGGAGCGCAGCATTTTGGGAGTAACATTAACAGATAGAATAAGGAATACCACGCTGCACTCCAAAACTGGTATAACAGATGTAGGCATAAAGGCTGCCAAACTGAAATGGGATTGGGCGGGACATATTAGCCGTATGCATCCTGACCGATGGCAAAGATCACCACAGACACTGATGGACAACGCCGCCGTGGTCGACCTCGAAAAAATTGCGCGATGAATTTGACACATACAAGCCGGGTTGGCCGACGGTGGTGATTGTGGCGATGGATCTGAATGAATGGACTTGGGGGAGGCCTTTGCCTAACAATGGGACAACATAGGCTCTTAAAAAAAGTAATATATTTACTTGTAAGAGGTGAAACATGTTAAGAGAACCTCAGCTGCACGATTGGTCTCAGACATATTGAGCAGTTCATTCCTCTGGACTAAGCCGAAGTTATAGCATCTAATGAGATACTTTTACCGCGACCATATTTTTGTGAAAGCCATATAATATGCTTGGGCACCCATACGGCCATTTAAATTAACAGGTGAAGAGTGGTAACTTCACTTGTAAGTTTGTAAAAGAAGTACATTAATACACCTTACACAGAATATTAATGTAACTTGGACTATTAAATAAAGAATAGGAAGGGTTTTTAATGGAATAGTTTATGTACTAACATTATGTCAACAAGTGTAACAATAGGTTAACTGTTGCCAAACAAGTTTAATGCGTGCATTTTACCTTTAACTTAGTCTTTAATCCTATGCCGAGGTTATAAGGTCCATTTCTTACAAACTCCGAGGTAATATAACTGTGAATGTAACTTGACCTTACATGTCATAACTCATAGTATACCGCATTTATATCAGCTCTGTCCGATATCCGTAACGTAGCCTTCACGTGCTCCCATGGTCACGCTATAACTAATCATGTTAACTATAATATAATAGCGCTTGTTGTATGAATACGAATACCCCCTTGCTATTCAAACTTAATATTAAAAGCGGTCATGGAAATTTTAAGGCCAAACTCTACGGATTTAATCTGGTAGCATCACCCATGTGCGAGTGCTCGACCGAAGGCAACATGTTTGAACAAACAGCTCATCATGTTCTCTGGGAGTGCAGTCTCTGGCAGGACGAAAGAACTACAATGCTAAACAACCTACTCTGTTCATCTGGTGTCGCATACTACGGTGATCTCGTGGACAGCGCTAGGAACTTCCGTGCCTTCAAGCGTTTTTGTCACAATTACTACTGGCAACAGTCTAACACAATAAATTAATTTGGCTCTAGCGTAGTAGTCACTATTATTATTAACGTTTATTCCCGTGGTGCTTCTCCCCTTCAGTTCTTTGACTTTCGGTCACTGCAACTTTGTGCTGTCTGCCTTGTATGGGGAGGGAATCTGGAATTCTTCCTACTCCTTCTATTTTCTTCTGATTAATTTCGTTGCGGGTCCCAAGACAGCTTTAGCATGTCCTTCGGGCTCCCTGAGATCATATCAAAGGGTTTTCGTGGTTGGATACCGCTATCGATCCTGGCGACACAGGAGATACAGTGGTGGGAATGTGGGCCAAAGCCCGTTTAAAAAAAAATTAGCGATAGCGGTCTGCTTATCTCTGTCTGGCACATTGAAAAAGTCACATGACAGACAAAGACACTGACATTAATATCAATCGTGTGTACACTGTACAGTAATTTTTTCGTGTACAATTAGAAGAATAAGTACTTACGTCCTACATATTATTTTTGTAGCTCTGCTACGATTCCGTAGCAGAATTGCTACGCCGTAGTAGACCTCTACGACAACGGTAGTATCAACTGGTACTAATATTATGTATTATGTGGTATCAATTTGTGATCTTTTAGCTTAAACTATTTGTCGTAAGTTACACGCTCAATCTGGCATCAGTTCAGTCCATCAATCTGATATTGATGCCAGATTGAGCGTGTAACCTACGACAAATAGTTTAAGCTAAAAGATCACAAATTGTTTGAAACAAATGATGGCTAAAAAGTACATAATAAAAATGATCAGTCCATCAACCCGTGGTCCATTAATTTCGCGTCATTCTTTACCAGATTGATAGATCAGATTGATCAGAAACTCCGACCTCAATCATGATATTTTATTGATAAAGTCTCTATTGCTTTTTAATTATTACTGTTATAAATCAATCTAAATATTTAACTATGAAATAAAATCTTTAAGTAACATTTCTTATTTCAAATTTAAAATGTCCTCTTTTTACAGCAGATGCAGATGATAATAAAAATATTAATAGCATAAAAAATATAAATACTTTTAAACTGAAGTGCCTTATGGGGGCGTCTAACGCTAAAGTGTCGATTTTATAATTCATTTTTATACTTGAAAAAAAAGCCCCGCATTCTTTCATTTTCTAAAATTAGATACTACATTATATTTCCGAGAATTCGATCTGAGCAAAAACACGATATCTTTAAATTTTCTCGATAGAAAAAAATCACAAAGATGCATCTAATTTTCACGAATTTTTAATATATTGCCATAACCGTGCATTGAACAAAATTAATATTTTAACACATTGTATAAAATTCTATCATTGAGAGATCAATTTAGCGGATTTTTAAAATGTTGAATATTTATCGAGTTATTGATAAAAATCTAATTTGGCGATGAATCCGCGTTGTTCTTTTTCACCTGGCATATGAAAGACGGGTGTGAGTGTGAAGAGAGAAGGACGATGTTTGATTTTTGGGGTTAGTCGCCCTCTTAATAATATCACACTGGCGATTAGCGAGCGATTTGAAAGCGACGCGACTGCGCAGCGCACACGCTGCGATCGCGCGGAGTACACGTCGCGACAGCGCAGCGTCGTCGCGGCGTGGCGTGGACACCATTTTGTACACTCGTCTACACATATTATTATCATATATAGTAGACTCGTCTAGGGAGTGACGTCAGAATCCATTTTGCTGCTGAGTGTCCAAAACGCCGAAGGCAAGCTGCGTGCACGCCGCGCAATCGCGGCGTCATCGCGGCGTGTGCGCTGCGCAGTCGCGTCGCTTTCAAATCGCTCGCTAATCGCCACTGTCATAAGGCCCTAAGGGTCAGGTGCAAATATTGCTGACTTGATCGATTATATTGAAGAAGCGTGACTAACACTTTACAGGTTAATCTCGATCGGCCTGATTTGTATCACAATTTTAAGCAAGATTTTTTGACGATATATTTTTGTATTAAATTTTCAAGCACCTTTTCTTACAAGGTTAAGTTTAGTCGTAAGTAATAGTATTAGGATAGTATTTTAAGAAGGCTTTTGGTCTTAAGTCAGTTTCGAGAAGGCTTATTTTTTAAGCGTTTAGTTTTTTTTTATAACGTACGCCTAAAATATTAGCTTTGCAATCCCAGCTTGTTAGTACTACGTAAGATAATATTGAGTTACTACGTGAGATAATATTGAGTCATGATATTAACATAATATTATATAATTTTATAATACAGCATATGTAATAACATCTACGAATAATAAAAACTAAGGAAACGTAACTCCCATACTATTAGGCTGCGTTTCCACTGAAGCGGAGCGGAGCGGAGCTTAGCGGTGCCCGAGTAGACCAATCGTGCTATTCCAGCGGAATGACAGCGAAGATTTCGAGCATGGTGATTGGTCAATTCGGCACCGCTAAGCTCCGCTCCGCTTCAGTGGAAACGCAGCCATACCATTCAAAATTTGGTTCCTTTCGAACTGTCATCAAAAACGGTAATAGTATGGGAGTTACGTTTCCTTAGTTTTTATTATTCTTAGGCTCAAGGCCACCTAAATATTGCAATTAATATATTGAAATGTGTACCTAAGGTATACATTTTTTGACAAGTATTGTAAAGCATGTTTTTTGACGGAGTTACTTGTCCTTAGTTTTTATTATACGTAGAATAACAGAATACGACAAAACCTCGTAGCAACGCTACGGCGCGTAGAGGCTCTACGACTTCGTCGCTTAATATATTGTTCCTTTATCGTTGATTTTACTTTGATAAGTATCTTCTATTTATACCTTCTCATGACCATAATATTATGCTTATATACTTAGATAATAGGCACATCATTAAAACTATACATATAAAGTAAACATGGGTAGGAAAGAGACACGAAACGGATGTGCGGCCAATAATTTGTCTTTGTTTTACAATATACAGACCAGATCTATAAGACAGAGATAAGTTAGTATTAGGTCATCTTGGCGTTCATTGAGAGAGGCCTATGTCCAGCAGTGGACGACTATAGGCTGATATGATAATGATGATGATGAAGTTAATATTGGCCGCATGAGAGCTTCCTCTCCTCTCTTTCTAGCGAGTAATCCATTTCATGCGGGCATTACTCAGTTCATTCTCTAAGTAGGTACCTACAATATATATACCTATAAGTAGGTATGTCTAGGAACAGCGTTGCTATTCTGGTCATACAAGTAAATTAATAGCATTTATTTTAGCTTGACTTTAGTGTGTGAAATTTAGTAGGTAAATAACATTTTTTCGCCTTTATATTAATACTAGATGACCAACAACACAACGGACACATCCACACTATAAAGTATTATCACTTAGTTTTGTTACACCCTGTATATTTATCTATATATAAAACTTAAAGGTGACTGACTGACTGATTGACATAGTAATCTATCAACGTACAGCCCAAACCACTGGACGGATCGGGCTGAAATTTGGCATGCAGGTAGATGTTATAACGTAGGCATCCACTAAGAAAGGATTTTGATAAATTCCAACCCCAAGGGGTTCAAATAGGGGATGAAAGTTTGTATATAATAAAACTTCTTAACGCGAGCGAAGCCGCGGGCAAAAGCTCGTGCCTTATATATCCAGTATTGGCTGCGTGAGCGCGATAAGACGAGGAAATTGCTTTGGTACTTAACCGAGGGTGTTTTTGAGGATTAACATTATCTTTTTAGCCGACCAACTTTTGATATTTTGTTTATTTTATTAAAACTATTTACAGAAACAATTTTTTGTTTTGTATTTATTCATAAAAAGTTAATTTCCTACTGACATTCCTGCTATGGCGCGCCTGCTAGGTGCGCGTGGTCTATGGCGGTTTCATACGAAGGTATCTATCTCGATGGCCGCCGCGGCCTGGCCGCTGCGGCTTGGCTGCTAGTGCGCGCCCGGGCTAAGTGTATACGTACACATGTTTTTCACACAGATGAAAACCAATTTCGGTTTCGTTTGACAGCTCGAGATTGTTGCTCTATTCCGCTAGGTATATTAACTTTCTGGTGCAGACAGAATTTTGGACGAGAGCACTGTCTCGCCATGACATTACTCGGTAGGGGTTGAAGAGGTAACAGACCGACGGATAAATTTGTCATATATAATGTTATTAGTCTAAATTATTTCTAATCTCTCCAACATCTGTAAATAAAACAATTGGTCGTTGGAGAATGTTTAATTTACGCCAAGATGGCGCGTATTGACACTGTCTCTTGTATTAGTATAAAATGAATCTGAATGCTCCGAGCCGGTCGGAATGTTTGAAAAATTTTCAATTACTCTTGTACGTCTTGAAAGAAAATGCAAGAATAATTGAATATTACGTTGAACAGAAGCAACACAAAATTTTACAAAATTAAAACATTTCAAGTTACACAGGTCTACAAGTACATTTTATTATGGCCGCGATAAATTCACGGACGGAAATATTACATTTCCTTCCGTCAATTTATCTAGGCCTCGCGTATGGGATTTGACACTAGTATTCGCTAGCGAAGCGATGACTTATATCAAATCGCATACATTTTGTTGGCGTTTACGATAATCGTTTGCCACTTATCTACTAGCAGGGCAGGTCAAATATTTATGATACCCCTCTGTTCTCATGGGTTATTATAAAGTTATTTCAATACATTTTGGAAAATCTCTTATATGTTAGAAAGAACATAAATATTTTCAAAAAGAAAAGTGATAATCATAATGTAAATACTAGAAATAAGAACAAGTTAGCAATACCAATGTTCAGACTAGCCAAAATAAGCAAATCCTTTAAAGGCCAATGTATACGCCTATACAATAAAATCCCAGAAAATGTTCAAAATCTACCTTTAAACAAATTTAAAAAAGCAGTTAAAGAACGTTTGTGTGCTAAAGCGTATTATAAAGTCAATGATTTCTTCGAGGACAGCACACCTTGGGAATAGGGTGGCTCCATGCAGGTTACTTTTCTTTTAATTTTGTTACATAGCTGTAAGCCATAACATTGTAATTTTCCATTTTTTTTTGCAAAAGATGGCCCCGTGCGAGTTTCTTACGCCGGTTCTTCTCGGCGGGGTAGTTCCCGAACCGGTGGTAGGCAACGTAGTTTCTTCGTTCGACTTTCAAAAAGTGTACATGATATCATTTTGAATAAAAAGATATTTTTTTTTTTTTTTTATTTGTAACTTGATAATTTTTTAGAATTTTTTTGTAACTTTAAGTTAACTAGAGTATTCATAATATTTAGTAATATTGAAAACATATAAACTATACTGTAAAGCGCTACATACGGTAAAGACTATTTAAACTATTTTACTATTGTTCAACAAAAACTAACTTGTATGAGGTGATATAAGCCCCAGTCCGGACGCCGCGCGGTATATTTCTGCCACCGCTGTTGTTAGTTGTTAACTCATCTCACTTTTAATTGTGTGTAATACAAAAACATAGGGTGTTCAAAAATCAACAGATATTTCGTGTATAATACAATCTAGTACTGCTTACAATTTAAAAGCAGAAAAATTGTCACACTCGAAAAAAAAATCTTCCTTTATAATATGGGCGAGCTTGCTTTGAGAGGAAAGTCTTTTTTTGAAAAATTTATTTTATTTTGAGTAAGCTCATTTTGGGTAACTTTGAATTGCGATTTAACTTTGAACAATACAAAACAATACAATAGTGTCTTGTTCAATCGCAATTCAAAGTTACCCAAAATGACTGTACGTCAGTTATTTTTCTGTCTAAGCCTACGAATAATAAAAACTAAGGAATCCTAACTCCCATACTATTACCGTTTTAAATTTAGTTTCTTTTGGTCCGTCATATAACGTCAGCTCAAGGTCACCTAAATATTGCAAATGTATTGAAATGTGTACCTAAGGTACACTTTTTTGACAAGTATTGTAGAGCATGTTTTTTGACGGAGTTACTTTTCCTTACTTTTTATTATTCGTAGGTCTAACCGTATTCATGTGAGTACAAGATCATAATATACGCAAAATACTTGCATCTTTTACACCTTATAAATTATAATGCACCAGAGTAACTAAGCCGTTTTCTTGACATGAAACTCGTGCAACAAAGAAAACTTTCCACGGTATCAGAAAATTTTAAGCCCTTGTGCAGTATCATGTATACTACATTGTTCTGCCGTCTAAAACTATCTGAAATCACGATAATATTTGCGTGCTATCTAGCGGCAAAACAGCTCAACACCTATGTCGATATAAATATAAGACACAACCATAATATTGCAATCTACTGAAATTTTAAGCAACTGCTAAAGAATTTGGAACTCCCAATCGATTATTATTACAAAAGTTTCGAAACTAAATAAATTCCTAAAATTAAATAATATTAGAGGATACAGCACGCATCTGAAAACTTTATTACAAAGAACAAAACCATTAAAAGTAACAAAATGACATTATACAGTTCTTAAGCACCATCCTGAGGATGTTAAAGCCTCCATTATGATAAAGTTTCAAAGAAAGTTGAGACTGAAATAGACTACGGACGGACCCAAATTTGATATTGTTTTGTTTGATGCTAACAAACGTCAAGGCGATTCTATTACGATTACAGAATCCCTCGTCTGCTTGAGAAAGGACCATTGTTGTCATATACAATAAAAAAAATATCGATTGGTATAGGTCGCATAAAACTTTAAAATCGCTAGGGAAAATGGAAAGGAAAAACTGTAGTGTCTTTAGTAAAGTGAGGAGTGATTGGGGCGAGTCCGCGAATGGAAAACACTATTGGCATATCGATGATTTGACGAGTTGTTATTGGTTAATCGCGACCAGATGGCGGCATTAGTGAAAGTTATTGTACAATGTGATTAGATATTTCACTTAAAATAACTAGGGTGAACATGACTAGTGATTGGACAGTACTAGTCATTGGACAGAGCACAAAAACACAATATTTTTTAAAGTTTCTTTTTTCTTTAAAATCAGGCGTTCTATTACTTTAAAAACAGGCATCAAACAAAGCAACCTTAGTAAATTTTGTGCAATGACTGGTACTATATCCAATCACTAACTAGTCTTTACCCTATCTCTATTTTTGTCGAACCGTCTTTACATTTTGCGCGGTCCATAAGTTCTAGATAAAGTTCTTTGAAAAAATTTATGCTATCTACTCGTATATATTAATACGTGAGCCAGAAACTTTGTACTTATCCCTTTTGACGAAAAATGGGGAAACGTAGGTGAATGAAATTTTGCACAGTTATAGTTTATATTATGAAGGAGTGCATCGAACTAATATTACTTTGAAATTATGATTTTATTATACATATTTTTAACAAATAAAACATTACACACACTACAACACACACACTAGGAAAAATGACAGATTTTTGAGTGACAATTCTATACATACGAATTATACTCTTTTTTTTAAGGTTGAAGTCTGTTGACAACAAGGTGATAAATTGAAAATGGATTATAGTTTTTTTATTGAATCTTAGATATTATTAGACAATGCTTACACGGCCAGTCTGAGATCAGCTGAGTCCCATAGACAAGAGTTGAAAAAAATACGATAAAGTCAATATTTTTTTACAAAATATAGGTAGTAGTCCTAATGTCGTTAAAACTAAGGTCGAATTTCGACCATTGGGCGATCTCTAGTAGCAATAAACTCGTTTATAAAACATGAATAATAATTAATTAGGAAGTACCCAAACACTTTCGGTGTACCTACCATTAAATTCGTCAGACTCGTAATAATTAATCTCAGTTTTATACCACGTATTTTATGACAAATAGGAAACTATAAATCAATCATTAGCGTCTGAAAGACTCTAATTGATCAATAGCCCCCTCTGTTTGAAGCATTTTCTTTGGTAAAACGCGTTAATGCATTCCGAACCTTATTTGGAGAACAATAGGATTCAATTTGCCGTATCAGTCGCAACGAAGTTACCGGCTTTACTTAAGCTCGCCGATAAATTGTATAAAACAAAAAGGATGTTTTTCACAAACGGATGTGAATTTGAAATAAGATAATTATGTTAAGTCTTAACAACTCACTGCTTGCCCTTTATTTGTTACTAGATGACGCCCGCGACTCCGTTGCGCCAAAATACTTTTATGGCGCGGGAACCGCACATTTTTCCAGGACTCAAAGTCCTCAAATTCATAGTACCTCCATACCAAATTTCAGCAAAATCAGTACAGAGGCTTGGGCGTAAAGAGGTTATAGACAAATAAACAGGCACACTTTTGCAATTTTCCTTACATCTTATCTTATATCTTTAAACGAGCAATTCTTTTATATATATAATTGGAATCTCGCAATCGGCTCCGACGATTTTCATGAAATTTAGTATACAGGGTGTAACAAAAATAAGTGATAATACTTTAGGGTGTGTACGTGTTCCTTGTAGAGAGTTCACTGTGAAAGTGGCAGCGCTGAAAGACCAAAATTTTTTTCACTTTTGTATGGTGAAACACTTGACGCTCGGGCCCTTGCCCATACAAAAGTGAAAAAAATTTTTGGTCTTTCAGCGCTGCTACTTTCACTGTGAACTCTCTACAAGGAACACGTACACACCCTAAAGTATTATCACTTATTTTTGTTACACACTGTATAGGGGGTTTCGGGGGCGTTAAATCGATCTAGCTAGGAATCATTTTTAGAAAATGTCATTTTATTCGTGTTTTATCGAATACCGAGCAAAGCTCGGTCAAATAGCTAGTTTTGAACTACGAACGGCTAATCAACGCAGTCTTTTTCAGATTACACTACGTCAAACTTAAAAATTTCGAGAACTCTCCTAAGTCGGCCTACTGATTCGTTATAATATATTATTTTTAGCTACATGTACTGTGAATTGTATCTTGTTCTGTGAAATTAATAAAAAATAATATAATATATATTAGTATTTATTGAGGTAACAAACTTACGCGAGGTATGAGGATATGATGTTTTCAATTTTGACAAAATATCTTTATTCAACTATACATTTCAATATAACTATTCACTTACACAACAAACTTCTCACTTCCATTCAATTTTACTCTATAAAATCAGAACTGAACAAAAGGATACAAACTTTGAACAACAAAGGTCGACACTGTTCGCATGTTCAATTAATGTTCCCCTGCATTTAAATTACGTGTGCGCGGTCCCTTATGCATAGGGTTGCCACATCAAATAAATACAGCCACTCATAATGCAGAAAGCTCGTGAAATTTAATTGTGACTGTTCTTTGCGGTTTGCCGACAATAGGCAATACAGAATTCTCAATGCACCATCCCGTCACACAAATACATTTGAAAACATGAGTAGATAAACCAGGTAACTAACATTTTACAACATAAGAGTAAATACAATATGTTTTCCCTTATGACACGAAGAAACCTTGTAACTTATCATCTAGCTAATATCTAGCTTTACATCTAGAATCTCATTTTTTTATTTCTAATTATTTTCCCGCTCCTAAAGCGTCCACTTATGCAAATATGCAATTTGAAAACTATAGTTTTTCAAATTGTTACTTACGCGCCTCATCCACTCACATAAGTGGATGAAGTTATTTATAATATTTATTTATCTTTCGGATAAGTAAATAAGGAAACGTTTGTCTTGTAACTAATCCGTTTTGTATGCTCAATTTTTTCTAGAGTGGAGTGATTTATATTAAAGTAGATTTGCTACCCGCGTTTTCGTTGTTCGCACGGAAATAGTATTTTTTTTGAAATAACAACAAATCAAATCAAAATCGCCCCACAAAAAAAAATATCCACATCAAAAAGAGGGCAGAAACACTTATTTATATCATTAGTATTGCTGTTTACTATTTTGTTGTTGTTGGCAACCCTAAATTTCCTGTTCAATATAATGTTTGGAAGTAGCTTGAAAGGCTTCCTAATGGAAAAGATGGAAACCTAATTATAGCTCGATCACAACTCACAAGTGAATGTTGTTTGTTGACGATACGCTATCATAACATTCGTTTGAGGTTATTTTAGACCCAACTTTAGAATTTTATTGAAGTGACTAAATAAGTATGTCACCATGGCAACGTCCATCGCTATCCCGTCGCACAAACAATGGTCGCCGTCAGTCTCGAGTTGTAATTATTTACTAATATTTATTCAACAAATGCATATTAATAAGTATAACACTGACAAATGCATATAAAAATGCATAAAAAAGTAAGTAACAAATCAATATAAAAAGTAGCCAGTAGCCGATTCTCAGACCTACTGAATATGCATAATATAAAATTTGGTGAAAATTAGTAAAGCCGTTTCGGAGGAGTACGGTGACTAACATTGTGACACGAGAATTTTATATCTTCTTATATATAAAAATGGATTTTCAAATGTGTTAGTCGCGCTAAAACTCGAAAACGGCTGAACGGGTTGGGCTGATATTCCTGGGAAGGTTTTAAAGTGACACGAAGTTCACCGGGACAGCTAGTCTATCTATATATTATATAAAAATGGATTTTCAATTGTGTTAGTAACGCTTAAACTCGAAAACGGCTGAACGGATTGGACTAATTTTAGTCTTAAAATATTCGTAGAAGTCCAGGGAAGGTTTTAAAGTGACACGAAGTTCACCGGGACAGCTAGTATAAGATAATTTCTTATTTGGGTGAATTATATCATCACTCATCAGCCATACTAAAAAGGTACTAATAATGGTTGTTCATTTGCGTCGATGAGGCTTGAAATAACTAGGCCGTATTTGATGAAACTTAGCGCAGGGGCTGGAGCACGAGGAAATGCAATTAGGCTACTATATTTTTATTTAGGCATTATTATTCTTTAGTGTTAATGAACTGTTACAATGAAATAGCTATTACATATTATATTAAATGTAACTTATAACACAACTTAAGAGGGCGACTAATGCAAAAAATCAAACATCGTCCTTCTCTCTTCGCGACGACGCGTATTTATCGCCAAATTAGTTTTTTCTCAATAACTCGATAAATATATACAACATTTTAAAAATCCGATAGTTCAGTTTCTCAATGATTGAGTTTTATACAATGTGTTAAAATACTAACTTAGTTTAATGCACGGTTATGGCAATATATGAAAAATTCGTGAAAATTAGATGCATCTTTGTGATTTTTTTCTATCGAGAAAATTTTTAGATATCGCGTTTACGCTAAGTCGGTTCCTCGGAAATATAATGTAATATCTATGTTTAGAAAATGAAACAATTCGGGTCTTATTTTCAAGTACAAAAATGAATTATAAAATCGAAAATTTAGGGTTAGTCACCCCCTTAAGAAGGCAGTGTAATCCAGTATCAGGTCGCACGTGTGTAACATTTTCTCTGTGTTGGACGAGTTTGGTTTTAAGGACAAAGCTGACTGTACTTATAATATTATTGTGTCTCTACCTCACTTTTAAAATCTGTGGTCTCTACCAATGCTTCCTAATTAAAACGGAAGACTCATTAGTAGGTAAGTAGGTTTTAAGTATCAAAACATGCATAAAACTTTACTATAGGTCCATTAGGTAGGTTATGATCGTGGGCAAATTCCTCACCATTGTTTATGGAGGGAGTGGCTAATGGCTATCATTCTAGCTTTAGCCTTCGGGTTTGACTACGATAATACCAGTATATCATTGTCTAATAGGCTCACTTATGCCAATTCTAGTTAAAGTTAACCCTGTGTCAATGTCATGCCATTTCGGTCACAAATACAAGAAAAAGAAAAATGACAAACGATTTAACCCTTTTTTCACGCTGGGGAATGCTTTATGCATCCTCAGTAGCGCTGGGGAAGCCACCGGGGTATGTGGGACTCTCCCGGGTAAAGATTGAGCCGCCTGGGGCTACCTCACTATAAGGCGCTTTGCAGACAACGGGGCGGACCGGGCCGGTCAATTTCGCCGCGAACGATAGCACAAAGGGAATCCTATATTACCAACGCACACGGCGAGCAAAAATACCGCGCAGCAGGTGCCCGGCGGGCACTAGCGGCGCATGTCCGCGGCTACACGCCGTGGATCACACAAACCAGTTTACATGCAGTAAGGCAGACGGCGTGTGCTTTGACGGGTGTACGCAGCGGAATTGACCGGCCCGCCCTGCCCCGTTGTCTGCAAAGCGCCTTATAGTGAGGTAGCCCCAGGCGGCTCCATCTTTACCCGGGAGAGTCCTGCATACCCGACGGTGTTCCTTATGTTGCGCTCTTGTTGCGCTCTTGTTGCGCTAGACGCATTTTCGAGCGCTTTTACATGCCTTCCGCAATACCGGCGGCATGATTTAACCCCTGGGTTATCTTTAACCTACACTGGCCAAAATTTCTTACACCTCCGTTGAATATCGTAATAAGGTAAGTTATGGCATTATATTATAGCGGACTAATTAGCAAAAGCAAACAATCCTGAATCGCACTTCTGGAATGACCAGCAGCAACATGCAGCTATAGATTTTTTTTTCAATCGAGCTTGTAGCTCCTTTTAACATTTTTGCCCCATTTCCTGGGCATCGCTAAGTATCATGGGCCATGAGTCATGGCGCTTGGAAAGCCTTCTGTCATTTGAAACGACAGATGGGACAGACATGGGAAACGACTCGTTTCCCATATATTTTTATGTTGTGACGGATGTGACGTCATTTAGCATTTACTGCCACCATAACTGCCATTTTCTCCGCCCACCAAGCCAGCAATCAGCCACCGCCGCGCCGGTGGGGATGGAGCTATATAAGTGCCAGCCATGCCAGAATTGATTCATTCTTGTACAATGAGTGTTTAGTGGAAACTCTCTCCAATCTTGATTTAATTGTTAAAATTTGTATAAAATAAATACTGTGTGAAAACTCTGTATAACTTTTATTTTATCTGTTTCAATACCTAACTTCGCTGTGGAAACTATCATATTATATCAAATGCAATTATGGTCGGGGCCCTTAGACTGAAATCCTTTGATCGATTACGTCAGTCAACCGCTTTACATGCACAAAGTGACTACGGGCACAGTGGGCTCTCTGGGTATCTGTACCGCTTCAAGTGCAAAGAGCATCGTGCAGGTGAGATCCTAGTAAAATTGAAGATGTACCCCATCTTCTAACAGAATGCCCAATAGATGAGGCTAAAATATTATCTGGAGATGAAAATAGGACTAAAAATAAATGTTAATAGCATAAAGGAAATTGTAAAAGATAAGGAAAATAGGGAAGAATTCTTGCTATATTGTGTCAAAATTATAAAAGGAGTAAATAACAACAACAAAACAGAAAATATAAATAGAAGATAAAATATTGTATTAAGAACAGAAATCCCTCGAATAAAAATAAGGGACAAGAGCTTTATACAATAAAAAAATTTAAAGACCTGAGCTACGTAACTTTAACTGAGACATGCAGAGCTGTCGGTCTGTTAATTTCTTACCTCTACACGCCCAAAGCGCTGAACCGATTTTGCTGGGTATGGACTTTGAATCCCGGGAAAGGATATAATATAATATTTATTTATTTATAAATTCTTTATTTGCATTATAAACAATATAAAATAACAAAAAACAACATTAGGCAAGGAACATAGCAAATAGGCGGCCTTACCGCTTTCAGCGGTTTCTTCCAGGCAACCAAAATATGGTGGCAGAAAATAATGTTAAAGTGCTAAACTTAAACAAAGAAAAAAAATATCCTCATATATTTATAAAATATATATAGTAATATATTTATATATTTTATTATATTTTATTATATAATACTTTTTATCCCAAAAAAATGTAAGGTTCACTCGTGATAAATTATATTTGGTGTAACTTATACGTGGGAGAGCCATGCTTCGGCAAAAATGGGCCGGCTCGACCGGAGAAATACCACGTTCTCACAGAAAACCGGCGTGATACAGCGCTTGCGCTGTGTTTCGCCGAGTGAGTGAGTTTACCGGAGGCCCTATTCCCTTCCCTGTCCTCCCCTATTCCCTTCCCTTCCCTCCCCTATTACCCTATTCCCTCTTAAAATTCCGGCAACGCACTTGCAGCTCTTCTGATGCTGCGGGTGTCCATGGGCGACGGATGTTGCTTTCCATCAGGTGACCCATTTGCTCGTTTGCAACCTTATTTCATAAAAAAAACGGAGTTGTGGGCATCATCTAGTACTTAATAATAATAATCTGTTCTGAGCACGGTGAGTAAGTTACAACTAACAAAACATTGTAATACAAATACATAAACATACAAAAACATGTTTAATATTTTAAGCTTCATGCGACATTCATAAATCCAGATTAGCATCTTAATTTTAGTTTTAAGCGCAAAGAACTCGTGTTATTTCGTAATTAAATTAAGATTCCATTGAGATTATGAAATATGTAATAACGCAGCGTGGCGTCGCGGCACGACACGCAGTCAGCATTTAAACATTTCCTTTATCATAAAACCGCATGTTTACAACCCTACTGAAGAATATTTCGAGTTTATTTAGGAACGGCTGGATTCATTTGCGCCCGACCAAACGCTCGGTTTGGCGTTTCATCTGTGAGATTACAAGTATACGTATGAAACGATTAACTGCGGTTCCCAATATTTGATCTATCTCTGGTTTGGCCCTACTAGAGATAGGAATAACTCACATTAGACATTAGAGACATATATTTTATGTCAATTGTGAGCTATTCCTATCTCTAGTAGGGCAAAACCAGAGATAGATTAAATATTGGGAACGGCCGTTAGAGTTTATTCTAACAGCAATGCGACGCGTAGATGCATTTATAAATTTGTACTGAATTGACAGATTGGCATGTCAAATCTGTCAAATTCCTCGCCTCGCTTCGCCTCGTCGCGTTACGGTCTGAATTGACCCTTATTTAAATAGCAACACGGCACTCCGTCATTTATATCTCGCGGTGTAGCAGCCGATCCGCGCGTTTGTGCCGTCGTATATAAAACCAGTCTAAAGTTTTTAAACGGTTTCGCCAGCCAAAAAACTGTTTTTCGGCAATCGTACATTTTTACCGTTAAAAAAGTATACTATGTCTTTCCTCATAGATTTAATCTAAGTAAGTATATGGAAAATTTCATGAGAATCGGCCCAGTAGCTTTTCGATACAAACAAACAAACTTTCCTTTTTTATATAAGGCTATGCGTTGACACGTGACTGGATTCAATCAAAGTTATCAATTAAACCATCAATATTAAACTTCAATCATACAATAAATAAACTATGTATTTGCATTTAATACGAATTAATGTTCATTTTACGAGCATAAAAGACGGGAGTTGCAAACAATTTATAAAAAATAAACGTTGGAAGTCTTAAAAGGGCTGCCTGGCTGTATTTAATTGAACATTTTCTCAGTAAAAGTTTTGGTCGAGAAGCAAATTGGTAAGATGAAATTCCTCGCGTCCAGGGACCATTGCTTACTGCAGTGTTTTACAACGTGTGGGTTGCAAGGCTTCTGCATGGTCCCCAGAGGTGAGAGAACTATTTCAGTAATAGTTTCAGTAAAAACAATGAAATTTAAAATATTGATATAAGTACGAGTATTATGTAGGAGAATTTTATAAGTATGTACATGATAAAAACAGCCAAGAGAGGTTAGCGAAATATTTTTTATACCATCTTAAAAAAGGTTGAAAAACACTGGCTTTCTGTAATCAGAGAATGCCGGGATCTTAATACAAAGTATTTTGTTTGTGATCGTCCCACACGTAAGACAGTGTAATCTTTCCAAGCAAAAACTTTACTTTTTTGAAGTGCAAAAATTTGGAGAATCCATTTAAAAGATAGATTTATATATTTAAAAGATAGAATAGATTTAAACCCCCAATGAAAACAGAATGGTGTTAAAATAAGTTTGACGTGTCTTTGAAAATCTCTCTGTCCGTCTCTATGCATAATATGAAGCCGATAATATGATCGATAATGTTCTTTAGCAATATGTCATCATCATCAGCCCGCTCTGTGCTGAAAAATTCGGGTTCATCTATTTCATGAAAATTGTGAGCAGCTTCCAGAGATTTCGATGTCAGAGATCGTTGCAGTACTTTGCATTCTGATTCTTGACACTTCTTACTGTTTCGTTTTTTTTCTTTAACTCATTATTATCAAGGACTAGCTGTCCCGGTGAACTTCGTGTCACTTTAAAACCTTCCCTGGACTTCTACGAATATTTTAAGACTAAAATTAGCCCAATCCGTTCAGCCGTTTTCGAGTTTTAGCGTTACTAACACAATTGAAAATCCATTTTTATATATATAGAAGATATAATAATGAACAAACTCAAAGCAGATATGTTACTACCGCGCGCGATGTGAAGCTTCAAATACTACCCAATTGGGTCGCCTTTTATTTAGTCTGTCTCTTTTATTTAAATGGCATTTCGTATCTTTTGTTTCACTTATCTGTCAAATTTGTCAATGTTGTTCGGAAGAGATTTAAGCCGGAAAATAGTATGAACGTAACAGTGTATAAGTAGAATATCATTGATTATTTTTCCGACCCAAATATCGACCAATAGAATTGCACCATTCGACGTCACGTGGTACAACCTACATGGTATTATACTGATAATTTTTTGAAAATTTTCTCTGGTAGTTGCTATATATAAAAAACAAATTCTAATTCTATTGGCCGACATTTGGGACGGAAAAATAATCCCCCGAATACCACACGAGCTTCAAAATTATCTGGCATTTCCCTCAAGGTTCCCTGCAAACAAATAAAGTCGTCAAGTTTTTCAGGAAAAATCACTCGCGCTTCGCGCTCGTGATTTTTTAACCTGAAAAACTTGAATCCTTCATTTGTTTGCAACGAACCTATCGGGAAATACCCGATAATTTTGAAGCTCTTGTGGTATTATAAGTGATTATTACACACATTTAAAGAGGCATTAGTTTTACTGCATAAAAGCTTATGTTATATCAACGTAAACATTATCCCATCGACAAAGTTCTAAACAACTTGGGGCGTAGTAAATAAACACTTTGGCAGTTGCTTACTACAACTATTTGTATTTGATGTGTGCCCAAACAAAATTAACTTTCTATTTTGAGCTATTGATTTTGGGTATAGCCTAGTTGAATATAACTTACCCTTAACAAAAATATTGACAGAATTCATACTAATATACTTATAATATTATAAATGCGAAAGTGTGTCTGCCTGTCTGTTACCTCTTCACGCCCAAACTGCTGAACCGATTTTCCTGAAATTTGGTATGGACATATTTTGAGTCCTGGGAAAGGACATAGGATACTTTTTATCCCGGAAAAATGTTCGATTCCCGCGCGATAAACTTTGGCGCAACGGAGTAGCGGGCGTCATCTAGTATTAGATACGTTATTAAATGTTTATATATATATATATATATATATATATATATATATATATATATATATATATATATATATATATATATATATATATATATATATATATATATATATATATTAAAATAACCGTTTTTCACTACATGCATATGAATATTTAGACGGTACTTAACTACTACCTACTAACTTAACCTAACTTAACTACTAACTTAACCGGCTAATCTCCGAAATGGCTGGACCGATTTTGACGGAACTTATTATTGGCAGATAGCTGATGTAATAAGTAATAAGGTAACTTAGGCTACTTTTTAACCAACTTCCAAAAAGGAGGACGACATATTTTTACTTTTTTATTTTATACTTTTTTATTTTATTTTATATTTTTATTTTACATTTTGTTGACGCGGACGAAGTCGCGGGTAACAGCTAGTTTACAATATAATTAGTGTACGTGATATCTTTAGACTAAAATTCACTGCCACAGAGCAGACGCCATATTCATATTATACTAGGAAATATGCAATAAACATATTGAATAGACTCAATACTCAATAGCTTCAAGGTGTACTGAATGCACAGAAGTGAGGCGTACCTCAGGGAGCGGCTCTTTACGGCTTTTATTCTTCACGTTATCTTCTAGTCGTTTCACTTTCAATGGTTATAAAATTCACAATCTTTCTAAGGTATTTTAAGTTTAAATATCTTTACTCTCATAAACGTCAATATAAACGACTTCCAAAGAAAAGTTTTATTTTCGAATGTGGATATTTTTTAACGATTAAAACCAATGCCATACGTGTATAATATTATACTTACCTCCTTTCTGATAAAAAAAATTTCATAGCTATAAATAACTATACAAGATATCGTTGCTTAGCACATTGGAACCTTGGATAGTTATACTGCGAAAATACATCTTAGTAAGTGGGATAAAGTAGTGTTAAAAAAATCAATCAATGTTGATAGAATTTGTCTATTACATTTCGATGACCGATGATTTCTGAATCAACGTATCAAAATTCCAAATGGTCAATTAGTACATTCTTGTTAATCCAGGCAAATTCCCACCAGGTGGCATGTTACATGAAATACCAAATAAACTGCAAGCCTTCGGTCGCAGACTGTTTGTCATCACGCGATTTTCGGGCGAAGCTCGCGTTACTCATACTCGGAATTTGGATGTCATTATCATCACTCACTTATAAGTTTATCTACCATCAACTTGTGACATTATCTAGTCTCTACAACGGCCTCAGTTAGATTTTCCTAACCTAACTGCCTCTGGATTCCAAATTCGACGTACGATTACTTGGGCTATTATCTATTCTGTGATACGATTTGAAATACGCCATCAAAAGGATTCAAACTGGCTTTCCAAGGCTTACCACTGATTCACTGAGAAAATTTAAGTATAGCAATAAAAGAGTAATATCATATCTCCCGTCGTCTTTCATTATGATGATCATCGCACTGCACACATTTTACATGGAATGTAATAAACGTAAGTGTTGAATTATACACGATATATTTCAATTTTATTCTGGCTATAAATCCGCCATGTTAGCATCCAAATGGCGGCAACTGTCCAGTCCTATACCGCCATATTAGAATGGCGGGAATGGCCCGACAACCTAACATGACCAATTATGGCCGTTTTGTCTTGTCATGGTTAATGGATGGTAGTTACTTGAGATGTACTAATTAGTTGCTAAACGCTGAATGCTCAGGAGTATTCTCAAATTAAGAGGCCCTTAAGTCGCGCGTTCAGTGCCGTCTTTGACCTAAGTCATAGGCTGTAAACATATCGGACAAATTAGAATTAATATAATTTAACACAGTACGAAAGAACTATAAGGTTGGGAAGTTATGGTTATAATTAAGGCTAAATTTAGCTTTAACTTTAACCGGAGAAATTGACAGATGACAGCTGGTCCAACAAGGTTATAATGAACGTGGGCGGGGGCGCTGCTGGTGAAGGAGAACTGTCAAAAATGGCGTTTTTGTATGATGACAGCGTTAGTTCCTTTTTTCGCCACGTCCATCTAAAACCTTGTCGAGCTCTATGGTTATGGTTAAATATGGCGTCTTGATGGCATTCATTTTTAACTTTAACCAAAGATTTGCATTGTAGTTAAAGTTATAGTTAAAGTTACAGTTATAGTTAAAGTAAGTTGGTGCTACCCAACCTAAGTATAAAGTAGTTAAGATTCATATGATACCAATTTTAACGTTAAATTTAAAAATTATTCAAACTTATGACACCCCTCTTTTTTGTTGGGGGTTAAAAATGTGTGGCATATCTGACACGCATCGGTTACAGTAGAGCTTGCGAAGCCTTATTCACTCGCATACAATTTTTAGGTTTATCTTTGCTGTCAAATTTTAGAATACTGTCAAAGTAAACAGAGGCTGTAGCCAAGACTTTTTCTGTATCGCTTCTTTATAGAATCGTCAATCAAAATGTATAGAGACGCCTCGAACGTCACCGTCATATTCACGAACTCTTATGTCAATTCCATACATTTTGATCGGCGAATTTATAGAGAAACGATAAAGAAAAGGTCTTGGCTGGTCAGATGCCCTAGTCAAGACTATTTGTTAATCGCTTCTTTATAAAATCGCTGATCAAAATGTATAGAATTGACATAACATAAGTCGAGTGTCACCTGTATTTTAACAAACGCAATTCGTCTTGGCTAAATGCCCTGCATAATATAATTAAAAAAGTTATTACTTCTTAATTAAAAATACGATTTTTAGCGACGAAGAAACCTGCACGTAGCTTACCCAAAAATGTTCTACCATAAAACTTAATGACACGTCTATAAAGTACAGAAAAAATAAATATTCACACCTCCAAAATAAAAATTGTACTTTTACAGGGCTTCCATATTTTATGACAGCTGTTTATGACTTAAAATATTTATGATAATAATAATAACTATTTATGATAATAATAATACGTTGTACTCAGTAAATAATAATGAAAAATATTTTGCATGCTCGATCATTTTTAACTAAAATATTTATATTTAGGGTATTTCATTCTAGCATAGTAGGTTATAAGTTTTTAAACATATTTTAAGGTGTGGTTTAAAAATGTTAAAACCGTAAGCAAGCTAAAATGTATAAAATAATCCTATAGGATATTAAATTATTATAATATACTTAAGGACGCTATCACATTTTTTCACAAATATCAGTGATTTTCAGGTACCATTTTAAAGAATTATGAGTCACGCTGTGAGGATATTTAGATTTCAAATGAAAGATAATATAATATTAATCTCCACGCGTCTACACCATACAAATTTTATAGCCGCATACATAATTTTCACATAAATACGTTTTAACCATCACAATAATCGCAAATGATTAAAAAAATGGGGTTTACCATTATAGCTAAATACAGTGAACTAAGGAAAATAAATATACAAAAAAATAGTTGCTTATTTAGTTTCCTGTAAGAATAGCTAAATATTATATATAAAAAAATAACATTTCCATTTATAAGAAAAATAAGAAACGCTCTCAAATTTCTTCATACATTTTCGCCCTATCAAGAACGCGGCGACCGTCATAACCGCCACTGTACAAGGCGCGCTGATATTGAATGTTATTTTAATGTCCTTAACGTCGATATTCGTACTGACCTGCTAATTTTGTAATAATTTTTGTGATAGCGTCCTTAAACAAAAAATTTTGTTCGACGTTTGACAACGTTTCTGTCATTATTCTGATATGACGTGTGGAATATGTCGGATTGTCCTGTTAGACCCAGATCCCAAAGCCAAAGGACATAACTAACATATATAAGTGTCGCCGCTTGCCCCCCGCCTTCTCCCCCACGTTCAAAAAACGAAGGAAAAAGGAGGCTCCCGCAGAAGAGTGTCCTCTCTCGAAAAAGGACCGAAAGTGCGATGATGACGGGTCTATAAGAGTGGAGAGAAAGAAGAAGAAACCCGTCGCCCACAACCATCGCGGCACCGCACCCGATGGACCCGAGCAGCTGTTGCGGCGTGAGACTCCCGTGACGCCGCTGTACGTGTCCAGGCGTTTTAACGTGGGAGAGCCATGCTTCGGCACGAATGGGCCGGCTCGACCGGATAAATACCACGTTCTAACAGAAAACCAGCGTGAAACAGCGCTTGCGCTGTGTTTCGCCGAGTGAGTGAGTTTACCGGAGGCCCAATCCCCTAACCCCTACCCTATTCCCTTCCCTACCCTCAACTATTCCCTTCCCTTCCCTACCCTCCCCTATTACCCTATTCCCTCTTAAAAGGCCGGCAACGCACTTGCAGCTCTTCTGATGCTGCGAGTGTCCATGGGCGACGGAAGTTGCTTTCCATCAGGTGACCCGTTTGCTCGTTTGCCCCCTTATTTCATAAAAAAAAAAAAAAAAAGGCTGCACTGGTACACGACGGTCGAGCAGGTCGTGGACTACATCAGGAGCAAGACCCACTTTGTCTTGAGGGTCGAGCGTTTGGAATTCCGCCACAAAGTCAATTTAGCTCCTTTGTGGTGAGGGTCCCGACGCATCATCTACTGACCTTCGAGAAGGAGGAGTTCTGGCTGATCGGAGTCGTCTACAGGAGGTTCCGAGGATGACTTCCGAACACGTCGCGCCCCACGTCGCAGACAATACGTGTTTAGTGTTTAGTGCTTAGTGTTAGCTTTAGTTTATATGTTATGTATGTTAGTCTATAAGGTATATATAATATGGGCCAAGATGCCTGACTTAAATAAATAAAAATAACTTACTATCACAATATGGACGAAACCTTAGGTTCTCAGTAGTTCTTTATGTACTTAAAATACCTGCGAATTTGTGAAGCTCTACATGGAGCTATACTCTCCATGTAGAGCTTCACATTTCATTTCTATTTTTTTATTGTCAACTGTCTTACCTGATACCTGCCCAGTAGCGCTAGCACGGCGACCAGCGGAAATGCGAAAGTATGGACAAACTGTGGAAATAAACCTAAGGTGCCGTTCCGATCTTTTTTCGTTCCGAAAAATTCAAGTAAAATGTTTATGACACACTATAGTATATGTCATAATGTAGAATATTATTTGAATTTTTAGAACTATAGTCTGTCATAAAGTGGCTTTTTAATTGAATTATTCGGAACTAAAAAATATCGGAACGGCACCTTAAGTTTATCTTCACAGTTTGTGACTATAGTCTGTCATAAAGTGGCATTTTAATTGAATTTTTCGGAACGAAAAAAGATCGGAACGGCACCTTAGGTTTATTTCCACAGTTTGTCCATACTTTCGCATTTCCGCTGGTCGCCGTGCTAGCACTACAGGTGTCACACGTAGAGCTCCACTAACACGCAGGTATGCTAGGGCCGGTATAAATATTAAATAGTCAGTACTTAAGATGCGACCCGGTCTCAAGACGCGGTTCGGCTCTGTGATTGGTCCAAATTTTGACAGCTAACCAATCACAGAGCCTGAACTGTGTCTTGAGACCGAGATGCATCTTGAGTACTGACTATTTAAACCGGCAGACACAAGTCACTACTAAGAACCTATGGTTTCATCCATGAGAGAGTAAGTTATGTCGTATCCTTCTGGGATCCAGGTCTAGTAAGTGCTAGTAGTGCTTTCTTCTCCGGAAGTAGCTAGTATAGCGCCGTTTGCGTAATTATATCTACCAATTTATAACTGACGAGCTTTTGCCTGCGGCTTCGCTCGCGTTAAGAAGTATTATTATACGTGGGAGAGCCATGCTTCGGCACGAATGGGCCGGCTCGACCGGAGAAATACCACGTTCTCACAGAAAACCGGCGTGAAACAGCGCTTACGCTGTGTTTCGCCGAGTGAGTGAGTTTACCGGAGGCCCAATCCCCTACCCTATTCCCTTCCCTACCCTCCCCTATTCCCTTCCCTTCTTATCCCTACCCTCCCCTATTACCCTTATTCCCTCTTAAAAGGCCGGCAACGCACCTGCAGCTCTTCTGATGCTGCGAGTGTCCATGGGCGACGGAAGTTGCTTTCCATCAGGTGACCCGTTTGCTCGTTTGCGCCCTTATTTCATTAAAAAAAAAAAAAATACAAACTTTCGTCCCCAATTTTAACCCCTTGGAGGTGGAATTGATCAAAATCCTTTCTTAGCGGATACCTACATCATAACATCTACCTGCATGCCAAATTTCAGCCCGATCGGTCCAGTGGTTTGGGCTGTGCGTTGATAGATCACCATGTCAGTCAGTCACTTTGAGTTTTATATGTATATAAGATAGATTTCAAAGTAGATGACAGACAAGCAAACTTACATTATTTGTTCGGATTTTTAATATAAATGTCTGAGTGCGACAACGCGCATAATGTGACGAATAAAAATTTTAATTATAGCATTTAATTATTATATTTAATTAAGCTACTTATAACTTTCGGGTTCTCAGCGTTTTACGATGTTTTGCGTCTACGACATATTGTTTTCGTTTATTACCTTTTTTCTTTTATCACCAGTAATAATAATAATATTTTTATCACCTGTCAACATTTATTTATCAAGTTTATATCATCATTCATTAAACTACACAGAACCCCTGGATTTACATATACAGGCTGTAAAAAAACTAAGTGATAATATATTATAGTTTGTGCGTTTTATGATGATATGCGTGACATATTATAATTGACAATAGTAGGGAAGTTACCTAACAAAAATTAATCGATAGTTTAAAAATATCGAATCACTTCGTAAAGGAATTGCAATCGAAATTATCGATTTCGTACTGACATTTCAGTGGTGCCGGCGATTTAAGATGGCCGCCCTTTTTATCGATTTGATTTCGATTCAACAGAGTCAATCTCTATTGACATAATTTCCGTTTCATGCATATGACATTTTTCAAATGTTTTCGTAACAATAATTTTTTACTCCTGTTTCACAGTTAAAATTTATAATTTTTATTAATAAGTTAGCATTTAGCATCTTTTCATTTTTATTCATTTACAATTATTGGAAACATTTGTTTTTGTATATGGAATATAATTTATTACATTTTGATATTTTTTCTTTTCTTGTAAAAAAACCCGTAGCAAGGAACATGAAAACTGTCACCCATATCATCTTAGAACGCACAAACTATAGGGCGTGTTAACATAAGCGTACCCAGGTAGGGGCAGGGGGGGGCAGCTGCCCCGCGCCCCCCTAGAAGATAAAATAAACGTCAATTTTCCTGGAAAGTGGGAATTAAAAACCTACTCTGCGCAAAATGAAGTGTTGGAAACAAAATATATTTTCAGTCAGATTAATAAAAGTCAACTTTATTATGCTGACCCTCCCCACCACCCCCTAGCTAATATGGGGTACGGCCATGGGTGTATGTGTCCCATAAAATATAATAAAGTTTACTGGGAACGAAGCAGCGCTTAAAAAAATCGCTTTATTTTGTGATTTGTGCAAGCACTCCAGCGCATGAATATTATGCTCATGCAAAAATTAAAAACAATTACTCTTTCAGCACTGCTACTTTCACAGTGAACATTCACACCCTAAAGTTATTACTTCGTTTTGATCTATCTATTTTATGACTATCGTCTATCTACGTTTATAAATAAAGTTTGCAATTGCACATTCATTTAAAACTTTACTCATTAGGTACTTATGGTCAACGTGAACTTTAAACTACTGTTTGAACCTTTTAATTGTTAGTTTTTCACAGGGCAAAAGATAGAACGAACCAGTAGGTCGACTTCAAACAAGTTGACAAATCGACGAATTGTACCACGTGGTACCGGAAGCATACTATGAACGGCTCATCATAGCAAAAAGAGCGCGCGCCGGCCGATATGATATAACTAGTAACTACGTCAAACGTATAAATTTTGAGAACACTTCTAAGTTCTAAGTCGGCCCACCGGTTCGTTCTGTCTATTGTGCGTGGAGTAAGAAGCGATTGTGATTGGGTAACATATCTGCAGTACACTGCATTTTCATAGCTCATTTTAATCTTAACCCATCTCCCATCAATCCCACCCCAAGCGACACCCGGCTGTCGCGTAGCAATTGAAAATCTATTGTGTCTGCGATTCCCACGATCGAGGTATTAATTCAAAGCTAAGTTTCCTACTACATATAAGTTACTCTATGCTAAGAATGAACGGTTAATCTAATATAATGCTACCAAATAAAATGTTTCGTAAGAACCACGTAATAAAAAAATGCAATGGCAATTTCGATGAATTCGTTTTTCGTTACATTTGAGGTAATATTTTTTTTGTTTTTTATTAAATTGGAGTACAGTATTTTTTTTTACCTAATTAAAATACCTGTACAGACAATTTGATGACGTCAACGGCACGGCCGCGTTATCAGTCGAGTCTACAGATAGGTCGAGATGAGGATGACTATAATTATGGTCTTCAATGTTTTTACTAGGGAAGTCCATATCTTAGTAAATTATTGAAGAGGAAGTTTGTTGAGCGTGTCATCTCAAAAAAAAATCCACAGCCGAACATAATATTATAACCTCCTCGTTTTTTGGAAGTCGGTTAAAAATATGAACTAGTCGATTAACCGCCTCTTTCGTGCGATTTAACGCCTCTAGATTTTTTTCTTAGGGGCTGCGTCAAGTCGTAGGATAAGCCGAGTACGCCGTTGGAAGAGCTCAGAGCCAAAATTAAACGCGAAATAGCCGAAATGTGTGGCAAAGTCATAGAAAATTGGGTTCAAAGAATCATCGCTGCAAACGGGCCTGCGGTGACCATATGTACGAAGTCGAGTTCAATTAAAAATGTTTTTATTGTACTTCAATTTAATACTAAAATTTTTGAAATATCTCAAATTTTATACGTGGGAGAGCCATGCTTCGGCACGAATGGGCCGGCTCGACCGGAGAAATACCACGTTCTCACAGAAAACCGGCGTGAAACAGCGCTTGCGCTGTGTTTCGCTGAGTGAGTGAGTTTACCGGAGGCCCAATTCCCTTTCCTATCCTCCCCTATTCCTTTCCCTTCCCATCCCTACCCTCCCCTATTTTTTTTTTATGAAATAAGGGGGCAAACGAGCAAACGGGTCACCTGATGGAAAGCAACTTCCGTCGCCCATGGACACTCGCAGCATCAGAAGAGCTGCATGTGCGTTGCCGGCCTTTTAAGAGGGAATAGGGTAATAGGGGATGGTAGGGAAGGGAAGGGAATAGGGGAGGGTAGGAAATGGAATAGGGTAGGGGATTGGGCCTCCGGTAAACTCACTCACTCGGCGAAACACAGCGCAAGCGCTGTTTCACGCCGGTTTTCTGTGAGAACGTGGTATTTATCCGGTCGAGCCGGCCCATTCGTGCCGAAGCATGGCTCTCCCACGTATAGAATTTTATTATTATTATTACCCTATTACCCTATTCCCTCTTTAAAGGCCGGCAACGCACCTGCAGCTCTTCTGATGCTGCGAGTGTCCATGGGCGACGGAAGTTGCTTTCCATCAGGTGACCCGTTTGCTCGTTTGCCCCCTTCTTTCATAAAAAAAAAATGGTTTTAAATTTTATTTTGAAAAAAGTTGTGACGTCCTTATTGGAAAACCCCTTATTTGAAAGATAATCTTCAAAATGTAATAAGAAGTAATTGTAGCTGAAAGGAATGGAGTTACAGCCTATAGGAACCCAACACCACTACTGGAGGTTTATTATATAAAGAAAACCTCAAGTTCTTTGTCTATCTACAATCTACATATAGACTATAATGTGTAGATCAGTGCGTCTAGCATGCGCGTACAATGAGATATCTCACTCTCGGGTGTAATTACTAATTATACATGGGCGTACCCAGGATTCTAGCTAGGGGCGGCAGCATGACTGTTTCGAGGAGATGGTCAGTCTGGTTTTTAATTCCCACTTGCCAGGGGGGGGCGGGGGGGGGGGGGGGGGTGAATAGATGGAAGAATGGAGATTGGAGATGTTTTGAGTCCCGGAGTAGTATACAGGATACTTTTAAGGCACTCCCCCTACAGAGATGCCGTAATTTACCGTTTTTAGAGCCTTATTAACTCATAATTTAAAAGCTACAAAATTATAATAAAAATACAGCAATAATCTTCAGCATATGGACATTCCTTTATCCGTTATTAATTTCCTATTTTTGTTTATTATACTCATGATATCAGCTTCAAAAGTAATACCAATTTATTTAAATTCAAGCATACATTCAGTATCTCCCTAGTATTTACAAATTACGGTTATTTGAAACACACTCCAATAGATTGACAATTTCATTTGCCGTTTGAATTATTTTAGGTCAATTTTGAAATATGATAAGTTAAAAAATGGGATTTTGGTGCGATCTCGGCAACGCGGCAAATGTAAGGTCAAGGTCGTTTGCTCAGGGGATGGCCTTAATCCTTTTGTTTTTTAACATGGGGAAATGCTTCACGCATCCCCGGTAAATTGGAGATATCGGCCGGGGTATGTGGGACTCCTGCAGAAGTCTACCCGCTAAAACCCCATGGTGCTCCACTCATCGCGTTGCGATTACGATAGAACCTACCGCAACATGGCCAATGTATAATTTCCACGGGACAAACTAATATTGGCCCACGGAGTTCATATTAGCAATTATAGTAAGCCAACCAACACATAATAGCGAGTCCAATCTACATTCTACATTAATTACCGCAAGAGCGCTCTCGAGCGACTAATTTAAACTTTCGCGGAGTTGGAATACTGTTTGCCATCTTGAATGTGTCTGAGATTACAATATTTCGAAACAATTAATACTTACAGAACTTTATAATAGCAATAGTTACAACACTTTTGTACACTAATACTAATATTTTTATCAAGAACGAAAAGTTCCGTAGGTTTTGCGTATAAAGTGAGCAAACATACACACGTTTTCGCCTTCATAACATTATTGTGATTTTAATTAATTTTAATTTTAGATACCTTAACTATATAAAATATAATATTAAATATATTGATAACCATGGAGTTTATTATTATTTCAATAAATATATTATGTTCACCAAAAAATACTTGGAAAACTTAAAAGGAACCGAACAATTATTTACACAGGCATCTATCGAAGGCTTACTTTCTCATATTTTAAGACTTCCTTTCATGTCAAAAAATTAATTAAAAAAAAATTAAATGCTTTGGTAAATAACCTTTTATTTAGTTTAATAGTTATTTATAGTAAATAATCGTTATTAAAAATAAATCAACATAATATTTTCAAAGTATTAAAAACTAAAAATTTAACTTTCGAACTTTTTCAAATTAAGAATTTAATCATTCAAACAATAAAATACCATACTGTAATAACAATAAAACTTATATTACCTTGCAGTAAAATCCTTGGTAAGTAAACACAACACTGGGCGGGAAGTTTGTGGCTAAGGCGGGCGGCCGGCCGCCGCAACACTCGCGCGACAACTGAAAACTCCGCGGAAAACGCGCCCGAACTTTTCACCCAAGAGCCAGCGACCGACAGACTTTCATAATAATACTAGCTGTCCCGGCAAACTTTGTTTTGCCATATAAAGTATTTCGCCTAGATTATTCTATTGAAGTGACTAAATGTATGTCACCATGGCAACGTCCATCGCTATCCCGTCGCACAAACAATGACCATCGTCAGTCTCGAGTTGGAATAATTTACTATTATTTATTCAACAAATGCATTAATGAATATAAGAAGTAACTGTAGCCAGTAGCCGATTCTCAGACCTACTGAATATACATATAAAATTTGGTAAAAATCAGTAAAGCCGTTTCGGAGAAGTACGATAACTAACATTGTGACACGAGAATTTTATATAAAAGATGATATTGAATGTACTGTAACTTCTTGGTGGAAATTCATATTTTCCAGTAATAATATACACTTTTCATGCACTTATTCCACTTTATTAATTTATTTTATTACAATTTTAATGTTTTACACGACCGGTTTCGACAAAACCATCATCAGGTGGTTTTATAAAATGAACAGATTTTCGTCATTGTATATTATAACAGCAGCAAGCAATTCCGGCAGTGGGCAGCACGAGTCATGTTTTTGACAATTTAATTAGTTTTGTCTCCTGGAAAATTTCCAAAAATTACTTATGTATTGATCAACGATGATTCATGATTATATAAAAGCGGAAATTTTACCTGCTTATGATCCCTATAGAGGTAAGAACGGCCAACTACTTGAGGTGGTGTGGCAGTGAAAAAAGAGATTTCTGCAGTTATCCCGAAAAAAAAAACATTAAAAAATTGCGCTATAAATTTTATCAAAGGTCAGGCAGACTTCCTGAACTGGATACCTACTAAAAACCGCGAAATTCCATAGTTGCTAGTCGTTCTTACTCTAGGGGACATATACAGGAAAGCTTTCAGCTTTTATAAAATCGACGGTTAATTTTATCACCACGTAAGTAATTTTCAGAAACTTTCCAGGAGACAAAACCGATTAATTTGATAAAAACATGTCGTATATTGCCCACTGCCGGATCTCCTCAAGCAATAATAGGGGTCATAAACAGAAAAACTTTCAGCTTTAATAAAATGACGTCTGGCGGTCGCTGGCTCTTACTCTATTTCCAGTTTCCAGTTGACAATCACGAATTCTTGGCAAGTGTCTCGATGTCAATTATTGAGTTGTGAGTTGTGACACAGATTCTTTACTATTCTGTTCATGAATGAAGGTACAAATAACATATTTGTTAGAGTTATTGAATGAATTATCGTTTTGTTGTTTTGATGATCGCATTTCGAATTTTTGTGTGATTTGAATAATTTATGTGGGAGCTTCCGAATTTAAAAGTTTAAAATGTACCTTCTTTTTAATTGCCTTTTATTAATAACTTATTGTGTTGGACATGACGTCAGTTGCTATCTTTTTATTAGTAAAATATTATGTAATTATGCATCACAACAAAGTCATAAACGTCCATGTCCAGAATATTTCGGAAAAAATCAACAGTATAGCGTCTATACCTTACGTCACGAATACTGACAAGTAAACTGGGTTATATTTCGGAACTTACCCATAAAATTGAATTATTAAATACGGCTATAGTCCGTGCAATCCACGAAGACGCGCCCCACCAATTTTTGGTTGAGCATCTTTCCCTTTGACCGTGACGCTTTCTCTTAATAATTGGTATATTTATTGTAGCGTGCGCGTGCACTCATAGGTAATTAGTGTGCACCAATAACACTTAAACATTGGCGAAAGATTGCACACATATTATATTATAAACGATTAGGAGGAATAGTGGGGCGCGTCTTCGTGGATAACACTATCTGTAACACCATCGCCTGTAACGGCCATCGGGCGATCGTTTTGCCCGTTTGTCCCCACCGTGAATTTGTACAAGTTACGATTGCGGTAAACGTGGTGCAGGTATTATTAGCTTTACATACCGTCCTTGGCCCGTATATGATGTAATAGCTAATAAACCATACATTCGGCTCAAATCGATTGGCATTATCGAGTATCGACAGATTTTATATGTTCGTTCAAATTGAGGTAAAATGGCTTTATTTCAAGGCGATTATTCGGTGCGCCACCAAAGTGAAAAACAAATTGTGGACGTTTCCAAATGTAATCAATGTTACCTTGTGTGTAATGGTTGTTTTGACGCGTCGATGACATTGACAGGTATATGTGATCAAGCTGTCAATCAAAATTATTCCAGATTAGGGTTGCTATGCCAAAAGAAGAAGAAGAAGAAGTGGTTTTTTGGGAGAATGTGAAAGAGTGATGTTGTGTTTTTATATTATTTTCCTAAAATTGTGTTATCTGGGTTTTTAATGTGTAATATTGGTAGGATATTAACCATTAAATATTCGTTATCGTGCACAAGTGTGGGAAAGTGATGTAGTAACCAGAAACGTGCTCTTTTGTGTTCCCTCCAAAACTCCATCAAAAGTTTCAGTAAAGCGTCCTACCACTTTACTGAATCGACCGACTTGACTTCTTGACTGTATTGACTTTATACTTAGACTTTGACTAGACTTTGGACCTGACCTGACGATAATATATAAAAATTGTATTAAAGAATATTGTTTTCCCGCCATAATAATATACTCGACACTGGCCATGGTTATAGCCGAAGTAACATTATATGAAAAAAAAAAAAAAAAGAAGAAGAAGTAGGGTTGCTATTCCTGCCATGCATCTTGTGCGGTTCTTGTCCACATGAGGGTGACAACATGCTCCATCCAACAACATGTTGCCATGACAGGAACAACATCTATGAAATGATGCGGGCAACTTTCATGCGGATCAGATGCGCGCGCGGGCGATACGAATATGACACGCATCACAGGAATAGCGCCCTTACTGCCGCGCTCAGAGACGAACATTCTATATAACATAAGGCGTTTTGCAGATGACGGGGTGGGGCGGGGCGGGCCGGTCAATTTCGCTGCCTACGCCCATCGATGTCTGCGGCTGCCGGTGCCTCGTACACAAAGCACATGCCGTCTGCGTTACTGCATGTAAACTGGTTTGTGTGATCCACGGCGGGCAGCCGCGGACATGCGCCGCCAGTGCCCGCCGGGCACCTGCGTCGCGGTCTTTTTTCCCGCCGTGTGCGTTGGTAATATAGGATTCCCTTTGTGCTATCGTTCGCGCCGAAATTGACCAGCCCGCCCCGCCCCGTCGTCTGCAAAGCGCCTAAATGTAATTTAATGAAAATGTTGACATAAGCATATACATTAATTATCTGTCAAACTTTTCATTAAATTGAAGGTTCATAATTAAATGTCTCTGTGTGCTGCAGTTAATTTATATTTTGGCCACATTTAGAAGGAATAGTCAGGAACTGAAAATGTGTGAATGTAAAACAGTTATTTAGGTTTTATAAAATGGCGTCGTTATTTCTGATTTTAGCCTCGCAACAAAACAGCCTAATAAGGTTGTACAATTCACATTAGTAATGTTTGTTAGGCATATAATTACTGATAACTGATAAGACGTATATGAAAAGGAAAACGTACGTCGCGATGACAGCTGTCACTTGATATCTTTTGGGTTCCGTATTCGATAAGATTATAATTATGGCGAATTACGAAATTTCATTTATGTGATCTTCATTTTGCTCATACTAGATACGTCGTTTTCTAACTAGGTGCGGTCGCAGCCTAAAAATAGAGGGGGAGGGGGCACGAGATTTTGGAGGAGGTCATGGATAAATGTGTGTATAGCCCACGCCACCTAATGCGAAAAAAATATTCCCGGCCTTTGGGAAATCGCTTTTTTTTCCTTTATCCTTTGTACTCTGCCATGAACTCCATCACCTAGACATTTGAGTTTATAGAGAAGTAAAGAAAGTAAATTTTTAAATTTTTATCTTCATTATTCATAAAGGCACCTTTCCGATTGTGGTTCCGATCAACGCGGTTAGTGACCGCGACCCACAAACATTAATTAAAAAGCCACTTTATGACCTAGGCTGTAGATTTCATTTTACTCTACGTCATAACAAAGAAGCGGCGACATGGATCGCTAGACCAATTTCGTTAAAAATGAAACTAATAGCCTTAGTCATAAAGTGGAATTTTAATTGATTTTTTGTCGGTCGCGGTCGCTTTCCGCAAAGATCGGAAAGTCACCTTAAGTTGGCCCTTATCAATAATTCACTTTATATCTGCACTTGCCTCGTAAAATGGAATGTGTTTCGAAACTGTAAGCAGGACTGTTGAATATTAAAAAAAACATTTCCTGAATACTAAAATAAGAAAACCATGAGTAAAGCTTTAGTGGTCTTCGATAAGGTGAATATCCTTGCCATAATGTAAGCCATACATGGTACGGTCTACGATCTACCGGAGAGTTCCACCTGTACAGGTATGCCAGCGCTGGTAGACCGGAATATGTGTGGGAATATACTGCTTTTTGACCTGCGCAGGCGTACCTGTACAGGCGACCCCTCCGGTAGACCGTAGCGTGTATGGCAGCCATAAGCGATCGCGACCCACAAAAAATCAAATAAAATTTCTATATGACCTAGGCCATAACCTAGCCTAGGTCATATGGTGACATTATTTAAATCTTTAGGTTTCATTTTGTCTCTACGCCACTACAAAACATCGGCGGCACGGATCGTTTTGGCAGAAAATTAGACCTTATACCCTAGTTCACAAAGTTGCATTTTATTTAATTTGTCATACGACTTGCAGTCGCTTGCCGCGAGGATCGCAAAGCTTTAGCATCATGAAAAGTTAAAAAATAACTGTACCTACTAACTTAATGCTTGTACGTACTAAGTACTTACCTAGTGTTAAAATAACAACAACATGGACATTATAGTAAAACTTATGTAGACACAAGTTTGGGCTTAAAAGTTACGCCTATAACCTAATTCACTTATCCTGTTATTTGTCCTATGAGATTAAACTTAAATAGCTTTGTCATTTTATGCTTTTATTAAAAATTTGCAACTTTGGGGCGAAAAACGAAAAAATATTTTTTTCTATATACCTCACGAAGCTTGAGACCTTTCCAACGAATGCAAAACCGTGGAAATCGGTTCGTGCGTTCTGGAGTTATAGCGTCAGGAAAGAAAACCCGACTTACCGATCTATCCGATGCGACTGACCACAGGGGTCAGTCGCATCGGATAGATCGGTCTCCCGTTTATGGGGGCCTTGAGAGTGAAAATCTTATCGCATTTTACTTCGACATTAACAATGGGACAGAATTTAATAACTCTGAAATACTTCGTGAACTTTCGTGCAATTCCAAAGTCCTCTTCGCGACGAGATTGTACTTTGATATTAGAATTTTTCCTTAACCGCGAGTACATTGAAATGATGTACCTAAAATTTATATTTTAAAATATAATAAAATTTAATTAATCATGCATATTTTATATGCAAATTTTAGTTAATTTATCTAAAATCTTTTGATGAATTAATTATTGACAGTGAGTTCGTAATAAGAAATTATAACAATATATTATAACCCGTCCCTTTAGCCAAGAGGTTTTCTTCATCGCTTCTTTACAGAATCGCCGATTGAAATGTATGAAATTGGCATATTGAGCGTTCGATAAAATTTTTGATCGCCGATTATTTTAAGAAGCTATAAAGAAAACGTCTAGGCTCAAGGTTCTGATAATATATTGTACTGTTTAAAAATTGAAAGCTGATTTACTAATAGACAATCCAAACCCTTAAACCTAGAAACTTTTCGCACATATACTAAAAAAAAAATTCACAAAACTCCACCCAAAGGGGTCAAAAGTATAATAGCCTGAAAAATCAATATACTTAATTATTTTTATTTTGTAGGCCAAAATAAATTATACATATTAAGTAAAAACTATTTTAATAGAATATATTTAGAATATAAAATTTGATTTAGAACTCTTGAAGTTAATTAGAGTTGTATGAAAATGGCATTAAGGGCTTTATATTATAATGAAAAGCACTCACCCAATTAGTAAATTGTTAGATAATAATCATCAGCCGAAAACACAAATTTATAAGAGTGCAACTAAAAGTTAAGAAAAATATTTATTGCTACTATAGATATACTAAGTAAAACTTATCAATACATTTAGACTTACATTTAATTCATAATATAATATTGTAAACAGACTCCAAGTCCAAATTATGTATATAAGGACGCAATAGCCCCTTAGCTCTTTCTATAATATAATAATATTATGTAAAACAGATGAAAAGGATTATAAACTAGATGACGCCAAAATTCCTTATTCGTGCGAGAGCCGGGAAGCGTACACCTTTCTGGGATGAAAAGTATCCTATGTCCTTTCCCGGATACCTCCATTACTTTGAGTCCCGGGAAAGGACATAGGACCTAATCCGGAAAAGGACATAGAACAATAACCGATTTTGCTGCAGTAATATTGGTTCAGCGGATAGATCGGTAACAGACAGACAGACGGACAGTCAGACACAATTTATAATATTAATATGGATTTTAAAATTTACGTCTTGAAACTCGTTGCGTATCGATAAAAAGTTTTTAATTGCTCTATTAAGAGCTACGTTTTAACCCATCAAGCCCCATAAGCTCACCGGTGAGCGGGACACAATAGAATAACAATAGATTCCCAAGAATCCACGATCGAAGGAATAAAATATAAAAGAAATGTAATTTAAGGACGTGATTAGCACATAATGAGTCTTGCAGTGAGTGCAGAAAATTGCAACGACACCTGATATTCCGAGCGCGGCTAGTTGGAATCGAAAACCTAACACATTAAACCAATTTACTTTGCTCAGACTCTGTACAATTTCTAATTTTCTAGGCTTGTCACTTTGTTAACACATAAGTAGAGATTAATTAACTTTAATTTCGTGAAAAATCTGACAGAAAATGTACAGTGTTTAAACGACCTTTATTAAATCGTTCTGAGTATGCCTTTTTTTCTGGGCCCCTTAGCTTTGATGCCTTCGTTATTTTATGTCATTAAACATCGCGTAACGTGTCATTTACGATGTCTTATGTTTTTGTAATATTATTAAAATCAAAATTGACTAGGATTTTTCTAACACATTTTTGATTTCGAACTTTGTAATTAACAAAAACATGATACATGTAATTAACATGACACAAAGGAATGGATAATTAATGGCGCAACGCAATTTTATTTTTGGCATATGTTGGGGGAGGGGGTCAATAGAAGTTAAGGCGAGGATAAACCCCAATTTGTTATTCCGTGACTCCCGGCTTACATAGTTCCGATATAATAACGAAGTGTTAAAAAATATGAGATGTAAAGCCGTCGATCACTAATATACTAGTGATCCAAGAGTAAAGCACAATATTTAAAATACCTTAAACCATAAACATTTTAATAAAACATAATACCTTGGCTGTAATTAATTTACAAACTCACCTCCGATAAAAATCTATTTCATCGAAATCTAAGTATTAACTACGATAATTATACATTTTATTTGAATAAATTGTTTGTAAATCTATATTAAAATGCCCTTAACCGAACAATTTTGTTTATTTCCAAAAAAACATGAAAAATAGAGAAGATCCGCCCGAGAACCTATAGTTTTATGCTAAGCTAAAATGCTTGGTGCTTGGTCTTTGGTTGTGTGCAAGGTTATCGTTTGGATTGAGATTAATCCCTGCCTTAACCTCAAGTTTGTGGGGTCGCCACACTTGAAAATAAAATAGGGTTGACAACACTATTTTCGCGATATTTCGGAAACTTACGTCTTACAAAAAATTTGAAAATCCCAAAAATAAAATTGCGTCCTCTAATAAATGCAAAACTCATGTAACATTTCAACGGACTAAAAACGGTTTTTGAATAGGCAAAAGACAATTCAAAGGTAGAAGACAAAATTAGGTGCGTTAAAGACCCATATCACATTAACGAGATATAATTTCCAGACAAAATGTACGCCGTGACACTTTTTCCTTCAAGCTCATCAAATTAGAGCAATAAAGATATCTGACGCCCTACTATGAGTTCGCACAAGTCATATACATAATAATATTATGATTGCGAGAGTTGTATGACTATGTTATATGTACTCGTATATGGGCACAAGTAAATAAGAAGGTTATAATTTTATATGCGAATGTGTGTTCTTGTTTGTCACGCTTTACGAGTAAACCTCTAAGCTTATTGGAATAGAAATTAAGATAATAGAATTTAGTTATTTAAAGATGAGTCTCTTAATACATAATATAATTCCTGCAATAGAATCTTACTATAAGGTGTTAGCAGGGAACGCCAACAGTCTATAGGATTTTTAAGTTTCAGTATGAAAAGATAAATTATTTATGTACTTATTACTTTTTAGAAGCAATTAGTCCAAAATACTTCATAATATCTAATAATAATATCTATGGACGCTTCACACCACGTTAGTCTGGCCCCGTGGTAAGTACCTGAAGGACTTGTGTTACGGGTACCAGACAACGGAAATATATTTAATACTTTTATACTATACATATATTTAAGATTTTATTATATGATACACATCCATGACCCAGGAACATTGAAAACTTTTTGTTCCGTCGGCGTGATTCGAATTCGCGACCCCCGGCTTAAGCTACCAACAGCCCACCAACTGAGCCACAGAGGTCGTCATATTACACGCATACTTATACATACATTATCCAATATTCAGAATATTAATCATTGTTTTAGGACTTTGCAGAATACAATATACTATAAAAAATAGTTAATGTTTTTCTAGTGGGAAAATTGCTACCATATTAATATTCTACAGAGTCTCTGAAATTAATAAATATTCACCTAGCTTCAGTCTTCACTCCATGGTAAGGGTCTACCAAGATCGTGAGTGGTATGTAATATTTTCACGGAAAATGATTTTTCTCATCACATATAACGCATTTGGCCTATGTGTTTACATCGTGAGAGTACAGATACAGGAAATGAACAAGCTGATGTACTCGACTTAGCTTAAATAATAGCTCCCACACCGGTTTAGGTGACGGTGGCCGGTTTCATTGAAACCAGGCCAGCTACGCAGGAGTCATTTTATAGTGCCCAGGTGTGTGCGCAGTACACAAGAGCACTCTCTATTCCTTTACTCTCATAACCCAGTGGGAGGGCAGACCGACACGACTGGCGAGAGATCAGGCGCAGGACCGACTTTTTACATGCCCATCCGACGCATGGATCATCTTACTTGTCAGACAATCAGGTGATCAGCCTGCATTATCCTAACCAAACTTGGAAATAACATGTTTCCAACGCGGGAATCGAACCCACGACCTCCGAGTCAAGAGCCGAGCTCTAAACCACTGGACCACGGAGGCGTTAGCTTAAATAGTGAGTTCATTGAGTGTTACATATTAGGTACCTACCTACGTTATAAAATAATATTGTTTAAAAATTGTCTTGTATAGTGCCTAAAATAAAGCACAATGAGGGCTTTGAATATAGTATAATCATTTGCCACCAGAGTCTGTCGTGTCAAATGTCGTATCCGACAAACATAAATGACAGCTACATCGTAAAATGTGAAAGCTATTTCGTGACAGCAGCTGTTTGACACGACAATTGACACAATAGACCCTACGGCATGTATTATTTTCCTCTATGCCCTACGGCTACATATTTTGTCTCTTATTTTCGTACCTCTTGATTCTTTTTTATCTTCTTCGGTCCTTCAATCGATGATCGATGCTAGTTTCTAGGTATTAATACTGAAGTCTAGACCTCAGGCTGGAGCCCCCTATGGCCCGGCATTCGAGATAATAATATGATAATATAGTGTCGTACCCGGAATGCCGCTCCACGCTTTGAACGCAAGTTGGGCCCGTACCGCGAAACCGAACGACTAAATCGAACGAATCGGAATGCCGCATCCTACTCTAACAAACGTGAAATGACGTTGTTAGAGCAGGACGGCATTCTCATTAGATTGTTTGAGTCTCAAAACGGTTTCGTAGTAGGCCTACATAAACATTCGTGAGTGAAGTATCCTGCGATCGAAGGGACTTTCGAGGTATAAGGACCCAGGCCATTTAGCCGAAACTTTTTCGTTTTCGCTGCGTTATAGAATCGCCGATAAAAATGTATGGAATTGGCATAAGACGAGTCGAACGTCAACGTCATATTAACGAACGCTTATGTCACTTCCATAGATTTTCATCGGCGATTCTATAACGAAGCGAAAACGAAAAGATTTTGACTCACCCCCCTGGTCCCTGATCCTAGTCGAATTCAAGTGGTAACTCTAAATTTTACAGTGTAAAATCAAACTACATACATCCTTTAAATTAGTTTTTGCTGTGTAGTGTGTATTCACTTTTTGTTTGATTATTTTGCTGATCGAGAGATCTGGTACACAGTTTTCAAGTGGTTTTCTACTGTCGAAGCCAGCTTGCTGTGTATGTAGCCCACAACTACCGACCTTTGCGGAGAATCCTCAGAATTAATTAAGGAAACTTCTAAAGTTCTGGAAAAAAAAACAAAGAATTTCTTAACGTTTGCAAACGAAATATAGAATAATGGGCCAAGTGCGAATCGGACTCGCGCACGAAGGGGTCCGTACCGTTATAGAGAAAAAATGGGCCAAAAATTGTGTTTTTTTTGTATGGGTTTAATTAATTATTTATTTCATTTAAATATTATTATTAATTATTATTAAAGTACACATATTATATTTAAGGCCTTTTTGAAAATGTCAAGTGCCTATCTCTTGTCATTATTGATTACGAGCAAAAACGGCCAAAAAAATCACATTTGTCGTATGGAAACCCCCTGAAATATTAATTTTATTTTGTTTTTAGTATTTGTTGTTATAGTGCCAACAGATATACACAATCCGTGAAAATTTTAACCGTTTTTACCGTTCTTGAGTTACAGCCTGGAAACGTACAGACGGACAGACAACGAAGTCTTAGTAATAGAGTCCCGTTTTTACCCTTTGGGTACGGAACCCTAAAAATATTATATTACCTCCAGCCCACTGTCTCTATAGACAAGGACGACGACTTGACGTTGTAATCAAGTCTCAACTCCACGTCTTTCAGCTCGGCAACGAAGACACGCACGTCCACGTTTTTATCCAAAATTATTTGACCTCGCACCTGCATAATAAATTTCTTAAATTACATCATTAAAAACTTTACCAAAATAAGTAGTAAGTGCAAAGTTATTATAAACTGTTTATGAAATGTGCCTATAGCAAATCTCTACATCTCTACTAATAAAATACAACATAACATTTTCGTCATCTGCTTCTATGTTTTTTTTGATTTGACAAAGAGAGTAGACTTGGCCATGTATGTCGGCTCGCAGAGCTTAATTATTTTAATCATGACAAGATGTTCTGTTTATGCTGGATTTTCTTTTGCGTGCACAACATCGCGTTCAGCTTTTAACGGCCTCGATTACTTAACTTTAATTCAATGAAGAGTTCCTGGAGCTTTAAATGTCAATATAGTAATTGAATTAAAGTTAAGTAATCGTTACCCGCAACACTCAGAGATGACATGATGACTAAACTTCCATTTAATGAAGAGTTTGACTGATGATGTAATAATAATAATAGCTCCCACACCGGTTTCGGTGACGGCAGCCGGTTTTGTTGAAACCAGGCCAGCTGCGCAGGAGTAATTTTATCGTGCCCAAGTGTGTGCGCAGTACACAAGAGAAGCTCTCTATTCCTTTACTCTCATAACCCAGTGGGACGGAAGACCGACACGACCGGCGAGAGATAGGCGCAGGACCGACTTTTTACATGCCTATCCGACGCATGCTTACTTGTCAGACAATCAGGTAATCAGCCTGCACTGTCCTAACCAAACTTGGAAATAACATGTTTCCAATGCGGGAATCGAAACCACGACCTCTGAGTCAAGAGCCGCGCTCTATACCACTAGACCACGGATGCGTTAAACTGATAATATTGTATGGGGCTTATGACACAATCTTCATTTAATTACAGTTAGGTAATTAATGTTCGTCTCCGAGTGCGGCGATTAATGATTCTGAGTCTCAGACCAAATAACAAGTCTTTAAAATACTTTTTATTTGGTCTGAGTTCTGATCTGTAACTTACAAACAATGACGCGAACCGCAGCGTATCACAAATAATGAGTGTGTCCAGTTGCTTGAGTGGCCCGCCAACATGCGCCGAGTACAGAGAGTCCAGACCGTAAAGTGTCACGTCACTGAAACGCACCTTCAATTTCTCCGTTTGTCCATCCTAAGAGAAGTTTTCACATGTAAAACTCCGATTATCCGAATTTATCGAGGTCAATTCGGATAATCTCAATCGGGAAAAACTTACTAATTTAATTTAAACAGACACCCCACAGTTCTACAATAAAGCTTAATTTAATTTATTTTATGAAATTCGGAAATATAGATGACTCAAACGAGAAGGCCAATTACAACTTTTCACAGATAAACAAAAGAAGAAAAAACTTAGACACAAAACACAAACAATTATGGAGTCACTGACTCCACATTTGTATTAACAACAATAAATGTATACATTATGGTAAAAACAGTACTTTGCAACAGAAATGAAGTACGATAAAAATGCTTAGGTACCTAATGTTTATAATATCTCGATCAGAGTAAGTTGCCCTAACAGGACGTAAGACTTTATTAACATCTGACTTTCCTTTTTGAAATTTACAGAGTTTATCTTTCATACCTGGATACTGTATGGCCTATTGGCCATATTATCGTATCTAAGTTTAGCTACAAAAGTAGATATTATACTGCGCTGTGCACTAACTTAATGCTCTTAGAACTATGTCTATACTTTTTACTTGAACTGAGCGTACCATATTATTCCAAACAATTGTTAAAGGTTTAATTTCAGTAGCTATTCTGTTATCAGCTATAGTCTTCTCATTTGCCATATTAGCAAACTTGCTCAAAGCCTTGTTCGTTTTGTTGAAAATATCTCGTTGGCTGTCCCTAAAACGAAAACACAGAATAAATTGTTTTCTAAAATATATTACAATATTATTCATGCAAGAAATGCTTATAAAGCTATTCTAAAAACAAGAAGAAAAAATACGTGTATTTTTATTTCTAACAAGGATCAATCTATCAAAATTTGACAGGAAGGTTTAATTGCACCCTGTATATCTATGGACGCTTCTATATCTATGGACGCTTCACACCACGTCAGTCTGGCCCCGTGGAAAGTACCTGAAGGACTTGTGTTACGGGTACCAGACAACGGAAATATATTTAATACTTTTATACTATACATATATTTAAGATTTTTATTATATGATACACAAGACTGTTACTCAATCAAAAGGAAGTGGTAATGTGGACCTTCAAACTGTAAGTGGTGGGGAAAAGCCAATAATAATGAAGCTATAAGAACCCCAAATTAATTACACATACTTAGTACTTACTTTATCGCTTTCTCGTTAAAACCGAGTATCGCACTGCTGTTTATGTATAGATACATTGCACCCTGCAGAGCTACCCTTAGCTCCTGACGAATTGGTTTTGTTAGTAGCTTCTCCAAAACCCTGGCTGAAATCAAAAATCTGAACTGAAGTAGTCACAAAATATAGGAATAGTAATTATTGTTCTTACTAAAAAAAACAGCGATATCTTTTTTTAAATGCCTCTCTCACTGGGTTTGACGATGATGGCCGTGCTATTATTGCTATTTATCTTATATCTATACTTGGATGCTGTTAAGCATTGGTGTGTCATCCCACATTGGACTAGTTTTGAGTTTTAAGTTTTTTTTGGAATAATCTTTACTTTCTGCTTATTTTAAGCAAAAAAATGTTATTGTGCGGTATCATTTTTTTTGTTGAAATGCGTAGATTATGATTATGAAAAAAAGAAATTAATTTTACATTCGTTTTTAAGAGAAAAAGTATAAATATGGTTAATGATATATTGCTATAGGGCTTATTACATATAACATTAATGTCCTATTATATAAAATTACCTCGTCACGCCCACACCGCTGAACCGATTTTTCCGAAATTTGGTATGGAGATACTTTGAGTCCCTGAAAAGGACATAGGATCCTTTTTGTTCCAAAAAAATGTACGGTTCCCAGGCATTCAATAAAAATGATTTCTGCTTATACCGCTACATGGATTTCAATGATATTTGGTATGTAGGTACGTTATGTGTCGGGAAAGGACATAGGATACTTTACATCCGGGAAAAAGGCACGGTACCCGTATGATAAACAAAAATGATTTGCGCCTAAACCGCTGAACCGATTTTGATGAAAATTGGTGTGCACATACTTTGACTCTCGTGAAAGGACATAAGATAATTATTGTCTTGAAAAATGTACGGTTACCGCGTTATAAAGTTTCCTGTTTTGCGCCTAAGCCGCTGAACAAATTTTGATGAAACTTGGTATGGAGATACTTTGAGTCCCGGAAAAGGCTATAGGATCCTTTTTATCTCGAAAAAATGTACGGTTCCCAGGCGTTAAATAAAATAATTTCTGCTTATACCGCTACAATGGATTTTGATGATATTTGGTATGCAGATATACGTTATGTCTCGGGAAAAGACAGAGAGTTCCCGCTTCTTCTTCCCTTCCCGCACTTCCCGCAGAGTGCTCTTGTGTATTGCGCACACACTTGGGCACTATGATATTACTCCTGCGTAACTGGCCTGGTTTTATTGAAACCGGCCACCGCCACCGCAATCGGTGTGGGAGTTTTTACGGTTCCGTAGCCAAATGGCAAAAAACGGAACCCTTATAGATTCGTCATGTCTGTCTGTCTGTCTGTCCGTCCGTATGTCACAGCCACTTTTCCCGAAACCATAAGAGCTATACTATTGAAACTTGGTAAGTAGATGTAGTCTGTGAACCGCATTAAGATTTTGATACAAAAATTGAAAAATTATCCAATTTTTAGGGATTCCCCTAGGTACAACTGAAACAAAATATATTTTTTTTGTTTAACCTATTCGTGTGGGGTATACAAGGTCGGATCGGACGGAGAGAGGCCTATGTCCAGCAGTGGACGACTATAGGCTGATATGATGATGATACAAGGTGTAACAAAAATAAGTGATAATACTTTATAGGGTTTGTATGTGTTCCTTATAGAGAGTTCACTGTGAAAGTGGCAGCGCTGAAAGACCAAATTTTTTTTTCACTTTTGTACGGGGAAACTCGTGACGTTCGGGCGCTTGCCCATACAAAAATGAAAAAAAATTTTGGTCTTTCAGCGCTGCTACTTTCACAGTGAACTCTCTATAAGGAACACATACACACCCTAAAGTATTATCACTTATTTTTGTTACACCTTGTATCATCATCATATCAGCCTATATATTGAAATACTCGTTAGTCTAATCAAATTATTAATCTAATTGCAAACTAAAATTAGAATACATTTCATAGATATTATTAACTAATTAACTTACGGGTAATTTCAGATGCACAACAATTACTTCATCAATCTGATTAATTTGTAATTTGATTAAAATTACTAATTACTTTTTGCCCAACTCTTCACGTGATAAACTAATTATTTTTCTAGTAACTAAATTTAATCAAAATCGGTTCAGCAGTTTAAACGCAAATGAATAAAGTTTATTGCGTGAAAACCGAACATTTTCCATGATAAAAAATATTATCCTATGTCCTTCTCCAAAACCTTACGTAATATCTACATGTACTCTATATCGATATCATAAGCCAAATTCATTTTTGTTGACTGCTCGGGAACCGTACATTTTCCGGGAAAAAAGTATCTAATGTCATTTTAATTGATTCAAAGTATCTGCATACAAAATTTTATCAAAATCTGTTCAGCGGTTTAAGCGCAAATCATTTTAGAAACATAGTACATAAATGCTGTATACAAAACCTCACTTACAGGAATAAGCATTAACCAGTTTTGTACTCTAGAATATGCTACAGTTGGTTTTCAAAAAAATGGATTTCACTGTCGTAAACCTTATGTAATAAAGAACAAAACTGCATTATTAACTCAAAATCCGATTTTATGTGGAATGAAACGCTAATGCTTAACATCAGCCACTTTTGAACGGACAAAATAAAACTACACAGTTCATTTCATTCCACAAATGCCACCATTGCTAATCTGGATGTCGTCCAACCACGCTAATTTTCGTCGTCAGTTAGCACCGAGCCTAATTTATTGTAATTCCTGAACTCACCATGCTTAGTATTGAAATATGGAGCTATTACAGGCGGGCCCGCGGACTCCGAAGACGTAATCTGAAAAAATTATACTGATTTATAGTAAGCATTAAAACACCTCATAACTTTCGACAAAATTGTATCTATATGGAATATAGATAAAATTTTGTCGAAATGTCTGAAAAACTGCTATACCCGAAAACTTTAAAGTGTCAGAATATTAAGTTTCCTTTCATCAAATCCTCATCATCTCTTGGGTCTTCAGACTCTTTACTTACTTTTTTCCGCAAGCGTAAAAGTCATATTTTTCGGTTAATTTATCCGATCCGAAAAAAAAAAAAAAAAAAAAAAAATTAAGTATAATAATAATATGTAGTTATAGGGAGAGAAATGTTATATTTTGTTATATTTTAGTTAGTAAAATTGTATTTATTCTCTAGTATATTTCTGTAAATTGGTGGTAGGAAAATAAAGGCTATTTTTATTTTTTATTTTATTTTTTTTTTTTTATTATCCGATCCTGCCTATTTCTACCGAAGCAGGACGCCCAAAGAATACTGAAAACTATAATTACAGCTTGCAGGATGACATAAAATAATGTAAGTACCCCGAAGTAAATACCCAGAACGTAAGAAATAAACCCAAAATCGGAAGTACACCCTCCCAGCTGTATGCCGAACTTAATTTCAATGTGGAATAACAAGGTGATGACATAATTTTTAAGAAACAAGTACCTCAACAGTGAAAATGCAGTCGGACACTTGGAAAGTATCGTGTCCGAGCACCACCAAGATGTTGTGAAGCCGGGTGAGGACGTGACCGGACACCTTACACTCCTCTGCTATGATCCTGAAACAAGAAAATTAAGAAATATTGTGATGTAACGAAAATCTCTGGTCGCTCAGATTCTAACTCCAGTACTTGTTACAGTTTTTAAAGAATAATTGCTGTTCTTATAATAATAATAATAATATTTATTTAAAACTTTTAGCATCTGTTACAATGTGTAGTTATAATATGACCTAGGAGTACAATACAGTTGTATATGAACTTACGAAGACAATAAATAACAGACTTTACACGTATTGTATAACTTTGGCGCCTGCACTAGGCTGAGCCTGTCCTGCAGATCACCAATATAATTATGAACTCTTTTAATCATTTTAAACCTAATAAAGAAGACTAAATCATGTAACATAAGCAGCTGTGCACTGTGCAGAACTGCAGTTGAGTTTCTGTGCTTCTGAATCACAAACATTTGACACAAAACATTGCGTTTTTGTGATTGGAATACTTTCAAGTTTCAAATAAGTCGAACTCATTTTATCAGGTATCTTGATACATTTCGCATAAACCTCATCATCAAGTCTACATTTCAGCAAATACAATGTCACCAGATTGTATTATAAAATCAGGTATCACCTCCATCGTGGGTATAGCAGACACAACATATTTTCAATTGTTATGTGGCAGCCGGCTGCCGCTTGGGGATTGATGGGTTAAGGCATCACAGTATGAAGTCCTTTATCTTATTTCGTAAGCTACTTACGTAACGTTCCCCAGTCTCTTCACTTGAGGTGAAGCGAACGGTGAGGTCCTGTATGGATCCTGAACCCCAGATTTCTGCTGGTCCTCAATAAACACCTCGTAGTTGGCCGTTATTATCATCTTCCACAGCTGTGACGCCACGTCCAGAGTGTTAGAGGCAAAAGCGAAGGATACTTTAGAGTCCAGAAGTTGAGGCAACTGCTGAAGATGCAGATCGGAGAATAAACTGAAATCATAACAAAATATGTACAGTTGATCCAATGATTGAAATTATTAATATTTAAATGCACTGAGAATTGGAAATTTAAAAAAAAAATACGAGCATAGTACTGTGAGTCTCCATATTCATTAATTTTTAATTCATTAATAATTATTTGTATTTTGATCTGAAAATACAAATAATTATTGATGAATCTGCGGGTAGTTTTGAATAAATTCGACAGGAAGTTTGACATCAGCTGTTAGCCAGACCACCCGTGACCGCTAAGGCTGGTTTTGCGCTTCGCCGTGAAGACGTATGGGGGTAGCAGAAGTTGCGTTTCAAAGTCGCGCGCTTGAGCAGCGCGGCCGTTCGTCCATTCGTTCGTTACAGCTTCGAACGCGCGCGCTCCAACCGCGCTGCTGCCCAAACGCTTAACGATAAAAAAACCACAGCAAAATGCTAATGCGGGCTCCACACTCGCGGCACGAAAGCCCGCGAAGGCCGCGAGCCGCGAGTGTGGAGGGTTTTGCGGCTTCGCGTTTGCGCTTCGCGGCTTTCCCCGTCCGGTGTCGGTTTTTTGGCCCGTGACATTTTGATAAGCACACTATGTAAGAGCAGCAACAACAATGACTTCAACGTTGGTACGAGTACTCAAATGCACGAATGTAAATGCGAAGATTGCAAGTGCAGAGGGCCGTATTTATCCGCGTCGTGTTCATGGCGCGTAGCGCCCGTGAATCGCGGCCGCAATTCGCACCGCGAGTGTGGAGCCCGCTTAAAACGTAGGTAGTGATTATATTCTCTATGATGACTGCGGCAAAGATTGGAAAACAGCAGAACTCGTGAACAAGAAAAGTGCTCCGCGAGAAAATCCCTAAAAGAACCTTTAGATAACAAAAAAACAGTGTGAGAACATCGTTTGCCTTGTGGTTTATCGTTAATCTCTATCTCTAAAACTGAACATACACAGTTGCGACGTTGTCGTCCACAAAAAGACCTTCTGATATTGGGATGTCCATGAGCGGTCTTGCGGCGAACATGCTGAGTTGATCATCTTTTCCATATCCGTTCTTCAAAAGCTGCAAAAAAGTATTTAAATGCTTTTTTGTAATATAAAACTAAATAATTTGTATTATAACCATATAACTTTCCTTCGTACGTTTGTTCCTTGGTCTGTCTTCATGACTTCGGCCACAGTATAGCAATATATATTGCTATACTGTGCTTCGGCAGAGTAGACAGAATGTGACTTCGGTATTTATGAACGTAAATAGACAATTAATGTCAAGTCATGGGACTCTTGGTAAAGTTATTTTAAACTTCAAAACCTAAAAATGGCCAATCAGCGAAAAGTAAGTACTAAGTGATCAATATCCATAATAATTTACGTTAGCACGACGAGGGAAATAGGATTTTTATCGAGATATCGCTTTCGCATAATGGTATTTCAAATGAAGGGATGAAGTTAAGTAATATTCACATCAGCGTAAAATGAATTGAAGGCTATTACAAAACGCAATTATTGAATAGGATATTATATTACTGCAATGTTTTTTTTTTTTTTAATGAAATAAGGGGGCAAACGAGCAAACGAGTCACCTGATGGAAAGCAACTTCCGTCGCCCATGGACACTCGCAGCATCAGAAGAGCTGCAGGTGCGTTGCCGGCCTTTTAGAGGAAATAGGGTAATAGGGTAGGGATTGGAAGGGAAGGGAATAGGGGAGGATAGGGAAGGGAATCGGGCCTCCGGTAAATTCACTCACTCGGCGAAACACAGCGCAAGCGCTGTTTCACGCCGGTTTTCTGTGAGAACGTGGTATTTCTCCGGTCGAGCCGGCCCATTCGTGCCGAAGCATGGCTCTCCCACGTTTTCTAGCTAGAGGCACCAACATAGACAGTAAACAAAAAGTGTTGTTTGACCACGTTTCTGTCAATATTTTGATATGACGCATAGAGCAATATAATACAGTTAATATGACGTGTACAACATGTCGGATTTATTTACGTATCGTAGCACCATCTGCTCCGACCTTTTGGTAATATTCCCGCTATTACGAAATTAAAAAAGTATTTTTAAAAGATCTACAAACAAAAAGGACATAACTAAATTACAATAATTTTTTTTTTTTTAGCCAGATAGGCACTCTTAATTTTAACATCTGTGGCTTGTCTCAGGATTGGGGCTACTATAGGTCTACCAGAATCTCATGGCAAATTTGGATGGGAGATTTTCAAAAAATATCCTTGATCATTGGATAAATTTTTATATTTACTTACATGTTTCACTCACAGAATCAACCGCTATAAGTAAAAAAAAAGTATCAAACGTTTTGCTCCAATTCCCCCAGTATTGGTAGCGTCAATTTCTTTTTTCCATTTTTTGCCATCAGATTCTGGTAGACCTATAATATTACAGACCTGCTCAATAGCTTCTTCATACAATTTTCTTTGTGGTTCCCATACATTATGAAAAGTATTAAAAGCTGCTGAAACAACCAAAATGCCATAGTTTTTGATACTCATAATAGTTTCCAATTAAGCCGGGTCCAGACGAGTGTAACGTGTAATGTAATTCGCCGTGTAATGTAACACGAATTCTACGTGTGGACGGCACTACGAGCATTTCATGTAACGCTCGGGGTTTATCCATCGGCTGTCGGTTTTCGCGCGAGCACAAAGGCTCGTTTGGACAATTCGCTTTGAGTTCGTGTGCCGTCCACACTGTTGACGCTAAATTACACGCAATCTTACATTACACGTTACACTCGTCTGGACCCGGCTTTATGGCTATGCCACTTTTTGAGTTAATTCCTATGGAAATTCGGTGAAAGTGGTGCACCAGATTATGAGTTCATTGCTGTTCTCACCCGATTCAAAATATCTTGACACATCCTCCACTATATCCGCTCTTGCTCTCGCAAAATATACAACAAGGATATGTAATAAAATAAACATAATATTTGCAATGTAACTGAAAACACAACAAATCGAATAAACTATTTATTTTCCTTACAATTTTATGATCTCAAATATCACATTAACTTTTGAATTTCACTTCAAGATTTAGTGGTTTTTTATGGCATTTTTATATTGCAGTTTTCGTAACAAAAAAATAAGTAGAGCATCCATATTCTAAGTACTTACTTATATTTTAAGGCAAAACTTTCCTAATTTCTTTTTCAATTTTTTATCTCCCAAACACAGGATTACAAAAACTAGAAGCACCTTTTGATGATAGGTTTAAGTTTTTAACTGACTTCAAAGAGGAGGTTATTTAAAATAAATACTTAAATAAAAGTTCACGATAGTTATACAAATGGCTGTCTATTAATCATAAAGTTAATATTAACTTTATGCTATTAATATACTTACCTATATAATATTATCTAATTCTAATTATTTGTATTTATTCATTTTCTAAAATTAGATACTACATTATATTTCCGAGAATTCGATCTGAGCAAAAACACGATTTCTTAAAATTTTCTTGATAGAAAAAAATCACAAAGATGCGTCTAATTTTCACGAATTTTTCATTTATTGCCGTAACCGTGCATTGCACTAACTTAATGTTTTAACACATTGTATACAATTCTATCATTGAGAGATCGACCTAGCGGATTTTTAAAATGTTGTATATTTATCGAGATAATGAGAAAACACTAATTTGGCGATGAATCCGCGTCGTTCTTTTTCACCTGGCATATGAAAGACGGGCGTGAGTGTGAAGAGAGAAGGACGATGTTCGATTTTTGGGGTTAGTCGCCCTCTTAAAGAGAAAAAATTGACCAGCGAAAATGTAAAATTATTTTTTCATATTCATTCATTGAAAAAGGTTTTTCTTTCGTTAGGTACCGAAAAAGAAGTAGCGAGAATATAGTTGTATTGCTATTATTTGCTATGCTAATAAAAGTATCGTTTGACTTTAACGTAATATAAAGTGTATTGTTTTATATACCTACTGAAAATTGTTAGAATATCAATCATGTTTGGATACCATACGAAAGTCAATTTTGTTTTTGGTTTAATCTTATTTGCATGCACCAGTGCAAATGAACACTTAAATAACGGTATTATTACAATTTAAAATTACGATCCAAATAAACCTCACTCACTACTTGGTCTTGTACAGTACTTCGTTCATTGTTTGTTTTCCATACTAATATTATAAATGTGAAAGTGTGTCTCTCTGTATGTCTGTCTGTTACCTCTCGACGCTCAAACCGCTGATTTTACTGATATTTGGTATGGAGATATAATATTAGAGTCCCGGGAAAGGACATAGGATACTTATTATCCTGGAGAAATGTACGTTTCCCGCGCGATATACGAATTTTAACGCAACGGAATTGCGGGCAACATCTAGATGTACTAGTACTCTCAATAAATTTTAATTTTGTTGGTGTGATAGGAAACAAGCAGGATTGGACATGGATCGAAGATGCAATTTATTTATTTATTTATTATTCGGAACAACAACAGCCATCATTCTTATATCACTAACACTTGTATAGCTAATATTATTCTGTAAACTATTACATAGGCATATTATAAATATAATAGGCATTAAAAGCTATACTATCAATATATACAGTTGTTCACCTATTACAAACTTATAAAGATAATATTAAAAACTTAATATTACAAACTTATGTAAGAAAATAAGTTAGTTGAGTTTTTTTTTAAATTTTGCATTAAAAAGTAGAATTGGAATAATTTGGGTAGTAAGGTGCGCAGGCAGTGGCCACTCTTGGTGTAGCAAACAATGTTTTTTATGTCCGAAAAACGAAGTTCTTTTGATAATAATAATAATTATATGACTTTGCAGAAACCAATGATTGCAATCTGGACTATAACGTAGAAAAATTCTTTGAGGATATCAACGCCATTGAAGGTTCGTAAGTATATATTTTTTTTAATCAAAAAATAGAATCAAAATATAATTATCATTCAAAAAAATTTGATAAGCTATGAAAAACCAACACAAAAATATTTCAACAGCAGCCATGAGGTCTGGTGTCTCTGTCTGAAATGGCTTTTCCAACGTATATCGGAAAAAGACAGCAAATCTTATAATTTTTTTTTAACAAGTGAATAATATGTTTTTCAGTAAAATATGCGAAAGCACGAAAAACGTTCCACAGACTGGTGGGCGGGAAAGAGTTTGACGATAACATGATAAAGGTAAACACTGATTAGCATAATATTTAACTTTTAAACTGGTTTTTTTTTATGAAATAAGGGGGCAAACGAGCAAACGGGTCACGGTGATGGAAATAGGGGAGGGAATAGGGGAGGGTAGGGTAGGGAATAGGGGAGGGTAGGGAAGGGAATAGGGTAGGGGATTGGGCCTCCGGTTACAGTAAACCTAAGAAAGTAACCATTTTGACCGTCTATGTCTGGTTAGTTTCAATGTTTCAAATTACGCCTGAACAACATGATTTTAATAAGAATTACCGTAGAGAATTACAAAGAAATTTGTAGCTTTAATTAAAATACAAAATGACGCCCGCAACTCCGTTGCGCCAAAATTAGTTTATTATATAGGAACCGTACATTTTTCCGAGATCCTATATATCCTCTCCCAGGACCCAAGGGGATACCGTACCAAATTTCAGAAAAATGGTTCAGTGGTTTGGGCGTAAAGAGAGACAGACAGACAGACTCGCTTTCACATTTATAATATTAGTATTGATACCAAAAAAAGCTTCGAATATGCTATGAAAGAGCAAGTGTTTAAAAAAGTCGAAGTTTTGTAAGTACTTTCAGTTAAAATTGTCATACTTGGGTTGGCTATACAATTTTCAGTCATACCAGGCTCATAAGAGAAACTGGAGCCATATTTAAGTCAAATGTACGATAATAATCCTTCTGTAGGTACTGTATTAATATATTTTGATGAAGAAAAATATACGGGCTCTGAGCAGTGACAGAACCAATCAGTAGCGGCGATAGGGGGAGGGCAAGGCTAGCTAGGTGACCGCCGACCGCCCCAGGGCACCGGATAAAAACGGGCACCGAAGGCAAACAAAAAGGAGCGCCGCTAGGGCCACTTTTATGGCACTTCAACACCCTAGGTGCCGAAGAAATTTCACCCAGAGTGCTGATAGTGCTAAAATCACTGGGACCAATGAACTTTGTGTATCCTACAGCCGGTCTATAATTTCAGGAGATGGTGAGTCAGGGCGGGGCGGCGATACGGACGGCCTACGAGCACGTCAAACCCAACACCATCCCCGCGGGTATCAACCTGGGCGGACATGTTATAATGCGGCTGGAGAGAACTGTTCTGTAAGTATAGGATGTAGGCTCAGGGATTTACCCCTTATTACCTTTATAGGACCTTTATGTCAAAACGAAATAGGGATCATTTCTATAAAACATTAAGGCAAGATAAATATGAAAGCACTGCACATAAAAGTTGAGAGTTTTAAATACAGGGCCAGTAAAATTTCTATAATGCTCTGTTCGCACTCATCCGACTTTCAGACATTGAACGTAAGATTGTATAATCTTGTAAGAATCTAGTGGGGTGTTGCCCTTGGGAATAGTGATCATGAAGGCAGGAAGGCATATGCAACAGCTGCCCATTAAGTTGCACTTAGCAAGGCAGCATTGGTTCATAAAATGCTTAAACTGTAGCAGCACGTCGTGCCCGGAACTATGTCTATACGGGGAGTAGAGCACCATGGGGTTTTAGTGGGTAGATCCTCGGAGAGTCCCACATACTCCTGCCGATGTCCCTGATCTGCCGAAGATGCGCAAAGCATTTCCCCATTTAAAAAAGGTAGCAGCACGTCTTGCTAATCTTATATCTTTAAACAAGAAATTCTTGTATATATTTATATATATATATAATTGAAATCTCGGATAAAATTTCAAATTTTATCGAAAAATTTCTCCTGCGTAGCTGGCCTGGTTTCAATGAAACCAGCCACCGTCACCGAAACCGGTGTGGGACTTTTATTATAATTTAATAATAAAAGCACAAGTTTTCGATTGGTGACACCAGTTCCCAGCACCTTTGTTGTGCACGTTTCCTAATAAGCTAATAGGATGTTGCATTAATTAAATAAGGTTAATGGCAATTGGCAACATCAAGTATCTTGTTCCAGAATGTTCTACCGTTTGAGGTTGAGGAACAACACGATATTCCAACTGGACAGCATTCGAAACAACTTCGAGGATATGACGCTGAGTGCGAAACTCAGGCTGAACGAGCTACACCTGTTCGGGACGTTCTCCAGCTGCTTGCGACGACGAAAATCGTCACTGGCTCACGACTACTACCTCACTTGTCGACACAAATATGGCGATATTGAGTAAGTAAATGTTTTGATCAGAGAAATTAGGGATTTTTCTTAGAAAAAAACTTTTGTATGACGATCAGAAAATACACTAGGTAGTGCCTGGAATACGTACGTGTATATAGTCCGTGCAATTCACGAAGACGCGTCCCACTATTCCTCGTAATCGTTTATAGTATATTTAATATTGCGTTTTTGCCAATGTGTGAGTGTTATCGGTACACACTAATTACCTATGAGTGCACGCGAACACTACAATAAATAGACCAATTAAGAAAAAGCGTTGCGGTCAAAGGGAAAGATTTTCACCCAAACATTTTGGCCAAATGGCCTGAGTCGGCTAAACACCCTAAAGTAAATACACCAAAGGTGCCAAAATAAATAGGTATCAAAGAAAATACACACATTTAATATTATTTCAGGATTCTTCTCAGTAACGTACGGTACAAGGTGCAAGGAAGATATCGCCTTTTACAGGACAAGTTGAAACTGGAGCATATTGTGTCCAAATTGGACATAGAACACATGGGTGTGAGCTTACCTGATCGTCAGGTACAGTTTTCTACTTCTTGTAATTCGATAATGGCACAAAAGGTCTACACAGACGGACCGCATTTCAACTGCAATTCAACTGCAAATTGCAGTTCAAGTGCAGTTTGAATGCAGTTGACACGACTGCAATAGAACTGCAAACCGTAGCGGAATAGCGGATTGCAGTTCAGTTGCAGTAGGCGTGCAGTCGTGTAAACTGTTTGGTTTGCAGTTCTATTGCAGTCGTGTCAACTGCATTCAAACTGCACTTGAATTGCAATTTGCGGTTGGATTGCAGTTGAAATGCGGTCCGTCTGTGTAGACCCTATAGGCCCTTCTTCACTGCCTACTGTATGTACAATTGACGTCAATCATAATTGGCAATTAGAGACGAATATTGTTCTACTATACTCTTCAATAAGTTCGTAATCACTAATCGCCTACATTTGTTTATTTTGGCCATTATAATTTATAGTATCTTGTGAAGCCCTTCCAAGTTTTTATTGAAATAAATCATCACCTTTTTATTTTCAATTCCTTTATAATAGTTACATAATAGAATTTATTGTGTTTAGTTGTCACGACGCCAGTTCAAGAATATACAAGAGGACAGCAAGTGGCGGAGCAGTTTAGGTATATGTAGTATATCTACATCTGTATACTTATAATAAAATCGTAGAGGTAAAATTTTTGTAAATTGAAAATAAACTTGAAAAATCGAGTCAGGGGCATGTAAGATGAGTAGTAGAATACATTTTAACTGTTTTTGAAATTTTTGTTTCTCTGTCTGTTTGTCTGTTTGTCTGTTTGTACAGGCTAATCTCTGAATCCGTTGGACCGATTTCAATTAAATTTGGCATGATGATACCTTACATCCCTGGTTAACATCTTAAATACTTTTTTAACCGACTTTCAAAAAAGGAGGAGTTAATGCTTACTGCGCTGTTTGTGGTCAGATTTTCAAAATTCTTTTTTTGTTGTATAGATTGCCCGAATTTGATACCATGTTTACAATAAAATCGGCCAAGTGCGAGTCGGGCTCGCGCACGAAGGGCTCCGTACCGTTATAGAGAAAAAATAGGCCAAAAGTTGTGTTTTTGCATGGGAGCCCCCCTTAAATTTTAATCCTATTCTAATTTTATTATTAATTATTAAAGTACACATAAAGAATTCTGTGAAAATTTCAACTGCCTGCCTGTTGTCATTATTGATATCGAGCAAAAAAGGCCAAAAAAATTATGTTTGTTGTATGGGAGCCCCCTTAAATATTTATTTTATTTTATTTTCAGTATTTTCTGTGATAGCGGCAATAGATATACACAATACAATCTGTAAACATTTCAGAACTCTAGCTATAACGGTTCTTGAGATACAGCCTGGAGATACACAACGGAGTCTTAGTAATAGGGTCCCGTTGTTACCCTTTGGGTACGGAACCCTAAAAACGGTGACATGTAAATTAACAATGTCGTGTGTAATATAGATCCAACTAAAATAGTCGTAGATGGGTGTTCAATTTTCTAAATCTCGATTTTAATAACATACATTCACGCGGATGAAGTTGCGGGCAACAGCTAGTAATTAATAATTATACAAGTAAATTCATATTAAGTACGATTTGTGACGTCATGTTGCAGTTGTGGGGTGAAACTCAGGTGTAGGGGTAATATAATATTAATCAATCATTCGTATAATGTAATATTTTGATTTTTATTGCTTAGATACTGTTGTAATTTGCCAGTATAATAATTATTATGTAAGTATTTAATATTTATTTTATTTACTTCCGAGTTCCGACCATAATCCATTTAATGAATAATATCATGTGTATAATATATTTATAATTTGTTTAATATAATTTGTGTTCTTCCTGATTAGTTAAGTACTGACGCCCGCGCCAGTGTACATCTGTCGAGCGATTTGTCAACAAGCAAGGCCTCACAGAATACCAGGGATCGCGGTGCGGTGTAGGAAACTATGCCGCGATCATCACCTGAGTGAGGTCCTTTTCGGCGGCATTCGCATTGCACGGCATTGAATGTGCTATTTATTTTTTGTTGTAGTTGTAAACTTCATTACTTTACTTTATGTTTTTTTTTTCTTATGTTTTTACTTTTATGTTACTGTAATTTTATGCTTCTTTTTTGTACTTTTTTTATAACTTCTTTTTTTTATACCTACTAATACTTGTGTCATGTGAATCAAATGTCCGTTGTAATGTGGTGTAATGTGTATGTGTTGAATAAATGTTTATTATTATTATTATTATTACACAATTTTACAAGTAAATACATTAAATTGTGATCCACGCCCTGATTCTCAAATCTAAATTTTTTCAACCCAACTTTTTTCAACCCAACCAAATAACGTAGGTTTACGTTATTTGGTTGGGTTGAAAAAAGTTGTAGATATGAATTTAGATTTGAGAATCAGGGCGTGGATCACAATTTAATGTATTTACTTGTAAATGAATAATTATGAATCAAATTCCTTGATTGTACCATCGAAGAAATTGATTCATAAGTAGATGGCGGTCCCACGTCGTCAGGCGCGATCCGAAGGGAGGGGGGGGTCACAAGGGACATGACTCCCCCCCCCCCCCCCAAATCTATTAGGTCTAATTGAAAAATCCCAAAATCTTGCCAAATAATAAAAAGAAATGTCTATATTTTATTCTATAACAGCGATACATTTTTAGTGTAGTGACTAGTCAGTGACCCCCTCCAAAACTTCAGGCTGCGACCGCGCCTGCACGTCGTTTGGTTGGGTTATGTCAATTTAATATTTGTCGTGATCTGTCGGCTGGGTTTGACGAAACGCGACCAAATTACGTAGGTCCGTCAACTGCCTAGGAATCAACTTCTCTGTTAGTACATAACATTAAAAAATGAATTGCAGACGAATTTATCGTAAGACTGAAGACAGATCTGGACAAATGGATGCTGGATTACTTCAACGACTATCTCATGTATTTCGTGGAGCTGGAAAATGGACCGGATGTAGACAATTTCCTGTAAGTAACTGGAAAAATATTATTATCGATCTAAGATGATTTGTTATTAAAGATTGAAATAAAGATTTTATAACTTTGTGCAGTGGCGATCTAAGATTTTAGATATTGCCACCATGTTCCTTGCGTCGGCATTAATTGTTTATTAGGCAGGAACCGTAGGGTTTATCCATTTCAAAAACCATCCAACGTGCTTTAAATAGAAAACTCAAAATATTTTTACTGTAGCCGATATGATGGAGAAAGAACGAAGCTAGCGAACGAATTCGTGGACAATACTATAGAACTTCTGACTAGTAGATTGAGAGATATCCATCAAGCATGTCCAAAGATACCAGACTACACGATCTCACCTTCCACAAAAATGGTAATTAATTACTATTTTCTTCTTAGATATAGTCGAAAATTATTTCTAAAATAGCTTCATGTGTGGAACTGATAGAAGTGAAGCACTAAACTACCCAGTACCCATTAAGATCACCTACGAATTGATATGAGCAGTAGCGGGGTTAGTGGGGGCGAAGCTAGGCAACCGCCAGGGCGCCGGATAAAAACAAAAAGGGGTGCGCCTTTTTTTGGCACTACCATTACCCTGGGCGCCGAAGAAATTTCGCACAGGGCGCTGGTAGTGCTACAACCGGCACTGGCTATGAGACATTGAAAAGAGACTCTACAAAAAGTCTGCCTCAAAAGTCAAATCCTGACATATTCAAAACCATTTTTTTCAGGCGATGTTAGAACTGTCGCGTGGTCAGCTCATGGGTTTGGACAGCATGTACAGACGATCAGCTGCCACTGTATCGCCGGGAGACAATCGCGAAGTTAACGCAGTTGTCGGATTTAGCAACATGAAGGTAAGAACTGGTACCTAAATAAAATGCAGCTTCTTTTTTTATGAAATAAGGAGGCAAACGAGCAAACGGGTCACTTGATGAAAAGCTACTTCCGTCGCCCATGGACACCCGCAGCATCAGAAGAACTGCAGGTACGTTGCCGGCCTTTTAAAAGGGAATAAGGTAATAGGGGAGGGTAGGGAAGGGAAAAGGGTAGGGGATTGGGCCTCCGGTAAACTCACTTACTCAGCGAAATACAGCGCAAGCGCTGTTTCGCGCCGGTGTTCTGTGATAACGTGGTATTTCTCCGGTCGAGCCGGCCCATTCGTGCCGAAGAATGGCTCTCCCTCGTAAAAACTTCTAACAAAACTTAGTGATAATATTGTAGGGTTTGTATGTGTCCCTATACGAGTATTGACTATAAAAGTTGCAGCGCTGAAAGAGTCGCTGCTTTTTTTAAACTATTTTATGCAACGATATCAATGATTTTATGGGCAAATTCATAATGTTGGAGCATTACTCATAAAAAAAAAAGAAATCAAAAATAATAACTCTTTCTGCATTGTTACTTTCATGGGCTTTGTTTTGTGAAAAATAATTAGGTACTCTTTCTGCACTATTACTTTCATGGACACCTTTGGTCTTTGAACAAATTAATTTAAATAACTTTGTTTTATTACACCGTATTTTTTCCATTTCGGCAGAATGAACAGTAAGTTTTTCGAACGCACTAACTTTTCTATCTTAAACATCAGGTGTTTCACAAAAGCGCTAAGGCGCTTAGTTAAGTAAATAAATCAATTGCAGGTATACTATTTTTACTACTTTGTGCGAAACAGACATCCATATAAAGGGCTGATAGTGCTAACGGCTGATGATGTGTCAGCGCAGCTATCAATCAAGCTAAACAAATCAAGAAAGGACCATGAACAAGTTGTTGTGAAGCTGAAAATATTGAACGTTGCTGAGTAAGTGAACAGCGGGGCTAAAATGGTCACATTTAGCAATTCCCCTCAATCAATTCAGCAAATGAATTGTCAAAACTGTCAAACTGACAAATGTCAAATCAGTACAAAAATACAGAAATGAATTGCAAGCAGAGTTTCATTTCGCGATTTTAGAAAAATGAATCATATTATTATGATTCATATCGTGATTCTTCAAAGCGACCATTTTAGCCCCACAGAGTTTGCTTTTTACCCGACTAAGCCAAGAGGTGTGTCGTTTTTCGAAAGTATGTATGTATAATTAGAGCGCATTCAGACGTGCGCGTGTTCTGCGCGTGTTCTACTATATAGTTTGGGAAAATACGCGCGCAGCACGCGCTGAAGCCGCGCAGAACCTGCACGCAGGCCGCGCGCGTGTTTTCCCATACGCTAATAGTAGAACACGCGCAGAACACGCGCACGTCTGAATGTCCGAATGGCGCGTTCAGACGTGCGCGTGTTATTGCTTGGCACGCTTTGCAGCCGGTATTCGGCTTGATGGATTTAAGCTTGCGAGAGGTTTACTGACGGGTTTTTTTGTATTTTAGTCGTTTTTAGGGTTCCGTACCCAAAGGGTAAAAACGGAACCCTATTACTGAGACTTCGATGTCTGTCCGTCTGTCTCCAGGCTCTAACTCAAAAACGGTAATAGCTAGAGAGTTGAAATTTTCACAGATTATGTATATTTGTTGCCGCTATAACAACAAATACTAAAAACAAAATAAAAATAATATTTAAGGGTGGGCTCCCGTTCAACAAACCTAATTTTTTTGACCTTTTTGGCTCGTAATCAATAATGGCAACAGCTAGGCACGTGAAATTTTCACAATATCCTTGATTTTATCTGTAATCTAATAATTCAAAATAAAATTAAAACAAAATAAATGTTTAAGGGGGGCTCCCATACAAAAACACAATTTTTCGCCTATTTTTCTTCTATAACGGTACGGAACCCTTCGTGCGCGAGTCCGACTCGCACTTGGCTGATTTTTATACTTTAATAACCTTTTTTATGTGTACTCAAAGGTAGTTAGGGCCTTGACCCGAGTTGTCATTGATAATATCGAAGGCAAAGATCAAATACTTAGTGTTACTCAGCAAAGCCTATTTCATACATTACCTAAAAAGTAAGCGGGTAGTAGTCGTTAAAACTAACTACAAGAAACGTTTTAGGACAAATTTCCTAACCGTAAGAGGTTTGGGCTTGCTGCCTGCCTTTAAGTCGCTGCTGGAAAATCAAATCGAGAGTATTATGGCGCAAACGGTCGTTAAAGCCATTAAAAACCTTGGAGCTGCTGCTAGATGTGGTGAGCTAACTGATTTTATACTAGCAGTCCCAGGGCCCCCGCTACCATATGTGCAATGTGTGCAATGCACACGGGCGCTATCCTCTAGGGGCGCCAAATTGCCACCTTTAAGGGCGCCAACACCAAGGTCCCAAATTTGCCTAAAGGGACGCCAAAATCCTTTTTTTGCACACAAGCGCCAGTAACCCTTACGGGGGCCCTGAGCAGTCCTTCCCTAAGCTTAAAGTTGGTGGTAGAAATCGTGCAGGACTTCGACAAATTCGGAAATAAAGCACACATCATATTTTCATTGGATCAAAATATAATTTCTCTAGTTCTTGCTCGAAAGGGTTTACTTTAGTTCATTTCGCACAATTTTACGTGTCATTACACAATTTTACGTGTAATGACAAATGTATTATTGAAATTACTACACGAAAAGATAGAAATTGAAAAGACAGACTTGCCACCCGCGGTGTGGAGCGGCCTATTTCAATTTTGTCTTATTTATCATTGCCTCGGTACGTTGCAATATTAACTAACCCTCAACATAACGTAACACAACTAGTAACATTTATTAACTAGCTAACAATATTTTTCAGAGCCTACAATTCTAGTAGAACCGTTTACATTCGACGTTAACTCCGACGATAATGCACTATCTGACGACGAAGAATACGACGATAATGATAAAACTGAAGAACCACAAAATATTTTGCGCCATCATCTTAGGAAATAAAGGGAAGCTATCGTCCAAAGCAAGAGGTACCATATTTTTAAATCAAAATTGTATCATGTGTGTCTTGTCGTTTAATTAATTAAATTAAAGTGTCTATAAATGAAATAAATATAATGTTATGTATATTACTTTCAATTAATATTATTTTACTTTATGAAATGTAGAGATGCCACAAATATTCGGCTACTATTCGGGCGAATTTGGAATCGCGCACGAAGAAATTATAATGTTCCGGAGTCCGACTCCAACTAGCACTTGGCCGATTTTTTTATATTCAGTATTCGGTATTCGGCTGAATAGTACGTTGTATTTAGCCGAATAGGCAATACCGAATAGTAGCTGAATATTCTTGACATCTCTACTGGAATGAGTATTCTAAACCGCCATCTATGACTTAGCTTTTTCATCAGGCCGTATTGTTTTGAACTCAGCCAAAAATGAACCCTCCATATTCAAACCCTCACTGAAACTTAGTTTATAATTTTACTACTAGATGGTGCTTGGCTCTCTGAGCAAGTAATTATGTATGGTTAAGGGCCAATTCACACCGGATCGGCAGCGGCCGGCAGCGGCGCGAAGAGGCGCGGCGAGGCCGCGCCGGCAGAGGCGGCTCGCGTCGCCGCGGGCGGCCGCTTGTGGACGCTCGCGGCCCCCTGTGGACGCTCGCGGCCCCCTGTGGACGCTCGCGGCCCCCTGTGGACGCTCGCGGCCCACTGTGGACGCTCGCGGCCGCTGGCGGCCGCGCGCTACCTTCAGAGCGCCGCACAGTGGATCGAAAATCAAGTTTCATAGAAATAGGAACTTGAATTTCCAGATGTCTTTTTCTGAGCTGAAATATGTTTTCCTAGTTGTTATTACATAATAAAATGTAAAAAGACTCATCTACGTGTAATAATAAGGGAGTAATATTTTTTTAAGAAATTTTAGTATGGAGCCGACATGAAAAATGAGCATAATATCTCTGGAATCGCATGGTTGGCCGTTATATCCTCACCCACTATTATAGTACTAATTATTACTCACATTTTGGCATATTTTGTATTACGGCACCATTTGTACTTCATTTTGGTTAATTAAAATCTGTCCATTGGTACTTTATTTTGGTTAATTAAAAACTTAATTCAAGAAGAAAGAAGAAAGAAATTATTATGGTGATATAATGTATCAACCCTCTCTTTTTCCAGTGTCCCTAGTAACAATTTAAAACTTCCAACTGAATTAAATTAAATTGTTGGGCCTTAAACCCTCATATTGCTGGGTTGGCCGACAGACTCAGTTCAGCAGCATATGCAGTAAGTAAGATTAGACAATTTTCAGATGAAACAACAGCACGTCTAGTGTATTTTAGTTACTTTCATAGTATTATGTCCTACGGCATTTTGCTGTGGGGCAATGCTGCAGATATAAATACAATTTTTGTGCTGCAGAAGCGAGCTGTGCGGGCAATCTACAAGTTGGCCCGTAATACTTCACTTAGAGAAAAATTTAAGGAAACTGGAATCTTAACTGTTGCTTCTCAATATGTCCTATCAAATGTATTATATGTTAAAAAGAATATATATCAATTCACGAAAAAATGTGATACCCATGGGAGAAATACTCGTAATAAACATAAGCTTGAAATTCCGGTGACTAGACTTACTAAAGTCAAAAATTCTTTTAAAGGTCAATGTATACGCCTTTATAATAAGATCCCAGAAAGCGTTCAAAATCTCTCAATTAATAGATTTAAAAAAGTTGTTAAAGAACGTTTGTGTACCAAAGCGTACTATAAAGTTACTGATTTCATGAATGATAGTACACCATGGGAATAAGGTCGCCCCCTGCAGAGCTGTTTCATTATAATATGTATAATAATTGTACATTCGTTGTATTTTATTTAGTCATAATGACACTGTTATTTTATAATATATTTTTTGTAATTTTCCATCTTTTTAGAAAAAGATGGCCCCGTGCGAGTTTCTTACGCCGGTTCTTCTCGCCGGGTTAGTTCCCGAACCGGTGGTAAGCATCTGTGTAGTTCCGAGAATATTTGAAAAAATTTATTCTGAATAAAAAATTTTGAGTTTGAGTTTGAGTTTGTCTGGAACTACTTGACATATTCTATTGTTTTTTTGTTAAATGATTGTAACTCCCTTATTATTACACGTAGCTGCGTCTTTTTACATTTTATTATGTAATAACAACTAGGTGACCATATTTCAGCCCAAAAAAATGACATCTGGAAATTCAAGTACTTATGTCTATGATACTCGATTTTCGATCCACTGTGCACCGCGCGTCCGTCGGCGGAAAGTGCTCGCGGCACCTCGCGACGCCTCGAGGCGCCTCGAGGCGCCTCGCGACGACGCGCGCGGTCGCGGGAAGCCGCGAGCACTTTCCGCCGACGGTCGCGCGGCGCCGCGCGGCACCTCGCGGCGCCTCGAGCACTTTTGAAGTTTTCAAGCGATACTAGTAGTTATAAGTATGTAAATAAAGTTTAAAATTATTTCACACTAAAAGTGCTCTTCGCGCCGCTGCCGGCCGCTGCCGATCCGGTGTGAATTGGGTCTAACTCACACTGGTTTCGGTGACGGTGGCCGTTTTAATAGGACATAATATTACTGCAATGATTTCAGTTTTCACGCTAGATGGCAGATGCAGCACCAGCATAGACACTAAACAATAAGTTTATTTCGACGTTTGACAACGTTTTTGTCAATATTCTGACGTGATATTATGTGCAACTCCGACCAAATCCGACCAAAATCCGACAGATTGGTCGGACTATTTACTAGGTATTTATTGTGCTAGTAGCGCCCTCTGCTCTGACCTTTGCATAATATTCCCTGTTGAAACTACACAAAAGACTTTGTCTTACTTCACGACCTTAAATTATACAGATGACAGACACATCTGGGGATGCAGATCCATCGACTTTTTGTATGCCCTTAATTCGACGCATAGATCACCATTCCTACAGACAGACAGACAGACGGACGGACGGACGGACGGACGGACGGACGGACGGACAGACGGACGGACAGACGGACGGACAGACGGACAGACGGACAGACGGACAGACGGACAGACGGACAGACAGACAGACACACTTTCGCATTTATAATTTTTTTAGTATGAAAGTATGGATTATGTAACTACGAAGTACGAAGTTAGCAAGGTTGTTTCTTGTTAATTACATAATATTTTATTGGAAATTATGGATTAAATTTTAGATGTCAAGTAATAGGGTAGTAACAGCTACAATAAGTTTTAAGGGCCCGGATCTTCGGCCCTCTTCAAAACTTTAAAGAATAGTCACTTGTCAAACTTTTTAACTAACTACCCACGTTAAGTATTTTAGTGAGAATTGTTCTAAATTCAAATTCAAATTCTTATATAATTATAATTGATGTGATAGTTAGATCTAATGTAAGATGGACGTCCTTTTTTAAGGCAAAAAAAAATTATTAATGAAATTATATATTTTAATTTTTTTAATAATTCTTACTGTGGATTATTAATACATTTTACAATAATATGTTTCGTGTATTTAAATATTTCTAACCGACAGGCGAATATGGAAATAATACGCAACTTTTTATAATATAATATTATATAGTTTGGGGTTTAGCCCACTTTACACTTTTACCTTCCATTATTTCCTAGTATTACGCTATTACAGACAATAAGTCAATGTCCAAAATTAGACAAAGACAGACTCCCACTGTGCGTGCAGCACATTACATTCGTATAATTATTGAGTAACATGACGTGTTTGGTACCTTTAAGGATTCGTGTATTAAAAAAAAACTCTTTCGAAGAAATTTAGCAATAAATAACTTGACTTTGGCAGGGTTATACGACCCTTTACAAAATATATCGTTTCTCAAAAAACATTTTGAATAGGTAATAATAATTACTAACCATAATAATTATTATATTCTTCATTTCTAAATATTTTAAATGGACCAAGTGCAAGTTGGAGTCTATACGGGGTTCGGTACGAAAGATTTTATTATGATTCCGTAGCCAAATGGCAAAATACAAAAAAAAATCCACAGCCGAATAGGTATATTATAACCTCCTCGTTTTTTGGAAGTCGGTTAAAAAACGTAACCCTAGATTGTCTGTTTGTCTGTCGGTCTGACCGATGGTATACGGTTACGGAATCCTAAAAACAATACCCATAAAAACGTAGCCTTAAGAGGGCGACTAACCCAAAAAATCAAACATCGTCCTTCTCTCTTCACACTCACGCCCGTCTTTCATATGCCAGATGAAAAAGGACGACGCGGACTCCTCGCCAAATTAGTTTTTTCTCAATAACTCGATAAATATACAACATTTTAAAAATCCGCTTGGTCGATCTCTCAATGATGGAAGATTATACAATGTGTTCAAATATTAACTTAGTTCAATGCACGGTTATGGCAATAAATGAAAAATTCGTGGAAATTAGATGCATCTTTGTGATTTTTTTCTATCGATAAAATTTTAAGATACCGTGTTTTTGCTCAGATCGAATTCTCGGAAATATAATGAAGTATCTAATTTTAGAAAATGAAACAATTCGGGCTTATTTTCAAGTATAAAAATGAATTATAAAATCGATACTTTAGGGTTAGTCGCCCCCTTAATATGTCATGCTTAGCCCACAGGCTATAGTAAATTGTCTGTCGTCTCAAGTAGACGCCATTTTCTATTTTCATAAGATATTTTTAATTTCACGTTACATTAACTTCTTGGTCTGTTGACAATGGAGGTACACGCTAGAATTATTTTATTGAAAACATGTTGGAAACTACAAAACACGTAGACAACATTAGTAATTTGTTTTTACTCGTGCTAATTTTGTCTAGAAAATTCTATTGTCCACCGTTAGGTTTCATACGATTCAAAAGAGTAGGATAGCAAAATAAAAATGTTTTGTATGTCTACCAGTCTGATGGGAAATTTGGATGGCAGATTTTCAAAAAATATCTTTGATCATTGGATACATTTTTATATTAGTATGCTTCACACACAGAATCAACCGTTATAAGGAAAAATAAGGATCAAAATGTTTTATTCCAGTTACCCCGGTATTGCTAGTCAATTTCTTTTCTACTTTTTGCCATCAGATCCTGGCAGATCTATAGCAAGCAAGGCACTATGTTGTGTATACAGTTCGACAAGGCTGTTTATGAACGTGGCGAAAAAAGAAACTAACGCTTCTATCATACAAAAACGTCATTTTTGACAGTTTTCCTTTACCAGCAGCGCCCATTGACATATTAATTTAAATTGCCAACTTCTTTTAATATCTAAGTATGTTTTTTATGTTTTTTTTACAAAATATGTTTTTCAAAGCAAAATTATAATTTTAAGACGATAGACATCAACACTTGATTTTAATGTTCATTGTATTTCATTACTATCAACTCTCAATCGTAATATTAATATTATTGTTCTGACTTCTGAAGGTTGAGAACTTGGTAATAAGTTTTGTTAACAATAAAATATTAATTAATAATTCTGATTACACTAAGACTAAGGTTACACGGTCAGTCTGGCATCAGTTCAGTCCATCAGTCTGATCCAAACTGACGAAAGAATGATCGTTTATCCGCGTGACGGACGGACTGATTATTTTTTACTACGCACTTTCCGGACATCATTCTGGCGTCAGTCTGAGACTGATGGACTGAACGGATGCCAGACTGACCGTGTAACCGTAGCCTTACCTGTAAAATCGTACAATTATGAAATAGGTATGAGGCAGAGCTAGGGTTGCCATCCATCTATACTATACTTAATATTATAAAGCGGAAGAGTTTGTTAGTTTATTTGTTTGTTTGTTTGTTTGAACGCACAAGGCTATGTGTTATATTTTGTTGCGCTAAGGCTAATAGGAGAGAAGAAATAGAGGAAAGTGTGGAAAAAACGGGAGAAATTATTTGAAATGGCTTATTTGAACGCGCTAATCTCAGGAACTACTGGTTTGATTTGAAAAATTCTTTCAGTGTTAGATAGCCCATTTATCTATAGGCTATATTTTATTACGCTAAAACTAATAGGAGCGAAGAAATAGAGGAAAATGTGGAAAAAAACGGGGAAAATTATTTGAAAGGGCTGATCTCACGAACTACTGGAACAATTTTTCTGTTATTTGGCACAGGTAAGAAGTAGACCACGTGAAGGATTATAGGCTATTTTTTGTGGACTAATTTGTCTGTGAAATATCTAATTTACGCGGGCGAAGCTGCGCGGTACGTTATATTTCGCGTGGTCACGACATCACGCGTAAGCTACTTGATCCATTTTGCTGAAATTTGGTATAAAGATACTTTGAGTCCCGAAAAAAAACATAGGATACATTTTGTCCCGGAAAAATTACTGTTTACAGCACAATATACTTTTATGATTTGCCTGTAAACTATTGAATCTATTTTGATGGAATTTGGTATGGAGATACTTTGAGTCTCGAGAAAGGACAAGGAATACTAATTTTGTCCCGGAAAATGTACGGTTCCCGCACAATAAGCTTTTATGATTATCGCCTAAAGTCTAAACTATTCAATTTATTTTGATGAAATTTGGTATGGCAATACTTTCAGTCTCGGGAAAGGACAAGGGATACTTTTTATCCCGGAAAATATACGGTTCCCGCACAATAAACTTTCATGATTCTCGCCTAAACTATTTAATTTTTAAATTTGGCATGGAGATTGGAGATACTAATTTGAATCTGGGATAAGAAATGTTTTCTGTCCCGGAAAAATGTGCGATTCCCACACAATATACTTTTCTGATTTGCGCGTAAACGACTCAATAGTACGGGAACAACTATAAAGTCCACGCGGACGAAGTAGCGGGCAACAGCTAGTACTTTATAATAACGTATCCTGCTTTATTCTTGTTAAGTGAAAACTATACTTTTTACTTTTACATACAAATAAAGTATGCAAAAATACTTTATTTTCAACCTGTACAGTGTACTGTGATGCCTATTATTATTATTGGTACTTAGCTGAACGAAATAGAGCATCGATAAATTTAATAAAACGCCATTGAAGGTCAAACAAAAGTTAAACATATTTGTTCAAAAATATAAGTAACCAATGGGAATTTTTCCGTTTATATACAGAAAAACAATCAGTGACCTAAGACCTTATTCCTCGAAATGTTTTTGTAATGAGCAAAATTAAAAAAAAATGGACAATACCCATCGCTTATTTATTTAAATTAAAATATTGATTGTCAAACGAGCTTTGTAACATTTAAAAGTTACAAAAAATTGTTAGTATGTGCTAAAAGCAAATAAAAATACGTTTTTAAAACAATAACAACAAAATTTTTTAAATTCTTTTTTTTTGTCCCTTATACGTTATTTTTTCCTATCCAAATTTTGTTTCTACGTTATTTTTGTCAAAAAAAGTTGGCAACCCTAGGCAGAGTTTCCATATCACATACAGAGGGGTTAGTGCGAGTTTTATTCGATCCGACGCATCGAGCACGTTTACGCGAATTTATATGGGATCAAAGCAGTATCCACGTTAGCCAGTAGATGGCGCTGCTTTGATTCCATATAAATTCGCGTTAACGTGCTCGATGCGTATGATCGAATAAAACTCGCACTAACCCCTCAGATTTCGTAATAAGTAATTTAATAATTCCTCCTTCTGTAATCAATCTGTGCAACTGACTGTTATAACTTCCAAGCCTTCCATTATACTCAGGTGTAAAGAGCTTTTAATAGCACTTCGCTAAAAGCAAAAGTGCTCTTAAAAGAAGACTAGGTACTAAAGCTGCGCGTGCACTGGATCGGAATCGGAGCGTACGGAGCGTACGGATTTGTTGCTTTGTATTGATTTGTATGGTACTGCGTGCACTGGGTCGGCATTTCTGCGCCTGAGACCGGAATTTATGCCGATGACGTCATCCACAGCCGCGTCTATGGGTCAATTTATTTATTTAGTGCTGAGTCAAAGCGCATCGAAACAAAGTATCAAAACTGAACATAGCAAATCCAACCTTAACTCCAAAGCGTATATATGAAATGTGTGCGTCAACACATTTCATATATACATTAATAACTAAATTGCCGATGCCGAATCCGAATGCAGTGGACGCACCCCATCGGCATTTCGTAAATGACGACGCTCCGTACGCTCCGATTCCGATGCAGTGGACGTGCAGCTTAAAGCGTTAAAAGGTAACAGACAGACAGATAGATGCGTACGTGTGTCATAGACACATTTACAATATTAGTATGGAACTTCATCCATTATATTAAAATATTATTTAATTTGAATTATTACTTAATCTCCAGCGGATTAACGCTTGAAAATCTGCAACCCTTTCGCCTCGATGCACGATATGAGTGTGGGTCCGCATAATTGAAATTAATTTAAATCTGTGCTGTCACTGAGCATTTAGTTCTGAATGAGTATGATTCATTCTCGTTTAAATAAAAAAAATACTACTTTTAGTTTTTACGTTAAAAGACTAACTGCGATTTAAAAAAAAGTGGTATACGTCTCTCTTTTCTCTTATATTAATTATGATTTATAATCAACATTACAAAAATTCAAATATCTTCCAAACTACCATAATAATTGACCTTCGTACATATTTGTAATAAGTATAACTTAGTTTGTAAATTAAATATTTGAATCTTTGAATCAGATTCAAAGTAATTCACCGAAAAAAATGTAGAGCGTCTAATTAGACAACCTCTGTGGCTCAGTTTGTAGCTGTCGCGGGTTCGAATCCCGCCGACTGAACAAAAAGTTTTCAATGTTCCTGGATCTTGGATGTATATTAAATATATTATAATATAATAAAAATCTTAAATGTACATAATATGTATACTATAAAAGTATTAAAATATATACATATTTCCGTTGTCTGGTACCCGTAACACAAGTCCTTCAGGTACTTAGCACGGGGCCAGACTGACGTGGTGTGAAGCGTCCATAGATATTATTATTATTATTTTGAAATGACACGCCCCACCACTTCACTAGTTGATAATATAAACGACAAATTTTGTACTTACTGTGAATACGAGGGAGGGGCGCGTCATTTTTTTTAATGTTAGACAAGCCCTACTATTATGCCATACAGTAGATAATATTATGTATATAATGTAGGTTGTAGGCAAAATGAAAACGTAGCTTTGGAAATTTTCTTTTGAGAGTTTCAAGTTGCAAGAAACATTCACCTTTACTAATAAAAATTGTTACAAGATGAACGCAAATGTTTTGTCCTAGTCTGTCTAATGCTTTATCTAATGTCACCGACATGGACAGAACTTCTGTTTAAATATTTTTATTAGTACCTAGTGGTTAGTATTTAAAGATAAGAGGAAGAGAGAAGATAAGATAGATAAAGATTAAAACGTTAGAAACAAATGCAATCCTTGGCACATAAAATTGTAGGTATTTAGCACATAAACATTTTTATTAGCCTATGCTATCCCACTGCTGGGCAAAGGCCTCCCCCAAGGTGTTCCATTTGTCTCGCTCCAACTCCACCGCAGGCCAGCTTGGCTTGTAAGCATCCAGTTCATCTCGCTATCTTTTTGGAGGCCGTCACCGGCGGCGTCGTCCGTCTACTGGTACCAACTCTGTGGTGACCAGTGGACGGACGACGTCTATTTAATATTATTATTATTTAATATTGTTTTATTTATATATTTATTATATCATTCTATCTGCCAACACGCAAACGGACCAGCGTGGCAGATGTCGGTCCAAACCCTAATAATATGACAGACACATAAACATACAATTAAAAAAAGAATGTGAAATAAAATAATATGGGCGGGAAAGATTAGACGGCTTAGGAGCCAGCGATGGCTAGACTTACGTCATTTTATAAATGCTGAAAATTTTCCTGTAAGTTAGAGGTAAGAACGACCAGCAACTATGGAGTTTCGTTCGTTACTTTAGAAGATATCCAGTTCTAAAGATCTACCTGACTTTTGATAAAGTATAAAGCCCATTTTTTTATCTTTAATGACGGAAGTCTGGCTGTTTCTGACTCTTTCACTATAATATAATTATTATAAAGGTGATTAAATTATTGTCATGTGAAATTAAATCGTAATTATTGGTGTCATCGAATACTTAACGAGTTTAATGCGGTGTCACCTTACCCGATTCCACAGACATCAGACATGCCAAGTATTCTAACTTCGAAGACTTCCCAATTGTTAGCTTTGGCGGTAATGGAGTAAGTAATTGGTATTTAATGTCATTAATTTGTTTGTTGTACTACCATCTCGGTAGTAGGATAAAAATTGTCATGAATGAAAACTTAAAAGCCTGCAAGAATACTTTACTTATCTATGGACTATGGTATCAACAATAAGTTTTTATATCAAATAATTAACTTGCTATTGCTTACGGCTTTGCTTGCGTAAAATTTATGTTTCGGCACTATAGGGCTATTGCAAAAAAATATATATTGTATTGCCTTTGTATATTGTTGGATGCCAAAATAAAAGAAAAAAAATAGCAAGTATTTTTACAAAGATGTAAAAATACTTGCTATTTATGCATACCAGCAATTTGCCCGCACTGAAGTCTTATATTTCTTATAATCTATGGCACTTACAAATAACTTTTACTGTTTCTTTCTTCTTTCGGCTTTCTACTGCAACTTTTAAGAGTATTTTTGAAATCGATTCTCTAGATCCTGACATTACCCGCTACAACGTCACAATCTTTTTTTTTTTTTTTACTTTATCTAATTACCTAGTAATTAGATAAAGTAAAACCAAACTGAAAATTTAAAAAAAACCATACTAAAATTATAAATGTAAAAGTGTGTCTGTCTGTCTGTCTGTTACCTCTTCACGCCCAAACCGCTGAGTCAATTTTTCTGAAATTTGGCATGAAGATACTTTTGAGTCCCGGGAAAGTACCTACATAGGATTCTTTTCACGCAGGAAACGTTCAGTTTTTCGGGACAAAAAATATACTAAGTCCTTTCCCGGGACTCAAAGTATCTACATGTCAAATTTCAGCAAAATCTGTTCAGCGGTTTGGGCGTGAAGAGGTAACAGACAGACAGACAGACACACTTAAGCATTTATAATATTAGTATGGATAGTATGGATAAGTCTTCGATGGATACAACAGAGGCACAGTCAAAAACACAGTCTCATGACTCATACCACTATCTGCCACTATCTTCATCAGTGCAGTTTACCCATAAAGTTAATATACCTAGCGGAATAGAGCAACAATCTCGAGCTGTCAAACGAAACCATAATTGGTTTCATCTGTGTGTAAAAATATGTGTACGTAAACATTTACACAAGCATGATTGAACATGTCATGTCATATCATGCTGTCATGTATCACACGTCTCTTTTTACCACGCAGTGTTACTGATAGTGACATCTCTCTTTACAGGCCTTTGTTTCTCTATTCCGCAAGGTATATTAACTTTATGAGTTTACCTGAAAAATGTATACTGATGTAATACAATATATGCCATAAACAAACGCGAACGAAGTTGCGTGCAACTCTCACATATTTTGTTGCGTGGTGTGCCTAATTTTCACACACCATATTTTAGGAGGCATATACTTATGTATATTCCCACACCGGTTTCGGTGACGGTGGCCGGTTTCATTGAAACCAAGCCAGCTACGCAGGAGTAATTTTAAAGTGCCCAAGTGTGTGCGCAGTACACAAGAGCACTCTCTATTCCTTTACTCTCATAACCCAGTGGGACGGAAGACCGACACGACCGGCGAGAGATCAGGCGCAGGACCGACATTTTACATGTCCATACGACGCATGGATCAACTTACCTGTCAGACAATCAGGTGATCAGCCTGCACTGTCCTAACCAAACTTGGAAATAACATGTTCCCAACGCGGGAATCGAACCTACCACCTCCGAGTCCAGAGCCGCGCTCTATACCACTACTAGACCACGGAGGCGTTTATGGATAATATTTACACTAGCTGTTTGACTGAGCTTTGCTCGGTATCCGATGAAAATGACATTTTCTAGAAATAATTCCTAGCTAGATCGATTTATCGCCCCCGAAACCCCCTATAAACTAAATTTCATGAAAATCGTTGAAGCCGATTCCGAGATTCCAATTATATATATATACAAGAATTGCTCGTTTAAAGATATAAGATAAACAAGAAATAAGAATTAACAAATCTCATTACGGTAATGTAAACTGTCGGAAAATTAGAAGGCTGTGTTTGCGCTTTTCATTTCAGGAACCAGTCTGAGTCCGCCCGCTGCGAGCCGTCTACGTGTTATCAGTGATAACGTATCGATATCGCCGAAATGTATGGTAAGTACTCTCCATTTAACATTCATGAGATTCGTAAAGAAAAATTCGATTTCTTTTGGTTATTTTATGTAAAAATCTTCCTTCTTAATTGTGTGTTTTTCGTGGATACATTTTAATGTTAATCAAACGCTTTGCAAGTTTTTCGGTTCTGTGTTGTATAAGTAGGCGAGTGAGTAGGTTTTAAGCACAAGCGTAAGTATTAAAAAACCGAGCAGTTTTTGTTTTTTTCTTTAATGAATTATTAAGTACTATATTGTTATACCTTTGTAAAGTAGTTTATAAACTATTTAACCCAACAATCCCCAAGCGGTGGCCAACAATTGAAAATATCGATATCCCACGAAGAAGGTGCCACAAACATGTATTATTACTTATTAGGCCAACAATTAATAGTTGGGGAGGGGAAGAGGGGATTTCGGGACAAGCTCGAGCGTGTCAGATTAAGCTTGTATAATGTACTTATAGGCTTCCGAAATGTGTCTAGTTAACATGGTATACATGGTACTTATACAAATAAAATTTCTCACATGGTGGGTTCATTTTTTTTAAATATTGAAATGTCATCGGATCTATCAGTTTAAGGTGGAGGATGTTTAGTATACCCAAAAGAAGCTTCCATATAAAGCACTGACGATTCAAAGGTTAGGTAAGCGTGTAGGGACATTAATTTAAAATATAATTTATTAAATGAATTTTAGCACCACGAGTTGGAAATATAATAAAAATTGTTTTAGATTCTAAAAGCACAATACACACTTATCGAAAAAATAAGACAAAAACTGAATTAATAATTATTATAAATAGAATATCGTTACAGATAATTAGTTACATAATATTGTACAAAATTATAAAGTTGTTGTAACAATTACTATAAATATTACTAAAATATAACAAACGGAAAAAAGAAAGACTAAGTAAGATTTTTGGTGGACTTAAGAAGCGCCTCGACCTCAAGGCGCGGTTCGCCTCTGTGATTGGTCCAAATTTTGACAGCCAACCAATCACAGAGCCTGAAACGTGCCTTGAGGCCGAGGCGCTTCTTAAGTACTGACCAAAAATACGGGCCTTAGTATATATAAAACTAATATACTAAGAAATACTATTTAAAATAAAAAAAAATAAAGCTTCATATTTTCCTAAATAAGCTTCGCAGATATTTTATTTTGCACTAAAATAAATGTTTTAGTCCTTATTGTCTAAAATATATTTATAACTAGCTGCCCCGGTGAACTTCGTGTTACTTTAAAACCTTCCCTGGACTTCTACGAATATTTTAAGACTAAAATCAGCCTAACCCGTTCAGCCGTTTTCGAGTTTTAGCGCGACTAACACATTTGAGAATCCATTTTTATATATAATATTAACCTAAATAAGTAATTTTCTAGATATATTTTCTTTTTCAAAACTTTAAAATCGCTGCAGTTTCTGAACCCACCGCTAAAATAAAAAACGCTCTTATTATTTTTTTAAAAGTTTTAACTAATATAAAAAACCTACTAGGTCTCCATGACACTCGTCTGACTACAAAATTAGCACCTTCCCCTCCCCTACTATATATTATATAATGATGGGCAAAAAATTAAGAAAAGCAAATAACGAGATGAAGTAATCAATCATCTAACTTAAACGACCTTATTTTTGGCAACCTAATTTGCTTATAATTTTTGCAATTTTTTGTGTGCTTATACACGCTTCCGATACATTTTTCTAGACGTCTTCCCGAATCTAATGAGCTAACTCACGTATTTTTATGACCCCTATCTCTATATTTCGCCATTCTCAACTTATCGCTTAGACTATTAATTACCGTCATCTATATATTAATACGTGAGCCAAAAACTTTGTAAGTATCCCTTTTGACGAAAAATGGGGAAACGTAGGTGAATGAAATTTTGCACAGTTATAGTTTATATGGTGAAGAAATGCATCGAGCTAATATTATTTTGAAATTATGCTTTTATCATACATTTTTTTAACAAATAAAACATTACACACACAACAACACACACACTAGGAAAAATGACAGATTTTTGAGTGACAAACCTGTACATACGAATTATACTCTTTTATGTACATACGAATACATACGAATTATACTCTTTTATGGTTGAAGTCTGTTGACAACAAGGTGACAAATTGAAAATGGAATATAGTTTTTTTTATTGAATCTGAGATACTATTAGACAATGCTTACACGGCCAGTCTGAGATCAGCTGAGTCCCAGAGGCAAGAGTTGAAAAAAATATGATAAAGTCAATATTTTTTTCACAAAATATAGGTAGCTGTAGTCCTAGACTAAGGTCAAATTTCGACCATTGGGCGATCTCTAGTCTTTGTAAATCTATACTACCAGACAGAACGTAATTTTTTCTTAATTATTGTTATAGCACAGAATATTTTCCCGAAAACTTTCAGGGTCTTTGAATTAATAAAACTTGGATATTAGAAGAAAACTTCATCTACTTTTTTATTTACGGAAAAATCTAAGAAGCGACTTTTGTGCCACTAAAATCTTACACGAAAAAAAACCGGCCAAGTGCGTGTCGGGCCACGCGCAATATAGAGTTCCGTAGTACCGCTAGTTTTTTAAAATGTTTGTATGGTCAATGAATGTACATTTATAACGTGTTTTACACTACTAACATCATAATCTCAGTTACTTTCAAAGGAATTGAAACGAAAAGTTCCTTTATACTTCGCCGAATACATTTTTTTAGTTGATCGACTATTACTCAATAACTTATGAAGTCTTCTAGCCGTGATAGTTTTTTTTTAAATACAGCATATTCTCTTGATTTTTTTCACATTTCCAGAAGCAACCGTTTAGCTGGTAGAAAAATCAACGACACCCCACACGATGGGGTGGACGCGAAAAAAAATTCATCTCCGCTTGATGTGTAAGGAAGGTACTTACCATAAAAAAATATTTACTTAAGATTTCATGTACTATTTTGTCGGCATCATCAATATGTTCATTCATGCCAAATTACAGCTTTGTATATTCTATAGTCTCTGAGCAAAACCGCGGACAGACATACAGACAGACAGACAGTCGGAGTAGATGGACAGACGGACGACAGACTGAATATAAGGGTTCCTTGTTGACTACGGAACCCTAAAAACGGTACCCTTTTCTTTTTATCCCTTTATAATATCTTTTTATGTCTCTATTGATGATAATGTTTGCCAGGGACGCACCTTATGAACAGTACTAGAGTGTCTTGGCAAAATAAAGAACCTTTTGTTATTATTATTGGTGATTTCCCCAGTATCATTTCGTAATTTCTTTCTCTATACTTACTAGAAGTTCTTTATGCTCTCAAGTTCTCTCGCATTCATATCAAACGGTGGAAGATTATTTAACAATATTAATATTATTAACCGACTTCCAAAAAACGAGGAGGTTATATGTTCGGCTGTGGATATTTTTTTAAAGATACATTTTACGCAACAATAAAATAACGATGTGCTTTATTTAATAAAATGTCGAAACTCTAAAGATCTTTTCAACTATAATGTTTAAAAAGTAATAGAAACTACAGATATATCAAGTTGTTCTAATATAGGTAACTTCAATATATTTCTTCAATAATCATAATCATAATCATCAAAATGCCAATAATACGTTAGGGACCCACTACAGAGAAACGTGGAGCTTCAGGGTCTGTATAGACGAGCTACACGTCGCGACATCGGCTGTTAACTAACGAATACGCTGCGTAAGCCTAAAAAAACAGAATACGCAGCGATTTTATTCCGCTCATACGGTTTTTATAATTCAGGAAATACGACCGTTGCCGAAAAATTACAAAAATTTCTATGCGCATTATCACTTTTACTTAATTTTTTTCTATGATAGTACAGTCGATGGTTTTCATTAAATATTTCATTTGTTGTAAAAATTATATTTACATAAATATTTTTTTTTATGAAATAAGGGGGCAAACGAGCAAACGAGTCACCTGATGGAAAGCAACTTCCGTCACCCATGGACACTCGCAGCATCAGAAGAGCTGCATGTGCGTTGCCGGCCTTTACTAGCAAGCAGGGCTCGAAAAACGTTATATTTTTCGAAACGTTATTATTGCCTTAAATACCTAAAGAACATTATAATTCGGTTTCGTTCGGAACGGAACGCTATTCGGAACACTATTTGAGAACATTATAATTTTTTCGTTTTTGATCCTTAAAACTGTTTTAACCGGTTTTTGCCATTTCCTCGATCGATTTAACAAAAACTATTATTTTTATTTTTTTTGGTCTGGTCATTCATTCGCGGGATCGCGGCCATAGTGTGACAAGTGAGAACTGAGAGTAGAAAAAAGATTATTAAACAATTTAAAAACATGGAAGAAGTCTTAGTAATAGGGTTTACTAAGACTTTGTTGTCTGTCCGTCTCTCTGTGTGTCTATATGTCTTCAGGCTGTATCTCAAGAACCGCTATAGCTAGACTTCAGAAATTTTCACAGAATGTATATTGTCATAATAATCATAATCATCATTTATTTGCAAAGAATGTTGTTTACAAAGATCTTATCGTGAAAAGTCATAGGACCTTTTTTATTGGTATTTCAATAAAGAATATAAAAAAATTGTCCGGTTGTAAAATAACAATTCCTTGCAATTGTTTAAACAATGTTTGTTTAAACAATATGGCACCGGTTGCGCCCTGGCAACATGCATTTATATCATTAGGAGGGCAATTTGAAGAGGTGAAATAGTTTTGTTGTTGAAGAGGTGAAAAAATTGAGGTGAAATAGTTTTCGGTACTCATGCGCCGACTCGTGCTGCACTATATCCAAAGTACTCAAAATCCGTCAATGCGATGCGACCCGGCCAAGTCAGTGGATTTAACCGTTTTATTTCGGTTTTCAAAACGTTCTCATTTTGTTTTCGTTCCCAAAAACGTTTTTGCAAAGACCTGTTCCGAACGATTTGAAACCTTTAATTAAATAACGTTCTCATTTCGTTTTCTTTCCCAAAAAACGTTATTGCAAGGAAATGTTTCGAACGATTTGAAACCGTTATTTAAAATAACGTTTTCGAGCCCTGCTAGCAAGACGTAATTTCAGAAACACTTCATTTAATTTTAAAATGTGTAACATTGATTGAGTGTGATCTGAAGTCTGAACACACTATAAATAATAATCAAGGGTTTTCTTTAATATAATTTTAATAATAGCAAAAACCTAAAAAGCCGATTAGTCGGCGCTTTTTGCCGACTATTCGCTGACTAGTCGCCGACTACAAAAGTGGCCGGATAGTCGGCTTTACCTACTAGTCGGCGACTAGTCGGCACATCTCTATGAATAAGATATGTCGAAACATTTTGTCGGTGCAATAAAGAAAAACAATCATCCTTGACTGGATATAATAAACAAGACGAAATAGTGTTATCTATGAACTATAATAATTAATAACTTTCTCTGGGAAGTAAAAATAGTGAAAAATATTCAGAATTCACTCTCACACATAAACGCGAATCTATCGATGCCTCTCAAGCTATAATAATCAAGCTGTTAGACTGAGGCAAGGCATGCCGCTTAGGCTGCTGAGCATACCAAACAATTAAAATTACATTTAAGCTTTTTAGTTTTCAGCTGATTTAGAGTAAAGCCTAGATTATCATATTTAAACAGTATAATACAGACAGTATACACGTTTGACTTGAAATGTGTCGCTCGCGGCGAGGGCTCGCTTGTGGCTCGTCTGCGCCCCTCAAGTACCAAAATAAGTAATAACACCAACAGAAATAAACGACGTTATCATGGAACATTTTTATTAATGGCAATCACAGCTTGGCTAAAATCAGAGGCGGCGGCGGCGTAAGCGTGGGCGGTGTGGGCGACCGCACACGGCCTCGCGGCCCTAGGGGCCTCGCGCTCCTTGGACAGCGCGTTTTCTTTTTTTGGATTTACGAGTATCAAAAAATCTTTCAACAAAATCCGTCTTCTTGCATCACCTATCAAATATATTTTGCCCACATACAATTTAGGTCTGGCGCCGCCACTGGCTAAAATTAGCAAAAGTGTTATCGCAGCGATATCTTTTAAGGTCAGTTCACATTGTAACTGCTTAGTTTTTTTTTTGTATTCACTGTCAATAATAATTGGTCCTTCAATTTAATAAAATTTGGTACAGCCAGATCAACGCCGCAGATGTCTGGTATAATTTGTATCTTTTTATAGTTCCGTTTGGTACTACTAATATATAATATTCTGTGGTTCCGTTCCGAACACTAAGGTTAAAAACGGGTCCCTATAACTAAGTGTCTAAACACACTATGCCGAAGTTCCGCGGCCGAAATTCCGCATGATTACGTCAGCAATGTCAAACGCATACAATTCGCAAATACGGGTCATCGCCAAGTTTTAAAGCGGCCGTAATTATTGTTTTTTAATGGACTTCAAAAAAGGAGGTTATCAATTCAACGCGTATATTGTATGTAATATTTCCCGAACTGCCCAATTTTCGTATGTGTTACTTGTTAGTATATAATATCAGCGTCTGAACAAATGTGCCAAATTTCAAAAGCGTAGGTATGTATGTAAGTATGTTTTTATTCCAGAGAAATCCGAACAAAAACGTTTCTCTGGAATTACCATTCCGATTTCAGTAATTCTATTTTTGTTTTACTAGATTACTAGGTTCAACTTAGATAGGGAGTTTTAATTCTCAATAACGTACAATTTTGGAGTCGGTTTTATCTTTTTGAAATACAGTTATTCACATTTTGCACACTAAATTGCATTTTACGATTTTCGCCCGACCACAAATTTTCGTTTTTGGTGCTTAACACACGTTTTAAAATAAAGCTTTCATTGGAGTTTTAACAACCCTAGCACTAAAAATAACAAAGATACTAGAAGCGTATTGGTAAAATACTTTTTGTTGCTTTTTGTTGGTGCCAAATTATTTTCTTATTATATATTATTTCAAAGAACTGTCGCTTTCATGTCGATGTTTGCCTTCAATTTATTTAGACTAGAAAATATATGGTAAGTAGGTATATATTTTGTTTGCCTCAACGCTAAAGAAACGATAAGTACCTAACTTTAGAGTTGAGGCAAACAATAATATATCTAATAATGTTTTGATAGCAAAATTACTTATTTTAGTCATGCAGCATATCTATTATGAATAATAAAATGTATTAGAAAACTGTTTACTTTTCTTCAATGTCTGCAAATGTACCTTTGCTATGAATTGTGGAAAAATACATCTGTATGTGTGTTCATCGCCTTCTAAATTCGAAACGAAAAAAATGGTCACGTTTTTAACTAAAGCGTTGGTCAAAATAAAATACAAAGTATTCTATAGTCGACCGCATAATATTATCTATTTGTTGTTGTTATAAAATCACGATATCTTAGAAATTCGTTATCAGCAGAGCAGAGATTGTCTGCAACTGATTTCGTAGTTTCTACAAGTAAGATCTGCTGCCCAATCCTCTTATCCTAATGATGAATTAGCATAAATGGACTGTCCGTAATACCCATACCGATATTATAAATGCGAAAGTGTGTCCGTCTGTCTGTCGCGCTGTCACCATAAATCGGTCAAGCCATGAAATCTGGAAATTGGAATGGAAACCACATGCAAAAGTCTTTATTATGGCAAAATACACGGTCATAGCTGGATAAAATTTGAAACTAAAATTTTGGAGCTGCTTAGCATTTATATTGTTCTATTCTCTTTTTATAAGAATCTCTTTTTATATTCCATTGAGATGTTGTACTACATGCATCTCAATGTTATATTTGTAGCCGCTACATAAATATAATTAGTAAACATCCATCTATCTACCGGTTTTCGTGTAACAGTGTTTTTACTTTCAACTTTACTTACAACTCGAAACCCTAAAAACACTAGTGATTATTCGAAGTGACATCTGTCACAACAGTCGAAATCATTTATCTTATCTCTGTGACGTCACGGTTCATAGCGTAAATATAAGAAAGGTGATATTAACCTTAGGGTCTTACGATTCAAAATTTGGGTAGACCGAAGACCACAATTTCTTTAAATTACACAACTTATATACAGGGTGAAAACAAAGTGATAATTCTTTAGGGTCACATGTAGCTGTTACATGTGTCCCTTTTATACAGTTCACTGTGTAAAGCTCTGGTTTCCTCCAAGAGCGGTGCCGTCGTGTGGCGGCCGTGATGCAGCGGTGAATGACGCCACTAGAACGTTGTCTGTGGGCCCGGTATGGCGCGGTTTCCTAGAGAACGGTGTCAATTACCGTTCTCTAGGAAACCGCGCCATATTGCTCACATGGACTACGTTCTAGTGACCACATTCACCGCTGTATTGCGGCCGCTGCATGACGGCGCCGCTTTTAGAGGAAACCACAGCTTAAGGCTGCGTTTCCACTGAAGCGGAGCGGAGCTTAGCGATGCCGAATTGACCGAATTGAAAGATTTCGAGGCGATTCGGGCACCGCTAAGCTCCGCTCCGCTTCAGTGGAAACGCAGCCTTAAGTGGCGGGGGTGAAAGCGCAACTTTTTTTTGCAGCCCGGGCAAATTTTTGACATTCCGACATTTCTCGCAAAAAAATAAAGAGTCAAAAGTAACTATTTCAGCGCTGTATAGGTCTACCAGGATCTGATGGCGGATGACAGATTAAAAAAAATATATCATTGGTCATTGGATACATTTTTATACTTATTTGCATGTTTCACACACATAATCAGCCGCTATAAGGACACAAAAGGATCAAAATGTTTTATTCCAATTACCCCGGAGTTAATTTCTTTTCACACTTTTTGCCATCAGATTCTGGTAGACACGGCGCATTAATTTAATATTTACCTTTTAAACGTGGGAGAACAGTAATTTGATGTATCCGGCGTTCGAACACAAAAGCTAAATCTTTCTATTTTTTAACAACTACCTAAATAAAATCACACAATCGCAAGTTTCCACTTGATTAAATGAAAATCGAAGATTACAGTCTTTGTTGGATTTTTTCGGTGATAAATTAGTATATTCTAGCAATTAGCATGTCGCGAGCTTCCCGTTTCACCAAAATTCTATACTGGATGGCGTTGTTAAAACATTCAAATATTGAATGAAGGGGAATAATATATTATTATATGCAGGGGCCACATTACAACGTTTTCCCAATAATTATAATATGATGATTCTCAGATAATTGCACCTGCACCACACCTGCTCTGGGGCTAAACAAACACGTTTTTCATCTTTCAATTATTGACAATAGCCTACAATAAATTTAACTCCACATTTGACTCGTGACAGAAAATCAATTCCATATATTATTTTATCGGCGTTTCTATAAAGAATCGATAATTAAAATCTTGACTAAAAAACTAGGCCTTTACATCCGTTATGGATGATTTATACAGTATTTTTCAGAGCGAAGTAACCACTCCTCAAATACTGTAGTGCCTGGGACAAGATTTTTAAATGTCCGTATGGTTGCCCAAGCGCATACGGCATTCTCGCATCATAGTCGGCGTAGTCCAGAGGAAAGAACTAGTCAATACGTCTGGGACCAACTATGTGCGGGTTTCCTCGCGATGTTTTCCTTCACCGTACAAGCGTCCGTATTATGTACTTGAGATCAGAAAATGTCTCATAGATACACGCCTCCATCCGGGTTCGAACCTGCACCCTCTAAGAGTGCGAACCAAAGGTCTACCCATTAGGCAACGGACGCTCTAAATCTCGACTAAAAGCTTGTACTATTACATTCTATTCTGTGTTAAAAGTGCCGGTTGGCAGCTGCGGGCGACATGAAGCGGCGGCAGACGACGTATCGTCGTGACACTATTTGTTTCTATGTATATATTTCTATTAAAGTGTCGCTAGCTAGTGTCGCGACGACACGTCGTCTGCTGCTTCATGTAGCCCGCTTCCAACTTGTACCTTAAGCCCCTCCACATTACAGACTTTAACGCCTTCGTGGTCTAGTGGTATAGAGCGCGGCTCTTGACTCGGAGGTCGTGGGTTCGATCCCGCGTTGGAAACATGTTATTTCCAAGTTTGGTTAGGACAATGCAGGCTGATCACCTGATTGTCTGACAAGTAAGATGATCCATGCGTCGGATGGGCATGTAAAAAGTCGGTCCTGCGCCTAATCTCTCGCCGGTCGTGTCGGTCTTCCGTCCCACTGGGTTATGAGAGTAAAGGAATAGAGAGTGCTCTGGTGTACTGCGCACACACTTGGGCACTATAAAATTTCTCCTGCATAGCTGGCCTGGTTTTGATGAAACCGGCCACCGTCACCGAAACCGGTGTGGGAGCTATTATCATTATAGACTTACAGTCTATACAGAATATGGTAATATAAACTGAAAAGTCGTGACAATGTGATTGTAAGGAAATAATCGTAACGACCTTGGGTCGTTGACGCTCGCCCGCTAATGATACTCATCACACTAAACGCTGGACACACAACACGTAATATCTGTGTTTGCATACTCTATATATAGTTAAAGAGTCAACTACATGTTTTCGGCTTTTGATCTATTAGGTCACAGGGTGTAACAAAACATAGCGATAATAGGTTAGGGCGTGTCTGAGTCCCCTGTGGCCTGTACATCAGCGTTGACAGAGTAACTTTTTTTACTTTTGTATAAGAAAACTGATACAAATCACAATAAAATCGCAGCGCTGCTACTTTCTACCCTCAAGTATTATCACTTAGTTTTGTTACACCTTGTATAGTTAAAGAATCAACTATACATGTTTTCGGCATTTGATCTGCTGATCCACCAGCCAACACGTTTTTAAGCCTTTTTATAGAACAACCGATCAAAAGTATGGAATTCACATTACACGAGCTTCGAAGTCAACTTCATATTATCGAACGCTTATGTCATTTCCATACATTTTATCGGCGATTCTGTAAAGAAGCGCCGAAGAAATCGTCTTGGTTAATTGGCTAGCTTACTTAGAAGCGTAGGCACAAAACCAACAGGGAATATTAAGCAAAGGTCGGAGCAGAGGTGCGTACTAGCACTACAGCTACTACAGTAAATAATCCGACCACAATCCGACACGTTGCACACATCATAACTGAATATTGACAGAATCGTTGTCGTTAGTGGAACCAAACTTTTTGTTTGTATAGACAAACAAAACGTTTGGTTCCACACACTGGTGCTACAGCGGGTGGTGCTCTAGCATGAAAACATTGCATCAATTCTACTGTCGTCTGTCACCACGGAACTAAATTAGCTCCATGTCTGTCACACTCAAATCTCAATAGTACCATAGAGTAATAAAAGTATCATAGAGTAATAAAATATAAAAGTTGACGTTTTCCGCCCAGAGGTGAGAAAAGTTAATTTCATAATATATGTGCGGATAAGTCTCTTCTCAACGCAAGCTCTCCCATGTAAAGGAAGATTTTTCGAGTCTGAAAATAAATATCTAAACTTCTTTATGTAAGCAGTAGATCGTATGCCCAAATATCTGTAGTTTAAATATTATAATTATTAATTAGCGACCCGCCCCGGCGTCGCACGGGTATAAAATATATTTTGTTTTATAATATTTACGACGACTTTGTTTTATAATATTATGTATGTATACTGTATAGATATTCATACCCAACTTCCTCAAAATCTATTTAGCTGTTGGATAAAGAGGTAACAGACAAGCTGACTTTCGCAGTTATATATAGGTACACTCGAAAAGCTTAACTCGCCTTCTGCAATCGGGAAATGATTACTAGTTACGCAATGAAATATGTAAGTTAAACGATATCAACATGAAATCGCAATAACTCTATAAGTCGTGTTAATTCCAAGCGAGAGAACATCAAAGAGGAACTACACAGGCGTACAAATTAACTCATTTCATATTACATTTGAGCTGTGACTGAAACCAATTATTTACCAGCTTTGATTGAAATAGACACAAAAGTTGTACCTTCTATAGTTTGAAATGGTGTGAATGTAGAAACCAAGACGTATATATTCAAAAATCTTGTGACGAGTATTCGAGCAAAAAATTGGAGAAAAATGTAGAAAAAACGGAGATCTTTCTTACATTTTCCTCGTGAAACGTGGGAGAGCCATGCTTCGGCACGAATTCGAAAAATTCGGTGAGTTTACCGGAGGCCCAATTCCCTTCCCTTCCCATCCCTACCCTCCCCTATTACCCTATTCCCTCGTAAAAAAAGGCCGGCAACGCACCAGCAGCTCTTCTGATGCTGCGAGTGTCCATGAGCAACGGAAGTTGCTTTGCATCAGGTGACCCGTTTGCTCGTTTGCCCCCTTATTTCATAAAAATAAAAATTGAGCTACGTGTTAACTGATTGTTATGAAATTATGTAACACAGATTAGAGTAGACCACAGGAAGGAGGCTACATTTTTGCGGAAAAATGTACGGATCCCGAAAAATATCTTATTTTCGCGGGCGGAGCCGCGTGGAATATAATATTAAAGGTACTTTATTAGGCTTGCCGAAAATTCGCGTTGAGTACGCAATAATATATTATGCTGAGTTGAGTTGAGCCACCAATTTGGTAAAACTTAGTTTGAAACTAATATTATGTTGGTACTTTACTATTAGTTATTACTAGATGAAGCCCGCAACTCCGTTGCGCCAAAATTCGTGTAACGCGCGGGAACCGCACATTTTTTCGGGATAAAAACTATCCTATGTCCTTTCTCGGGACTCAAAGTATTTCAATGCCAAATTTCAGCAAAATCGGTTCAGCGGTTCGCGCGTGAAGAGGTAACAGACAGACGGACAGACACACTTTCGCATTTATAATATTAATATGGATATCTAGAGTTAAATCAAACAGTTTCCTTTCTTTGTCAGAATGACAAAGAAAGGAAACAAAAGGGAACAAAAAGGGACAGAAATGTCATTACCGAAGTGTCACAAAACAAGACAGCGTGTCACACACACACTATTCTAGCTACTGGAGTCATACCCATAGACATAATATATACTGTCGTAAAGACCACCTGACAACTCGAAAATGCGTGACCATTTTTGATCTGTCAATGTGTGCGTGTGCTAGTGATGTATATTTTACTATCGATAGTATAGTATTTTGCTATCGATAGTTTAGTCCGTTCGAGTTATTTTACCTGAGTTTCTATAAGAAATAAATAATATGCAACTTTGATAGATTTGTATTTCAAATTAGGTATCATAAATTTTAATTGGCAAAAAAAGGTGACGATTGAAAAGTAGATACACATTTTCTTTTGGAATGATTTTTCAATCGTCGGATATGTTATGACATGAGGTTCTTATAGGGGTAAATAATTTACACTTAACACATTATAAAGTTACTTATTTATTACTCAGGTAAAATCTATCTGGTAAATCAGTCCTTACATTGAAAGTAAACGTTGAAAGTAAACAACACACATAGTATATTTTATTTTATTCTTAAATTAAATACAATTATTTTGAACCGACTTCCAAACAGGAGGAGTCTAGACGTTCGCCTGTGGATATATTTTTATGTATGTTCAACGATTACTCCGCCGTTTATGAACCGATTTTCAAATTTTTTCTTTTGCTGTACATTGTATTGTTCCGAGTAGGTATCATGTTCACAAAAGTGGTGGTCTGGTGATGGAAACAATGAGAAATCGAAGTGACTCCTTGATATTCAAATGGGAACATATGGTTCCAGAAAACGTTCAAAATCTTTCGATTAATAAATTTAAAAAAGTAGTCAAAGAACGTTTTGTGCCAAAGCCAAAATGATTTCATAATTGATGGCACATCTTGGGAGTAGAATGCTGAATGACTGCTTGCAAGGCTACTTCTACATGACTTACAATTATTATGTATCTATCTATGTTTACATTGTATACATTATAAAGTTACTTATTTATTACTCAGGTAAAATCTATCTGGTAAATCAGTCCTTACATTGAAAGTAAACGTTGAAAGTAAACAACACACATAGTATATTTGATTTTATTCTTAAATTAAATACAATTATTTTGAACCGACTTCCAAACAGGAGGAGTCTAGACGTTCGCCTGTAGATATATTTTTATGTATGTTCAACGATTACTCCGCCGTTTATGAACCGATTTTCAAATTTTTTCTTTTGCTGTACATTGTATTGTTCCGAGTAGGTATCATTTTTAGTTACAGCATTGTAAATTTTGTTTTAAAAGATTATTTTTTTTCTCACTTTTTTTGGTAAAAAGTGGGCGTGCGAGTTTCTTACGCCGGTTCTTCTCGTCGGCTTAGTTACCGAACCGGTGGTAGGCACCATGTATTCTGAAAATATATTTTATTTTAGATTTGTTCAGAAATAAAGCAATTTTGATTTTGATTTTTTAAAACACCAACTGTAAGTATAGAAAACGTTAAGGACAGCTAAAATGAGTAAAATTATTATTTTTAAACAAAAAATTAAAACCGACTTCCAAGGCAATGACAATAGTAATATTATACTTAAATGAACTAAAAAGTATTAAATAATTCTTATTCTGTACTCAGTATAATTCTGTTCTCAATCTTCATTATTTTGCAATCGGTACCAGCTAACCTAATCGCCAGTTACTTAGGACTGGTACCGACTTCAAAATTATGAAGATTGAGTACAGAATAAGGATTATTTAATACTTTTTAGTTCATATAAGTATAATCTTAAATGAACTAAAAAGCATTAATTGCTTATTTTTAATAATTGCTTCAGTAACAAGTGCAACAGTATGTCAAACTTACTGGCACAAATTAAGTTGGGATAGCTCCTTTACCAAAATAGTATTTATTCTAATTTTTCTTTAAAAATTTTCAATGAAATGTTTGCTACATATTGTTGAATTTTTCTTGGGATTCCAACCAACACGCCCAATTATTTTCAGCCATTTTCCTCTTATTAGAGGATCTTGAGGGAATCTGTAAAACAAATGATTATGATATATAAATATAAACCTTCCTCTAGTTTTAGAGTCACTCTATATTATAGTAGTTATATTATATTAGCTATATTATAATATACTATTAGTTAAAATAAGATAATATGTCCTTTTAGTCCGGCCGCACATTATCCGAATTTGTGATCATTAAAATTCGGACGCCCCGCCACGCTCATACATTTTGACACGTCAGAAATTCTTTTAGTATAATGGGTCTACAACAAAATGTATGAACAGAGTGCGTTCCGCCGGGCGTCCGAATTTTTCTGATCAGAAATTTCGGATAATGTGCGGCCGGGCTTAAGGTGATAATAATAAAGGTAAATGATTTTTATTTTAGATTTATGTTATTGTAAAATATCGATAAGCATATTGATAAATTTGATTCAAGCACTAGCGTATATGTAAGAAATTTTGATGAAAAATTTTTCTTCAAAATTTGTGTAATATAGGAACAATAGTACCTTTAGTTACGCAAAATATGAAAGTAAAAGGAAGGATTCACAATATTTTATTTGAAATAGAGAACTAAAGACCAGAATATAGCAAAAATAAACACATCGTAGCAATTAGGACATGAAGATTAATTGCGGGTGAAATGTATATTTTTCAGGATTATTCCTATGATTTACACTGCAATCACTCACAGCACAAGTTATTATTGTTATATATATATTAGTATTTGTTGAAAATAACATACGATTTAAATAATAAATTGCAAATACCGAAAGGGCATAAAAACGATTGACGACTTTTGACGACCTGTCAAATAAAAGTTGTTACAATTTTCATTAGACTGCCTCTCTTTTTTCATCTTGTTATAATTCCATAAAGGATTTTCTTCTCTCTCGCACTCTTTGTTGGTCTTTAGGTATATATTATGTCTATGGTCATACCCATACGCAGAAATGACACATCAATACATAGATTAGGCTCAAGTCACACCGAAATGACAGCGGCGCGACTGCTCGCAACCGACCGGCGATCGCGACTTGTCGCATGCTACTTCTATGCTTAGTTTATACAAGGAATCTTGTTTGTACTTGTAGGAAAGAATGAGACCTGCCCCCTTAGCATACGCTAACGAGATATCTCGTGGATATCTCACTCTCGAGCGTAGTGAATTAGTCGATATCGATAATATATATCTCTTTTTCGCTAACATGCAGACGTCGAGACTCGAGAGATAAATTTCTCTTTCGTATATAGTAAGTATATAGACAAAAATAGCACAATATATAAAAAAACTAAATTATTTCTAATTTTGACGACAGAGGTACGAGAAAAAATGTATGTCATGTTAGGATCAACAGAGATAAAGAGATAAACCAGTAAACTGGGAGAAAACGTGTAGAGTGAGATATCTCGTTGGCGTATGCTAGCACGGCTGCGGAGAGCAGGGGCGGTAGGCAAGACACTACCACCAGCCGCCTGCGACTACTCTATGCTACGTTCCAAGTGATACTATGTATTACAATAATGAGGATAAAGTTTTAAATCACCTCCGCCTTTGTGGTCCAGATGGTTTAGAGGGCGGCTCTTGACTCGTAGGTCGTGGGTTCGATGCCCGCTTTGGAAACATGTTACTTTTTGGTTAGGACTTAGAACTTAGAACAATACAGGCTGATCACCTGATTGTCTGACAAGGAAGATGATCCATGCGTCGGATGAGCATGTAAAAAGTTGGTCCTGCACCTGATCTTCCGTCCCACTGGGTTATTATATAGGAGTAAAAGGAATAGAGAGTGTTCTTGTACTGCGCACACACTTGGGCACCATGAAATTACTCCTCCTTTTCAATAAAACCGGCCACCGTCACCGAAACCGGCGTGGGAGTTATTATTAAAGTTTGAAATAATATTATGAACCTGACAACGCTTGCCACTGCACTGCCGTCCACGGCCATTTCGGTGTAAATTGTGATTTGAGCCTTAGGTTCAATTTATAATAGCGCAGAGTCGAAGCGAAGCGAATTCCCAAAACTGAACACCGAAAATTCAACCTTAACTGAGAGCGCAACGCATACATTTTTTCTGCGAGGCCAATCAGCGTTGGTCGAGCTCACTCACGCGAATTCGCGCGAATGCGCACGCATTTTTAAATTCTCAGAAGTCATAAAGTGCGTTAACGCTTTGTTGCTCAGTTTTAATAATTCGCTTCGATGCGCTTCGACTCTGCATTAGTATAAATTGACCCTTAGGGAAAAGATATTATTATAAGAAATATAACATTATTTAGGTACCCAATAAAGTGTATTGTAAAACATTTTATTACGTTTTTTTAATCATTTAAACCGTGCTTGGTTATTTCGAAATAAGATTACATACATCCACGATGATATGATAAAAATATTATGAGTTTGCTTGCTGCTTTCCTTACGCTATCTCCATTTTTAAAGCGGCCATAGTTAAACGTTAATTCCTGTCAAACATACGAATATGTATGTTTGACAACACGTTTTGACGTTTCAACCCCTCTGGGTAGAAACGTCGTAAAAGCTATTTTGTCCAAAATAAGTTTTTAACGGTTTCTAAAGGTGAACCTACGCATACTTATCAGCACGCACGCGCCGTACGCGCCGCAAGAATTCGTTGTATATGAAACAATGTGAAACCTCGCACGAATGTGCGCACCGACGCGACGCGACGCGTAGGTACGCGCCGCATTTCGTGCAATATGCGGTGCGTTCGACGCGTATGGACTATGTTGCTGACAAATGTGAGATCAGCTTTAATCAGAATATTTTATTTATATTATTTTATTTATTATACTTATAAATTAAGCGAGTCAAAAACTGTACAGAAAATAAACTTATCCGTTTTTGTTTTTCGGCCGTACTGAAAAATGCCCTTTTGGTTTTTACTACGTTCCATCCCAGGAGGGTCGAGTCTTATGACTCAATTGCTTTCCAATTTAATGTCATAATAATATTATATTATATACCTACCTACTTAAGTTTTAAGTCTATGTTATATAGTATTAGTAACTTTAAATTTTAATAATATTATTAGTAGTAGCCGATACACAATGCTAAACGGTTCGAGATGATACCGCTTCGCTCGAATTGCTGAACTAAAAATTAATTAAGTGTCTAACACACCATGCCGAAGTTCCGCGGCGGAAGTTCGGCATGATTTCGCCTGCAATATATTTTAAATTACCGATGACACACCTGCATACCGAAATTCCGTCGCGTTATATTGTATGATTTGTATGCGTTTGACATCGCTGACGTAATCATGCCGAACTTCCGCCGCGGAACTTCGGCATGGTGTGTTTAGATACTAAAACTGTGAAAGGAATTAGGAATGTACGCAGCAAAAAAATCACCGTATTTTGTTTTGCAATTAAGATAATATGATTGGTATAATGTCATATGGGTTCAACGTACCTACTCAAAAATTTCATGATAATAGCCCTTTTTGGATATTACTATTTTTACAGATAAAAAAAATTTACACGTTAAATTTATTCAAAGTTAGCCGTTATCCAACAATGGGACAGTATAGGTTAATAATAGTAATTTCAGGTACTTTGTTCCAGGTCTCAGAATAATTATGTTCATCTTGATGTGTATAACGCGGACTAACACTAAGAACTATCTACAAACTGAGTGTTCCCTGAGTGTGTACAGTCATGGGGCCCACTGTAATTACACCAAAGCCTATTTGGTGTGTAAGAACGGCATCAGCAGTTACTGGCTACAGGCTAATAAGTAAGTATCAAGTTTATACTTTAAAGGCGAGCCCACACTAAGGGTTAATTCAGACCGCAACGCGACGCGACGCGTAGATGCATTACTAAATTTATATGGATTTGACAGATTCGCAAGACGTGTGACGCAATTGAAATCTGTCTAATCCATACAAATTTAGAAATGCATCTACGCGTCGCGTTGCGTTCTGAATCAACCCTTAAGCAACACAACGCGGCAGCGACGCGACGCGACACTACACGGCCCTTTGTATGAAATAGTATGAAGCAAGCCGCTCTACGCGGCAGCGACGCTACACGACACAAAACGTCAGTTTTATGAAATGTGGCGTTTTCAGTGCATTCCAGTGCCCGTTTACATTATTCAGCGCTGGATTATAATCACTGGACTGGAATTATGTACTTAAGTCAAGTAATACTGCAATTATTTGGGTGGCATAACATAGGGAATAAGTTTCAGCTCCAATTTGTGAGTTGTACAAGTTCCGTATATTTCAACTCCGTTGCGCCTAAATTCGTTTATCGCACAAAAACCGTACATTTTACCGGGATAAAAAGTAATCTATGTCCTTTCTCGAAATTACAAGTATATATTTATCAAATTTCATCAAAATCGGCTCAGCGGCTTGGCTGTGAAGATGTAACAGACAGACATAACTTTCGCGTTTATAACTTTAGTATGGATTAGGTTGATTAATGCATTGTACCACCAGGAAATCAATTCATAGACAGCGGGCCAAGATTACTATGTTAAGCCGTATAATCTGACTATATACCCCGCGTTCCATTCAGCGTTAAAAACGATCAAATCACTCAAAATGCCTCCTATTTTGAGCGTTTTGATCGTTTTTAAACGTTAAATGGAACGCGGGGCTTGTATATAACATAGGTCTGTCATCTGCTTAAAATGTTTTAGTACTATGTACCAATAACACGTATCCTAAAACTTCTTCAGGCTCCTTTATCATTAATTTCTAGCTGAAGCTAAAAAGTTCAGTGTGAACTATACTGCTGCCAATATAAATGTAAATAATAACACAACTTGATGGAGTCGCAATCTTTGTTTACCAGTATAAATTGAAATGGAGTGTTAAAATATCTGACAAGGAATTGGCGTAGGCCGCCTACCACGTAGCATTATCGGCGTAGCATGTTATCTTGGTCTACAATGAAATGGATGTTTAAATAAGGTTTAAATACATAAATCTGACATAAGTATTTAACTATACTTATTTATAAGGATTTGCCTTATATTTTTGGTTTTTTGTGAATGTCACCGGCTAAAAAGTGACTGTGACATTTGGAAAGACAGACGGACAGACATGACAAATCGATAAGGGTTCAGTTTTTTGTCATTTGGCCACGGAACCTCCTAAAAAAGTTTCGTGTCAATTTCGGGGTTTTCGATAGGTTTTCGGCCATGCCAAAGCCATTGCGCTCATCCTTTCTTCGATAACTTTATCGTTACATTAAAGATCAGACTTAAGTGACCTGAGTGACAATAAAAAGTAAGATCAGCTAGTCTGATACAGAATGTAATAAATAAATGACAATAATTAAGAAATTAGGGTTAACGTTATTTAAACTAGTTGCGCTAAAAGTTGATCTGGCAAACATATCCCATACAAATCTCAAATAAAAATATTCTCTCAGTGCTACTACTTTCCCAGTGAACTCTATGCAGACTCATACACACCCTAAAGTATTATTACTTTTGCATTACATCCTGTTTAAGATTTACCAAAAAAATATTTCAGGCGGCTGATAAAGCACCTGCAAATAGTATCCTGGCCTGGGCCATGTCTGAACGTGGACCACCTGGAGCTGAGCTTCCCCCACCTGGAGATCCTCGACATCATAAACTCCACAATCCTCAGAACATTCAAGGGGAAATTTAATCAAGACAGCAATATACAAGTAAGTAGCACATACGCATAATAAATACTTGTTACATGTTAAGGCTTCGGCCAAACCTTCGTTTCAGTATCGTGGAACGCGGGACGGGAGCGTCTGCTACGCGAAACTGGTGTGCACACCTGCCGCGCGACTATGGTGCGAATCCGTAGATTATTCCCGCTCTGCTGTCGACGCGAACATCCCGCGTTGCAGAAGCTCCCGCTTCGCAGTCGCTTTGATCGCGTGGGTTTGGCCGAAGCTTAAATGCTAGCAAACATTTTTGTTTAAGACGTTTTTGTCGATTATGAGTTTTTCATTCTTGCAATGCTTTATTTATCTTAATATTATAAGAGCTTTTATACTTTTACCTGAATGTTTTTGTAGTGACTGAATAAGAGCTAAAAAATAATAATAAATGCCTAAAAAATTTGCAAAATTTTGCGTCTGATGCAAAATTTTGGATTTCTTGGGGCCTTGGGGCCTTGATTCTCATACCTTGAAGGTTACCAGATTGACATGATGTGAAGCGTCTATAGATATTATTATAACATTCCAGACATTATCGATGCACGGTCTCCCTCACCTGTGGGAGATAGAGCCCGAGGTGATAGCGGAGATGAAGGAGCTGCGGCTGCTGAACCTCACCGGCAACGGCCTCAGGCACATGAAGGAAAACTTTGTAAAGAGCCCGCTGCAATTGGAGAAAGTGTTCCTTGCAAGTAAGGGCTTCTACACATAACTGCAAATTCGCATCGCATCGCAAATATCTGCGACAAAATTAATAATAGATAAAAATGACATTACGATGCGAATATGCGATGCGATATCGCCATTCCAGTCCTATTTTTTCACTCATTTCCTGAAGGTCGCTTGGATCTGGGAATTACAAGGTTATCAGCGAACACAAACACAATTACAATAGTTATTATTAATAGAGTAAGAGCCCGCGAGAACCAGACCTTCCTTCGTTTCGTAAAGCTGAAAGTTTACCTGTTTGTAACCGTTATGCTAAATACTCACATACTTGAAGTATACTTCCGAAGCCGCGGTTTGGTCGTCAACACATTTAGCATTACTCTATCGAGTAAGCTCGCCGTTCAGTATTCACCGAACGAAAGATGATCAAAGATGTCACTAAGGAGAAGGTCGACTCGCGCCACTCGAAATCACGTCCACACGCTGAGTAAAGCACGACTGCTCGCGTCGAGTAAGTTCGAAGGAAACATCGAGCTGGCTCGACGCGACCCTTCGAGCTGTGAATTTTGCGGTCCACACGGTGGTTTTTGCTCGATTTGTAGTAAAACTAACGAGTAGGACCGTATGTGAGTACTTAACATTACAGAGATAAGAACGACCAGCAACAATGGAGTTTCGGTCGCGATTACTTTAGGAGGTATCCAGTTCTGAAGGTATACCTGACCTTCGAGAAAGAGTAAATCTCAATTTCATAGCTTATATTCTTCGCGGTAAGTGGAGGAATCTCGCTTCCAGTGCCGGATATTTGTGACAGTTGCTTTCCTATTCTAGGCACCCTCAAAGTCTATATTAAATTAAGAAAGTTTAAGAGTGGGAAGCAACTGTTCTGATTCTTGACATTTGCGAGACTTTTGAAGCGGGAGTTGTTAAGCTATCTCATAGCTTTTATAAATTCCGTAACGAAAATAAACCTAATTATTATAATTGCACAAGTTGATAAAAAATGCTATGCGATAGCTTTAATGCGGCAGTCCCCAAAATCCGAATGTCACACGAACTTTTTTTTTCTTTATTTAAAATTAATATTATTTTTCTTTTTTCATAATTTCAGATAACAAATGGGACTGTAGCAACGGTGGTCTCGACTGGCTGGCGATGGAGAAGGAGAGCGGGCGCACGCGGACCCGCGTGAAGGACTACTACAGGATACTGTGCCACCATCAGCTCTACAAGGGGAAACCTTTGCACACCGTCATGGATATTATCAAGGTGAGAAGCAAAATAGCATTCAAATTCAAGCCTTTATTGCCAGAATGTTGTTGATATAAAGGTCTTAATTAATACTTAGTTCTAACATTCTGCTATAGTAACAATAATATAAAAAAGGTAAAAAAAAACTTTACGAAGTTCCTTATCGCGCGTTGCGAAAGGGGGCTAGACGGAAAAAGTTGTAACGATACTTTTTTAGTACCTGCAAAGTAGGGACTAGGGGCATAGGGCGTTGATACGGCGATGACGTCAACTGAAGGGATAAAATTCTACCATTCCTCTATGGCGGAAAATTTGTTTTTTTTTTTAGCTGGGTGTGGTGGCGGTACTCTTCATTAATTTTTTTTAACATAACTTTGCTGCATCCGGGTGTCTCTTGACCTCTCAAGTTTTTTTTTTAATAATTGTGGTTATTTATTTTGTTTTTTCCAGATGGTGCGCGAGACCTGCCCCCAGCCCTGCGCATGCGCGATGACGCACGTGGTGTCGGACGCGGCGGGGACCGTCATCCCGCTGATCACGGTGGACTGCGCCCGACGCCGCCTGACGGAGCCGCCCGCCGCCCTGCCGCCCAACTCCACCACGCTCCGGCTAGAAGGGAACAAGGTAACATGATATGAGCTAAATGACTTTATACGGGTCTAGTTGATGCCAGCCACTCCGTTGCACCAGTTTATGTACCATCGAGGAAATTGATTCCTATTTCCTAGGCAGTTGACGGACCTACGTCAATTGGTCGAGGTGCCACAGTTGTTATTCAAAATTCAAAGATGACGCATCGTGAGTTTCTACGACGCGACGTCGTGCCGTGTATCGTAGCACGTTACGATGTCGCGACAGTTTTTTAAGATGCTCGTCGTAGATTCCCACGACGCGACGTCGCATCGTGAAACGACGCCGCATCGTGGTACGACACAACGTCGTATCGTGTTTATGTGTCCCGGTCCTTATGTCAATTCCATGTTAGCTGTGAATTGTGATCGGTCGGCTGAGGATTGACATAACTCAACCAAACTACGTAGGTCCGCCATTTGCCTATGAATCAACTTCTCTGATAGTACATTTTCCGGGATAAAAAGTATCCTATGTCCTTTCTCAGGACTCAAAGTATCATCTCCACCCAGCAAATTCGGTTCAGCGATTTGAGTGTGAAGGTAACAGACAGACAGACACACTTTCGTATTAGTATGGGTTATCTGATTATTACTCGTCCAACAGATATCAACGATCAGACACCTGGTCCAGAACCCTCAATATCGTCGTCTGATGGACCTGTACCTGGACAACAACACTATACACTCCATCAAGGAGCTGGAGGGCACCGAGTGGTTCACCACATTCAGGGTTCTCAGCTTAAGAGGAAACCTGCTGAAACAAGTAATATTTTTTAAGTTAAATTAATTCTTGTACGTGAGAAAATATGTTAAAGCAATGTATTACCTACCTACAGTACCTGTATTAACTTTGATTGTGATAGGTGCACGTGATTAGTAATCAGGAGAAAGTAATTAGTGTGGACAGCGATTGATTAGTGCAAGTCCTTTACTTTCTCACTCATCACTAATCACCGGCACTCACACTCATCAAAGTGAATACAGGCCATACTTAATACAAAATCGTCACGTTCTTCGTTCACGCGCCTACTATGTTTTGTTCATATAGGTACTTGAACTGTCTCGCTCTATTTTATGCATAATATCTTCATTCCTTTTGGTCTAAGAGCCGATGGGTGGTCGACCTTCACCGATCTGATAACCAGATGAGACATATTTTTTATCAAATATAATTTATAAACAAATATATTAATGGATTTTTTAAAACTTTCATTCTTTTGATAATCAAATGAATTTTATTTCACTGCTAACAGTGAAATAAAATTCATTTGATTATATATTATATAACACCTACGAATTTAAAACTATGACATATTCGCTGGACGTGTTCCTCTTTGGTCATATTGTTGTTTGTGTTTTGGCACATGCGATTAAAATTGTCAAAATCAGTATATTATAAGTTTATGGTCAGAATCCAATTTTGATATTCCTAGTGAAACCCGACGAATTTGACAGATATTGAAACCTGTCCGTCTCTTTGCAGTCGAACTACTGGTAGTTATGTCTATTGTGTCCCTAGCATACACAGTTTTTTTAATTACCAAATTTTTAACATGCTTTTACTAGCTTCACTTGTAACTGTGTATGTAAGAAAACCTTAGAATCTTAATTTGACTTACTTCCCGGTCTTCGATATGGATAAAATTTTGCACACGCTTTGAGTTCTGATGACAATACACATGACTAGCTAAGAAACGTCATTACAAATCCAATATGGCGGCCTCCCTAAGATGGCGGACAGGCTATTTGAAATGCATCCCTATGATAATATATGGGTATCAAATGAAAGGGTTTGCTGTCAGGAATACAAAAATTGTCACGTGACTTAAATCCAACATGGCTGACATCTAGGATGACGGATTGGCTATTCCCTATTTGAAATGCACCCCCATGATGTGGGTATTAAAGTGCGTGCTAAAAGCATGTTTTTTTTTTGTTTTATAAACTATTATAATATTATTGTTTCACAGATCCCCGTGTACGCGTTCGACAAGGCTTTTCAGAGCAACAACAACATAATGAATGTCTACCTCGGCCACAACCCGTGGCGCTGCGACTGCCACTTCATCCCCCGCTTCCAAGGCCTGCTCCTGAAGTACAAGAGGGTCATCCGCGACCTCCCCGACATACGGTGCTCTAAGTCCGACGACAAGACCATCTCCTTGGTCCAGGTGAGAAGTGATCTCAAGCAATAAAGGAGTTGACCACACCTGATATTATAAATGCCATTAAATGCGGAAGTGTGTCTCTCTGTCTCTCTCTTCACGCCCAAATCACTGAACCGATTTTTCAGAAATTTCGTATGGAGATACGAGTCCCGGGAAAGGACGTTGGATATACTTTATCTCGGCACAGAATATATTATACTAGATGTCCCGCGCGGCTTCGCCCGCGGACGCGCTTAGGAATTTCACAGAAACCGTACTATTTTCGAATAAAAATAGCTATAAATACTCCTTTCACGTGGTTTACTCTATATAAGTGCCAAATATTGCTATAAAAATTGCTCCAGTAGTTCGTGAGATAAACAATTTCTAATATTTTCCCCGTTTTTACCACATTTTCCTGAGTTTCTTCGGTCGTATTAGTCTTAGCGTGATAATATAATATAATGCAGCCTATATCCTTACTAGATAAATGAGAAGAACACTGAAATAAGTTTTAAAATCGAACCTGTAGTTCCTGAGATTAGCGCATTCAAGCAAACATACTCTTCAGGTTTATAATATTAAATATATATTTTTTTTAATTATCGCTTGACAAACTCGAGCCTCGATCTAAAAGACTATGAAAAGGCTCATGATCATGGGTCGATGCATGGTATAATATTATGGTAATTTGCATAGTAACATATGCTTTCCGTTCTTAAAACAACGCCGAAACTCCCAAACTTGTATCTATAAATAACCAGAAGTTCTCTCAGCACCTTCACCTCAGGTATACCAGGTATACCTCGGTGCAAAATCTTACTTGTTTGTAGCAAATGCTTAGAATACTTCTCACGAAACCGAAGTCACCACATGTTTCCCCATAAATTTTGAGGAGTTCCCTCGATTACTTATGGATCCATCATCAGATCACCACTTTTGTGAATATAATACCAAATTGGGATGATACCCTATATACCAAAAGAAAAATTTTGAAAATCGGTTAACAAACGGCGGAGTAATCGTTAAACATAAGAAAACGAACATAGCACCTCCTCCATTTTGAAAGTCGGTTAAAATTGTAGCCTATGTGTTATTGTGATGTATAAGCTATATTATTGTAAAGTTTCATTAAAATGCGTTCAGTAGTTTTTGCGTGAAAGAGTAACAAACATCCATACATCCACACATCCATACATCTATACATCCATATATCCAAACAAACTTTCGCCTTTATAATATTAGTAGGATAGGATAGTAGGATTAGTAGTACCAAATTTCGGTATATATGTACGGTTCCCGCGTGAATGCGCGATAAAAGGAGTTGCGGACGTCGTCATCCTATTACTATTATAAATGCGAAAGTGTGTCTGTCTGTCTGTCCGTCTGTCTGTCTGTTATCTCTTCACGCCCAAACCGCTGAACCGATTTTGATGAAATTTGGTATGGGGATATTTTGAAACCCGAGAATGGACATAGAATACTTTTTATCGAAAAAATGTACGGTTCCGCCGCGATAAATGAATTTTGGCGCAACGGAGTTGCGAGCGTCATCTAGCATGAAATATATCTCAATAAATTGTCAAAAGAACTGAAAAGAAAACGCATTGCAATGTTTATATGAGATATTAAGGTTAAAATTGTTATGTTAAGTTTTAATAATTTGCTTCGATGCGCCTAGACTGCGCTAGTATAAATTGAACCTAATCGACCAGCGAAACGTGAGGTTCTCGCGATATTTTGATTTTGTGTTGAGCCGAACGGTAGCTGCAGTTAAAGTTACCACCGTAACAATCGCGGCGGGGCATTAATCATTATGTACGAGCGCGGAGCACCTGAGTGCGCCGTTTGACATACTGTATGTGGTCTGATCTCTCCCGCACCGGGCGACAATCTACAGGGTGTAAAAAAAAATAAGTGATAATACTTTAGGGTGTGTACGTGTTCCTTGTAGAGAGTTCACCGTGAAAGTAGCAGCGCTGAAAGACCAAAAATTTTTTTCACTTTTGTATGTGGAAACTCGTGACGCTCGAGCCCTTGCCCATACAAAAGTGAAAAAAATTTTTCGTCTTTCAGAGCTGCTACTTTCACAGTTAACTCTCTACAAGGAACACGTACACACCCTAAAGTATTATCACTTATTTTTGTTATACATTGTATATGATTGACAAGTTCATGTTGTGACACCCTAAAGTAAAATATTTTGTTACAGATAAGCACAATGCCGCTTGGCAACGTGTGTCACAGCGAGATGGAACTCCCCATAAGTCCGATCAACATAGTGAACATAGTGCTGCTCGCGTGTCTACTGCTGGTTGTCGGTAGATTCCTGTACGACTGGCACAGATTCAAGACAACGGGACAGCTGCCTTGGATATCTAAAATATTGCCTTGAAGTTTAAACAACTGTGGACGAATTGAAAGAGTAATTGAGGACCTTGAGGTGCGCGTTGAAGAAGCAAGAAAAGTGTGACGTGTAAACCAAAGGTCTGCAGATGTTTGGAAGCCCCTGATGCCCCTGAATCTGATGATGAACTATGTAACTCTGAGAATTAGTCGATTAATAATTAATTATTATGTTTGAATGTTACGAATTACGATAAATCACAGACGGACATAATATCTACGATAGGGTAAATATTGTAATAATGTGTCTACGTCATACTGTTTTCATCGAAGATTTTATCATATCACTGGATTGTAAAAGATTATTTTAGCTGCGTGATAGTATAAGAACGAGAAAAATAAAAAACTTTTGTTTTATAACTAGATATTTATTTGACCTAATCAACAGACCGCAGTCGAAGCGGCGCGTCACGTTTTTCGCCTACTGCAACATCATCAATACATTATAATATAGAACAAAATACATGAATAAGCAATGCGAAAAATATGACACACTTCGACTCTGTCGCAGTGTGCACTTCACACTACGACAGAGCCTTGCATAGGGAACTAAGTATGTATTTCGAACGCAGCTCTGGTGCCACAAAATACCTTTTTTTATGCGCAGGGGAAACCCATCATGGGTGCACCGGGCTGGGGATGTGGCTCAGTTAGCTGAAGCACCCCGAGGGTGAGTGAGACTCTTACCCACTAAAACCACCTGCGGTTTGCCTTCAGCCGTATACGGAGGGATGTCCTGGATTTGTCTAACACAGGACTCCCTCCACGACCGGCCGGTCTACCTCAAAAGGGACCGGACTTCTACCAAAGTAAGGGAACGCTCCGGCAAACTGAAGCGTTCCCCTCGGCGCCGGGACTAGCTAAGCCGCGCAGGTTCCCATCTTTGCCCAGAGCCCCGGATTAGACGGAAGTTTGGAGGTTCGCGTAACGACGCCTCCGCACTCCCGCGCTACGCCGGCGGAGCGGAACGGAGGATGGGTCATCCTCTCTGTTCCGCTCCGCAGTACCACAAAATACCTACTATAGTCGCAACTAACAAGCCTTAACCGAGAGTTAGCGAACTCACGGAGCGGATTTCGCCCGCGTCCGCCGTGGTTGCGGAGCTGCGGTTCAGTTCACTCACGAGACCGCTGATTTGTGCGGGCCCGCAGCCGCCGCGCCCGCAAACTCTGTGGGCGATGATCGCAAGACGCCCGGTTTCTACTATGATCGCCTACTACGGCTACTGCGATCGCCCGCTAAACTATCGCAGAGCGCTGGCGCAAACCGCCGAGGCTGCGGGCATCTGCGGGCGACCGCCGCCGCCCGCCGCCGGTGCAGTGGGAGCCGCAAACAACCGCACCCGCCGCGGGCGAAAAACGCGCCGTGAGTTTTGCTTAAATTTTTTACTTACAAAACTGTGTTCTACGAAGGCTGCGGGCCCACAACCGCGGCGGGCGCGTGAAAAAGCCGCTCCGTGAGTTCTTAGCCTTAGGGTCAATTTAGACAGCCCTTAGGGTTGATTCAGACGGCAACGCGACGCGTAGATGCATTTCAAAATTAGTATATTGTATTTGACAGATTGGCATGTCGCCTCGCGCGATTGGAATCTGTCAATTCCATACAAAATGCCGCGCTGCGTCTCGCCTCGCCTCGTCGCGTTGCGTTCTGAATGGACACGGTTCGTTTTAAACTGTTTTACGGGCCGCGCTTGCCAACAGCGCTGTTGTAAGCGCCACTGTAAATTGTAAAACGACACTTAGTGCGATGAGAATCTTATTTCACTTTTCCTTGAAATAATACTCTGCACTATGTACTTTTAAACAAACATGGACGATACTTGTCAACACCTGACTCAAGAGTCATGTTACGATCGTGCTGAACGCCGATCCGACGTCCATAAACAATGGGTCTCATTTCTGTGTCGTCATAAAATCCACTCAGCATTATACGAAATACGAATAACGAAAGCAACATTTCTGTTAGGTAATCAGTAATACTACACCTACATTTACAATACATACTAAAAACATTGAAATGAAATGAAATGAAATGAAATATTATTGCAAGAATGTAGTGCATTACATAGGTCTTCAAATTAAAAATACTGTTCTAAACATTCTGCCATCCAGGTGGCGTGCAAAAGTCAAAGTAAACATTTAATATAATATTGAAAATTAATTTATAGAATTACAAAATCGATTACAAAACGAAGTTCGTACTTAATTATTAAATTAGCATTAAAATATCCATTACAAGTCAAAATAAGTAAAATTCATAAAAAATAAGTAGCAAAATGTCATAATTACAGTAATAAATTCAATTATAATTATCCATTAGAAGTCAAAAAAATGTCAAAATTACAGTAATCAATTCAATTATAATTATCCATTAGAAGTCAAAATAATGTCAAAATTACAGTAATAAATTCAATTATAATTCATATATTCTTGGATACTATAAAAACTTTCTTCTGCAAACCACTTTGTAATTTCTCTTTTGAATACTAGGTTATTAAGGTCTTTAAAATGATTTGGCAATTTATTATATATTTTGATGGCATTAATGTATACATTTCGTTTAAAAATAAAAATCCTAAAATGAAGATATTTAATAATTCTTATTCGTAATAGGTATGTTCATACAATAGTCAAAATAACTTTAGTTGGCACTGGTGGTCATTGACCTTAAAAGTTTAAAAGAGACTTTAAGAGCGATGTGAAAAATGCTCGCACTGTATTCTGTTAAGGCCCTGTATTCCCAGAAACGGACAATTTTCAAGATTAAAAAGTGCGTTTTTGTGCCTGCAATTTTATAGTTTTTTGATCGTCGTTTTTTTATACATCAATTAAATTGAGTCAAACAAACGAAACGCCCTGGATATGTTCTTTGTCTTTAATTCAGTACAAATAATTATCTGAAAATTCCAAATAATTTGGACATAGTATGGCAATTTCGTTAAAAGAAGAGGTAACTTTAGGATTTTTTTCTATCGAGTGAATTTCATGAAATTGTGTAATGGAATATAAATTCCACTGTGTTAGATCCTTAACTATCACATAATATATATTTTTTAGAATAATTTAAATTACTATATTTTTATGTCTCCTGTCACGTTTAAATCTTGAAAATCGTCCGTTTCGGGGAATACAGGGCCTTAAGTAACTAAAAGAAAATCGAATTCTTATAATGATACATAAGTATTGTGGATTTATCGGAAAACTTTTAGGTACTTACCTTTTAGAATGATAATTTTCAATATTTTATGAATTAAAATCATACTTTAATAATAAATGAAAATAAAAAAATAATAAAAAAAATATACTAAGAGCTAATACCCAGGTTTACATAGAAAACGATGAAATATTATGACAAGTTTTTGGACAGGGAGTCAATGACCGTTATTGTCTAGATACACCGTGTACACTTTAGCTGTAAATAATAAGGGGGATATTAGATTATCATATATATTGGATCATTGAGTTAATGATATTGGATAATGTAATATAGACATATGATTCATTTCTTCCTTGATCATAGATTTTTGACATTTGCTGAGAGATTGGATCCAATACGGTCATAGAAATAGGTGTTGCCAGTTATTTAATATAAAAAAGAGTTTTTAATTTCTTGTTCGTTAATATGTTTCAAATAATGTAATGTAATTATTTTTCTAATTATATAGTTGGATAATCTTGCTGAAATAACAAAAAACAAGCCATATTAAAAATGACGATGTCTTTTGACAAATTAAATTCTCTCTAGATCTAGTAACCCTGACGTCAATACCTGTCAGCGTTAGCGCTCTCCATTGGCTATTGAAACCACATATGACGTAAAATAGGATCAATGAAATATGATAATGTAATATGCAGATATGATCAAATGATCATATATATTGGATCCTATTATAATATGATCATAGAAATGATCCAATATAAATGATAATGTAATACCGGGGGGTATTACATTCCAATATAAATGATAATGTAATACCCCCCTTATAGAAGATAGCGAAAATTGCTGAAAGGAATTCTAAGCATATTATTATTTCTCTTGAGTAGCGAAAAAGCTAAGCATTCGGGTGGCACATGTTTTATTTACGTAGGACGTAGGTATCGGTGTTAAGTGTCTCGGTCAGTCATTTGTTTTTATTAAAAATATTGTAAGTGGCACTTGACGTCGTAAATTTAGTTTTTTAGCCAAAAAAGTAGTGACGTCGATGCGATCCCGCCCAGCTTCATACGGGCTGTGGTACGGGTTTCAAAATTCAAATCAATAAATAACAATAAATTTATTAAAGTGGGTTGAGTTTTTTATTTAGCGAATTCCCAAAAACTGAACATAGAAAATTCAACCTTAACTCCAACCTTACTTCTGCGAGAGGGAGCGAACTCACGGCGCGGTTTTATCCCGCGCCCGCCGCGGTTGCGGGTCTGACGATTTTTTCCACTTTAAAACTTAATATTTAACAAACGGATCTTTAGGAGACCCCTAACGGGAATGATAATCAGAGATAATATATTGAATATTTATTGGGCGCAACTAATCGCGCGCACTTACACCCGATGACTGGCCGTACTGCCGTTTACATACATGAACAATACTCATACAATATACATATAATACCCCTACAATATTCCCCCCCCTTTTAAAAAAAAAAATTAGATACATACAAAGTCAAGTGAAAGAAAAAAAAATATATATATATTATGACATGATTGTGTACTTAGACACAGCTTACATGCATATTATAGTGCAGTATACGTTTAAAGTTATAACAAAACAAATATCATATTACTTATATCATAATAACTGATTACAAAGTGTGCATTACAATGGAATGCAAGTTCGTTTATCAAATTATCATGCACATATGCATACTACCTAGCCCTACGACCGAAGTCTTGGGATCAGTTTACAACTGCTAGGAGACACAACATAAAATGTTATACACGTACAAGTTACAATTTAAAACTTATCTAGCACTAAACGCGCGACACAATATAACACAGTATTTTCACTATACTTGCTGCACAGTATATGGGCGCTGATTTGCATTTCCCCCTTGGCTCAGCCCAACCGAAAGAGACGATAATCCGACTTGCTTATTAAAAAGCTTAATGGTATGCTTCTTGTAGTGCTGGTACAGCACATAGATGTACAGCATGACCACCGCTGCTATTACACAAAACAACATCACGTACACGTGGTTTATCTTACTATCCATTGCAATTTGTTGAGCGGATGCACTGTTCGCTCCGTTTTGAGCAATTATGATCTCTTGCTCTTTACTTTGGTTCTTTCCCATTATGCTCGCGAATATAGCAATGTTTAACTCGTAAAGTACAGATTACAAATGTGAAACAATTTCTGAAATAACACTATATTAATTGGACAATATACACTATTGCGCAACAATACAATACTTGCTAATTAATTTTAGAACTAGAATCAGCGTTTACGTTTAGCCTCCTTAGAAACCATAAGGGCAGGTACACACTATCATAACAATTATTTTTATTCCTACTCAAAGTCAAACCTAACAGGCCGTTTGATCAATCTACCGTGCCGGGAAATTTTGGGCTGCATCGTACATGACTTACTTGCAAAATCAGAACTAGGAGTTTGACCCTCGTTATTTGTAAATTGCTTAGCTAAACTTACCTGCTCATTCGGAGTGCGATCAGGTACCGGATGAGTCATCAGGTACGCTGGTTTGAGTCTATCTATTGAAACTCGAGTCTGTCTTTGGGGTAGCTGCACGGTGTATACTTTACCACTTTTTTGTAATACCCTGTATGGACCATCATACGGTGGTACCAGCGGTTGCCGTACCGCGTCATTTCTTATAAAGACATGAGTACATGTCTTTAAGTCAGGATGGACAAAAAACGATTTTGCGCTCGAGTGTAGACTCGCCTTAGGTTTCAATGAACTCAACGTGTGTCGTAACTTATCGAGGTATACATGTACACCTTGGTTTGTCTGCGGCGTCTCAGTGTAAAATTCTCCTGGCAATCTAATACCTTGGCCGTAGACCAGCTGTGCTGCGCTTATGTTAGTATCGCTTCGTATTGCCGCCCGCAATCCTAACAGAACCGTGGATAACTCGTCACTCCATGATTCAGAACTCAGCCGCGCCATTATCGACGCTTTTAAACTACGATGCCACCGTTCGATCATCCCGTTACTCTGTGGGTGGTACGGCGTGGTCCTACATTTTTTAATGCCCAAAAATTTCATTAATGAATTAAAAAGATCACTTTCAAACTGCCGCCCTTGGTCGCTTGTTATCCTTTTAGGACTACCAAAGCGACAAATCCACCCCTCATATAACACTTTAGCGACTACCTCGGCCGTGATAGTCGTTACCGGAAAAGCCTCGGGCCATTTAGTAAATCTATCTATGACTGTGATGAGATACCTGAATCCTTCTCGAGTTGTAGGCAGGGGACCTACTATGTCGATATGGATATGATCGAATTTTTCACTAATTTGAAACTCGCCTAGCTCAGAGTTTGAGTGACGGGATACTTTCGAACGTTGGCACCCTAGACACGATTTAGCCCACACCCCTACATCTTTATTTATGCCGGGCCAAAAATATTTTTCAGATAATAGTTTTCGAGATAAGCGAATTCCCGGGTGACTTATATTATGAATAGAGTCAAAGGCTAGTTTTCGAAAACGTTCGGGAATGTACGGTCTACAATTGGATGAAGTTTCACAGTAAATTTTATTATTAGAATTAGGAATGTTGCATAACTGCAGTTTGAAGTGCGCGTTGCAATCTGACCGCGATAGCAGGGACGTCAACTGAGTATCATGTTTCTGTGCATCGGCGAGTTCGTCGAAATCGAATGTCGTAGGGCTGCCTATACTCTCTATACGTGATAATGTATCTGCAACGATGTTTTGACTACCGGTTATATGTTTAATATCTGTAGTATATTCACTTATGTACGATAGTTGTCTAACTCTCCTCGGAGTTTCTTTATCGCTCGTAGCCCTAGTAAATGCAAAAGTTAAAGGTTTATGGTCCGTAAATATTGAAAGCACACGACCTTCGATCTGATTTCTGAAATAATGGACGGCCATATACATAGCGAGTAGCTCCCTATCATAGGTACTGTACTTAACCTGAGTGTCGGATAATTTTTTAGAAAAGAATCCTAGCGGAGCCCACGCTTTTCCGTTCCATTGCTGCAATACTGCTCCTACACAAGTATCCGATGCATCCGTCATGAGACCTAAGGGTGCGCTCGCTAGTGGGTACTCTAGGGTAACGGCATTTTTTAGGCTGACTTTACAATTTTCGAACGATTCTATCGCGGAGGTGGACCACACAATTTCAGTTTTATCTTTTTTCTTACAATTAATTAAATATTTATTTAGTTCCTTCTGATGTTTAACTGCCTGGGGTATATGAAGCCTGTAAAAATTTATCATTCCTAAAAACCTTCTCAGCTGTTCTATAGTCTTAGGGCGTGGCATTTCAATAATAGCCTTTACTTTTTCACTCAGAGGTTTTATGCCCTTCGCTGAAACCTCGTAACCTAAATATTCGATCCTATCCTTAGCAAATTCACATTTTGATACATTAATAGTTAAACCAAATTTTTCGAAACGTTCAAACAATAATTCTAAATGTTTTTTATTTAATTCGACTGAGTCACTAGCCACAATGACGTCATCGATATAACAAAAGAGTTGCGATTTTTTACTTTTATTACCGTTTTCCGAGGTGCATAAAATTTGCTCGATTCCTTTTATAACCACATTGTCCATAAATCGCTGATACGTTTGGGCCGCGTTACATAGGCCAAAGGTCATACGAGCAAACTCAAACAGCCCGAACGGGGTGATGATCGCTGTCTTAGGGATGTCACTGGGATTAATAGCAATATTATGAAAGGCCCTATTTACATCTATCCTAGAAAATATAGACTTACCTGCCAGTCCGTACGTGAAGTCCTGCACCCGCGGAATCGGGTACCTGTCGGGCTTGGTGATGGAGTTCAGCTGCCTGTAGTCACCACACGGCCTGATGTCTCCGTTCTTCTTGGGCACCACATGAAGGGGGCTGGCCCACTCGCTCATCGATGGTCTACAGATGCCAACCTCCTGCATGTGCTGAAATTCACTCTTTACCTTGTCGTAACGCTGGGCCGGAAGCGGCCGGGCCTTGGCGTGAACCGGAGGCCCCGTAGTCTCTATGTAGTGATAGACATTATGCTTAGGTATTTCTTTAAAATTATAAGGTTTCGTTATATTAGGATATTTTGATAAAATATCGGAACAAGAGTCAGCTAAACTAAAAGTGCTCACTAAAAAGGAATCGGTACCATTGATCAAGGGCCCTGTTACATGTAAATTAGTAATTTTATCGAGAAGTTTTTTTGAACTAATATCGACTAACAACTTGTAATAATTCAAAAAATCAGCTCCGATAATGGGCTGACTCACGTTAGCTATTACAAAAGACCACTTATAGGCTCTTCTTAAGTTTAAATTTAATTCTAAGTTTATTACACCAAAAGTTTGAATTTCTGACCCATTAGCGGCGTACAATTTATATGGAAAATTTCTACGTTTAAAATATCTACTAACTTTAGTCACAGGTACAACTGAAATATTAGCTCCTGTATCAATAAGGAAACTCAATGAATTTTTACAGTCATAAATACTGAGACGATAATTTTTCATACCGGCGGATGTATCTCCCGTCTCCTCGGAGGTCGCCTCATTTAGTTTTCCGCTGACGGTCTCTTGTTAAAATTGCACGGCTCTTCGCACCTTCTGGATCTGGCTCCAAACCGGAAATGATAGTGACACAACCAGTCAGGACTCTCGGGGGTCCTAGCCACAGAGTTAGACCCATACCTCGATCTGCTTCTTGATCTTGAGCGTCCCCTGAAGTTAAATCGCGGTTTTCTTCGAACCTCGTTCCGTAAAGCAGCTACTTCCAGCATCAAGTTGTTCATCTGCGTACATAATTCCTTATCAACAGACACCTGGGCGGAATGGCATCCTATATTGGCCAGCTCGCCCGTTAAGGAAGTCTGGTGCATACTCTCCATCACTTTATCCGCAATCGGCGACAAGTTGTCCAGTTTTTGGTCTGCACTAGCGGCTAATACAGCTCTGACCGCTGGAGGTAGACGCGAGAACCACAAGCTCTGTACCGTCTCTTCACTAGCTTGACAATTTCGAGCGAGCTCTCGCATTTTTCTGAGGAGCTGCGAGGGCTTCTGCGAGCCGAGGTCTAATTCACTCACAAGCCTTTGAAACTGTCTCTCTGGTGATTCCTCAAATACCTGAAGCAGCCTGTCCTTCAGTGCCTGGTATTTATTACTGTCTGGCGGCTTGTACACGATGTCCGACACTTGTTGGAGTGCGTCGCGTCCGAGTTTCGATATCACCAACTGGAACTTGCAGTCGTCACCTTGTTTTTGAGGATTCATCGTGGCCTCGAACTGAGCGAACCATAATCTTGGTAGCTCCACCCAAAATTCGGGAATTCTTGTCGACACCGAAATTGTGGCTAAATTGGATTCCTCTGTCTTGATTACTGCCTGAGTCGTCGGATTGGCGGGTGCCGGGTTCGGCGGAAACTGTCCAGCCACAGCGGGGTGCATCATTGTTTTGCACAAAGATCACGTCGGGGTCACCAATTTAGGAGACCCCTAACGGGAATGATAATCAGAGATAATATATTGAATATTTATTGGGCGCAACTAATCGCGCGCACTTACACCCGATGACTGGCCGTACTGCCGTTTACATACATGAACAATACTCATACAATATACATATAATACCCCTACAGATCCCTAAAACGGAAAATGATCTATGAATACTCATATTAATATTTTTTTAAAAACCCATCCAACGACACCCCACACGATGGGGTGGACGTGAAAAAAGTTTCATCCCCACTTGCGCCAGACAGACAGACAGTAATAATATTAGTACGATTAGTATGGAACTATGGATATTTTATAAATAATAATGATAAACACGTTATGCAGTGATTTAGTAAACGAAAAAATATTTTGTAGTACTTACCCACTACGCATAGTTATTCAAATACTTTATCTTCCATAATTAATCAATCAAGAACAAAATCAAGAAAAACGAATAACATACCAGCCACGACACGAATTTTGCTATGGTCTTTTAGTAATTGCCAGAACGCGTCGTGGCTGTTTCACTGTGACCACAACGCGTTGTGAGCTATTTTTTCGCTCACTGTGCGATTTTGGTCTTTGAGCGTAACATATATAAGATAAGGGGGCAAACGAGCAAACGGTTCACCTAATGGAAAGCAACTACCGTCGCCCATGGACACTCACAAGTCGCAACATCTGCGGGGCTAAAATGGTCACATTTAGCAATAGGCATGATGACTATTTTTTTTTCTTATCGGTAAATGACACTTAAAAAATAGAAACATCGTTGAAAGAATGACTCTGATAGCTTAAAAATTCACCAAGATATGACAATTCAAATATCTCATAAAAAAGACCTGCGGGCTTCGATCACTAATGTCTAATATATTAGTGATCGAAGCCTGCGGGGCTAAAATGGTCACATTTAGCAATTCCTCTCAATCAATTCAGCAAATTAATTGTCAAAACTGTCAAACTGACAAATGTAAAATTAGTCCGAATTACTAGATATTTACATAATAAATAAATAATAAATAAGTAATTATATAAATAATGAATCATAACATGATTCTTCAAAGCGACCTTCGCTCGGTCGGAAGATCTTGCTTTGCGGCCTCCACGCATATTAATATTATGCGTCAAGGCCGCAAAGGGCTGTTAGTGGTTATATTAAAATTCAAGTAATTTTCGTTCATCCGCGTTGAATGTTTAAAACTACTCTAAACTTTAACGACATTTTAATAATTATTCAACATGTTATCGAAATATTTCCAAACTTTTAACTGGATTTCAGAATAACATTTCCTCTTAAAATTTAATTTAAATAGATACTTAATAGTAACCCGGCGAAAAGAATTTGCGTACAATATGAACTGTTATCGAAATTGCATACAGGTCTATATGTAATTGTTTCAGCGCTGCTCTCTCATGGTCAAATCTATATTAGGGAATAGGGATGCATGTTTTTGAGGAGATTTTTAGTTCAGCTGTACTGGATAATATTCTCAAAAGTATTGACTATTACTTTATTGCAATATCTAGCTTTCTGTAAAAAAAAAATGATCTTTATAAGAACTAGAGATCGCCCAATGGGTGAAATTCGACCTTAGTTTCAACAACATTAGGACTACTACGTTTAATACGTAGAAACGGCAAATATGTTTTAATATAACATTTGATATAACGAAATCAATAACGTGTTGGATATGTTTTAGATTGCTTGTTTTCTATGAACAGCAAAAAATGGGAAGGGCGTAAGCGACAAAATGGTTTTTGTCGCGTAATTTAAAAACCATAAATACATTTCATATAAGCATTGGGCTAATTAAAGTGTACGCTTGAACCAATCTATGTACAAATTTTGGAAGCTTAAATCACTCTCCTCTGTTGGCAAAAATAGGAATCCCTTTTTTTATAGAGGTCTTTTTGATTGATTATTCTGTGTTACAAAAGTTGACCAATCGTGTTATGCTATTGGTAATTCAAAGACAAATACTTGATGAATACTGACAATGAACTTTAATTTCTTAGCTTTAGTCATTGCTGAGAGAAATCGATATCGCTACAGCCAAGTTATCAAGGCGTCGCGTCGTCTTAAAGGTAAAGAGGTAACGTACAGACTACAGACACTAGACAGACACACTTTCGCATTGATAAGATAATTAGTATGGATGACTCATTTTTTTACATTCTTTTGTGTGTTAATCACTATTGTTCGGGAATTTTGTTCCTTTTAAATAATGATTTAAGATTTAAGTAGGTACCTACGTAATTTTGAAACTTATCAGTTGATTTCAAGGAATGCGGTACTTAAAATATTTAAGTGGCTGTTGACTCTTTTACAAAGAGCTTTAGATGATAACATTTCTTTACCTGTTACATTATACATATGTGTAATGTCACAGGTAAAAAAATAGAGAGAATAATAAAACCTACGAATAATAAAAACTAAGGGAACCGAAGTAGAAACTGGAATTACATATTAGTTTTTTGGAACATTAACATCGTTTAAAAATGTTTTACTTGTCGGAGAACAAGCGGAATTTGGGCCATACCATGGCCATACCGTGGCCAGTAACGTTACCATAGCAACGCCTGGCGTCTCTACGTCGCCGTCGCCAGCGAAGCCAGAGTCGACCGCTCCGCATGCGGCGACTGTTGACGTTGCCAGTTGTTTGCACGTCTTTGTATGCTCCGTCACTGAATCAGTCGCTGATTTTAGTGATGTCCTCAGATATTTGAACAGATTTTCAGGGTATTTTCTTAAATCTTCATAGAATTTAAGAAAGAAGAACACCGCTTTGCGGCGACGTAGAGACGCCAGACGTTGCCATCGTAACGTCACTGGCCAGTGGCCTCATCGCCATGGCGACGCGGTGAGGTCCTTACGGATTTGGGCGTGTTCAGTTGCTCAATTGGCTATATATCCAGAAGATGACATCTTGTCAGCTGGCAGGCTGTCATATTCTGTCAAGTGAGCGGAGGACGCACATGGGCATTTTTTTTATAAATAAAATTTTATTTCCATAGATAACAGTTTACAGTAAACACTAACCAACAGTTCTGGCCCCCACGCTAGGCGAAGCCTGTCCTGTGGGGGAGTTAAGAATTTGAGTGTGACTTCGCCGCGTTTCAGACGTTTTACCCGTTAACACCTGAGCCCAATTTATAATTTTAAAAGTAATTGTTCCGTTGTACATTTTTAAAGGAGTATGACAAAAATGTATGGAGTTTGGTCCAAGTGTCCACCACTAACGAGACCTCATATAGTAAAATTATCTACTAAATACTGAATGATTGTAACCAAACCGCAATCAAATATATCCTGTCAGTGAAAAGTTACAACTGAATGAAAAGTCATGTTTTTAATATTTTTTATGAAAAATATTGATGATGTAATAAAAATGTATTGAGTTTGGTGCAAATGTAATGGTCTGCTAATTACTGAATCATTAAGTATATAACTGGACCGCAACCAAAAATATCATTTCAGTAAAAAGTTAAGTACTTATAAAGAAATAAAAAAGTTTTCTACCGTTTATTCCATTAAATATTGTTGATAATATTATGATCCATTGCATCTTTAACTACTTAATATATATTTTATTATGTTATAAAATCGATGAATCAATATCAACTATATTTCACTCAAAAAAATAATATTCTATCATACTTTTTCATACTTTTTCAAGCATGGCTCTACCACATTTATACGTGGGAGAACCATGCTTCGGCACGAATGGGCCGGCTCGACCGGATAAATACCACGTTCTCACAGAAAACCGGCGTGAAACAGCGCTTGCGCTGTGTTTCACCGAGTGAGTGAGTTTACCGGAGGCCCAATCCCCTAACCCCTACCCTATTCCCTTCCCTACCCTCAACTATTCCCTTCCCTTCCCTTCCCTACCCTCCCCTATTACCCTATTCCCTCTTAAAAGGTCCTTGGGCGACGGAAGTTGCTTTCCATCAGGTGACCCGTTTGCTCGTTTGCCCCTTATTTCATAAAAAAAAATACTGAAAGCTACTTTATATGTAATGGATAATAAGTCAATATAAGTCTTATAAGTGGTCGACATTCGGACCACTTTAGTTCATTCTCCTTTAGTGCTTTATCCATTCCATTCCAATTTTAAATTAGTGATTTCTATTCGGCGTACTATTTCGGGATGCTACGATGGCAGAGATATGTACAAGCCCACTGTTACCCCCTTCATTATTCATAACAGGTTATGTGCCACGGAGTCTCTACGTGCGTTAGCAAGTATAGCCTCGTTTTATCTATTTGGCGCAGTTATAGGCAAACTGTGTGAAGATGATGCACCTAGGTGATAGTATGAGATATTTGTGGTAATAACCCTCACACCGGTTTTGGTGGCGGTTTTCATTTACATTTTCAGTAATTTTATAATGTCCAAGTGTGTGCGCCATACACAATAGCACTTTCTACTACTCTCATAACCCAGTGGGACGGACAGCCGACACGACTGGCGAGAGGTCAGGCGCAGGATCGACATTTACATGCCCGTCTGACGCATAAATCATCTAAATTCTAACTTGTCATTTAACTTATCAGACAATCAGGTGATCAGCCTGCAACGTCCTAAGCAAACTCGGAAATAATATGTTTCTAACGCGAGAATCGAACCCACCACCTCCGAGTCAAGACTCAAGAGCCACACTCTTATACACTAGACAGCGGAGGCGTCAAGGAAGAAGAAGGTATTGGGTAATGGAAAAGCTATATGATAGAATTCAGGAAAAGCTATATGTAAAAATCATCAAATAATGTGTTCAAATTCAAATTCTTTATTAAGCATACAATAATATACAATAGTATAAAAGCTAGGTAGCGTACATCACGTCGTCTAATCCCATGCTAAGTAAAAACTTGTGTTATGGCAATCAGACAACGGATGCACGCCGAACAATTTTATCCTAATACGAGCTTTTGCCCGCGGCTTCGCTCGCGTTTTATTATACACAACAAGTATTATTATACACAAGCTTTCATCCCCTATTTAAACCCCTTGGGGTTGGAATTTATTAAAATCCTTTCTCAGCGGATGCCTACGTCATAAAATCTACCTGCATGCCAAATTTCAGCCCGATCCGTCCAGTGGTTTGGGCTGTGCGTTGATAGATCACTATGTCAATCAGTCACCTTTGAGTTTTATAATATATATTATTTGCACATTCACACACACAATCACACTACACTTTATCACGTAAAGTCTCTTTCGGCGACGTGATGCGCGCTTCGCTCGGGAGCCTCCCCCGGAACCTCCGGTAAACTACACCGGCGGGCCAGAACTCCTCCACCTCGAAGATGGATAAAACTTGAGTCGGCACTCTCACCACAAAGGAACTGAAATTCACTTTGTGGCGAGAGTGCAGACGCTCCACCCTCAAGGTGTAGGTGGTCTTCTCGCGGATGTAGTTTACGACGTCTTCGACCGTCATGGACCAGTGCAGGCGCGACACGTAGAGCGGCGTCGCGGGCACCTCGCTCCGCAGGCGCAGCTCGGGCACATAAGATACGGTGCCGCGGTGGTTGCGGACGGTGGGCTTCCTCTTCTTCCTCCTCTCCACCAGAATGAAGCCCCGCTCGTCGCACCTCCTGCTCTCGTCCCTGTCGAGTGGAAGATGTTCAGCCTTGCGGCCCTCCTTTGCACCCCTTTGCCTTTGCCCGCGGGGGCGGTGCGGGGCAAGCAGCGACGCTTGCATAATTTTTCACTTGAGTCGATGGCCTAAATTTCGTGTCGACGTCACGCGGTGACGCGGACGGCGAGCTGACGGCGGCGGCTGTTGCTGACCCACTCGATTTCGCTGACGTGCAAAACGGCGAGTCGCGCTGAGCTCCGCATATTTATCGAGTCGATCAGATGCTCGGGTGACCTACATAACCTACTTTTTAATTGTAATAATTCACTATGTAACTCACTGATGGTGGATTCCGAGGCATCCAACCTACCTCGCATCTCGTCCAGCTCTGCCTTCATGATGTTGAACTTCTGGAGCAGGCTGGAGACGTTGACGTGGTCCGTCGATACCGCCGGCTATTGTGGAGCTACCTGGCCACAAACACCGGCAATTCCGCAGGATTAGTCTGCTTGAGCAGGGAGATGATGTCCTGCAAGCTTCGTTCGCTTCCATCTCTCCTCCGGGACGTCATCTGCGCTGTCTTGCCGAGCGCTTCGTACAGCATGAGCCTGCCCTTGCAGATCTCATTGGTGTAGGTGGACCTGCAGAGCTGCACGATGCCATCTTCGTCCATGATGTTGACGACGTGTTGTACGAAAGCCAGCAGCTCGTTGGATACGAGCGCCATGGTGTCGGTGCAGCGGCTGTGAGCCGCGCGACTCACGAAATATTAATTAATTTTATTAATATTTGCTACGTGTGTTGTTGAGCGGTGCATGACCGTTCCAGACCGTTCGCTACCGCGTTCAAAACAACAAATACCATTCAACATATTCGGATATCAAGTTGTAACTTGTAAGTGTTGTGGGCTGTGGCATATCAAGTTGTCCCCGACTTTACTACTACAGCTATATAATACAATTTTGGTCTTTTACACGACTATTTTAGACTCACTCTTTAGTCTTTCTGCAGGACAGTTTGCTTATGACTAACTCGATAGCACTAAGAACGTCTTATTTATACTCTGGTTCTAAAATCTAACCCCATTTATTCATTTAACGCGCCTCAACATTCTTTCTCACGCCATCGCAACAATAACAACTTTACTCACAAACAAAACAAGTCGTAACTTGAGATCCGCGCCACACCGGAATGGCAGCGCGCCACACCCGAATGAGCGGCCGGGGCGGCCGTAGACTTCTCAAGCTATACTATGTATTACAATAATGAAGATAGAGTTTAAAATCACATCACACTGAAAGTGTTTTCCTCGCCGCTGCCAAACCGGTGTAGCGCGGTCCAAGCTATTAGCACCATAACACACAATATTATGTCATAAACAAGGCTTGTCTTTAATCCCTTACTAAATAATATTATTAACTTATTGTTTTACGTCTAACAACTGAACGGCGTTTACAGTATTTTATCACAACTATTGTGGCTTTTTCAGAGAAAACAAACATAACAATAGAACAATGACCAATAAAACAGCTTTGGAAACATAAGCAGGATTCCCAGAATCCTTTAATATTGGAATATTTAAGTTGTTTCGCCTTTTTTTCAATTACTTATTTTAATTTTACTATAATGAAACATAATCTTGCGCTTTATTTTGGCTAAGCGCATTCGGTAAGGCAAAGGCACGTCTTTACTCCAAGGAGGAAAGGAGAGTTCTGAGTAGTGTGAACTATTTGACAGTAAAAATATAAACTGTGACGCAGAGTCGACTAAAAACGTTCCCATGCCAAATATGAACCTTCAACCTGACCATTTAAACTGAAAGGCGCCCATAATAAATAATAGTTTTAGGGTGAAGCCAAACGAGCGTAATTTGTGAGTTGTGAGTCGCAGAATTTCAGTCGCATTTTATTCAGTTGCTGTCCAATGGCATACCTAACATTCACACACCTTCCACTCAGGTAGCTGCTGATAACCCGCCTCAGGTTACCCGGACACCCAACTTCAGCCAACCGAAACTTAATGGCCGGCCACCAAGCACTGTCGAAGGCCCCCTTTATGTCCAGTGATACCACAACAGAAATTTTCTTCTCCTCCTTCAGCTTTCTGATGTGGTTCACTAACCTATAGAGGGCGTCCTCGGTGCTCCTTTGGGGCATGAAGCCATACTGATTGGGGCTTATTTTGGGCAACAGGTAGAACCTAAGTCGCGCGACCAGCATCTTTTCGAAGATTTTGCCGAGAACAGGAAGGAGGTCGATCGGTCAATAAGCTTTTGGTACCCTGTATGATTCCCCGTCCGGCTTTCTCAGCACCACCACTGTCGCCTGCTTCCACTTTTCGGGAAAATAACCGACAGTGAGGCACTTATTCAGCAGGGCAAGGAACCATTCCGGGTTAGAATCTACAGCGTGCTGGCTGATGTCGGACGTGAGAATGTCCGGCCCGGGGGCCATTTTTGGGTTGAAGGACCCTACGGCTCTCTTCAACTCCTCCATGATGAAAGGAGGGTGGTCCGGGCCCGTCGGCGGTTCGTAGTCCAAGGACTCCGCACGCCGGCATGTCCGTCGATATTCCTCGCTTTCATCACTTTCCAGGTCCGCGGGGTAGAAGGTCTCCGCCAAATATTCTGCGGAGCTTCGGGCGTCGAGGGTCTCACTGCCCCTTGCTAGGGGCAGATCCTCCTCCCTCCCTCCAACTCTGTTCAGCACTCTGTAGATGCCCTCCCAGACCCCTTCCCTATCCTGTTTTCAGCAAAACTCCTTCTTTCACTGCCTTTTTATACTTCTCTTTCGCTTCCAGGTACAGTCCAACTACACGGTTTCTGCGATCAGGTGCTGCTCGTAGCGACTTCTCTCTTCATCTGCGCGAGCTCATCATTCCACCACGACAACGTGAATTTCTGTGTGAGTTTTTTGGTCGGCATAGTGTCTCTGCATGGCTGTGTTATTGCTTCTGTGTATTTGTCTATTGCTTCATCTATTTGTTGTGTGCTATGTATTGTGTCAATGTCTTGTATAGTCAGTTGTCTGTCTGACATCAGCTGGGTCAGTTTCTCACGAAATTGAGTCCAGTTTGCCTTATGTGAGTTAAAGATGCGTGTAGTATGTTCGTGGTCGATTTGTGTTGTCTTCTATTCTCACATTAAGGAGGTAATCTGCAGAATACCTCGACAGAACGCGCCTCCTTCATCATTATTACTCCCCACCCCTCCGCACATGCCAGCCTGCATCGCCTCATCGGGTACCTCGTCCACTAGCCGCAATTTACCGCGGCCTGGGCGACTCCTCATCTGCATCACCGGGCTTTCTCACCCCACCGACCGGTCAGCAAGCAGAGCACTTCTCTTCTGGTCAGCACGTAGCATCGGCCCCGCACGGCAGCTATCCGACTCACTGGATCCCGTGCAGCAGCTTCACAGATCCGACTCACTGGTACTTCACTGCAACAGTTCCGACTCACTGGAACTCACTTCGGGGGGGAGTGATGTGGCGGTACCCACAATTCGCCTAACATTCCTTCATCGCGCCATCGAAGTTTTCTGAGCGCGTCAACATATATACCTATGACAGCTGAAATGTATCACCTGGGCTCCCGCCTGACCGAGCATAGGACCTCGCTCGGTCGAAAGATCTTCCTTTGCGGCCTCCACGCTTCCTAAAGTACCTTCCCTACACATCAAGCGTGGATAATTTTTTTTTCGCGTCCACTCCATCGTGTGGGTTGTCGTTGGATAGGTTTTTTCCTTTGAACGTAACCGAAATGATGTTATTACTTGTAGTGTAAAACACGTTATTTATGTATAATTTTTGTATTGACCATACAAAAATTTAAAAAAACTAGCGGTACTACTAAACCCTATATTGCGCGTGGCTCGACACGCGCTTGGCCGGTTTTTAATTTAATAATATCTATTAAGTAGTGCATTGTTCTATAGACTTTTTTTCTAACTTACTAAACTTCAATAGAAAGTTGAGTAAAATCAAACAATTCCAAGAAATAAAACAATAAGTTGGGCAATTCTTTGAAAAGAAAAAAATCCCATTCTTCTAGAAGGTGATCTAAGTGATGTACTTAACATCTGGCCACCAAATGCCACAACCGGGGCCAATTTGCCAAAGTTCATCACTCATCAGGCTTCAACGAACAGAAAATTTTATGAAAAACTAGATGACAGTTTATCGCGTGGCAACCGTACATTTTTCTGGGATAAAAAGTATACCATGTTCTTTTCCGGGACTCAAAATATCTTCATTCTCAAAAATTGGTTTAGCAGGTTGGGCGTGAAGAAAAAATATTATAAGTATATAGCTGTCCCGGTAAACGTTTCTTTGCCATATAAAATATTTCGGACGTATTTTAAATTGAAGTGACTAAATAAGTATGTCACCGTGGCAACGTCCATCGCTATCCCGTCGCACAAACAATGGTCGCCGTCAATCTCGAGTTGTAATAATTTACTATTATTTATTCAACAAATGCACTTACCAATATAAAAAGTAGCCAGTAGCCGATTCTCAGACTCACTGAATATGCATATAAAATTTGGTTAAAATCAGTAAAGCCGTTTCGGACGAGTACGCGGCCTAACATTGTGACACGAGAATTTTATATACTTACTAGATGTCCCGCGCGGCTTCGCCCGCGTAAATTAGGAATTTTACGGAAACCGGATATTTTCCCATAAAAATAGCTCTTATGTCCCTACTCCCTTCACTTGGTTTACTCTATATCTGTGCCAAATATTGCCATAAAAATTGTTCCAGTAGTTCGTAATTTCTAATATTTCCCCCGTTTTTCCCACATTTTCCTGAGTTTCTTCGGTCGTATTAGTTTTAGCGTGATAATAAATAGCCTATAGTCTTATTCGATAAATTAACTATCTTACATACTCTCAGTTCAAGCAAATATACTCTCAAGCAAATATTGCTTGAGAGTATGATTACTTGAGCTTGAACTTGAAGTATCGATTTTTTTAAATTATTGCTTGACAAACTCGAGTCTCGATCTAAAAGACTATGCAAAGTACCAATAACAGGGTCATTATAGGCTCATAAGTCATAACCATGGGACGATGTATGGTATAAAATGGTAGTGATGATGATGATGATGATGAATGTAATTTGCGTAGTAGCATATGCTTTCCGTTCTTAAAACAACGCCGAATTTCCCAAACTTGTATCTATAAAGAATCAGGAGTTCTCTCAGCACCTTCCGAACCACGGTATACCAGGTATACCTCGCTGCAAAATCATGCTTAGAATACTTCTCACGAAACCGAAGTCACCACATGTTTCCATATAAATTTTGAGAAGTTCCCTCGATTACTTATGCATCCTTCATCAGATCACCACTTTTGTGAATATAATACCAAATTGGGATGATACCACATATACCAAAAGAAAAATTTTGAAAATCGGTTCACAAACGGCGGAGTAAATCGCATTCAATATTATTCTAAATTGAAATAGAATAATATTGAATGCGATGATAGCGCCGTCCGCCGGATCTAATGTAAAACATTCCAAAATCAACAACTCCTTATAAATAAGAAATTAATTGAAAAAACATTTTCCAGTAGACCAAACTGTAAATCTAAACCATTCTCGAATCTCCACGAACACAAAAAAAAATTTGATCAAAATTGGTCCAGTCGTTTAGGAGGAGTTCAGTCACATACACATGCACACAAGAAATATATTATATACTAGATGTCCCGCGCGGCTTCGCCCGCGTAAATTAGAAATTTTACAGAATCCGTAGGTACATTTTCCTATAAAAAATATTTCCCCCGTTTTTCCCACATTTTCCTGAGTTTCTTCTGTCGTATTAGTCTTAGAGTAATAATATAATATAACCTTCTCGATAAATGATGAGTCTTACTCGATAAATGATCTATCTAACACTGAGATAAGTTTTTAAATCGGACCTGTAGTTTCTGAGATTGACGCGTTCAAGCAAACATACTCTTCAGGTTTATAATATTAGGTAGATATAGATTTTTTAATTATCGCTTGACAAACTCGAGTCTCGATCTAAAAGACTATGAAATGGTATAATATGGTAGTGATGATGATGATGATGATGATGAAGAATGTAATTTGCAAAGTAGCATATGCTTTCTGTTCTTAAAACAACGCCGAAACTCCCAAACTTGTATCTATAAAGAATCAGGAATTCTCTCAGCACCTTCCGAACCACGGTATACCAGGTATATCTCGGTGCAAAATCTTACTTGTTGGTAGCATATGCTTAGAATACTTCTCACGAAACCGAAGTCACCATATGTTTCCCTATAAGTTTTGAGGAGTTCCCTCGATTACTTATGGATCCTTCATCAGATCACCACAATTTTCTGAATATAATACCAAATTGGGATGATACCCTATATACCAAAAGAAAAATTTTGAAAATCGGTTAACAAACGGCGGAGTAATCGTTGAATATAAGAAAACGAACATTTGCCTCCCCCATTTTGAAAGTCGGTTAAAATTGTAGCCTATGTGTTATTTATTTAATATTTTAATCAGCACATGAATTGAATAACAAAATTTTTTTCAAATTAATCGTAGCACCATCTGTCAGGACAAACTAAAATTGAAATAGAATAATATTGAATGCGATGATAGCGCCGTCCGCCGGATCTAATGTAAAACATTCCAAAATCAACAACTCGTTATAAATAAGAAATTAATTGAAAAAACATTTTCCAGTAGACCAAACTGTAAATCTAAACCATTCTCGAATCTCCACGAACACACACAAAAAAATTCATCAAAATTGGTCCAGTCGTTTAGGAGGAGTTCAGTCACATACACACGCACACAAGAAATATATATCTTAAGATTAAGATTAAGCTTAGTAATTAGTACTTATATTATTATAATTTCGATTATTAATGCTTATAATTATTAGTAAATTAGTAATTAGTACACTTGCTCTTGTCCCACCCTCGGGGACTTTTAGTAAGTATATGAAATGAAATGAAAATGGAATGAAAAATATTTATTTCTAAAGGCGGATTCGACCAAACTGGAGTAAAATTTTACTCGAGTATAACTGTCTCCTAATCTAAGAGTAAGCTGGTTTTGCGTTTTTCCAACTTCTAATCCAAGAATAAGGTAATTTATACGGGAGTAAATATTTACACGGGCTATTTTGGTGGAGTAAATATTAAACTGAGAATAGTTGCACAACAGGGTTCAACTGTCATGGTCGGTGTCATTGTGAACTATAATTGACATTTTATTTCATACTCTTTGAGTAACTTGGTAAAATGCAAACGATTTGCGACCAAACTTGAAGTTACACGAGTATAACTATCATGAGAATAATTTTACTCCTTTAATTTACTCTAGGATATTATTATCGTTTGCATTTTACCAAGTTACTCAAAGAGTATGAAATAAAATGTCAATTATAGTTCACAATGACACCGACCATGACAGTTGAACCCTGTTGTGCAACTATTCTCAGTTTAATATTTACTCCACTAAAATAGCCCGTGTAAATATTTACTCCCGTGTAATTACCTCATTCTCGGATTAGAAGTTGGAAAAACGCAAAACCAGCTTACTCTTAGATTAGGAGACAGTTATACTCGAGTAAAATTTTACTCCAGTTTGGTCGAATCCGCCCTTAGTAGGTTAACAAAGTTAACACATACGAGGGCTGCTATTTATGTATCCGGAATTAAAAAAAGAAACAAACATATATCATTTAATATGGTTTTATTGCTTTTCAAAATATTCGCCGCGATGATCGACACACTTTTGCATACGCTGGAACCAATTTTCATAGCACTTTTTCCATTCTGATTGAGGTATCTCCAAAACGTGCATTTTGAACGCATCAACAGCCTCTTCGCGGCTCGAAAAACGTTGACCACGTAATTTGTTCTTCGCGTATGGAAATAAAAAGAAATCGTTAGGTGCCAAATCAGGGCTGTACGGCGGATGACCAGTCAATTCGATCTTTTGACCCTCCAAAAACTGAGTTGTTTCAGCTGAGGTGTGACAGCTAGCATTGTCGTGATGTAATATGATTCTGCGTTGTCGGTTCTCCTTTCTTATTTCTTCAAAGACTTCTGGTAAACAAATGGTCATATACCATTCAGAATTAACCGTTTTACGATTCTCTAATGGCACTGTAGGCACATGTCCATTAATTCCAAAAAAACAGGCGACCATTTGCTTCAAAGTACTTTTTGCACGAGTAACTTTTGTTGGTTTCGGCTCATTTTGGAACACCCACACCGTTCACTGTTGTTTAGTTTCGGGGTCATATGCATAGATCCAAGATTCATCACCTGTGTAGATATAAACGGCTTTTGACGTATCATGGTTGTATTTTTTTATCATTTTTTTGCACCAATCGACACGAGCCCGTTTTTGATCGATTGTCAAGTTGTGCGGAATCCAACGCGAACATATTTTTTTTACAGCCAAATGTTCGTGTAATATCTTATGTATGCTCGTCATACTTATGCCTAAAGACGCCTCTATCTCGCGATATGTAACATGACGATCACGCATTATTAGTTCCCGCACAGCATCTATATTTTGTGGGACAACAGCTGTTTTTGGGCGACCTTCTTTATTTTCATCCGTGAGCATAGACCGCCCACGATTAAACTCACTGTACCAGTGATAAACAGTGGTTTTTGATGGTGCTTCATCTCTAAAAGTTGCGGTGAGTTGAATAAAGCACTGTTGTTGATTTAGCCCACGCCGAAAATCGTAGTAAATCATTGCACGAAAATGTTCACGCGTTAAATCCATGGCAAATGAAGACACGCAATTTTCAAAATGATGCCACAATGGAAAAATAATTGACAGTCACATGAAACAAAATGTATTCTTCAACCAAAGAGTTCTATTTTCAAATGTTGTAATTACTTTTTAAATATTGTTCTTGTAAGTGGCCAGTTCCGGATACATAAATAGCAGCCCTCGTATTCATCTTGACACCTTTAGGAAAAACTGTACCTACCAACTTTCAAAACTACATCCTACTAATATTATAAAGGCGAAAGTTTGTTTGGATGTATGGATGTGTGGATGTGTGGATGTATGGATGTTTGTTACTCTTTCACGCAAAAACTACTGAACGGATTTTAATGAAACTTTACAATAATATAGCTTATACATCAGAATAACACATAGGCTACAATTTTAACCGACTTTCAAAATGGGGGAGGTGTTATGTTCGTTTTCTTATATTCAACGATTACTCCGCCTTTTGATAACCGATTTTAAAAATTTTTCTTTTGGTATATATGGTATCATCCCAATTTGGTATTATATTCACAAAAGTGGTGATCTGATGAAGGATCCATAAGTAATCCTGGGAACTCCTCAAAACTTATAGGGAAACATGTGGTGACTTCGGTTTCGTGAGAAGTATTCTAAGCTGCTACCAACAAGTAAGATTTTGTACCGAGATATACCTGGTATATCGGTTCGGAAGGTGCTGAGAGAACTCCTGATTCTTTATAGATACAAGTTTGGCAGTTTCGGCGTTTTAAGAACAGAAAGCATATGCTACTATGCAAATAACAAATTACATTCGTCATCATCATCATCACTACCATATTATACCATTTCATAGTCTCTTAGATCGAGACTCGGATTTGTCAAGCGATAATTTAAAAACATCTATACCTACCTAATATTACCTATAAACCTGAAGAGTATGTTTGCTTGAACGCGTTTATCTCAGGAACTACAGGTCCGATTTAAAAACTTATCTCAGTGTTAGATAGATCATTTATCGAGTAAGACTATAGGCTATATTATATACACGCTAAGACTAATACGACCGAAGAAACTCTAGAAAATATGGGAAAAACGGGGGAAATATTTTTTATGGGAAAATGTACGGTTTCTGTAAAATTCCTAATTTACGCGGGCGAAGCCGCGCGGGACATCTAGTAAATTATAACAATAGGACGCCGAGGCGAGCTTTAGATTGCGATAAGTATTTGTAATGAGTCATTACTCATTAGGGAACAATAAAGCGTGGAGATAGTAGATAATGGTGGGTGCTGAGTGTGTGTAGGTAAATAAAAAAGGTAACTTAGGAACAGCAAGAGATACGGAGAACAGGAATCGATTCAGTGCCCCCTCCCCCAAACCTTTTTTTCTTTCTTTTAGTGAATAGTCATCGAAATACCCCTTTTTTCCACATTGTGCCAGTGAGGCAACTAACTACTAATTAATATGTCTTTCACACCAAAACTACTGAACCTATCGCAACGAAATTTTGTACACAGATAGTCGAGAACCTGAGAAAGGACATAGGCTACTTTTTAACTGGAAAAAAGGTTTTAGGGGTAGGTAATAGGAGGGGTCAAAGCTTATAATATGTTTATTTGGAATGGGCTACCGTGTACGTCTTTAATTAAAATTTTGGCATAAATATTGTCTATTTATAATAATGAAATATGTGCACAGCGGTTTCTGGGTATTTTTATTTAACGGGGGGGGGGGGGGGGGGGGGGTTAATGGGAGGTCAAAGGTTTTAGAAAGCTTTGGACCCAATTTTGTTTATTAGATTAATTTTAAGGAAACTTTGCAGTAACGTAGGCTACTTTTATCCCATACTAGCTGTCCCGATGAACTTCGTGTCACTTTAAAACCTTCCCTGGACTTCTACGAATATTTTAAGACTAAAATTCCGTTCAGCCGTTTTCGAGTTTTAGCGTTACTAACACAATTGAAAATCCATTTTTATATATAAAGATGTTTAATAGATTCATGCCACCTATATGCTTTAAACTGAAGTTCACGCGGACGCAGTCGCGGGCGACAGCTAGTATAGGTCTACCGGGATCTGATGGCTTTGGATGGCAGATTTTCAAAAAATATCCTTGATCATTCGATAAATTTTTATATTTACATGTTTCCAACACAAAGTCAGTCGCCATAAGGAAAAAAAGGATCAAAATGTTTTAAGTACCTATTCCAATTACCCTGCTATTGCAAGAGTCGATTTCTTTACTCACTTTTTGTCATCAGATTCTGGTAGACCTATAATATTAATATTATATGTAATTTTATTTTTTTAATATATTTGTGGTTTCGGATAAGGATGGAGGATCGACTCACGGCGCCCCTTTTGCCTTTCCACGGCGCACAGTTTGGAAACCCCTGCTATATATTATATTGTATTATCTTTGGTTGTACCTAATGCTGTATCCACACATACCGCCTTTCAGACTACCTTGCAGCCGGTGCTGACGGTATGAGTGGATACATAGTGTTTCAAACAGCTTGGACCCCTTGGAACTACGCCGAGATGTAGCTTCACTCTGCATACTCTATCGGTTGTATCACGGGGAGTGCTCTGAGGAATTGTTCGGAATCATACCACCTGCAACTTTTCGCCATCGTCCCACGCGAAAAATTTACCATCCTCATCACCTTGATGAGTGGCAGTCTTCCACCGTGCGTTTCTCGCATAACTTTTTGCTGCGCACTGTAAAACTCTGGAACGAACTATCACAGCAGTATTTCCGGACCTATATGACGTGCAAACCTTCAAGAAGAGAGCGTATTCCCTCTTAAAAGGCCGGCAACGCACCTGCAGCTCTTCTGATGTTGCGAGTGTCCATGGGCGGCGGTAGTTGCTTTCCATCAGGTGACCCGTTTGCTCGTTTGCCCCCTTACTTCATAAAAAAAATACAGCATAAGGTTGCAGGGTCTTTATTTACAAGTCAGAAAAAGTTTAAGTTTAGTGCATGTAAAACGCGGCCCGCCCCACTGCGCCCCGACACAATTTGCGCGAAGCTCCTTTTTTCCGTTCTGCGCGCTTAACTTGTTTGTATGGTGGAAATGCAATTTACAATTAGTCGGTTAGAACCGGAGCTACGGGCAACACGTGTTGCTGTTGAGACTTGAGAGATATTGTTTACAAGCTAGTGTTAGTGCCGAAACAGTGCGGGAAATTTGTGTTCATTTGTGAATGAAGATGTGCAAATAAAATAAAACATACAATTTTTGTTTATTTTTGTGAATTACGTGAAAATAGTTGGAATTTACTTTTGCTTACGGTATGTGGATTAACTTTAATAATTAATGGGTATTATGTTTTCATCATTATAATATTATACTTAGTACTTGCTTAGTACTAATAAGGGTCAATTCAGACCGCAACGCGACGCTATTCACTTTTGAAATTTGACACATTTGTTCAGACGCTGATATAGACTTACATATACGAAAATTTTGCAGTTCTGGAAATATTACATACACCCGCGTCGAATTGATAACCTCCTTTTTTTGAAGTCGGTTAAAAAAAGCCTATGATCCTTCACGTGGTCTACTTCTTATCTTGTGCCAAATAACAGAAAAATTGCTCCAGTAATTCGTGAGATAAGTCCATTCAAATAATTTCTCCCATTTTTTTCCACATTTTCCTCTATTTCTTCGCTCCTATTAGTCTTAGCGTGACAAAATATAGCCTTCCTCGATAAATGGGCTATCTAACACAGAAAGATTTTTTTCGAATAGGACCAGTAGTTCCTGAGATTAGCGCGTTCAAACAAACAAACAAACTCTTCCGCTTTATAATATTATAGTATAGCCACAGAATATATATTAGTGGTACGTATAGATTAACTTGTTATAACTTTAGATGAGGTAAGTAACAGACAAACACACTTTTATTTATATTATGGACTAGCTGTTACCCGCGACTTCGTCCGCGTCAACAAAATGTTAAATACATAGGTAAAAAATAAAAAAGTAAAAAAATGTCCTCTTCCTTTTTGGAAGCCGGTTAAAAAGTAGCCTAAGTTACTCCTTATTACATCAGCTATCTGCCAATAAAAGTCCCGTCAAAATCGGTCCAGCCATTTCGGAGATTAGCCGGAACAAACATACAGACAGACAAAAATTCTAAAAATTGTTATTTTGGTGTAAGTACCGTGTGAATATTCATATGCATGTAGTAAAAACGGTTATTTTAAAATTACAAACAGACACTCCAATTTTATTTATATTTTATTAATTTAATTTATAAGCATTGTGCACAATAATATAATGTGCTTTCATAATTTAATATGAAACCCCGCTCGAGTATATTATGAAACTACGTCATGACGCCCGTTAATTACTTACGTATTACCACAGAATATATATTAGTAGTACCAACAGAAGTATACTATTAAGGTCAAATTCTGACCGCGCAGTGCTCTCTCTGTCTATCGCATAACTCGTACCTTTTCTGACGAAATCAAGGTTTTCGCCTTTTAGAAAACAAAATATTCTTTTTTAATTACTATTGGTATGAATAGCAAACCTTTTTATAGTAATATAAAATTTAAGTAACCCAACCTATATTTTATTGTAGTTTTATATATTCGACTAGCTGTTGCCCGCGACTTCGTCCGCGTGGACTTCAGTTTATAACGCGCAATGTCAACAAAATTGGTATCAAAAGCTTTTATAAAACCCTGGTACCCCTTAAATCAAAACAGCTGTGCAGTGTGCAGATATTTCATTTTTTTAAATTAAACTTTATATTTTATGCCAAATTTTAAAGCTTATTTAGCCCCCCAATTACACAACTTTACCCATAAACTATTTATCATTGATAGGTTTAAGATAGTTTAAGGTTACGTCACTGTATATGATATAAAGTACTGACTTACGGCCGTTCCCAATATTTTATCTATCTCTGGTTTTGCCCTACTAGAGATAGGAATAGCTCACATTAGACATTAGAGACATATATTTTATGTCAATTGTGAGCTATTCCTATCTCTAGTAGGGCAAAACCAGAGATAGATCAAATATTGGGAATGGCCGTTATTAAATAACGTAAAAAAAAATAACAATCGAAAAAAATCGAAACCGTAATGTATGATGATACCACCTCTTATAGAAAGATGTTGGGCAAGCGTTAGCGCGATGTAAGAGACGCACGGCGCCATCTAGTATGAATTTTCGGAACTAACTTAATTTGAACAAATTTTCGTATTTTCACCCCTTACAACCCTTTTTTCCAGTAAAAAAGTAGCCTATGTCCTTTCTCAGGCTTTAGACTATCTGTATACAAAATTTCATTACAATCGGTTCGGTAGTTTTGGCGTGAAAGCGAGACAGACAGACAGAGATACTTATTTAGATTATTGTGATGTTTTCTTGAATTATTTTAACTAGGCAACCGGATACTGTGAGGTATTTTTTATTAGTGTAGTTTAATGTGTTTTGTGATAAGTGGTTATGGAAAATATTAATCGTAATGTTGCGCTATATATTCTCAGTTTTACGAGGTTGTTTTTAAATGGAATGTTATCAATTATTATTTTATTCATCCTACGTAAAGGAAGCAGGAAAACGACATTGTATCATTTGTATTGTGAGCATACAATATGAAAAACGTGGATAGTTTTATTTATGTTGGTTTTGTATGGAAAATGGAAGTTTTCTTATTACATTATCAAAAGTGTATGAAAAGATGAAGATAAAGATTTGTTGAATTTGTGCAATAACAATTATTGGTATGTAAAGAATGTGACACTTTTCGAAGCGAATGGTGCTTTGATAAGAGACTGGTTGATGAAGTTTTATTTTTATGAAGATGTTGCTCGAGATGATGGACATTTTTCTCGCCTCAAACACCCCATTATTGTGAGTAGTCATCGTCGTCGTTGTAATCATCATTATCATCGTTTTCATCATGGAGCACATTCGTGTGATAAGAAAACTCATCAGAGGAGTATACGTATATGTAATGATGAACATATATTATTATTATGTAAATTAGAAGTAGTGAGATTTATTGATACTAATAATAACTCTCGAAACAAGCGAAGTGGTAATATGCGGAAAACGAATACTCTACAACAGTCATGGACCTCTGATATGTTCGAGCAGACATTTAAAGATGACAAAGGATTGGAGATTAATGTAAAGGTGGCTAGATTTGATCCTCATCATAATTTAAATTTAGTTTGTTATTACTTTTAGCAATATTCCGCGAAAACAACTTCCACCTTTAAGTAAATGAGTGAGTGTACGCATAGGCATGCGTACAGCACCTCCCTCCTCCCACACTGCCTATGCGTACACTCGCATGCAAGAACTTGCAAACACCTCCACCACACAAGCAATAATGTTGGCAAATCCGTGCAAGGCGCCTCACCACCATGCAGGTTGAAAACCTCGACGCGCGTTTCGCCCCAACACCGGAGCATCCTCAGGATGTGGACTCTACGAACAACGTCCGTTAAGTGCCGCCAACGGCCAAAACCGCCTTTTATACACTATCGAGCCCCGCTACTATCCCCACTACCCCCACTACTCTCACTAGTACCCCCGAACATATTAATAAGCGGTGACGTAGTCAAGCAAGTTTGGTCATTCAACAATGCAAATCTGTTATTTTTCTTTTCTTTTATGATCTCTAATTGTTCCAACACGCTCAGCCGAAAGCCTTTATCTCATTTATGTAAAACTTTATAGGAATGGCCATCGGGCACAGTATGATTACTATCTAAAAGATGTTTAGCAAAATGTGACTTATCAGGATGACCATTTCTATAAGCCGCGATATGTCCTTTATGCTGAGTCTCGAAGCTGCGTCCAGTTTGACCCACGTATACACTATCGCATTCAGGACAATCGATCTTATAGACACCGGATTGATATTTTTTATCAATCTGGTCTTTATTATGACACAAATGAAGTTTTAAAGTATTATTTGTCCTGAATGCGACATGCATATCGTTGCTTTTCATTATTTTGGATAAGCGTGCAGATACCTCTCCCATGTAGGTCAAACTGGACTTATATCTATCTCTTTATCAATAGGACCTGCGTACAAAAACTTAACCAGTTCTTTCTTGTTTTTATTTTTCAAAATATTATTAATGATTTTTGGACTATATCCGTTGGATATCGCAATTTGGAAAATAATATTAAGCTCATTTTGATAATTATCTTTACTAAGAGGGATTGATAATAATCTATGAACGTAACTATGAAAGGCCGCGAGTTTGTGTTGCCAAGGATGACATGACGATGCATGAATAGTAGTATTAGTATATGTCGGCTTGCGAAAGATTCCAAAACTGTGTTTATTATTAACTCTAGTAATAGATAAATCGAGAAAATGTAGAGTGTTATTATCTTCACATTCTAATTTGAATATGTTTTTTATTTAGTTCTTAAATAAAAAACATATTATTGATAAATAATAATATGGAGGTTGATATAAGGTATGTTATCGATATGAGGATTGTAAAAATTATGGATCGATATTTTATCAATTTACAAGTTGCTAAAGCTGTGGGATCGTTCAATCCCATATACAAAATTATTTGTAGACGTGAATAGATTGCTGTACACCGGGTTCGAGAGGAGTGGGTTTAGCGATAATGGTATTTTTACGTTAGTACAATTTTGGGGTGATATCACCAATTACCTCGATAAAAGAGCGGATGGTATAAACGTTGACTATAAAGAGTGGTTGGAGTTGGCGAGTGAAGTGCTAACAGAGGTTTTCGAAAGGTACACCCCACCACTAGTCGATAGAGTAACCACCGAACTTTTAAACTATTTAATATGTGCTATTGCTGTCAACTGTGGTATAGACTCTGCATTATAGACTGTGTTTTAGACTGTGTTTTAGACTGTGCTATAAACTGTGCGATTTAGACTGTGCGATATTATTGGCTAAGCGATTATAGTGTTTTTATATCTGTGTTTGCTTCAATATTGATAAATAATAATATGGAGGTTGATATAAGGTATGTTATCGATATTGATGGCTTCCCTCTCAAAAGCCATATATATTATAAAGAGGTTGGGGTGTATGATATGTGGACTGGGGTGGTGCACCTGCACCATATTAAATTACCCATGTGGTTTCTCCATTCGCAGAAAAGTAGGGAAATCGCATTCTGTGAACGTCATGTTCACGAAATACCATTCCAAAATGTTGATGGGGACATAACCAAGGAAGATTTAGTGGAGCGTTTGCACACCCTAGATCCAAATAAAGAGCATTTATGGGCTTATAAGGGGGGTACAGTGGAAAAAAAATATTATCAACATTGGGTTTTAGACATGTAAACATTGAAACATTCGGATGCCCCAAAGTGGAGAGGGTGATTGCAATCACACACTACCACACCGTATTAACTCTGCAGAGTTAATACGGTATGGTAATTATCCAAAACTATCAAACTGTAATCGTCATACCAAGTTTTTACCATATTCTGCGTCATCAAAGAGAAGTTGTCACTGCAGCGGGGTTGAGGTGGAAGCTTTCGGTATGTGGCTAAAGGCCAATGTTGACGTAGTTAAAAAATATGATACTTATTATTATTAGGATTAAGAAAAAAAATGTACTCTATTAATAAAAACATAATTGTAATACTTAATTTTATTGTTTTAAATAAAAATTGGGGGTGGGTAACTTTAATAAAATGTACTAGGAATAGGATTATACTAGGATTATTGTAATTGTTGTAAAAAAAGAAAATAATAAAAAAAGTGTGTAAGCATTGAAAATTTTTTTATTGTACTACTTTATAAAATATATAATATAGGTATAAATAAAAATAAAAAGTATTTATAGGTCTACCAGGATCTGATGGTAAAAAGTGAGAAAAGAAATTGTCTCTAGCAATACCGGGGTAGTTGTAATAAAACATTTTTATCATTTTTTTCCTTATAACAGCTGATTCTGTGTGTGAAACATGCAAATATAAAAAAAGTTGGCCACGTGCGAGCCGGACTCGCGCATGAAGGGTTCCGTACCGATACAGAGCGAAAATAGGCTAAAAAATTTGTGTTTTTTGTATGGAGGCCCTTAAATTTTTATTTTACTTTAATATTTAAATTATTTAATATTAAAGTACACATATAACAAAAGAATATATAAAAAATTCAAGTCCCTACCTTTTGCCACTTTTGATATAGAGTGAAGGAGCCCCCCTTAGATATTAATTTTATTTTGTTTTCGGTATATTTTGTTGTTATAGTGGCAACAGAATATATACACAATCTGTAAAAATTTCAGAAGTCTAGCTATAGCGATTCTTGAGATACAGCCTGGAGACAGACAGACGGACAGACAACGAAGTCTTAATAATAGGGTCTTTACCCTTTGGGTCGGAACCCTTAATATTTATTCAATAATGAAGGATATTTTTTTAAATTCTGCCATAAAAATTTGCCATCAGATTCTGGATAGGCCTACTATACAAAAGTAAGTTATCAATGTGACATCAATGAAGCAATTGATACCTATACCTAGATAAATATATCAGTTAAAAATTAAAATTTCAAAAATGCTTACAACAAATTTTTTAATAAATATTATAGTCTGTAAATATTTGAGATGTAAAGCCCGGGCACACATTCATGTCTGCTGATAGTTTCCACCACCAAGTGGAATTGTCATTGCAACGCATGAAGAAAGTCTACGATTTAAATTGAGTTGGATCAACAGCATGTACTTAGACTTTTTGAAGGTTAAAAATATATCTAAATGGTATATTCCAGAGCCCACTCCAAATTTACAAATGAAAGGAATACCAGAAGCCACAAAGAATGCAATTACTTATCCAAAAGTTAGTTCCTCTAATGCCCGAAAATAAAAGACGGTTTTGGTATAATTTGCCGGTAATACTAAACTAATTCATGTACATTTTAAATAAATATTTACAGACTATAACAATAACTCATTTTCAATGTTTAAAAAAATGTATGCACTTTTTGAAAATTTAATCTATACTTACTATAATATTATATATTATAATATAATATTATAATTGGGAAAAGTTTGTTTGTTTGTTTGAACGCGCTAATCTCAAGAACTACTGGTCCGATTTGAAAAATTATTTCAGTGTTAGATAGCCCATTTATCGAGAAAGGCTAAAGGCTATATTTTATCACGCTAATACTAATAGGAGCGAAGAAATAGAGTAAATATGAAGTATGAAAGTATGAAAAAAACGGGGGAAATTATTTGAAAGGGCTTATTTGAACGCGCTAATCTCTGGAACTACTGGTCCGATTTAAAAATTTCTTTCAATGTTAGATAGCCTATTTATCGAGAAAGGCTATAGGCTATATTTTATCGCGCTAAGACCAATAGGAGCGAAGAAATATAGGAAAGTGTGGAAAAAACGGAAGAAATTATTTGAAATGGCTTATTTGAACGCGCTAAGTGTTAGATAGCCTATTTATCGAGAAATGCTATAAGCTATATTTAATCACGCTAAAACTAATAGGAGCGAAGAAATAGAGGAAAATATGGAAAAAACGGGGGAAATTATTTGTAAGGGCTTATCTCACGAACTACTGGAGTATTTTTTCTGTTATTTGGCACAGATAAGAAGTAGACCACGTGAAGGCTCATAGGCTATTTGTTGTGGACTAATTTGTCTGTGAAATATCCAATTTACGCGGGCGAAGCTGCGCTGAACGTTATATTTCGCGTGGTCACGACATCATGCGTAAACGGTTGGACCCATTTTGCTGAAATTTGGTATAAAGATACTTTGAGTCCCGAAAAAGAACATAAGTAGGATACATTTTGTCCCGGAAAAATCTACGGTTACTGCACAACACACTTTTATGATTTGCGCGTGCACTATTCAATCTATTTTGATGCAATTTGGTATGGAGATATTTTGAGTCTCGGGAAAGGACAAGGAATACTAATTTTGTCCCGGAAAATGTACGGTTCCCGCACAATAAACTTTTATGATTATCGCCTAAACTATTCAACCTATTTTGATAAATTTGGTATGGCAATACTTTCAGTCTCGGGAAAGGACAAGGGATACTTTTTATCCCGAAAAATATACGGTTCGGGGTTGCATTTGAATTATGCATTATAAGGAGGGGGCGGGAGAGGAGCGGGGAGGGGATTAGCTGTTGCCCGCGACTTCGTCCGCGTGGACTTTAGTTTATAGCGCGCGGTGTCAACAAAATTTGTATTAAATTTAAAAACTTTTTAAAACCCTGGTAACTGGTACCTACCCCTCTTAGGGCCGCGCTACACCGGAATGGCAGCGCTGAAAGTGCTCGCCTCGCCGCTGCCATTCCGGTGTAGCGCGGCCCTTAATTAATCAAAATACCCAAAAACAGCTGTGCAGTGTGCACATAATCTATACTAATATTATAAATGCCAAAGTATCTCTGTCTGTCTGTCTGTCTGTCAGTCTCGCTTTCACGCCAAACGCCAAAACTACCGAACCGATTGTAATGAAATTTTGTATACAGATAGTCTAAAGCCTGAGAAAGGACATAGGCTACTTTTTTACTGAAAAAAGGGTTGTAAGGGGGTTAAAATGCGTAAATTTGTTTAAATTAAGTTAGTTCCAAAAATTCATAATAGATGGCGCCGTGCGTCTTCTACATCGCGTTGACGCTTGCTCAAAAGTCTTTCTATAAGAGGCGGTATCATCTTCCATCTAAGTTTCAATTTTTTTCGATCGTTGATCTATTCTACGGTAGGTAGGTATTAAATAACTCAGTACTTTATCTGTGCAGTGACGTAACCTTAAACCTATCAATGATAAATAGTTTATGGGTAAAGTTGTGTAATTGGGGGGCTAAATAAGCTTTAAAATTTGGCATAAAATATAAAGTTGATTATAAAAAAATGAAATACTTATTGTGTGCACACTGGACAGCTGAATTGATTTAAGGGGTACCAGGGTTTTTTTATAAAAGCATTTGACATCAATTTTGTTGACATCACGCGCTATAAACTGAAGTCCACGCGGACGAAGTCGCGGGCAACAGCTAGTTTACAATATAAGACATAGAACCGAGTTTGCCCACACCCAAAAAAGACTTATGTGTTCGTAAGTCCACTAATTTGGTTGTTTTATTAAACATAACTTCAAAAACTTAAAAAAAACAATTCGTGGTAACTACTGATTTCCTAACTTTAGGAAGGGGGTGGGGGGGGGGGGTCCCCCCTAACCCCCCCTCCCCTCCCCGCTTCTCTCCCGCCCCCTCCTTATAATGCATAATTAAAATGCAACCCCGAACCGTATATTTTCCGGGATAAAAAGTATCCCTTGTCCTTTCCCGAGACTGAAAGTATTGCCATACCAAATTTCATCAAAATAGGTTGAATAGTTTAGGCGATAATCATAAAAGTTTATTGTGCGGGAACCGTACATTTTCCGGGACAAAATTAGTATTCCTTGTCCTTTCCCGAGACTCAAAGTATCTCCATACCAAATTGCATCAAAATAGATTGAATAGTGCACGCGCAAATCATAAAAGTATGTTGCGCAGTAACCGTAGATTTTTCCGGGACAAAATGTATCCTACTTATGTTCTTTTTCGGGACTCAAAGTATCTTAATACCAAATTTCAGCAAAATAGGTCCAGCCGTTTACGCATGATGTCGTGACCACGCGAAATATAACGTTCAGCGCAGCTTCGCCCGCGTAAATTGGATATTTCACAGACAAATTAGTCCACAACAAATAGCCTATGAGCCTTCACGTGGTCTACTTCTTATCTGTGCCAAATAACAGAAAAATTACTCCAGTAGTTCGTGAGATAAGCCCTTACAAATAATTTCCCCCGTTTTTTCCACATTTTCCTCTATTTCTTCGCTCCTATTAGTTTTAGCGTGATTAAATATAGCTTATAGCATTTCTCGATAAATAGGCTATCTAACACTTAGCGCGTTCAAATAAGCCATTTCAAATAATTTCTTCCGTTTTTTCCACACTTTCCTATATTTCTTCGCTCCTATTGGTCATAGCGCGATAAAATATAGCCTATAGCTTTTCTCGATAAATAGGCTATCTAACATTGAAAGAAATTTTTAAATCGGACCAGTAGTTCCTGAGATTAGCGCGTTCAAATAAGCCCTTTCAAATAATTTCCCCCGTTTTTTTTCATACTTTCATACTTTATATTTACTCTATTTCTTCGCTCCTATTAGTATTAGCGTGATAAAATATAGCCTTTAGCCTTCCTCGATAAATGGGCTATCTAACACTGAAATAATTTTTCAAATCGGACCAGTAGTTCTTGAGATTAGCGCGTTCAAACAAACAAACAAATTCTTCCCAATTATAATATTATATTATAATATATAATATTATAGTATAGATTAAATTTTCAAAAAGTGCATACATTTTTTTAAACATTGAAAATGAGTTATTGTTAAAGTCTGTAAATATTTATTTAAAATGTAATTGAATTAGTTTAGTATTACCGGCAAATTATACCAAAACCGTCTTCTATTTTCGGGCATTAGAGGAACTAACTTTTGGATAAGTAATTGCATTCTTTGTGGCTTCTGGTATTCCTTTCATTTGTAAATTTGGAGTGGGCTCTGGAATATACCATTTAGATATATTTTTAACCTTCAAAAAGTCTAAGTACATGCTGTTGATCCAACTCAATTTAAATCGTAGACTTTCTTCATGCGTTGCAATGACAATTCCACTTGGTGGTGGAAACTACTCGTATCAGCAGACATGAATGTGTGCCCGGGCTTTACATCTCAAATATTTACAGACTATAATATTTATTAAAAAATTTGTTGTAAGCATTTTTGAAATTTTAATTTTTAACTGATATATTTATCTAGGTATAGGTATCAATTGCTTCATTGATGTCACATTGATAACTTACTTTTGTATAGTAGGCCTATCCAGAATCTGATGTCATATTGATCGAAATAGGTTTTTTCTTCATATGGCTAGTTTTAAATAATAATGTTATTATTTATTTAAACAATATAATATTGCGCCGACCTTGTGTATATCTAACGACTTCACGCTAATGATTCCATGAATATTCATGTTTTCAACTTTGTACCTTCTATCTTTAAGATGCGATTCGAATCTAACTGAAATTCCTATTTTTAAAAACAAAATTCTCGCCATTACTTTAACGCAAATATATTTTTACGAGCTTTTGCCCGCGGCTTCGCTCGCGTTAAGAAGTATTATTATATACAAACTTTCATCCCCTATTTTAACGCCTTAGAGGTAGAATTGATCAAAATCCTTTCTTAGCGGATGCCTACGTCATATCATCTACCTGCATGCCAAATTTCAGCCCAATCGGTCCAGTGGTTTGGGCTGTGCGTTGATAGATCACCATGTCAGTCAGTCACCTTTGAGTTTTATATGTATAGATTTTTTTTCGCGTGATCCTTATAGGTGGACTGGTCGTGCAATGTCGTAAATAGTTTGATTCACACCAGCTGGCTAAAAAACCGACATTGTCTGGTTGCATAATCGCATTGTGCATCCAATCGCTGTTCGCTTCTAACTATTTCATTTACCTGAACTAACTATAATTGCAAAACGTATCATATCCCTGTTTAATATGCTTCAACAGTCTGGATTGCATTTTGATTCTAATACTTATATGAAAACAGATGGTGTTTTATTTTTTACTTCATTATTGTAACAGAACTAATCATACCTACTTTATTATATATTGTTTTTATTACTAAAGATAGAAGGTACAAAGTTGAAAACATGAATATTCATGGAATCATTAGCGTGAAGTCGTTAGATATAAGTACACGGTCGGCGCAATATTAAGTAAGTATATTGTTTAAATAAATAATAACATTATTATTTAAAACTAGCCATATGAAGAAAAAACCTATTTCGATCAATATGAATGTGAATAATGTAGGAGTACGATAATGTTCTTCGAGATTTTTCCGATATTGAATTTAATAAATAAAGAAGGAAATAATACTTATTATTATTTAAAAAAGACAAAACCGGCTTCAAAATTGTACACGGTAATAGAGAGTTAAATTTCCCTATCTCAACAACTACTACACCAATCAACACGGCGAATGTTAACAACAATTTTAACTAGATAATTGGGCATTATATCTTTGTCATCACTGAAACTATGCACGATTTATCAGCGAAGCGAGCCCTAGTATATCCCACAAACTGAGCACTTTTGTGCTTCACTTTACTGAAAAACTATCACGCCTATTGATTTGTGCTTGAATATAGTTTATTATATTATGTAGATATGTTATCATCGGTCAGTCAATTTAATAAAAAAACTCTCCCTAAAGATTATTTATTACCACGCAGAAAAGCTACGCGAGCCCTCACAAAGCTCTGCTTTTAGCTAGTTCGTAGAACGAATTCCGAATTCATTTGATGATGATGAGGAATCCAATTAGCAGTTTATTTGTGAACAGCAAAGGGGTCCGACAAAAACCAGTCACGTCCCACTGAAAATATATGGCGACTACCTTCGAAATAATTTTCACAGAGAGACATTATTAGAACCCCTATTCCACTGTTTTAGTGCTACATTAATGCAGCGTTTCTTAACCGACTTACGAAAAAAAGGTTAACTATGATAGGATATAAATATATTTTTTGTTATAGGATATCAGTACCTAGTCAGTACCTATACTAGTGGTAGGCATCAGATTAGTTTCTAAGTTCTTTCTTGGACGTTCAAAAAGTGTATTCATGATACATAATATTATCTATTTTATTTTATATATTAAGTATATAATATTAATACGCAAGCGAAAAACTTTGTATCCCTTTTGACAAAAAATGCGGAAACGTAATAGGTGAATGAAATTTTGCACAGTTATAGTTTATATGGTGAAGGAGTGCATCGAGCTAATATTATTTTGAAATTATGCTTTAATCACACATTTTTTTAACAAATAAAACATTACACACACTACAATACGCACACTCAAGAAGATGACAGATTTTTTAATGACAAACCTATACGTCTTTTTAAACTTTCGCGTTGCATTATAATTAAACTTTTTAATCGGGACTTAACGCGACTTATTTAAGTAGTAATGCTACTACGAGTAAGTACATACTTTTTCTCGACGTTTCGGCCGTGTTGCAACGGCCGTGGTCACGAGGGGGCCGTTGCAACACGGCCGAAACGTCGAGAAAAAGTATGTACTCGTAGTAGCATTACTACTTAAATAAGTCGCGTTAAGTCCCAATTAAAAAGTTTAAATCTATACGTCATACGAATTATACTCTTTTATTTATGGTTGAAGTCTATTGACAACAAGTTGACAAATTGAAAATGGATTATAGTTTATTTTTAAATTTAATCTTAGATACTATTAGACAATGCTTACACGGCCAGTCTAAGATCAGAATCTGATCTTAGACTGGCCGTGTAAGCATTGTCTAATAGTATCTAAGATTAAATTTAAAAATAAACTATAATCCATTTTCAATTTGTCAAAATATCGTACTTATACCTAAATATTATGTAGTTAAAAAAACTAGAGATCGCCCAATGGTCGAAATTCGACCTTAGTTGATCTGATCATCAGATCAACTAAGGTCGAATTTCGACCATTGGGCGATCTCTAGTTTTTAGGGTTCCGTACCTCAAAAGGAAAAAACGGAACCCTTATAGGATCACTTTGTTGTCCGTCTGTCCGTCCGTCCGTCTGTCAAGACCCTTTTTCTCAGGAACGCGTGGAGGTATGAAGCTGAAATTTATATCAATTACTCAGGTCTACTGTCCCTTGAAGCTGTGAAAAAATCAAACTTCTAAGCCAACGCAATCAAAAGATACAGCCGTTTATGCCGCAAATTTTCGACACTTGCAAGGGAATCAAAACCTACAGGGTGCTTCCCGTGAACTCAGAATCTTGAAATTTGGTACGAAGCAACGTCTTATAGCATAGATAAAGGAAAAATTACGAAAACCATAAATTTTTAGTTACATCACATAATATATTTTTTTTAATAATTTTAAACTTACTACCCATTTCCTCATAAACGCGTAGAGGTATTAAATTGAAATTCATACCAAATACTCAGGTCTATAATACCTTTAAGCTGTAACAAAATCAAACTTCTATGTCAACGCAATCAAAAGAAACAGCAATTTAAGCTGCATATTTTGAAACTCGCAAGTACTCGCAAGGGAATCAAAACCTAAAGGGTACTTCCAGTCGACCTAGAATCTTGAAATTTGGCATGAAGCAACGTTTTATAGCACACATAAAGGAAAAATTCCGAAAACCTTAAATTTTTAGTTACATTACAAAATATATATTTTTTAATAAATATAAACTTATTACTTTTTTCCTCATGAACGCGTAGAGCTATCAAGTTGAAATTCATATCAAATACTTAGATCTAATTGCCTTTAACCCGTGAAAAAAAAAATTCTATAAAAATACCATAGTTATGACTCGATTGTCGTAATGAACGAACTTTGTAAACCTTGCAGGTTTGTACGGAACCCTCGGTGCGCGAGTCCGACTCGCACTTGGCCGGTTTTTTAACTACATAATATTTAGGTATAAGTACGATATTTGATTTATTGATCTCACATTCATAACTTACTTTTGTAAATGCTTTTTGTACGAGGGCTGCTATTTATGTATCCGGAACTGGCCACTTACAAGAACAATATTTAAAAAGTAATTACAACATTTGAAAATAGAACTCTTTGGTTGAAGAATACATTTTGTTTCATGTGACTGTCAATTATTTTTCCATTGTGGCGTCATTTTGAAAATTGCGTGTCTTCATTTGCCATGGATTTAACGCGTGAACATTTTCGTGCAATGATTTACTACGATTTTCGGCGTGGGCTAAATCAACAACAGTGCTTTATTCAACTCACCGCAACTTTTGGAGATGAAGCACCATCAAAAACCACTGTTTATCACTGGTACAGTGAGGTTAATCGTGGGCGGTCTATGCTCACGGATGAAAATAAAGAAGGTCGCCCAAAAACAGCTGTTGTCCCACAAAATATAGATGCTGTGCGGGAACTAATAATGCGTGATCGTCATGTTACATATCGCGAGATAGAGGCGTCCTGAGGCATAAGTATGACGAGCATACATAAGATATTACACGAACATTTGGCTGTAAAAAAAATATGTTCGCGTTGGATTCCGCACAACTTGACAATCGATCAAAAACGGGCTCGTGTCGATTGGTGCAAAAAAATGATAAAAAAATACAACCGTGGTACGTCAAAAGCCGTTTATAATATCTACACAGGTGATGAATCTTGGATCTATGCATATGACCCCGAAACTAAACAACAGTCAACGGTGTGGGTGTTCCAAGATGAGCCGAAACCAACAAAAGTTACTCGTGCAAAAAGTACTTTGAAGCAAATGGTCGCCTGTTTTTTTGGAATTAATGGACATGTGGCTACAGTGCCATTAGAGAATCGTAAAACGGTTAATTCTGAATGGTATACGACCATTTGTTTACCTGAAGTCTTTGAAGAAATAAGAAAGGACAACCGACAACGCAGAATCATATTACATCACGACAATGCTAGCTGTCACACCTCAGCTGAAACAACTCAGTTTTTGGAGGGTCAAAAGATCGAATTGACTGGTCATCCGCCGTACAGCCCTGATTTGGCACCTAACGATTTCTTTTTATTTCCATACGCGAAGAACAAATTACGTGGTCAACGTTTTTCGAGCCGCGAAGAGGCTGTTGATGCGTTCAAAATGCACGTTTTGGAGATACCTCAATCAGAATGGAAAAAGTGCTATGAAAATTGGTTCCAGCGTATGCAAAAGTGTGTCGATCATCGCGGCGAATATTTTGAAAAGCAATAAAACCATATTAAATGATATATGTTTGTTTCTTTTTTTAATTCCGGATACATAAATAGCAGCCCTCGTAGTGTTCGTACTTTATTTGTATAACTATCCTAATAGTTATAAACACCGTCTCGTGCTCACGGTAGGGTGAGACGCACGTCACTAGAGCGAGAGCCAAGGGCGAGAGCGGACGTGCGCCTGTGACCCGTAAATATCGTGTGTTGTCGAGCCTGTGAGACTCCTGGAATTGTGGTGATAACCGAGTACACTACAAGTGGCGACGAGGATAAAGGTCAGATATTATATTATATACAAAAAAAAAAAAAAAAAACAATAATATATGGAACATAATAATTTAAAGTCCTTATCTGGTAGTTTCTACCACACCATAAACATCTCATGTAATATAGTGCCTATTTTAATTAGCTAGGTGACAATAATATTATTTTAATTCCATGTTTTATTTCAAATTATATTTGAATACTAACTTAAAATAAAAGTAATAGTTCGAACTTCGAACCAAAGGAATGCTAAAAATAGTCTATCAACACTTAACATGGCACTTGTTATTTAAGAACGTAAACAATAGGCATACGGCACGGCATGGGACCGACCGGCTCGAGTGTATTCCTTATAACAATAACAAAGAGTTAGTTGATAAGACTCGACCGCTGTGTTTATGTTCTACGTTAAGTATAGGTTGGAGAAAAACTTTATTATATTTGAATTTGAATATAATATCAATTAATATACCATGAGGTGATATGATGTGGTGTGTAAACTAGATAGATAAGCATTAAGATTAATAGTTAAATTTACTATGGTCATAATAATGTGGCCTAATAGGTAAATCCTCCATTAAATTCAAAATATTTGGTACAAGTTGCCCCCATTAAATTGGAAAAACTTGGTGTTTGGTATAAAATACCTCCATTAAATTGGAAATATTTGGTACAAGTTGCCCCCATTAAATTGGAAAAACTTGGTGTTTGGTATAAAATACCTCCATTAAATTGGAAATATTTGGTACAAGTTGCCCCCATTAAATTGGAAAAACTTGGTGTTTGGTATAAAATACCTCCATTAAATTGGAAATATTTGGTACAAGTTGCCTCCATTAAATTGGAAAAAACTTGGTGTTTGGTATAAAATACCTCCATTAAATTGGAAATATTTGGTACAAGTTGCCCCCATTAAATTGGATTGGAAGGAAATAAAATACACTACTTTCTTTAAATAAAATATTTAATGTATAATGTAAATTGAAGTAGGAAGTCTACAAAGGGCGTAATATTTACAGGTGGTCGCCCTGATTGATTCGCAAGAATGTCAAGCAATTTGCCGTCATTAGAAAAACTAGATTTTGAAGGCGACAGCGCGTCTTTAGGGCAACGATGGGACAAATGGAAAAGATCTCTTTATATCTACTTGGAAGCAACAGAAGTGACGACACCTTTAAAAAAAAGAGCTACACTCTTGTTGCTTGGTGGTTCGGGTTTACAAGATATATTTTATAACTTGCCGGGTGCTAATGTGGATCCTAACGAAAACAATGATGTATTTAAGATAGCAATACAAAAATTAGATGATTATTTCACTCCAAAACAGAGTAAAGTTTATGAAAGACATCTATTCCGCTTACTTAAACAAGATGAAGGAGAGAAATTTGAGAAATTCTTAGTCAGATTAAGACATCAAGCAGAAAAATGTCGATTCGATAAGCCAGAACATCATTTAATTGATCAGATAGCAGAAAAGTGCCTGTCTGTTGACCTGAGAAAAAAAATATTGACAATCGGTGATAGCATCACCTTAGAGAAAATAATTACAGAAGCTAATACACTAGAGGTAGTTACCCGACAATTGGAAGAATATGGCCAAGATGCAAAAAATCAAGAAGTAAATGCGCTTTTTAGAAACGAAGGCAATAAATTAAAGGATAAAAAATTCAAGACTACGTTAAATAAAGTTTGTGGCAGATGCGGAAACAACAAACATTTATCTGATAATGTGAACTGCCCGGCAATAGGAAAAACATGTCACAATTGCGGAAAATTAAATCATTTTAGACAATATTGCAGATTCCTTATCGAGGTTATGCAAAACCTCCGATTGTTATAAGACCAAAGGTCATGATCACGTCCACCATATTGTTGAGAACGCAAGACCTATGGCGGTTTCCATGGCAGATTTAGAAAATCAATCCAGTGAAGACCCTGAAATTTTAAATGTGAAAACAGGAATAAACAGTAACGCCTGGGATGACAGCGCTAAGCCTTATAAAATTTTTGAAACAGAATTGTGCTTTTTCGGAAACATACTGTTACGTGGGAATAGGCTGGTCATACCTTCAAATCTCCGTAAGAGAGTTTTAGATGCCGCACATGAAGGACATCCGGGAATTGTTGCCATGAAAGGACGCCTCAGAAGCAAAGTATGGTGGCCGAGAATAGATAAGGATGCCGAAAACTTAGTAAAGAGCTGCAAAGGATGTACTTTAGTTGGATTACCAAATCCACCCGTCCCTATGAAGCGACGCAGCTTGCCGGAAGCACCTTGGGTAGATGTAGCAATTGATTTATTGGGCCCACTACCCAGTAATGAGTACATTTTGGTGATAGTTGATTATTACAGCCGCTATAAAGAAGTTAAAATTACAAAAAATATCACCAGCACACAAATAATTAAACTGCTAAAGGAAATATTTAGTCGGTTAGGTTATCCCTCATCTATAACTGCAGACAACGGACGACAGTTCGTGAGTGAGGAGTTTAAGGGATTTTGTGACGAGTGTAATATTAAATTATTCCACACTATCCCCTACTGGCCTCAGCAAAATGGCGAAGTAGAGAGGCAAAATCGCGACATTTTAAAGCGCCTAAAAATTGGAAAAATTGAGAAGAAAAATTTGCAGGAAACCCTGTGGGAATATCTCATGATGTACAATTCCACACCGCATTCTGTGACTGGGAAAACACCATCGGATCTATTCTTCAAGAGACAGAATAGAGATAAAATCCCCGCTATTCAGGACATTAACAAAGAAGATGATTCCGAAGTTAGAGATAGAGATATGGAGAAAAAAGGAAAAGGAAAAGAATATGCCGATAAGAGAAGAGGAGCAAACAATTTAGACTTAAACGAAGGGGAAAAAGTGTATATAAAAGAAATGGATAAAGGTAATAAGCTTACCACAAATTATAACCCGACACCTCATATAGTTGAAAGAGCTAAAGATGGAGATGTGACAGTCAGGAACGAGGAAACAGGGCAGATGTTAAGGAGGAATGTCGTTCATCTAAAGAGAGTAGAAGGACAGTGGAAGGCCATTAAAGGAACAGAAGAGACCGAGCAAAATTTAGAATATGATTAATTTTGATTTGTAATTATGTTAGTATAGTATCTTTATTATTATTAAAGTTTTAATAAGGAAGGGATGTAGTGTTCGTACTTTATTTGTATAACTATCCTAATAGTTATAAACACCGTCTCGTGCTCACGGTAGGGTGAGACGCACGTCACTAGAGCGAGAGCCAAGGGCGAGAGCGGACGTGCGCCTGTGACCCGTAAATATCGTGTGTTGTCGAGCCTGTGAGACTCCTGGAATTGTGGTGATAACCGAGTACACTACACTTTTTATTATATTTTTACAGCCACTAGAGTGTAAATATCTGTGTTCAAAATAGTAAGAATTAAATTAATTAAATTTAAGATACACTTATATAAGTCCGTTATTTTTGAGTTCACGTCATTAAAATAATAAACGTACCTATTTAAGGTAAACCAATGCGCACACATACTATAAATGCCGTTATTGTCATTTAGTGCGTTTGTAACATGTTGCAGTTAAAACAACACTTCGGTGAACCTTAATAATCAGTATAATTGTAAAGTACTGCATTAATGTTATGTACTAGTCATCTGTTTTGACCATGGAAACAATTTTTCTATTGCTTAAGTGACCTTACTGCATGTTTACCACAGTATAGCAATATGACATATCCCTACAGTAGTGAAACGAATGTACTTGCGCAGAGCAACGGAGGGGTACCCGCGGGGAAGCGGGCGGCGCGGGCCCGCGTACACAAACTCGCGGAGTTTGTGTACCTGCGCCCACAGGGGTGACGTTGGCGTCACCCCTGTGGGCGTCTACGAATTTTGTGTTGTAAAACGATAACTTATCTTATAAACAATGGGATATTATAATCAATGTTCAGTGTACGGATGTAAATCTGATTCAAAAAACAAAAAGGATTTAAATTTCCATAAATATCGGCACACAGTTTACACTAAAATCTTGTTGGCCTTGGCGGCATGTATTTGCATCTCTGTTTTATTGTTTACGTTGTAAGAAGTGTAACAAGGAGAGAAACAATACAGAATAAATTAAAAATCTGTCAAATACCCTGTTACATACGAGTACTAATTAGTACCTACCTATCCAGGTACACATATCAAGTGTAACATACCGCGCCCTTACCGCGCACGTAATAAGAGTTTTGAAGTGCTTCTGTTACACCTGACGTGTGATTAATTATTATTGGATATTTTATATATTCGAAATTTCGAATGCGTCTTCATTATTTTAATCCTTCGATCGTAATTCGTGGATCCTTGGAAATCTATTGTTATTCTATTGTGTCTCGCTCACCGGTGGGCTTATGGAGTTATGGGGCTTGATGGGTTAATTAATTTTTTAAATAGAGAACTAAAATCATCTAAAAATAAAGTTTCACGTACATATCTGGCAGTACGACATAATATGTACGATTCATCTACCGGCTCAAAAATTTCCTTTCCACTCCGACGTGCCTCTTCATCAAGATCCTTCACATTTCTCACATAAGGTTTTCTTAAACTTGAAATGTATGGATCTGAAGTATATAGAAGCGTTTTAAATACGTCTTCATTTGTAGCTATACGGGAACATTTTCTGCCATGGTGCAGGCAGACATTTTAGCATAAGTATTTGTGATTTCGATTGTAGAAGATGGTGGATAGAAAAGTTATTTTATTTCTTGTATTTTGTAATATTATGGGGGAAACATTGTACACTTTCTTTCGTTGGTTAAATTTCTTAGGTACATATATTGTGCTTTAGTTGGATCCAAATCAATAACAGCACTCAATGCTTCTGTATCAGATAAAATCTTCATTTGGTTTGACTCTTACCACATAGTCGAGAAAACTTGTTTCTTTTCGCTCTCAGAGTTTCTTAGCTCTTCAACAAGATGAGCCTCTGCATACTCACCTAAGGCTAGCAGTCCATGCAAAAATGCGTTACAAATGTGCTCAAACCCATATTCTTCTAGTAAAAGAGTGTGTTTCCTTTTCTTTGTTGATTCTGAGGAGTCTCCATAAGCAATGCACGGTCTTCCTCGTTTACCAGAAGTTGATGGCAGTGAATGTGCTTCAGACTCCGGAAACTGTACTCAATATTCTGACTCCAGCCAGCTTGTATTATTCCGAATAAATTTGTCCTTTTTCCGTGATGCTTGAGCCCAGCGCTTATTAAAAGAAGGCAGAATATGTCTTTGAATGTCACCAATTACGAAACACAAGTTGTTTTCAGAAACATTTAATGTTTGCTGTAGAACTATGGACAACGATTCCAAGGTTCTGCTACGCTCGATATAAAGAATGATCAAATCGCCCTTAGTACAGTTGAAAGTTAATAAAATGACCAAATACTAACAATTTTAATGACCAATTCAAATAAGTGTCACTTAATATGAAATACACTCTGAAGTGTGCAATTTGAAGATATTTGCTTCATATACAATACTGGTTTTTACCGCAAAAGATACCGAATTATCTACTCCGACCGCTATCACATTTTTTCCCATAACTTCCCGGACCGCAAACTTCCGCAGCTGATTTTTTTAATTTTTCATTTTTATGAATAGTTAGGCTATCAAATAACACATAAAGTTGCGCGTGGGGAGACGTGGGTAAATGTGAAAACCTTCGACGAAAAAAATAATTGAAAATACGGTAAGTATGTCAATTTTTAAGTACTTACTCAAAAATAAAAAGCATATTAAAAAAAGTTAATAACTCATTATTAAGAACATAAAATATCCTTTTTAAAAATGTATAAAACCACATGCATATGCTAAATACTTTTTTCACAATATTAATTTGAATTATGTGTATGCAATCATTTGAATGATTGCATAAATTGTGATATTCTTAAAAACGATTCATGATAAAATTATGCTCTAGTTCTACCATTTTCAATAGCGCGCCCGTTAACTAACGTATTAATTGGTACTACTAATATATTATACTAGCTGTTGCCCGCGACTTCGTCCGCGTTAGCATAGTAGATCACATCCCAAGTATTATTTATTGTACAAAAATATTCATTGTTAATATGTGTTCTTAATTATATGAACATAACAGATTAAATTGGGTTTTATTTAGAATAAATGATGTTCCTAAAAGTAATTTAGGTGATGGTTTTCCTTTAAACAGTTGTAGTATGTTTGTTGAACTAAGGAATTGTTAGAAGATTTATTCGTTCAGTAAAACAGTTTCGCAAATAACTTTAAATAGTTTGCTGAATTCGCATTATTTAGGGTGCATAATTAGTGTGCAAGTCAGTATTTTTGGTGAAACTTTCAAATATTTTGATCGAGAAAAGGGAATATACAGATATTGATTTAAATACATGCCATTATTTATGTGCCATACTCATATTTCGTTGCGTTATGTGTATCCGAACTATATTTTAGCCGGAGTGAAAGAACTGATTAAAATATTTTTTTCCACCGGCTAAATAGTTCTTTGTTCAATAACAACACAATCATAATTTTTTTAACTGACTGCCTCTCATCTATACTATACTATACTATTAATATTATAAATGCGAAAGTGTCTCTGTCTGTCTGTCTGTCTGTCTCGCTTTCACGCCAAAACTACCGAACCGATTGTAATGAAATTTTGTATACAGATAGTCTAAAGCCTGAGAAAGGACATAGGCTACTTTTTTACTGAAAAAAGGGTTGTAAGGGGGTGAAAATACGAAAATTTGTTCAAATTAAGTTAGTTCCAAAAATTCATACTAGATGGCGCCGTGCGTCTCTTACATCGCGTTAACGCTTGCCCAACATCTTTCTATAAGAGGTGGTATCATCATGCGTTCGAATTTCGATTGTTATTAATTGTTTTTTATGTTATTTAGTAAGTCAGTACTTTATATTATAAACAGTGACCTAACCTTAATGATAAATAGTTTATGGGTAAAGTTGTGTAGGTAATTGGGGGGCTAAATAAGCTTTAAAATTTGGCATAAAATATAAAGTTTAATTTTAAAAATGAAATATTATGTGCACACTGCACAGCTGTTTTGATTTAAGGGGTACCAGGGTTTTTTTATAAAAGCTTTTGACACCAATTTTGTTGACATCGCGCGCTATAAACTAAAGTCCACGCGGACGAAGTCGCGGGCAACAGCTAATGTTTCTATAAACAAATTTTTAAATGTAAGTACGTAAGCTTTCTTATCAACAAAGCTGATAACAGTCAGGGTTTCGAACCGACGGGAGCATTTTGATTGTCATTATTATTTAGGTGTCGATGGGAATAAAAAAGAAGAGTTACTTTTAGTCTAAGAGCCAGTTTACACAAAACGCGATACAAAAATTTGTTTCTCGGGCATCATTTTAGTGGACTTACAAAAAGCTTAACAGTCAACCGAAGAAAAAAAAAACCGGCCAAGTGCGAGTTGGACTCGCCCATGAAGGGTTCCGCAGCAGCAATAAGGTTTATTTTTATGAAATTAAAAGGTTTTTGATATTTTAGTTGATTTAATGAAAGTTAATTTAAGGTTTACCATTTACGACGTATAAAAAACTACTTTCTAGATCTCGTTCAAACCGTTTCGTTGATTGTTTTTATAATAATGTACAACATATATTTTTTTAGAGTTATCATGCCCCTACTTTAGAAGTTAGAGGGGGGGACACACATTTTACCACTTTGGAAAAGTCTCTCTCGCAAACTATTCAGGTTAGAAAAAAATAGTATTAGGAACCTCAATATGATTTTTGAATACCTATCCATAGACACCCCACACGCATAGGTTAGATGAAAAAATGTTTTTTTGTTTCAGTTGTACCTATGGGGACTAGGGCATGGCGGTATTGGGAATCTTGCAATACCGGTATTGATTTTTCAAAAACCGGTTTCCTGGTTTTTCGGTATTTTTGCGGTATTTCTTTAATTCATCAAAAAAGCGCTAAATCCTTTATAATTTAATCGAATAAACAAAAAAAAAACATTAAATGTACTTGTTTTTTTAATGTTTGACAGTTCAACAGTGTTTTGTTCCTTACTAAACAGAGATAGAAAGGATTTCATCTAACAATATACAAAAAATCAGCTGGGTAGGGTTCCGTTATAGGGTTCTGTAATCAACAAAACTTGGTTGACTACTGAACCCTAAAACGGAACCCTAACAAGCTGATTTTTTGTATATTGTTAGGTTCATGGGCGTACCCAGGTTCTGGGCCAGGGGGGGGCAAATTACTCAGGTTCTAGGCCAGGGGGGGGGGGGGCAAATTACGCAGATTCTGGGCCAGGGGTGGGCGGCAAATCAGATTTTTTATAAGCTAGGTGTTTATAAAGAATAAAAAAATAATAATTTTTAGTTGTAAGAATATTGTATTGCAAACAAATGGCAAAAATTCGTTTTATTATTTTTAATTTTTATAGATGAAAGTACTAGATAATATACTTAGTAGGGTCGTCAACATGATCCAGGGGGGGGGGGGGGGGGGGGGGCAGCTGCCCCTCCTGCCCCCCCCCCCCCCCCCCGGTACGCCCATGGTTAGGTTAATAGTTTTATAATTTAAGAGTAACATTGTCCTACAAATAGAATAATCCATATTTTAGTACTATCAAGTCAAAGTATGAAATCCTTTCTATCTCTGTTAGCTACCATTTTCTAGATTTTTCCAAAATAAAAATGTTGTTCGTCTAATCAAAATGAAGCTACTCACAAAAAATTTGCTTGTTTGTAATAAAAAAAAAATTGTTCTAGGGCTGCCGTACCAGTTTTTGTCAAATTAAAACCATGATTTTGCTTAACTAACTTAATAAGTAACAACTTAAGAAAAAGCTTTCAAAATACAAAAACCAATACTCGACACTTCAGTTTTTAGGGTTTCTTAGCCAAATGGAAAAAACGGAACCCTTATAGATTCGTCATGTCTGTCTGTCTGTCCGTCCGTAATAAAACCTGTCCAGTAGCCCAAGTACGACCGGTTAGTAGTTTAGTACGTCCGGTCCTTTAGTTATTATTTTTAATGTAAAACAATTAAAATTATTTTGTCAAACTCGTTTCGGCATGTTATTTTTTAATACTTCCACCAATTTATCTGGTCCAATCTTAGAGCATTAAACCAGTTAATGCTCTAAGGGTCCAATTTAAAAACAAATAGAATTTGTTCTCTGTCTTAAGGCCATCCCCGGAGCAAACGACCTTGACCATAGTTTACATTTAACGCGTTGCGGAGATCGCACAAAAATCCTATTTTTTTACTTATCTTAGTTCGAAATTGATCTAAAAATAATTTAAATCGGGGAATATGTACTTAGTTAACGAAATTATCTATCCATTGTCGAGTGTTCAAATAAACGTAATTCGCTAGGGAGATGCTGAAACTATGCAGTATGCTTCAATTTTAATAAATTGGTATTACTTTGGAAGCTAATATCATGGGTATATTAAACAAAAATAGAAAATTTAAAACAGGGAAAGGAATGTTCATGTACTGAAGATTATAACTTTGTAGCATTCAAATTATGAGTTTATGGCGCAGCGCAGACGACAGACTATCCGCTGCTATCCGTGACGCACTTTTCAGTCTGTGGAAATAGAACCTTAGATGTAATTATATGCAGTAAGTAGTAACGCACACGACACCCAAAAAGCCCGGCGCGTTACTGCATAATATAATTCACTGACCTCCATAATTATACAAGTATAACGGAGGTCAGTGGCATAATTGCATAAGTTCTATTTCCACGGACTAAAAAGTGCGTCACGGATAGTCTGTGCTGCGCCTATTAGGCTCTAAATACGGTAGGCTATGGAATCTCCGTAGGGGAGGGCCTTAATTCATATTATCTCCTCTTCTTTGCTCCCATTAATGAGTGCCTCCTGGGTGGCATCAATGACGCTTAGAAAATAGTAGTAGCATCAAATAAGTACCTAGTCCAGTCTAATTCGTCCTAGGTTACGAAAAAATCGTAACATTGGAATAATTCGCATATTATAGCTGAAAATTAGTAGAGACGTTAATTATACACCATTATAAATAAAACCTCAAAAGTCCCCGGCGATCCTCAATTTTATAATATTAACTAGAGGTTCCGCGCGGCTTCGCCGACGTAAATAAGATATTTCACAAAAAAATTTGTCCACAAAAAAAAGCCTATGATCCTTCACGTGATTTACTTCTTATCTGATCCAAATAACAGAAAAAATGCTTTAGTAGTTCGAGAGGTAAGCCCATTCAAATAATTTTCCCCCGTTTTTTCCACATTTTCCTCTATTTCTTCGCTCCTATTAGTCTTAGCGTGATAAAATTTATATTAATAATCTTTGTAAATTAGCCCTACCTCATGGAAGAATTTTCACCTATGCCGACGATACAGCTCTTCTCTTTTAAACTGACTCATGGGAGGAAACATTTCACGCCGCTCAGCTAGGCCTTAATAAAGTCACAAAGTGGCTTAACAGCAACTACCTTACACTAAACGTAGACAAGACAAACTTTATTTGTTTTTCCCTAACTGGAGCAACGCAACCCACACCCTGCCTAAATTTAATAGTACATTCGTGTTCTGGAGAATCCACAAAATATGATTGTTCATGCCTGCCTCTAGCGCGCACTGAGAGCGTTAAGAGGATTCCACACCGCCCTTTTTTCCATACAAACGTTGTCCCCTGTTTCCTCCCTGGATAATGCTAGTAGAGTTATAATTTTTTTCCTGAATATCTACGGCCACTAATACAATGTCCCTATGTTTTCTTTTTTTTCATAATTTAATTATTAAATAAGATATGAACGTTCAAAAACCCAAAAAAATGGCCAGATTTTCCGCTGTGTTCAAGCGTCCAGAAAACAGATTTGGCTAGATTATACAAAAAAAGCAAAACATAGGAACACAGCTCAAGCCTTTTTTTAATCTTTAATGAAAAAAGTACTTAAATCGGTTAAGTTTTGGAGAAGGAATCAGGGGACAACGAATCGTTGATTTTCTGGATTTTCTGCAGTTGTCTCTATCGCGTTCGGCGGTATAGGCTTGAGGTAAGGGAGACAGCTATAGATATTACACGTACTTTTTTTTCATTTCTCTAGCCCCTGTTGTATCCTCTTAAGTATTTAGGAATTTTAATTGACAATAAAATGTCATTCGATAGCCACATTAGCACTTTTGTTAAAAAAGTCCGTAAACTATCATTTTTATTTTATAGAATCAGACACATTTGTGATGAAATTCTCATTAGAAAAATATATCTAGCTCTCGTCCAATCTCTCATTTCCTACTGTATATTTATTTGGGGTAGCATTCCGAAAACCAAATTGTTGCGCCTAGAAAGATCCCAGAGGTGTATACTAAAAGTTGGTTGGAATTTGCCAAGGCTATACCCGACAACTGAGTTATATAAAAAATGTAGAGTTTTAACCGTACGCCAGTTGTTTATTTTAGGAACTATAATTAAAAAACATACTACTCTAGACTACGACAAGTATCTAAAACAAGCCAATTGCCGAAAATTAAAGATTTGCCCTGTTGATATCTTTAAAACCACTTTTGCACAAAGATTCTTTTGCTTCCGTGGTACATTCTTATACAATAAAATTAATAATATTCTTTCAATATATCATGAAAATAAATTAAAATGTAAATTAAAACTAATAACTTGGTTAACTGGTTTAAGTTACGAAGACACGGAAAATTTATTATATCGACGAAAATAAATAACATAAAAAAAGATAAAACCGACTTCAAAAATTGTACGTAATAGAGAATTTAAATTCACTATCTCAAAAACTACTTAACCGATTTTGGTGAAACTTGCATCACTCCCTAAGTTGAGCTATTACATACATACATATCAAATTGATAACCTCCTTTTTTTATGTCGGTTAAATTATCTGATACACACACACACACACACACACACACACACACACACACATATACACATAGTTAAGTTATATTATAGTTGTTACTTTGTTACTCCATTGTTTGTGAGGGGGGCCTGGGGTACCAATATACAGGCCTTGGCTTAGTTTGGGCTCCATGTCTCCCACAAATTGCATAATATGTAATTTTTTGGGAGAAATAAACTTATTGTTATTATTATTATTATTATAAAATATAGCCTATAACCTTCCTCAATAAATGGACTATCTAACACTGAAAGAATTTTTAAAATCGGACCAGGAGTTCCTGAGATTAGCGCGTTCAAACAAACAAACTCTTTCGTTTTATAATATTAGTATAGATTTCACAGAAAACGTACACTTTCCAGAAAAAAAAATCTCACCAAAAACATTTTCATGTAAAAATGTTGCCAAGATGAGAACATCTAAATATTAGGTATAGTTCGTCGTGTCAAAAAGTAGTGAGATCTCATGTAGAGCCAAGTTTCTAACCTTACATACTCAGCCCTAAATCTAAAAACCTTAATTTTACCCTAAAGCGCGGCAAAATATTTGATAATAATATAATGTGTCAGCTGCACGAGAAGAATCTAAAAACTCTACACTGTACGGTGTTGCCGTGCGAGAATTTACTCGAGAACGGCTTCTGTACTGGGTGGTCGAAAGAAAACACTTCGTCACTATTGTACTATTAGCGGGGGTCGAGGTAGACGCGATTTCCGGCCAGCCTTTCTTCTATTTCCGATGTAGCGATGACCCAATAATTCCCCAATATTTTCCCGATTCTTCTTATCTTGCTGTTTCTTCTAGGTAGGCTGGCTCGGAGCGGTCTGGTTGGCGGCCGGCCCGGCCCTTTATTTATACTAGGTTTAAAACAATGGGCCTGACCTGTGGTCCCGTTATCGGTCCCGTTATCACCTCGCCCCCGCCAAACTTTCTTTATTGTTTCTAAATATTTACACGATTTTATACAAACTTAATATGCTATGTTACTAATTCTAAACACTATTATACTATATTATTTACCTATTTCTATTACAATATCGAACATAAACTATTAAAAACTACGGAAAATCGGTAAAACAAAGTGACTTATCTAGCTATCTCTATCTATCACATGCTACTTTGTATATATATCTATCCTACTCTAACACGAAATTTACAAATAACAGTATAATTATGCTATTTTTACTATTAAAGCTATTTAAATTTAACAGAACTAGAGATAAAATACAAATTAAACAAATTAACTATTAAATGTAAGTATTACACGACTATTAAACTATTTGGTTTTGGGAATAAGAGACACAATACGAGATCATTTATTTCCGTCTCACTCTTACATGAAACCTATAACTATGAATTAAATTAAAGTATTTTAAACCTATTACTATTATGAACAAACTAAACTATAAATGTTCTTGTATATAACTAAACTATAAAATCTATATTTTCGTCGTCTCGTACATACACATTAGTCAAAATCGGTGGCTTGGCCATTTTGTTATTCGTCAGGGCTTTGAACTTAATCATATTATAGCGGATATACCGTAACTAATGATAAATGGCCAGGCCACCGATTTTAACTAATGTGTAGAGTTTTAAGATTCTTCTCGTGTGGTTGACACATTATAATATTACTAGCTGTTGCCCGCGACTTCATCCGCGTGGACTTCAGTTTATAGCGCGCGATGTCAACAAAATTGGTGTCAAAAGCTTTTATAAAAAAACCCTGGTACCCCTTAAATCAATACAGCTGTGCAGTGTGCACACAATAAGTATTTCATTTTTTTATATTAAACTTTATATTTTATGCCAAATTTTAAAGCTTATTTAGCCCTCTAATTACACAACTTTACCCATAAACTATTTATCATTGATAGATTTAAGGTTACGTCACTGCACAGATAAAGTACTGAGTTATTTAATACCGTAGAATAGATATAACAATCGAAAAAAATCGAAACATAAATGTAAGATGATACCACGTCTTACTTTTGAGCAAGCGTCAGCGTGATTTAGAAGACGCACGACGCCATCTATTATGAATTGTTGGAACTAACTTAATTTGAACAAATTTACGCATTTTTACCCCCTTACAACCCTTTTTTCCAGTAAAAAAGTAGCCTATGTCCTTTCTCAGGCTTTAGACTATCTGTATACAAAATTACATTACAATCGGTTTGGTAGTTTTGGCGTTTGGCGTGAAAGCGAGACTGACAGACAGACAGAGATACTTTTGGCGTTTGGCGTGAAAGCGAGACTGACAGACAGACAGACAGACAGAGATACTTTCGCATTTATAATATTAGTATAAATTATGTGCACACTGCACAGCTGTTTTTGGGTATTTTGATCAATTAAGGGCCGCGCTACACCGGAATGGCAGCGGCGAGGCGAGCACTTTCAGCGCTGCCATTCCGGTGTAGCGCGGCCCTAAGAGGGGTACCACTTACCAGGGTTTTAAAAAGTTTTTAAATTTGATACAAATTTTGTTGACGCCGCGCGCTATAAACTAAAGTCCACGCGGACAAAGTCGCGGGCAACAGCTAGATATGAATAAAAACAATATTATATAGTAAAGTAGGTATGATTAGTTCTGTTACAATAATAAAGTAAAAAATAAAACGCCATCTGTTTTCATATATTAGAATTAAAATGTTGATTGCATTGATATATTTTTTGGATGGAATATAGGCCAACACGGTACACTCGAACTCCTTTATTTTAGAGCGCCTTCTGTTGTCAACTTGTCACATATATTAGAAATGCAGTAGGAGTTCTATAAGATAAGATAGATTGATTATTATTATACGAAGTGATTATAATATAAGAACTATAAACAAAAACATACTAACTAATAAGTATGATTAGTTCTATGTTACAATAAAGTAAAAAATAAAACGCCATCTGTTGAATCGTACTAGAACTAAAATGTTCATTGCATCGATATATTTCTGGATTTTTTATAATATTATACATAAATTAATACATTTAAGATTTTTGAAATATTATTTTAATACACATCCTAGACCCAGGAACATTGAAAACTTTTTGTTCCGCCTGCGGGACTCGAACCCAGGACCCCCGGGATGAGCGCTGCCTACGCGCAGTGCAAATTAATTTTCATCGATATTTTCATGGAAATAAGATATTTTCCCACACCAAAATGTAGCCTATGTCCTTTCTCAGACTCTAGAATAACTGTGTACAAAATTTCATTGCAATCGGTTCAGTAGTTTTGGCGTGAAACCGAGACAGACAGACAGACAGACAGAGATACTTTCGCATTTATAATATTAAGTATGGATATGGATTAGAAATGCAGTAGGAGTTCTATAAGATAAGATAGATTGATTATTATTATACCAAGTGATAATATTATTAAACATAATATTCTAACGTATTAAAAACTATAAACAAAAACATAATAACTAATAAGTATGATTAGTTCTATGTTACAATGAAGTAAAAAATAAAACGCCATCTGTTGAATCGTATTAGAACTAAAATGTTCATTGCATCGATATATTTCTGGATTTTTTATAATATTATACATAAAATATATTTAAGATTTTTTTTAAATATTATTTTAATACACATCCAAGACCCAGGAACATTGAAAACTTTTTGTTCCGCCTGCGGGACTCGAACCCAGGACCCCCGGGATGAGCGCTGCCCACGCGCAATGCGAATTAATTGTCATCGATATTTTCATGGAAATAAGATATTTTCCCACACCAAAATGTAGCCTATGTCCTTTCTCAGACTCTAGAATAACTGTGTACAAAATTTCATTGCAATCGGTTCAGTAGTTTTGGCGTGAAAGCGAGACAGACAGACAGACAGACAAACAGACAGACAGACAGAGATACTTTCGCATTTATAATTGCATCGATATATTTCTGGATTTTTTATAATATTATACATAAATTAATACATTTAAGATTTTTGAAATATTATTTTAATACACATCCAAGACCCAGGAACATTGAAAACTTTTTGTTCCGCCTGCGGGACTCGAACCCAGGACCCCCGGGATGAGCGCTGCCCACGCGCAATGCGAATTAATTTTCATCGATATTTTCATGGAAATAAGATATTTTCCCACATCAAAATGTAGCCTATGTCCTTTCTCAGACTCTAGAATAACTGTGTACAAAATTTCATTGCAATCGGTTCAGTAGTTTTGGCGTGAAACCGAGACAGACAGACAGACAGAGATACTTCCGCATTTATAATATTAGTATGGATATGGATTAGAAATGCAGTAGGAGTTCTATAAGATAAGATAGATTGATTATTATTATACCAAGTGATAATATTATTAAACATAATATTCTAACGTATTAAAAACTATAAACAAAAACATAATAACTAATAAGTATGATTAGTTCTATGTTACAATGAAGTAAAAAATAAAACGCCATCTGTTGAATCGTATTAGAACTAAAATGTTCATTGCATCGATATATTTCTGGATTTTTTATAATATTATGCATAAAATATATTTAAGATTTTTGAAATTTCATTTTAATACACATCCAAGACCCAGGAACATTGAAAACTTTTTGTTCCGCCTGCGGGACTCGAACCCAGGACCCCCGGGATGAGCGCTGGCCACGCGCAATGCGAATTCATTTTCATCGATATTTTCATGGAAATAAGATATTTTCCCACATCAAAATGTAGCCTATGTCCTTTCTCAGACTCTAGAATAACTGTGTACAAAATTTCATTGCAATCGGTTTAGTAGTTTTGGCGTGAAAGCGAGACAGACAGACAGAGATACTTTCGCATTTATAATATTAGTATGGATTATCAAATATTTTGCCGCGCTTTAGTGTAAAATTAAGGTTTTTAGATTTAGGGCTGAGTATATAAGGTTAGAAACTTGGCTCCACATGAGATCTCACTACTTTTTAACACGATGAACTATAATATTATTGTTCTCATCTTGGCAACATTTTTACATAAAAATGTTTTTGGTGGGATTTCATTTCTTTTTGTAAGCTGGTTTACGTTGTTTTTTCTTTTAGTTCATTTTTAGGGTTCCGTACCCATAGGGTAAAAACGGGAGCCTATCACTGAGACTTCGATGTCTGTCCGTCTGTCTGTCACCAGGCTGTATCTCAAGAACCGCTATAGCTAGACTTCTGAAATTTTCACAGATTGTGTATTTCTGGTGCCGCTTCAAAAAATACTAAAAACAAAATAAAGGAAATATTTAAGGAGGACTCACAAACATTAAGACACTTGAAATTTTCAAAAATCCTCAATAATTATATGTATACGTACTTTAATATTTGATAACAAAATTGAAATAAAATAAATTATTAAGGGGGGCTCAGACAGTACGGAACCCTTCGTGCGCGAGTCCTACTCGCACTTGGCTGTTTTTTTTGTGTATTTATTTTAGGTTTCCGTACCCAGAGGGTAAAAACGGAACCCTATTACTAGACTTCATTGTCTGTCCGCTATCCATCTGTCTGTCTATCTGTCTCTTGGATGTATCTTATGCATCTAGCGACGGCCGTCGTGAGTTACCGACTATCATATAAATTATAAACTTTCACCTTATTTTTAAGTTTCCGTACCCAAGGGGTAACAAATGTGAAAATCCGCTTAGCGGTTCTGGAGATACAAGGTAATAAAGAATATTACAAACATACAATATACGCGCTAAACACATAACCCTCCTGGCAGTCGGGTAAAAACGGGACCCTATTACTGAGACTTCGATGTCTGTCTGCTGTCCGTCTGTCCGTCTGTCTGTATGTCTAGCTGTCTCTAGGATGCATCTCAAGAACGGTAGAATAGAGAGTTGAAATTTTCATCGATTATGTATTTCTGTTGCCGCTATAGCAATAAATACTAAAAACAAAATTAATTTAATATTTCGGGGGGCTCTCATACAACAAACGTGATTTCTCGCTATTTTTTCCCTTTTAATAATAATATATTAAAAGGGAAATATAATTTATACGTGGGAGAGCCATGCTTCGGCACGAATGGGTCGGCTCGACCGGAGAAATACCACGTTCTCACAGAAAACCGGCGTGAAACAGCGCTAGCGCTGTGTTTCGCCGAGTGAGTGAGTTTACCGGAGGCCCAATCCCCTACCCTATTCCCTTCCCTACCCTCCCCAATTCCCTTCCCATCCCTTCCCTCCCCTATTACCCTATTCCCTCTTAAAAGGCCGGCAACGCACCTGCAGCTCTTCTGATGCTGCGAGTGTCCATGGGCGACGGAAGTTGCTTTCCATCAGGTGACCCGTTCGCTCGTTTGCCCCCTTATTTCATAAAAAAAAAAAAAAAAAAAAAAATAGATGTCGCTGCTGGTCGCCTACATCGCGATATAGCTTGCACGAACAGTTTCATTTATTTGTTAATGCACTCTAACCGACAAGAGATGTCACTGTTGGGCACCTACATCGCACTATCAATGACGATTTTTTTGTTTTTAACTAACCGTAAACCGATTAGTGATTTTAGGATAATACTAATTATCCTAAAATCCCTAATCAATCTGTTTCAAGTTAAACATACTAACTTGTATTTATTTATGTGTAGTATGTGGTTTGTTTGTAACAAATTGGTTAATTTGCTATGTTTGTGTATTTTTTTTTATCTGTGTTGTATTTTAAAGTCTTAAATTACTTTATTGAAATATTTCTTTGACTTTTTTCAATTGTTCATATTTATCAGATTAATAACGATTATGTCACAGCTGTTAAATCAGTACGTAGATAATATATGCGACGAAAAAATCTTGCGCGCGCGTCACCGCTCGCTTGTGAGTCCCTTGTGATCTTCCCCTTTTAAAGGGGTACTTACAGTTCGTTACCTAAACGCGCGAGTGGGACAGGCCTGACGGAACTAACCTAACCCAACCAAGTCGTATTGGGCCAGCACGGAGTGATACATTGCTATAATTCATTACCTAAGAATTGTATACTGTTCTTATATTTATGACACTTAAAAACATTTTACAACAAATTACGCGTAAAACAAAGCGTAACTACTAATTATAGTGAAAAATTAATATTAAGGCGGGGATTAATCTCAATCAAAAACGATAACCTTGCACACAACCAAAGACCAAGCGTATACGCATCGCAATAAGATTCATTTTAGCTTAGCATAAAACTATAGGTTCTCGGGCGAATCTTCTCTATTTTTCATGTTTTTTTAAAATATCTTTGGAAATAAATGTTGAGAAACAAAATTGTTCGGTTAAAGAATTTTTAATATAGATTTACTAACAATTTATTCAAATAAAATGTACAATTATCCTAGTTAATACTTATATTTCGATGAAATAGAGTTTTTTCGGAGGTAAGTTTGTATATTAATTACAGCCAAAGTATTACGTTTTATTAAAATTTTTATGGTTTAAGTACATTTTGAATATTGTGCTTTATATCTCATATTTTTAACACTTCGTTATTATATTGGAACTAGGTAAACCGGGAGTCACGGAATAACAAATTGGGGTTTATCCCCGCCGCCTTAAAGACATGTTAACAAAAAATAACGTTACGTCACACGTAACTTCAAACACGTATTTAAAAAAAACTATGCATCTCCTAGACACAAATCAGGTGTCATTTGAAAGGAGTAACTAACCTTTATAAAATACCACTGTTCCCTCCCCTCTCCATAAAATGCGTGATTCAAATTCCAACCCGGCCCTTGCCCATACAACTACTTTCACAGTGAACTCTCTACAAGGAACACGTACACACCCTAACGTATTATCACTTATTTTTGTTACACACTGTATATATGTCGCAGCCGACTGGTTTAAATAGCCGTTCAATCAAACAGCTAGCCTTTTGACTGAACAACGCCATTCAATCACACGGCTATACGTAGTTTAGCCGACTTGTTGACTACAACGTTCAACACTACAGCTAGACGACGCTTAGCCAACTGGTTTGTTTTGTTTGGGGGGGGGGGGGGGGGGGGGCTAACCTAACCAACTTTTGGACTTTCTGGATTGTGTTTGTTCTTGTTTTGACGGAGGGCTGTGCCCCCCGAACCCCCCTTTCGGGGGAGGCTGCGTCCATCCATTTCATAATCCCGTAATCTCTCCGCGAATATTTGTTGAAATTTTAATTCACTCGTATGTGCCTCCACAATTTTTGTCTCTTTAATAACACTTGTAACTTTTATTAACTACTTTCTTTCCGAAAAACAACCACAAACACCAACAAACACCTGCTACTTGACGCCATATTGTAAATAAAACGCACCTAGCGCCGCAGCGGTGCACGCTGAACTACTTCAATTAGACGGCGGCTTTTGAATCAGCTGTAGTGTTGAACGTTTTGAGCGACTAAAATATTCAATATAAAAGACGTGTGATTGAATGGCGTTGTTCAGTCAAAGGGCTAGCTGTTTGATTGCTATTTAAACCAGTCGGTTGCGACATATACATACGTATTACATGCGTATTACCATAATGTATTATATAGATTTTTTTTATTTCAGATTCACCAAAAATGCAACAAATCCAAGCAGAAACTGAAGGTTAGTACATCTGTAGAACACCATAAATTGCTATCAAATTATAAAATAAAAATATTGTTATTACGATAGCAAAGTTCGTCGTAGAAGTGTTTTAAAACGAAGTTTCTTTTTCAGATGACATATTGAGAAAATTAGAAGCATTCGATTGGAGTAAAAAGCCTACCGTAGTAATCGAAGTGTTATCGGATGACGATAATCAATGTAATTCGTTGGTAGGAAAGGCAAACACCAATCATAATCCAGAAAAGAATTACAATCAAAACACTTATCATAATTCAGAAAACAATTATAATCAAAACACTTATCATAATCCAGAAAACAATTATAATCAAAACACTTATCATAATCAAGACACCAATCGAAGTCGTGAAAACGGTAGAAAACACCAAGAATCTAATTCAGAAAGCAATAAGCAACAACCTCCTCTTTTTCAAATTACTAATGTCGGTCAGCCGAATATTGCTACCAATATCCGAGGACCACAAAGAAATGAAGATCTACAGCAGTCGTTGAACACTATATCGTACAACTTAATTTTAATCGCAAGAAAATATGATTCATTGGCATATAGTAATTTTTTAGAATGTACAGAATTCAAGAAAAACGTTTTTACGTTATTAAATAGTATGGTGTCTAATATTATTATTCCTCGAAGTAATGATCTGAAATTTGTATATGATTTTCTTCGCCATACATTGAACCTTGGCTTGAGAAATTACAACTACTACGCTTCATATATTTGTCTGGAAATATTATTCCAGGAGATGATCAATTTTACGAATTCACAACAAAACAAACGTAACGAAACAGATAAGAACCAAAGCAATCATTCTAATTTAGATATCTTAGAGAACATGACAGTATCCAGTTTTTTCAATGCATCATCTACGATAAGTAACAAAGAGACTAATCAAAAAGCAAAACGAAGAAAATCAAATCTGGAGGCAGAAACGAAAGCGAATAAAAGTAATAACAGTCAAGTACATGGCCGAGACGCTATGAACCCACTACGTTCTACGATGGAGGGTAGCTACAGTACTCATTACAACAGCAGCGACCAGAGCAACATCGGGCAACAGGCCATGAGCCGCTGCCAGCCCCCGCCGTATCCTTGTCTGAGTGAAGTTGCCATGTCACCGGTCTCCCTCGATGTAAGTTCAACTTGTGGTATTCGTGGATATTCTATTTTCAAATCACACAATGCAGGTCTCATTGTGTGAGTTGAAAATGGAACTACTAAAACATGTAATTTATCATTTGCACTAACATTATTATTAATCATGTTTGGCGTAAGCTGGATGGTGGAGGTGGCTACAATCTGTTTCAACCTTCAACCCACATTATAAATTGAAAATAACATAGGCAATAGGTATTGCGGTTATGTGGTATGATTACGATATACTTGAACTATGTGAAATACGTGTAGATTTACCCCTACTGTCCTTGTCAAGTATCAGTTGTCTAACGTTTTAGATGATTTCACATCCCATATGCTGGCGTTGGTGCAACATCGAAACTGCGGTTGTTGTTTTTCGATATTCCAGACCGGTAGCAAACTATCGAATTTGCTCCTTTTCCTTAGTTATTTGGCTAATTTACTTATTTCTTTGGTAGTATTGCTACGAATAATAAATTTATTATTCGTAGTATTATTGCCATTATCTCGGCTTTTGATCCAAGATCTAGGTGCAAATCTTTTGAATTTATTAGCAACTTTGCCAATTTCATCCTACTATATTTGAGTCTACAGTCTACACTACTGCCCTCTGTTGCGGCAGCAGACAATGGGACAACTTATGTGAAAGTAAACATCTATACTCCCCTTTACCGTTTTAATGTTCCATTTGTTAAACTAATATGTATTCTGTGGTTCCGTACCCAAAGGGTTAAAACGGGTCCCGTTTTAATTACCAAGACTTCGATGTCTGTCCGTCTGTATGTCTCCAGGCTGTATAATATATCTCAATAACCGCTTTAGCTAGACTTATTACTAGATTGTGTGTATATGCTGTCGCTATAACTACAATTAATACTAAAAACAAAATAAATTAAATATTTAAGGGGGCTCCCATACAACAAACGAGATTTTTTTGGCTTTTTTTATTGTAAGTTCAGTAGTTTTTGCGTGAAAGAGTAACAAACATCCATACATCTATACATCCATATTCCATACATCTATACATCCAAACAAACTTTCGCTTTTATAATATTAGTAGGATATCTTTAAACGAGCAATTCTTGTATACAGTGTGTAACAAAAATAAGTGATAATACTTTAGGGTGTGTACGTGTTCCTTGTAGAGAGTTCACTGTGAAAGTAGCAGCGCTGAAATACGAACAATGCATTTGTTGAATAAATAATAGTAAATTATTACAACTCGAGACTGACGGCGACCATTGTTTGTGCGACGACGGGATAGCGATGGACGTTGCCATGGTGACATACTTATTTAGTCACTTCAATAAAATAATACAGGCGAAATACGTAATTGCGTTTGCCGGGACAGCTAGTATTTACATAATAGTCATAATATTATTATGTCGTACTGCCAGATATTTATGTGAAACTTTATTTTTAGATGATTTTAGTTCTCTATTTAAAAATTTTATTAAATAATGAAGACGCATTCGAATATATAAAATATCCAATAATAATCACACAATTGGTAGGTACGGTAGGCCACCGTCCGTTTTAGGGTACCAAGTTTTGTTGATTACGGAACCCTAAAACGGAACTCTAACCAGCAGATTTTTTGTATATTGGTAGGTTAATAGTTATATAATTTAAAAGTACCATATACAAAATATGGTATCCTTTCTATCTCTGTTAGCTATCACTTTCAAGATTTTTCGCAAATAAAAATGTTGTTCGGCTTATCAAAATGAAGCTACTCACAAAAAATTTGCTTGATATTAATAAAAGAAATTGTTCTAGGACTATAAAACCGAGTAATAAAAAATAATTACTTGGGACCAATCGCTAGATGAAAAAATGTTAAAAATTCATGTCTGGTCATTGGGTCTACTGGGCCCAATTGCCCAAGTACTCTAAAATGCTACGGTGAATGGCTGATATATTTTAAAAAACGCGTTAATTTTTTTTTCCATTTCAGAGAGGAATTAGAATTTTCAAAATCAGCTACCCTTTTCGTTTATGTTTTATTAGGAAATCACTAGATTGTGTAGTACGTTCCTATTATTTTTGTTTCCGAAGTAGGCAAATGGCAAGCCTCGACTTTGTGTATAATGATTTAAATTTAACAAACTGTTTTAGTTTAGTATTTTCTTCTATAAGATTTACATGTCGGAGATTGCGAGCGAACCGGTCAACTTCATACGCTGCCAGTTTTGCGACAAGCCTTTCAAAGGGGTAAAAGGCCTGAACATTCACATGGGTAAGATACACATTACACAGCCACAACACAAACGCCAGTAACACCCACAACACCCCCATCCCCGTCATGCGAAGTTCCTTTCTGGCAAGAAATTTTGAAGTAGTTGGCACAAAAATAATCAGTTATAAGTAAGTTATAATAATAATATTGTTTTGTAAAACTTATATTATAATTATTATTTTTACCTAAACATACTGCGTCGAATTAAGTTTTTAAATAATACCTGCTCTATATAATATTATCTTAAATGGCATAATAATAATATTTAATTAGAGTATAAAATATATAGCCTATGTTACTCACTGAAAAACTCATTAAATTTAATTTTAAAATTCAAGAAATTTTTTATCTGTAATATCTTCGAAAATATTTATTTAAATGATATGCTGTAAAGTGTCATATAGATCTATATTAAATTTACAATGTATTTAAAGTATTTAATTGTATAAGGATTAATGCCGTATTGGTTAAAATCGCTTCGAAAATTAGCCATTATTTGTAGTAAAAAGTAAATGACAATAAAAATGTATTGTGGGATATCCATAAGAGATAGTCATTTTTTTAAACGTTTATTCCAAATCAAAAATACAAAAGTGGCTTAAACTAGTTTCCCGTCAAACTAAAAAGTTTATTGGCAGGTACGCGCTCTTAACATTTTGTTAATTTGAGAAGTTTTCTGTAGACTTTTTCATTGTGTACAAATTACAATATTTAGTACATTATTTTGATAAATCTCGTAGGGTTCAGACTGCGTTTGTAATGTAAGCGGAAAAAATGTAATTATTTACGACATCAGAAACCTCAAAAATAACAGTATTTCTTCACTATTTAATTTAGTGATTATCATTATACTTATAAACCTTTCTCTTAAAACACTCTATCTATTAAAGAAAACTGCATCAAAATCCGTTGCGTGGTTTTAAAGATTAAAAGGAACAAAGGGACATGAGGACAGAAAAGGCGACTTAGTTTTTAACCGACTTCCAAAAAGGAGGAGGTTATATTATGTTCGTCTGTTTATTTAATTTTTTGTATGTTCAACGATCACTTCGCTGTTTGTGGACCGATTTTCAAGATTTTTTCGCTATTGTATCAGGTTTAGTCCAAATTTGGTACCATGTTCATAAAAAGGTGACTTGATGGTAGGATCTATAAGTAGTCGAGGGAATTCCTCGCCATTTATACCAAAAACCCATTTATCTGGAAGGTATTGTGATTTCGATTCATAATCTGAAGTATTTCAAGTGAAACCGACCTCCAAGGTAAGAACAGTATTTTTAAAATGGTCTAAAAAGTATGAAATAATTATTATTCTTCATTAGTGCCTTTTTCAAAATTCGACCAAACCTCAACTTATTCTGTAAGTAAGTACTCAATTTTCATTGTTTTGAAGTCTGTACCGGCTAAGTTCTATATCAAGTATCTCAGTTCTAGCAGAGTAGACAGAATTATAGAGTATGTCGACTTAGAACTGATGTCAAGAAATTTTTAATTATTATGACGAAAATCGTCGCTAGGGTTGTTCAATTGTTACCTACGAATTTAAAACTATGACATATTCGCTGGACATGTTCCTCTTTGGTCGTATTGTTGTTTGTGTTTTGGCACATGAGATTAAAATTAACAGAATCCAATTTTGAAATCTGTATTTTAAATATTTAAAAATAAATTATATCAGCCAGCGCGAGGCACGTTCCGTTCATAATCCTAGTGAAACCCGACGAATTTGACAGATATTGAAACCAGCGGGGCTAAAATGGTCGCTTTGGAGAATCATATGCTGAATCTTAATATGATTCATTTTTAACCCTTTCATGACCACCGTGCCAATTTAAGAACACTTTGTTTTTAATTGTTTATGAAAAAAATATTGACATTAGGTAAAAAAAATCTTACATAACTTGAAAGTATTGTCGTTACGTATAAAATTAAATAGTTTCGTTAAATATTTATACATTTATAGCAATATTTGGCTAATATATGCTTTCGAATGACACGTCGAGGTAGTTACCTGTTTGTAATTATTATTATTATTAATATATTTTTTTTATGAAATAAGGGGGCAAACTAGCAAACGGGTCACCTGATGGAAAGCAACTTCCGTCGCCCATGGACACTCGCAGCATCAGAAGAGCTGCAGGTGCGTTGCCGGCCTTTTAAGAGGGAATAGGGTAATAGGGGAGGGTAGGGATGGGAAGGGAAGGGAATAGGGGGTGGGTAGGGAAAGAAATAGGGTAGGGGATTGGGCCTCCGGTAAACTCACTCACTCGGCGAAACACAGCGCAAGCGCTGTTTCACGCCGGTTTTCTGTGAGAACGTGGTATTTCTCCGGTCGAGCCGGCCCATTCGTGCCGAAGCATGGCTCTCCCACGTATTTTACACGTTATCGATACACGATAGTATATCATCGTAAATAGACGTTATTCTTCAAATACAATAAATAATGTATCCTATAAGCACATAACAAGTTTTTTTCAAATCGTTTTTCCATTTTATAGCAACTGAAACGTTGCTGTACCAATTTTGGTACACTGGCTACATGTATACTAAGAAAAATTATTTTTTTACATTATTTTTTTTGCCCTCTGCAACTACAAGGCTACATGTGCAGGTGTAGGAATGTCGAAAACATTACTTCTGTTCATATAATTCAATTTATGATTTTTATGCCGGGTAAAGTTACCTGGACTTGTAGCCAACATTGCCCACCTTGATTTTTCACGCAAATGTGAACTTTGCGCAGGTGGCATCTAAATCCGGTAAAAGAATTTTGGAAAAATGGTGTTTACTATAGACATTTAAAAGATATCGCGCAAATAATATCCTACTAAATTGACTGGGCAATGTTACCCTTACATTTTTTTCCTTTTCCATACAATTTGCATTTTGGTCTGTAAAAGTACTAGGGCTGCCACATATCTATAAAATTACTTAATTATCTTTTTATTTATTTATTCATATAAGAAACACGGAAAACTTACAGCTAAGTAATATTGGTGACAATTTTATGTGTGAATCAGAAAGCCAATTACAAGTTTTCACCTCTAAGTAACAGAAACAATTAAATACATGATATTGTGAACGGTCTTAATTAGATATAGGGATGTTTTTAAGTAAGATATATTATAATTAACTTTAAAGGATAGTTTGACCAAAAAACCAAAAAGAAGAACATGCTAACTACATCGTACAATTTACCATAGTATTGTGGTTTGAACAGATACAAATTTAGGAAATCAAGTTGTCAAAAAATTTACAGCTCAAGCTTTTTTAGTAATTAATAAGTACATCAAGATCGTAATCTCGGCATAGCTTGTTGAAGTTGTGACTCGCTCTCACATAGGTACGACATACGAGTTTTATCTGCAGTTAGTGGAGGCTATTGGTACAGATGTTGCCTGAAAAAAAACCCAACGACAGTATTATAAATAAGTTAGTATTTAACAATACAAGAAGTAATGTTTCTATTTAAATAAATAAATGGTATGTTTTTGTTGCTTTATTAGTTATTACTGAGCAAGGCATACAGTAATAAAAAATAACATCGATTTTTTGTAAATTACTAAAAGTATTTAAAAATGTCCAATTTGACAACCCTAAGGATATTTTGATACCGGGCAATGTTGTCAATCGATGATCGGAATACTGCTGGGTTAGTTTGCCCACCATCATAAATTTTATTTTATAATTCCCTGATTAATTACATTATCACTATAATACTCTATAGATATTATTCTATAATATATCAAAAGCAAACTAACCTGTGGTTTCACCATCACGCACTTTACAATTCACTTATAAATCTGCCCGCAATTTGCCCGCAAAAATACGTACCGTTTTTCACAAGTTCCAAAAAGTTACTGAATAAAGTTAGCAATACGGGGTATTCTCTATGTTACCAGTCATATAATCTATTTTCTGCCAAAGTACATCAAAGATTTGCTTAAGAATGGATCTTTGGGCAAAGTTATCCTATGTGGCAAAGTTGGCATGTTTCGCGGTACTTTTTAGATCATTTTAAGAATATTGTTTTTAACCTTGGAAGTCGGGTTCATTTTTTTGTTAAAAAATAATATACAATGTAGTGAAGTACATACTTAGTGTCATTAATTTTGTATTTAAACTAACGTTTTGGGTGTTAGACTGGATTGCACCAACTAACTTTAACTTTAACTGTAACTTTGACTACAGTGCAAAATGTCAAATCTTTGGGTAAAGTTAAAAATGGACGCCATCAAGACGCCATATTTAACCATAACCATAGAGCTCGACAAGGTTTTAAATGCATGTGGTGAAAAAAGGAACTAACGCTGTCATCATACAAAAACCGCCATTTTTGACAGTTCTCCTTTACCAGCAGCGCCCCCGCCCACGCGAATTTATAACTTTGTTGGATCGGCTGTCATCTGTCAATTTCTCCGGGCAAAGTTTAGGGTAAAGTTAAAGTTAAAGTAAAATTTACCTTAACTATAACCATAAATTTAACTTTACCCACGCCTCTGGTGCAACCCAGTCTAGTGTTTCGTAGCTATTGTCATATTAAGTATTTTAGTGCGCAAAAGAGAACCAAATCCAAAACGATTGAAGTGTGGGAGTTACGTTTCCTTAGTTTTCATTATTCGTAGGTTACACAAGTAGGAAAGTTAACAAAGAATATTTAAAACTACATTATTTTATTGTTACAAACAACACAAAATAAGGTTACACATAATTTTATTATTAGTTTTAATGAATGTTACTGCACTAAAGACTGACTTCAGGCATTTAATACTCGATTTATAATTAGATATTATCATAATATTATTATGATTATTTTTATGAAAAAATTGTAATATTATTGAAAATTAGAAAAAATAATGTATGAGAAGTATTACTTAGACTTGAATTATTTTATAGTATAACAATTAAACTAAGTAGGTAATAATATTGGACTTACTGGTAATTCTAATATTTTTAAGGGATTGCCTCCGCTGCCGGCGCCGCTTTCCGAAGTTTGCCGAAGTCACGTGTGACGTGAAGTTCGCCGAATAGGCTGCCGGCGCCTATTGGGCTAGTTCATCGCTTGTCAAATGACAGAATATAATGATCAAAAACATCAGTATTGAGCTGATAAAGACTATGAATAGTACAAATAATAAGGTCATAATGTGAGGATGCATATTTTAATGGTAGTGATGATGATGATGATGATAAAATATGACGTGATCTGCATAGTAGCATAATATAAGTACCTTTGCTTCTTTAAACAACGCTGAAAGTGAAACACTCTTACTATATTGTATGAGGAGGCTGAAGTTCGGTTCAGCGGGGCTAAAATGGTCGCTTTGAAGAATCATGATATGAATCATAATATGATTCATTTTTCTAAAATCGCAAAATGCAACTCTGCTTGCAATTAATTTCTGTATTTTTGTACTGATTTGACATTTGTCAGTTTGACAGTTTTGACAATTCATTAATCGACGGGTGCAAAGTAAAAAGAGTCATCTACAAAACAGCAACTTTTCAGGAGAGCGCATAATAGGAAAAAATGCTCCCATTTTGTCAATTTCCGATCAAATTTATTGAAATTTTCATCATTGTTTCATTATTTATTTATGAATCCACATGTATATTTAATTTCTTCTAATTATGTTTAATTTACGAGATATTGTAGTTGTCTGCATCTACATTGCGCTTGAAAATATGACAACTGAGTTAACTACCACTTGGTCGTTTCTACGTGGGAATTAAAAATTATATTTATTAAAGTATTTTTACCGATTACTAGTACGATTATCAGTAACTACGTAAAGTGTAACACTTTATATTATTAAAATTATTATTAAAAGTAAGTTATATTATTAAAATATGTAGTTAAACGTTTTACATCTTAAACACACCAAGTTCAGAACATAATTGCGTAGATATCTTTTTCTACGTTGTCGATTCGGTGCAAGGTACACGATTTAGAAGGAAGTTAAAATATGAAATACTAGCTTTTGCTCGCGGCTTCGCTCGCGTGGAATTTGAAAATCGCGTAAATTGCAAATATTCCCGTAAGCTCCCTTAGAAACATGATGTTTTTCCAAGACCAAAAGTAGCCTATGTTACTTTTCATCCTTTCAATTAAGTTTATGCCAAAAAACAATACGATTTGTTTCTTCGTTAGAGCGTGAAGGAAGGACAAACAAACAAATAAATAAATAAACATACTTTCCCATTTATAATATTAGTATGGATATACTTAGGAATCATTCATTTACTTTCGTAAAAATCGTATTTTCTCACAACAAAAATGAAATTCTGTGTCAATACTTTAATTATTTTAAACTAATTTAAAAATTATTCAGTATCATTATCAGTACAGGAACTATGTTGTAAATTATTATAATTTAGGCAGAGGCTTATTAAGTCTTTGTACTTGGCACTTGTAAGCATGATGGGTTCATTATAACATCATAAGCATCGCCGGACGTTTTACACCATCGGGGTGCATACGATTCTTCAGAACACAAAATGAAATTTTATTTCAACGATTTCTCAATTGCTTCTCGTGATCACAGAGATCCCAAAACCGGTCAAAGATAAGTTAATAGAAAAATTTCGCGAGAACTTGCAAATGCCGGGATATGATGTTACGCAGGTTGCAATTTACCATTTCTGGACTGATGTAATTGTTTACCTAAATTTTGTCGTAATTTACGTCTCGTATCAATACACGTGTCTTTATTTCTCAATCGCCTTTTCTTTAGATCAATATTTAACTGACGTCTTTTTCTACCGTTTAACGAGGAAGGCGTAGAACATTCACTTGATGCCTCCACTGCCGAAGAAGCATCAATGATGTTGTCTATAGAAGATTTAAAGTTTGAGAGGGACAATATACTCGATGGCCTGTTTGATTTAATAAACTCAAGCAGGTCATAGATTATATGAGATCAAAGTATCTGTTTAATAAAAAAGAATATATAATATTTTGATCTAATACTGATAATGGACGCGGCGGACTTGAAGTGATGAACTGTATTCTGAGGGTGTTGGCGTATTTGTTAATTTGCTGAGATCGACAAATTTTCAAAATCATTTTATATTTCAGACTGAGAGTGAACTGGTGTGACTGGCCTAGAGTATTCAGATCATAGGGACTTATCTTACAAAGTTAACTTATATTCATTTGTCTTCATCGGTGACACATCAAGGTTTTCTATAAGATGTTCAATAATTTCATCCGGCAACACAGTATTTTGCTCGATAAATCTATCACTTATGTTCTGGAAACTTTCAACTTCTTTAAAAAGTCGTTTTGGACTTTCTGAACATGAAAAAACAGTAAAAAATAACAGTAACAAATTAGAAGTCAATTAATATAGCTAACAATAAGAATTAACATAAATAGGTACTCATAAACATAATAAACAATACTAATTTGCAAAAGTATATTGAGACATCTCAATCACAATCGCAACGTAGAAAAAGCTATATGGCAGATAGCCGCTTATGCCGCATAACATGACCCCCGCGCGTCCCGCGTATAGACGACCAGCGGTAGTTATCCGCATCTACATCGTGCAATTTCACAAAACAAGAGTAGATGTCTTCTTTTACGTGACAAAAGTACCAAAAATAAGGTGATATTTGAATTTTTGTTTTTGGTATGTTGTAGAACATGATATTTTAAGCTAGTTTCTACAAAAAAACGAAAAACTCAAAATTGCAGATGACTTTTTTTACTTTGCACCCGTCGATTTGCTGAATTGATTGAGAGGAATTGCTAAATTTGACCATTTTAGCCTCGCAGTACCTTCGGAAATCGGAAGTAAGTATACCACGGGGTATACTGTGGTGGAAAAATCTTACCTTTTGGTACTTAGCTGAAAAAAGGTAGTAAAGCTAAGGTAGATGAAAATGCATCGCCAAAAACTAAAATATCCACAGCCGAACATATTATAACCTCCACCTTTGGAAGTCGGTTAAGTAGTCGGTTAAGAATATTTGAGATTATAATTATTTATTTTTAAAATTTGTTTATCAGCACTGGAACCTAGCATTTTACGCATTTCCACCGGTTCCCATTTCGAGTGCCAGCGCCGGCAGCCGTTGTTTTATATCCCGGCTGCCGGCAGTATACTTACCCGGTTCCCATTACTGATATTTTTGGTAGCCGGCGCGGCGCCGCGACTGCAGTATACTTACCCGGTTCCCATTACTGATATTTTTGGTAGCCGGCGCCGGCAGCGGAGGCACTCCCTATTTTTAAACTTTGAATTGCATTATTAACATTAAGTTCACAATTACAAGGTACACCTAAGATGTTATTTCATAATAAATCCTGTGATTTTAGTTGATAATTAAGATAATTACCTACTTTAGTTTAGTTTCAAACAAAAGAAGTACTTACTTACTTACTAAGAATCTTAATCTGTTATTAGTTTTTATAGTACTTTATTTTTTTATTATTTACTTATAGTTCTTTATTATTAGTTTTTATAGTACTTTATTGGCCAAGTATTGATTCATTTCCTATTATTTTTACTAATAGCGTTTTCGGCATCTGAACTGCCCCGGGGCAATTTATGTTCTTAATTTAAACTTCGGCTGTCGGTGCGGTCCACCCTGCCCCGGGGCAGTTCAGATGCCGAAAACGCTATAATTGTTTGAAGTTTTAATTTGTCTTGTGCCATAACCGATGTCAATAAATGTTTTCATACAAAGTAATTATTTTGTTTTTTATTCAAATCTACAACATTTTTGCTAGCCCTACGGACATAAACCTGACAGTCATAAAAAATAATTAATTACTTGGGAGTTGGGACCAATCGCTAGATGAAAAAAATTTAAAAATTCATATCTATCATATCATAGCCCTAGCATGGCTACCAGTAGAAATGCGAAAGTATGGACAAACTGTGGAGATAAACTTAAGGTAGCGTTCCGATCTTTTTTCGTTCCCAAAAATTCAATTACATTAAAATAAATACTACATATTTTATTACACCAAATTTTTTGTACCTACCCTATGCATTAACAAGTGCAAGTAAAGTGGCAGTTTGCTTAGCAAGAACTTTCAGAACCATTTTCGTTGGGCCACTGCCACTGCAGAGATATAAACGATAGGGCAATATTAGTATCCCAATTCACTTCTTATTATTCGGTTTAATAAGTCTCATTCTGTAAGTTCCTTTCATATACCTCTTGAGTTGATATCATCTTCTAAATTAGTACACAATAATGATTGGGTAGGTTTAAAACTATTTATAATTTAATGTGCTATATTTAGCACATTGGATCAGTTTATCTGACAGAAAAGCTATTACCCTATCGACTGGCAAATTATAAAAATCATAGTTATGGGTTCTCCAAAACATTATCTATTGTTTTATACCACTATCGTATTGCATTTAATATGTATTATCGGATAAAGAATTTAGTATTATTTCAACACATTCCTCAGACAGTGGTATTTACTCCCGGATAACCTCACGAGTCACGACTCGCGGCAACTATAGGCGTAGCGAGCGATTGAAGATGTTACAGGACTTTATAAGTAGATTTAACAAGTTAATATCAGGCTTACGAATAATAATATGCTTATGATTCTTAGATAATTCCTTAAACAATGGGAACTACGGCTGTACGGCTATGTCAATCATCAGGGTCTTTGTACCACGTAACTATGTACTATGGCACTAGACTATAATAGTAAATGAATCTACGTCGAATTCACCACCTTCGTTTACTTATTTTCTTATCTTCACACCATTGCTAAATTTTCCCTGGTTTAGTTCTAATAACTATAATTGGACGCTACCCATTCTGTTTATACGCAAAATAGCGATCGTATATTATCGATCGACTAAAAAAAAATTCACTACTACTAAGATAACTAGCAAAAAAGGCTGCCTTGTATTTCAATAAGTGATCTCATTTCATTGCTAGTACAATGTCCATGGTATCCTTGTTCATTACAAAAATAAAGTTTTAGAAGCATCTGAGAAAATTTCTAACGAAAATTTAAAAGATTTTATTTCACATTTTCTTAGCTCAGCTTTTTGGCTTAGAACATCTTTTGAAAAGATTATTGACTGATTGTAACTGGGATCTTGGAAAGATTATAAAAAATTAAGTTACATTTCCTAATTCTTTCTATTCATAAAAGATTTTTGTGGTATTTAATATTTTCCTGTAGTAGTTCCAGAATTATAGACGCAGAATAAAAAACGAAACAATTTACATTTAATATTAGGTAGTATCCTAATCTTCGATTCATTAATAATAATAAAACCCATTTTTTCAAATACTTTACGAGAGGAAAGTATAACTATTAACTATATACATTCCTGACAACCTTTAAAAGTTTCACCTAGGAATATAAACCTAATTATGTAAATATAATATTATTTACTTTCTTAATTCTTTTTACATCGTTATTAACTGGTTCCAAAATCTTAGCAAAGATATATGGAACAGTACGTATTATTATGGCGAATGGTATAATTTAGTATAATATATTATATACTATAATATTATCTACGAGATTAATGAATCGGTATCGAAGAATATGCGTCCTTTAATTAAATCGATCCTGGTCATATTATAACAATTACTTATTAGGTGATAAACAATTGTTTAAGACAGTGTCGTTATCCTCAATTTTAACGTTTTTAAATTGACACAATACCTTTCTAGTGTCCACAGCTTTAGAGTTTAAATTTTCAATTTTAGTATGAATATTTTGTCACCGATCTAGGTTTCGGTATTATCTAAGAATACAGCTTAGCAGTCAAAAAATAATCTGCAAGGGGAGTAGGTACACCTCTCGATTGCTTTGGTCTCAATTAAGCTATTTATATCAAAAACAGACACTAATAATTATTATTATAGCACGGGGTTACATTTTCACAGGTTTCGATTTAAACGGTATCTTATTCCCGATAGTAAAAGTGTAATACACCACGTCTCGTCATAGAAATAACGTAATCGGCCTGCGTAGTACCTCAATAAATAATTAACGATAGGGTGGCTTGCGCGTCTGCGCTCGAGTTGTCTGCGGCGGCCCGGCGGGGCGCGGCGGGGCGGCTGAGGCGCAGGCCGGTGGGCTCCCGAGGCGCTCGTTCGTGGCGGCGTGTCGGCGCGGCGCGGCGGCGGGCGGGACGGCGCGGCGCTCGTGCTGGTGTCCCGTCATTCGTCTGTTCCTGCGGCTGATCGCCATCACGCCCCGTAGATGGTGCCGATTTCAACGACGTTGGGGCGACCGCAGGTGTGAGATTCAGCACCAGCACGGATTCCTCCAAGAATAAGGACAATATGGTCTGCGCGCGATCAACTTCTTGAACAGGATCATCACGATCTGCCTAAAACCACAATATTTGTAGTTGTATTATCATATTATTTGAACAGCAAAAGCCCTGATATTGGCAGTTACGTATTCGTAATGTACACCAAGTGTCAGTAGAAGTTAAAAAAAAATAATATTATATTCTATAGCAGCAAGGAAACCCCAGTTTCGATAGCTGTGCGTCCGTTTTCAAACAGAAAAAATCTTGATGTTGGCAGTTACATGTCTGTTTCCAAACAGCAAAAGCCGTGAATTATTTGCAGTTGCGTATTCGTAATGTACATGAAAACATGTAATAGGTATAAAAAAATAAATTCTTTAACCGCAAAAACCCCGATTTCGCTAGTTGCGTGTCTGTTTTCGAACAGCAAATTTTTTTAATATAAGTAATATATATATATATATATATATATATATATATATATATATATATATATATATATATATATATTACTTATATTAAAAAAATTTGCTGTTCGAAAACAGACACGCAACTAGCGAAATCGGGGTTTTTGTATATATATATATATATATATATATATATATATATAGATATATATATCTATAGCTATCTATATATATATATATATAAATATATATATAAATATATATATATATATATATATATATATATATATATATATATATATATATATATATATATATATATATATATATATATATATATATATATATATATAAATATATATAGAGATATATATAGAGATATATATAGATATATATATAGATATATAGATATATATATATATATATATATATATATATATAAATATATATAGAATAGAATAGACTATACATATAATATAATTATTGTTTTATAAATTACATAATAATAATATTACATAATAATAATATTAATGTTTTGAGGTCCGAGTCGGTGTGGCGGCCAGTAGGTCCGACATTGTCCGATTTCCTTAGATTTTATGCTGCTCCACCCTTTGCCTTTAGATGTTGTGACATTGGCTTGGTGGAGAGGGGTCACTCAAGCTAGGTGGAGTTTCTAGGGTGTTAAAGAGATATCGTTCTGTGTCGAATGTACCCGCCATGTGGCTTAGGACTTTATCGTTCCTGTCTTTTATAGCCATTTTTATGTTATAATCTTTTATGTGTTCGGTTGACACCTCCGTGGCTCTTTTTATGAAGCTTGCCACAGCGTCTCCATCAGTGTCAGTGTAATAGACACAGGTGTCAGTGTGCCGAGATATGGCTACAACTGCATGAGGAACGCTGTCATGGATTGCCAGCTTTCGGGACTTGGTCTGTATGATGATCACAGAGGGGCTCGTTAATCCCTGAGCTTCATGGATTGTGAGGACGCGAGAGTCCGTTCCCGATCCATAGCCTGTATTAGTGAGGGCTGCTTTCTCCTCTTGTGTGTGGACAAGATACAGGGTACTTAGATCGGTTTTAGGTATTCTCGCTCCTGTATACTTCATTAGCTTTAGGGACCGCACAATTTCCTTCGATGAATAGATGTTATTATACTCCGGACTCCAACGACCTTGGCAGTTGCGTATTCGTAATTTGCATCAAAATATGACAGCAAAAACCCTGAGGTTGGTAGTTGCGTGTCTGTTTTCGAACAGCAAAAGCCCCGACCTTGGCAGTTGCGTATTCGTAATTTGCATCAAAATATGACAGCAAAAACCCTGAGGTTGGTAGTTGCGTGTCTGTTTTCGAACAGCAAAAGCCCCGACCTTGGCAGTTGCGTATTCGTAATTTACCTGAAATATAACAGCGAAAACCCTGAAGTTGGTAGTTGGTAGGTAATATTAGCGGTTGCGTATTCGTAGATATTCTACATTAAATGTAGGTAGATGAAAAATAAATTTCGACGGTACATTTTTATTGCGTAACAGAAGTACTGAAGGAAAACAGAAAACAATATTATCTTAAAAAGTTGCATATTTTTCCTTTTGATATAGTTAATTAATAAAGATATATCAAATAAAAAATAAATCAATAAAGTGAAAATAATGTATTAAAATTGTAATTTATCGTTAAACTAGCTGTCCCGGCAAACGTTGTTTTGCCATAAAATTATTTTCCCTATTTTCCTGCTTTTCTCTTGAAGGTTTTTCTGATTTTTTCTATAGACCTCACGGAGCCCGAGACCTTTCCAACGAATGCAAAACCGTGGAAATCGGTTTGTGCGTTCTGGAGTTATAGCGCCAGGAAGGAAAACCGAAGGAAAATATCGTGATTCTAGTGTTTCGCCATAAAGCAGGGAGAACATTATTTACAATCAAAACTTAAACTATTCTTTATTTTTAAAAACTAAAAGCCCATAAATTCTATCATAGATACGAAACCCGTAAATGTAAATTGTAGATTATAAATACACTAGACATTCCGCGCGGCTTCGCCCGCGTAAATTAGATATCTCACAAACAAATTAGTCCACAAAAAATAGCCTATGATCCTTAACGTAGTGTACTTCTTATCTGTGCCAAATAACATAAAATTGCGCCAGTAGTCCTTTCAAATAATTCCCCCGTTTTTTACACATTTTCCACTATTTCTTCTTTCCTATTCTTAGAGTAATATAGTCTTAGAGTAATAAAATATAGCCTATAGCCATCCTCGATAAATGGGCTATCTAAGACTGAAATAATTTTTCGAACCGGACTAGTAGTTCCTGAGATTAGCGTGTTGAAATTAGCCGTTTCCCCCGTTTTTTCCACATTTTCCTCTATTTCTTCGCTCCTATTAGTCTTAGCGTGAGAAAATATAGCCTATGAAATATAGCCTTCCTCGATAAATGGGCTATCTAACACTGAAAAAATTTTTCAAATAGGGCTAGTAGTTCCTGAGATTAGCGCGTTCGAATAAGCCCTTTCAATTTCCCCCCGTTTTTTCCATACTTTCCTCTATTTCTTCGCACCTATTAGTATTAGCGTGATAAAAAATAGCCTATAGCCTTCCTTGATAAATGTGCTATCTAACACTGAAAGTTTTTTTCAAATCGGAAGAGTAGTTCCTGAGATTAGCGCGTTCAAACAAACAAACTAACAAACTCTTCCGCTTTATAATATAAATTAATTATAGATAATAATCAGAGGTCAGTGATAGAATAATTATAATACATAATATGTTTCTGAACACCTAAAGGTTGACTGGTAGAGAATGCCATTTGGCATTAAGTCCGCCTATGTACTAACATTGTGCAAAAGTATAAACAAATACAATAACTAAATAATAAACCTCCAGAAGCAGAGGCAGGCATCAGTCATCACTCCGTATTAGGATTGTGGTCTCCTTTTGATTTGAGCTTAAGTAAGCGATAAAGCTTATATTGTAATAAATAAAGGATTTTTTAAAGTATTTAAAACGTTTTATTTATAAAAATACTAGCTGTTGCCCGCGACTTCGTCCGCGTGGACTTCAGTTTATAGCGCGCGATGTCAACAAAATTGGTGTCAAAAGCTTTTATAAAAAAACCCTGGTACCCCTTAAATCAATACAGCTGTGCAGTGTGCACACAATAAGTATTTCATTTTTTTATATTAAACTTTATATTTTATGCCAAATTTTAAAGCTTATTTAGCCCTCCAATTACACAACTTTACCCATAAACTATTTATCATTGATAGATTTAAGGTTACGTCACTGCACAGATAAAGTACTGAGTTATTTAATACCGTAGAATAGATATAACAATCGAAAAAAATCGAAACATAAATGTAAGATGATACCACGTCTTATAGAAAGACTTTTGAGCAAGCGTCAGCGCGATGTAGAAGACGCACGGCGCCATCTATTATGAATTGTTGGAACTAACTTAATTTGAACAAATTTACGCATTTTCACCCCCTTACAACCCTTTTTTCCAGTAAAAAAGTAGCCTATGTCCTTTCTCAGGCTTTAGACTATCTGTATACAAAATTTCATTACAATCGGTTCGGAAGTTTTGGCGTTTGGCGTGAAAGCGAGACTGACAGACAGACAGACAGACAGACAGACAGACAGACAGACAGAGATACTTTTGGCGTTTGGCGTGAAAGCGAGACTGACAGACAGACAGACAGACAGAGATACTTTCGCATTTATAATATTAGTATAGATTATGTGCACACTGCATAGCTGTTTTTGGGTATTTTGATTAATTAAGGGCCACGCTACACCGGAAGCACTTACCAGGGTTTTAAAAAGTTTTTAAATTTGACACAAATTTTGTTGACACCACGCGCTATAAACTAAAGTCCACGCGGACGAAGTCGCGGGCAACAGCTAGTATTATACATAAAATATGTTTAAGATTTTTGAAATTTTATTTTAATACACATCCAAGACCCAGGAACATTGAAAACTTTTTGTTCCGCCTGCGGGACTCGAACCCAGGACCCCCGGGACGAGCGCTGGCCACGCGCAATGCGAATTCATTTTCATCGAAATTTTCATGGAAATAAGATATTTTCCCACATCAAAATGTAGCCTATGTCCTTTTTCAGACTCTAGAATAACTGTATACAAAATTTCATTGCAATCGGTTCAGTAGTTTTGGCGTGAAAGCAAGACAGACAGACAGACAGACAGACAGAGATACTTTCGCATTTATAATATTAGTATGGATAGTATGGATAGTATGGATTAGAAATGCAGTAGGAGTTCTACATAAGATAAGATAGATTGATTATTATTATACCAAGTGATAATATTATTAAACATAATATTCTAACGTATTAAAAATTATAAACAAAAACATACTAACTAATAAGTATGATTAGTTCTATGTTACAATAAAGTAAAAAATAAAACGCCATCTGTTGAATCGTATTAGAACTAAAATGTTCATTCCATCGATATATTTCTGGATTTTTTATAATATTATACATAAAATATGTTTAAGATTTTTGAAATTTTATTTTAATACACATCCAAGACCCAGGAACATTGAAAACTTTTTGTTCCGCCTGCGGGACTCGAACCCAGGACCCCCGGGATGAGCGCTGGCCACGCGCAATGCGAATTCATTTTCATCGAAATTTTCATGGAAATAAGATATTTTCCCACATCAAAATGTAGCCTATGTCCTTTCTCAGACTCTAGAATAACTGTATACAAAATTTCATTGCAATCGGTTCAGTAGTTTTGGCGTGAAAGCAAGACAGACAGACAGACAGACAGAGATACTTTCGCATTTATATTATTAGTATGGATTTAAACAAGTATTTGCGTGGTTCCACCTCTTAATTACGCTGAAACCCTTACAACGATGAAGTATGAATATGAGAATTCATTCCCTGAAAAACAATGTATTTCATATTGTTTTTCAGGTAATGAATTCTCATATTTCATACTTCATCTTATAAATTCGAAAGATTGTCTATCTCTATCTATGTGTATGTATGTCTGTTACCTCTTCACGCCCAAACCACTGAACCGATTTTGCTGTTTGGTATGGGGATCTTTGAGACTCGGGAAAGAACTGATAGTAGTTAGGATACTTTTTATCCCGAAATAATTGACGGTTCTCGCTTACGAATTTTGGCTCAATGGAGTAGCGAGTCTCGAGAATCTATAGTAAAGGAGGGGAGGGTGCTATTTTTGTAGTCACTCGAGTGTTATGGAGACCTAGTAGGTTTTGTACATTAGGTAAAGATGATAAAAAAAATAAGAGCGTTTTTTATTTTAGCGGTAGGTTCAGAAACTGCAGCCATTATAAAGTTTTGAAAAAGAAAATATTGTTACGTGCTAGGGTTCGAGGATTTGGAGAGAAAGACCTGCTGACTCTCTTGAAGACTTTATTCACAAACACTAGGTCACACAAAGCACTAGGTCCAAAACACTCAGCACTATCACTGTCCTAGGTCGTAGCCAAGTCGCGACGACTATATATGGGAGTCATTCGCTCCATGATAATGTATGGGGCGCCGATATGGGCCAAAGATCTGTCGCCTTCAAATCGGCTTGTCCTCGGGAGAGTACAAAGGACCATGGCGACGCGAGCAGTTTGTGGGTATCGCACCATCTCAAAAGATGCTGCGTGCCCGCTCGCCGGTAGTGTCCCATGGGACCTTGAAGCTAGAGCCCTCACCGACGTCTACTGGCGTGGCGCAGCGACTCGCGCGGGGGGCAGCAACCCCCTACCGGATACCGTACGTCGGTGGAGGGACCAAGCCAGAGAACGGACCATCGAGCTGTGGGAGGAAAGGTTGCAAGTTTCACTGGTTCACTCACTATTGATCACTTGTTTTCACTCCGAAGTCGTCTCGATGATTGCTCCAAATAAACTGAATTATCGGCCCGACTGTCTGCGACTATTTATACGTGCCGGATCGAATATCAGAATTCTCCGGAATATCCCAGAATAAACCCGATATGCGTAAACAAGTATGGGATATTTCTAGAAAATACTCATAGGTACACCTAACGCCATCTAGTATCGAGTAGGGGATTTATGTTGTCTGTGTTTCCCTGATCAGTTTCGCTGATCCGCCGCTAGATGGACCTGTGTGTCCGTAACAATATATTCAGAAAATTGCTTATTTAGGTAAATTATAAATATATTTTAGACAACGAGAACTAAATCTCTGCGAAGCTTAGTTAAGGAATTATGAAGTTTTATTTTTTTATATTTTAAAATGTCCCTACAGGCTTACCTAACCTTTGAATTGTCAGTGCTTTATATGGAAGCTTCTTTGGGGTATACTAAACATCCCCTATCTTAATCTGACAGATCCGACGACATTTCAATATTTAAAAAAAAAAAATACCCACCACCTGAGAAATCTGATTTCTATACCATGATGACTAGACACATGTCGGAAGCCTATGCAAGCTTAATCTGACACGCTCGAGCTACTCCCGAAATCCCCTCCTCCCCTCCCCAACTACTATTAATAATAATTTATATTATAGTGTTATGTATTATTTTCAGGGCGACGACACACGGCAACCAGGCTACACTACTCCAGGCTCCGATGTTCCTCTAAGCCCCTCGATATCGTTCGTCACATCCCTGAATCCTGCGAGAATGAAAGTCGCCGATGGATACTGCCGAATATGTAGTAGAATAACAAACAGAATATGCCTCGGATGCTCTAAGATGAATACAATTACGTATTACTGCAGCCAAATGTGCCAGGTGAGAAATTTATTATACACTATTTAATCAATACTAATATTATTATCTTTATGCGAAAGTGTGTCTGTCCAATATCTCAGGTATCCTCCAAGAGCGGTGCCGTCGTGTGACGGCCGTGATGCAGCGGTGAATGACATCATTAGAACGTTGTCTATGTGGGCCCGGTATGGCGCGGTTTCCTAGAGAACGGTGCCAATTACCGTTCCCTAGGAAACCGCGACTTATTTCTTACATGGACAACGTTCTAGTGACGTTATTCACCGCTGTTTTGCGGTCTCTGCATGACGGCGCCGCTTTTGAAGGAAACCAGAGCTTAAAACCTCTTCACGCTCAAATTGCTGAACCGATTTTGGTGAAATTTGGTATGTACTTATAGGGTATACTTTGACGCTCCGGAAAGGACATAGAATAGTTTTCATCCCGGAAAAACGTACGATTCCCGCGCGTCAAACGAATTTTGGCAGCTTATTAATTACAATACTAGCTGTTGCCCGCGACTTCGTCCGCGTCAGCAAAATGCGATAAAAAAAAGAAAATGAAATATCTACCTTAAAATTGAGTTCCAAAATTCCACCATAACATACATACTTACATACATACAGAGCGAGTTAAATAAAATCTTTTAAAAAGAGACAAATTTTCCCCTTCTTTAACCAAATAGTAAAAACCGGCTAAGTGCGAGTTGGACTCGCCCATGAAGGGTTTTGCAGCAGCTAAGTATAAGGTTTATTTCTATGAAATTAAAAGGTTTTTGATTTATTTTTATATTTCAGTTAATTTAATGAAAGAAAAGTTAAGGTTTACCATTTACCATTTAAATTGACGTATAAAAAACTACCTGCTGCTGCTAGATCTCGTTCAAACCAATTTTCGTGGTAGTTTTTATAGAAATGTACATCATATCGTCGTATCCTACGAATAAGGGCGCCCTGGTCACTATGGCTTATTATTTTTATTGCAAAATCGAAATCGGCAGCTCATTATCTATAACCTCCAATGTAAAAAATAGTAAAAAGTTAATTTTAATAACCAGTAAATGAAGTTTTAAAAAATGCCACATTTGTTAGCTCTTAAATTCCCCGGCGAAAAAAGCAACAAAGGCTTCAGTGACCGTTTTCTTGGAGTGCGTGAAAGGACGCGCGGGGCGGGGACGAGGCGCTCGCGCTACCACGCCCTTACTCCGCGAACTCGCGTATGCGTCATTGCACTGTTTTTTGTTTAAATTACTTTGTGTTAACCGTAAAAGGGAACACACAGTAAGTATAAAAATTGTTTTACATTCTTAAAAGTTATTACCTGGAAAAAAGACACTATTGTGCCTGTGGCCTTTTTCCACGGAATCGTCTCTTAGTACTAGTACTAGGGAATCGTTTGCCCTAATGGCTTTTGTTGCTTTTTTCTATGTACGAAATTTATTTCTTTAATTTTTCTTTAGTTGAACAGTTATTATTGGAAAAATTATTACATGAATTTGCCTTTCATAAACTAAACATTTCGAAAAGTATATAATTGAAAGTTTATAATGTTTTGTTTTAATTTTGTTAAAAAGCCGCAGTGAACTTTATGGCTTTTTCCGCCGTATAGAAAAATAGTTAAAGGTAGTGTGCTACAAGAATATTAAAATATAAAATAATATTCCACAATATAATTTGAGTTTTTTTTTTTTGTATTTTTAGGTTCTAGAAAACAAAAACAGTCCCCGGTGCTTGAAAGAATTGAAAAAAAGTTTCTATTTTATTAAAAATTTAGGAAAAGAGCTTTTGGTGTATCGAAAGTGAGTGTAACGAAACTTTTTTTGTTACTATTAATTTTTTTGGTTTATTGGACGAACTGTGAGTAACTGAACGTACCCGAAATTTTGAGTACATCTCTTGAGCTGTGCTGATGATGTATCATCGGTCATCACACTCTTGCAAAAGGACACGAGGGATGTCGTATATCGTCTCATAAAAGAATTTAATTTAGAATACAAAATATTAGCGTTATCATGCTAAGCTGATGTTGAAGTAGAATAGGCACCGCTCCGTCATATTGTTACTACTTATAAGCTAAACCAAGAGCCAGAAACAGCCAGAGTTTTCTTTTACTTATAATCATTATGCTATACTCGTACTTTCCCATTATACTTAAAGTATAAATGGGAAAATATGTTTGTTTGTCCTTCCTTCACACCCTAGCGAAGCAACTAATTGACATGATTTTTAGCACATACTAAGTCGAAAGAATGAAGAGTAACAAAGGCTACTTTTGGTTTTGGAAAAACATAATGTTCCTAAAATACTCGTGTTTTACACGATTTTTTGAATTTCACGCGATCGAAGCCGGGGAAAAAAGCTAGTAACTCATATACATGTAGAGGTAAGAACGGCAACCAACTATTATAGAGCTTCGGTCGCAGATACTTTAGGAGGTATCCAGTTTTGAAAGTCTACCACACCTTTGATAAAATTTAAGGTGATTTTTTTTCCTCTCTCTCTCGAATCTCGTCTCCCACTGACGAAGTTGCTCCCTATTGCCAGACAACTTATGCCAGTTACTTCCCACTGCCATACCACCTTAAAGTGGGATTTTAGGGAATAATTAAGGGTGTCTGAGATGAGATTCCTACATTTCCGAAAGAAGTAAGAAAAAAAAGCGCTTTACATTGTATCGAAGGCTAGGTAGACCTTCAAAACTGGATACCTCCTAAACGCGATTGAAATTCTATAGTTGCTGTTTGTTCATACAGGAAAACTTTCAGCTTTTATAAAATGACAAAAACCTGTCTATCGCTGGTTCTTGGATAATCTAATTGTCATAAAAGTTAACCAATATTATAATAGTCAGAGTAACTAATCGTTAGTTATAATGTTATTTGGTAATTTAAAATAACTGGCATAAAACTGTAAAGTCTTATCACGTTATATGTTTTATTTTTACAAGTTGAAGGGAACCAATAGTTATTGTGATTGCTTGAAAGCAATCACAATAACTATTGGTTCTCAACCCTGAAGGGTTAGGAATTAATATTGTAAAACGTTCCATATTATTAATTTTATGTATGTTTTTATCCATATGCCTATTTATATTGTTTTTTTCTGGTTTACGTACCCAAAGGGTAAAGACGGGACCCTATTAATAACGCTTCGATGTCTATCTGTCCGTCCGTCTGTCTCCAGGCTCTATCTCAAGAACTTTTCACAGATTGAGTATATCTTCTGCCACTATAACAATAAATACTGAAAAAAATTAAATTAAATATTTAAGTGGGCTCCCATACAACAAACATGATTTTTTGCTATTTTTTGCTCCATGTCAATAATAGCAACAGGTGAGCTTTGAAATGTTCCGTTGTACTTAAGTATACTTTAATAATAATTGACGACATAATTAAAATAAATTAAAAATTATTACCCTTATACAAAAAAAACACACATTTTTGGCTATTTTTACTGTATAATGGTACGGAACCCTTCGTGCGCGAGTACAACTCGCACTTGGCCGATTTTTCAATGTGGTTTTAAAAAGGAAATTCTTTGATAATGATCACTAAAAAGACACAAATGCTCTTAAGACCCCGTTGTATCCGCACAAAAAAGGCATAACGTTACTTGTGTCTGATGAGACTTATTTTACTCCGCCGAAAAAAGAAATAAGCGACAAATCTACCCGAAATATCAAATTAAACGTCTCATTTAAAATTTCATAGCAACCACTACGTAGTTATGCGATAATTTCATCATTAATTTCTAAAAGTTGTCTAACAATATTTTGAAATAAACACAAAAAACCTTCTCCTGTAAAGTAGGGTTTTTGCAACAGCGCCCTTATTCGTAGGATACGACGATATATATTTTTTAGAATTATTATGTCCCTCCTTTAGAATTTAGAGGGGGGGTACACATTTTACCACTTTGGAAGAGTCTCCCTCGCAAACTATTGAATAGTTTGCGATTAGAAAAAAAAAATGATATTAAAAACCTCAATAATATGATTTTTTAAGACCTATCCATAGACACCCCACACGCATAGATTAGATGAAAAAAAAGTTTTTTTTTCAGTTGTATCAATGGGGACCCCTAAAATGTTTAATAATTTTTGCATTTTTGTATGAAAATCTTAATGCCGTTCACACATTACATATAAGTACTTACCAAGTTTCAATAGTTTCGGAGAAAAGTGGCTGTGACATACGGACGGACGGACAGACAGACAGACATGACGAATATATAAGGGTTCCGTTTTTTGCCATTTGGCTACGGAACCCTAAAAATCAGTCACCAAACTAATTGCCAAACATTTATCTATAAGGATTAAAAAGTTCTGTACAGCATGTTCGGAACCAGGGTGTACTTCAGCGAAATTCTTATTTTTTGGTAGTTTAAGCTTAAAATCCTTTAAAAAAACGTAAAATCACTATATGTTTCCATATAAATTTTAAGGAGTCCTGTCAATTTTTAATGGATTGCATCATCAGATCATCATTTTTGTGAACATGTTACTAAATTCGGGCTACATCTCATACGACAACAAAATAATTTTATAAATCGGTCTACAAACGACGGAGTTGTCCGCGAACCAATATAAAAAAAGTTAAATATGTCCTCCTCCTTTTCGGAAGTCGGTTAAAAAGTAGCCTAAGTTATGCCTTACTACATCAGCTTTGTGCCAAAAAAGTCCCGTCAAAATCGCTCCAGCCATTTCAGAGATTAGCCGGAACAAACAGACAGACAGACAGACAGACATACAGACAAAAATTGTAAAAAAAATTGTTTTGGTGTATATACTCTATACAGGGTGTAACAAAAATAAGTGATAATACTTTAGGGTGTGTACGTGTTCCTTGTAGAGAGTTCACTGTGAAAGTAGCAGCGCTGAAAGACCAAAATTTTTTTTCACTTTTGTATGGGGAAACTCGTGACGCTCGGACCCTTGCCCATACAAAAGTGAAAAAAATTTTTGGTCTTTCAGCGCTGCTACTTTCACAGTGAACTCCCTACAAGGAACACGTACACACCCTAAAGTATTATCACTTATTTTTGTTACACCCTGTATACATTCATATGCATCTAGTAAAAAACGGTTCTTTCAATATTACAGACACTCCAATTTTATTTATATGTATAGATGTATAGATTTACTGATTAATTAGCTGAAAGTAGGTATGATGCAGATACAAATGTAGTGATTTTTTTTCCAATTGATTACATAATATGGGAGTTATTATGACTAATGTTGGTTACATTACACAAAACAAATAAATTCTCTAAATACAGAACTTCCTAAAATAATACATGATAATATAAGTCCTGAAGATCACAACATATTAAATGCAACACACGCACAAATGCTCAACGAAAGATAAACGATATCTATTTCCTCTGACTTTGCGTAGGAGAATAAAATATTGTTCGAAATGACCTTTAACCTTATTAAACTTACCACAGTCATTACACGACTTCACACTTAAAAACTGCCCTTTAATAGGGTTGCCAACCGTACTTTATTATAAAGTATTGTACGTTATAATAAAGTACGCAAAAATACTTTATTTCAACCTAGATGACCTCTTATTACCTATCTCCCAACATAAACCCTCCCTGGGCTTCCACGAATGTTTCAAGACCAAAATAAGTCAAAGCGGTTCAGCCGTTCTCGAGTTTTAAAGAAACTAACAAAGTACAGAATTCATTTTTATTTCTACTTACAGATAATTTTATAAATTGTACTTTATTTTTATACTGTGTACATTTTTTTTTCACCTAAAGTAGCTGATGTACTTTATTTTCAAAAACAAAAAGGTGGCAACCCTATGCCCTTATCACACACGCAGGAAAACAAAAAACCGCACAATACACCAGTCATACAGCCACACTACGAGAACCACAAATTAAATATAATATCAGCAATCATACATTACTCCCGTACAGGAGCCCTAGAGCAATTTTTTTTTATTAAAAGACGAACAACATTTTTATTTGGGAAAAATCTCGAAAGTGGTAGCTAACAGAGATAAAAAGGATTTCATACTTTGACTTGATGGTCCTAAAATATGGACTGTATTATTTGACTAGGGTTCTGTAATCTGTAAATTATAGGGTTCTGTAATCAACAAAATTTGGTTGACTACTGAACCCTAAAACGGAACCCTAACAAGCTGTTCTTTGTATATTGATAGGTTAATAGTTATTATTATTATATAGAGTAACATTGTCATTTGTCTTTTAAATAAAACAGTCCATATTTTAGGATTATCAAGTCAAAGTATGAAATCCTTTCTATCTCTGTTAGCTACCACTTTCGAAATTTTTCGCAAATAAAAATATTGATCGCGTTATCAAAATGAAGCTACTCACAAAAAACTTAGCTTGATAGTTGATAGTAATAAAAAAAAAATTGTTCCAGGGCTCCCATACTATGAATCTTTAGCAATTATGCAAATATTATCTAAATTCTAAACTGTATAATGTATAACCCAAGTATATAATAAAATATGTACCTATTAAGTATGTAGTGACTAGTGCCTTTATAACCATTAACGATGTTTTTGTTTTCAGGAAAAAGAATGGCCTAGTCACATGTTCTACTGTTGGAGATCCATTTGAATTCAAGACTGAAAATATTATTGACAAGAAAATTATTGATCGCTTAAAAATTCTAATTTAGTTTAATATAATTTACATATCTAGTATGTAAGGAAAAATATAACTATATAAATTACGCAGATTCTGGGCCAGGGGGGGCAAATCAGATAGTTTATAAGCTAGGTGCTTATAAAGAATAAAAAATTAATAATTTTTAGTTATAAAAATATTGTATTGCAAACAAATGGCAAAAACTCGTTTTATTATTTTTTATTTTTATACATGAAAGTACTATATACTTAATATACTTAGTAGGGACGTCAACATGATCCAAGGGGGGGGGGGGGCAGCTTCCCCCCCCCCCCCCCCTGCCCCCACCTGCGCTTGCGCTGTGTTTCGCCGAGTGAGTGAGTTTACCGGAGGCCCAATCCCCTACCCTACCCTTTTCCCTTCCCTACCTTCCCCTATTTCCTTCCCTACCCTCCCCTATTACCCTATTCCCTTTTAAAAGGCCGGCAACGCACCTGCAGCTCTTCTGATGCTGCGAGTGTCCATGGGCGACGGAAGTTGCTTTCCATCAGGTGACCCGTTTGCTCGTTTTCCCCTTTCATAAAAAAAAAAGGGGCAAAAAAAAATTAAGTTCACTGTAATTAGTATTAAAAATTATTTAATAAAATAATTTCTGTGAAAAGTGAACAATTATTATCTATGTTTTAAATAGCTTTTTAAAAATTCTTATCCGTTTCTTATTAATAGATAGAAAACATTATTATCTACTTTATCCTCTAAAAGCTAGGCCTTTTATTTGTATTAAATTATCACTGTCATTATTTTACCTATCTACCACAGACATAGATCAAGATAGATACCGCATGTCGCTCCATTTGTATGAAAACGAGCGTGCCACTTTTTTATAGCTACTGTAACGTACCGATGATAAGAAAAGTGCCCATTATCTAGTTAGAAGCCAACGTTTCTATTTGAATTTCTGCAGCTCAATACGGCACATTTAGGCATTTAGGCATTTTTTAAATTCTTATTGACGTCCTATAATTCCGATAGTAGACAAAGAACAGATTTTCGAAAGACGAGCATTGCTTTGCATTGAGCATTGAGCGGAGAAATACCACGTTCTCACAGAAAACCGGCGTGAAACAGCGCTTGCGCTGTGTTTCGCCGAGTGAGTGAGTTTACCGGAGGCCCAATCCCCTACCCTACCCTTTTCCCTTCCCTACCTTCCCCTATTTCCTTCCCTACCCTCCCCTATTACCCTATTCCCTTTTAAAAGGCCGGCAACGCATTGCCCCTTTTTTTTTTTATGAAAGGGGAAAACGAGCAAACGGGTCACCTGATGGAAAGCAACTTCCGTCGCCAATTGACACTCGCAGCATCAGAAGAGCTGCAGGTGCGTTGCCGGCCTTTTAAGAGGGTAATAGGGGAGGGTATGGATGGGAAGGGAAGGGAATAGGGGAGGGTAGGGAAGGGAATAGGGTAGGGGATTGGGCCTCCGGTAAACTCACTCACTCGGCGAAACACAGCGCAAGCGCTGTTTCACGCCGGTTTTCTGTGAGAACGTGGTATTTCTCCGGTAGAGCCGGCCCATTCGTGCCGAAGCATGGCTCTCCCACGTATATTTTAAGCACTCATATTATTTATGTTATGTAAGTACTTGTTATGCAAAAAAACACTAACTACCAAGGTCCAGCATATGGTATGTTCAACTAATAATAACTTTAGAATAATTTGACATACAGACATAAATTAAACGTTGTATTACAGCGTAATTAAAATTCTTTGGATACAGTAAACCAGTGTTTTTCAACCTGTGGGTCGCAACTCCCTGGGGGGTCGCGAAGCTTCTCTAGCGGGGTCGCCAGAAGTCAAAAGAACTTAAAAAAACAATAAAGATTAAAAATATTTATTTACTTATAAGTACTTACTCATAATCAATGTATGTTATACAAACAAAAATAAAGCCTACGACTCATGTTAATGCTTACTTTTGTCCATGAGTAAACTCTATATTTCTCTTTGTAATAATTACTAGCCTCACTTAATATACGGTACTTACTTTCCAAATGTATTGTTTTCGGCAGAGCGAGATTCCCCTAACACAGGTAACTTTACTTAAAAGGGGGTCTCAAACACTGTTATTATATTGTATTTTAAGTTCGTGAATAAAGATTTGTAAAGATTTGTACTTTTGTGCTTACTTACATGCTTTGTAAATTGTAACATGGACGGAACAAAAAGTTTTTCTAAGTTCCTGGGTCATGGATGTATAATATGAAATATATTGTGTACCTATCATATAATAAAAATCTTAAATATATGTATAGTATAAGGGCCTGTTTCACCACTTCCTGAATCCTGATAAGGCTATCCACCAATTAACTTGACAGATCAAGTATGGAGAATCTGTCAAAAAAGTTGTGAATAGCCTATTAGGCACTTTATCAGAAAGTGGTGAAACAGGTCCTAAAAGTATTAAATATATTTCCGTTGTCTGGTACCCGTAACGTCCTTCAGGTACTTACCACGGGGTCAGACTGACGTGGTGTGAAGCGTCCATGGATATTATTATTATATCTTATTTCTTTAAACGAGCAATTCTTGTGTGTGTATATATATATATATATATATATATATATATATATATATATATATATATATATATATATTTTCATCGGATACCGTAGTAGTGGATATATGTACGTTCTGGCTCACTCATAAACCAGTGTAAGAAGATCTCTCTGTTGTGTGTATAATGTATGTGAGTGGCAGAGTTGGGCAAAAACTAATTAGATTAACAATAATTACACAATTACAAATACTTTGTAGTTGTTAATCTGATTACAAATTAATCAGATTGCTGAAGTAATTGTGCACTTGAAGTTAACCAGTAGTTGATTAGAATGTAGTTAGAATAAATTTTAATCTAATTACATTTTAATCAGATTACTTCGTAATTCAAATACATGGAATTACTTTTTTTTTATAGTGATTATTCCTAGCCAAATACCTCTAAACCCAGTCCTAGCCTAGTTTTTCTTCTTCTTTTTTTATTATGGCGGTCTCAGTGAGTTGCCAATGTTAAATTATGAAATGTCAGAGCGATTTTGTATTGACTTTGCTCTTGGATGTACCTATCTAAGGTCAAATTTCATACTACATCCAATTAAATTATGAAAGTACTAAATGTGTAAAAAATTGGACACCCAGACACTTATTATTAATTGTAATGATTTTTTATAATATATTTTTAAAGAACTATTCGATATTTAATTATTATTGAAAAAAAATTTGTTGTAATTTGACTACCTACCGCAGATAAGTTTTTTTTTCAGATACAAGATGATTATGCAGATATTCATGGTTTATCTCAACAGTCCATTAGCAGAATATGCAAAAGAGTAGCAATTAAAGCTACATAAATTAGAGAGATTTCATTTTATTAAAATGCCAAACTCCATGAATGAACAGTAAACCATAACAAGAATTTGAAACTTTTAGATTTCAAAAGTGTTAGTGCCCTAGCGAGATAAGCCTTTTCAAATAATTTCCCACATTTTTTTCACATGCTCCTATTAGTCTTAGCATGATAAAAATATGGCCTACTTATAGCCTTCCTAAATGAATAGGCTATCTAACACTGAAATAATTTTTCAAATCGGACCTGTAGTTCCTGAGATTAGCGCGTTCAATTTCAAATAATTTTCCCCGTTTTTTTCCACATTTTCCTCTATTTCTTCGCTCCTATAAGTGTTAGCGTGATAAAATATAGCCTATAACCAAGTAGTGGATATATGTACGTTCTGGACCACTCATAGACCAATGTAAGAAGATCTCTCTGTTGTGTGTATATGTAATGTGAGTGGTGTTTCATGTTATGTTGGTGGTAGTATAAAAAGGTTGATTTTTAATGATCATGATCAGCGTGAGCAGGTGTAGGTATGTGTGTGTGTACGGCGGCCGCTGCGGCGACGGCTGTGGTGTTGGTGCTGTGACCTCATGAGCGCTGTGTTGGTTGGTCACAGGGGTGGTGTGTGATGATAATGATGTTTTCTTGAATTATTTTAATTAGGCAACCGGAGACTGGTTGTGAGGTATTTTTTATTAATATAGTTTAATGTGTTTTGTGATAAGTGGTTATGGAAGATTCCGTAATGTTGTGCTATATATTCGTGATGTTTTCTTGAATTATTTTAATTAGGCGGCCGGAGACTGGTTGTGAGGTATTTTTTATGTGTTTTGTGATAAGTGGTTATGGAAAATTCCGTAATGTTGCGCTATATATTCTCAGTTTTACGAGGTTGTTTTTAAATGGAATGTTATCAATTATTATTTTATTCATCCTACGCAAAGGAAGCAGGAAAACGATAATGTATCATTTGTATTGTGAGCATACAATATGAAAAACATGGACAGTTTTGATTTATATTGGCTTTGTATGGAAAATGGAAGTTTTCTTATTACATTATCAAAAGGGTATGAAAAGATGATGATGTAGTCATATTGTGTAAAAATATGTTTTGATGTATTAGATAAAAATATATATATATATATATATATATATGTGTTTATGATATTATGTTTGTCGGGGAGTCCTATATTTTTTGAAATTACGTTTGTACTAATATGGAGATTGATATAAGGTATGTTATTGATATTGATGGCTTCCCCCTTAAAAGCGACATATATTATAAAGAGGTTGGGGTGTATGATATGTGGACTGGGGTGGTGCACCTGCACCATATTAAATTACCCATGTGGTTTCTCCATTCGCAGAAAAGTAGGGAAATCGTATTCTGTGAACGTAATGTTCACGGATTACCTTTCCAAAATGTTAACGGGGATATAACCAAGGAAGATTTAGTGGAGCGTTTGCACACCCTAGATCCAAATAAAGAGCATTTATGGGCGTATAAGGGGGGCACAGTGGAAAAAAAATTATTATCAGCATTGGGTTTTAGACATATAAACATCGAAACATTCGGCTGCCCCAAAGTGGAGATGGTGATTGCAGAATTAATACGGTATGGTAATTATCCAAAATTAACAAACTGTAATCGTCATACCAAGTTCTCACCATATTCTGCGTCATCATAGAGAAGTTGTCACTGCAGCGGGGTTGAGGTGGAAGCTTTCGGTATATGGCGAAAGGCCAATGTTGACGTAGTAAAAAAAATATGATACTTATTATTATTAGGATTAAGAAAAAATTGTACTCTATTAATAAAAACATAATTGTGATATGTAAGTATATTATGCAAAGTAGGTTAAAATTGGGGGTGGGCAACTTTAATAAAATGTACTTATTATTAGGATTAAGAAAAAAATTGAAGTCTATTAATAAAACATAATTGTAATACTTATATTATGCTTTCATGAATTATTGTGTATTGAAAGTAGGTTAAAATTGGGGGTGGGTAACTTTAATAAAATGTACTTATTATTAGGATTAAGAAAAAAATTGTACTCTATTAATAAAACATAATTGTAATACTTACTTATATTTATTATGCTTTCAAGAATTATTGTGTATTGAAAGTAGGTTAAAATTGGGGGTGGGTAACTTTAATAAAATGTACTAGGATAAAGATTATTGTAATAATTGTTGTAAAAAAGAAAATAATAAAAAATGTGTAAGCATTGAAAAAAATTATTATTATACCTATCCTTTTTTGTTTTTAATAATTGTATATTGAAAATGATTATTATAATATTGTGTGGGATAGGTTAATGTAGTACGTGTGCTTTTAAAAATATAAAATAATAAAACGTTATTAATTTATTTTGTTTTCTTTATTGATCCAACTAGTTGTATTCAAACCGAACCATTTCACGAGTACTTTATCACCTTTTTTCTTCAACACTTTCTCCACTAGATATACATCGGGATATTTAACTTTTTGTAGTTCTTTTTCATAGAATGAACCCAATATAGGTTGCTTTTGGTCATCTTGCAACTGATAGGTAACTGGGTTGGTGTTATTCACTTTCACAATTTGAAATATTTCCGAACTCCAATTGCCAGTGTATCCTTTGGAAAAACAATATTTATATTTACTAATTCTTACATAATCGTGACATTTAAATTTAGCTTTACCACGAACCTTGATAAAATTGTAAACATTATATATGTCGTAGGATGATTTGATAAATCCGTGTTTTCGCGAAATCCCTAGAATTTTCGCGAAAATTCGATTTATCAAATCATCCTACGATGTCGTAGGATGATTTGATATCAGCCGATTTACTTTTCACCGGTTGAGCCCACGCGTATTTGGAAAAGGTATCAATACACGCTAAAATGTACTTAAAAACCTTGTTATATTTTGAATACTTTTGCATATCTATCAAATCAATCTGCCAGGTATCATCGAGACCTTTTTGTACGAATCGTCTCCTTGGAAACTTTTTGTTAGCATTCTTATGAATTTCCTTAACGACCTGCCATTTTAAACTCATAATATTTTTATTATACTACTTTATAACTAGGTTTTAGAGTGTCGTCGTCGGTTAATTGGTTAAATTATGTGATGGATCTTCTTCAGGCTTGTAGACGTTTTTCTTCTTGGGATTTTGTGCTGTTTGAGATTTGGAATTGACTTCCTTAGAGGTCTTGAAGTTTTTACGTGAGGACAACGATGATGACGACAACGACGATGATGACGAGGACGTTGATAATGATGATTCTTGAGGATTATTAGATGTCTTTTTGGGATTTTTATTTATTTGAGGTTTAGAATTCACTTCCGGTGGGGTTTTTAAATTTTTTCGTAATATTTCTTGAAAATGATTGACCTTCGCTGTGATGTCCTCACACTGTTGATTGAGTTTTTTAATTTTAGACAAACAAAAGACTGTGGCCTCATCCAATTGAGCTTTTATAATCACATCGTTTTTTTGTATACCTTTACTAACATTTCTTAAGAGTCGTTTTTTAAAGTCCACTTGTCTACTATCGAAACGTAAAGTTTTTATTATAGATATAGACTCAACTTGGCATGTAAATGACGTCCAAACTTATTGATAGACATAATGGGCATTGTCCAAAAAAAATCACATGCACTTTTTATATTTTTTTTAGTTAAAATAGGGTATTTTTAAAATATAAATTAAATAATTTTGAAATTCATTGGCTAGTTTTTTCTCAATAAATTTTTAAAGTTTCGCTCTGACGTCATCATCGGCGGCCAATAATTGACCTCTGCAGTATGTTTTTTTCCTTTCAATCTTATTTATAATGGCTGGTTCGTCAAATGCAAGTTCTCATTATGTGAAAGCTGATACGAGAAGCTTACCAAAAGTTTGAAACGTCATGTTGGTCGCTAATTTAACGCCATTGAAGGTCAAACAAAGGTTAAACATATTTATTCAAAAATATAAGTAACTAATGGGTATTTTTTTCGTTTATATACAGAAAAACGATCACTGACCTTATTCCTCGAAATGTTTTTGTAATGAGCAAAATTAAAAAAAAATGGACAATCCCCATTATAATAAAGATGTGATTAAATTTATTTTTTTATATACACTCAATGGGGAGTATAATTAACAACTAGAGGGTTGGTTATTGGTGGGGTGGTTCTATTATATTGGCTTCCACTAGTTCTTCAATTATTGCAATAATCTCATTACCATGAATGGTGTTTCCAGCGTTTTGGGAAGCTATGAGTAAACGTAATCGATCCACAAGTTCATTGGGATCGTCCCAATATTTGAAGTCTGTATTAGGATAGTACTTTTTAAGTGAGAGGTCTGTAATTGATGATGGTGGTAACGAGGATAATGATGACGAGTTCACTAAGCATCCTCGTCCAATGGGTGCGGACGAGGAGAGGCTTTTTATATATTTAGTATATTTGAAACTCTTATCGCCCTGTATCTGACCATATTTCGAGAAATTACGTCGGTGTGCGTTTGTCATTGTAATTATTTTATAGTAGTTGCGACTATCCTCGGCTTCAATGAGATGGGTGTTGGGTTCTTTCTTGAACTGCAAGAGCTCCATCAACCCCGGTGTATATTGAAATTTTTCGTTTTGTACAGTGAAATGCTCTTTACCCAATTTGAGAAAACTATCACCCACGCAATATCCTTCGGGAGTAAAGTAAACACCAAACGGTACTTTTTTTATCTTATTGATAACATTGTTATCTATATAGGCTTTTGCTAAGCGGTGGATGTCTTCTTCTTCTTCTTCTTCATATTTAGATAATTCTTTTGAATCATCCTCAATATTTTCACGCTTTATCAAACTATCAGCATCTTCAAAATCATCAGTATCATCACTAGCATCACCATCATCATCATCATCATCCGTGAATTGCTTACTGGTGGATAAATTCACACCATCCTGCACGTCCTGTTGCTGTGTCTTAACTGATTTTCTCTTACTTTTGTTTTCTTTACGGTTGTTGGTGGTGTTATTTATTTGAATTTCATTGAGAAGAGTGTTCAAGGGTTGTGTGATTGGTTGAAATGTTTCTTGCAGGCTCGATGTGAGCTCAGCTCTGCTCTCATTTAATGACTTGATTTTCTTTTTTACCGATTTAACCAAATCAACTAGTTTTCTTTTGAGCTGCTTATCACCAAAGATTTGTGGTGGTTGTGATGACGACGTGATGGTGTCCATTGTGGAATGTTTCATTATGACAAGTGCTTATATTATTATCTGTAATATCGTGAGTATTCTACAGAGTAATATAATCATCAAAACCTCTTCGATATCGACCCTTATTCATCTCATCATCTTTACTAATCACTATAAACCCATATTTATCACTCCAGCATACTTTACACATTTGTAAAAACACATCCCACGACATATCGGTATTGATGTGATCATCGTAAGCATGATGTAGATTCATTTCATCCTGTTTAAAAAGTATAATAAAATTAGCATTATCCCTCACTAGCTGTTTGGGTATTTTGCTGTACGTTTGACACAGATAAAAACAATCAATTCCCTTATGTCTCCCCATAGAGAAATGTAAGCGTATTGGTTCTTGATTTTCCATCGACACATCGTCGAAAACTATAAAACTATTAAACTCTATCTCTTCCGGTGAAGACACTTCACTCTTATCCGAGGACATGTAGAAATTAACTTCAGGTACATGGTTGAGTACTTGCTTTAAAAATTGATATTTCGGTTGATTGAGTGATTTTGAATACAAGTAGATATTTTCAAATATTAGGCCTTTAGGCTCAAGCAATAAGGTTAATAATAGGTTAGTTTTACCACATCCAGACGGACCACACACCAAATAACGTATACTGTTGGGTAACAGCTCACTATGTCTATATTTTCTACAATAATTATCCCAACCTTTCACTGATAAGTGGGACGACTGCTTCTTGAATTTCATTCTGTTGAGAGTACACATGTGGGTGGGGGGTGAGAGACACAACCTTAATAATAACAACAGTAGTAATAATAATACTTATATTTACTAACAATCACAATGATTAAACATAATAAAAATAAATACCTCACTAATAACAACAACAGCAGAAGCTATAATAAAGTACCTAATATGAAAGCAGTGGGATGTGGTTTAATGAACACACTCATCAATAACTTACCGTTCGAGTTGCACGTGCCTGACTACAATTATTACAATGCTCATCTCTACCTCAACTCTCAATACTATCCATACGAGTCGTTTGCTAATGATTTTGAAAAGGGTGTCTACTCCCTGTTGTATGAAGCGTTTTGTAACTTTAAAAGGCAATACTATGGTTTAAAAAACCGCTAATGTTCAAGTGAACCCAGCTCATTTTAAGACAAAAGCACCTCTTGTTGTAATCGACTGTTCCCGACAAATGGACACCATTCGATCGGGCGTGGGGGGTGGTATAGACATAAAATTGGAAATGGAATTCAAGAAAGCCATCCCCAGTGACACTACCACCTACTGCCTCATTATCAATGATTCCCTCTTTGACCATTTTAAATAAATCAGTTCGAAAAATATCCAGTTAAAACAGGTTGTAACTGGTTCAACAGCTGATGTTCTGTTTGAAGCCCATGTTGTTATGTTTTTATTATCAGCTGTTCTGTTTATATTATTAGCTGTTCTGTTCAAGCGACTCAGTTCGATATAGGCTGTTGTGTTGTTAAGATGTGTCATTTACTCCCCCAACACTATATCTACCCACCCTCATATGCACCTTCGATTCCACCTTTCACTTTTGAACTTTGTAAAAACGTATATGATCTTAATTCAAAAACGATACCTCACATATCAACGTATTTAGTGGTATCGAATCGAATAATTGAGGGTTTGGAGGAGGTGATTAACATTGGTAACCGATTGTTGCTAACCAGAAGAAATTCAAGTTGAGCGGAGTTACACGAAGCGTCAAATATAATAGAAAGTGCTTACGATCGAACCTCCATTGTGGATCATGAAATCAGGTGTTACGCTACAGAGTAGGTACTTATTTTTCTCATGTTTAATATAATGTATACAATATTATAATATATGACGACATTAAAAGTTTTCCTGTTTTAATTAGTTTTTTATTACCCTTTAACATTTAAAAGGTTCCCGCTATGATAAGATAAGTTCACCACACTCGTAACCATTAAATTAGACCTCACGACCATTAAATTAGTCATTTTATCTATAATATAATATTATAAATGCGAAAGTATCTCTGTCTGTCTGTCTGTCTCGCTTTCACATCAAAACTACCGAACCGATTTAAATGAAATTTTGTATACAGATAGTCTGAAGCCGGAGAAAGGACATAGGCTACTTTTTTACTAGAAAAAAGGGAAGTAAGGGGGTGAAAATACGAAAATTTGTTAAAATTAAGTTAGTTCCAAAAAATCATACTAAATGGCGTCGTGCGTCTCTTACATCGCGCTAACGCTTGCCCAACATCTTTCTATAAGAGGTGGTATCATCATACATTCGCGTATCGATTTTTTTCGATTGTTATTTCTTTTTTTACGTTATTTAATAAGTCAGTACTTTATATTATATACAGTGACGTAACCTTAAACCTATCAATGATAAATAGTTTATGGGTAAAGTTGTGTAATTGGGGGACTAAATAAGCTTTAAAATTTGGCATAAAATATAAAGTTTAATTTAAAAAAATGAAATATTATGTGCACACTGCACAGCTGTTTTGATTTAAGGGGTACCAGGGTTTTTTTATAAAAGCTTTTAACTCCAATTTTGTTGTCATCGCGCGCTATGAACTGAAGTCCACGCGGATGAAGTCGCGGGCAACAGCTAGTATGTATATAAGCTAGCTATGAAGAGTAAAATGAATTAGTTTAGATTTGCATCATCAGAGAGTTTATTGGACTATGCTCCAAAATGTATAGCTATATCCTAGATAATGATAAAGTTGTAAAAAAAAAATAAAGGCACCTCCGCTGCCATTGTGAGAAACCTACACTTTAAGAACTATTATAAGGCCCTTAATCGTAGCTATGAAAAATATGATGATATGCGTACTTTTTGTAGTGATAAACATAATGTTTACACACAAATCAAAAGAAAAAAAGTTTTATGTGGTAAAGATGATAAAAGATACATCTGTCCAAACGATGGTGTTAGCACTTTAGCTTGGGGGCATTATAAAATAAAATAAAAAAACATTATTTTCACACAACAGTGTCTTTTATTTCCTTAGTATATTTTCCCCCTTTATCGTCATCACCATTATCAACCTGTATCCCCCTCTCACTCACACTTTTATCATCATCATCACTATGGTTGATGTACTTTTTTTGTATGTAAGCACACCGACTAAACCATCGCGCGTGCTCCCGCCAAGGACAATCATCATCTTCCCAATCCTTTAAACCACCACCACAACAGAAACAAACGGTCCTATCTCCTCGAACCGTATAGAAGAAACCAGCATCCGCAAGTTGCTCCGCCGTCTGACGCATACGCTTCGGCCAGTCTTCAAAACTTCTCAATCGTTGCCATTTTGAACGGAAAATTGGAAATTCCACTCTCTCAAACACACCATCACGAAGTTCATTAATTATCGACTGTAACAACAATGATTCCCTTCCACACGTATCCATTTTCATATTAAAACTAACATCTCTCACAACAATAATATTATAAAACTCTATTAATAGCACACACGTCATACCTCATCATACCAGATAAGAAAAACCACTATAAAATGTTACACTGCTAGCGCGATCTAATTATTACGTCATAGAAAACATTAAACTACATTAATAAAAAATACCGTACCTCACAATGTCACACAACCAGTCTCCGGTTGCCTAATTAAAATAATTCAAGAAAACATATTTAAATGATAATGATGTTTTCTTGAATTATTTTAATTAGGCAACCGGAGACTGGTTGTGTGACCTTGTGAGGCAGTTCTATTGCAGTCGTGTCAACTGCATTCAAACTGAACTTGAACTGCAATTTGCAGTTGGATTGCAGTTGAAATGCGGTCCGTCTGTGTAGACCCTTACGCTTTACGCGGATAACAAAGGTATTGCTTTGTAACTTTGTCATTAATAATAAAATTGTGAATTAAAAATATATATATTAGGCAAGTTTTTATTAATTTCTGAATACTCACGTTGGGGGGCCCCTTGGCGCTGGGCCCCGTAAAATAGATACGATAGATACGGCGGTAGCTATGCCCCTGCCTAGCTCTAGTGCACTGTGCAGTGGTTCTTAACCGGTGGTCCGCGGACGTGGCCCTGGAGGCATTCCAAGTGGTCCGCGAAGTCCTCGAAGAATCCTAATAATATGTGAGAATTCAGAAGTTAGTAAAGAGTATGCAGTCGCAAAAATCACATTAAATTAAAATCTGTAACTTTTAGACAAACAAAAAAAATGAGTGCTAATAATTATAAAGTTGTGCTTGTTTTCTTTTTCAAACAACACTTAACTTTGGTAAACCAACTGGTGGTCCCCGGTAAGACAAACATTTGGTAAAATCACAGACATAGATCAAGATAGATACCGCATATCGCTTCATTTGTATGAAAACGAGCGATATAATAAAATAATTTCTGTGAAAAGTGAACAATTGGGAACGCGATATGGCACGCGAAGTACATGATACACATGCGGTATCAATCTTGATATATTATGTCTGTGGGTAAAATGGTCCCTCATGACTAAAAGGTTAAGAACCACTGCACTAGTGAAATTCAAACAAACTATTATTTTACTTAATACCACAGCTTCTACAGGGTGTAACAAAGCTAAGTGATAATACTTTAAGGTGTGAATGTGTTCCTTAAGAGTTTACTGTGAAAGTAGCAGCGCCGAAAGACCACATTTTTTTTACTTTTGTATGGGCAAGTCACGAGATTCCCCATACAAAAGTGAAAAAAAAGGTCTTTCAGCGCTGCTATTTTCACAGTGAACTCTCTACAAGGACATACACATCCTAAAGTATTATCACTTAGTTTTGTTACACCTTATACTTATAATAATTGTTGTTAACTAAATCACTTACATGAAAGTCAGTAGGTAAGTATGGGTTATGGTTTATGACCGTGTTCAAACCAAACTGACTGTCAGCCGCCGAAAGTGAGCAAACTTTACGGAGTTTATTGTATTTCATACCTATACAGGGTGTAACAAAAACAAGTGATAATAATTTAGGGTGTGTATGTGTTCCCTGTAGAGAGTTCTCTGTCAAAGTAGCAGCGCTGAAAGACCAAAAAATTTTTTCACTTTTGTACTTATGGGGAAACTCGTGACGCTCGGGCCCTTGCCCATACAAAAGTGAAAAAAAAATTTGGTCTTTCAGCGCTGCTACTTTCACAGTGAAATCTCAAAAGGGACACGTACACACCCTAAAGTATTATCACTTGTTTTTGTTACACCCTGTATATGAATCACTTTGTCGTTCACATCTAACCGAAAATATGTTATTAATTACGCTATGCGTATAGGTGCTATGTGTATATGTTCATTCGAGCCCATAGTCAGTCATAAGCCAGTGTAAGAAGATCTCTCTGTAGGTGTAGTATGTATGTGAGTGGTGTGTCATGTTATGTTGGTATTTGTTGTAAAAAGGTTAATTTTTAATGATCATGATCAGCGTCAGCTGAAGCCTGTAGGTGTATGGATTGGTCTCGTTGGTGTTGTTGTTGTTGGTGGTGGTAATCATGAGCGGCGAGGGCACCGTCAGCTGTGCGGCGTGATTATGGTGATGATGGTGATGTTTTCTATCTTATATCTTTAAACGAGCAATTCTTATATGTATAATATATATAATTGGAATCTCGGAATCGGCTTCAACGATTTTCATGAAATTTAGTATAGTATAGGGGGTTTTGGGGGCGATAAATCGATCTAGCTAGGAATCATTTTTAAAGACGGAAAAAACGACGATCAAAAAACTATAAAATAGCAGGCGCAAAGGTTCGGCCGGTACGCTTTCAGTCACACACTTTGCGCCTGCTATTTTATAGTTTTTTGATCGTCGTTTTTTTATACATCAATTAAATTGAGTCAAACAAACGAATCGCCCTAGATATATTCTTTGTCTTTAATTCAGTGCAAAAATTATCTGAAAATTCCAAATAATTTGGACATAGTATGGAAATTTCGTTAAAAGAAGAGGTAACTTTGGGATTTTTTTCTATCAAGTGAAGTTCATGATATTGTGTAATGGAATATAAATTCCACTGTGTTAGATCCTTAACTAACACATATATTTTTTTCAGAATTTAAATTACTATATTTTTGTGTCTACTGTCACTTTTAAATAATGAAAATCGACCGTTTCTGGGAATACAAGGCCTTAATTAGGCAACCGGATACTGTGAGGTATTTTTTATTAGTGTAGTTTAATGTGTTTTGATAAGTGGTCATGGAAAATTTCGTAATGTTGCGCTATATTCTTAGTTTACGAGGTTGTTTTAAATAGATTGTTATCAATTATTATTATTTAATTCATACTACGCAAAGGCAGTGGGAAAACGATAATGTATCATTTGTATTGTGAGCATACAATATGAAAAACGTGGATAGTTTTGATTTATGTTTGTTTGGATGGAAAATGGAAGTTTTCTTATTACATTATCAAAAAATAAAAATGTATGAAAAAATAATGTAGTTGGAGTCATATTGTGTAAAATATGTTTTGATGTATTAGGTAAAAAATAAAAATATATGTGTTTGTGATGTGTTTGTCGGGGAGTCCTATATTTTTTTTAATTACTGTAAATGTATGCAATATAAGACAATAATTGAAGGTGTTATCCATTGGAGCTATGATGAATGGGTAAAAATAAAAAAGAGACACATAACTGATGATGAATGTGGTTACAACATACCGTTAAAAATTTATTTAACATTAAAGATATCACTGGAAGTGGTTTTGTATCGTAAACATTAATTGTTATCAGCACTTGGTGGTTTTCCGGCTTAAATCTCTTCCGAACAATTTTCAAATTCAAAATTGAAGACATTGACAAATTTGACAGATAAGTGAAACAAAAGATACGAAAAACCATTTACATAAAAGAGACAGTTCTATTTTTAAACATTGAGGTACTGGAGCGTATTTTGGCCAGCGATTAAGCCTGGCCTTACAGCGGGGCAATGTGGCTAGTATTCTGGGCACTCTCCCTAAAGGCAGCAGTCTGGATGACAACCTTTTTTATATTTAAACTGTTCTCTTTTTACGCTAGTTTTTATTGTAATTTAGTTTTATTGTATTTGTTTAAATGATAATTAATCAACATTTTAATTCTAATATATGAGGTACTATAGACTGGAGAGAGCCTTATATCGGTGTATAAGCGTCAAAAGCGTGTAATGTTATGTCCTACTTACTAGGACATAACAAAGGAGTCGGTCGGCATATTTCATGTAATAAAAGTGTTAATAAAGGTTTTTAGTGAACATTTAATGCTAGATATTGTTGAGTTTGTGGTTCCGCTAAATAATAAACCATAAGAATGGTCAAAGAATGCCTCAAGCACGTGGATTTAACATTAAATACGCAAGTTTTGAATAACGTTTTTTGGGCTTTTCAATCAGTATTTTTGTAAGTTAAAAAGATAATTTATAAGTTTATTAATCCTTTATTTGTGCTATATAAGGCATTAGTGCTAAAAATGTCACATCGATTAATAATTTGGCTATAAAAATTGTATAGCTTTTTACGTGTGCTTACGGATTCTCATCACTTGAACTATAGTTAATCGATATCATGAACTAATTGGCTTTCTTTCCTGTATCATAATGTGCTTCGAAATAATCGACAAATAGAAATATTCAAGAAAATAAACGCACACTACTTGTATGAAAATAAGCACAAAATGGCCACGCGATGACGGGCTTAGACTACATCTATACATAATACTTTATCTATGTTTTTAAACGTCGAATCGTATCGCTGTCTCTTTCTTTGCCTGAGCTATGATGAAAATTCGGTTTTTTCCAGATTGTTCGAAAAAATAATTGAAAATGTAAATAATCGAGGTATTTATTGCAATCAAGACATGTGGTAAGAGATTCCATGTGTTTTGTTTACTTTCGAGTTATAATTGGTACATTTTCGAAACACGCACGACGTCATTTTCAATTTATTTAGGTAAGACAAGACGCGGCACGTTCGTGACTGCGCTCGATTCAGACTAAACAACAGACGGCCAAATTGGGCCGTATTTGAAGCTTCACAACGCGCGCGGTAGTAACATATCTGGTTTGAGTATTTCATCATTGGTCGGATCCAATACTATTTTAATAGTTCCTTGTATGATCATAAATAGGAGCCTGATAATGCCATACCTGTGGGAGTTAGCGAATATGAACAATATTATTTCAAAATCCTAAGATTTGACTAACGTAAATAAACGAAAAGATTTTATAAACGTTTAAAAAAACGTAAAATATGATTATTGATTTTGAAAAACTATGCTAAAAAGTTGACGAGAATTTTGTTTTCTCGCCTTTTACTTGACACAGACAATGGCTTATTTGGTTGTAGTGCATAAAAAAAATAATTTAAAAATCAAAAACGTCAGTCTGACTGCGTTGACCCATTGACTTTGACAAATTACTGTGCTAATGACAGTTGACAGGCGACAGCTGGAAATTGGAATTGACAGTTTCGTTGTATCAATCACAGAGTACCTACTTATATATAGGTATCAATAAAAATTAAAAACAATTAAAAATTGCTTTTGTCGTTTTACGGTATTTTTATAAATTTAATAAGTGATAATTATTTAAAATTGTTCAAAAATATTCTTACAACTGTACCGCCAACTGACCTCAATTTATTTTGCTTCTAAAACTTACAAAAAAGTGAAAGCGATAATGCTTTCAGCGGAACGTACAACAAGCATTGAATTACCTACCAATTAAAACATAAACAAAATGTAAAAGCTATGCCAATTACATACAATCTGAATTACTTTATTACTCCAGCATCTGAATTGCTTAAATATATAATCCTAACATGTGGTATGCAGCTTTGCTGCGATTCCTTCGGAGGCGTTTAGTATTGGGCATTATTTTTGCTTCTTCCTTAACGTACTGCATAGTCAGCTTTCTAAGAGAGGTATGTAATATGTAATTTATTAGGTTAGGGAGATCGCAGACGGCACAATTTTTGTGTGATCGAGTCTGCGGCGCACATACAGTCAGCCGCGGCATGGCGCGGCCCGGCCATGCAAACTATACAGTGCGCCGCAGACTCGATCACACAAAAAGTGATAGTGTTAAATTCAACCACTATAATAATATTGGTAAAGGTTGGTGTTAGCACAGTAAAACTTGAGGTAAAAATTAATTATTAATTGACGTGGTGTGAAGCGTCCATTGATATTATTATTAATTAATAAATAAACATCAATACAATCTCATAACCCATAAGATAGCAGCTTGCCTAAAATTTTATAAATATTAATACAATTAGTTTCCTAAAGGAATTCTAGTACTGACACTAAGACACTAACATGATTTATGATAAAGATTGATATAGTGTTTTTTATTAAAGGGTAATACCAGAAACATGGCATATCAAGATATAACAGTTGAAAGAAAACCTTTCGTGTGGAGAACTCTACAAGAGCACAACGAAACAGCTGACTTTTCTTGCAGAAATTCAATGCAGGGAAAATCGTTAATTGTAGATGACAGAGGTAAATTTTGTGAATTTATTTGAATTTTAATACTTAAACTTGTGTACCACCCTTAAAGCTTCATCTCCCAAGCAGTCACATGTGCCCACGATAATAATTAGATAAGCTATTGTGTCTGGTTATTCCACAATTGATTTATTAAATTCATTTATTATTGTTATATTAATTGTTATAAATTATTAGGAAGCTAGGAAACAGAGTTACGAATAAAAAAAATCTACTTTTTTATACTATGTACTGATATGTTACTTCCTTTGTCTTTTGGACTAATGTTAGTAGTGATGTTCTACTGATCCAATTCCCAAATTCAATGTCTCGGACATCAGTATTCATAATAACAAGCCTGGTAACATACAATTCATTCATCAAGCCCCATACGGTCATAGTAAAAGGAGGGGAAGTAAGTTATCTTCATACAAAGGCACCGCGCGCGGCTTGTATGTGTGCGCCATAGTATCAATGCGTCGCCACGAATGGCACACAACAGAATCTCCGGCAGTTTAGCTTCGTGGGTACCGCCGAGATTTTTTGTGTGCGGTACGTGGCGACGCATTGATACTATGGCGCACACATACAAGCCGCGCGCGGTGCCTTTGTATGAAGATAACTTACTTCCCCTCCTTTTACTATGATACGGTTACTGGAATAGAAATTCTATTGTGACTCGTTATTCCACGATCGACGGGTTAAAATTTTTGTGTGTTGGAAAAAAAGGGTTTTCAATTTTTCTGCTGTAATATTATTATTTTTTGTATTTTCAGGCTATATTTGTCCAAGAACAGAGATAACAAGGAATGGTTGCTGTAACACAGATGCGGAAACGACTAGTAGATACAGTTGTGAAACATGCAGAAACACCGGCTGCTGTGTCATATATGAACACTGTGTTTCATGCTGTTTAGATCCCAATAAGGTAAAGTTTATGTGATAACTCATAACTATAGTCTATTACCGTTAAGAATACTGTTAGTAAAATTAAATTAAATCTAAGCAGACACAAGAGTTGTAATCAGAATTATTAATCAGCACAGCCTAATATATAAAGCAACTTTATATATTAGGCTGTGCTGAGTGGACTACTCAAAAACTTTATTTTTTAATTTTTTATATTTAAACAACATTTTTTATACTTACACTATAATATTAAAATATCATATTTTAATCTTATGATCATACTTATAATATGCGGCAAAAGTCATTTATCGCGGCAGAACCGTACCTATTTCCGGGATAAAAAGTATTCTATGTCCATTCTCGGGTCTCAAAATATCCCCATACCAAATTTCATCAAAATCGGTTCAGCGGTTTGGGCGTGAAGAGCTAACAGACAAACAGACAGACAGACACACTTTCGCATTTATAATATTAGTATGGATATTTGAATTAAGAGGCCGGGCCGGTCGAAATTTTCATACAATATACACATGTAATACCAAAATCATTTTCTCATATGAAAATATTTAACATGTTTGAGTTATTTTTCAGCTTAAAATAGTAATTACCTAGGTTACTGCAACAATTTACAACAAAATATTTAAACACTAAAAAATATTTTTTTAGAAATTTTTTTTTAGTGTTTTAAATATTTTGTAGTAAGTATATTTATTACTAAATATTTAAAGGTCTCAATCCGGCTGGTCCCCGTGAGACGTCAGACCACCACCCTTCAACGAACAAGAAATGATGCAAAAGTCTCCAAATTAAAACTATTTGTAGGAATCACTGACATACTAGAAATACTAAACTTGGAACTTAGCAATCCTTCTACAATAAAAAGATTGTCACAGGCTGTCAGGGAAACACAGACACACATATATAATATTATCTTACTTATAAACTGGAGACAGCTTTCAAAATAATGAAAATAGTTAAAGTCGTTGGAGGAGGGCTATGCCGAGAGGCACACTGTGTTAAATCTAATAAATCTAATTTTCGAACACTGATTATACATTTTGATGTGAACAATTAAACAAAAAAACTTGTAAAGAAAACTTGTAAACACAGAATAATTTATTTTTATTTTATTTATTTAAACACAAAAAAATATAGTAAAACACTAAAAAGTATATAAATTAATAGTAAATTTATTACAAAATATTTAAACACCAAAAAATATTTTTTAGTGTTTACTTAAATATTTTGTAGTAAATTTTTGCGCAGGAACCTAGGTAATTACTATTTTAAGCTGAAAAATAACTCAAACACGTAAATATTTTCGTATGAGAAAATGATTTTGGTATTACGTATGTATGAGAATTACGATGGCACCCGGTCCCTGAAGAATATAAATTTAATTGATTATTTCATACTTTTCAGAGACATCTACTACAGGATGTGCTTTCAAGACTGTCCGCTGATGAAAATGTGCTGTTTCATTCTATAAGTGATGACTACGAACTCTGCCTGACGAAGTGTCGGACAAGCTCTCATAGTGTTTTACACGAGAACTCATATAGAGACCCAACACACAAACATTGCTTTGGTGATAAACAAGCTAAAGAAGATACTTAAAAAGCTTAGAATGAAATCTATGAAGGTATCAACAGTCTCTATGCTCATGTTAAAAGTACTAGACATTTTGTTCACTGCGACATTAGTGTTGTAGTATGTAAGAGCGTACTATGAAATTTACCCTTTTTGTATGTGTTTTACTTTTAAATGTGACCAATAGGTAACTGACTTTCTGATCCTCGCGAAAAGCGACCGTAATCTTAGCTTAGGCCATAATTCATTGAGTGGTGTTTTGTTTGAATTTTGTCAGTCGCGGTACTTGCACTAATGTGTGCTTTTATAATTCTGGTCGTCACGTCTTTGGGTACGTTAAATGCCATTTTGATTTTACGCACCGCGGACGTTATGTGCGGTTCAGAAGAGTGCAAACGTCGTAATGTCCTCTAACGTGCACGTTAAAAAGGTATCGTCGACGGAAATTTAAAAGCGTCTTCATATATTTTCCATACATTTTACTTCCCTATGTTATCGTTTTACCGCGGACGTCCACGGTATTACCGCCACATCCAAAATTATAAAAGCGCACAATATGTATTCTGTGATCGCGGTCAATTCCGGCAGAGATCGGATAGCCACCTATACATGTCTGTTTCTATGCATGGACCGTCTATATTATGTGCATTAACTGTAGCGGTGCTAACGACAATAATGTAGATTATGGTGCGAATGCTATGGAGTATGGGGTAATGACTGATTATTACATATTATTTCATGTTGTAATGTTACAGAGCCGAGATAAGGCTTTAATAATACTTAAGAGTATTCTCTATATACGCAAAAATCGAAGCAGAGGGCGCTACTAGCACATACAGTAACTAATCTGACCAAAATCCACTGACCTCCATTATACAAGTATGCTGGACTTAAGATACCCTTTGAAATGACAGCTATTTTTTGTGCATATTTGAAGCGGAATCTGGGGCCGTACCACGAAACTGTTTTGAGACTCAAACAATTGAACGAGAATGCCGCGTCCTGCTCTAACAACGTCTTTGCACCTTTGTTAGAGTAAGACGCGACATTTTCGTTCGATTGTTTGAGTCTCAAAACAGTTTCGTGGTACGGCCCCAGCACCCCCAATGCCGGAGAAGAGAACTAAATCTGACGTAAAAATTTAAAATGGCGTTTGAAAGTCGCCATATTGGCGCTGATAGCAGTAGTGAGAGTACTTGGAACTAATACTATTGATGACAACCAATAGCGATTAAGCGGCCATTTGCAATTTACGTCAGATTTAGTTCTTTTCCCCCGCATTGGGGGCGCTGATTCCGCTTCAAATAGGCACAAAAAGCAGGTGTGTATCGTCCAGCGTACTTATAATGGAGGTCAGTGCCAAAACCCGACATGTTGCAAACATCATGTCAAATATTGTCAGAAACATTGTAAAAATCATAGACTTAATATATACTGTCGTAAAGACCACCTGACAACCCAAAAATGCGTGACCATTTTCGATCTGTCAATGTGTGCGTGTGCTAGTGATGTATATTTTACTATCGATAGTATAGTATTTTGCTATCGATAGTATAGTCCGTTCGAGTTATTTTACCTGAGTTTCTATAAGAAATAAATAATATGCAACTTTGACAGATTTGTATTTTAAATTAGGTATCATAAATTCTAATTGGCAAAAAAAGGTGACGATTGAAAAGTAGATACACATTTTCTTTTGGAATGATTTTTCAATCGTCGGATATGTTATGACATGAGGTTCTTATAGGGGTAAATAATATACACATAATATATTATAAAGTTACTTATTTATTACTCAGGTAAAATCTATCTGGTAAATCAGTCCTTACATTGAAAGTAAACGTTGAAAGTAAACAACACACATAGTATATTATATTTTATTCTTAAATTAAATACATATCATAAAATATCATAATATTTTTTATTATAATTATTTTTAACCGACTTCCAAACAGGAGGAGTCTAGACGTTCGGCTGTGGATATATTTTTTATGTATGTTCAACGATTACTCCGCCGTTTATGAACCGATTTTCAAATTTTTTCTTTTGTTGTACATTGTATTGTTCCGAGTAGGTATCATGTTCACAAAAGTGGTGGTCTGGTGATGGAAACCATGAGAAATCGAGGTGACTCCTTGATATTCAAATAGGAACATATGGTCCCAGAAAACGCTCAAAATCTTTCGATTAATAAATTTAAAAAAGTAGTCAAAGAACGTTTTGTGCCAAAGCCTATTATAAGGTCAATGATTTCATAAACGATGGCACATCTTGGGAATGCTGAATTACTGCTTGCAAGGCTACTTCTACATGACTTACAATTATTATGTATCTATCTATGTTTACATTGTATAATTTTTAGTTACAGCATTGTAAATTTTATTTTAAAAGATTATTTTTTTTCTCACTTTTTTTGGTAAAAAGTGGGCTCCGTGCGAGTTTCTTACGCCGGTTCTTCTCGTCGGCTTAGTTCCCGAACCGGTGGTAGGCACCATGTATTCTGAAAATATATTTTATTTTAGATTTGTTCAGAAATAAAGCAATTTTGATTTTGATTTTTTAAAACACCAACTGTAGGTATAGAAAACCTTAAGGACAGCTAAAAAGAGTAAAATTATAATTTTTTAAACAAAAAATTAAAACCGACTTCCAAGGTAATGACAATTCTGTACTCAGTATTAATTCTGTTCTCAATCTTCATTATTTTGCAATCGGTACCAGCTAACCTAATCGCCAGTTCTCTGACAGAATAGGTATAACTACAACTTATATACTTAGGACTGGTACCGACTTCAAAATTATGAAGATTGAGTACAGAATAAGGTTTATTTAATACTTTTTAGTTAATTTAGGTATAATCTTAAATGAACTAAAAAGCAATAATTGCTTATAATTGCTTATTTTTAATAATTGCTTCAGTAACAAGTGCAACAGTATGTCAAACTTACTGGCACAAATAAAGTTGGGATAGCTCCTTTAACCAAAATAGTATTTATTCTACTTTTTCTTTAAAAATTTTCACTGAAATGTTTGCTACATATTGTTGAATTTTTCTTGGGATTCCAACCAACACGCCTAATTAATTTCAGACATTTTCCTCTTATTAGAGGATCTTGAGGGAATCTGTAAAACAAATGATTATGATATATAAATATAAACCTTCCTCTAGTTTTAAAGTCACTCTATATTATAGTAGTTATATTATATTAGCTATAATATAATATACTATTAGTTAAAATAAGATAATATGTCCTTTTTAGTCCGGCCGCACATTATCCGAATTTCTGATCACAAAAATTCGGACGCCCCGCCCCGCTCATACAAATTCTTTTAGTATTATGAGTCTACAACAAAATGTATGAACAGAGTGCGTTCCGCCGGGCGTCCGAATTTTTCTGATCAGAAATTTCGGATAATGTGCGACCGGGCTTAATTAAGGTGATAAATATAAAGGTAAATGATTTTTATTTTAGTTTTATGTTATTGTAAAATAACGATAAGCATATCGATAAATTTGATTCAAGCACTAGCGTATATGTAAAAAATTTTGATGAAAAATTATTCTTCAAAATTTGTGTAATATAAGAACAATAGTACCTTTAGTTACGCAAAATATGAAAGTAAAAGGTAGGATTCACAATATTTTATTTGAAATAGAGAACTAAAGACAGAATATAGCAAAAATAAACACATCGTAGCAATTAGAACATGAAGATTAATTACGGGTGAAATGTATATTTTTCAGGATTATTCTTATGATTTACACTGCAATCACTCACAGCACAAGTTATTATTGTTATATATAATAGTATTTGTTGAAAATAACATACGATTTAAATAATAAATTGCAAATACCGAAAGGGCATAAAAACGATTGACGACTTTTGACGACCTGTCAAATAAAAGTTGTTACAATTTTCATTAGACTGCCTCTCTCTTTTCATCTTGTTATAATTCCATAAAGGATTTTCTTCTCTCTCGCACTCTTTGTTGGTCTTTATGGTATATATTATGTCTATGGTAAAAATATGTCGAACAAACCTTTTTGTTAATGTCTTTGCTGGTGCTACTTACCTTTACCATAAAAACTTTGCAATAAAATATTCCTATTAATAAATTATTGTTAAACTAATTTAATATTAGCTACGATTAGTATGCTAACATCAATACAAAGTATACAAATAATAAACAGGATGTTTCAAATAAGGTATACGAAAAAATATTGATTCTCCATAGAAACTAGTAGCGTCCTCTGCATCTAACAGATTTTGGACTTGCAACACTTGTGAACCAAACTAGAATTAATGAAACATTGTCAATGTGAAAAACTTAAATACATAACAAAAAAGTATCAGATTATTAATCTTATATCTTTAAACGAGCAATTCTTGTATATATATATAATTGGAATCTCGGAATCGGCTCCAACGATTTTCATGAAATTTAGTATATAGGGGGTTTCGGGGGCAATAAATCGATCTAGCTAGGAATCATTTTTAGAAAATGTCATTTTATTCGTGTTTTATCGAATACCGAGCAAAGCTCGGTCAAATAGCTAGTTCCTTAAGTATGTAATATGAAATATACTTATCTACTAAAATCCGATAACAGATATGCCTAATAATTAATAATTACAATGATAATATTATGATCTTATCAATAAATATGTTACCAAATTCTAAAAATTGTCAAGCGTTTTTTTTATATATAGCCACTGAAGAAATGATTAAAATCGATAGCCTATGAACCTTCACGTGGTCTACTTCTTATCTGTGCCAAATAACATAAAAATTGCTCCAGTAGTACGCGAGATAAGCAATTTCAAATAATTTCCCCCATTTTTTCCACATTCTCCTGTTAGTCTTAGCGTGATGAAATATAGCCTATAGCCTTTCTAAATAAATGGGCTATCTAACACTGAAAGAATTTTTCAAATCGGACCAGTTATAGTTCCTGAGATTAGTGCGTTCAAGTTAGCCCTTTCAAATAATTTTCCCCGTTTTTTCCACGCTTTCCTCTATTTCTTCGCTCCTATTAGTCTTAGCGTGATAAAAATAGCCTATAGCCTTCGTCGATAAATGGGCTATCTAACACTGAAGGAATCATCAAAATCCATTGCGTAGTTTTAAAGATAAAAGGGAACAACAAAGGGACATGAGGGGAAAAGCGACTTTGTTTTATAATAAAACTAGCTGTCCCGGCAAACGTTGTTTTGCCATTTTTTTTTTTTTTGTATGAAAAATAGATGTTGGCCGATTCTCAGACCTACTCAACATGCTCACAAAATTTCATGAGAATCGGTCAAGCCGTTTCGGAGGAGTATGGCAACGAAAACTGTGACACGAGAATTTTATATATTAGATGTATAGAAGCACATGTCACTGTACATTTGAAAATTGTATGATTACTTGAATACTTCTATGTTTGATACTTACGAATAATAAATAGTATTATTATTCGCAGATTGATGATATGTATTAATCAAGAATTATACCTGGCGAAAGTACTTCGTTAGTACTTGGGCTAACGAAATTTTATAATAATATTATTAAGTATTATAAAATTTCGTTTAATTCTATTTTAATTACGATTCTTGCTTGAGCTCCGAAAAACCGTCATCATATTGTGGAAGTATTCATATTTTCAATAAGTACTCGCCATCATGCTTTCAATAACGCCCAGAGTTCCGATTCTCGTAACGCGATAGTGGCCTACGAATACCTACGAATCTCCTTGGAGCTCGTTTAGAAAGTATGCGGTATAATGGCTATGAGTGGACGTGTGATACATGACAGCAGCACTCTTTTTTTGACGTCCAGTCGGCACGTGCCGCACGTTGACAATTTAATCTCATAGAAATCACGTTCAATAATGCTTGTGTAAGTAACGTACACATATTTTTACACACAGTCGAGTGGGCACCCTTATAGGTATAGACTATAGCAGGTGTTCCCAAACTGTGCGCCGTGGAAAGGCAAGAGGGGCGCCGCGCCGCGCCGTGAGTTGGTCCTCCATCATTATCCGAAACCACAAATATTATAAAATTAAATTAAATATAATAGGTATAATAATAATATAATATCTATAGACGCTTCACACCACGTCAGTCTGGCCCCGTGCTAAGTACCTGAAGGACTTGTGTTACGGGTACCAGACAACGGAAATATATTTAATACTTTTATACTATACATATATTTAAGATTTTTATTATATGATACACGTACCTATATATTACACACCCATGACCCAGGAACTTTGAAAACTTTTTGTTCCGTCGGCGGGATTCGAACCCGCGACCCACGGCTTGAACTACCGACAGCCCACCCACTGAGCCACAGAGGTCGTAGATATTAATTATTAATTATGCAAAGCAGGCAGATGATTAAATATTAATTGTATATTATTATTTACCTGTTAAACATAACTATAATAATCATTAAAGCTGTTTATTATGCATATATTTTTGTATCAGCTAGGTAAAGTAGGGCGCCGTGACAAAATAATTTACGTGTAACTTCCCCGCAGGCTGAAAAAGATTGGGAACCCCTGGACTATAGTATGAATAAATCAGGTTATAATAAGTTGATAACTCCCACGATGGTTTCGTTGACGGTGGTCGGATTCATTGAAACCAGGCCATTTGCCCAGGAGTAATTTTATAGTGCCCAAGTGTGTGAATCAATTTCCTCGATGGTACATACTACATACTTATAAAATTATATTATAAGTACATATATATTACTTATATAAATTGTAAGTAAATATTTTCGTAAAGATAATCATGACTGTTAGGTACTATAATTAACGATTTAGCTTTTAAATAAATAAAAAATAACTGTATGAAACGCAAAAAAAAATTAAATAAGTAATTATATTATTTTTGTTATATTTGCGACCTATGGACTAATCAGCATTACTCATAAATAGTATATATTTTGTTATCGGCAACAACTGGTATTAGGTAGCTCTGTATATTATGCCAAACATTTTTCGTAAACTTATCTTAAATTTTATCTTTATTAACTGTTGCATCTTATCAATATACTTGATATAATTCATAAAAGCAGGAAAACCAGAGTTTATCTATCTTTAGCCAAACCACAGGCCAAACATATTGACACTGCACTTATATTATCTAGATATTATAATGTATCTAAGATAATAACTGTTCCTTCGTGGTATACCTACTATATCCACTATAGGTACATATAAAAATAGTTTAGGTAAGTATACCACGAAAGAACAACTGTCCCCCTAGACAAGTAGCAAAACGCTAACGCTAACGTTAGCGCTACAAAATGTATGGATTTGACATTAGTATTCGCTTGCGAAGCGATGACTTATGTCAAATCGCATATATTTTTGTAGCGCTCGTGTTAGCGTTAGCGCTTTGCCACTTGTCTACAGGCCCTGTATTATCTGTGCCTAAAGTGTAAACCAGCATTTTCCAACCTTTTTCATGATGCGACCTCCGTCATAAAATATATTTTGGTGAAATGATGATTTCGTGAAATTGTTAGCTTTGAAGGTTGAAAAGATAAAGTACAAATTACAATTTTAGCAATGTAGATTCTAGATTAGTCTAGGAAACCAGTTTTCGGCACAAATAGATCGACTGGATTAATACCGCGGCCTCACAGAAAACCGGCGTAAAACAATGCATAATGTGAATTTCACAAAGTGAGTCGAAAAAGACTGTCTAACGGTGTGGCGAGTGTGAGTTTTTTGTTGTATTAGCTTCGTGGTTTTTTGTTTCACATTCGATCGTGAACGCGTTTGGCGTTTACTAAGATTTTGTATGGGATTTGTACAGCGCCATCTAGCGATGCTCACGGGAGTGAGCCCAGCCCAGTCAGTAATTCCATACAAAAACTTTAGTAAACACCAAACGCGTTCACGAATCACGATCGAATGTGAAACAAAAAACTCACATTCTGCACACGATCTCTTTTGTTTTGGTTGTGTATACTGTATAGGCACAGAATATAATATATTAATAGTACCAAGTATAGGTAGAATAGCTTTTTATTTGTCTGTAAGAACCAGTTGTTCTGGCAAAGAATTATGTAATACATATTAGTTACCACATAGTTATATAATATTGCCAATAATTAAAGCATGCAGGTTATGAATGCAGAATATTTCCATATAATAACTAAACCAGTTTGCAGGCTGGTTTTTGGTAGATAAAGTATTCAAGTTAAATTTCGACGTCATATCTTTATTTCCAGAATGCACTGAGACATAACTAGGTGAACACTTGTTTTTAGGGTTTCGTACCCAAAGGGTTAAAACGGGAACCTATTACTAAGACTTCGATGTCTGTCCGTCTGTCTGTCACCAGGCTGTAACTCAAGAACCGCTATAGTTACATTTTCACATATTGTGTATATCTGTTGCCGTTATAACAACAAATATTAAAAACAAAATAAATTAAATATTTAAGGGGGGCTCCTATACAACAAACGTGATTTTTTTACTATTTTTTGCTCTTAATCAATAACGGCAACACATATGCATAGGCAGTTGAAATATTCACGAAATACTTAATTGTATTTGTACTTTAATAATTGTTAATAAAATTTAAATAAATTCAATAATTAAGGGGGCTCACATACAAAAAATATGTACAATTTTTAGCCTATTTTTGTTCTTTAGTGGTCCTTTCACAGGACTCAAAACATCTCCATACCAAATTCTATCAACGTCAGTTTAACGGTTTACGGTGAGAAGAGTTAGCAAAGCAGGGATACTTTTACATCCATACTAATATTATAAATGCGAAATTCTGTCTGTCTGTCACTTTTTTACGCCCAAACCACTGAACCGATTTTGCTGAAGGTTATGGAGATACCTTGATTCCCGGAAATGACATAGGATACCTTTTACCCCAGATAAATGTACGGTTCCCGCGCGATAATTTTGGTGCAAGAGAGTTGCAAGCGTCATCTATAGGTAGGTATAATCTTAAGTATGAATTAGTAGAGTTGAGTTAGCGCAATCACCGTTTATACGGAGGTATTAGACGCGTTTTAGTAGTGCTATGATTTGTGACGCAACATCATCCAAGGTTCTCCATGCGCGGAGTTTGTACGCTGGCAGCGTCCGCGAACGAACGTTTCGCGAGTGGTTCTATGTCGCGGTGAATATTATCACTATGTTTCGGTAAGTAATTTTTTGCGTTACCTAATTTGAAGATATTTCCATTTGGTTATCATTATTAGGAGGTTTATGGTATCTAGATATTTCCATTTATCATTATTAGGCTTACAAAGGAATAATCAATGTTTTAATTTATACCTTCTATCGGCTAGATTGTTAGAAATACAGTCGAAACCGAATATAACTTTTGTAAACATCCAGTATCGGTTGTAACTTGTAACGAACTATATTTTACAATCCCGGACGGATCCTTTTTATTAAGGGCCTGTTTCATCACTTCCTGATAAGTGTCGAATAGGCTATCCACCACTTAACTTGACAGATAGAGTATGGAGAATCTGTCAAATAAGTTGTGGATAGCCTATCCGGTACTTTATCAGGAAGTGGTGAAACAAGCCCTAAGAGTTATTTAAGGACTCGTAATTATAACATCGGATACGGGGAAATACCGCTAAAGTTACGAGTTATTCGTCGACAAACTTATTTTAATATGTTATATATATTTTTTTATTTATTTAAATCATGCATCTTGGCCCATATTAGTTGTAAGTTTGTAACATACAACTAAATATTGATAAAGGAATATTTAAGGCATAAGCTAAACACTTACCTCCAGGCTCCATAGACCATACGATCTATTCAGAACCCCTTTAACACTCTTTGCCAATTTGCGTGTACCTAACTACCTAATAAATGTAGTATGTAGGGTACCTATCTATTGGCTAGTAGATATTAGTAAATACATAGACAAAGGAAATGGTCTCTGGTACATAGTTAATAATATTTTGTTTTTGCTTGTAACAACCTTGTTATATATAAGGTTCTATGTCAATTCTTAATACCTGAGTATAAATTATAATTACCATAACCCATGGGGCCCTGACAAAACTATATTTTTTAAGTACCTACATTAGGTTTATAAACTGCTTTAATTTATAAGAATTAATTAAATGGAACCGATAACTTTTTTGTAAAAATGCTAATGACATAAAATATATAAATTTTAATTCGAGTAAAGTTTTGTTTTGTTAATAATAATTATGGTTAGTTGCTATGGTTTGTGCTATGGTCGAGGTCGTAGTGCCGAATTTTATAGCTGTTATTTTGGGACTTGGGTTGGGAGTTAGGTAACTGAACTATAACTTCAATTGTTTTTTTTTTATATTGGGTTATATATAGAAAAAATCAATTGAAAACATTATTTTAATAATTGAAGCGTAGACTATATGGGTGGGTTGCACCAACTTACTTTAACTATAACTCTAACTATAACTTTAACTACAGTGCAAAATGTCAAATCTTTGGTTAAAGTTAAAAATGGACGTCATCAAGACGTCATAATATATAACCATAACCATAGAGCTCGACAAGGCTTTAAATGCACGTGGCGAAAAAAGGAACTAACGCTGTCATCATACAAAAACGCCATTTTTGACAGTTCTCCTTTACCAGCTGCAGCGCCCCCGCCCACGTTCTTATAAAGCCTTGTCGGACCAGCAACGTCTTCTGTCAAATTCTGTTAAGGTTAAAGTTAATTAAATTAGCCTTAACTATAGTATATAACCATAACTTCGACCATAACTTTAACTTAAACCACGCCTCTGGTGCAACCCAACCTAAAAGATAATAATTATTTTACTTTGGCCTCATATACCGTTTTTAGGGTTCCGTAAACCGTAAACAAAAGTTTGTTTTCCAAAATTTTAGTACCTGCCTATTATAATTGGTCTACCAACAGTCAACACCATGTTTTATTTTATCACCCTGAATGAAATAAAATAGGCCTATACAATATAGAATTGCGCCTATAATATCTAAAAGAAGCAAGCGCGCACTCGCACAGGGCGCAAAAAAGGCTATTTACGGCACTGGCGATGAGCGATCTCGGCAACGCGAAAATGTAATGTATGGTCAAGGTCGTTTGCTCAGGGGATGGATTTAAGGGGTTCATATAATATTTTATTACTTATATTAAAAAAAAAAAACATTTTATAATATTGATAATCACTTAAAAGTTGAAAGCTACTTAGCCAGTTTTTAGAAAGTTTTTATACTGACTCAGCTCAGGCAGGTTTACAGTTTTAAAGACCTTACTACATAGCTTTAAAGTAATTTATACTTATAAAGTCCAAAATAAAAGACAAGGTTTCAGGCGATTTTCATATAAGTAATTTAATGTCTAATAATTAATCTTATTAAGCAATCGTTAATAAGTAATATCACAGTGTGTAATATTATCATATCTTGTAATGAATTCATGTCAACAGGAAACAAAAACAAAGTAGGTAATGCAACTGCAAAAAAAAAAATTAGCTACATCAATCTAACTCGCTAGTTATATTAAACGAGCTTTTGCCCCCGGCTTCGCTCGCGTTAAGAAGTATTATTATATACAAACTTTCATCCCCTATTTTAACCCCTTGGAGGTGGAATTTTTCAAAATCCTTGCTTAGCGGATGCCTACGTCATAAAATCTACCTGCATGCCAAATTTCAGCCCGATCAGTCCAGTGGTTTGGGCTGTGCGTTGATCGATCACCATGTCAGTCAGTCACCTTTGAGTTTTATATATTATATAAGATTTGATGTAGGTAGCTAATATTTTTTTTTTTCAATTGCATTACTTTGTTTTTGTTAACGCACGCAAGTGATAATGATGCTGCATATTTTAGGAATGCAATAAAATGCAATATAATGATCTGAATGGACTTTCAGCCCTGATATTTTCACAGTGAACTCTCTACGAGGTACACATACACATACACACCCTAAACTTTATCACATAGTTTTGTTACACACTGTATAGCCTTAACCACAAAATCTTGTCGTGTCGCCTTAAGAGGAGTCCAAACGGCCTTTTTTCCATACAAACGTTGTCCCCTGTTTCCTCCCTGGATAATGCTAGTAGGGTTATAATTTTTTTCCTGAATATCTACGGCCACTAATACAATGTCCCTATGTTTTCTTTTTAGCCGACTTCCAAAAAACGAGGAGGTTATATATTCGACCGTGGATATATTTTTTTTATAATTTAATTATTAAATAAGATATGAACGTTCAAAAACCCAAAAAAAAAATGCCCATATTTTCCGCTGTGTTCAAACATCCAGAAAACATATTTGGTTATTATTTGGCTAGATTTTACAAAAAAATAAATAAAACATAGGAACACATCTCAAGCCTTTCTTTAATCTTTAATGAAAAAAGTACTTAAATCGGTTAAGTTTTGGAAAAGGACGACGAATCGTTGATTTTCTGCAGTTGTCTCTATCGCGTTCTGCGGTATAGGCTTAAGGTAAGGGAGACAGCTATAGATATTACATGTACTTTTTTTCATTCCTCTAGCCCCTGGTGTATCCTCTTAACTTTCCAATGTAGTCACGTTGAAAATCATAAAAATTTTTTAGATGACATCGTAAGGAGCAAATAAGAGTTACCCTTCGTGTCGTGCGTGAGAGAAGCACCCTGCACTACCCAGTTTTGATTCTGGCCCAATCCCGGAATTATAAATAGGCCGTATAGGCCGCGGCCTAGGTGCGGCAGCGTCCATACTCCATAGCGGGCCGACAGATTTCATACATAATAAAGTACAGGCTTAAATAAAGTGACCTACACTAAAAAAAAAATACTTATATAAATTCGGCACTGTTCTGGCCATGTGCCAAAACAGCCTTGTAAGCAAAAAGCAAGCTGTGTATGTGTTCCTTGTATAAAGTGCACTGTAAAAATAGCAGCGCTGAAAGATATTTATTTTTTCACGTTTGTATGGGCAAGCGCCCCAGCGTCACGAGATTCTCCATACAAAAGTGAAAAAAAATTGGTCTTTCAGCGCTGCTACTTTCACAGTGAACTCTCTATGAGGAACACATACACATCCTAAAGTATTATCACTTAGTTTTGTTACACCCTGTTTAAATATGATTCTTTACTGTACACATGCACTTTGTAGTTGGGGTCTGGGGAGGGGAAGAGGGGATTTTGGGACAAGCTCGAGCGTGTCAGATTTAGCTTGTAGCTAGGCTTCCGACATGTGTCTAATTATCATGGTATGGAAATCAGATTTCTCACGTGATGGGTTTTTTTAAATATACTTACCTATAAATGTCATCGGATCAGTCAGATTTAAGATACTAGGGAATGTTTGGTACGTATACCCCATATAAAGCTTCTATATAAAGCATTGACGATTCAAAGGTTACGTAAGTCTGTAGGGACATTTTATAATATAAAAAATAAAGCTTCATATTTTCCTAACTAAGCTTGGCAGATATTTTATTTTGGGATATTATTAAATGCACATCAGAATAATTTTTCAGCACACTACCTTAACTCCGCTAATTAACTGAATGCATACCAGAAAAACTAATGCTGATAAAAAAAAAACAATTGATTAACTGAACATGTCCTTCAAAAAAACTTAAACATCATACAAAACGAGACGACCTTTATAACCGAATTCACACCAAAAATATGGTTCATACATCGGATATATTGTTTGTAAAACTAAAATTTAAATTGTTTATCAAAAATACTAACTTGCACTCTAAATTGGACAATCTTACAACGGAATTTCTAAAAACGAAGGTGCACCACAATAGTCAATTTCTATTATCAAAACAAGTCTACAAATTGACAATTGTGCAACTAAAATATTTTTAACCTAACTTTATTTTCTTTTAGTTTCTCTGTTTTACTCAAAAACATGTTGGCGCCTCCTCATCTAACGCCGCACTCACTCCTTTGAGCTCGCACTACTCTTTAGCAACCACAGATATCTTGATCTATTTCTGTGTTAGCCTCAAAGATTTTTGGTAATTATGATGAGATATGGTGAAAGATTTTATCATTCCAAAACCATATAATTCAAGGTTTCTTGATAAAAATTAAAAATTAAGAAAAATTATCAATATTCACTACTGTATTGTAATTGTATGGGTTAATAATTTTTTTAATGATTCTTAAATAATTATTTAAGAATCATTAATAAATTTATTTCTTTTTCTTTTTCTTTAGTAGCTTCTCAACCCCTCGAGTGCAATTCCTAAGCCGGAGGCTTAATTATTTTGCAATATATCGGTAAGGAACCCTTTGTGCGCGAATCCGACTCGCTCTTTGCTGATTGTTTATTATTATTGTTTATAAACTGAGTTACTATTCACTATGCCAAAGTTTAGTCCATGTTAAATGAGCACTTGATGATTTTTATGTGTTCTTAATTATATGTACATAACAGATTAAATTGGGTTTTATTTAGAATAAATGATGTTCCTAAAAGTAATTTAGGTGATGGTTTTCCTTTAAAAAGTTGTAGTATGTTTGTTGAACTAAGGAATTGTTAGATATACTATTATAATAATAGTTATTCGTTCAGTAAAACAGTTTCGCAAATAATTTTAAATAGTATGCTGAATTCGCATTATTTAGGGTGCATAATTAGTGTGCAAGTCAGTATTTTTGGTAAAACTTTCAAATATTTTGATCGAGAAAAGGGAATATACAGATATTGATTTAAATACATGCCTTTTATTTTGCACTAAACTAAATGATGTCCTTGTTGTTTAAAATATATTTATAATTTACCCAAATAAGCAATTTTCTGAATATATTTTCTTTTTCAAAACTTTAAAATTGCTGCAATTTCTATACGTGGGAGAGCCATGCTTCGGCACGAATGGGCCGGCTCGACCGGAGAAATACCACGTTCTCACAGAAAACCGGCGTGAAACAGCGCTTGCGCTGTGTTTCGCCGAGTGAGTGAGTTTTCCGAAGGCCCAATCCCCTACCCTATTCCCTTCCCTACCCTCCCCTATTCCCTTCCCTACCCTCCCCTATTCCCTTCCCTACCCTCCCCTATTCCCTTCCCTTCCCAACCCTACCCTTCCCTTCCCAACCCTACCCTTCCCTATTACCCTATTCCCTCTTAAAAGGCCGGCAACGCACCTGCAGCACTTCTGATGCTGCTAGTGTCCATGGGCGACGGAAGTTGCTTTCCATCAGGTGACCCGTTTGCTCGTTTGCCCCCTTATTTCATAAAAAGAAACCTTTTTTAATCAGTTTTACCTAATGTAATAAACCTACTAGGTCTCCATGACGCTCGAGTGACTACACAAAATAGCACCTTGCCCTCCCCTACTACGGTGAGGTATTAATTTTTACTACTGTCGTGTTTATCAGAAGTCCTCGTTTAAATATCGCTTTACAATATTTTGCCGTAAGTAATCGCTGACGGGGATTACATTTCAATTGTCTTTCAAACATTTATTACATTGTGAAGATAGCTCGTGGAACGATAGTAATAATTATTGTATTTGTAACTAGCTTTTGCCGTGGCTTCGCCCGCGTGGAATTCTGAGAATGACATAATTTCAGGAAAAAAAATCAACTTTTATACATACTTAAATGATAAAATATAGCCTATGTCACTCAGGAACTCACCAGCTTTCTATCGGTGTTAATTTTTTTGCAATCGGACCAGTAGCTTTAGAGATTACCTCCTAGAAACAAAAAAAAATACTTTACCTCTTTTACTGGGTTCCGTAGTCAATAAGGAACCCTTATAGTTTCGGTCTGTCCGCGGTTTTGCTCAGAGACTATAGGACCTCCTATGTAAGTAATAGACGTGCCATAAAAGAAAAACTATAAAAAGACTCATAAGTTATTGAGTAATAGTCGATCATCTAAAAAATTTATTCGGCGAAGTATAAAGCAAATTTTCGTTCAAATTCCTGTGAATACATAACTGAAATGATGTTGTTAGTAGTGTAATATAACACGTTACCTAAATGTACATTCATTGACCACACAAAAAATATCAAAAACTAGCGGGCCTACGGAACCCTAGATATTCCGCGTGGCCCGACACGCACTTAGCCGGTATTTATATTAGAGTGTAGACTGTAGACGATTTAACTAAGTGCGTATCTCGGTGTGTATTATTTTGTAGCCTGTATTATTTTCCAAGCATAAGTAAGAGGAAAATATTGAGTGGCAAAGAGAGGAAAAATAAATAAGAAAAAACTAGCTATTGTTGTACCCAAAAGGAATAACCGGACAGGTGCGAGTCGGATTCGCGCACGAAGGGTTCCGTTATGGTATAGAGCGAAAGTAGACAAAAATTGTGTTTTTGTATGGGAGCCCCCTCAAATGTTTACCTACTTTATTTTAATTTTATTTATTAAAGTACATGTACAAATATAATTACTTAGGGATTTTGTCAAAATTTCAAGTGCTTAGTTGTTACCATTATTGCTTACGAGCAAAAAGGCCTTTTTGCCCTTTTTTGCTCGTCGTAGGCGAAGGTCGTAGGCCACAAAAATTACGTTTCTTGTATGGGAGCCCCCCCTAAAATATTAACTTTGTTTTGTTTTTCGTTACGATAATTGTCCCGTGTATACATAATATACTAGCTGTTGCCCGCGACTTCGTCCGCGTGGACTTCAGTTTATAGCGCGCGATGTCAACAAAATTGGTGTCAAAAGCTTTTATAAACAAAAACCCTGGTATCCCTTAAATCAAAACAGCTGTGCAGTGTGCACATAATATTTCATTTTTTTAAATTAAACTATATATATTATGCCAAATTTTAAAGCTTATTTAGCCCCCCAATTACACAACTTTACCCATAAAGTATTTATCATTGATAGGTTTAAAGGTTACGTCACTGTATATAATATAAAGTACTGACTTATTAAATAACGTAAAAAAAGAAATAACAATCGAATATAATCGATACGCGAATGTACAATGATACCACGTCTTATAGAAAGATGTTGGGCAAGCGTTAGCGCGATGTAAGAGACGCACGGCGCCATCTAGTATGAATTTTTGGAACTAACTTAATTTGAACAAATTTTCGTATTTTCACCCCCTTACAACCCTTTTTTCCAGTAAAAAAGTAGCCTATGTCCTTTCTCAGGCTTTAGACTATCTGTATACAAAATTTCATTACAATCGGTTCGGTAGTTTTGGCGTGAAAGCGAGACAGACAGACAGACAGACAGAGATATAATATATTAGTATAGATTAGTATAGATAAGGCATAGAACTGATAAGCTACGGTTAAGGAAAATTGGGTACCAAATTGTTAAGATTTTTTTGTGAATCTTCCAAGTGATGGGCGTGGGCGCACCCAATTGCTTATTATGGAAATTTAAGCAAATATGATTTACTGTTTATGGTCCATATTATAATTTATTGAAGGTTACAACCATAAACCTATAATACGACAGTATATATTAAGTCTATGGTTACAACTAACATACTCCTACTAATAATAATAAAGGCGAAAGTTTGTTTGGATGTATGGATGTGTGAATGTATGAATGTTTGTTACTCTTTCACGCAAATACTACTGAACGGTATTTTAATTAAACTTTACAATAATATAGCTTATACATCAGAATAACACATAGGCTACAATTTTAACCGACTTTCGAAATGGAGGAGGTGTTATGTTCGTTTTTTTATCTTCAACGATTACTCCGCCGTTTGTAAACCGATTTTCAAATATTTTTTTTGGTGTATAGGTTACTAGATGTCCCGCGCGGCTTCGCCTGCGTAAAGACTTCTGTTATACGTACCAGACAACGGAAATATATTTAATACTTTTATACTATACTTACATATTATATTTAAGATTTTTATTATATTATGATACACATATTTAATACACATCCATGACCCAGGAACTTTGAAAAGTTTTTGTTCCGTATCCCGAATCGAAACCGAATCTGCGACCCCCGGCTTGAGCTACCACTGAGCCACAGAGGTCGTCAAAATAGTTCGCAGTCATTATTGATGAAATGATGACTATTTAATTTATCAGATCTCTTTAATCTTATCATTCATTCTTATAAGATTAGGTTCATTATTTGTAAGTACCTATGTAATTTTACAATTTATAATAATTAACAATTTGATAAAAAAAATTAATAAATTGTGACGCGATTAATACGCAACTCATAAGTCATAATAATATTATGTCTATGTGTACATACTTGTAAACAAGTAGGGAAACACATTCTTCAGCAGGTAGAGCAGTCCACTCAATCACAACATACCGAAGTATAAAAAATCTAAAATATTTTAATACTGTTAAAACCAGTTAAATTTTATATTACTTACTAGACGTTCCGGGCGGTTTCGCCCGCTTAAATCAGATATTTCACAGAAAAATTAGTCCAAAAAAAAAAGCCTATGATCCTTCACGTGGTCTACTTCTTATCTGATCCAATTAACAGAAAAAATGCTCTAGTAGTTTGTAAGATAAGCCCTTTCAAATAAATTCCCTCCGTTTTTTCCACATTTTCCTCTATTTCTTCGCTCCTATTAGTCTTAGCGTGACAAAATATACCCTTACTCAATAACTGGGCTATCTAACATTGAAATAATTTTTCAAATCGGACCAGTACCTACTTCCTGAGATTAGCGCGTTCAAATAAGCCCTTTCAAATAATTTCCCTCTGTTTTTCCACATTTTCCTCTATTTCTTCGCTTCTATTAGGCGTAGCGTGATAAAATATATAGCCTTCCTCGATAAATGGGTTATCTAACACTGAAAGAATTTTTCAAATCGGACCAGTAGTTCTTGAGATTAGCGCGTTCAAACAAACTCTTCCGCTTTATAATATTAATAGTATAGATTTGTTCTTTGATTCTACAAATTATGTAACTTGAATCCCAGTCCTCAATTTAGTAACTCCGCACAATTTCTATTTAAAAATTAATTAAGATCATAGGTCAATGCTATATGTCGGAAGTTTTGGTCAGATATTCGGTTATATTCAGTTTTATCTGACCGCGGAATGTTAGAACATTCGGATTCTAAAAACAGTATTTGGATAAGACGTTCGCGACACCACGCTGTGGTGACTGGTGAGGAACCGTGAACAAAAAAATATATTATGAGTTAAACTTTAGAGCAGGGGCTTTCTAACTGTGCGCCGCGGCGCCCTGGTGCGCCGTGGATAGGGAAGAGGGGCGTTGTCACGTGAGCCGTATCTCCATCATTAGCCATAACCACAAATATTATAAAATAAAATTATACTTATTAATATGAATTATTATACCTATATAAAGCAGGCAGAGGATTACATATTTGTTTATTATTATTTACTTGCTTAACCTAACTATATTTATTATTAAATGTGTTTATTTATGTATATGTATTTTTGTGATAGCTAGGCAGATTAGGGAGCCGGACAAAATATCATTCACTTGTAAGTGCACCGCAGGCTGAAAAAGATTGGGAGCCCCTCCTGCTTTAGGTAACTACTAGATGACGCCCGCAACTCATTTGCGCCAAAATTAGTTTATCGCGCGGGAACTGATTTTCCGGGATAAAAACTGTCCTATGTCCTTTCCCGGGACTCAAAGTATCTCCATGCCAAATTTCAGCAAAATCGGTTCAGCGGTTTGAGCGTGAAGAGGTAACAGACAGACACACTTTCGAATTTATAATATTAGTAAGTATAATGTATGTGGATAACAAGAACACTAATTAAAAAAGGGAAAATCTGGGAAATTAAAAAAATATATATCCCGTCTCTTTAGTACGAATTCATTGGCACATCAGCCCCTGTAGACAAGTGGCAAAACGCTAACGCTAACGCTCGCGCTAGCGCTACAAAATGTATGGATTTGACATTAGTATTCGCTAGCGAAGCGATGACTTATGTCAAATTGCATACATTTTGTAGCGCTAGCGTTAGCGTCAGCGTTAGCGCTTTGCCACTTGTCTACAGGGGCAGGCGATGTAGGAGCTATAAGAGAACAAACACACATAAATACCTGTTACTAAGACCTATATTTTGACTTTACCATTGTCGAGTGGCAACCATTAAGTTAAGACTTTGCGAGAAAGACTAGATTCTAGGCCCGTAAAATAAATTAAAAAAAAACATCCCGACCCAAGGAAAAAAATTTTGCTCTTTCAAAATTGACATACGGTAAGTACTTTTTTATCAAATTTTTCGTGTTCTGTCTGTCTGTCCAAAATATTTATAAAATATTTATACTCACACTTGCACCAATTTTTAACAAATATAACAAAAAAAATTTTTATTACGTTTTGATTTCTAGCCGACCTGTGTCCGTATCTATGTTAGCAAAATAAAATTTTAACAAAAATCTGCTCTCTATCTATACAAGAAATCACCAAATTTTGAGGTGAGGAAACCCATTTTAAAACTAAATTCTAAGGCTAAAAATACGCGCATTATATGGATAAGGGATTTAAAATTAAAAACTTATATCGTCAAAGGCATGACCTGCCTGATGAATATGTTTTGTTCACTCGGGATATCCTCCGTTATGTAAGTGTAGTCCATGAACAGAAAAGTTTGCAGTCAGGTTCCCTAGTATGTAACAGATGTAACAAAACATAATAATAATACGTTATTGTATATAATTATGTCTCTTATATAGACGTCACGGCTAAGGTTTACAAACCTACCCCAAATTTTTTTTGGTGGACACATGGGTTGACTGTTGAGGAATCTTTTGGACGCGAAAAAGCTCCCCGTACCACTTCCACCCCGGCAAAACCCCACCGTTTAGGAGGAATACGCATTTCAAATTTTCGTAATCTTGAGATAAGGCCATATTATGTTTTCTGGTGTTTTCGTGTTACTTACTAACTAATAGTGTTTTCATGGCATCGTAAGGCTGTGGTAAGTGCAGTGGCTAGGCAAGACCTAAATTTGATGTGGGCAAGATATATCTTGCCAGGCCCCTTAAAATAGGTATATTATTTTGCGAGGCCCCATGATGGATCATGCAAGAGGACATCAAAACTCGTAAATCCTAAAAAAACCTTGTAACCAAAAGGGCGCGAGCGGCGAGGCACCTTAGACCGCGGGCCGTGGGCGGTCGTCCACGCCTCTGGGTAAGTGAGGGACGGTACAACGGACGGTACAACAAAACCACAAACTTTTAAGAAGTTTTAGGAATCCATACGCTTCAGAAATCCATCCAACTTTTAGAAACGTACACATCACCAAAGGCTTCAGAAACTCGTACTCATCACCATCCGTTTCCGAAACTCGTACTTATTACCATCCGTTGGAGAAACCCGTATTCATTTCCATCCGTTTCCGAAACTCGCACTCATTACCATCCGTTTCAGAAACCCGTATTCATTTCCATCCGTTTCAGAAACTCGTACTCATTACCATCCGTTTCAGGAACCGACGGTGCGTGATAGTGGGCAGCCTGTTGGCGGCGGTGGTGCTGTGCGCGCTGGTCGCCGTGCTCGTGCTCCGGCCCTGGGCTAGCGAGGAGCACCGCCGCTACCGGCGCGCCGTCGTCGCCGCTAATGGCATAGAGTGCGCTGCTATCGGACGGTGGGTACTGTTTAGGCCAGCCTTTCCCGAAGTGGGCGATAACGCCCCCTGAAGGTCTGAAGGTGTAGGGCCCAGAAAAAAAATGGGGGCGTTGTGTGGGCGCTGAAATATAATTTGTTCTTAAAGTGGGCGGTAGACAAAATAAGTTTGGGAACCTCTGGTTTAGGCCAACATTAGAGTTAGACAGTTACTTAAGTTGCTGAAAGGCTTCTTAGAGACGAACGGCACTTGTTGACGGCACGCGTCGAGTGTCGACGGCAGTCGGCGGCACGCGACCAGTGCCGTTCGTCTGTAAGCCCTCTTAGCATGGCCACCACAGAAATATCCATTTCTGTGATGGCCACAGTAGAAAAACTGACAGATTTAAGGCCCTAAACGACAGATTTCCTTTGCCAATCCACTTTGTTTCCTCATTCCTACGAAGAAAGCATTTCAAGGGTGGCCGTACAAACAAAATATCTGTCCGCGGATGTGACGTAGGCCGTCAGCGAACATGCTCTACATTGTAGATAACGCACAACTTTTCTCGATATAATGCGGATCATTTTCTTATTGAATCTACAGACTTCAATATCTCTATAATTGTAAAGTTACAATTATATTCAGTTGCGCTAACAAGTAACAATAATCACGACAAGGTCTGTAGATTGTTGTTGTAACTATACTTATAGTAATCTGGTACAAGTAGGTGCTGGCACTACCCGAAAATCTTTTCGCAAACGTGCGGCTAAGTCTAAATTAGATTGCCAGTCCTCCCAGGGTTTTTCATCTTGCCAAACTGTTTAATGGTTTTGCGGCATTTCTTAGACTTAAAATTATTGTGATAATAGATTAAGATATTGCTAAGTCTGCATACTCAATTGTAGAAACTCCTTGATTCATTTAAACGTCGTCATATATTGTTCAGAGATGGTTCTCCCTGACCTCCATCTTCTATGCCCCTGACACCGAGCGGTATCCGTGACAACGCGCGATATCGTCCATTCTGTTATTATCTATTCTATGACTCGCATCAGTGGACAACCAGTCAACGCTGTTGCGGTCAAACAGACCCATGCTGCTTTGAATTGAATTTCTGATTTTGGCATGTTTAAAGTAGAATTTTATTGACATGCTTTGATGACTTGATATTTATATAATGTTTCTACTATCTTATTTGTTAAAATCATAAAATGTAACCTAAAACTTGTACTCATTCTACGTTTGTGTGGATTATGAGCGTATTTGTGTAGCATTGTCAACAAATTATTGCAAACTAAGTATTTGCCGACTCAGTTAATGCGATAAAGATAAGTAAATAATTCTAGATACCTATACTTAGCACGTTTACTTTAATGTGGGATCCTGATACCATAGTAAAGCTATTGCGTAGCATTTTTTGTCAACTTATTCCATTATAATTAGCATTCGTCTAGTAACACGCACACAAACACCGTGCCGAAGTCTGGCAACGCAGCCGCACCGCTGTGCCGGTCGGAGTGCGGTGTGTTAGATTTTTTCGTTACGGAATTTCTTGTTTCGGTCGCCGCGCTCCAAGCTCACGATAAAAGCTATGCAATAGTATGTATCTGTAGGCCTACTACGAAACCGTTTTGAGACTCAAACAATCGGACGAGAATGCCGCGTCCTGCTCTAACAACGTCATTTCACGTTTGTTAGAGTAGGACGCAACATTCTCGTCCGATTGTTTGAGTCTCAAAACCGTTTCGTGGTACCCTGTATCTTGATTCTTTTACAGCAGCAACTCAGCGGTAATGCTGTCGTTTTTATTTCAGCGGCATACTAGAGAAGGGGGGCTCCGCCGTCGATGCTGCTATAGCGACGCTGTTCTGCGAGGGCGTAGGATGCGCCCAGTGCATGGGCCTCGGGGGCGGCTTCCTGGCCACCGTGTACGATGCCTCTACACGGCAAGTTCGGGTGCTCAACGCGCGCGAGCGGGCGCCCGCAGCCGCGTACGCAGAAATGTACCAGAACGCCTCGTCTACCGTTGGAGGGCTGGCGGTGGCGGTACCGGGCGAGCTGCGAGGCTACGGCGCATTACACGAGTAAGAGAGTTTCCGTATTAAGGACTGAAAAAATAAACGATATAAATACACTCTATTTTGCATTACAGTAATTGGCTGGTTATTAATTACTTTTAAATCTCGCAACACGGCAGGGTTTCTTATTTCCCTGTCAATTTATCTATTTTAACTTTTCCGTATGCGGTATGGGCAATCTCATAACGCTGGGGCACTTGCCCGCCCCCAATCAAAAAAAAAAAATGTACTGATAGACTTGAAGAGTTTATTTATTTAAACGCGCAAATCTCACAAACCAATGAAGGGATTTTATTTGGCACATATTTATTAGATTATTAGACCACGTGATAGGACATTACATAGTACGTTCGTACGTACGTCGTTTGCCCCCTTATTTTATATAAAAAATACGCTAGTGCTTTGTTATACAGGTGACAACCATGTCCACAGGAAGTTCGGGCACCTGGAGTGGCGGGAACTAGTGAAGCCCACGGCGGAGCTCTGCCGGAAGGGCCACCGCGTCAGCGAATACCAGGGCCGCGTCCTCGACTCGTACAGCAACGTCATCCACGAGCAGCCTTCAATGAGGTACGTAATTTAAATTCGAGAGATCAGAGTGAAAGCAGTAGTGGCGTTAGGGGAGTTTTAAGTCCGGATTGACAATGACTGCGACATTTCCGGTGTGATAAGTATTAAGTACTGTATATTATGTGTTTAAGTGAATTAATAAAAATCAATTTTCAGAGAGCTGTACGTCAATCCAGAAACCGGGGAGGTGTACAAAGAAGGAGACTTAATCAAAGACCCGTTATTCGCGCAAACCCTGGACCGTATAGCGGAGGAGGGCCCGGAGGCGATTCACAACGGATCCATGACGGCCTCGCTGGCCCGAGATATACAAGGCTTCGGGGGTATCGTCACAGAGGACGATCTCAGGAATTACCGGTGAGTTCATTGTGAATAGACCCTTAGGCCTGTTTCACCACTTCCTAATAAGTGCCGGATAGGCTATCCATAGTAATTTATATGATAGATAAATTATGGAGTATCAGCTGTCAGATAAGTTGTGTTCAATATCAGATGGTTTTTTTAAATTGTACTGTACCGAATTATTGTACGATCTCCGTCATTTGCCTTTAAACCGATTACTCTGATAGTATAAATTGTCGTCCATATTTATATCCCTGTTTTATTTAACGAATATCTAACATTTTTAAATGACGTTGGACGATATTCACAAATAATTTAATCTTTTAGCGTAGAATGGCAGGATCCAATAACGGTAGAGTTGTCGCCGGAGCGCACCCTGTACACCGTACCGTTGCCGGGCTCGGGTTCGGTTCTGGCCTACATCCTCAACATCCTTAAAGGCTGGGTGGGGACCGGCACCGACGTGGAGGCCTACAGCGGCCTCTACTGGCATCGCATCATGGAGACGTTCAAGTACGCGTACGCCAAACGTACGGGTCTGGGAGACCCCACACGAGTTCACTCGCCGATTAATATACGTGAGGTAATTTAGTGTTAAAAATACTTATATCATACAATACTTCTTTAAGCTTTATTTTTCCCCTTGAGGAAAAAGAGGGATGTATGTAAATTGTAATAAAGAACAGTCTATCTGCTGTCGGTCTGTGTATTTTTCGTGGCATCGTATCCTGCAAACGGATCGATTTTCGGTGTAGTTTTTTATTCTCATAAATCTTTGTCTACCGAAAATCAATATTAGCCTAATTTTAGTGTATCGCCGTTAACGTATTAAACAGTCAAAGTTATTAAAGTTTATATTGTTAACACTGTATGTATATATAGGTGTTTACCATAACATTCGTAACTAAATTAGTTTATACAGCTTCCTTACGGCTGCGAAATGATTGCTTAAATCTTACTGTGTAATGCTGTGATTTGTGAAACAGTTAATTGCTTGACAAAAGCAAAGCAAGTTAAGATGCTATGAATTAGGTATTTACTCGACTTACGAGTTACGACCGCTATATTAGAGTGCCAAGAAAGTCTTATCAAATCTCCTTACACCGTTTTATGGTATTTTTTATTGTTTTCACGGTAAATAATGTTTTTATCATAGATAGTCGTGTTGCTTATTATTATTACATTGTTCGTTGCAATTTACTGCTCCTGCAGGGCTGGCATAACAACAGTAGACATGGGAAAGAATCGACATACTGACAGATTTTATCGACAAATTGGCGGATTTCCATTGTCTAACTGTCACTTTGTCTATTCTTCCGTAGGAAGAAACCATATTTTCTATAGTGACCATGCTACGCCTGCTGAATATGAGCTGGTTTCTAAGCAGCGACTTAAGAAGACATAGCTTTAGTTTTAATTTCACAATTTTTTGAGTATTATGTATATTGTATGTATTATTATACTTGGATGACGTTATTGTAAAGCTATCCCTCTAATACTAATAAATACTTAATACAATATGAGCAAACGAAGCGTCAGGCAGAGTCTAGTATTCTACGTTTGTGTTTTTCAAATGACGCGACCGATGCTGCGAAGGTAACCCTTTGCTTTTTTATCATGCATGAATGTTTATGAATATATATACCTAAGTATATGTATACTTTTGTAAAAATTCTCCTACTTCATAGTTTTTTTTACTGAAACATTCTCAAGTCTCGACTAACTGGCGACCCTCCCACAGAAGCTTCGCGACCCACAGGTTGAATAATAATAAATTTAATAATAAATTTATTTATTCACAAACAATACAGCGTTACAAAAACATTGGTGGAGATTTCTATTAAGTAGAGACTTGTGCCAGAAATCTCCGCTCTTCCTTAGCAAAATATTTAAACAGCTTACATCAGTTCAATACTTGTTACATAGTTATATACTAATAATTAATAATTATTATTTATAGTTTACTACATTAATTGTTGTTAGTAGGTATGTGTGTGTGTGTGTGTGTGTGTGTGTGTGTGTGTGTGTGTGTGTGTGTGTGCATCCTATTTAGTTATGTAAAGAAGGCATTCAGTTTCTTCATAAGGTAAGGACTTAAGCCATTCCGTGATACGGTTCTTAGACTCTATGTGGCTTAGAATATGTATGTTAAGGAGTTTATTTATACGATTGTATAATCTTACAGACTGAATTTCAAACTGTCTAGAAGCAAAATGCGTTTTACATGTTTTGTAATTGATGATGGCAGTTCTTCTTTTGGTTACATCATTTGGTTGCACAGGTAAGGTCTTACGTAGTTTGGTAACCGTGTTGAGTATGTATAATTTTCTGATAGATAACAGCTGACTCATGTTATAGAGTTCATTTGTAGGAAACTTATAGGGTAATCTGTACATTATTTTTATAAGGGATCTCTGTGTTCGCTCGACGTCGATAATTTTAGTTTTACAAGCTCCGCCCCAGACCGGTATACAATATGATATGACTGAAGAAGAGTTGAAAATCACTGCTCTACATTTTTGGAATTTGTTTATTTTAGGATTTAAATAAGGTGTACATTTCAGTTACAAAGCAACCTGACATCGGAGTCCTGGGCGCTGACGTACCGGAGTCTGATCGACGACACGCGTACGTACAACGACTGGCGTCACTACGGCGCGCTGTTCGAGGGCGCGGACGACCACGGCACCGCCCAAGTGTCGGTGGTGGCGCCCGACGGCAGCGCCGTGTCTGTCACTAGCACTATTAATTACATGTAAGTGATAGCTTTGCGACTAAGCCCGGGCGCGCACAGCGGCCAAACCGCAGCGGCCAGGTCGCGACGGACATCGAGATAGATACCTTAGTATGAAACTGCCATAGACCACGCGCACCTGGCCGCACGGCGGTCAGCGGCCACACCATATTTTCGATGGCCGCCGCGACCTAGCCGCTGCCGCTAGTGCGCGCCTGGCCTAAAGGCCAATCCACACGCACCACAACCACACCACGTCGCAACGACAAAATGCCGTCGAGCAGTGGTTACGTGTGAATGGTGTCGCTGCAGCTTTTTGTAGTTGCGTTGTGGTACCGACAAAATGTCGACGTGGTTGCGTAGTCGCCAGTAGTTGAGCTGTGGTTACGTACGAAAGTCAATGAAACGGAGGGGGGAAGAGCGCGGGTGGTGTGCGCGTAGCGTGAGTAATTTGTATTCTGTGGCGCGGAGTGTCATTGCATCGACGCAACGTTGTGGTTGCGATGTGGTCGGTATCACACAAGTGGTCGACAGCGACTGCAATATGTGACCTACTTGTATGTAAATAGTCCAGTTCATTTGCAATACGAAATATACGCACGACCACGTGGTGTTGTTGTAGTGTGGAACTTGTGGTACGTGTCGGCTGGCTCTCTCACTCTCTCGTCTCACCCTTTATTAGTCGGTGAGAAAGGTTAAAGGCTATCTTGGTGTAACGGAGATCTACTACACCAAGATGCCACAAAATTTAACAATATCGCAATTGTCATATAATTATAGTAAAAGCGATTTGACGAAAAAAAATATGTTTTGTTGGAATTTGGAGTGCGGGGCCTCCCAAAGAGCAGTGCCCGTAGCACGTGCGACATGTACTCCTAGGTTAAATCCGCAGGGTAATTACGTAAATTGCGACAGCTTTGCAACAGGCGCAATATCTGCTATCACAGTCCATAACAAAGGCTTGTGGCATAGCTGTTACAATTTGCAAGATAGGTGCGGAAGGAGTTCCCCTGCCGGCCATGTGCACAGTGCAAACGATATAAATTATGTACTGATAAAAATTGATAAACTATATTTTAAATACAAAATAACTTTATTCACGCCTTTGATAGTTTATATTGTTAAGGTTCTTGGAATCTTGTCATAAACTTATAAGGAGATATTATTTATGTAAGTTACTTACTTATATTTTATCTACGGCAGGTAGACAAGTATTTAAAGTAACATAACTATTTAGTTTTATATAAGTATTGTAATGTATAGGTAGTAAAATGTCCGTCTGATTATACACGGTGAATTCTTCAAAGATCTAACATGATGTCACTACCTAACAAACTAACAATCTATTGTTCCAATGTCAAAGATTTTTATTCAATATTCGAAACGCTCTTTCTATTCAAATCTTTGTTTTTTTAAATTAAGCAAGGTGCATAGAAACGGTAACGGTCGCTAATTTCTTGTTTTTTTTTTTCAGTTGGGGTGCGCAAAGACGTTCGCCTTCCTTAGGCTTTATGTTGAACAACGAGATGGATGACTTCGCTGTGCCCGACCAGGTCAACTCGTACGGTATGCCTCCGTCGCCGTCCAACATGATAGAGCCCGGTATCCAACCGCTGAGCTCCATGGTTCCGTCCATCGTGGTCAATAAAGACGGACATCCGGACTTAGTAATCGGAGCAGCTGGAGGCACGAAGATCACTACGCAGATTTCATTGGTAATTAATAATGCTATTATACATCATACAACTGCAGCTCTGGACTTACGTATAGGCAGTATGGGCCACGGCCTATGGGCGGCAGCGACCTATGGCGTCCTTGGATCGCAGCATAGTTCGTACATAGAGGGAACGCGGGTGCAGTAGAATTTTAACGAAGAAACTATTGCCATCACGCTTCACCCTGCGCCGGCACGTGTATTGTGATAGAGACAGATACAGTAAATCGAGGTAACGTAGTTCTATGATTCTTCCTTCAAAATAGAGCCTATCTAATATACAATGTGTAACAAAAACAAGTGATAATAGTTGGTGTGTACGTGTTCCTTGTAGAGAGTTCACTGTGAAAGTAGCAGCGCTGAAAAACCAAATTTTTTTTTCACTTTTGTATGGGGAAACTCGTGACGCTCGGGCTCTTCCCATACAAAAGTGAAAGAATAAGTGCAAGGAAAGCGTTTAATTATTTAATTGACGCACTTTTTAGTCTGTGGAAATAGAACCTATGCAATTATAATATGCAGTAAGGGAAGCTGCGTCGGCGATCTCTCTAAGTAGTAACGCACACGACGCGCAAAAAGTCCGGCGCACAAAAAATCCGTGTAATTCGGGCACACCGCACCGCGCCGGGTCGCGCCGCGCCGCACAAAAATTGTGCGAAAAAAATTGAACGTTTGCTTCAACACGCGCTAATGCAGACGGCGCACACTTTTAGTCTGCAATCTGCATTTGCAGTGATGTATTATAGTAGGGGAGGTCGCGCTCATTTTAAAAAGTCATTTCATACCGAGTGAAAATCGTAACAATAATACTATTCTATTAATACATAAGAGTTTAGGTCGCCAGCTACTCCAGTATGGGTGGAATAAAAATTGAGAGTATCTCAAAGTTGTTGTTGGGAAGCGTATTGAATTGACATTAAAAAGATCCAAATTCGCACCCAATAAAGGTTCATATCTAGATTATACACGTTTAGGTTCGGTAGGTGCTATTTTAGTTTTAGTATATAACAACAGATGGCGCTTTTAAAGTAAAATGTATATAATTCTTTTTCATAAATATTGACTATCGAATTAATTGCTTAAAATTGCTATGTGAGACAATTTTATGGGTAATTCAAACGAAAATCGCCATCAGCTGAATATTTGCAGGTGGAAATGTCGTATACGCGACACCCTAGGATACATTGAGCGCGAAGTAAGGCTATATTGGTTATAGCTTATATCGCTGGCTGACGGGCTTTCCACCCGCATATTAACGACTGACGGTGGTCTTTATTATTAAAAAGGTATCAACATTCACCTGTATAAATTTTGTACGGTATGAAATTACTTTATATTTTAATTTTTTTAACATAGTTCAGTAACGCGACTGACGTTGAATCCCTTGTCTGCGATACGGCTAACGGTGCATTTTTGGTTAAGCATGACCTCAATAATCATCCATAAAATTTTCATTCGGTATAAAATCACTTTTCGCAATTATTTTTTTTACAACTTTGAAATACTCTCAGTTAACATCCTACCACGCGTGCGGCGACTGACGCTGATTATATTGATTGATAAATATTAAACTACCGCTGGACAAAAATTTGGTCGGTATGAAATGACTTAGCAAACGATAGCACTACCTACTATTAGGGAGATTTATTTTAACCGACTTTCCGCCGTTTGTTAACCGATTTTCAAAATTTTTCTTTTGGTATATAGAGAATCATCCCAATTTGGTATTACATTCATAAAAGTGGTGATCTAATGAAGGATCCATAAGTAATCGAGGGAACTCCTCAAAATTTATAGGGAAATGTGTGGTGACTTCGGTTTCGTGAAAAATATTCTAAACATATTATGCTACCAACAAGTAATATTTTGCACCGAGGTATACCTGGTATACCGTGGTTCGGAAGGTGCTGAGAAAACTCCTGATTCTTTATAGTTACAAGTTTGGGAGTTTCGGCGTTGTTTTAAGAACGGAAAGCATATTATGCTACTATGCAAATTACATTCATCATCATCATCACTTTCCCATAAGATATTTTTTATGGGAAAATGTACGGTTTCCGTCAAATTCCTAAATTACGCGGGCAAAGCCGCGCGGGAAATCTTGTAAAAATATAAATCCGCCCCTGTACAGCTGTCATGTAGCTCAGCCGTATCCTTGTAATTAAACTTGCTTAGAAGCATTATTTATTATTATAACGTTAAACTTAGATGTATTAGGGCCTGTTTCACCACTTCCGGTGCCGGGTAGGCTTATTTGACTGATTCTCCATACTCTATCTGTCAAGTTAAGTGGTAGATGGCCTTCAAGCCCTTAGTCTAATATTATTTTCAATTGTATCTGAATTCGCGCTAATGTGTATACTAAATAATTTGAGCGATATGCATGAAGATATTCTGCTGCATAATATACTTATTTTCATATAACATAATATTTACATCAATATATTTTGTTTAGGTGGTAATGCAGACCCTGTATGAGAAGGAGGAGTACTCGCCTGTGATACGGCGGCCGCGTCTGCACCACCAACTCGTGCCGATGCACATCGAGCACGAAGCCAATGTCGATCCGGTAAGTTACACCTTTTTAGGGTTCCGTAGCCAAATGGCAAAAAACGGAACCCTAATAGGTTCGTCATGTCTGTCTGTCCGTCCGTATGCCACAGCCACTTTTCTCTGAAACTAGAACTATACTATTGAAACTTGGTAAGTAGATGTAGTCTGTGAACCGCATTAAGATTTTGATACAAACATGGAAAAATTAATAAAAATTTTAGGGGTCCCCATAGGAACAACTGAAACAAAAAAACATTTTTTTCATGTAACCTATGCGTGTGGGGTATGTATGGATAGGTCTTCAAAAATCATATTGAGTTTTCCAATATCATTTTTTTCTAATCTGAATAGTTTGTGAGAGAGACTCTTCCAAAGTGGTAAAATGTGTGCCGAATACCCCCCCCCCCCCCCCCTATAACTTGACTAAAGTCATGATAATTCTAACAAAAATATATGATGTACATTACTTTAAAAACTACCAACGAAAAACGAAAATTGGTTTGAACGAGATCGAGCAAGTGGTTTTTATACGTCATGTCATAACTTTTATTAAAATCAACTGATATATAAAAATAAATCAAAAACCTTTTAATTTCATAGACATAAACCTTATTGCTGCTGCGGAACCCTTCATGGGCGAGTCCAACTCGTTTTTTCTTCTTTAATATATTTATTATATTAAAAATATTTCTGTATCTACAAGTATTAGTAATGAGAAATTAACGTCAAGAAATTATTTTCTACGATCGGGTTTGATCAAGCTCACCAGCTTTGTCAGCCGGATTGCCGTTGTATGGTTATTAGTAGTGACCGACCGAACTTACGGTTTCGGTTTCTGCCAGTTTCGACCAAAAAATCTAGTTTCGGCCTTAGTTTCGGTTTCGGAAAAAACATAGCCTAAACTTTCGGCCCTGCCGAAACTCATGCGTCGTTCAGTAAACTTCGCAGTTAACTCGTGCTTGATTGTCAGCGAAGCTCCGGCTCATCTTGCGAGATTTATCTAGTAAATCATCTCGCCACACTACGCTTTTTATTTAAATATTTAAAATATATGGACACGCAATCTCTTAGACCCTACTACCCTGTTAGAATCTTATCTAGCCCACTTCCCCGTACGCTTCACTCATGCGGCCCTCAATATATTTTTCAAGTTTAGTGGCAAAACGCCTTCTGGAGCAAAAAAAATGTACGTCAACTGCAAGTTTGCTTAGTAATTTCGTTTTGAACTTCGACCGCGGTCGCGTCCATGTTTCCCATAAAAATAATACACTGCAACTGAATATGTTTTCAGTAGTAGGTACGTTGTTAATGTCTAAGGGAGAATTTCACCAATCACACAACTTCGTTTTATAAAACTTAGTTCTCATTGAACGCGTTCCTACGGGGATGTAAATCTCGTTTTGTTTCAAATGAAATTCATAATCTTCTTTTAATCACTATTTACGACGACGACGACGAATAAATCTAATTTTATGTGACGTCACGCGATGATTTTACATTGTTTTATCTTTTTGGAGCCTTGTCGCTGTTTTGTTAATAAAAAAATTGTTAACAAAATAGCAAGAAACGATAAAAAAACTAACCAAACGCATCTGTGAACACTCATCTTAACAATTTTTTCGTCTATTTTTCGATCTATCATGACACTACACTGACAGGACTTCAATGTGTTTTATGAAGTTAAAACTCGAGTTTTAACTTCATAAAACACATTGAAGTCCTTATTGGGCGTTCAGAAGATAAAAATCGGATTGCCTGTGAACGAGTTTAGTTTATGTTGGTGAAATGCAATTGAGTGTTATTTAATTAAATTGTGTTTATGTGTTTAAGACCGGTTTAGTGTGAGCTAAGCGCGTTTAATTTCTTTGGTGAAATAGCACCTACTTGGAATCGTATAAAAAACGGAATATAGTACAAAAAAGTTTCTAGGGAACATATTCGAGTCTAAGATTAATAATTTTTATTATAATAAATGTCGCAAAAAGTAAAAAATTCAATGTGGTTAGTTTAAAAAGTTGTAATTTATGTAAAAATCAATCAGTACCGTAATTTTAAATGTTTTATCAAGTTTCGGTTTCGGTTTCGGCCGAAACTGAGTATGGCCGAAAGTTCGGTTTCGGTTTCGGCTGAAAAATCTGTGTGCTGTAATATTATTAATATGTTTATAGGGCATACTACTGCGACTTATACCTCGCGAGCGTCTAAATATATTTTTTTCAATACAAAAACAGCGCTGTCATTATTTTTTTTTCGTGTAAAAAAGGCTTAGACTGGGTTGCACCAGAGGCGTGGGTAAAGTTAAAGTTAAATATGGCGTCCAAACACCCCATATTCTCATACGACATCTGTCAATTTTCCGGTTCTAGTTAAAGTTGAAGTTAGTTGGTGCAACCCAGTCTTACTGGATTGCACCAACTAACTTTAACTGTAACTTTAACTTTGAATACAGTGCAAAATGTCAAATATTTAAAAATGGACGCCATCAAGACGCTATATTTAACTATAACCATAGAGCTCGACAAGGTTTTAAATGCATGTGGCGAAAAAAGGAACGAACGCTGTCATCATACAAAAACCGCAATTTTTGACAGTTCTCCTTTACCAGCAGCGCCCTCGCCCACGCGCATGTATAACCTTGTTGGATCAGCTGTCATCTGTCAACTCTCCGGGCAAAGTTAAGGGTAAAGTTAAAGTTAAAGTTAAATTTACCTTAACTATGACTATAACTTTAACTTTACCTACGCCTCTGGTGCAACCCAGTCTTAGACGTAAACTCTTATTTCGACCGTGTAATATTGTAATACAGTGACCGTGTCATGATGTCATCGTGGTATTAACTGACTTATTTACTGTTTTACAGGAGTTGCTGAAGTCTCTCCAAGCGCGTGGGCACGAGACGACCCAGCTGGGTCCCACGGCTGGGTTCGCTGCCATCGTGGGCACCTTACGAGGTCCCGACGGCTTCTGGCAGACCCAGACAGACCCGCGCCGCGTCGGCAGCATCGACGGACTATGATCGTAGATGTAACTTATTATAAATTATACCAGTGTAAGGGTCAATTCAAACTTTGACGAGACGGCGCACAATACTTAGGTATGCCTTGAAACGCAACAGGCAGCTAAGAGCGTTTGTCTCATGTTTAAAAGGCATATTTTGTTTCTAAATCGTCTCGTCTCAATGTCAATTGATCTAAGCTTGTGTTCTTTCAAGATTTTCTTTGTGGCTGCTAGTTGCAACACAATGAAAAGTGAAAAATTAAAAAAAAAATCAAAGAAAGGGTATTAGCTGTCTGTGGTTATAACTCACTATTTAAGAATAAGATTTTTGCCATGTTGTTGGAACAGCCGTGAATTTGTATCTCATACTCAAATAATTTATAAATGTTAATTTAAATTATTAGTTCGCCAATATTTAGTACCTACAGTTGTTATAGGTAAGTACTAAGTACTGATTGTTTATTGTTCAGTCAGGAGAAAATGGTTGTTTTTAGCAAATTATTTTAGTATGCGCAATAATTGAAGGAGACAAATAATTTTCTAAACACTCAAGTGAAAGGAGACCTTCATACTTATTTTATCTATAGTTTGTGCGTTTTATGATGATATATATGCGTGACACATTATAATTGACAATAGTAGGGAAGTTACCTAACAAAAATTAATCGATAGTTTAAAAATATCGAATCACTTTGTAAAGGAATTGCAATCGAAATTATCGATTTCGTACTGACATTTCAGTGGTGCCGGCGATTTAAGATGGCCGCCCTTTTTTATCGATTTGATTTCGATTTAACAGAGTCAATCTCTATTGACGTAAGTTCCGTTTCATGCATTATGAAATTTTTCAAATGTTTTCGTAACAATAATATTATACTCCTATTTCACAGTTAATATTTATAATTTTTATTAATAAGTTAGCATTTAGCATCTTTTCATTTTTATTCATTTACAATTATAGGAAACATTTGTTTTTGTAGATGGAATAGAATTTATTACATTTTGATTTTTTTTTGTTTTCTTGTAAAAAAAACCCGTAGCAAGGAACATGAAAACTGTCACCCATATCATCTTAGAACGCACAAACTATAAAATATGTTTTACACATAAAAAAAAATGGTTTTACACATAAAAAAAAAATAAGGTGGGGCTCATAGAGTTTTTATTGTTAGTTTGGTTAAGAGCAGTTTTGACTTTTGACTGTGATTGTAACTAAAATACTATGGTGCTATTTTTCTAAAACTCGTAGAATTGTACCTATTTCATTTTAAGGATTATAGCGTTTAGGCAATCATGATTCGTGATCTTATGACAAATAATTAAATATATTGACCTAAAGACGTAAATGTTGCTAATTATTTCAAGTAACGAATTTACTTTCTTGTACGTACTTAAATAAATAATGTTGTAAAAATTGGTGAGTCACTGATTTCAAAATTCAAATAACCGTATTAATTAGTTTAACAATTAATGCTCATGTAGTCTTGTTGATAATACACTTCTTTAAATTTTCTATTTATAATTATTACTTAAGGGTCCGGGTGCCATCGAAATTCTCATGCGTAATAATAATAACAAAATCATTGATTTCTCATACGAAAAATAACTCAAACATGTTAAATATTTTCGTATGAGAAAATGATTTTGGTATTACGTATGTATAAGAATTTCGATGGCACCCGGCCCGGCCCGGCACGATAATAATATTATTATTATTAATTGTTAGTACCTAGTTTATATTTTTGCAACGTGCTGTGATGATAAATGTTACCATTACATTACATAACGAATAAAATTCATTGTTTTGTTAAATTGTGTTACTATTTTATTTCAACCCGACGTCCTTAAGATAGTCCTTAACTTTAAATTCAGAAATATGAAAAGTAGGCCAAGGCCCATGATAGGCTTATAACCGAAAAAAAGGAGAAATCATTCAGCATAAACCTATAATGCATATTTTAAGTTATCATAGCTTAAAAACCACAGACAAAAACCTAAATTCACAGATTATGGTACCTAAATTTGAATATATGTCCTAGCCCTGGAATAATCATTTCGTCTTCTTTTTTCTAATATTTCAATCAACTTACATTTATTTTTCAACAGACTTTGCCCCGAACTATTTATTTTTTTAACCACACACGTTGTACACCCGAAAAAAATCCGTGAATGCGATGGCTTTGACTAAACAAAAGGGGCCAAGCAATAATTACTGGCTTCTGCAGAACTGGCGCCAAGATTATTGACTCTGTGTAAACTATACTTTATAATCAGACTGGTGCAGACTGCAGACCTGGTAAATTGGGGTCTGTCGCACACCTGGTTCACACCACAGTAGGTAACAGCGAAGGATTGTTTTTTAATTGCCCGATTCATACCGCGGTTCGAAACAGAAAAGACCTGTTTTTGAATTAGTGGATTCGAACCGCAGTGTAGATAGTTCTATTATTACATATTCCTTTAAGTACAGTTAAGCTCAACATAATTAAGATATGATGACATCGTCTACTCCAACTCCTGTCCTTAAATACTAAAATTTTCTTTAATTCTCTCTTTTCGCACCCAGGCTGTTAATTTTGTTTTTATATTTTCAATGGAAGAATAAGGCCTAACTTTTTAAATATTATCAATAATCTTTCTAACGCCTCATCCCTTTAAGATATTTTATTAACATATATAGTTTTTGTAGGGTTTGTTCCACAAAACCAAAAGCGATATGATAATACTATAATCTTTTTCTATATTGTACTCGGCGAAACATGGCGGTAGCGGTCATTGACTCGATGTCAATCGCGGTTTATATGGAAAATGACAATTTTCCACATAAACCGCGATTGACAATGAATTGTCCGATGTTGTAGTCCATTGTCAATCGCGGTTTATAAGTAGAAAATGACAAGTTTTTTGACAGCGAGTCAATGACCGCTACCGCCACGTTTCGCCAAGTACAGTATACTTCGATCAAAGTAGCTTGCGGTGGCAAGACCCCCAGGCCCCACAGATGGTAGCGAGTAGCGACGAACCGTCCTCCTCCTCAATCGCGCAAAGAACTTTGACTGACGTAAAACTGATGAACGCGGTTACACCATCAATCTGACGTCAATCTTACCGAGATTGACGAAAATTGCCAATATATCAAAATATTTAAAAATCCATCAATCCGGGCATTGAGGTATAGACGATCAGTTTCACGTCAATCTTACCAGATTGATGGATAAGCTTGTCGGAGGTGACACGTATAGTTTCTCATGGAGGTTACCTGTCAAAAAATTAACAGTCTAGGTTCGAATAACTATATTATCGAATAGAAGTAAAGGGACCGTGCAGAGCGATGACACTGCCACTAGTGACGAGTAGCCGAAACTTTTACGAAAATTTTATTGACAAGCTCAAGTCAAGCTACGGAAAATTAAAGGATTTCTTGAGAAATTTGAGTATTTTCAAGCATTGTTGCATTCCCGGGTGTTCTAATACATACAAGAAAAATAAAGGCAAATCGAACGATCTACAATTTTACTATTTTCCTGCCAAAAGTATTCACATGCCATGGCTTATTGAAAAACGAAAGAAATGGATAAAAGCCGGTAAAACATACGTAAGTACTTAAAAAGTTCCATGAATGTTATGTATAGACTCGTAAAAACACTGAATTTTGTAGATTATAACCGTATATTCATTTAGATGAACACAATATGAACCTAACCTATAACCGTTGCTTCTTTCAGTAAACATCCAAACTGGCTTCCAAGTTCCATCTAAATTTTACATACCTATGCTCCGCTCATTTAATTGACCAAGATCGGAAAATCCTGTACACTCGGCAAATGATATACCTACCTACCTAACCTACCTACAATTTTTCCTGGAGAAGAAAATAAAAAAAAACTCTTTTAAAAAAGAATTTCAAAGACATCGACTAGAATGCAACAAGTTGCATCAAAAGTAAGGATAATTTGGAGAAGTCCTGCCAGAAATTCAACACTGAGGCACAGAATATAATATAATAGTACTCCGTAATAGTGCTTATCTTGAACCATCTTGTCAAAGTGTTGGTTCTCAAAAGGATGATTCTTCAAGTAGGAAAACTATTAATAGTGCAGTCTTTGTGTGTTATTTAAAGAATACTTATATAGTGTTTGCACTGATGAGGTACACTAGTTAAAAATAGTGACAGACAAAAGTTGTAAAGATGGTATCGAGCGAATCGCAGAAGGTTGATGAAATAAAAGCATTTATTTTAGTGAACTTGTTTTATTTTATTAATCCACAAGCATTTTCAGTAAGTATATTATTATTATAAGTATTTTTGCATCTTCATTATTTTATTTGCAATAATATTTATCAAGTTTTTATTTTTTATGCTGATGGATGCTACTAATTACTTTTTCAGATATTTTCTTAGATAACTAGATAAGCTTTAAACATTTTTATTCACGCTTTCGTTCTTTGTTTACGGTTAGAAACTCATCCATACTCAATATTATAAATGCGAAAGTGTAGACGTCTGTTAGCACTTCACGCCCAAACCGCTGAACCAATTTTGCTGAAATTTGGTATGGATTTACTTTGAGCCCCGGGAAAGGACATAGGATACTTTGTATTCCGGAAAAATGTACGGTTCTTGCGCGATAGATGATTTTTGGCGCAACGGAGTTGCGGGCGTCATCTTTTACTTTAATCCTTCGATCGCGGATTCTTGGAAATCTGTTGTTGTTCTCGCATGTGGCAACTTGGGAGTGTAAGTAATAAATCATTTCATAGTCTAAAACATATAAAAAACACTAATAAACTAGCCGGGGTCAAAGAGAATGCGAAGCCAAAGTCACTCACAAGTTACTTCTTTTACTCGCATCGTGTCGCTGCTGTCGAATTACGACGCCCTCTATAGTTTCTGCACGGTCCCTAAAGAAAAGTTAATCTAAGTCAGGAGCCCGAGTAGACGATGTCTATACACCAAAAAGCTGCAAAACACGTCTGACGTCAAATCGAGTTAGTAATTCCAGTTTTAGTAATTTTTTGTTTTAGTAATTCCATTATATAATTTTAGTGCTTTCTATAGGTATTCCGTTGGTTCAAATAACATTGGAACGAAGGATTACGTCAAATCGAGTTTATATATTGACAAACGTCATGTCAAAATACCAGTTTGTATTGTGTCTAAGTGCGGGGCGGGTGTGTTTTAAAGGCAGTGCAGTAAAAAAATGTCTATTTGGTGGATAAAATATTAAAATGTTATAAAAACATTGTGTGTATCGAAATTATATAATTTTAGTGTTTTTATAGGTATTCCGTTGAACTGCAAAATGTGATGTGATATTTGAAGCGATGACAATATTATGCTGCAATATAATTTTGTTAAATTGTGAATAAAACAGTTTTAAATCAATGGTTTTTTATTTGTATTTTCAGAATCAGATGTAATCCGATAAAAATAAACAGAACTATAGAATAGTTCTAATGATTGCAGGTAATATTAGATTGTTATTTTACTGTAGTTGAAATATTTTAGGCATTCTTTAAATGCTAAATTAGTATTCTGTAGAATAATACTAATATTTTTTAATTGTTTTCAGGTATTATTTCAGTTCAGGGTACTAAAAATGGTAAAAAATATAGGAAAGAGACGATGTTTACAATATTTGACAGGTATGTTTGGCGTCTCCTTGACAACGACAATAGATTCAAAATTTGAATTTCAAATAACAAATAACATTGGAACGAAGGATTACGTCAAATCGAGTTTATATATTGACAAACGTCATGTCAAAATGCCAGTTTGTATTGTGTCTAAGTGCGGGGCGGGTGTGTTTTAAAGGCAGTGCAGTAAAAAATGTCTATTTGGTGGATAAAATATTAAAATATTATAGAAAATGTTATAAAAAGCATTGTGTGTATCGAAATTATATAATTTTAGTGTTTTTATAGGTATTCCGTTGAACTGCAAAATGTGATGTGATATTTGAAGCGATGACAATATTATGCTGCAATATAATTTTGTTAAATTGTGAATAAAACAGTTTTAAATCAATGGTTTTTTATTTGTATTTTCAGAATCAGATGTATTCCGATAAAAATAAACAGAACTATAGAATAGTTCTAATGATTGCAGGTAATATTAGATTAGATTGTTATTTTACTGTAGTTGAAATATTTTAGGCATTCTTTAAATGCTAAATTAGTATTCTGTAGAATAATACTAATATTTTCTAATTGTTTTCAGGTATTATTTCAGTTCAGGGTACTAAAAATGGTAAAAAATATAGGAAAGAGACGATGTTTACAATATTTGACAGGTATGTTTGGCGTCTCCTTGACAACGACAATAGATTCAAAATTTGAATTTCAAATAACAAATAACATTGGAACGAAGGATTACGTCAAATCGAGTTTATATATTGACAAACGTCATGTCAAAATGCCAGTTTGTATTGTGTCTAAGTGCGGGGCGGGTGTGTTTTAAAGGCAGTGCAGTAAAAAATGTCTATTTGGTGGATAAAATATTAAAATATTATAGAAAATGTTATAAAAAGCATTGTGTGTATCGAAATTATATAATTTTAGTGTTTTTATAGGTATTCCGTTGAACTGCAAAATGTGATGTGATATTTGAAGCGATGACAATATTATGCTGCAATATAATTTTGTTAAATTGTGAATAAAACAGTTTTAAATCAATGGTTTTTTATTTGTATTTTCAGAATCAGATGTAATCCGATAAAAATAAACAGAACTATAGAATAGTTCTAATGATTGCAGGTAATATTAGATTGTTATTTTACTGTAGTTGAAATATTTTAGGCATTCTTTAAATGCTAAATTAGTATTCTGTAGAATAATACTAATATTTTTTAATTGTTTTCAGGTATTATTTCAGTTCAGGGTACTAAAAATGGTAAAAAATATAGGAAAGAGACGATGTTTACAATATTTGACAGGTATGTTTGGCGTCTCCTTGACAACGACAATAGATTCAAAATTTGAATTTCAAATAACAAATAACATTGGAACGAAGGATTACGTCAAATCGAGTTTATATATTGACAAACGTCATGTCAAAATGCCAGTTTGTATTGTGTCTAAGTGCGGGGCGGGTGTGTTTTAAAGGCAGTGCAGTAAAAAATGTCTATTTGGTGGATAAAATATTAAAATATTATAGAAAATGTTATAAAAAGCATTGTGTGTATCGAAATTATATAATTTTAGTGTTTTTATAGGTATTCCGTTGAACTGCAAAATGTGATGTGATATTTGAAGCGATGACAATATTATGCTGCAATATAATTTTGTTAAATTGTGAATAAAACAGTTTTAAATCAATGGTTTTTTATTTGTATTTTCAGAATCAGATGTATTCCGATAAAAATAAACAGAACTATAGAATAGTTCTAATGATTGCAGGTAATATTAGATTAGATTGTTATTTTACTGTAGTTGAAATATTTTAGGCATTCTTTAAATGCTAAATTAGTATTCTGTAGAATAATACTAATATTTTCTAATTGTTTTCAGGTATTATTTCAGTTCAGGGTACTAAAAATGGTAAAAAATATAGGAAAGAGACGATGTTTACAATATTTGACAGGTATGTTTGGCGTCTCCTTGACAACGACAACAGATTCAAAATTTGAATTTCAAATAACATTGGAACGAAGGATTACGTCAAATCGAGTTTATATATTGACAAACGTCATGTCAAAATGCCACTTTGTATTGTGTCTAAGTGCGGGGCGGGTGTGTTTTAAAGGCAGTGCAGTAAAAAATATTTATTCGGTGGATAAAATATTAAAATGTTATAGAAAATGTTATAAAAAACATTGTGTGTATCGAAATTATATAATTTTAGTGTTTTTATTGGTATTCCGTTGAACTGCAAAATGTGATGTGATATTTGAAGCGATGACAATATTATGCTGCAATATAATTTTGTTAAATTGTGAATAAAACAGTTTTAAATCAATGGTTTTTTATTTGTATTTTCAGAATCAGATGTAATCCGATAAAAATAAACAGAACTATAGAATAGTTCTAATGATTGCAGGTAATATTAGATTAGATTGTTATTTTACTGTAGTTGAAATATTTTAAGCATTCTTTAAATGCTAAATTAGTATTCTGTAGAATAATACTAATATTTTTTTATTGTTTTCAGGTATTATTTCAGTTCAGCGTACCGTACTAAAAATCTTAAATAATATAAGAAAGGAAGTTTACAATATTTGACAATCTTAAAATACATTGGAATGAATTGATTGGTTACGTCAAACGAATTTAATTTATTGACAAACGTCATGTCAAACTGCCAGTTTGGTTTGTATCATAGATAATAATTATTCAATGGATACCTACCAATGTTTTTTTTTTTTTTGTTTTCAGGTATATTTAAGTTTCATGAGCCGAAAAGTGGGAATAATAATTGGAAAGGGAAAATAATATTTTGTTAATCGCACACGTCTCTTTTTGCATTTACCTACCTAACAACAAGAATTTAAAATGATAATTTTGGAAATCACCAATAAATTGTATTCGATTAAAAGAGTATTATTATTTGTACCTTAATCAATAATCATAGTTGAAGTAGTAGAATGAAAATAAGCTTTGAGAGTAAATTTAAATATAATTAGTTGGTAAAACAATGATAATTAAAAAAAAACATTCTTATTGAGTATAAAGGGATGGCTAGTAGGGGATGGTGGAGGCCATTGAGCTCCCGAACCATAGTGAGAGGGAGCTCAGCGTAGAGTAACTTTAATTGTAGTTAAAAATTAGATATAAGAGTAAATGGTATTGAGTTAGTAGTTGTAGTAAGTATTTGGTACTTGATTAAGATGAAGGAATTAATGGTGTGATTAGTAAATATTTGTAGCACGTATAAGGTATTGAATTAGATGTAAGTGTAAATGGTGTTGTTAGTTTGTAGTTGAAGATCGTAAAGAGTATTGAATTAGATGTAAGAGTAAATGGTGTTGTTAGTTAGTATAGCAATTAGATTTTGAAAACCTTTCTTTTTGAGTGGAAAGGGATGGCTAATAGGGGATGGTGGAGGCCATTGAGCTCCCGAACCAAAGTGAGAGGGAGCTCAGCGTAGATTAGGTGTAATTATAGTTATAAGTTGATACAAGAATTAGTTGTTAGAGTAAATGGTGTTGAGTTGGTAGCTGTAGTAAGTATTAGATGTTTGATTTAGATGTAGGAATAAATGGTGTGATTAGTAAGTATTTGTAGAACGTTTAAGGTATTGAATTAGATTTAAGAGTAAATGGTGTTGTTAGTAAGTAGTTGTAGAACGTAAAGTGTATTGAATTAGATTAAGAGTAAATGGTGTTGTTAGTAAGTAGTTGTAGAACGTAAAGTGTATTGAATTAGATTAAGAGTAAATGGTGTTGTTAGTTAGTAGTTGTGGAACGTAAAGCGTATTGAATTAGATGTAAGAGTAAATGGTGTTGTTATTTAGTAGTTGTAGAACGTAAAGAGTATTGAATTAGATGTAAGAGTAAATGGTGTTGTTAGTTAGTAGTTGTAGAACGTAAAGAGTATTGAATTAGATGTAAGAGTAAATGGTGTTGTTAGTAAGTAGTTGTAGAATGTAAAGCGTATTGAATTAGATGTAAGAGTAAATGGTGTTGTTAGTTAGTAGTTGTAGAACGTAAAGAGTATTGAATTAGATGTAAGCGTAAATGGTGTTGTTAGTAAATAGTTGTAGAACGAAAAGAGTATTGGATTAGATGTAAGAGTAAATGGTGTTGTTAGTAAGTAGTTGTAGAATGTAAAGCGTATTGAATTAGATGTAAGAGTAAATGGTGTTGTTAGTTAGTAGTTGTAAAACGTAAAGAGTATTGAATTAGATGTAAGAGTAAATGGTGTTGTTAGTAAGTAGTTGTAGAAAGAAAAGAGTATTGTATTAGATGTAAGAGTAAATGGTGTTGTTAGTTAGTAGTTGTAGAACGTAAAGAGTATTGAATTAGATGTAGGAATAAATGGTGTGATTAGTATTTGTAGAACGTATAAGGTATTGAATTAGATTTAAGAGTAAATGGTGTTGTAATTTAGTAGATGTAGAACGTAAAGCGTATTGAATTAGATGTAAGAGTAAATGGTGTTGTTGGTTAGTAGCTGTAGAATGTAAAGCGTATTGAATTAGATGTAAGAGTAAATGGTGTTGTTAGTAAGTAGTTGTAGAACGTAAAGTGTATTGAATTAGATTAAGAGTAAATGGTGTTGTTAGTTAGTAGTTATAGAATGTAAAGCGTATTGAATTAGATGTAAGAGTAAATAGTGTTGTTAGTTAGTAGTTGTAAAACGTAAAGAGTATTGAATTAGATGTAAGAGTAAATGGTGTTGTTAGTAAGTAGTTGTAGAACGTAAAGAGTATTGAATTAGATGTAAGAGTAAATGGTGTTGTTAGTTAGTAGTTGTAGAACGTAAAGAGTATTGAATTAGATTAAGAGTAAATGGTGTTGTTAGTTAGTAGTTATAGAATGTAAAGCGTATTGAATTAGATGTAAGAGTAAATGGTGTTGAGTTAGTAGCTGTAGTAAGTATTAGATGTTTGATTTAGATGTAGGAATAAATGGTGTGATTAGTATTTGTAGAACGTATAAGGTATTGAATTAAATTTAAGAGTAAATGGTGTTGTTAGTAAGTAGTTGTAGAACGTAAAGTGTATTGAATTAGATTAAGAGTAAATGGTGTTGTTAGTAAGTAGTTGTAGAACGTAAAGTGTATTGAATTAGATTAAGAGTAAATGGTGTTGTTAGTTAGTAGTTGTGGAACGTAAAGCGTATTGAATTAGATGTAAGAGTAAATGGTGTTGTTATTTAGTAGTTGTAGAACGTAAAGAGTATTGAATTAGATGTAAGAGTAAATGGTGTTGTTAGTTAGTAGCTGTAGAATGTAAAGCGTATTGAATTAGATGTAAGAGTAAATGGTGTTGTTAGTTAGTAGTTGTAGAACGTAAAGAGTATTGAATTAGATGTAAGAGTAAATGGTGTTGTTAGTTAGTAGTTATAGAATGTAAAGAGTATTGAATTAGATGTAAGAGTAAATGGTGTTGTTAGTTAGTAGTTATAGAATGTAAAACGTATTGAATTAGATGTAAGAGTAAATGGTGTTGTTAGTTAGTAATTGTAGAACTTAAAGAGTATTGAATTAGATGTAAGAGCAAATGGTGTTATTAGTTAGTATAGCAATTAGATTTTGAAAACCTTTCTTTTTGAGTGGAAAGGGATGGCTAATAGGGGATGGTGGAGGCCATTGAGCTCCCGAACCAAAGTGAGAGGGAGCTCAGCGTAGATTAGGTGTAATTATAGTTATAAGTTGATACAAGAATTAGTTGTTAGAGTAAATGGTGTTGAGTTGGTAGCTGTAGTAAGTATTAGATGTTTGATTTAGATGTAGGAATAAATGGTGTGATTAGTAAGTATTTGTAGAACGTTTAAGGTATTGAATTAGATTTAAGAGTAAATGGTGTTGTTAGTAAGTAGTTGTAGAACGTAAAGTGTATTGAATTAGATTAAGAGTAAATGGTGTTGTTAGTAAGTAGTTGTAGAACGTAAAGTGTATTGAATTAGATGTAAGAGTAAATGGTGTTGTTATTTAGTAGTTGTAGAACGTAAAGAGTATTGAATTAGATGTAAGAGTAAATGGTGTTGTTAGTTAGTAGCTGTAGAATGTAAAGCGTATTGAATTAGATGTAAGAGTAAATGGTGTTGTTAGTTAGTAGTTATAGAATGTAAAGCGTATTGAATTAGATGTAAGAGTAAATGGTGTTGTTAGTAAGTAAATGTAGAACGTAAAGTGTATTGAATTAGATGTAAGAGTAAATGGTGTTGTTAGTTAGTAGCTGTAGAATGTAAAGCGTATTGAATTAGATGTAAGAGTAAATGGTGTTGTTAGTTAGTAGTTGTAGAACGTAAAGAGTATTGAATTAGATGTAAGAGTAAATGGTGTTGTTAGTTAGTAGTTATAGAATGTAAAGCGTATTGAATTAGATGTAAGAGTAAATGGTGTTGTTAGTAAGTAAATGTAGAACGTAAAGTGTATTGAATTAGATTAAGAGTAAATGGTGCTGTTATTTAGTAGTTGTAGAACGTAAAGAGTATTGAATTAGATGTAAGAGTAAATGGTGTTGTTAGTTAGTAGTTGTGGAACGTAAAGCGTATTGAATTAGATGTAAGAGTAAATGGTGTTGTTATTTAGTAGTTGTAGAACGTAAAGAGTATTGAATTAGATGTAAGAGTAAATGGTGTTGTTAGTAAGTAGTTGTAGAACGAAAAGAGTATTGGATTAGATGTAAGAGTAAATGATGTTGTTAGTTAGTAGTTATAGAATGTAAAGCGTATTGAATTAGATGTAAGAGTAAATAGTGTTGTTAGTTAGTAGTTGTAAAACGTAAAGAGTATTGAATTAGATGTAAGAGTAAATGGTGTTGTTAGTAAGTAGTTGTAGAACGTAAAGAGTATTGAATTAGATGTAAGAGTAAATGGTGTTGTTAGTTAGTAGTTGTAGAACGTAAAGAGTATTGAATTAGATGTAAGAGTAAATGGTGTTGTTAGTTAGTAGTTATAGAATGTAAAGCGTATTGAATTAGATGTAAGAGTAAATGGTGTTGTTAGTTAGTAGTTGTAGAACGTAAAGAGTATTGAATTAGATTAAGAGTAAATGGTGTTGTTAGTTAGTATTTATAGAATGTAAAGCGTATTGAATTAGATGTAAGAGTAAATGGTGTTGAGTTAGTAGCTGTAGTAAGTATTAGATGTTTGATTTAGATGTAGGAATAAATGGTGTGATTAGTATTTGTAGAACGTATAAGGTATTGAAATAGATTTAAGAGTAAATGGTGTTGTTAGTTAGTAGCTGTAGAATGTAAAGCGTATTGAATTAGATGTAAGAGTAAATGGTGTTGTTAGTTAGTAGTTGTAGAACGTAAAGAGTATTGAATTAGATGTAAGAGTAAATGGTGTTGTTAGTTAGTAGTTATAGAATGTAAAACGTATTGAATTAGATGTAAGAGTAAATGGTGTTGTTAGTTAGTAATTGTAGAACTTAAAGAGTATTGAATTAGATGTAAGAGCAAATGGTGTTATTAGTTAGTATAGCAATTAGATTTTGAAAACCTTTCTTTTTGAGTGGAAAGGGATGGCTAATAGGGGATGGTGGAGGCCATTGAGCTCCCGAACCAAAGTGAGAGGGAGCTCAGCGTAGATTAGGTGTAATTATAGTTATAAGTTGATACAAGAATTAGTTGTTAGAGTAAATGGTGTTGAGTTAGTAGCTGTAGAACGTAAAGCGTATTGAATTAGATGTAAGAGTAAATGGTGTTGTTTGTTAGTAGTTATAGAATGTAAAGCGTATTAGATTTGATGTAAGAGTAAATGGTGTTGTTGGTTAGTAGCTGTAGAATGTAAAGCGTATTGAATTAGATGTAAGAGTAAATGGTGTTGTTAGTTAGTAGCTGTAGAATGTAAAGCGTATTGAATTAGATGTAAGAGTAAATGGTGTTGTTAGTTACTAGTTGTAGAACGTAAAGAGTATTGAATTAGATGTAAGAGTAAATGGTGTTGTTAGTTAGTAGTTATAGAATGTAAAGCGTATTGAATTAGATGTAAGAGTAAATGGTGTTGTTAGAAAGTAGTTGTAGAACGAAAAGAGTATTGGATTAGATGTAAGAGTAATTGGTGTTATTAGTAAGTAGTTGTAGAACGAAAAGAGTATTGGATTAGATTTAGTAGTAAATGGTGTTGTTAGTTAGTAGTTGTAGAACGTAAAACGTATTGAATTAGATGTAAGAGTAAATGGTGTTGTTAGTTAGTAGTTGTAGAACGTAAAGCGTATTGAATTAGATGTAAGAGTAAATGGTGTTGTTTGTTAGTAGTTATAGAATGTAAAGCGTATTAGATTTGATGTAAGAGTAAATGGTGTTGTTAGTTAGTAGTTGTAGAACGTAAAGAGTATTGAATTAGATGTAAGAGTAAATGGTGTTGTTAGTAAGTAGTTGTAGAACGTTAAGAGTATTGAATTAGATGTAAGAGTAAATGGTATTGTTAGTTAGTAATTGTAGAACGTAAAGAGTATTGAATTAGATGTAAGAGCAAATGGTGTTATTAGTTAGTATAGCGATTAGATTTTGAAAACCTTTCTTTTTGAGTGGAAAGGGATGGCTAATAGGGGATGGTGGAGGCCATTGAGCTCCCGAACCAAAGTGAGAGGGAGCTCAGCGTAGATTAGGTGTAATTATAGTTATAAGTTGATACAAGAATTAGTTGTTAGAGTAAATGGTGTTGAGTTAGTAGCTGTAGTAAGTATTTGATGTTTGATTTAGATGTGGGAATAAATGGTGTGATTAGTATTTGTAGAACGTATAAGGTATTGAATTAGATTTAAGAGTAAATGGTGTTGTTAGTTAGTAGCTGTAGAATGTAAAGCGTATTGAATTAGATGTAAGAGTAAATGGTGTTGTTAGTTAGTAGTTGTAGAACGTAAAGAGTATTGAATTAGATGTAAGAGTAAATGGTGTTGTTAGTAAGTAGTTGTAGAATGTTAAGCGTATTGAATTAGATGTAAGAGTAAATGGTATTGTTAGTTAGTAATTGTAGAACGTAAAGAGTATTGAATTAGATGTAAGAGCAAATGGTGTTATTAGTTAGTATAGCAATTAGATTTTGAAAACCTTTCTTTTTGAGTGGAAAGGGATGGCTAATAGGGGATGGTGGAGGCCATTGAGCTCCCGAACCAAAGTGAGAGGGAGCTCAGCGTAGATTAGGTGTAATTATAGTTATAAGTTGATACAAGAATAAGTTGTTAGAGTAAATGGTGTTGAGTTAGTAGCTGTAGTAAGTATTAGATGTTTGATTTAGATGTACTAATAAATGGTGTGATTAGTATTTGTAGAACGTATAAGGTATTGAATTAGATTTAAGAGTAAATGGTGTTGTTAGTTTGTAGCTGTAGAATGTAAAGCGTATTGAATTAGATGTAAGAGTAAATGGTGTTGTTAGTTAGTAGTTGTAGAACGTAAAGAGTATTGAATTAGATGTAAGAGTAAATGGTGTTGTTAGTTAGTAGTTATAGAATGTAAAACGTATTGAATTAGATGTAAGAGTAAATGGTGTTGTTAGTTAGTAATTGTAGAACTTAAAGAGTATTGAATTAGATGTAAGAGCAAATGGTGTTATTAGTTAGTATAGCAATTAGATTTTGAAAACCTTTCTTATTGAGTGGAAAGGGATGGCTAATAGGGGATGGTGGAGGCCATTGAGCTCCCGAACCAAAGTGAGAGGGAGCTCAGCGTAGATTAGGTGTAATTATAGTTATAAGTTGATACAAGAATTAGTTGTTAGAGTAAATGGTGTTGAGTTAGTAGCTGTAGAACGTAAAGCGTATTGAATTAGATGTAAGAGTAAATGGTGTTGTTTGTTAGTAGTTATAGAATATAAAGCGTATTAGATTTGATGTAAGAGTAAATGGTGTTGTTGGTTAGTAGCTGTAGAATGTAAAGCGTATTGAATTAGATGTAAGAGTAAATGGTGTTGTTAGTTAGTAGCTGTAGAATGTAAAGCGTATTGAATTAGATGTAAGAGTAAATGGTGTTGTTAGTTACTAGTTGTAGAACGTAAAGAGTATTGAATTAGATGTAAGAGTAAATGGTGTTGTTAGTTAGTAGTTATAGAATGTAAAGCGTATTGAATTAGATGTTAGAGTAAATGGTGTTGTTAGAAAGTAGTTGTAGAACGAAAAGAGTATTGGATTAGATGTAAGAGTAATTGGTGTTGTTAGTAAGTAGTTGTAGAACGAAAAGAGTATTGGATTAGATTTAGTAGTAAATGGTGTTGTTAGTTAGTAGTTGTAGAACGTAAAACGTATTGAATTAGATGTAAGAGTAAATGGTGTTGTTAGTTAGTAGTTGTAGAACGTAAAGCGTATTGAATTAGATGTAAGAGTAAATGGTGTTGTTTGTTAGTAGTTATAGAATGTAAAGCGTATTAGATTTGATGTAAGAGTAAATGGTGTTGTTAGTTAGTAGTTGTAGAACGTAAAGAGTATTGAATTAGATGTAAGAGTAAATGGTGTTGTTAGTAAGTAGTTGTAGAACGTTAAGAGTATTGAATTAGATGTAAGAGTAAATGGTATTGTTAGTTAGTAATTGTAGAACGTAAAGAGTATTGAATTAGATGTAAGAGCAAATGGTGTTATTAGTTAGTATAGCGATTAGATTTTGAAAACCTTTCTTTTTGAGTGGAAAGGGATGGCTAATAGGGGATGGTGGAGGCCATTGAGCTCCCGAACCAAAGTGAGAGGGAGCTCAGCGTAGATTAGGTGTAATTATAGTTATAAGTTGATACAAGAATTAGTTGTTAGAGTAAATGGTGTTGAGTTAGTAGCTGTAGTAAGTATTTGATGTTTGATTTAGATGTGGGAATAAATGGTGTGATTAGTATTTGTAGAACGTATAAGGTATTGAATTAGATTTAAGAGTAAATGGTGTTGTTAGTTAGTAGCTGTAGAATGTAAAGCGTATTGAATTAGATGTAAGAGTAAATGGTGTTGTTAGTTAGTAGTTGTAGAACGTAAAGAGTATTGAATTAGATGTAAGAGTAAATGGTGTTGTTAGTAAGTAGTTGTAGAATGTTAAGCGTATTGAATTAGATGTAAGAGTAAATGGTATTGTTAGTTAGTAATTGTAGAACGTAAAGAGTATTGAATTAGATGTAAGAGCAAATGGTGTTATTAGTTAGTATTGCAATTAGATTTTGAAAACCTTTCTTTTTGAGTGGAAAGGGATGGCTAATAGGGGATGGTGGAGGCCATTGAGCTCCCGAACCAAAGTGAGAGGGAGCTCAGCGTAGATTAGGTGTAATTATAGTTATAAGTTGATACAAGAATTAGTTGTTAGAGTAAATGGTGTTGAGCTAGTAGCTGTAGTAAGTATTAGATGTTTGATTTAGATGTAGGAATAAATGGTGTGATTAGTATTTGTAGAACGTATAAGGTATTGAATTAGATTTAGGAGTAAATGGTGTTGTTAGTTAGTAGTTATAGAACGTAAAGCGTATTGAATTAGATGTAAGAGTAAATGGTGTTGTTAGTTAGTAGCTATAGAATGTAAAGCGTATTGAATTAGATGTAAGAGTAAATGGTGTTGTTAGTTAGTAGTTGTAGAACGTAAAGAGTATTGAATTAGATGTAAGAGTAAATGGTGTTGTTAGTAAGTAGTTGTAGAATGTAAAGCGTATTGAATTAGATGTAAGAGTAAATGGTGTTGTTAGTCAGTAGCTATAGAATGTAAAGCGTATTGAATTAGATGTAAGAGTAAATGGTGTTGTTAGTTAGTAGTTGTAGAACGTAAAGAGTATTGAATTAGATGTAAGAGTAAATGGTGTTGTTAGTAAGTAGTTGTAGAATGTAGAGCGTATTGAATTAGATGTAAGAGTAAATGGTGTTGTTAGTTAGTAGTTGTAAAACGTAAAGAGTATTGAATTAGATGTAAGAGTAAATGGTGTTGTTAGTTAGTAGTTGTAGAACGTAAAGAGTATTGAATTAGATGTAAGAGTAAATGGTGTTGTTAGTTAGAAGCTGTAGAATGTAAAGCGTATTAGATTAGATGTAAGAGTAAATGGTGTTGTTAGTTAGTAGTTGTAGAACGTAAAACGTATTGAATTAGATGTAAGAGTAAATGGTGTTGTTAGTTAGAAGCTGTAGAATGTAAAGCGTATTAGATTAGATGTAAGAGTAAATGGTGTTGTTAGTTAGTAGTTGTAGAACGTAAAACGTATTGAATTAGATGTAAGAGTAAATGGTGTTGTTAGTTAGTAGTTGTAGAACGTAAAGCGTATTGAATTAAATATAAGAGTAAATAGTGTTGTTAGTTAGAAGCTGTAGAATGTAAAGCGTATAAGATTAGATGTAAGAGTAAATGGTGTTGTTAGTTAGTAGTTGTAGAACGTAAAACGTATTGAATTAGATGTAAGAGTAAATGGTGTTGTTAGTTAGTAGTTGTAGAACGTAAAGCGTATTGAATTAGATATAAGAGTAAATGGTGTTGTTAGTTAGAAGCTGTAGAATGTAAAGCGTATTAGATTAGATGTAAGAGTAAATGGTGTTGTTAGTTAGTAGTTGTAGAACGTAAAGAGTATTGAATTAGATGTAAGAGTAAATGGTGTTGTTAGTTAGTAATTGTAGAACGTAAAGAGTATTGAATTAGATGTAAGAGCAAATGGTGTTATTAGTTAGTATAGCAATTAGATTTTGAAAAACTTTCTTTTTGAGTGGAAAGGGATGGCTAATAGGGGATGGTGGAGGCCATTGAGCTCCCGAACCAAAGTGAGAGGGAGCTCAGCGTAGATTAGGTGTAATTATAGTTATAAGTTGATACAAGAATTAGTTGTTAGAGTAAATGGTGTTGAGTTAGTAGCTGTAGTAAGTATTAGATGTTTGATTTAGATGTAGGAATAAATGGTGTGATTAGTAAGTATTTGTAGAACGTATAAAGTATTGAATTAGATTTAGGAGTAAATGGTGTTGTTAGTTAGTAGTTGTAGAACGTAAAGCGTATTGAATTAGATATAAGAGTAAATGGTGTTGTTAGTTAGTAGCTGTAGAATGTAAAGCGTATTGAATTAGATGTAAGAGTAAATGGTGTTGTTAGTTAGTAGTTGTAGAACGTAAAGAGTATTGAATTAGATGTAAGAGTAAATGGTGTTGTTAGAAAGTAGTTGTAGAACGAAAAGAGTATTGGATTAGATGTAAGAGTAAATGGTGTTGTTAGTAAGTAGTTGTAGAATGTAAAGAGTATTAAATTAGATGTAAGAGTAAATGGTGTTGTTAGTAAGTAGTTGTAGAACGTAAAGAGTATTGAATTAGATGTAAGAGTAAATGGTATTGTTAGTTAGTAGTTATAGAATGTAAAGCGTATTGAATTAGATTAAGAGTAAATGGTGTTGTTAGTAAGTAGTTGTAGAACGTAAAGTGTATTGAATTAGATTAAGAGTAAATGGTGTTGTTAGTTAGTAGTTGTAGAACGTAAAGCGTATTGAATTAGATGTAAGAGTAAATGGTGTTGTTAGTTAGTAGTTATAGAATGTAAAGCGTATTGAATTAGATGTAAGAGTAAATGGTGTTGTTAGTTAGTAGTTTTAGAACGTAAAGAGTATTGAATTAGATGTAAGAGTAAATGGTGTTGTTAGTAAGTAGTTGTAGAACGTAAAGAGTATTGGATTAGATGTAAGAGTAAATGGTGTTGTTAGTAAGTAGTCGTAAAACGTAAAGAGTATTGAATTAGATGTAAGAGTAAATGGTGTTGCTAGTTAGTAGCTATAGAATGTAAAGCGTATTGAATTAGATGTAAGAGTAAATGGTGTTGTTAGTTAGTAGTTGTAGAACGTAAAGAGTATTGAATTAGATGTAAGAGTAAATGGTGTTGTTAGTAAGTAGTTGTAGAACGAAAAGAGTATTGGATTAGATGTAAGAGTAAATGGTGTTGTTAGTAAGTAGTCGTAAAACGTAAAGAGTATTGAATTAGATGTAAGAGTAAATGGTGTTGCTAGTTAGTAGCTATAGAATGTAAAGCGTATTGAATTAGATGTAAGAGTAAATGGTGTTGTTAGTTAGTAGTTGTAGAACGTAAAGAGTATTGAATTAGATGTAAGAGTAAATGGTGTTGTTAGTAAGTAGTTGTAGAATGTAGAGCGTATTGAATTAGATGTGAGAGTAAATGGTGTTGTTAGTTAGTAGTTGTAAAACGTAAAGAGTATTGAATTAGATGTAAGAGTAAATGGTGTTGTTAGTTAGTAGTTGTAAAACGTAAAGAGTATTGAATTAGATGTAAGAGTAAATGGTGTTGTTAGTAAGTAGTTGTAGAACGAAAAGAGTATTGGATTAGATGTAAGAGTAAATGGTGTTGTTAGTAAGTAGTTGTATAACGTAAAGTGTATTGAATTAGATGTAAGAGTAAATGGTGTTGTTAGTAAGTAGTTGTAGAATGTAAAGCGTATTGAATTAGATGTAAGAGTAAATGGTGTTGTTAGTTAGTAGCTATAGAATGTAAAGCGTATTGAATTAGATGTAAGAGTAAATGGTGTTGTTAGTTAGTATTTGTAGAACGTAAAGAGTATTGAATTAGATGTAAGAGTAAATGGTGTTGTTAGTAAGTATTTGTAGAACGTATAAGGTATTGAATTAGATGTAAGAGTAAATGGTGTTGTTAGTTAGTAGTTGTAGAACGTAAAGAGTATTGAATTAGATGTAAGAGTAAATGGTGTTGTTAGTAAGTAGTCGTAAAACGTAAAGAGTATTGAATTAGATGTAAGAGTAAATGGTGTTGCTAGTTAGTAGCTATAGAATGTAAAGCGTATTGAATTAGATGTAAGAGTAAATGGTGTTGTTAGTTAGTAGTTGTAGAATGTAAAGCGTATTGAATTAGATGTAAGAGTAAGTGGTGTTGTTAGTAAGTAGTCGTAAAACGTAAAGAGTATTGAATTAGATGTAAGAGTAAATGGTGTTGTTAGTAAGTAGTTGTAGAACGAAAAGAGTATTGGATTAGATGTAAGAGTAAATGGTGTTGTTAGTAAGTAGTCGTAAAACGTAAAGAGTATTGAATTAGATGTAAGAGTAAATGGTGTTGCTAGTTAGTAGCTATAGAATGTAAAGCGTATTGAATTAGATGTAAGAGTAAATGGTGTTGTTAGTTAGTAGTTGTAGAATGTAAAGCGTATTGAATTAGATGTAAGAGTAAGTGGTGTTGTTAGTAAGTAGTCGTAAAACGTAAAGAGTATTGAATTAGATGTAAGAGTAAATGGTGTTGTTAGTAAGTAGTTGTAGAACGAAAAGAGTATTGGATTAGATGTAAGAGTAAATGGTGTTGTTAGTAAGTAGTTGTAGAACGAAAAGTGTATTGAATTAGATTAAGAGTAAATGGTGTTGTTAGTTAGTAGTCGTAGAACGTAAAGCATATTGAATTAGATGTAAGAGTAAATGGTGTTGTTAGTTAGTAGTTGTAGAACGTAAAGAGTATTGAATTAGATGTAAGAGTAAATGGTGTTGTTAGTTAGTAGTTATAGAATGTAAAGCGTATTGAATTAGATGTAATAGTAAATGGTGTTGTTAGTAAGTAGTTGTAAAACGTAAAGAGTATTGAATTAGATGTAAGAGTAAATGGTGTTGTTAGTTAGTAGTTATAGAATGTAAAGCGTATTGAATTAGATGTAAGAGTAAATGGTGTTGTTAGTTAGTAGTTGCAGAACGTAAAGAGTATTGAATTAGATGTAAGAGTAAATGGTGTTGTTAGTAAGTAGTTGTAGAACGTAAAGAGTATTGAATTAGATGTAAGAGTAAATGGTATTGTTAGTTAGTAATTGTAGAACGTAAAGAGTATTGAATTAGATGTAAGAGCAAATGGTGTTATTTGTTAGTTAAGCAATTAGATTTTGAAAACCTTTCTTTTTGAGTGGAAAGGGGTGGCTAATAGGGGATGGTGGAGGCCATTGAGCTCCCGAACCAAAGTGAGAGGGAGCTCAGCGTAGATTAGGTGTAATTATAGTTATAAGTTGATACAAGAATTAGTTGTTAGAGTAAATGGTGTTGAGTTAGTAGCTGTAGTAAGTATTAGATGTTTGATTTAGATGTAGGAATAAATGGTGTGATTAGTAAGTATTTGTAGAACGTATAAGGTATTGAATTAGATTTAGGAGTAAATGGTGTTGTTAGTTAGTAGTTGTAGAACGTAAAGCGTATTGAATTAGATATAAGAGTAAATGGTGTTGTTAGTTAGTAGCTGTAGAATGTAAAGCGTATTGAATAAGATGTAAGTGTAAATGGTGTTGTTAGTTAGTAGTTCTAGAACGTAAAGAGTATTGAATTAGATGTAAGAGTAAATGGTGTGGTTAATAAGTAGTTGTAGAACGAAAAGAGTATTGGATTAGATCTAAGAGTAAATGGTGTTGTTAGTAAGTAATTGTAGAACGTAAAGAGTATTAAATTAGATGTAAGAGTAAATGGTGTTGTTAGTAAGTAGTTGTAGAACGTAAAGAGTATTGAATTAGATGTAAGAGTAAATGGTGTTGTTAGCAAGTAGTTGTAGAACGAAAAGTGTATTGAATTAGATTAAGAGTAAATGGTGTTGTTAGTAAGTAGTTGTAGAACGTAAAGTGTATTGAATTAGATTAAGAGTAAATGGTGTTGTTAGTAAGTAGTTGTAGAAAGTAAAGTGTATTGAATTAGATTAAGAGTAAATGGTGTTGTTAGTAAGTAGTTGTAGAACGTAAAGCGTATTGAATTAGATGTAAGAGTAAATGGTGTTGTTAGTTAGTAGTTGTAGAACGTAAAGAGTATTGAATTAGATGTAAGAGTAAATGGTGTTGTTAGTAAGTATTTGTAGGACGAAAAGAGTATTGGATTAGATGTAAGAGTAAATGGTGATGTTAGTAAGTAGTTGTAGAACGTAAAGTGTATTGAATTAGATTAAGAGTAAATGGTTTTGTTAGTTAGTAGTTGTAGAACGTAAAGACTATTGAATAAGATGTAAGAGTAAATGGTGTTATTAGTTAGTATAGCAATTAGATTTTGAAAACCTTTCTTTTTGAGTGGAAAGGGATGGCTAATAGGGGATGGTGGAGGCCATTGGGCTCCCGAACCAAAGTGAGAGGGAGCTCAGCGTAGATTAGGTGTAATTATAGTTATAAGTTGATACAAGAATTAGTTGTTAGAGTAAATGGTGTTGAGTTAGTAGCTATAGTAAGTTTTAGATGTTTGATTTAGATGTAGGAATAAATGGTGTGATTAGTAAGTATTTGTAGAACGTATAAGGTATTGAATTAGATTTAAGAGTAAATGGTGTTGTTAGTTAGTAGCTATAGAATGTAAAGCGTATTGAATTAGATGTAAGAGTAAATGGTGTTGTTAGTTAGTAGTTGTAGAACGTAAAGAGTATTGAATTAGATGTAAGAGTAAATGGTGTTGTTAGTAAGTAGTTGTAGAACGAAAAGAGTATTGGATTAGATGTAAGAGTAAATGGTGTTGTTAGTAAGTAGTTGTAGAACGTAAAGAGTATTGAATTAGATGTAAGAGTAAATGGTGTTGTTAGTAAGTAGTTGTAGAACGTAAAGTGTATTAAATTAGATGTAAGAGTAAATGGTGTTGTTAGTAAGTAGTTGTAGAACGTAAAGAGTATTGAATTAGATTAAGAGTAAATGGTGTTGTTAGTTAGTAGTTGTAGAACGTAAAGCGTATTGAATTAGATGTATGAGCAAATGGTGTTATTAGTTAGTATAGCAATTAGATTTTGAAAACCTTCCTTTTTGAGTGGAAAGGGATGGCTTATAGGGGATGGTGGAGGCCATTGAGCTCCCGAAGCAAAGTGAGAGGGAGCTCAGCGTAGATTAGGTGTAATTATAGTTATAAGTTGATACAAGAATTAGTTGTTAGAGTAAATGGTGTTGAGTTAGTAGTTGTAGTAAGTATTAGGTAACATATAAGGTATTGAATTATATGTAAGATTAAATTGTGTTGTTAGTTAGTAGTTGTAGATTGTATATGATATTGAATTAGATGTAAGAGTAGATGGTATTGTTAGTTAGTAATTGTGGAACGTAAAGAGTATTGGATTGCATGTAAGATTAAATGGTGTTGTAAGTTAGTAGTTGTAGATCGTATATGATATTGAATTAGATGTAAGAGTAGATGGTATTGTTAGTTAGTAATTGTGGAACGTAAAGAGTATTGAATTATATGTAAGAGCAAATGGTGTTATTAGTTAGTATAGCAATTAGATTTTGAAAACCTTTCTTTTTGAGTGGAAAGGGATGGCTAATAGGGGATGGTGGAGGCCATTGAGCTCCCGAACCAAAGTGAGAGGGAGCTCAGCGTAGATAAGTGTAATTATAGTTATAAGTTGATACAAGAATTAGTTGTTAGAGTAAATGGTGTTGAGTTAGTAGCTGTAGTAAGTATTATATGTTTAATTTAGATGTAGGAATAAATGGCGTGATTAGTAAGTATTTGTAGAACGTATAAGGTATTGAATTAGATGTAAGAGTAAATGGTGTTGTTAGTTAGTAGTTGTAGAACGTAAAGAGTATTGAATTAGATGTAAGAGTAAATGGTGTTGTTAGTAAGTAGTTGTAGAACGAAAAGAGTATTGGATTAGATGTAAGAGTAAATGGTGTTGTTAGTAAGTAGTTGTAGAACGTAAAGAGTATTAAATTAGATGTAAGAGTGAATGGTGTTGTTAGTAAGTAGTTGTAGAACGTAAAGAGTATTGAATTAGATGTAAGAGTAAATGGTGTTGTTAGTAAGTAGTTGTCGAACGAAAAGAGTATTGGATTAGATGTAAGAGTAAATGGTGTTGTTAGTAAGTAGTTGTAGAACGTAAAGAGTATTAAATTAGATGTAAGAGTAAATGGTGTTGTTAGTTAGTAGTTGTAGAACGTAAAGAGTATTGAATTAGATGTAAGAGTAAATGGTGTTGTTAGTAAGTAGTTGTAGAACGAATAGAGTATTGGATTAGATGTAAGAGTAAATGGTGTTGTCAGTTAGTAGTTGTAGAACGTAAAGCGTATTGAATTAGATGTAAGAGTAAATGGTGTTGTTATTTAGTAGTTGTAGAACGTAAAGAGTATTGAATTAGATGTAAGAGTAAATGGTGTTGTTAGTTAGTAGTTGTAGAACGAAAAGAGTATTGGATTAGATGTAAGAGTAAATGGTGTTATTAGTTTATAGTTGTAGATCGTTTATGATATTCAATTAGATGTAAGAGTAAATGGTGTTGTTAGTAAGTAGTTGTAGAACGTAAAGTGTATGAATTAGATTAAGAAGAAATGGTGTTGTTAGTAAGTAGTTGTAGAACGTAAAGTGTATTGAATTAGATTGAGAGTAAATGGTGTTGTTAGTTAGTAGTTGTAGAACGTAAAGCGTATTGAATTAGATATAAGAGTAAATGGTGTTGTTAGTTAGTAGCTGTAGAATGTAAAGCGTATTGAATTAGATGTAAGAGTAAATGGTGTTGTTAGTTAGTAGTTGTAGAACGTAAAGAGTATTGAATTAGATGTAAGAGTAAATGGTGTTGTTAGAAAGTAGTTGTAGAACGAAAAGAGTATTGGATTAGATGTAAGAGTAAATGGTGTTGTTAGTAAGTAGTTGTAGAATGTAAAGAGTATTAAATTAGATGTAAGAGTAAATGGTGTTGTTAGTAAGTAGTTGTAGAACGTAAAGAGTATTGAATTAGATGTAAGAGTAAATGGTATTGTTAGTTAGTAGTTATAGAATGTAAAGCGTATTGAATTAGATTAAGAGTAAATGGTGTTGTTAGTAAGTAGTTGTAGAACGTAAAGTGTATTGAATTAGATTAAGAGTAAATGGTGTTGTTAGTTAGTAGTTGTAGAACGTAAAGCGTATTGAATTAGATGTAAGAGTAAATGGTGTTGTTAGTTAGTAGTTATAGAATGTAAAGCGTATTGAATTAGATGTAAGAGTAAATGGTGTTGTTAGTTAGTAGTTTTAGAACGTAAAGAGTATTGAATTAGATGTAAGAGTAAATGGTGTTGTTAGTAAGTAGTTGTAGAACGTAAAGAGTATTGGATTAGATGTAAGAGTAAATGGTGTTGTTAGTAAGTAGTCGTAAAACGTAAAGAGTATTGAATTAGATGTAAGAGTAAATGGTGTTGCTAGTTAGTAGCTATAGAATGTAAAGCGTATTGAATTAGATGTAAGAGTAAATGGTGTTGTTAGTTAGTAGTTGTAGAACGTAAAGAGTATTGAATTAGATGTAAGAGTAAATGGTGTTGTTAGTAAGTAGTTGTAGAACGAAAAGAGTATTGGATTAGATGTAAGAGTAAATGGTGTTGTTAGTAAGTAGTCGTAAAACGTAAAGAGTATTGAATTAGATGTAAGAGTAAATGGTGTTGCTAGTTAGTAGCTATAGAATGTAAAGCGTATTGAATTAGATGTAAGAGTAAATGGTGTTGTTAGTTAGTAGTTGTAGAACGTAAAGAGTATTGAATTAGATGTAAGAGTAAATGGTGTTGTTAGTAAGTAGTTGTAGAATGTAGAGCGTATTGAATTAGATGTGAGAGTAAATGGTGTTGTTAGTTAGTAGTTGTAAAACGTAAAGAGTATTGAATTAGATGTAAGAGTAAATGGTGTTGTTAGTTAGTAGTTGTAAAACGTAAAGAGTATTGAATTAGATGTAAGAGTAAATGGTGTTGTTAGTTAGTAGTTGTAGAACGTAAAGAGTATTGAATTAGATGTAAGAGTAAATGGTGTTGTTAGTAAGTAGTTGTAGAATGTAGAGCGTATTGAATTAGATGTGAGAGTAAATGGTGTTGTTAGTTAGTAGTTGTAAAACGTAAAGAGTATTGAATTAGATGTAAGAGTAAATGGTGTTGTTAGTTAGTAGTTGTAAAACGTAAAGAGTATTGAATTAGATGTAAGAGTAAATGGTGTTGTTAGTAAGTAGTTGTAGAACGAAAAGAGTATTGGATTAGATGTAAGAGTAAATGGTGTTGTTAGTAAGTAGTTGTATAACGTAAAGTGTATTGAATTAGATGTAAGAGTAAATGGTGTTGTTAGTAAGTAGTTGTAGAATGTAAAGCGTATTGAATTAGATGTAAGAGTAAATGGTGTTGTTAGTTAGTAGCTATAGAATGTAAAGCGTATTGAATTAGATGTAAGAGTAAATGGTGTTGTTAGTTAGTATTTGTAGAACGTAAAGAGTATTGAATTAGATGTAAGAGTAAATGGTGTTGTTAGTAAGTATTTGTAGAACGTATAAGGTATTGAATTAGATGTAAGAGTAAATGGTGTTGTTAGTTAGTAGTTGTAGAACGTAAAGAGTATTGAATTAGATGTAAGAGTAAATGGTGTTGTTAGTAAGTAGTCGTAAAACGTAAAGAGTATTGAATTAGATGTAAGAGTAAATGGTGTTGCTAGTTAGTAGCTATAGAATGTAAAGCGTATTGAATTAGATGTAAGAGTAAATGGTGTTGTTAGTTAGTAGTTGTAGAATGTAAAGCGTATTGAATTAGATGTAAGAGTAAGTGGTGTTGTTAGTAAGTAGTCGTAAAACGTAAAGAGTATTGAATTAGATGTAAGAGTAAATGGTGTTGTTAGTAAGTAGTTGTAGAACGAAAAGAGTATTGGATTAGATGTAAGAGTAAATGGTGTTGTTAGTAAGTAGTCGTAAAACGTAAAGAGTATTGAATTAGATGTAAGAGTAAATGGTGTTGCTAGTTAGTAGCTATAGAATGTAAAGCGTATTGAATTAGATGTAAGAGTAAATGGTGTTGTTAGTTAGTAGTTGTAGAATGTAAAGCGTATTGAATTAGATGTAAGAGTAAGTGGTGTTGTTAGTAAGTAGTCGTAAAACGTAAAGAGTATTGAATTAGATGTAAGAGTAAATGGTGTTGTTAGTAAGTAGTTGTAGAACGAAAAGAGTATTGGATTAGATGTAAGAGTAAATGGTGTTGTTAGTAAGTAGTTGTAGAACGAAAAGTGTATTGAATTAGATTAAGAGTAAATGGTGTTGTTAGTTAGTAGTCGTAGAACGTAAAGCATATTGAATTAGATGTAAGAGTAAATGGTGTTGTTAGTTAGTAGTTGTAGAACGTAAAGAGTATTGAATTAGATGTAAGAGTAAATGGTGTTGTTAGTTAGTAGTTATAGAATGTAAAGCGTATTGAATTAGATGTAATAGTAAATGGTGTTGTTAGTAAGTAGTTGTAAAACGTAAAGAGTATTGAATTAGATGTAAGAGTAAATGGTGTTGTTAGTTAGTAGTTATAGAATGTAAAGCGTATTGAATTAGATGTAAGAGTAAATGGTGTTGTTAGTTAGTAGTTGCAGAACGTAAAGAGTATTGAATTAGATGTAAGAGTAAATGGTGTTGTTAGTAAGTAGTTGTAGAACGTAAAGAGTATTGAATTAGATGTAAGAGTAAATGGTATTGTTAGTTAGTAATTGTAGAACGTAAAGAGTATTGAATTAGATGTAAGAGCAAATGGTGTTATTTGTTAGTTAAGCAATTAGATTTTGAAAACCTTTCTTTTTGAGTGGAAAGGGGTGGCTAATAGGGGATGGTGGAGGCCATTGAGCTCCCGAACCAAAGTGAGAGGGAGCTCAGCGTAGATTAGGTGTAATTATAGTTATAAGTTGATACAAGAATTAGTTGTTAGAGTAAATGGTGTTGAGTTAGTAGCTGTAGTAAGTATTAGATGTTTGATTTAGATGTAGGAATAAATGGTGTGATTAGTAAGTATTTGTAGAACGTATAAGGTATTGAATTAGATTTAGGAGTAAATGGTGTTGTTAGTTAGTAGTTGTAGAACGTAAAGCGTATTGAATTAGATATAAGAGTAAATGGTGTTGTTAGTTAGTAGCTGTAGAATGTAAAGCGTATTGAATAAGATGTAAGTGTAAATGGTGTTGTTAGTTAGTAGTTCTAGAACGTAAAGAGTATTGAATTAGATGTAAGAGTAAATGGTGTGGTTAATAAGTAGTTGTAGAACGAAAAGAGTATTGGATTAGATCTAAGAGTAAATGGTGTTGTTAGTAAGTAATTGTAGAACGTAAAGAGTATTAAATTAGATGTAAGAGTAAATGGTGTTGTTAGTAAGTAGTTGTAGAACGTAAAGAGTATTGAATTAGATGTAAGAGTAAATGGTGTTGTTAGCAAGTAGTTGTAGAACGAAAAGTGTATTGAATTAGATTAAGAGTAAATGGTGTTGTTAGTAAGTAGTTGTAGAACGTAAAGTGTATTGAATTAGATTAAGAGTAAATGGTGTTGTTAGTAAGTAGTTGTAGAAAGTAAAGTGTATTGAATTAGATTAAGAGTAAATGGTGTTGTTAGTTAGTAGTTGTAGAACGTAAAGCGTATTGAATTAGATGTAAGAGTAAATGGTGTTGTTAGTTAGTAGTTGTAGAACGTAAGGAGTATTGAATTAGATGTAAGAGTAAATGGTGTTGTTAGTAAGTATTTGTAGGACGAAAAGAGTATTGGATTAGATGTAAGAGTAAATGGTGATGTTAGTAAGTAGTTGTAGAACGTAAAGTGTATTGAATTAGATTAAGAGTAAATGGTTTTGTTAGTTAGTAGTTGTAGAACGTAAAGACTATTGAATAAGATGTAAGAGTAAATGGTGTTATTAGTTAGTATAGCAATTAGATTTTGAAAACCTTTCTTTTTGAGTGGAAAGGGATGGCTAATAGGGGATGGTGGAGGCCATTGGGCTCCCGAACCAAAGTGAGAGGGAGCTCAGCGTAGATTAGGTGTAATTATAGTTATAAGTTGATACAAGAATTAGTTGTTAGAGTAAATGGTGTTGAGTTAGTAGCTATAGTAAGTTTTAGATGTTTGATTTAGATGTAGGAATAAATGGTGTGATTAGTAAGTATTTGTAGAACGTATAAGGTATTGAATTAGATTTAAGAGTAAATGGTGTTGTTAGTTAGTAGCTATAGAATGTAAAGCGTATTGAATTAGATGTAAGAGTAAATGGTGTTGTTAGTTAGTAGTTGTAGAACGTAAAGAGTATTGAATTAGATGTAAGAGTAAATGATGTTGTTAGTAAGTAGTTGTAGAACGAAAAGAGTATTGGATTAGATGTAAGAGTAAATGGTGTTGTTAGTAAGTAGTTGTAGAACGTAAAGAGTATTGAATTAGATGTAAGAGTAAATGGTCTTGTTAGTAAGTAGTTGTAGAACGTAAAGTGTATTAAATTAGATGTAAGAGTAAATGGTGTTGTTAGTAAGTAGTTGTAGAACGTAAAGAGTATTGAATTAGATTAAGAGTAAATGGTGTTGTTAGTTAGTAGTTGTAGAACGTAAAGCGTATTGAATTAGATGTATGAGCAAATGGTGTTATTAGTTAGTATAGCAATTAGATTTTGAAAACCTTCCTTTTTGAGTGGAAAGGGATGGCTTATAGGGGATGGTGGAGGCCATTGAGCTCCCGAAGCAAAGTGAGAGGGAGCTCAGCGTAGATTAGGTGTAATTATAGTTATAAGTTGATACAAGAATTAGTTGTTAGAGTAAATGGTGTTGAGTTAGTAGTTGTAGTAAGTATTAGGTAACATATAAGGTATTGAATTATATGTAAGATTAAATTGTGTTGTTAGTTAGTAGTTGTAGATTGTATATGATATTGAATTAGATGTAAGAGTAGATGGTATTGTTAGTTAGTAATTGTGGAACGTAAAGAGTATTGGATTGCATGTAAGATTAAATGGTGTTGTAAGTTAGTAGTTGTAGATCGTATATGATATTGAATTAGATGTAAGAGTAGATGGTATTGTTAGTTAGTAATTGTGGAACGTAAAGAGTATTGAATTATATGTAAGAGCAAATGGTGTTATTAGTTAGTATAGCAATTAGATTTTGAAAACCTTTCTTTTTGAGTGGAAAGGGATGGCTAATAGGGGATGGTGGAGGCCATTGAGCTCCCGAACCAAAGTGAGAGGGAGCTCAGCGTAGATAAGTGTAATTATAGTTATAAGTTGATACAAGAATTAGTTGTTAGAGTAAATGGTGTTGAGTTAGTAGCTGTAGTAAGTATTATATGTTTAATTTAGATGTAGGAATAAATGGCGTGATTAGTAAGTATTTGTAGAACGTATAAGGTATTGAATTAGATGTAAGAGTAAATGGTGTTGTTAGTTAGTAGTTGTAGAACGTAAAGAGTATTGAATTAGATGTAAGAGTAAATGGTGTTGTTAGTAAGTAGTTGTAGAACGAAAAGAGTATTGGATTAGATGTAAGAGTAAATGGTGTTGTTAGTAAGTAGTTGTAGAACGTAAAGAGTATTAAATTAGATGTAAGAGTGAATGGTGTTGTTAGTAAGTAGTTGTAGAACGTAAAGAGTATTGAATTAGATGTAAGAGTAAATGGTGTTGTTAGTAAGTAGTTGTCGAACGAAAAGAGTATTGGATTAGATGTAAGAGTAAATGGTGTTGTTAGTAAGTAGTTGTAGAACGTAAAGAGTATTAAATTAGATGTAAGAGTAAATGGTGTTGTTAGTTAGTAGTTGTAGAACGTAAAGAGTATTGAATTAGATGTAAGAGTAAATGGTGTTGTTAGTAAGTAGTTGTAGAACGAATAGAGTATTGGATTAGATGTAAGAGTAAATGGTGTTGTCAGTTAGTAGTTGTAGAACGTAAAGCGTATTGAATTAGATGTAAGAGTAAATGGTGTTGTTATTTAGTAGTTGTAGAACGTAAAGAGTATTGAATTAGATGTAAGAGTAAATGGTGTTGTTAGTTAGTAGTTGTAGAACGAAAAGAGTATTGGATTAGATGTAAGAGTAAATGGTGTTATTAGTTTATAGTTGTAGATCGTTTATGATATTCAATTAGATGTAAGAGTAAATGGTGTTGTTAGTAAGTAGTTGTAGAACGTAAAGTGTATGAATTAGATTAAGAAGAAATGGTGTTGTTAGTAAGTAGTTGTAGAACGTAAAGTGTATTGAATTAGATTGAGAGTAAATGGTGTTGTTAGTTAGTAGTTGTAGAACGTAAAGCGTATTGAATTAGATGTAAGAGTAAATGGTGTTGTTAGTTAGTAGTTGAAGAACGAAAAGAGTATTAAATTAGATGTAAGAGTAAATGGTGTTGTTAGTAAGTAGTTGTAGAACGTAAAGAGTATTGAATTAGATGTAAGAGGAAATGGTTTTGTTAGTTAGTAATTGTAGAACGTAAAGAGTATTGAATTAGATGTAAGAGCAAGTGGTGTTATTAGTTAGTATTGCAATTAGATTTTGAAAACCTTTCTTTTTGAGTGGAAAGGGATGGCTAATAGGGGATGGTGGAGGCCATTGAGCTCCCGAACCAAAGTGAGAGGGAGCTCAGCGTAGATTAGGTGTAATTATAGTTATAAGTTGATACAAGAATTAGTTGTTAGAGTAAATGGTGTTGAGCTAGTAGCTGTAATAAGTATTAGATGTTTGATTTAGATGTAGGAATAAATGGTGTGATTAGTATTTGTAGAACGTATAAGGTATTGAATTAGATTTAGGAGTAAATGGTGTTGTTAGTTAGTAGTTATAGAACGTAAAGCGTATTGAATTAGATGTAAGAGTAAATGGTGTTGTTAGTTAGTAGCTATAGAATGTAAAGCGTATTGAATTAGATGTAAGAGTAAATGGTGTTGTTAGTTAGTAGTTGTAGAACGTAAAGAGTATTGAATTAGATGTAAGAGTAAATGGTGTTGTTAGTAAGTAGTTGTAGAATGTAAAGCGTATTGAATTAGATGTAAGAGTAAATGGTGTTGTTAGTTAGTAGCTATAGGATGTAAAGCGTATTGAATTAGATGTAAGAGTAAATGGTGTTGTTAGTTAGTATTTGTAGAACGTAAAGAGTATTGAATTAGATGTAAGAGTAAATGGTGTTGTTAGTAAGTATTTGTAGAACGTATAAGGTATTGAATTAGATGTAAGAGTAAATGGTGTTGTTAGTTAGTAGTTGTAGAACGTAAAGAGTATTGAATTAGATGTAAGAGTAAATGGTGTTGTTAGTAAGTAGTTGTAGAACGAAAAGAGTATTGGATTAGATGTAAGAGTAAATGGTGTTGTTAGTAAGTAGTTGTATAACGTAAAGTGTATTGAATTAGATTAAGAGTAAATGGTGTTGTTAGTAAGTAGTTGTAGAACGAAAAGAGTATTGGATTAGATGTAAGAGTAAATGGTGTTGTAAGTAAGTAGTTGTAGAACGAAAAGTGTATTGAATTAGATGTAAGAGTAAATGGTGTTGTTAGTTAGTAGTTGTAGAATGTAAAGCGTATTGAATTAGATGTAAGAGTAAGTGGTGTTGTTAGTAAGTAGTCGTAAAACGTAAAGAGTATTGAATTAGATGTAAGAGTAAATGGTGTTGTTAGTAAGTAGTTGTAGAACGAAAAGAGTATTGGATTAGATGTAAGAGTAAATGGTGTTGTTAGTAAGTAGTCGTAAAACGTAAAGAGTATTGAATTAGATGTAAGAGTAAATGGTGTTGCTAGTTAGTAGCTATAGAATGTAAAGCGTATTGAATTAGATGTAAGAGTAAATGGTGTTGTTAGTTAGTAGTTGTAGAACGTAAAGAGTATTGAATTAGATGTAAGAGTAAATGGTGTTGTTAGTAAGTAGTTGTAGAATGTAGAGCGTATTGAATTAGATGTGAGAGTAAATGGTGTTGTTAGTTAGTAGTTGTAAAACGTAAAGAGTATTGAATTAGATGTAAGAGTAAATGGTGTTGTTAGTTAGTAGTTGTAAAACGTAAAGAGTATTGAATTAGATGTAAGAGTAAATGGTGTTGTTAGTAAGTAGTTGTAGAACGAAAAGAGTATTGGATTAGATGTAAGAGTAAATGGTGTTGTTAGTAAGTAGTTGTATAACGTAAAGTGTATTGAATTAGATTAAGAGTAAATGGTGTTGTTAGTAAGTAGTTGTAGAACGAAAAGAGTATTGGATTAGATGTAAGAGTAAATGGTGTTGTAAGTAAGTAGTTGTAGAACGAAAAGTGTATTGAATTAGATGTAAGAGTAAATGGTGTTGTTAGTTAGTAGTTGTAGAATGTAAAGCGTATTGAATTAGATGTAAGAGTAAGTGGTGTTGTTAGTAAGTAGTCGTAAAACGTAAAGAGTATTGAATTAGATGTAAGAGTAAATGGTGTTGTTAGTAAGTAGTTGTAGAACGAAAAGAGTATTGGATTAGATGTAAGAGTAAATGGTGTTGTTAGTAAGTAGTTGTAGAACGAAAAGTGTATTGAATTAGATTAAGAGTAAATGGTGTTGTTAGTTAGTAGTCGTAGAACGTAAAGCATATTGAATTAGATGTAAGAGTAAATGGTGTTGTTAGTTAGTAGTTGTAGAACGTAAAGAGTATTGAATTAGATGTAAGAGTAAATGGTGTTGTTAGTTAGTAGTTATAGAATGTAAAGCGTATTGAATTAGATGTAATAGTAAATGGTGTTGTTAGTAAGTAGTTGTAAAACGTAAAGAGTATTGAATTAGATGTAAGAGTAAATGGTGTTGTTAGTTAGTAGTTATAGAATGTAAAGCGTATTGAATTAGATGTAAGAGTAAATGGTGTTGTTAGTTAGTAGTTGCAGAACGTAAAGAGTATTGAATTAGATGTAAGAGTAAATGGTGTTGTTAGTAAGTAGTTGTAGAACGTAAAGAGTATTGAATTAGATGTAAGAGTAAATGGTATTGTTAGTTAGTAATTGTAGAACGTAAAGAGTATTGAATTAGATGTAAGAGCAAATGGTGTTATTTGTTAGTTAAGCAATTAGATTTTGAAAACCTTTCTTTTTGAGTGGAAAGGGGTGGCTAATAGGGGATGGTGGAGGCCATTGAGCTCCCGAACCAAAGTGAGAGGGAGCTCAGCGTAGATTAGGTGTAATTATAGTTATAAGTTGATACAAGAATTAGTTGTTAGAGTAAATGGTGTTGAGTTAGTAGCTGTAGTAAGTATTAGATGTTTGATTTAGATGTAGGAATAAATGGTGTGATTAGTAAGTATTTGTAGAACGTATAAGGTATTGAATTAGATTTAGGAGTAAATGGTGTTGTTAGTTAGTAGTTGTAGAACGTAAAGCGTATTGAATTAGATATAAGAGTAAATGGTGTTGTTAGTTAGTAGCTGTAGAATGTAAAGCGTATTGAATAAGATGTAAGTGTAAATGGTGTTGTTAGTTAGTAGTTCTAGAACGTAAAGAGTATTGAATTAGATGTAAGAGTAAATGGTGTGGTTAATAAGTAGTTGTAGAACGAAAAGAGTATTGGATTAGATCTAAGAGTAAATGGTGTTGTTAGTAAGTAATTGTAGAACGTAAAGAGTATTAAATTAGATGTAAGAGTAAATGGTGTTGTTAGTAAGTAGTTGTAGAACGTAAAGAGTATTGAATTAGATGTAAGAGTAAATGGTGTTGTTAGCAAGTAGTTGTAGAACGAAAAGTGTATTGAATTAGATTAAGAGTAAATGGTGTTGTTAGTAAGTAGTTGTAGAACGTAAAGTGTATTGAATTAGATTAAGAGTAAATGGTGTTGTTAGTAAGTAGTTGTAGAACGTAAAGTGTATTGAATTAGATTAAGAGTAAATGGTGTTGTTAGTTAGTAGTTGTAGAACTTAAAGCGTATTGAATTAGATGTAAGAGTAAATGGTGTTGTTAGTTAGTAGTTGTAGAACGTAAGGAGTATTGAATTAGATGTAAGAGTAAATGGTGTTGTTAGTAAGTAGTTGTAGAACGAAAAGAGTATTGGATTAGATGTAAGAGTAAATGGTGATGTTAGTAAGTAGTTGTAGAACGTAAAGTGTATTGAATTAGATTAAGAGTAAATGGTTTTGTTAGTTAGTAGTTGTAGAACGTAAAGACTATTGAATAAGATGTAAGAGTAAATGGTGTTATTAGTTAGTATAGCAATTAGATTTTGAAAACCTTTCTTTTTGAGTGGAAAGGGATGGCTAATAGGGGATGGTGGAGGCCATTGGGCTCCCGAACCAAAGTGAGAGGGAGCTCAGCGTAGATTAGGTGTAATTATAGTTATAAGTTGATACAAGAATTAGTTGTTAGAGTAAATGGTGTTGAGTTAGTAGCTATAGTAAGTTTTAGATGTTTGATTTAGATGTAGGAATAAATGGTGTGATTAGTAAGTATTTGTAGAACGTATAAGGTATTGAATTAGATTTAAGAGTAAATGGTGTTGTTAGTTAGTAGCTATAGAATGTAAAGCGTATTGAATTAGATGTAAGAGTAAATGGTGTTGTTAGTTAGTAGTTGTAGAACGTAAAGAGTATTGAATTAGATGTAAGAGTAAATGATGTTGTTAGTAAGTAGTTGTAGAACGAAAAGAGTATTGGATTAGATGTAAGAGTAAATGGTGTTGTTAGTAAGTAGTTGTAGAACGTAAAGAGTATTGAATTAGATGTAAGAGTAAATGGTCTTGTTAGTAAGTAGTTGTAGAACGTAAAGTGTATTAAATTAGATGTAAGAGTAAATGGTGTTGTTAGTAAGTAGTTGTAGAACGTAAAGAGTATTGAATTAGATTAAGAGTAAATGGTGTTGTTAGTTAGTAGTTGTAGAACGTAAAGCGTATTGAATTAGATGTAAGAGTAAATGGTGTTATTAGTTAGTATAGCAATTAGATTTTGAAAACCTTCCTTTTTGAGTGGAAAGGGATGGCTTATAGGGGATGGTGGAGGCCATTGAGCTCCCGAAGCAAAGTGAGAGGGAGCTCAGCGTAGATAAGGTGTAATTATAGTTATAAGTTGATACAAGAATTAGTTGTTAGAGTAAATGGTGTTGAGTTAGTAGTTGTAGTAAGTATTAGGTAACATATAAGGTATTGAATTATATGTAAGATTAAATTGTGTTGTTAGTTAGTAGTTGTAGATTGTATATGATATTGAATTAGATGTAAGAGTAGATGGTATTGTTAGTTAGTAATTGTGGAACGTAAAGAGTATTGGATTGCATGTAAGATTAAATGGTGTTGTAAGTTAGTAGTTGTAGATCGTATATGATATTGAATTAGATGTAAGAGTAGATGGTATTGTTAGTTAGTAATTGTGGAACGTAAAGAGTATTGAATTATATGTAAGAGCAAATGGTGTTATTAGTTAGTATAGCAATTAGATTTTGAAAACCTTTCTTTTTGAGTGGAAAGGGATGGCTAATAGGGGATGGTGGAGGCCATTGAGCTCCCGAACCAAAGTGAGAGGGAGCTCAGCGTAGATAAGTGTAATTATAGTTATAAGTTGATACAAGAATTAGTTGTTAGAGTAAATGGTGTTGAGTTAGTAGCTGTAGTAAGTATTAGATGTTTAATTTAGATGTAGGAATAAATGGCGTGATTAGTAAGTATTTGTAGAACGTATAAGGTATTGAATTAGATGTAAGCGTAAATGGTGTTGTTAGTTAGTAGTTGTAGAACGTAAAGAGTATTGAATTAGATGTAAGAGTAAATGGTGTTGTTAGTAAGTAGTTGTAGAACGAAAAGAGTATTGGATTAGATGTAAGAGTAAATGGTGTTGTTAGTAAGTAGTTGTAGAACGTAAAGAGTATTAAATTAGATGTAAGAGTGAATGGTGTTGTTAGTAAGTAGTTGTAGAACGTAAAGAGTATTGAATTAGATGTAAGAGTAAATGGTGTTGTTAGTAAGTAGTTGTCGAACGAAAAGAGTATTGGATTAGATGTAAGAGTAAATGGTGTTGTTAGTAAGTAGTTGTAGAACGTAAAGAGTATTAAATTAGATGTAAGAGTAAATGGTGTTGTTAGTTAGTAGTTGTAGAACGTAAAGAGTATTGAATTAGATGTAAGAGTAAATGGTGTTGTTAGTAAGTAGTTGTAGAACGAATAGAGTATTGGATTAGATGTAAGAGTAAATGGTGTTGTCAGTTAGTAGTTGTAGAACGTAAAGCGTATTGAATTAGATGTAAGAGTAAATGGTGTTGTTATTTAGTAGTTGTAGAACGTAAAGAGTATTGAATTAGATGTAAGAGTAAATGGTGTTGTTAGTTAGTAGTTGTAGAACGAAAAGAGTATTGGATTAGATGCAAGAGTAAATGGTGTCATAGTTTATAGTTGTAGATCGTTTATGATATTCAATTAGATGTAAGAGTAAATGGTGTTGTTAGTAAGTAGTTGTAGAACGTAAAGTGTATGAATTAGATTAAGAAGAAATGGTGTTGTTAGTAAGTAGTTGTAGAACGTAAAGTGTATTGAATTAGATTGAGAGTAAATGGTGTTGTTAGTTAGTAGTTGTAGAACGTAAAGCGTATTGAATTAGATGTAAGAGTAAATGGTGTTGTTAGTTAGTAGTTGAAGAACGAAAAGAGTATTAAATTAGATGTAAGAGTAAATGGTGTTGTTAGTAAGTAGTTGTAGAACGTTAAGAGTATTGAATTAGATGTAAGAGGAAATGGTTTTGTTAGTTAGTAATTGTAGAACGTAAAGAGTATTGAATTAGATGTAAGAGCAAATGGTGTTATTAGTTAGTATTGCAATTAGATTTTGAAAACCTTTCTTTTTGAGTGGAAAGGGATGGCTAATAGGGGATGGTGGAGGCCATTGGGCTCCCGAACCAAAGTGAGAGGGAGCTCAGCGTAGATTAGGTGTAATTATAGTTATAAGTTGATACAAGAATTAGTTGTTAGAGTAAATGGTGTTGAGTTAGTAGCTATAGTAAGTTTTAGATGTTTGATTTAGATGTAGGAATAAATGGTGTGATTAGTAAGTATTTGTAGAACGTATAAGGTATTGAATTAGATTTAAGAGTAAATGGTGTTGTTAGTTAGTAGCTATAGAACGTAAAGCGTATTGAATTAGATGTAAGAGTAAATGGTGTTGTTAGTTAGTAGCTATAGAATGTAAAGCGTATTGAATTAGATGTAAGAGTAAATGGTGTTGCTAGTTAGTAGTTGTAGAACGTAAAGAGTATTGAATTAGATGTAAGAGTAAATGGTGTTGTTAGTAAGTAGTTGTAGAATGTAAAGCGTATTGAATTAGATGTAAGAGTAAATGGTGTTGTTAGTTAGTAGCTATAGAATGTAAAGCGTATTGAATTAGATGTAAGAGTAAATGGTGTTGTTAGTTAGTAGTTGTAGAACGTAAAGAGTATTGAATTAGATGTAAGAGTAAATGGTGTTGTTAGTAAGTAGTTGTAGAATGTAGAGCGTATTGAATTAGATGTGAGAGTAAATGGTGTTGTTAGTTAGTAGTTGTAAAACGTAAAGAGTATTGAATTAGATGTAAGAGTAAATGGTGTTGTTAGTAAGTAGTTGTAGAACGAAAAGAGTATTGGATTAGATGTAAGAGTAAATGGTGTTGTTAGTAAGTAGTTGTATAACGTAAAGTGTATTGAATTTAATTAAGAGTAAATGGTGTTGTTAGTAAGTAGTTGTAGAACGAAAAGAGTATTGGATTAGATGTAATAGTAAATGGTGTTGTAAGTAAGTAGTTGTAGAACGAAAAGTGTATTGAATTAGATGTAAGAGTAAATGGTGTTGTTAGTTAGTAGTTGTAGAATGTAAAGCGTATTGAATTAGATGTAAGAGTAAGTGGTGTTGTTAGTAAGTAGTCGTAAAACGTAAAGAGTATTGAATTAGATGTAAGAGTAAATGGTGTTGTTAGTAAGTAGTTGTAGAACGAAAAGAGTATTGGATTAGATGTAAGAGTAAATGGTGTTGTTAGTAAGTAGTTGTAGAACGAAAAGTGTATTGAATTAGATTAAGAGTAAATGGTGTTGTTAGTTAGTAGTCGTAGAACGTAAAGCATATTGAATTAGATGTAAGAGTAAATGGTGTTGTTAGTTAGTAGTTGTAGAACGTAAAGAGTATTGAATTAGATGTAAGAGTAAATGGTGTTGTTAGTTAGTAGTTATAGAATGTAAAGCGTATTGAATTAGATGTAAGAGTAAATGGTGTTGTTAGTAAGTAGTTGTAAAACGTAAAGAGTATTGAATTAGATGTAAGAGTAAATGGTGTTGTTAGTTAGTAGTTATAGAATGTAAAGCGTATTGAATTAGATGTAAGAGTAAATGGTGTTGTTAGTTAGTAGTTGTAGAATGTAAAGAGTATTGAATTAGATGTAAGAGCAAATGGTGTTATTAGTTAGTTAAGCAATTAGATTTTGAAAACCTTTCTTTTTGAGTGGAAAGGGATGGCTAATAGGGGATGGTGGAGGCCATTGAGCTCCCGAACCAAAGTGAGAGGGAGCTCAGCGTAGATTAGGTGTAATTATAGTTATAAGTTGATACAAGAATTAGTTGTTAGAGTTAATGGTGTTGAGTTAGTAGCTGTAGTAAGTATTAGATGTTTGATTTAGATGTAGGAATAAATGGTGTGATTAGTAAGTATTTGTAGAACGTATAAGGTATTGAATTAGATTTAGGAGTAAATGGTGTTGTTAGTTAGTAGTTGTAGAACGTAAAGCGTATTGAATTAGATATAAGAGTAAATGGTGTTGTTAGTTAGTAGCTGTAGAATGTAAAGCGTATTGAATTAGATGTAAGTGTAAATGGTGTTGTTAGTTAGTAGTTCTAGAACGTAAAGAGTATTGAATTAGATGTAAGAGTAAATGGTGTGGTTAGTAAGTAGTTGTAGAACGAAAAGAGTATTGGATTAGATCTAAGAGTAAATGGTGTTGTTAGTAAGTAATTGTAGAACGTAAAGAGTATTAAATTAGATGTAAGAGTAAATGGTGTTGTTAGTAAGTAGTTGTAGAACGTAAAGAGTATTGAATTAGATGTAAGAGTAAATGGTGTTGTTAGCAAGTAGTTGTAGAACGAAAAGTGTATTGAATTAGATTAAGAGTAAATGGTGTTGTTAGTTAGTAGTTGTAGAACGTAAAGTGTATTGAATTAGATTAAGAGTAAATGGTGTTGTTAGTAAGTAGTTGTAGAAAGTAAAGTGTATTGAATTAGATTAAGAGTAAATGGTGTTGTTAGTTAGTAGTTGTAGAACTTAAAGCGTATTGAATTAGATGTAAGAGTAAATGGTGTTGTTAGTTAGTAGTTGTAGAACGTAAGGAGTATTGAATTAGATGTAAGAGTAAATGGTGTTGTTAGTAAGTATTTGTAGGACGAAAAGAGTATTGGATTAGATGTAAGAGTAAATGGTGATGTTAGTAAGTAGTTGTAGAACGTAAAGTGTATTGAATTAGATTAAGAGTAAATGGTTTTGTTAGTTAGTAGTTGTAGAACGTAAAGACTATTGAATAAGATGTAAGAGTAAATGGTGTTATTAGTTAGTATAGCAATTAGATTTTGAAAACCTTTCTTTTTGAGTGGAAAGGGATGGCTAATAGGGGATGGTGGAGGCCATTGAGCTCCCGAACCAAAGTGAGAGGGAGCTCAGCGTAGATAAGGTGTAATTATAGTTTTAAGTTGATACAAGAATTAGTTGTTAGAGTAAATGGTGTTGAGTTGGTAGCTGTAGTAAGTATTAGATGTTTGATTTAGATGAAGGAATAAATGGTGTGATTAGTAAGTATTTGTAGAACGTTTAAGGTATTGAATTAGATTTAAGAGTAAATGGTGTTGTTAGTAAGTAGTTGTAGAACGTAAAGTGTATTGAATTAGATTAAGAGTAAATGGTGTTGTTAGTAAGTAGTTGTAGAACGTAAAGTGTATTGAATTAGATTAAGAGTAAATGGTGTTGTTAGTTAGTAGTTGTGGAACGTAAAGCGTATTGAATTAGATGTAAGAGTAAATGGTGTTGTTATTTAGTAGTTGTAGAACGTAAAGAGTATTGAATTAGATGTAAGAGTAAATGGTGTTGTTAGTAAGTAGTTGTAGAACGAAAAGAGTATTGGATTAGATGTAAGAGTAAATGATGTTTTTAGTAAGTAGTTGTAGAACGTAAAGTGTATTGAATTAGATTTAGAGTAAATGGTGTTGTTAGTTAGTAGTTATAGAATGTAAAGCGTATTGAATTAGATGTAAGAGTAAATGGTGTTGTTAGTAAGTAGTTGTAGAACGAAAAGAGTATTGGATTAGATGTAAGAGTAAATGGTGTTGTTAGTAAGTAGTTGTATAACGTAAAGTGTATTGAATTAGATTAAGAGTAAATGGTGTTGTTAGTAAGTAGTTGTAGAACGAAAAGAGTATTGGATTAGATGTAAGAGTAAATGGTGTTGTAAGTTAGTAGTTGTAGAACGAAAAGTGTATTGAATTAGATGTAAGAGTAAATGGTGTTGTTAGTTAGTAGTTGTAGAATGTAAAGCGTATTGAATTAGATGTAAGAGTAAGTGGTGTTGTTAGTAAGTAGTCGTAAAACGTAAAGAGTATTGAATTAGATGTAAGAGTAAATGGTGTTGTTAGTAAGTAGTTGTAGAACGAAAAGAGTATTGGATTAGATGTAAGAGTAAATGGTGTTGTTAGTAAGTAGTTGTAGAACGAAAAGTGTATTGAATTAGATTAAGAGTAAATGGTGTTGTTAGTTAGTAGTCGTAGAACGTAAAGCATATTGAATTAGATGTAAGAGTAAATGGTGTTGTTAGTTAGTAGTTGTAGAACGTAAAGAGTATTGAATTAGATGTAAGAGTAAATGGTGTTGTTAGTTAGTAGTTATAGAATGTAAAGCGTATTGAATTAGATGTAAGAGTAAATGGTGTTGTTAGTAAGTAGTTGTAAAACGTAAAGAGTATTGGATTAGATGTAAGAGTAAATGGTGATGTTAGTAAGTAGTTGTAGAACGTAAAGTGTATTGAATTAGATTAAGAGTAAATGGTTTTGTTAGTTAGTAGTTGTAGAACGTAAAGACTATTGAATAAGATGTAAGAGTAAATGGTGTTATTAGTTAGTATAGCAATTAGATTTTGAAAACCTTTCTTTTTGAGTGGAAAGGGATGGCTAATAGGGGATGGTGGAGGCCATTGAGCTCCCGAACCAAAGTGAGAGGGAGCTCAGCGTAGATAAGGTGTAATTATAGTTATAAGTTGATACAAGAATTAGTTGTTAGAGTAAATGGTGTTGAGTTGGTAGCTGTAGTAAGTATTAGATGTTTGATTTAGATGAAGGAATAAATGGTGTGATTAGTAAGTATTTGTAGAACGTTTAAGGTATTGAATTAGATTTAAGAGTAAATGGTGTTGTTAGTAAGTAGTTGTAGAACGTAAAGTGTATTGAATTAGATTAAGAGTAAATGGTGTTGTTAGTAAGTAGTTGTAGAACGTAAAGTGTATTGAATTAGATTAAGAGTAAATGGTGTTGTTAGTTAGTAGTTGTGGAACGTAAAGCGTATTGAATTAGATGTAAGAGTAAATGGTGTTGTTATTTAGTAGTTGTAGAACGTAAAGAGTATTGAATTAGATGTAAGAGTAAATGGTGTTGTTAGTAAGTAGTTGTAGAACGAAAAGAGTATTGGATTAGATGTAAGAGTAAATGATGTTTTTAGTAAGTAGTTGTAGAACCTAAAGTGTATTGAATTAGATTAAGAGTAAATGGTGTTGTTAGTTAGTAGTTATAGAATGTAAAGCGTATTGAATTAGATGTAAGAGTAAATGGTGTTGTTAGTTAGTAGTTGTAGAACGTAAAGTGGATTGAATTAGATTAAGAGTAAATGGTGTTGTTATTTAGTAGTTGTAGAACGTAAACGTATTGAATTAGATGTAAGAGTAAATGGTGTTGTTAGTTAGTAGTTGTAGAATGTAAAGCGTATTGAATTAGATGTAAGAGTAAATGGTGTTGTTAGTTAGTAGTTGTAAAACGTAAAGAGTATTGAATTAGATGTAAGAGTAAATTGTGTTGTTAGTAAGTAGTTGTAGAACGAAAAGAGTATTGGATTAGATGTAAGAGTAAATGGTGTTGTTAGTAAGTAGTTGTAGAACGTAAAGTGTATTGAATTAGATTAAGAGTAAATGGTGTTGTTAGTAAGTAGTTGTAGAACGTAAAGTGTATTGAATTAGATTAAGAGTAAATGGTGTTGTTAGTTAGTAGTTGTAGAACGTAAAGGGTATTGAATTAGATGTAAGAGTAAATGGTGTTGTTAGTTAGTAGTTATAGAATGTAAAGCGTATTGAATTAGATGTGAGAGTAAATGGTGTTGTTAGTTAGTAGTTGTAGACCGAAAAGAGTATTGGATTAGATGTAAGAGTAAATGGTGTTATTAGTTTATAGTTGTAGATCGTTTATGATATTCAATTAGATGTAAGAGTAAATGGTGTTGTTACTTAGTAGTTGTAGAACGTAAAGAGTATTGATTTAGATGTAAGAGTAAATGGTGTTGTTAGTAAGTAGTTGTAGAACGTTAAGAGTATTGAATTAGATGTAAGAGCAAATTGTGTTATTAGTTAGTATAGCAATTAGATTTTGAAAACCTTTCTTTTTGAGTGGAAAGGGATGGCTAATAGGGGATGGTGGAGGCCATTGAGCTCCCGAACCAAAGTGAGAGGGAGCTCAGCGTAGATTAGGTGTAATTATAGTTATAAGTTGATACAAGAATTAGTTGTTAGAGTAAATGGTGTTGAGTTAGTAGCTGTAGTAAGTATTAGATGTTTGATTTTGATGTAGGAATAAATGGTGTGATTAGTAAGTAGTTGTAGAACGAAAAGAGTATTGGATTAGATGTAAGAGTAAATGGTGTTGTTAGTAAGTAGTTGTAGAACGTAAAGAGTATTAAATTAGATGTAAGAGTAAATGGTGTTGTTAGTAAGTAGTTGTAGAACGTAAAGAGTATTGAATTAGATGTAAGAGTAAATGGTCTTGTTAGTAAGTAGTTGTAGAACGTAAAGTGTATTAAATTAGATGTAAGAGTAAATGGTGTTGTTAGTAAGTAGTTGTAGAACGTAAAGTGTATTGAATTAGATTAAGAGTAAATGGTGTTGTTAGTTAGTAGTTGTAGAACGTAAAGCGTATTGAATTAGATGTATGAGCAAATGGTGTTATTAGTTAGTATAGCAATTAGATTTTGAAAACCTTTCTTTTTGAGTGGAAAGGGATGGCTAATAGGGGATGGTGGAGGCCATTGAGCTCCCGAACCAAAGTGAGAGGGAGCTCAGCGTAGATTAGGTGTAATTATAGTTATAAGTTGATACAAGAATTAGTTGTTAGAGTAAATGGTGTTGAGTTAGTAGTTGTAGTAAGTATTAGGTAACATATAAGGTATTGAATTATATGTAAGATTAAATTGTGTTGTTAGTTAGTAGTTGTAGATTGTATATGATATTGAATTAGATGTAAGAGTAGATGGTATTGTTAGTTAGTAATTGTGGAACGTAAAGAGTATTGGATTGCATGTAAGATTAAATGGTGTTGTAAGTTAGTAGTTGTAGATCGTATATTATATTGAATTAGATGTAAGAGTAGATGGTATTGTTAGTTAGTAATTGTGGAACGTAAAGAGTATTGAATTATATGTAAGAGCAAATGGTGTTATTAGTTAGTATAGCAATTAGATTTTGAAAACCTTTCTTTTTGAGTGGAAAGGGATGGCTAATAGGGGATGGTGGAGGCCATTGAGCTCCCGAACCAAAGTAAGAGGGAGCTCAGCGTAGATAAGTGTAATTATAGTTATAAGTTGATACAAGAATTAGTTGTTAGAGTAAATGGTGTTGAGTTAGTAGCTATAGTAAGTATTAGATGTTTAATTTAGATGTAGGAATAAATGGCGTGATTAGTAAGTATTTGTAGAACGTATAAGGTATTGAATTAGATGTAAGAGTAAATGGTGTTGTTAGTTAGTAGTTGTAGAACGTAAAGAGTATTGAATTAGATGTAAGAGTAAATGGTGTTGTTAGTAAGTAGTTGTAGAACGAAAAGAGTATTGGATTAGATGTAAGAGTAAATGGTGTTGTTAGTAAGTAGTTGTAGAACGTAAAGAGTATTAAATTAGATGTAAGAGTGAATGGTGTTGTTAGTAAGTAGTTGTAGAACGTAAAGAGTATTGAATTAGATGTAAGAGTAAATGGTGTTGTTAGTAAGTAGTTGTCGAACGAAAAGAGTATTGGATTAGATGTAAGATAAAATGGTGTTGTTAGTAAGTAGTTGTAGAACGTAAAGAGTATTAAATTAGATGTAAGAGTAAATGGTGTTGTTAGTTAGTAGTTGTAGAACGTAAAGAGTATTGAATTAGATGTAAGAGTAAATGGTGTTGTTAGTAAGTAGTTGTAGAACGAATAGAGTATTGGATTAGATGTAAGAGTAAATGGTGTTGTCAGTTAGTAGTTGTAGAACGTAAAGCGTATTGAATTAGATGTAAGAGTAAATGGTGTTGTTATTTAGTAGTTGTAGAACGTAAAGAGTATTGAATTAGATGTAAGAGTAAATGGTGTTGTTAGTTAGTAGTTGTAGAACGAAAAGAGTATTGAATTAGATGTAATAGTAAATGGTGTTGTTAGTAAGTAGTTGTAAAACGTAAAGAGTATTGAATTAGATGTAAGAGTAAATGGTGTTGTTAGTTAGTAGTTATAGAATGTAAAGCGTATTGAATTAGATGTAAGAGTAAATGGTGTTGTTAGTTAGTAGTTGCAGAACGTAAAGAGTATTGAATTAGATGTAAGAGTAAATGGTGTTGTTAGTAAGTAGTTGTAGAACGTAAAGAGTATTGAATTAGATGTAAGAGTAAATGGTATTGTTAGTTAGTAATTGTAGAACGTAAAGAGTATTGAATTAGATGTAAGAGCAAATGGTGTTATTTGTTAGTTAAGCAATTAGATTTTGAAAACCTTTCTTTTTGAGTGGAAAGGGGTGGCTAATAGGGGATGGTGGAGGCCATTGAGCTCCCGAACCAAAGTGAGAGGGAGCTCAGCGTAGATTAGGTGTAATTATAGTTATAAGTTGATACAAGAATTAGTTGTTAGAGTAAATGGTGTTGAGTTAGTAGCTGTAGTAAGTATTAGATGTTTGATTTAGATGTAGGAATAAATGGTGTGATTAGTAAGTATTTGTAGAACGTATAAGGTATTGAATTAGATTTAGGAGTAAATGGTGTTGTTAGTTAGTAGTTGTAGAACGTAAAGCGTATTGAATTAGATATAAGAGTAAATGGTGTTGTTAGTTAGTAGCTGTAGAATGTAAAGCGTATTGAATTAGATGTAAGTGTAAATGGTGTTGTTAGTTAGTAGTTCTAGAACGTAAAGAGTATTGAATTAGATGTAAGAGTAAATGGTGTGGTTAGTAAGTAGTTGTAGAACGAAAAGAGTATTGGATTAGATCTAAGAGTAAATGGTGTTGTTAGTAAGTAATTGTAGAACGTAAAGAGTATTAAATTAGATGTAAGAGTAAATGGTGTTGTTAGTAAGTAGTTGTAGAACGTAAAGAGTATTGAATTAGATGTAAGAGTAAATGGTGTTGTTAGCAAGTAGTTGTAGAACGAAAAGTGTATTGAATTAGATTAAGAGTAAATGGTGTTGTTAGTAAGTAGTTGTAGAACGTAAAGTGTATTGAATTAGATTAAGAGTAAATGGTGTTGTTAGTAAGTAGTTGTAGAAAGTAAAGTGTATTGAATTAGATTAAGAGTAAATGGTGTTGTTAGTTAGTAGTTGTAGAACTTAAAGCGTATTGAATTAGATGTAAGAGTAAATGGTGTTGTTAGTTAGTAGTTGTAGAACGTAAGGAGTATTGAATTAGATGTAAGAGTAAATGGTGTTGTTAGTAAGTATTTGTAGGACGAAAAGAGTATTGGATTAGATGTAAGAGTAAATGGTGATGTTAGTAAGTAGTTGTAGAACGTAAAGTGTATTGAATTAGATTAAGAGTAAATGGTGTTGTTAGTTAGTAGCTATAGAATGTAAAGCGTATTGAATTAGATGTAAGAGTAAATGGTGTTGTTAGTTAGTAGTTGTAGAACGTAAAGAGTATTGAATTAGATGTAAGAGTAAATGATGTTGTTAGTAAGTAGTTGTAGAACGAAAAGAGTATTGGATTAGATGTAAGAGTAAATGGTGTTGTTAGTAAGTAGTTGTAGAACGTAAAGAGTATTGAATTAGATGTAAGAGTAAATGGTCTTGTTAGTAAGTAGTTGTAGAACGTAAAGTGTATTAAATTAGATGTAAGAGTAAATGGTGTTGTTAGTAAGTAGTTGTAGAACGTAAAGAGTATTGAATTAGATTAAGAGTAAATGGTGTTGTTAGTTAGTAGTTGTAGAACGTAAAGCGTATTGAATTAGATGTATGAGCAAATGGTGTTATTAGTTAGTATAGCAATTAGATTTTGAAAACCTTCCTTTTTGAGTGGAAAGGGATGGCTTATAGGGGATGGTGGAGGCCATTGAGCTCCCGAAGCAAAGTGAGAGGGAGCTCAGCGTAGATTAGGTGTAATTATAGTTATAAGTTGATACAAGAATTAGTTGTTAGAGTAAATGGTGTTGAGTTAGTAGTTGTAGTAAGTATTAGGTAACATATAAGGTATTGAATTATATGTAAGATTAAATTGTGTTGTTAGTTAGTAGTTGTAGATTGTATATGATATTGAATTAGATGTAAGAGTAGATGGTATTGTTAGTTAGTAATTGTGGAACGTAAAGAGTATTGGATTGCATGTAAGATTAAATGGTGTTGTAAGTTAGTAGTTGTAGATCGTATATGATATTGAATTAGATGTAAGAGTAGATGGTATTGTTAGTTAGTAATTGTGGAACGTAAAGAGTATTGAATTATATGTAAGAGCAAATGGTGTTATTAGTTAGTATAGCAATTAGATTTTGAAAACCTTTCTTTTTGAGTGGAAAGGGATGGCTAATAGGGGATGGTGGAGGCCATTGAGCTCCCGAACCAAAGTGAGAGGGAGCTCAGCGTAGATAAGTGTAATTATAGTTATAAGTTGATACAAGAATTAGTTGTTAGAGTAAATGGTGTTGAGTTAGTAGCTGTAGTAAGTATTAGATGTTTAATTTAGATGTAGGAATAAATGGCGTGATTAGTAAGTATTTGTAGAACGTATAAGGTATTGAATTAGATGTAAGAGTAAATGGTGTTGTTAGTTAGTAGTTGTAGAACGTAAAGAGTATTGAATTAGATGTAAGAGTAAATGGTGTTGTTAGTAAGTAGTTGTAGAACGAAAAGAGTATTGGATTAGATGTAAGAGTAAATGGTGTTGTTAGTAAGTAGTTGTAGAACGTAAAGAGTATTAAATTAGATGTAAGAGTGAATGGTGTTGTTAGTAAGTAGTTGTAGAACGTAAAGAGTATTGAATTAGATGTAAGAGTAAATGGTGTTGTTAGTAAGTAGTTGTCGAACGAAAAGAGTATTGGATGAGATGTAAGAGTAAATGGTGTTGTTAGTAAGTAGTTGTAGAACGTAAAGAGTATTAAATTAGATGTAAGAGTAAATGGTGTTGTTAGTTAGTAGTTGTAGAACGTAAAGAGTATTGAATTAGATGTAAGAGTAAATGGTGTTGTTAGTAAGTAGTTGTAGAACGAATAGAGTATTGGATTAGATGTAAGAGTAAATGGTGTTGTCAGTTAGTAGTTGTAGAACGTAAAGCGTATTGAATTAGATGTAAGAGTAAATGGTGTTGTTATTTAGTAGTTGTAGAACGTAAAGAGTATTGAATTAGATGTAAGAGTAAATGGTGTTGTTAGTTAGTAGTTGTAGAACGAAAAGAGTATTGGATTAGATGTAAGAGTAAATGGTGTTATTAGTTTATAGTTGTAGATCGTTTATGATATTCAATTAGATGTAAGAGTAAATGGTGTTGTTAGTAAGTAGTTGTAGAACGTAAAGTGTATGAATTAGATTAAGAAGAAATGGTGTTGTTAGTAAGTAGTTGTAGAACGTAAAGTGTATTGAATTAGATTGAGAGTAAATGGTGTTGTTAGTTAGTAGTTGTAGAACGTAAAGCGTATTGAATTAGATGTAAGAGTAAATGGTGTTGTTAGTTAGTAGTTGAAGAACGAAAAGAGTATTAAATTAGATGTAAGAGTAAATGGTGTTGTTAGTAAGTAGTTGTAGAACGTTAAGAGTATTGAATTAGATGTAAGAGGAAATGGTTTTGTTAGTTAGTAATTGTAGAACGTAAAGAGTATTGAATTAGATGTAAGAGCAAATGGTGTTATTAGTTAGTATTGCAATTAGATTTTGAAAACCTTTCTTTTTGAGTGGAAAGGGATGGCTAATAGGGGATGGTGGAGGCCATTGGGCTCCCGAACCAAAGTGAGAGGGAGCTCAGCGTAGATTAGGTGTAATTATAGTTATAAGTTGATACAAGAATTAGTTGTTAGAGTAAATGGTGTTGAGTTAGTAGCTATAGTAAGTTTTAGATGTTTGATTTAGATGTAGGAATAAATGGTGTGATTAGTAAGTATTTGTAGAACGTATAAGGTATTGAATTAGATTTAAGAGTAAATGGTGTTGTTAGTTAGTAGCTATAGAATGTAAAGCGTATTGAATTAGATGTAAGAGTAAATGGTGTTGTTAGTTAGTAGTTGTAGAACGTAAAGAGTATTGAATTAGATGTAAGAGTAAATGATGTTGTTAGTAAGTAGTTGTAGAACGAAAAGAGTATTGGATTAGATGTAAGAGTAAATGGTGTTGTTAGTAAGTAGTTGTAGAACGTAAAGAGTATTGAATTAGATGTAAGAGTAAATGGTCTTGTTAGTAAGTAGTTGTAGAACGTAAAGTGTATTAAATTAGATGTAAGAGTAAATGGTGTTGTTAGTAAGTAGTTGTAGAACGTAAAGAGTATTGAATTAGATTAAGAGTAAATGGTGTTGTTAGTTAGTAGTTGTAGAACGTAAAGCGTATTGAATTAGATGTATGAGCAAATGGTGTTATTAGTTAGTATAGCAATTAGATTTTGAAAACCTTCCTTTTTGAGTGGAAAGGGATGGCTTATAGGGGATGGTGGAGGCCATTGAGCTCCCGAAGCAAAGTGAGAGGGAGCTCAGCGTAGATAAGGTGTAATTATAGTTATAAGTTGATACAAGAATTAGTTGTTAGAGTAAATGGTGTTGAGTTAGTAGTTGTAGTAAGTATTAGGTAACATATAAGGTATTGAATTATATGTAAGATTAAATTGTGTTGTTAGTTAGTAGTTGTAGATTGTATATGATATTGAATTAGATGTAAGAGTAGATGGTATTGTTAGTTAGTAATTGTGGAACGTAAAGAGTATTGGATTGCATGTAAGATTAAATGGTGTTGTAAGTTAGTAGTTGTAGATCGTATATGATATTGAATTAGATGTAAGAGTAGATGGTATTGTTAGTTAGTAATTGTGGAACGTAAAGAGTATTGAATTATATGTAAGAGCAAATGGTGTTATTAGTTAGTATAGCAATTAGATTTTGAAAACCTTTCTTTTTGAGTGGAAAGGGATGGCTAATAGGGGATGGTGGAGGCCATTGAGCTCCCGAACCAAAGTGAGAGGGAGCTCAGCGTAGATAAGTGTAATTATAGTTATAAGTTGATACAAGAATTAGTTGTTAGAGTAAATGGTGTTGAGTTAGTAGCTGTAGTAAGTATTAGATGTTTAATTTAGATGTAGGAATAAATGGCGTGATTAGTAAGTATTTGTAGAACGTATAAGGTATTGAATTAGATGTAAGAGTAAATGGTGTTGTTAGTTAGTAGTTGTAGAACGTAAAGAGTATTGGATTAGATGTAAGAGTAAATGGTGTTGTTAGTAAGTAGTTGTAGAACGTAAAGAGTATTAAATTAGATGTAAGAGTAAATGGTGTTGTTAGTTAGTAGTTGTAGAACGTAAAGAGTATTGAATTAGATGTAAGAGTAAATGGTGTTGTTAGTAAGTAGTTGTAGAACGAATAGAGTATTGGATTAGATGTAAGAGTAAATGGTGTTGTCAGTTAGTAGTTGTAGAACGTAAAGCGTATTGAATTAGATGTAAGAGTAAATGGTGTTGTTATTTAGTAGTTGTAGAACGTAAAGAGTATTGAATTAGATGTAAGAGTAAATGGTGTTGTTAGTTAGTAGTTGTAGAACGAAAAGAGTATTGGATTAGATGCAAGAGTAAATGGTGTCATAGTTTATAGTTGTAGATCGTTTATGATATTCAATTAGATGTAAGAGTAAATGGTGTTGTTAGTAAGTAGTTGTAGAACGTAAAGTGTATGAATTAGATTAAGAAGAAATGGTGTTGTTAGTAAGTAGTTGTAGAACGTAAAGTGTATTGAATTAGATTGAGAGTAAATGGTGTTGTTAGTTAGTAGTTGTAGAACGTAAAGCGTATTGAATTAGATGTAAGAGTAAATGGTGTTGTTAGTTAGTAGTTGAAGAACGAAAAGAGTATTAAATTAGATGTAAGAGTAAATGGTGTTGTTAGTAAGTAGTTGTAGAACGTTAAGAGTATTGAATTAGATGTAAGAGGAAATGGTTTTGTTAGTTAGTAATTGTAGAACGTAAAGAGTATTGAATTAGATGTAAGAGCAAATGGTGTTATTAGTTAGTATTGCAATTAGATTTTGAAAACCTTTCTTTTTGAGTGGAAAGGGATGGCTAATAGGGGATGGTGGAGGCCATTGGGCTCCCGAACCAAAGTGAGAGGGAGCTCAGCGTAGATTAGGTGTAATTATAGTTATAAGTTGATACAAGAATTAGTTGTTAGAGTAAATGGTGTTGAGTTAGTAGCTATAGTAAGTTTTAGATGTTTGATTTAGATGTAGGAATAAATGGTGTGATTAGTAAGTATTTGTAGAACGTATAAGGTATTGAATTAGATTTAAGAGTAAATGGTGTTGTTAGTTAGTAGCTATAGAACGTAAAGCGTATTGAATTAGATGTAAGAGTAAATGGTGTTGTTAGTTAGTAGCTATAGAATGTAAAGCGTATTGAATTAGATGTAAGAGTAAATGGTGTTGCTAGTTAGTAGTTGTAGAACGTAAAGAGTATTGAATTAGATGTAAGAGTAAATGGTGTTGTTAGTAAGTAGTTGTAGAATGTAAAGCGTATTGAATTAGATGTAAGAGTAAATGGTGTTGTTAGTTAGTAGCTATAGAATGTAAAGCGTATTGAATTAGATGTAAGAGTAAATGGTGTTGTTAGTTAGTAGTTGTAGAACGTAAAGAGTATTGAATTAGATGTAAGAGTAAATGGTGTTGTTAGTAAGTAGTTGTAGAATGTAGAGCGTATTGAATTAGATGTGAGAGTAAATGGTGTTGTTAGTTAGTAGTTGTAAAACGTAAAGAGTATTGAATTAGATGTAAGAGTAAATGGTGTTGTTAGTAAGTAGTTGTAGAACGAAAAGAGTATTGGATTAGATGTAAGAGTAAATGGTGTTGTTAGTAAGTAGTTGTATAACGTAAAGTGTATTGAATTAGATTAAGAGTAAATGGTGTTGTTAGTAAGTAGTTGTAGAACGAAAAGAGTATTGGATTAGATGTAATAGTAAATGGTGTTGTAAGTAAGTAGTTGTAGAACGAAAAGTGTATTGAATTAGATGTAAGAGTAAATGGTGTTGTTAGTTAGTAGTTGTAGAATGTAAAGCGTATTGAATTAGATGTAAGAGTAAGTGGTGTTGTTAGTAAGTAGTCGTAAAACGTAAAGAGTATTGAATTAGATGTAAGAGTAAATGGTGTTGTTAGTAAGTAGTTGTAGAACGAAAAGAGTATTGGATTAGATGTAAGAGTAAATGGTGTTGTTAGTAAGTAGTTGTAGAACGAAAAGTGTATTGAATTAGATTAAGAGTAAATGGTGTTGTTAGTTAGTAGTCGTAGAACGTAAAGCATATTGAATTAGATGTAAGAGTAAATGGTGTTGTTAGTTAGTAGTTGTAGAACGTAAAGAGTATTGAATTAGATGTAAGAGTAAATGGTGTTGTTAGTTAGTAGTTATAGAATGTAAAGCGTATTGAATTAGATGTAAGAGTAAATGGTGTTGTTAGTAAGTACTTGTAAAACGTAAAGAGTATTGAATTAGATGTAAGAGTAAATGGTGTTGTTAGTTAGTAGTTATAGAATGTAAAGCGTATTGAATTAGATGTAAGAGTAAATGGTGTTGTTAGTTAGTAGTTGTAGAATGTAAAGAGTATTGAATTAGATGTAAGAGCAAATGGTGTTATTAGTTAGTTAAGCAATTAGATTTTGAAAACCTTTCTTTTTGAGTGGAAAGGGATGGCTAATAGGGGATGGTGGAGGCCATTGAGCTCCCGAACCAAAGTGAGAGGGAGCTCAGCGTAGATTAGGTGTAATTATAGTTATAAGTTGATACAAGAATTAGTTGTTAGAGTTAATGGTGTTGAGTTAGTAGCTGTAGTAAGTATTAGATGTTTGATTTAGATGTAGGAATAAATGGTGTGATTAGTAAGTATTTGTAGAACGTATAAGGTATTGAATTAGATTTAGGAGTAAATGGTGTTGTTAGTTAGTAGTTGTAGAACGTAAAGCGTATTGAATTAGATATAAGAGTAAATGGTGTTGTTAGTTAGTAGCTGTAGAATGTAAAGCGTATTGAATTAGATGTAAGTGTAAATGGTGTTGTTAGTTAGTAGTTCTAGAACGTAAAGAGTATTGAATTAGATGTAAGAGTAAATGGTGTGGTTAGTAAGTAGTTGTAGAACGAAAAGAGTATTGGATTAGATCTAAGAGTAAATGGTGTTGTTAGTAAGTAATTGTAGAACGTAAAGAGTATTAAATTAGATGTAAGAGTAAATGGTGTTGTTAGTAAGTAGTTGTAGAACGTAAAGAGTATTGAATTAGATGTAAGAGTAAATGGTGTTGTTAGCAAGTAGTTGTAGAACGAAAAGTGTATTGAATTAGATTAAGAGTAAATGGTGTTGTTAGTTAGTAGTTGTAGAACGTAAAGTGTATTGAATTAGATTAATAGTAAATGGTGTTGTTAGTAAGTAGTTGTAGAAAGTAAAGTGTATTGAATTAGATTAAGAGTAAATGGTGTTGTTAGTTAGTAGTTGTAGAACTTAAAGCGTATTGAATTAGATGTAAGAGTAAATGGTGTTGTTAGTTAGTAGTTGTAGAACGTAAGGAGTATTGAATTAGATGTAAGAGTAAATGGTGTTGTTAGTAAGTATTTGTAGGACGAAAAGAGTATTGGATTAGATGTAAGAGTAAATGGTGATGTTAGTAAGTAGTTGTAGAACGTAAAGTGTATTGAATTAGATTAAGAGTAAATGGTTTTGTTAGTTAGTAGTTGTAGAACGTAAAGACTATTGAATAAGATGTAAGAGTAAATGGTGTTATTAGTTAGTATAGCAATTAGATTTTGAAAACCTTTCTTTTTGAGTGGAAAGGGATGGCTAATAGGGGATGGTGGAGGCCATTGAGCTCCCGAACCAAAGTGAGAGGGAGCTCAGCGTAGATAAGGTGTAATTATAGTTTTAAGTTGATACAAGAATTAGTTGTTAGAGTAAATGGTGTTGAGTTGGTAGCTGTAGTAAGTATTAGATGTTTGATTTAGATGAAGGAATAAATGGTGTGATTAGTAAGTATTTGTAGAACGTTTAAGGTATTGAATTAGATTTAAGAGTAAATGGTGTTGTTAGTAAGTAGTTGTAGAACGTAAAGTGTATTGAATTAGATTAAGAGTAAATGGTGTTGTTAGTAAGTAGTTGTAGAACGTAAAGTGTATTGAATTAGATTAAGAGTAAATGGTGTTGTTAGTTAGTAGTTGTGGAACGTAAAGCGTATTGAATTAGATGTAAGAGTAAATGGTGTTGTTATTTAGTAGTTGCAGAACGTAAAGAGTATTGAATTAGATGTAAGAGTAAATGGTGTTGTTAGTAAGTAGTTGTAGAACGAAAAGAGTATTGGATTAGATGTAAGAGTAAATGATGTTTTTAGTAAGTAGTTGTAGAACGTAAAGTGTATTGAATTAGATTTAGAGTAAATGGTGTTGTTAGTTAGTAGTTATAGAATGTAAAGCGTATTGAATTAGATGTAAGAGTAAATGGTGTTGTTAGTTAGTAGTTGTAGAACGTAAAGTGGATTGAATTAGATTAAGAGTAAATGGTGTTGTTATTTAGTAGTTGTAGAACGTAAACGTATTGAATTAGATGTAAGAGTAAATGGTGTTGTTAGTTAGTAGTTGTAGAATGTAAAGCGTATTGAATTAGATGTAAGAGTAAATGGTGTTGTTAGTTAGTAGTTGTAAAACGTAAAGAGTATTGAATTAGATGTAAGAGTAAATTGTGTTGTTAGTAAGTAGTTGTAGAACGAAAAGAGTATTGGATTAGATGTAAGAGTAAATGGTGTTGTTAGTAAGTAGTTGTAGAACGTAAAGTGTATTGAATTAGATTAAGAGTAAATGGTGTTGTTAGTAAGTAGTTGTAGAACGTAAAGTGTATTGAATTAGATTAAGAGTAAATGGTGTTGTTAGTTAGTAGTTGTAGAACGTAAAGGGTATTGAATTAGATGTAAGAGTAAATGGTGTTGTTAGTTAGTAGTTATAGAATGTAAAGCGTATTGAATTAGATGTGAGAGTAAATGGTGTTGTTAGTTAGTAGTTGTAGACCGAAAAGAGTATTGGATTAGATGTAAGAGTAAATGGTGTTATTAGTTTATAGTTGTAGATCGTTTATGATATTCAATTAGATGTAAGAGTAAATGGTGTTGTTAGTTAGTAGTTGTAGAACGTAAAGAGTATTGATTTAGATGTAAGAGTAAATGGTGTTGTTAGTAAGTAGTTGTAGAACGTAAAGAGTATTGAATTAGATGTAAGAGTAAATGGTGTTGTTAGTAAGTAGTTGTAGAATGTAAAGCGTATTGAATTAGATGTAAGAGTAAATGGTGTTGTTAGTTAGTAGCTATAGAATGTAAAGCGTATTGAATTAGATGTAAGAGTAAATGGTGTTGTTAGTTAGTAGTTGTAGAACGTAAAGAGTATTGAATTAGATGTAAGAGTAAATGGTGTTGTTAGTAAGTAGTTGTAGAATGTAGAGCGTATTGAATTAGATGTGAGAGTAAATGGTGTTGTTAGTTAGTAGTTGTAAAACGTAAAGAGTATTGAATTAGATGTAAGAGTAAATGGTGTTGTTAGTAAGTAGTTGTAGAACGAAAAGAGTATTGGATTAGATGTAAGAGTAAATGGTGTTGTTAGTAAGTAGTTGTATAACGTAAAGTGTATTGAATTAGATTAAGAGTAAATGGTGTTGTTAGTAAGTAGTTGTAGAACGAAAAGAGTATTGGATTAGATGTAAGAGTAAATGGTGTTGTAAGTAAGTAGTTGTAGAACGAAAAGTGTATTGAATTAGATGTAAGAGTAAATGGTGTTGTTAGTTAGTAGTTGTAGAATGTAAAGCGTATTGAATTAGATGTAAGAGTAAGTGGTGTTGTTAGTAAGTAGTCGTAAAACGTAAAGAGTATTGAATTAGATGTAAGAGTAAATGGTATTGTTAGTAAGTAATTGTAGAACGTAAAGAGTATTGAATTAGATGTAAGAGCAAATGGTGTTATTAGTTAGTATAGCAATTAGATTTTGAAAACCTTTCTTTTTGAGTGGAAAGGGATGGCTAATAGGGGATGGTGGAGGCCATTGAGCTCCCGAACCAAAGTGAGAGGGAGCTCAGCGTAGATTAGGAGTAATTATAGTTATAAGTTGATACAAGAATTAGTTGTTAGAGTAAATGGTTTTGAGTTAGTAGCTGTAGTAAGTATTAGATGTTTGATATAGATGTAGGAATAAATGGTGTGATTAGTATTTGTAGAACGTATAAGGTATTGAATTAGATTTAGGAGTAAATGGTGTTGTTAGTTAGTAGTTGTAGAACGTAAAGCGTTTTGAATTAGATGTAAGAGTAAATGATGTTGTTAGTTAGTAGCTATAGAATGTAAAGCGTATTGAATTAGATGTAAGAGTAAATGGTGTTGTTAGTAAGTAGTTGTAGAACGTAAAGAGTATTGAATTAGATGTAAGAGTAAATGGTGTTGTTAGTAAGTAGTTGTAGAACGAAAAGAGTATTGGATTAGATGTAAGAGTAAATGGTGTTGTCAGTAAGTAGTTGTAGAATGTAAAGCGTATTGAATTAGATGTAAGAGTAAATGGTGTTGTTAGTTAGTAGTTATAGAATGTAAAGCGTATTGAATTAGATGTGAGAGTAAATGGTGTTGTTAGTTAGTAGTTGTAGAATGTAAAGCGTATTGAATTAGATGTAAGAGTAAATGGTGTTGTTAGTTAGTAGTTGTAAAACGTAAAGAGTATTGAATTAGATGTAAGAGTAAATTGTGTTGTTAGTAAGTAGTTGTAGAACGAAAAGAGTATTGGATTAGATGTAAGAGTAAATGGTGTTGTTAGTAAGTAGTTGTAGAACGTAAAGTGTATTGAATTAGATTAAGAGTAAATGGTGTTGTTAGTAAGTAGTTGTAGAACGTAAAGTGTATTGAATTAGATTAAGAGTAAATGGTGTTGTTAGTTAGTAGTTGTAGAACGTAAAGGGTATTGAATTAGATGTAAGAGTAAATGGTGTTGTTAGTTAGTAGTTATAGAATGTAAAGCGTATTGAATTAGATGTGAGAGTAAATGGTGTTGTTAGTTAGTAGTTGTAGACCGAAAAGAGTATTGGATTAGATGTAAGAGTAAATGGTGTTATTAGTTTATAGTTGTAGATCGTTTATGATATTCAATTAGATGTAAGAGTAAATGGTGTTGTTAGTTAGTAGTTGTAGAACGTAAAGAGTATTGATTTAGATGTAAGAGTAAATGGTGTTGTTAGTAAGTAGTTGTAGAACGTAAAGAGTATTGAATTAGATGTAAGAGTAAATGGTGTTGTTAGTAAGTAGTTGTAGAATGTAAAGCGTATTGAATTAGATGTAAGAGTAAATGGTGTTGTTAGTTAGTAGCTATAGAATGTAAAGCGTATTGAATTAGATGTAAGAGTAAATGGTGTTGTTAGTTAGTAGTTGTAGAACGTAAAGAGTATTGAATTAGATGTAAGAGTAAATGGTGTTGTTAGTAAGTAGTTGTAGAATGTAGAGCGTATTGAATTAGATGTGAGAGTAAATGGTGTTGTTAGTTAGTAGTTGTAAAACGTAAAGAGTATTGAATTAGATGTAAGAGTAAATGGTGTTGTTAGTAAGTAGTTGTAGAACGAAAAGAGTATTGGATTAGATGTAAGAGTAAATGGTGTTGTTAGTAAGTAGTTGTATAACGTAAAGTGTATTGAATTAGATTAAGAGTAAATGGTGTTGTTAGTAAGTAGTTGTAGAACGAAAAGAGTATTGCATTAGATGTAAGAGTAAATGGTGTTGTAAGTAAGTAGTTGTAGAACGAAAAGTGTATTGAATTAGATGTAAGAGTAAATGGTGTTGTTAGTTAGTAGTTGTAGAATGTAAAGCGTATTGAATTAGATGTAAGAGTAAGTGGTGTTGTTAGTAAGTAGTCGTAAAACGTAAAGAGTATTGAATTAGATGTAAGAGTAAATGGTATTGTTAGTAAGTAATTGTAGAACGTAAAGAGTATTGAATTAGATGTAAGAGCAAATGGTGTTATTAGTTAGTATAGCAATTAGATTTTGAAAACCTTTCTTTTTGAGTGGAAAGGGATGGCTAATAGGGGATGGTGGAGGCCATTGAGCTCCCGAACCAAAGTGAGAGGGAGCTCAGCGTAGATTAGGAGTAATTATAGTTATAAGTTGATACAAGAATTAGTTGTTAGAGTAAATGGTTTTGAGTTAGTAGCTGTAGTAAGTATTAGATGTTTGATATAGATGTAGGAATAAATGGTGTGATTAGTATTTGTAGAACGTATAAGGTATTGAATTAGATTTAGGAGTAAATGGTGTTGTTAGTTAGTAGTTGTAGAACGTAAAGCGTTTTGAATTAGATGTAAGAGTAAATGATGTTGTTAGTTAGTAGCTATAGAATGTAAAGCGTATTGAATTAGATGTAAGAGTAAATGGTGTTGTTAGTAAGTAGTTGTAGAACGTAAAGAGTATTGAATTAGATGTAAGAGTAAATGGTGTTGTTAGTAAGTAGTTGTAGAACGAAAAGAGTATTGGATTAGATGTAAGAGTAAATGGTGTTGTCAGTAAGTAGTTGTAGAATGTAAAGCGTATTGAATTAGATGTAAGAGTAAATGGTGTTGTTAGTTAGTAGTTATAGAATGTAAAGCGTATTGAATTAGATGTGAGAGTAAATGGTGTTGTTAGTTAGTAGTTGAAGAACGTAAAGAGTATTGAATTAGATGTAAGAGTAAATGGTGTTGTTAGTTAGTAGTTGTAAAACGTAAAGAGTATTGAATTAGATGTAAGAGTAAATGGTGTTGTTAGTAAGTAGTTGTAGAACGAAAAGAGTATTGGATTAGATGTAAGAGTAAATGGTGTTGTTAGTAAGTAGTTGTAAAACGTAAAGTGTATTGAATTAGATTAAGAGTAAATGGTGTTGTTAGTAAATAGTTGTAGAACGTAAAGTGTATTGAATTAGATTAAGAGTAAATGGTGTTGTTATTTAGTAGTTGTAGAACGTAAAGCGTATTGAATTAGATGTAAGAGTAAATGGTGTTGTTAGTTAGTAGTTGTAGAATGTAAAGCGTATTGAATTAGATGTAAGAGTAAATGGTGTTGTTAGTAAGTAGTTGTAGAACGTAAAGTGTATTGAATTAGATTAAGAGTAAATGGTGTTGTTAGTAAGTAGTTGTAGAACGTAAAGTGTATTGAAATGGATTAAGAGTAAATGGTGTTGTTAGTTAGTAGTTGTAGAACGTAAAGCGTATTGAATTAGATGTAAGAGTAAATGGTGTTGTTAGTTAGTAGTTATAGAATGTAAAGCGTATTGAATTAGATGTGAGAGTAAATGGTGTTGTTAGTTAGTAGTTGAAGAACGTTAAGAGTATTGAATTAGATGTAAGAGTAAATGGTGTTGTTAGTTAGTAGTTATAGAATGTAAAGCGTATTGAATTAGATGTAAGAGTAAATGGTGTTGTTAGTAAGTAGTTGTAGAACGAAAAGAGTATTGGATTAGATGTAAGAGTAAATGGTGTTGTTAGTAAGTAGTCGTAAAACGTAAAGAGTATTGAATTAGATGTAAGAGTAAATGGTGTTGCTAGTTAGTAGCTATAGAATGTAAAGTGTATTGAATTAGATGTAAGAGTAAATGGTGTTGTTAGTTAGTAGTTGTAGAACGTAAAGAGTATTGAATTAGATGTAAGAGTAAATGGTGTTGTTAGTAAGTAGTTGTAGAATGTAGAGCGTATTGAATTAGATGTGAGAGTAAATGGTGTTGTTAGTTAGTAGTTGTAAAACGTAAAGAGTATTGAATTAGATGTAAGAGTAAATGGTGTTGTTAGTTAGTAGTTGTAAAACGAAAAGAGTATTGAATTAGATGTAAGAGTAAATGGTGTTGTTAGTAAGTAGTTGTAGAACGTAAAGAGTATTGAATTAGATGTAAGAGTAAATGGTGCTGTTAGTAAGTAGATGTAGAACGAAAAGAGTATTGGATTAGATGTAAGAGTAAATGGTGTTGTAAGTAAGTAGTTGTAGAACGTAAACAGTATTGAATTAGATGTAAGAGTAAATGGTATTGTTAGTAAGTAATTGTAGAACGTAAAGAGTATTGAATTAGATGTAAGAGCAAATGGTGTTATTAGTTAGTATAGCAATTAGATTTTGAAAACCTTTCTTTTTGAGTGGAAAGGGATGGCTAATAGGGGATGGTGGAGGCCATTGAGCTCCCGAACCAAAGTGAGAGGGAGCTCAGCGTAGATTAGGAGTAATTATAGTTATAAGTTGATACAAGAATTAGTTGTTAGAGTAAATGGTTTTGAGTTAGTAGCTGTAGTAAGTATTAGATGTTTGATATAGATGTAGGAATAAATGGTGTGATTAGTATTTGTAGAACGTATAAGGTATTGAATTAGATTTAGGAGTAAATGGTGTTGTTAGTTAGTAGTTGTAGAACGTAAAGCGTTTTGAATTAGATGTAAGAGTAAATGATGTTGTTAGTTAGTAGCTATAGAATGTAAAGCGTATTGAATTAGATGTAAGAGTAAATGGTGTTGTTAGTAAGTAGTTGTAGAACGTAAAGAGTATTGAATTAGATGTAAGAGTAAATGGTGTTGTTAGTAAGTAGTTGTAGAACGAAAAGAGTATTGGATTAGATGTAAGAGTAAATGGTGTTGTCAGTAAGTAGTTGTAGAATGTAAAGCGTATTGAATTAGATGTAAGAGTAAATGGTGTTGTTAGTTAGTAGTTATAGAATGTAAAGCGTATTGAATTAGATGTGAGAGTAAATGGTGTTGTTAGTTAGTAGTTGAAGAACGTAAAGAGTATTGAATTAGATGTAAGAGTAAATGGTGTTGTTAGTTAGTAGTTGTAAAACGTAAAGAGTATTGAATTAGATGTAAGAGTAAATGGTGTTGTTAGTAAGTAGTTGTAGAACGAAAAGAGTATTGGATTAGATGTAAGAGTAAATGGTGTTGTTAGTAAGTAGTTGTAAAACGTAAAGTGTATTGAATTAGATGAAGAGTAAATGGTGTTGTTAGTAAATAGTTGTAGAACGTAAAGTGTATTGAATTAGATTAAGAGTAAATGGTGTTGTTATTTAGTAGTTGTAGAACGTAAAGCGTATTGAATTAGATGTAAGAGTAAATGGTGTTGTTAGTTAGTAGTTGTAGAATGTAAAGCGTATTGAATTAGATGTAAGAGTAAATGGTGTTGTTAGTAAGTAGTTGTAGAACGTAAAGTGTATTGAATTAGATTAAGAGTAAATGGTGTTGTTAGTAAGTAGTTGTAGAACGTAAAGTGTATTGAAATGGATTAAGAGTAAATGGTGTTGTTAGTTAGTAGTTGTAGAACGTAAAGCGTATTGAATTAGATGTAAGAGTAAATGGTGTTGTTAGTTAGTAGTTATAGAATGTAAAGCGTATTGAATTAGATGTGAGAGTAAATGGTGTTGTTAGTTAGTAGTTGAAGAACGTTAAGAGTATTGAATTAGATGTAAGAGTAAATGGTGTTGTTAGTTAGTAGTTATAGAATGTAAAGCGTATTGAATTAGATGTAAGAGTAAATGGTGTTGTTAGTAAGTAGTTGTAGAACGAAAAGAGTATTGGATTAGATGTAAAAGTAAATGGTGTTGTTAGTTAGTAGTTGTAGAACGTAAAGCGTATTGAATTAGATGTAAGAGTAAATGGTGTTGTTAGTTAGTAGTTTTAGAACGAAAAAGTATTGGATTAGATGTAAGAGTAAATGGTGTTGTTAGTAAGTAGTTGTAGAACGTTAAGAGTATTAAATTAGATGTAAGAGTAAATGGTGTTGTTAGTAAGTAGTTGTAGAACGTAAAGAGTATTGAATTAGATGTATGAGCAAATGGTGTTATTAGTAAGTATAGCAATTAGATTTTGAAAACCTTTCTTTTTGAGTGGAAAGGGATGGCTAATAGGGGATGGTGGAGGCCATTGAGCTCCCGAACCAAAGTGAGAGGGAGCTCAGCGTAGATTAGGTGTAATTATAGTTATAAGTTCATACAAGAATTATTTGTTACAGTAAATGGTGTTGAGTTAGTAGCTGTAGCAAGTATTAGATGTTTGATTCAGATGTAGGAATAAATGGTGTGATTAGTAAGTATTTGTAGAACGTATAAGGTACTGAATTAGATTTAGGAGTAAATGGTGTTGTTAGTTAGTAGTTGTAGAACGTAAAGCGTATTGAATTAGATATAAGAGTAAATGGTGTTGTTAGTAAGAAGCTGTAGAATGTAAAGCGTATTGAATTAGATGTAAGAGTAAATGGTGTTGTTAGTTAGTAGTTGTAGAACGAAAAGAGTATTGGATTAGATGTAAGAGTAAATGGTATTGTTAGTAAGTAGTTGTAGAACGTAAAGAGTATTAAATTAGATGTAAGAGTAAATGGTGTTGTTAGTAAGTAGTTGTAGAACGTAAAGAGTATTGAATTAGATGTAAGAGTAAATGGTATTGTTAGTTAGTAATTGTAGAACGTAAAGAGTATTGAATTAGATGTAAGAGCAAATGGTGTTATTAGTTAGTATAGCAATTAGATTTTGAAAACCTTTCTTTTTGAGTGGAAAGGGATGGCTAATAGGGGATGGTGGAGGCCATTGAGCTCCCGAACCAAAGTGAGAGGGAGCTCAGCGTAGATTAGGTGTAATTATAGTTAAAAGTTGATACAAGAATTAGTTGTTAGAGTAAATGGTGTTGAGTTAGTAGCTGTAGTAAGTATTAGATGTTTGGTTTAGATGTAGGAATAAATGGTGTGATTAGTAAGTATTTGTAGAACGTATAAGGTACTGAATTAGATTTAGGAGTAAATGGTGTTGTTAGTTAGTAGTTGTAGAACGTAAAGCGTATTGAATTAGATGTAAGAGTAAATGGTGTTGTTAGTTAGTAGCTGTAGAATGTAAAGCGTATTGAATTAGATGTAAGAGTAAATGGTGTTGTTAGTTAGTAGTCGTAGAACGTAAAGAGTATTGAATTAGATGTAAGAGTAAATGGTGTTGTTAGTAAGTAGTTGTAGAACGTAAAGAGTATTGAATTAGATGTAAGAGTAAATGGTGTTGTTAGTAAGTAGTTGTAGAACGAAAAGAGTATTGGATTAGATTTAGTAGTAAATGGTGTTGTTAGTTAGTAGTTGTAGAACGTAAAACGTATTGAATTAGATGTAAGATCAAATGGTGTTGTTAGTTAGTAGTTGTAGAACGTAAAGCGTATTGAATTAGATGTAAAAGTAAATGGTGTTGTTAGTTAGTAGTTATAGAATGAAAAGCGTATTGAATTAGATGTAAGAGTAAATGGTGTTGTTAGTTAGTAGTTGTAGAACGTAAAGAGTATTGAATTAGATGTAAGAGTAAATGGTGTTGTTAGTAAGTAGTTGTAGAACGTAAAGAGTATTGAATTAGATGTAAGAGTAAACGGTATTGTTAGTTAGTAATTGCAGAACGTAAAGAGTATTGAATTAGATGTAAGAGCAAATGGTGTTATTAGTTAGTATAGCAATTAGATTTTGAAAACCTTTCTTTTTGAGTGGAAAGGGATGGCTAATAGGGGATGGTGGAGGCCATTGAGCTCCCGAACCAAAGTGAGAGAGAGCTCAGCGTAGATTAGGTGTAATTATAGTTATAAGTTGATACAAGAATTAGTTGTTAGAGTAAATGGTGTTGAGTTAGTAGCTGTAGTAAGTATTAGATGTTTGATTTAGATGTAGGAATAAATGGTGTGATTAGTAAGTATTTGTAGAACGTATAAGGTATTGAATTAGATTTAGGAGTAAATGGTGTTGTTAGTTAGTAGTTGTAGAACGTAAAGCGTATTGAATTAGATATAAGAGTAAATGGTGTTGTTAGTTAGTAGCTGTAGAATGTAAAGCGTATTGAATTAGATGTAAGAGTAAATGGTGTTGTTAGTAAGTAGTTGTAGAACGAAACGCGTATTGAATTAGATGTAATAGTAAATGGTGTTGTTATTTAGGAGTTGTAGAACGTAAAGAGTATTGAATTAGATGTAAGTGTAAATGGTGTTGTTAGTTAGTAGTTGTAGAACGAAAAGAGTATTGGATTAGATGTAAGAGTAAATGGTGTTGTTAGTTTATAGTTGTGGATCGTTTATGATATTCAATTAGATGTAAGAGTAGATGGTGTTGTTAGTTAGTAGTTGCAGAACGTAAAGAGTATTAAATTAGATGTAAGAGTATGGGAGCCCCCCCCTAAAATATTAACTTTGTTTTGTTTTTCTAATTTTTTGGTTACAGTGGCAACTGGCCACTATAACAAAAAATAAGACTGGCAGATATAAGTACACAATCTGTGAAAATTTCAGAACTCTAGCTATAGCGGTTCTTGAGATACTGCCTGGAGACAGACAGACATACAGGCAGACAACGAAGACCCTATTACTAAAACTTTAACCTTTGAGTACGGAACCCTAAAACGAGACTTTGTTTCTCTGTCTGTCTGTACCCTCTTTACTGAAGTCATAGACTTATTTATATACTGTCGACTGAAGTATTATAATAATAATATGTTATGACTTATGACTTTAGAGGGTCTTTTTTTATTTTTACGGTTTCTTAAAAACACTAATTTTAGAATTAAGACTAAAGGTGCCGATACACGGGACAATTTGTCGTTTCGATCGATCGTCAAGAAAATCGTCCAATCGATCTTTTGAACGTAAAATCGTTTGCGATATTGCTACACACGTACAATTTGGCGTTCGATTTTAACATCTAGGAGATAAATCGTTACGATAATTGTCCCGTGTACGGCCACCTTAAGGCATAGAACTGATAAGCTACGGTTAAGGAAAATTGGGTACCAAATTGTTAAGATTTTTTTGTGAATCTTCCAAGTGATGGGCGTGGGCGCACCCAATTACTTATATAATTTACTGAAGGTTACAACTAACATAATCCTACTAATATTATAAAGGCGAAAGTTTGTTTGGATGTATGGATGTGTGAATGTATGAATGTTTGTTACTCTTTCACGCAAATACTACTGAACGGTATTTTAATTAAACTTTACAATAATATAGCTTATACATCAGAATAACACATAGGCTACAATTTTAATCTACTTTCGAAATGGAGGAGGTGTTATGTTCGTTTTTTTATCTTCAGCGATTACTCCGCCGTTTGTGAACCGATTTCCAAATTTTTTTTTTGGTGTATAGGTTACTAGATGTCCCACGCGGCTTCGCCTGCATGTAAGGACTTGTGTTATACGTACCAGACAACGGAAATATATTTAATACTTTTATACTATACATATTATATTTAAGATTTTTATTATATTATGATACACATATTTAATACACATCCATGACCCAGGAACTTTGAAAAGTTTTTGTTCCATATCCCGAATCGAAACTGAATCTGCGACCCCCGGCTTGAGCTACCACTGAGCCACAGAGGTCGTCAAAATAGTTCGCAGTCTATTGATGAAATGACTATTTAATTTATCAGATATCTTTCATCTTATCATTTATTCTTATAAGATTAGGTTCATTATTTGTAAGTATGTAATTTTACAATTTATAATAATCAACAATTTGATAAAAAAAAAAAAAACTGTGACGCGATTAATACCCAACTCATAAGTCATAATAATATTATGTGTACATACTTGTAATCAAGTAGGGAAACACATTCTTCAGCAGGTAGAGCAGTCCACTCAATCACAACATACCGAAGTATAAAAAATCTAAAATATTTTAATACTGTTAAAACCAGTTAAATTTTATATTACTTACTAGACGTTCCGGGCGGTTTCGCCCGCTTAAATTAGATATTTCACAGAAAAATTAGTCCACAAAAAAAAGCCTATGATCCTTCACGTGGTCTACTTCTTATCTGATCCAATTAACAGAAAAAATGCTCTAGTAATTTGTAAGATGAGCCCTTTCAAATAAATTCCCTCCGTTTTTCTCCACATTTTCCTCTATTTCTTCGCTCCTATTAGTCTTAGCGTGACAAAATATAGCCTTCCTCAATAACTGGGCTATCTAACACTGAAATAATTTTTCAAATCGGACCAGTAGTTCCTGAGATTAACGCGTTCAAATAAGCCCTTTCAAATAATTTCCCCCTGTTTTTTCCACATTTTCCTCTATTTCTTCGCTCCTATTAGGCTTAGCGTGATAAAATATATAGCCTATAGCCTTCCTCGATAAATGGAGTATCTAACACTGAAAGAATATTTTTTCAAATCGGACCAGTAGTTCCTGAGATTAGCGCGTTCAAACAAACAAACAAACAAACTAACAAACTCTTCCGCTTTATAATATTATAGTATAGATTGGTTCTTTGATTCTACAAATTATGTAACTGGAATCCCAGTCCTCAATTTATTAACTCCCCACAATTTCTATTTAAACATTAATATGTCGGAAGCTTTGGTCAGATATTCGGTTATATTCAGTATCTGACCACGGAAAGTTAGAACATTTGGATTCTAAAAACAATATTTCGATAAGACGTTTGCGACACCACGCTATGGTGACTGGTGAGGAACCGTGAACAAAAATATTATGAGTTATACAAAAATATTAGAGAAAACTAGATGACGCCCGCAACTCTGTTGCGCCAAAACTCATGTATCGCGCGGGAACTGTATATTTTTCCGAGATAAAAAGTATTCTAGGTCCTTTCTCGGGACTCAAAGTATCTCCATGCCAAATTTCAGCAAAATCGGTTCAGCAGTTTGAGCGTGAAGAGGTAACAGACAGACACACTTTCGAATTTATAATATTAGTAAGTATAATGTATATGGATAACAAGAACAGTAATCAAAAAAGGGAAAATCTGGGGAATTAAAATAAATGATGTTACTATCCCGTCTCTAGGTGTCTAGGGTACGATTTCATTGGCATATCAGTTGATGTAGAAGCTATGAGAGAACAAACACACATACATAGCTGTTACTAAGACCTATATTTTGACTCTACCATAGTAGAGGACATGGCATCCATTAAGTTAGGAAATTGATAGAAAAACTAGATTCTAGGCCCGTAAAATAAATTAAAAAAAAGTAACATCCCGACCCAAGGAAAAAAAATTTGATCTGTCAAAATTGACATAATATGAACATCCATTGTTTTTGAAAACTCTATTTCAGATGGTTAATATAAAAGAATTGGCTTCGGCCTTCACTATCATTCATTAAATAGAGAAAACATAGAAATGGCTGTATGGGCAACGCTCCCTTTGCCTGTCCCGACCGGGACGAATTAACAAAAAAAAAAAATGTCTATACTTTTTTATCAAATTTTTCGTGTTCTGTCTGTCCAAAATATTTATATACACTTGCACCAATTTTTAACAAATATAAGCAAAAAAATATTATATTACGTTTTGATTTCTAGCCGACCTGTGTCCGTATATTTGTTAGCAAAATAAAATTTTAACAAAAATCTGCTATCTACACAAGAAATCACCAAATTTTGAGGTGAGGAAACCCAAGTTAAAACTAAATTCTAAGGCTAATAAAAATACGCGCATATTGATAAGGAATTTAAATTAAAAACTTCAATCGTCAAAGGCATGACCTGCCTGATGAATATGTTTTGTTCACTCGGGATATCCTCCGTTATGTAAGTGTAGTCCATGAACAGAAAAGTTTGCAGTCAGGTTCCCTAGTATGTAACAGATGTAACAAAACATAATACGTTATTGTATATAATTATGTCTCTTATATAGACGTCACGGCTAAGGTTTACAAACCTACCCCAAATTTTTTTTGGTGGACACATGGGAGGAAGGATCTATTGGACTGTTGAGGAAGGATCTTTTGGACGCGGAAAAGCTCCCCGTACCACTTCCAGCAAAACCACACCGTTTAGGAGGAATGCGCATTTCAAATTTTCATAATATTGAGATAAGGTCATATTATGTTTTCTGGTGTTTACGTGTTACTTACTTACTAACTAATAGTGTTTTCAAGGCATCGTAAGGCTGTGGTAAGTGCAGTGGCGGGGCAAGACCTAAATTTGATGTGGGCAAGATATATCTTGCCAGGCCCCAAAATAGGTATATTATTTAGCAAGAGGACATCAAAACTCGTAAATCCTAAAAAAAACCTCGTAACCAAAAGGGCGCGAGCGGCGAGACACCTTAGACCGCGGGCCGTGGGCGGCCACGCCTTACGCCGCCTCTGGGTAAGTGGGGGACTCATCACCATCCGTTTCAGAAACTCGTACTCATTACCATCCCTTTCAGGGACCGACGATGCGTGATAGTGGGCAGCGTGTTGGCGGCGGTGGTGCTGTGCGCGCTGGTCGCCGTGCTCGTGCTCCGGCCCTGGGCTAGCGAGGAGCACCGCCGCTACCGGCGCGCCGTCGTCGCCGCTAATGGCATAGAGTGCGCTGCTATCGGACGGTGGGTACTGTTTAGGCCAGCCTTTCCCGAAGTGGGCGATAACGCCCTCTGAAGGTCTGAAGGTGTAGGGCCCAGAAAAAAAATGGGGGCGTTGTGTGGGCGCTAAAATATAATTTGTTCTTAAAGTGGGCGGTAGACAAAATAAGTTTGGGAACCTCTGGTTTAGCCCAACATTGGAGTTAGACAGTTAATTAAGTTGCTGAAAGGCTTCTTAGAGACGAACGGCACTTGTTGACGGCACGCGTCGAGTGTCGACGGCAGTCGGCGGCACGCGACAAGTGCCGTTCGTCTGTAAGCCCTCTTAGCATGGCCACCACAGAAATATCCATTTCTGTGATGGCCACAGTAGAAAAACTGACAGATTTAAGGCCCTAAACGACAGATTTCCTTTGCCAATCCACTTTGTTTCCTCATTCCTACGAAGAAAGCATTTCAAGGGTGGCCGTACAAACAAAATATCTGTCCACGGATGTGACGTAGGCCGTCAGCGAACATGCTCTACATTGTAGATAACGCACAACTTTTCTCGATATAATGCGGATCATTTTCTTATTGAATCTACAGACTTCAATATCTCTATAATTCTAAAGTTACAATTATATTCAGTTGCGCTAACAAGTAACAATAATCACGACAAGGTCTGTAGATTGTTGTTGTAACTATACTTATAGTAATCTGGTACAAGTAGGTGCTGGCACTACCCGAAAATCTCTTCGCAAACGTGCGGCTAAGTCTAAATTAGATTGCCAGTCCTCCCAGGGTTTTTCATCTTGCCAAACTGTTTAATGGTTTTGCGGCATTTCTTAGACTTAAAATTATTGTGATAATAGATTAAGATATTGCTAAGTCTGCATACTCAATTGTAGAAACTCCTTGATTCATTTAAACGTCGTCATATATTGTTTAGAGATGGTTCTCCCTGACCTCCATCTTCTATGCCCCTGACACCGAGCGGTATCCGTGACAACGCGCGATATCGTCCATTCTGTTATTATCTATTCTATGACTCGCATCAGTGGACAACCCTTCAACGCTGTTGCGGTCAAACAGACCCATGCTGCTTTGAATTGAATTTCTGATTTTGGCATGTTTAAAGTAGAATTTTATTGACATGCTTTGATGACTGATTTGATGATTATGTAACCTAAAACTTGTAGTCATTCTACGTTTGTGTGGATTATGAGCGTATTTGTGTAGCATTGTCAACAAATTATTGCAAACTAAGTATTTGCCGACTTAGTTAATGCGATAAAGATAAGTAAATAATTCTAGATACCTATACTTAGCACGTTTACTTTAATGTGGGATCCTGATACCATAGTAAAAAAAGTCTGGCACCCGGGAACTGCCGCGGTAAAGCTATTGCGTAGCATTTTTTGTCAACTTATTCCATTATAATTAGCATTCGTCTAGTAACACGCACACAAACACCGTGCCGAAGTCTGGCAACGCAGCCGCACCGCTGTGCCGGTCGGAGTGCGGTGTGTTAAATTTTTTCGTTACGGAATTTCTTGATTCGGTCGCCGCGCTCCAAGTTCACGATAAAAGCTATGCAATAGTAGGTATCTGTAGGCCTACTACGAAACCGTTTTGAGACTCAAACAATCGGGCGAGAATGCCGCGTCCTGCTCTAACAACGTCATTTCACGTTTGTTAGAGTAGGACGCAATATTCTCGTCCGATTTTTTGAGTCTCAAAACCGTTTCGTGGTAGCCTGTATCTTGATTCTTTTTCAGCAGCAACTCAGCGGTAATGCTGTCGTTTTTATTTCAGCGGCATACTAGAGAAGGGGGGCTCCGCCGTCGATGCTGCTATAGCGACGCTGTTCTGCGAGGGCGTAGGATGCGCCCAGTGCATGGGCCTCGGGGGCGGCTTCCTGGCCACCGTGTACGATGCCTCTACATGGCAAGTTCGGGTGCTCAACGCGCGCGAGCGGGCGCCCGCAGCCGCGTACGCAGAAATGTACCAGAACGCCTCGTCTACCGTTGGAGGGCTGGCGGTGGCGGTGCCGGGCGAGCTGCGAGGCTACGGCGCATTACACGAGTAAGAGAGTTTCCGTATTAAGGACTGAAAAAATAAACTATATAAATACACTCTATTTTGCATTACAGCAATTGGCTGGTTATTAATTACTTTTAAATCTCGCAACACGGCAGGGTTTCTTATTTCCCTGTCAATTTATCTATTTTAACTTTTCCGTATGCGGTATGGGCAATCTCATAACGCTGGGGCACTTGCCCGCCCCCAATCACAAAAAAAATTGTACTGATAGACTTGAAGAGTTTATTTATTTAAACGCGCAAATCTTACAAACCAATGGAGCGATTTTATTTGGCACATATTTATTTGATTATTAGACCACGTGATAGGACATTACATAGTACGTTCGTACGTAGGTCGTTTGCCCCCTTATTTTATATAAAAAATACGCTAGTGCTTTGTTATACAGGTGACAACCATGTCCACAGGAAGTTCGGGCACCTGGAGTGGCGGGAACTAGTGAAGCCCACGGTGGAGCTCTGCCGGAAGGGCCACCGCGTCAGCGAATACCAGGGCCGCGTCCTCGACTCGTACAGCAACGTCATCCACGAGCAGCCTTCAATGAGGTACGTAATTTAAATTCGAGAGATCAGAGTGAAAGCAGTAGTGGCGTTAGGGGAGTTTTAAGTCCGGATTGACAATGACTGCGACATTTCCGAAGTGATAAGTATTAAGTACTGTATATTATGTGTTTAAGTGAATTAATAAAAATCAATTTTCAGAGAGCTGTACGTCAATCCAGAAACCGGGGAGGTGTACAAAGAAGGAGACTTAATCAAAGACCCGTTGTTCGCGCAAACCCTGGACCGTATAGCGGAGGAGGGCCCGGAGGCGATTCACAACGGATCCATGACGGCCTCGCTGGCCCGAGATATACAAGGCTTCGGGGGTATCGTCACAGAGGACGATCTCAGGAATTACCAGTGAGTTCATTGTGAATAGAACCTTGCAAATTAAATTTCAAAATAACTTTTTAAGGGCCTGTTTCACCACTTCCTAATAAGTGCCGGATAGGCTATCCATAATAATTTATATGATAGATAAATTATGGAGTATCAGCTGTCAGATAAGTTGTGTTCAATATCAGGTGGTTTTTTTAAATTGTACTGTACCGAATTACTGTACGATCTCCGTCATTTGCCTTTAAGCCGATTACTCTGATAGTATAAATTGTCGTCCATATTTATATCCCTGTTTTATTTAACGAATATCCAACATTTTTAAATGACGTTGGACGATATTCACAAATAATTTAATCTTTTAGCGTAGAATGGCAGGATCCAATAACGGTAGAGTTGTCGCCGGAGCGCACCCTGTACACCGTACCGTTGCCGGGCTCGGGTTCGGTTCTGGCCTACATCCTCAACATCCTTAAAGGCTGGGTGGGGACCGGCACCGACGTGGAGGCCTACAGCGGCCTCTACTGGCATCGCATCATGGAGACGTTCAAGTACGCGTACGCCAAACGTACGGGTCTGGGAGACCCCACACGAGTTCACTCGCCGATTAATATACGTGAGGTAATTTAGTGTTAAAAATACTTATTTCATACAATACTTCTTTAAGCTTTATTTTTCCCCTTGAGGAAAAAGAGGGATGTATGTACTATGTAAATTGTAATAAAGAACAGTCTATCTGTCGGTCTGTGTATTTTTCGTGGCATCGTATCCTGCAAACGGGCGGATCGATTTTCGGTCTAGTTTTTTATTCTCATAAATCTTTGTCTACCGAAAATCAATATTAGCCTAATTTTAGTGTTTCGCCGTTAACGTATTAAACAGTCAAAGTTATTAGAGTTTATATTGTTAACACTGTATGTATATATAGGTGTTTACCATAACATTCGTAACTAAATTAGTTTATACAGCTTCCTTACGGCTGCGAAATGATTGCTTAAATCTTACTGTGTAATGCTGTGATTTGTGAAACAGTTAATTGCTTGACAAAAGCAAAGCAAGTTAAGATGCTATGAATTAGGTATTTACTCGACTTACGAGTTACGACCGCTATATTAGAGTGCCAAGAAAATCTTATCAAATATCCTTACACCGTTTTATGGTATTTTTTATTGTTTTCACGGGAAATAATGTTTTTATCATAGATAGTCGTGTTGCTTATTATTATTACATTGTTCGTTGCAATTTACTGCTCCTGCAGGGCTAGCATAACAACAGTAGACATGGGAAAGAATCGACATACTGACAGATTTTATCGACAAATTGGTGGATTTCCATTGTGTAACTGTCACTTTGTTTATTCTTCCGTAGAAAGAAACCATATTTTCTATAGTGACCATGCTACGCCTGCTGAATATGAGCTGTTTTCTAAGCAGCGACTTAAGAAGACATAGCTTTAGTTTTAATTTCACAATTTTTTGAGTATTATGTATATTGTATGTATTATTATACTTGGGTTGTTATTGTAAAGCTATCCCTCTAATACTAATAAGTACTTAATACAATATGAGCAAACGAAGCGTCAGGCAGAGTCTAGTATTCTACGTTTGTGGTTTTCAAATGACGCGACCGATGCTGCGAAGGTAACCCTTTCCTTTTTTATCATGCATGAATGTTTATGAATATATATAAGTATGTATACTTTTGTAAAAATTCTCTTACTTCATAGTTTTTTTTACTGAAACATTCTCAAGTCTCGACTAACTGGCGACCCTCCCACAGAAGCTTCGCGACCCACAGGTTGAAAATCACTGCTCTACATTTTTGGAATTTTTTTATTTTAGGATTTAAATAAGGTGTGCATTTCAGTTACAAAGCAACCTGACATCGGAGTCCTGGGCGCTGACGTACCGGAGTCTGATCGACGACACGCGTACGTACAACGACTGGCGTCACTACGGCGCGCTGTTCGAGGGCGCGGACGACCACGGCACCGCCCAAGTGTCGGTGGTGGCGCACGACGGCAGCGCCGTGTCTGTCACTAGCACTATTAATTACATGTAAGTGATAGCTTTGTGACTCAGCCCGGGCGCGCACAGCGGCCAAACCGCAGCGGCCAGGTCGCGACGGACATCGAGATAGATACCTTAGTATGAAACTGCCATAGACCACGCGCACCTGGCCGCACGGCGGTCAGCGGCCACACCATATTTTCGATGGCAATCTGCAATCTGCATTTGCAGTGATGTATTATAGTGGAATAAAAATTGAGAGTATCTCAAAGTTGTTGTTGGGAAGCGTATTGAATTGACATTAAAAAGATCCAAATTTGCACCCAATAAAGGTTCATATCTAGATTATACACGTTTAGGTTCGGTAGGTGCTATTTTAGTTTTAGTATATAACAACAGATGGCGCTTTTAAAGTAAAATGTATATAATTCTTTTTCACAAATATTGACTATCGAATTAATTACTTAAAATTGCTATGTGAGACAATTTTATGGGTAATTCAAACGAAAATCGCCATCAGCTGAATATTTGCAGGTGGAAATGTCGTATACGCGACACCCTAGGATACATTGAGCGCGAAATAAGGCTATATTGGTTATAGCTTATATCGCTGGCCGACGGGCTTTCCACCCGCATATTAACGACTGACGGTGGTCTTTATTATTAAAAAGGTATCAACATTCACCTGTATAAATTTTGTACGGTATGAAATTACTTTATATTTTAATTTTTTTAACATAGTTCAGTAACGCGACTGACGTTGAATCCCTTGTCTGCGATACGGCTGACGGTGCATTTTTGGTTAAGCATGACCTCAATAATCATCCATAAAATTTTCATTCGGTATAAAATCACTTTTCGCAATTATTTTTTTTACAACTTTGAAATACTCTCAGTTAACATCCTACCACGCGTGCGGCGACTGACGCTGATTATATTGATTGATAAATATTAAGCTACCGCTGGACAAAAATTTGGTCGGTATGAAATGACTTAGCAAACGATAGCACTACCTCCCCTACTATTAGGGAGATCGCAGACGGCACACTTTTTGTGTGATCGAGTCTGCGGTGCACATACAGATTACAGTCTGCATGGCCGCGCAAGAAAAAATTATTTAAATTACGAAATTTAATATGAACTGTCCCTTCAGTAATCTTTCCGATATTATAGGGTTATACCCAAAATGTACCCAACATTTTCTATTTTTTCTTCTTTTTCTGTACCTACTTCAAATACAAAATAATACTTCGCGATCTCTGCACGATTTCCATAGCGTCTACATCCCTACAGTTCAGTGGACAGAATGATCGAAGATGAGCGTCGTGTGCGTTTAGTCAAAAAAGTCCGCGAACAACTTTATGCGCGCCATGACGATTTTGTGCGCCGCAGACTCGATCACACAAAAAGTGTGCCGTCTACGATCTCCCTAAACCCGGGCACGCACTAGCGGCCAGGTCGCGGCGGCCATCGAGATAAATACCTTAGTATGAAACCGCCATGGACGACGCGCACCTTGCCGCAACGCGACCAGCGGCCACACCATACTTTCGATGGCCGCCGCGGCTTGGCCGCTAGTGCGCGCCCGGGCTAAGGGCGGCAAAATTAAAGTGGCCTATACTCATCCTACTATCCTACTTCCTACTAATCCTACTCCCTACTAATATTATAAAGGCGAAAGCTTGTTTGGATGTGTGGATGTATGGATGTTTGTTACTCGTTCACGCAAAAACTACTGAACGGATTTTAATGAAACTTTACAATAATATAGCTTATACATCAGAATAACACATAGGCTACAATTTTAACCGACTTTCAAAATGGGGGAGGTGCTCAGAACAGGAAAATAAGGGGAGGTGTTATATTCGTTTTTTTATGTTCAACGATTACTCCGCCGTTTGTTAACCGATTTTCAAAATTTTTCTTTTGGTATATAGAGAATCATCCCAATTTGGTATTACATTCATAAAAGTGGTGATCTAATGAAGGATCCATAAGTAATCGAGGGAACTCCTCAAAATTTATAGGGAAATGTGTGGTGACTTCGGTTTCGTGAAAAATATTCTAAACATATTATGCTACCAACAAGTAATATTTTGCACCGAGGTATACCTGGTATACCGTGGTTCGGAAGGTGCTGAGAAAACTCCTGATTCTTTATAGTTACAAGTTTGGGAGTTTCGGCGTTGTTTTAAGAACGGAAAGCATATTATGCTACTATGCAAATTACATTCATCATCATCATCACTTTCCCATAAGCTATTTTTTATGGGAAAATGTACGGTTTCCGTAAAATTCCTAAAAAGGGCGAAGCCGCGCGGGAAATCTTGTAAAAATATAAATCCGCCCCTGTACAGCTGTCATGTAGCTCAGCCGTATCCTTGTAATTAAACTTGCTTAGAAGCATTATTTATTATTATAACATTAAACTTAGATGTATTAGGGCCTGTTTCACCACTTCCGGTGCCGGGTAGGCTTATTTGACTGATTCTCCATACTCTATCTGTCAAGTTAAGTGGTAGATAGCCTTTTCAGGAAGTGGTGTAACAAGCCCTCAGTCTAATATTATTTTCAATTGTATCTGAATTCGCGCTAATGTGTATACTAAATAATTTGAGCGATATGCATGAAGATATTCTGCTGCATATACTTATTTTCATATAACATAATATTTACATCAATATATTTTGTTTAGGTGGTAATGCAGACCCTGTATGAGAAGGAGGAGTACTCGCCTGTGATACGGCGGCCGCGTCTGCACCACCAACTCGTGCCGATGCACATCGAGCACGAAGCCAATGTCGATCCGGTAAGTTACACCTTTTTAGGGTTCCGTAGCCAAATGGCAAAAAACGGAACCCTAATAGGTTCGTCATGTCTGTCTGTCCGTCCGTATGTCACAGCCACTTTTCTCCGAAACTAGAACTATACTATTGAAACTTGGTAAGTAGATGTAGTCTGTAAACCGCATTAAGATTTTGATACAAACATGGAAAAATTAATAAAAATTTTAGGGGTCCCCATAGGAACAACTGAAACAAAAAAACATTTTTTTCATCTAACCTATGCGTGTGGGGTATGTATGGATAGGTCTTCAAAAATCATATTGAGTTTTCTAATATCATTTTTTTCTAATCTGAATAGTTTGTGAGAGAGACTCTTCCAAAGTGGTAAAATGTGAGCCGCCCCCCCCATAACTTGACTAAAGTCATGATAATTCTAACAAAAATATATGATGTACATTACTATAAAAACTACCAACGAAAATTGGTTTGAACGAGATCGAGCAAGTGGTTTTTATACGTCATGTCATAACTTTTATTAAAATCAACTGATATATAAAAATAAATTAAAAACCTTTTAATTTCATAGACATAAACCTTATTGCTGCTGCGGAACCCTTCATGGGCGAGTCCAACTCGTTTTTTCTTCTTTAATATATTTATTATATTAAAAATATTTCTGTATCTACAAGTATTAGTAATGAGAAATTAACGTCAAGAAATTATTTTCTACGATCGGGTTTGATCAAGCTCACCAGCTTTGTCGGCCGGATTGCCGTTGTATTTTATTTATTTATTTAACAATTTATTGTGCACAAGAAACAATTACAATAAGACAATATACACAGTAAAACGACACAAAGGATCTGCTTATTTCTAATAGAAATCTCTTCCAGCAGCCCTACGGAGAGAGATAGGATTAAGACAGCAGATAGAACGTGCACTATTATTATGAATATATAATATATATTATATCAACACAATACTCGTACTAGTTAAACAGATAAAAATAGATATTTTGATATTATACTAATTAAACACTAAAATATAACTACTTAATATAATTACTTATATACTTACTTAAAATAAATATTACATATTATATATATATAATAAAATATAATATTGTTGTATGAAGTAAATAAATCTAATATATTTTTAAATTACGGTATTATATAATACACAAAAAAAATATATATATATATATATATATATATATATATATATATATATATATATATATATATACTAGATGTTTCCCCCGTTTTTCCCACATTTTCCTGAGTTTCTTCTGTCGTATTAGTCTTAGAGTAATAATATAATATAACCTTCTCGATAAATGATCTATCTAACACTGAGATAAGTTTTTAAATCGGACCTGTAGTTTCTGAGATTGACGCGTTCAAGCAAACATACTCTTCAGGTTTATAATATTAGGTAGATATAGATTTTTTTTAATTATCGCTTGACAAACTCGAGTCTCGATCTAAAAGACTATGAAATGGTATAATATGGTAGTGATGATGATGATGAAGAATGTAATTTGCATAGTAGCATATGCTTTCTGTTCTTAAAACAACGCCGAAACTCCCAAACTTGTATCTATAAAGAATCAGGAATTCTCTCAGCACCTTCCGAACCACGGTATACCAGGTATATCTCGGTGCAAAATCTTACTTGTTGGTAGCATATGCTTAGAATACTTCTCACGAAACCGAAGTCACCATATGTTTCCCTATAAGTTTTGAGGAGTTCCCTCGATTACTTATGGATCCTTCATCAGATCACCACTTTTCTGAATATAATACCAAATTGGGATGATACCCTATATACCAAAAGAAAAATTTTGAAAATCGGTTAACAAACGGCGGAGTAATCGTTGAATATAAGAAAACGAACATAACACCTCCCCCATTTTGAAAGTCGGTTAAAATTGTAGCCTATGTGTTATTTATTTAATATTTTAATCAGCACATGAATTTTTTTTTCAAAAATTTTTTTTCAAATTAATCGTAGCACCATCTGTCAGGACAAACTAAAATTGAAATAGAATAATATTGAATGCGATGATAGCGCCGTCCGCCGGATCTAATGTAAAACATTCCAAAATCAACAACTCCTTATAAATAAGAAATTAATTGAAAAAACATTTTCCAGTAGACCAAACTGTAAATCTAAACCATTCTCGAATCTCCACGAACACACACAAAAAATTTCATCAAAATTGGTCCAGTCGTTTAGGAGGAGTTCAGTCACATACACACGCACACAAGAAATATATATATTAAGATATATATATATATATATATATATATATATATATATATATATATATATATATATATATATATATATATATATATATATATATATATATATATATATATATATATATATATATATATATATATATATATATATATATATATATATATATATATATATATATATGCTTAAAATATAAATAAATATAATACTAGTATTTAAATGGATTGAGATTCGAGGTAATGCTCTTTCAAGCGTCTTTTAAAAACAGCGATAGTGGGACTGTCACGAATTGTGTGAGGGAGCGAGTTCCACAATCTGACAGCATGAACAGAAAATGAGTAGGAGTAAAAGTTGGAACGATGTGAGGGGAAGGAAAGATTTGACCGGACGTTGGACCTACATGGAAGATCGGGAAAACGGGAAAAGTTGAATCTGTCAAGGAGATATGGAGGAGCGAGAGGATTGTACAGGATGTTGTAAAGTAAGCAAATGATGTGGGAGTTACGGCGGAGACGGATTGGTAGCCACTTGAGTTTGGAACGGTAGGCCGAGACATGATCAAACTTTCTCAAACCAAACACGAAACGTATACAAAGATTCTGTAAACGCTCGAGTCTAGTTAACTGTTCCTCAGTGGCGTCCAGGTAACAGGTGTCGGCGTAGTCAAGGATGGGAAGGATAAGAGACTGGACAAGGAAAATTTTGGTTTGTATAGGAAGGAAGCTTGTTTGGTTATTAGTAGTGACCGACCGAACTTATGGTTTCGGTTTCGGCCAGTTTCGACCAAAAAATCTAGTTTCGGCCTTAGTTTCGGTTTCGGAAAAAATATAGCCTAAACTTTCGGCCCTGCCGAAACTCATGCGTCGTTCAGTAAACTTCGCAGTTAACTCGTGCTTGATTGTCAGCGAGGCTCCGGCTCATCTTGCGAGATTTATCTAGTAAATCATCTCGCCACACTACGCTGTTTATTTAAATATTTAAAATATATGGACACGCAATCTCTTAGACCCTACTACCCTGTTAGAATCTTATCTAGCCCACTTCTCCGTACGCTTCACTCATGCGGCCCTCAATATATTTTTCGTCACATATTTTTTATGTGACGTCACGCGATGATTTTACATTGTTTTATCATTTTGGAGCCTTGTCGCTGTTTTATTAATAAAAAAATTGTTAACAAAATAGCAAGAAACGATAAATAAGCTAACCAAACGCATCTGTGAACACTGTCATCTTAACAATTTTTTCGTCTATGTTTTTCGATCTGTCATGACACTGACAGGACTTCAATGTTTTTTATGAAGTTAAAACTCGAATATTGGGCGTTCAGAAGATAAAAATCGGATTTCCTGTGAACGAGTTTAGTTTATGTTGGTGAAATGCAATTGAGTGTTATTTAATTAAAACGTGTTTATGTGCTTAAGACCGGTTTAGTGTGAGCTAAGCGCGTTTAATTTCTTTGGTGAAATAGCACCTACTTGGAATCGTATAAAAAAACGGAATATAGTACAAAAAAGTTTCTAGGGAACATATTCGAGTCTAAGATTAATAATTTTTATTTTAATAAATGTCGCAAAAAGTAAAAAATTCAATGTGGTTAGTTTAAAAAGTTGTAATTTATGTAAAAATCAATCAGTACCGTAATTTTAAATGTTTTACCAAGTTTCGGTTTCGGTTTCGGCCGAAACTGAGAGTATGGCCGAAAGTTCGGTTTCGGTTTCGACTGAAAAATCTGTGTGCTGTAATATTATGGTAATATGTTTATAGGGCGTACTACTGCGACTTATACCTCGCGCTGTCATTATTTTTCATTTCGTGTAAAAAAGGCTTAGACTGGGTTGCACCAGAGGCGTGGGTAAAGTTAAAGTTAAATATGGCGTCCAAACACCCCATATTCTCATACGACATCTGTCAATTTTTCCGGTTATAGTTAAGGTTAAAGTTAAAGTTAGTTGGTGCAACCCAGTCTTACTGGATTGCACCAACTAACTTTAACTGTAACTTTAACTTTGAATACAGTGCAAAATGTCAAATCTTGAAAAATGGACGCCATCAAGACGCTATATTTAACTATAACCATAGAGCTCGACAAGGTTTTAAATGCATGTGGCGAAAAAAGGAACTAACGCTGTCATCATACAAAAACCGCAATTTTTGACAGTTCTCCTGCTGGTAACAGCAGCGCCCTCGCCCACGCGCATGTATAACCTTGTTGGATCAGCTGTCATCTGTCAACTTCTCCGGGCAAAGTTAAGGGTAAAGTTAAAGTTAAAGTTAAATTTACCTTAACTATGACTATAACTTTAACTTTAACTTTACCCACGCCTCTGGTGCAACCCAGTTTTAGACGTAAACTCTTATTTCGACCGTGTAATATTGTAATACAGTGACCGTGTCATGATGTCATCGTGGTATTAACTGACTTATTTACTGTTTTACAGGAGTTGCTGAAGTCTCTCCAAGCGCGTGGGCACGAGACGACCCAGCTGGGTCCCACGGCTGGGTTCGCTGCCATCGTGGGCACCTTACGAGGTCCCGACGGCTTCTGGCAGACCCAGACAGACCCGCGCCGCGTCGGCAGCATCGACGGACTATGATCGTAGATGTAACTTATTATAAATTATACCAGTGTAAGGGTCAGTTCAAACTTTGACGAGACGGCGCACAATACTTGAAACGCAAACAGGCAGCTAAGAGCGTTTGTCTCATGTTTAAAAGGCATATTTTGTTTCTAAATCGTCTCGTCTCAATGTCAATTGATCTAAGCTTGTGTTCTTTCAAGATTTTCTTTGTGGCTGCTAGTTGCAACACAATGAAAAATGAAAAATTTTAAAAAAATCAAAGAAAGGGTATTAGCTGTCTGTGGTTATAACTCACTATTTAAGAATAAGATTTTTGCCATGTTGTTGGAACAGCCGTGAATTTGTATCTCATACTCAAATAATTTATAAATGTTAATTTAAATTATTACTTCGCCAATATTTAGTACCTACAGTTGTTATAGGTAAGTACTAAGTACTGATTGTTTATTGTTCAGTCAGGAGAAAATGGTTGTTTTTAGCAAATTATTTTAGTATGCGCAAAAATTGAAGGAGACAAATAATTTTCTAAACACTCAAGTGAAAGGAGACCTTCATACTTATTTTATCTATAGTTTGTGCGTTTTATGATGATATATATGCGTGACACATTATAATTGACAATAGTAGGGAAGTTACCTAACAAAAATTAATCGATAGTTTAAAAATATCGAATCACATCGTAAAGGAATTGCAATCGAAATTATCGATTTCGTACTGACATTTCAGTGGTGCCGGAGATTTAAGATGGCCGCCCTTTTTTATCGATTTGATTTCGATTCAACAGAGTCAATCTCTATTGACATAAGTTCCGTTTCATGCATTATGAAATTTTTCAAATGTTTTCGTAACAATAATTTTATACTCCTAATTCACAGTTAATATTTATTATAATTTTTATTAATAAGTTAGCATTTAGCATCTTTTCATTTTTATTAATTTACAATTATAGGAAACATTTGTTTTTGTATATGGAATATAATTTATTACATTTTGATTTTTTTTTGTTTTCTTGTAAAAAAAACCCGTAGCAAGGAACATGAAAACTGTCACCCATATCATCTTAGAACGCACAAACTATAAAATATGGTTTTACACATAAAAAAAATGGTTTTACACATAAAAAAAAAATAAGGTGGGGCTCATAGAGTTTTTATTGTTAGTTTGGTTAAGAGCAGTTTTGACTTTTGACTGTGATTGTAACTAAAATACTATGGTGCTCTTTTTCTAAAACTCGTAGAATTGTACCTATTTTATTTTAAGGATTATAGCGTTTAGGCAATCATGATTCGTGATCTTATGACAAATAATTAAATATATTGACTTAAAGACGTAAATGTTGCTAATTATTTCAAGTAACGAATTTACTTTCTTGTACGTACTTAAATAAATAATGTTGTAAAAATTGGTGAGTCACTGATTTCAAAATTCAAATAACCGTATTAATTAGTTTAACAATTAATGCTCATGTAGTCTTGTTGATAATACACTTCTTTAAATTTTCTATTTATAATTATTACTTAAGGGTCCGGGTGCCATCGAAATTCTCATACATGCGTAATAACAAAATCATTAATTTCTCATACGAAAAATAACTCAAACATGTTAAATATTTTCGTATGAGAAAATGATTTTGGTATTACGTATGTATAAGAATTTCGATGGCATCCGGCCCGGCCCGGCACGATAATAATATTATTATTATTAATTGTTAGTGCCTAGTTTATATTTTTGCAACGTGCTGTGATGATAAATGTTAGCATTACATTACATAACGAATAAAATTCATTGTTTTGTTAAATTGTGTTACTATTTTATTTCAACCCGACGTCCTTAAGATAGTCCTTAACTTTAAATTCAGAAATATGAAAAGTAGGCCAAGGTCCATGATAGGCTTATAACCGAAAAAAAGGAGAAATCATTCAGATCCATAAACCTATAATGCATATATTAAGTCTATGTTCAGATCATCAGTATATATTATGTCTATGGTTCAGATCATAGCTCGGAAGATCATAGCTTAAAAACCACAGACAAAAACCTAAATTCACAGATTATGGTACCTAAATTTGAATATATGTCCTAGCCCTGGAATAATCATTTCGTCTTCTTTTTTTTAATATTTCAATCAACTTACATTTATTTTTCAACAGACTTTGCCCCGAACTCTTTATTTTTTTAACCACACACGTTGCACACCCGAAAAAAATCCGTGAATGCGATGGCTTTGACTAAACAAAAGGGGCCAAGCAATAATTACTGGCTTCTGCAGAACTGGCGCCAAGATTATTGGCTCTGTGTAAACTATACTTTATAATCAGACTGGTGCAGACTGCAGACCTGGTAAATTGGGGTCTGTCGCTGGTTCACACCACAGTTTTTCGAACCGCGGTTCGAAACAGCGAAGGATTGTTTTTTAATTGCCCGATTCATACCGCGGTTCGAAACAGAAAAGACCTGTTTTTGAATTAGTGGATTCGAACCGCAGTGTAGATAGTTCTATTATTACATATTCCTTTAAGTACAGTTAAGCTCAACATAATTAAGATATGATGACATCGTCTACTCCAACTCCTGTCCTTAAATACTAAAATTTTCTTTAATTCTCTCTTTTCGCACCCAGGCTGTTAATTTTGTTTTTATATTTTCAATGGAAGAATAAGGCCTAACTTTTTAAATATTATCAATAATCTTTCTAACGCCTCATCCCTTTAAGATATTTTATTAACATATATAGTTTTTGTAGGGTTTGTTCCACAAAACCAAAAGCGATATGATAATACTATAATCTTTTTCTATATTGTACTCGGCGAAACATGGCGGTAGCGGTCATTGACTCGATGTCAATCGCGGTTTATATGGAAAATGACAATTTTCCACATAAACCGCGATTGACAATGAATTGTCCGATGTTGTAGTCCATTGTCAATCGCGGTTTATAAGTAGAAAATGACAAGTTTTTTGACAGCGAGTCAATGACCGCTACCGCCACGTTTCGCCAAGTACAGTATACTTCGATCAAAGTAGCTTGCGGTGGCAAGACCCCCAGGCCCCACAGATGGTAGCGAGTAGCGACGAACCGTCCTCCTCCTCAATCGCGCAAAGAACGTTGACTGACGTAAAACTGATGAACGCGGTTACACCATCAATCTCACGTCAATCTTACCGAGATTGACGAAAATTGCCAATATATCAAAATATTTAAAAATCCATCAATCCGGGCATTGAGGTATAGACGATCAGTTTCACGTCAATCTTACCAGATTGATGGATAAGCTTGTCGGAGGTGACACGTATAGTTTCTCATGGAGGTTACCTGTCAAAAAATTAACAGTCTAGGTTCGAATAACTATATTATCGAATAGAAGTAAAGGGACCGTGCAGAGCGATGACACTGCCACTAGTGACGAGTAGCCGAAACTTTTACGAAAATTTTATTGACAAGCTCAAGTCAAGCTACGGAAAATTAAAGGATTTCTTGAGAAATTTGAGTATTTTCAAGCATTGTTGCATTCCCGGGTGTTCTAATACATAAGTACAAGAAAAATAAAGGCAAATCGAACGATCTACAATTTTACTATTTTCCTGCCAAAAGTATTCACATGCCATGGCTTATTGAAAAACGAAAGAAATGGATAAAAGCCGGTAAAACATACGTAAGTACTTAAAAAGTTCCATGAATGTTATGTATAGACTCGTAAAAACACTGAATTTTGTAGATTATAACCGTATATTCATTTAGATGAACACAATATGAACCTAACCTATAACCGTTGCTTCTTTCAGTAAACATCCAAACTGGCTTCCAAGTTCCATCTAAATTTTACATACCTATGCACCGCTCATTTAATTGACCAAGATCGGAAAATCCTGTACACTCGGCAAATGATATACCTACCTAACCTACCTACAATTTTTCCTGGAGAAGAAAATAAAAAAAAACTCTTTTAAAAAAGAATTTCAAAGACATCGACTAGAATGCAACAAGTTGCATCAAAAGTAAGGATAATTTGGAGAAGTCCTGCCAGAAATTCAACACTGAGGCACAGAATATAATATAATAGTACTCCGTAATAGTGCTTATCTTGAACCATCTTGTCAAAGTGTTGGTTCTCAAAAGGATGATTCTTCAAGTAGGAAAACTATTAATAGTGCAGTCTTTGTGTGTTATTTAAAGAATACTTATATAGTGTTTGCACTGATGAGGTACACTAGTTAAAAATAGTAACAGACAAAAGTTGTAAAGATGGTATCGAGCGAATCACAGAAGGTTGATGAAATAAAAGCATTTATTTTAGTGAACTTGTTTTATTTTATTAATCCACAAGCATTTTCAGTATATTATTATTATAAGTATTTTTGCATCTTCATTATTTTATTTGCAATAATATTTATCAAGTTTTTATTTTCTATGCTGATGGATGCTACTAATTACTTTTTCAGATATTTTCTTAGATAACTAGATAAGCTTTAAATATTTTTATTCACGCTTTCGTTCTTTGTTTACGGTTAGAAACTCATCCATACTCAATATTATAAATGCGAAAGTGTAGACGTCTGTTAGCACTTCACGCCCAAACCGCTGAACCAATTTTGCTGAAATTTGGTATGGATTTACTTTGAGCCCCGGGAAAGGACATAGGATACTTTGTATTCCGGAAAAATGTACGGTTCTTGCGCGATAGATGATTTTTGGCGCAACGGAGTTGCGGGCGTCATCTTTTACTTTAATCCTTCGATCGCGGATTCTTGGAAATCTGTTGTTGTTCTCGCATGTGGCAACTTGGGAGTGTAAGTATTAAATCATTTCATAGTCTAAAACATATAAAAAACACTTATAAACTAGCCGGGGTCAAAGAGAATGCGAAGCCAAAGTCACTCACAAGTTACTTCTTTTACTCGCATCGTGTCGCTGCTGTCGAATTACGACGCCCTCTATAGTTTCTGCACGGTCCCTAAAGAAAAGTTAATCTAAGTCAGGAGCCCGAGTAGACGATGTCTATACACCAAAAAGCTGCAAAACACGTCTGACGTCAAATCGAGTTAGTAATTCCAGTTTTAGTAATTTTTTGTTTTAGTAATTCCATTATATAATTTTAGTGCTTTTTATAGGTATTCCGTTGGTTCAAATAACATTGGAACGAAGGATTACGTCAAATCGAGTTTATATATTGACAAACGTCATGTCAAAATACCAGTTTGTATTGTGTCTAAGTGCGGGGCGGGTGTGTTTTAAAGGCAGTGCAGTAAAAAAATGTCTATTTGGTGGATAAAATATTAAAATGTTATAGAAAATGTTATAAAAGCATTGTGTGTATCGAAATTATATAATTTTAGTGTTTTTATAGGTATTCCGTTGAACTGCAAAATGTGATGTGATATTTGAAGCGATGACAATATTATGCTGCAATATAATTTTGTTAAATTGAGAATAAAACAGTTTTAAATCAATGGTTTTTTATTTGTATTTTCAGAATCAGATGTAATCCGATAAAAATAAACAGAACTATAGAATAGTTCTAATGGTTGCAGGTAATATTAGATTGTTATTTTACTGTAGTTGAAATATTTTAGGCATTCTTTAAATGCTAAATTAGTATTCTGTAGAATAACACTAATATATTTTCATTGTTTTCAGGTATTATTTCAGTTCAGGGTACTAAAAATCGTAAAAAATATAGGAAAGAGACGATGTTTACAATATTTGACAGGTATGTTTGGCGTCTCCTTGACAACGACAACAGATTCAAATTTTGAATTTCAAATAACATTGGAACGAAGGATTACGTCAAATCAAGTTTATATATTGACAAACGTCATGTCAAAATGCCAGTTTGTATTGTGTCTAAGTGCGGGGCGGGTGTGTTTTAAAGGCAGTGCAGTAAAACATATTTATTCGGTGGATAAAATATTAAAATGTTATAGAAAATGTTATAAAAAACATTGTGTGTATCGAAATTATATAATTTGAGTGTTTTTATAGGTATTCCGTTGAACTGCAAAATGTGATGTGATATTTGAAGCGATGACAATATTATGCTGCAATATAATTTTGTTAAATTGTGAATAAAACAGTTTTAAATCAATGGTTTTTTATTTGTATTTTCAGAATCAGATGTAATCCGATAAAAATAAACAGAACTATAGAATAGTTCTAATGATTGCAGGCACGGACGTAAAAAAAGTACGGACGTAACCTTCTCTAATCACGAGTGAAGCCTAGTTATGGCCGCCCGTGTAGGACGTGTGCGTGATATGAGGGTTGCCATATAAATCATAAATTTCCCTAATTTTAAATTTTGTAAACTCAGACAAGTTAAATGTATTTTTTATACTTAAACATATTTTTTTTTTTTTTTTTGCTTCAGAAATGTAAGCGGTTGTTAAAGATGTCATAATGAAAATATTATTTTTATGACACTATAGATAGAAAAAAAACACATATTACGTACAGAGAAGTATATTATTTACATAACATTATTAGTAATAATGATTATGTACAAACATTTACAATAATAAAATTATTACTAGCTATTTGACCGAGCTTTGCTCAATATTCGATAAAATACGAATAAAATGTCATTTTCTAAAAATAATTCCTAGCTAGACAGATTTATCGCCCCCGAAACCTATATAACAAACCTGTATACGAAAAGATATAAGATACTTAAGTCCCGTAACCCGTATCTTCAAACAATCAAGTAATGTTAAATAAATAATGGCTTGTTAAATCAGTTAACGGCCTGTTAGAGCTATCGAGAGTTCTACCATGCGCTAACGTCAAATCAAATCACCTAACATGGTGTTAAATTTATTCCTGGTCTAGAGGTCCATTCAATATTTTCATTCCTACTAGGTCTCAATGACGCTCGGGTGACTACACCAATAGCACCTTCCCTCCCCTACTACTGAAGGAAATCTAAGACAACAATTTTATCTATGGACGCTTCACACCACGTCAGTCTGACCCCGTGCTAAGTACCTGAAGGACTTGTGTTACGGGTACCAGACAACGGAAATATATTTAATACTGTTATACTATACATATATTTAAGATGTTTATTATATGATACACATATTTAATACACACCCATGACCCAGGAACTTTGAAAACTTTTTGTTCCGTCGGCAGGATTCGACCCGCTTGCATAGGAATCAACTTCTCTGATAGTACATAAGTATTTTGATACACCTAAAAATATGTATAAAAAATAAATACACTCTTATTTCAATTAAAAAATCACTTATTAAATATAAAAAATATTATAAAGTTATTAAGTAAAATATGTCCATTTTCGGTAATTCTATAATACAAACTCTCAAAAAAACAAGAATTTGTATTAGATTTCGTTTACTGTCTACACCCCTATTATTGTATTCCTGCCTAATTACTAGTCAATAGTATGCTAAATACTTACATGACACTAATAAAAGACAATAAAATTAATTATTTGATTATTTAAAAATAATTTAAAATTTTCCCCGGTTTGGGGAAAATTTCCCCACTTTGTTATGGACATTACTGACCTGTTGAAGTTGAATTAATATTTACATTATTTTATCAAAATACTTTAAAAATATGTTATCTTACCTATGAAATATTATTCCTTGATGTTTTTTGTGTAAGGTTGTATTGTTCTTGCACCATTTTACAACACAAGATGGCATATTTATTTTTATTTATGAATGACAAAGATGTGTCACCGCGATGCAGTCTAATTGCGTAATGGCGGTACGATCGGCTTATTACAGTGCGAGTGTTTGTGCAAGATGTGTACATATGATCGCCTGGGCTTATTAAGGGTGCTTCACTCATTTCTTAATGGCGATCCGTCCGTATTTTTTTTACGTCCGTGATTGCAGGTAATATTAGATTGTTATTTTACTGTAGTTGAAATATTTTAGACATTCTTTAAATGCTAAATTAGTATTCTGTAGAAAAATACTAATATTTTTTAATTGTTTTCAGGTATTATTTCAGTTCAGGGTACTAAAAATGGTAAAAAATATAGGAAAGAGACGATGTTTACAATATTTGACAGGTATGTTTGGCGTCTCCTTGACAACGACAACAGATTCAAAATTTGAATTTCAAATAACATTGGAACGAAGGATTACGTCAAATCGAGTTTATATATTGACAAATGTCATGTCAAAATGCCAGTTTGTATTGTGTCTAAGTGCGGGGCGGGTGTGTTTTAAAGGCAGTGCAGTAAAAAATGTCTATTTGGTGGATAAAATATTAAAATGTTATAGAAAATGTTATAAAAAGCATTGTGTGTATCAAATTATATAATTTGAGTGTTTTTATAGGTATTCCGTTGAACTGCAAAATGTGATGTGATATTTGAAGCGATGACAATATTATGCTGCAATATAATTTTGTTAAATTGAGAATAAAACAGTTTTAAATCAATGGTTTTTTATTTGTATTTTCAGAATCAGATGTAATCCGATAAAAATAAACAGAACTATAGAATAGTTCTAATGGTTGCAGGTAATATTAGATTGTTATTTTACTGTAGTTGAAATATTTTAGGCATTCTTTAAATGCTAAATTAGTATTCTGTAGAATAACACTAATATATTTTCATTGTTTTCAGGTATTATTTCAGTTCAGGGTACTAAAAATCGTAAAAAATATAGGAAAGAGACGATGTTTACAATATTTGACAGGTATGTTTGGCGTCTCCTTGACAACGACAACAGATTCAAAATTTGAATTTCAAATAACATTGGAACGAAGGATTACGTCAAATCGAGTTTATATATTGACAAACGTCATGTCAAAATGCCAGTTTGTATTGTGTCTAAGTGCGGGGCGGGTGTGTTTTAAAGGCAGTGCAGTAAAAAATGTCTATTTGGTGGATAAAATATTAAAATGTTATAGAAAATGTTATAAAAAGCATTGTGTGTATCAAATTATATAATTTTAGTGTTTTTATAGGTATTCCGTTGAACGAACTGCAAAATGTGATGTGATATTTGAAGCGATGACAATATTATGCTGCAATATAATTTTGTTAAATTGAGATTAAAACAGTTTTAAATCAATGGTTTTTTATTTGTATTTTCAGAATCAGATGTAATCCGATAAAAATAAACAGAACTATAGAATAGTTCTAATGGTTGCAGGTAATATTAGATTGTTATTTTACTGTAGTTGAAATATTTTAGGCATTCTTTAAATGCTAAATTAGTATTCTGTAGAATAACACTAATATATTTTCATTGTTTTCAGGTATTATTTCAGTTCAGGGTACTAAAAATCGTAAAAAATATAGGAAAGAGACGATGTTTACAATATTTGACAGGTATGTTTGGCGTCTCCTTGACAACGACAACAGATTCAAATTTTGAATTTCAAATAACATTGGAACGAAGGATTACGTCAAATCAAGTTTATATATTGACAAACGTCATGTCAAAATGCCAGTTTGTATTGTGTCTAAGTGCGGGGCGGGTGTGTTTTAAAGGCAGTGCAGTAAGAAAATGTCTATTTGGTGGATAAAATATTAAAATGTTATAGAAAATGTTATAAAAGCATTGTGTGTATCGAAATTATATAATTTTAGTGTTTTTATAGGTATTCCGTTGAATTGCAAAATGTGATTTGATATTTGAAGCGATGACAATATTATGCTGCAATATAATTTTGTTAAATTGTGAATAAAACAGTTTTAAATCAATGGTTTTTTATTTGTATTTTCAGAATCAGATGTAATCCGATAAAAATAAACAGAACTATAGAATAGTTCTAATGATTGCAGGTAATATTAGATTGTTATTTTACTGTAGTTGAAATATTTTAGGCATTCTTTAAATGCTAAATTAGTATTCTGTAGAATAATACTAATATTTTTTAATTGTTTTCAGGTATTATTTCAGTTCAGCGTACCGTACTAAAAATCTTAAATAATATTAGAAAGAGGCAGTTTACAATATTTGACAATCTTAAAATACATTTGAATGAATTGATTGGTTACGTCAAACGAATTTAATTTACTGACAAACGTCATGTCAAACTGCCAGTTTGGTTTGTATCATAGATAATAATTATTCAATGGATACCTACTAATGTTTTTTTTTTTTGTTTTCAGGTATATATAACTTTCATGAGCCGAAAAGTGGGAATAATAATTGGAAAGGGAAAATAATATTTTGTTAATCGCACACGTCTCTTTTTGCATTTACCTACCTAACAACAAGAATTTAAAATGATAATTTTGGAAATCACCAATAAATTGGTTTCGATTAAAAGAGTATTATTATTTGTACCTTAATCAATAATCATAGTTGAAGTAGTAGAATGAAAATAAGCTTTGAGAGTAAATTAAAATATAATTAGTTGGTAAAACAATGATAATTAAAAAAAAAACATTCTTATTGAGTATAAAGGGATGGCTAGTAGGGGATGGTGGAGGCCATTGAGCTCCCGAACCATAGTGAGAGGGAGCTCAGCGTAGAGTAACTTTAATTGTAGTTAAAAATTAGATATAAGAGTAAATGGTATTGAGTTAGTAGTTGTAGTAAGTATTTGGTACTTGATTTAGATGAAGGAATTAATGGTGTGATTAGTAAGTATTTGTAGAACGTATAAGGTATTGAATTAGATGTAAGTGTAAATGGTGTTGTTAGTTTGTAGTTGAAGATCGTAAAGAGTATTGAATTAGATGTAAGAGTAAATGGTGTTGTTAGTTAGTATAGCAATTAGATTTTGAAAACCTTTCTTTTTGAGTGGAAAGGGATGGCTAATAGGGGATGGTGGAGGCCATTGAGCTCCCGAACCAAAGTGAGAGGGAGCTCAGCGTAGATTAGGTGTAATTATAGTTATAAGTTAATACAAGAATTAGTTGTTAGAGTAAATGGTGTTGAGTTAGTAGTTGTAGTAAGTATTAGGTAACATATAAGGTATTGAATTAGATGTAAGATTAAAATATGGTGTTGTTAGTTAGTAGTTGTAGAACGTAATGAGTATTGGATTGCATGTAAGATTAAATGGTGTTGTAAGTTAGTAGTTGTAGTAAGTATTAGGTAACATATAAGGTATTGAATTAGATGTAAGAGTAGATGGTATTGTTAGTTAGTAATTGTAGAACGTAAAGAGTATTGAATTTGATGTAAGAGCAAATGGTGTTATTAGTTAGTATAGCAATTAGATTTTGAAAACCTTTCTTTTTGAGTGGAAAGGGATGGCTAATAGGGGATGGTGGAGGCCATTGAGCTCCCGAACCAAAGTGAGAGGGAGCTCAGCGTAGATTAGGTGTAATTATAGTTATAAGTTGATACAAGAATTAGTTGTTAGAGTAAATGGTGTTGAGTTAGTAGCTGTAGTAAGTATTAGATGTTTGATTTAGATGTAGGAATAAATGGTGTGATTAGTATTTGTAGAACGTATAAGGTATTGAATTAGATTTAAGAGTAAATGGTGTTGTTAGTTAGTAGTTGTAGAACGTAAAGCGTATTGAATTAGATGTAAGAGTAAATGGTGTTGTTGGTTAGTAGCTGTAGAATGTAAAGCGTATTGAATTAGATGTAAGAGTAAATGGTGTTGTTAGTTAGTAGCTGTAGAATGTAAAGCGTATTGAATTAGATGTAAGAGTAAATGGTGTTGTTAGTTAGTAGTTGTAGAACGTAAAGAGTATTAAATTAGATGTAAGAGTAAATGGTGTTGTTAGTTAGTAGTTATAGAATGTAAAGCGTATTGAATTAGATGTAAGAGTAAATGGTGTTGTTAGAAAGTAGTTGTAGAACGAAAAGAGTATTGGATTAGATTTAGTAGTAAATGGTGTTGTTAGTTAGTAGTTGTAGAACGTAAAACGTATTGAATTAGATGTAAGAGTAAATGGTGTTGTTTGTTAGTAGTTATAGAATGTAAAGCGTATTAGATTAGATGTAAGAGTAAATGGTGTTGTTAGTTAGTAGTTGTAGAACGTAAAGAGTATTGAATTAGATGTAAGAGTAAATGGTGTTGTTAGTTAGTAATTGTAGAACGTAAAGAGTATTGAATTAGATGTAAGAGCAAATGGTGTTATTAGTTAGTATAGCAATTAGATTTTGAAAAACTTTCTTTTTGAGTGGAAAGGGATGGCTAATAGGGGATGGTGGAGGCCATTGAGCTCCCGAACCAAAGTGAGAGGGAGCTCAGCGTAGATTAGGTGTAATTATAGTTATAAGTTGATACAAGAATTAGTTGTTAGAGTAAATGGTGTTGAGTTAGTAGCTGTAGTAAGTATTAGATGTTTGATTTAGATGTAGGAATAAATGGTGTGATTAGTAAGTATTTGTAGAACGTATAAAGTATTGAATTAGATTTAGGAGTAAATGGTGTTGTTAGTTAGTAGTTGTAGAACGTAAAGCGTATTGAATTAGATGTAAGAGTAAATGGTGTTGTTAGTTAGTAGTTGTAGAACGTAAAGAGTATTGAATTAGATGTAAGAGTAAATGGTGTTGTTAGAAAGTAGTTGTAGAACGAAAAGAGTATTGGATTAGATGTAAGAGTAAATGGTGTTGTTAGTAAATAGTTGTAGAACGTAAAGAGTATTGAATTAGATGTAAGAGTAAATGGTGTTGTTATTTAGTAGTTGTAGAACATAAAGAGTATTGAATTAGATGTAAGAGTAAATGGTGTTGTTAGTTAGTAGTTGTAGAACGAAAAGAGTATTGGATTAGATGTAAGAGTAAATGGTGTTATTAGTTTATAGTTGTAGATCGTTTATGATATTCAATTAGATGTAAGAGTAAATGGTGTTGTTAGTTAGTAGTTGTAGAACGTAAAGAGTATTGAATTAGATGTAAGAGTAAATGGTGTTGTTAGTAAGTAGTTGTAGAACGAAAAGAGTATTGGATTAGATGTAAGAGTAAATGGTGTTGTTAGTAAGTAGTTGTAGAACGTAAAGTGTATTGAATTAGATTAAGAGTAAATGGTGTTGTTAGTAAGTAGTTGTAGAACGTAAAGTGTATTGAATTAGATTAAGAGTAAATGGTGTTGTTAGTTAGTAGTTGTAGAACGTAAGGAGTATTGAATTAGATGTAAGAGTAAATGGTGTTGTTAGTAAGTATTTGTAGGACGAAAAGAGTATTGGATTAGATGTAAGAGTAAATGGTGATGTTAGTAAGTAGTTGTAGAACGTAAAGTGTATTGAATTAGATTAAGAGTAAATGGTTTTGTTAGTTAGTAGTTGTAGAACGTAAAGAGTATTGAATAAGATGTAAGAGTAAATGGTGTTATTAGTTAGTATAGCAATTAGATTTTGAAAACCTTTCTTTTTGAGTGGAAAGGGATGGCTAATAGGGGATGGTGGAGGCCATTGGGCTCCCGAACCAAAGTGAGAGGGAGCTCAGCGTAGATTAGGTGTAATTATAGTTATAAGTTGATACAAGAATTAGTTGTTAGAGTAAATGGTGTTGAGTTAGTAGCTATAGTAAGTTTTAGATGTTTGATTTAGATGTAGGAATAAATGGTGTGATTAGTAAGTATTTGTAGAACGTATAAGGTATTGAATTAGATTTAGGAGTAAATGGTGTTGTTAGTTAGTAGTTGTAGAACGTAAAGCGTATTGAATTAGATATAAGAGTAAATGGTGTTGTTAGTTAGTAGCTGTAGAATGTAAAGCGTATTGAATTAGATGTAAGTGTAAATGGTGTTGTTAGTTAGTAGTTCTAGAACGTAAAGAGTATTGAATTAGATGTAAGAGTAAATGGTGTGGTTAGTAAGTAGTTGTAGAACGAAAAGAGTATTGGATTAGATCTAAGAGTAAATGGTGTTGTTAGTAAGTAATTGTAGAACGTAAAGAGTATTAAATTAGATGTAAGAGTAAATGGTGTTGTTAGTAAGTAGTTGTAGAACGTAAAGAGTATTGAATTAGATGTAAGAGTAAATGGTGTTGTTAGTAAGTAGTTGTAGAACGAAAAGTGTATTGAATTAGATGTAAGAGTAAATGGTGTTGTTAGTTAGTAGTTGTAGAACGAAAAGAGTATTGGATTACATGTAAGAGTAAATGGTGTTATTAGTTTATAGTTGTAGATCGTTTATGATATTCAATTAGATGTAAGAGTAAATGGTGTTGTTAGTTAGTAGTTGTAGAACGTAAAGAGTATTGAATTAGATGTAAGAGTAAATGGTGTTGTTAGTAAGTAGTTGTAGAACGAAAAGAGTATTGGATTAGATGTAAGAGTAAATGGTGTTGTTACTAAGTAGTTGTAGAACGTAAAGTGTATTGAATTAGATTAAGAGTAAATGGTGTTGTTAGTAAGTAGTTGTAGAACGTAAAGTGTATTGAATTAGATTAAGAGTAAATGGTGTTGTTAGTTAGTAGTTGTAGAACGTAAGGAGTATTGAATTAGATGTAAGAGTAAATGGTGTTGTTAGTAAGTATTTGTAGGACGAAAAGAGTATTGGATTAGATGTAAGAGTAAATGGTGATGTTAGTAAGTAGTTGTAGAACGTAAAGTGTATTGAATTAGATTAAGAGTAAATGGTTTTGTTAGTTAGTAGTTGTAGAACGTAAAGAGTATTGAATAATATGTAAGAGTAAATGGTGTTATTAGTTAGTATAGCAATTAGATTTTGAAAACCTTTCTTTTTGAGTGGAAAGGGATGGCTAATAGGGGATGGTGGAGGCCATTGGGCTCCCGAACCAAAGTGAGAGGGAGCTCAGCGTAGACTAGGTGTAATTATAGTTATAAGTTGATACAAGAATTAGTTGTTAGAGTAAATGGTGTTGAGTTAGTAGCTATAGTAAGTTTTAGATGTTTGATTTAGATGTAGGAATAAATGGTGTGATTAGTAAGTATTTGTAGAACGTATAAGGTATTGAATTAGATTTAGGAGTAAATGGTGTTGTTAGTTAGTAGTTGTAGAACGTAAAGCGTATTGAATTAGATATAAGAGTAAATGGTGTTGTTAGTTAGTAGCTGTAGAATGTAAAGCGTATTGAATTAGATGTAAGTGTAAATGGTGTTGTTAGTTAGTAGTTCTAGAACGTAAAGAGTATTGAATTAGATGTAAGAGTAAATGGTGTGGTTAGTAAGTAGTTGTAGAACGAAAAGAGTATTGGATTAGATCTAAGAGTAAATGGTGTTGTTAGTAAGTAATTGTAGAACGTAAAGAGTATTAAATGAGATGTAAGAGTAAATGGTGTTGTTAGTAAGTATTTGTAGAACGTAAAGAGTATTGAATTAGATGTAAGAGTAAATGGTGTTGTTAGTAAGTAGTTGTAGAACGAATAGTGTATTGAATTAGATTAAGAGTAAATGGTGTTGTTAGTAAGTAGTTGTAGAACGTAAAGTGTATTGAATTAGATTAAGAGTAAATGGTGTTGTTAGTAAGTAGTTGTAGAAAGTAAAGTGTATTGAATTAGATTAAGAGTAAATGGTGTTGTTAGTTAGTAGTTGTAGAACTTAAAGCGTATTGAATTAGATGTAAGAGTAAATGGTGTTGTTAGTTAGTAGTTGTAGAACGTAAGGAGTATTGAATTAGATGTAAGAGTAAATGGTGTTGTTAGTAAGTATTTGTAGGACGAAAAGAGTATTGGATTAGATGTAAGAGTAAATGGTGATGTTAGTAAGTAGTTGTAGAACGTAAAGAGTATTAAATTAGATGTAAGAGTAAATGGTGTTGTTAGTAAATAGTTGTAGAACGTAAAGAGTATTGAATTAGATGTAAGAGTAAATGGTGTTGTTAGTAAGTAGTTGTAGAACGAAAAGAGTATTGGATTAGATGTAAGAGTAAATGGTGTTGTTAGTAAGTAGTTGTAGAACGTAAAGAGTATTGAATTAGATGTAAGAGTAAATGGTGTTGTTAGTTAGTAGTTGTAGAACGTAAAGCGTATTGAATTAGATATAAGAGTAAATGGTGTTGTTAGTTAGTAGCTGTAGAATGTAAAGCGTATTGAATTAGATGTAAGAGTAAATGGTGTTGTTAGTTAGTAGTTGTAGAACGTAAAGAGTATTGAATTAGATGTAAGAGTAAATGGTGTGGTTAGTAAGTAGTTGTAGAACGAAAAGAGTATTGGATTAGATCTAAGAGTAAATGGTGTTGTTAGTAAGTAGTTGTAGAACGTAAAGAGTATTAAATTAGATGTAAGAGTAAATGGTGTTGTTAGTAAGTAGTTGTAGAACGTAAAGAGTATTGAATTAGATGTAAGAGTAAATGGTGTTGTTAGTAAGTAGTTGTAGAATGAAAAGAGTATTGGATTAGATGTAAGAGTAAATGGTGTTGTTAGTAAGTAGTTGTAGAACGTAAAGAGTATTGAATTAGATGTAAGAGTAAATGGTATTGTTAGTTAGTAATTGTAGAACGTAAAGAGTATTGAATTAGATGTAAGAGCAAATGGTGTTATTAGTTAGTATAGCAATTAGATTTTGAAAACCTTTCTTTTTGAGTGGAAAGGGATGGCTAATAGGGGATGGTGGAGGCCATTGAGCTCCCGAACCAAAGTGAGAGGGAGCTCAGCGTAGATTAGGTGTAATTATAGTTATAAGTTGATACAAGAATAAGTTGTTAGAGTAAATGGTGTTGAGTTAGTAGCTGTAGTAAGTATTAGATTTTTGATTTAGATGTAGGAATAAATGGTGTGATTAGTAAGTATTTGTAGAACGTATAAGGTATTGAATTAGATTTAGGAGTAAATGGTGTTGTTAGTTAGTAGTTGTAGAACGTAAAGCGTATTGAATTAGATATAAGAGTAAATGGTGTTGTTAGTTAGTAGCTGTAGAATGTAAAGCGTATTGAATTAGATGTAAGAGTAAATGGTGTTGTTAGTTAGTAGTTGTAGAACGTAAAGAGTATTGAATTAGATGTAAGAGTAAATGGTGTGGTTAGTAAGTAGTTGTAGAACGAAAAGAGTATTGGATTAGATCTAAGAGTAAATGGTGTTGTTAGTAAGTAGTTGTAGAACGTAAAGAGTATTAAATTAGATGTAAGAGTAAATGGTGTTGTTAGTAAGTAGTTGTAAAACGTAAAGAGTATTGAATTAGATGTAAGAGTAAATGGTGTTGTAAGTAAGTAGTTGTAGAACGAAAAGAGTATTGGATTAGATGTAAGAGTAAATGGTGTTGTTAGTAAGTAGTTGTAGAACGTAAAGAGTATTGAATTAGATGTAAGAGTAAATGGTATTGTTAGTTAGTAATTGTAGAACGTAAAGAGTATTGAATTAGATGTAAGAGCAACTGGTGTTATTAGTTAGTATAGCAATTAGATTTTGAAAACCTTTCTTTTTGAGTGGAAAGGGATGGCTAATAGGGGATGGTGGAGGCCATTGAGCTCCCGAACCAAAGTGAGAGGGAGCTCAGCGTAGATTAGGTGTAAAAGTTGATACAAGAATTAGTTGTTAGAGTAAATGGTGTTGAGTTAGTAGCTGTAGTAAGTATTAGATGTTTGATTTAGAGGTAGGAATAAATGGTGTGATTAGTAAATATTTGTAGAACGTATAAGGTATTGAATTAGATTCAAGAGTAAATGGTGTTGTTAGTAAGTAGTTGTAGAACGAAAAGCGTATTGAATTAGATGTAAGAGTAAATGGTGTTGTTATTTAGGAGTTGTAGAACGTAAAGAGTATTGAATTAGATGTAAGAGTAAATGGTGTTGTTAGTTTATAGTTGTAGATCGTTTATGATATTCAATTAGATGTAAGAGTAGATGGTGTTGTTAGTTAGTAGTTGCAGAACGTAAAGAGTATTAAATTAGATGTAAGAGTATGGGAGCCCCCCCTAAAATATTAACTTTGTTTTGTTTTTCTAATTTTTTGTTACAGTGGCAACTGGCCACTATAACAAAAAATAAGACTGGCAGATATAAGTACACAATCTGTGAATATTTCAGAAGTCTAGCTATAGCGGTTCTTGAGATACTGCCTGGAGACAGACAGACATACTGGCAGACAACGAAGACCCTATTACTAAGACTTTAACCTTTGAGTACGGAACCCTAAAACGAGATTTTGTTTCTCTGTCTGTCTGTACCCTCTTTACTGAAGTCATAGACTTATTTATATACTGTCGACTGAAGTATTATAATAATAATATGGTTTGACTTATGACTTTAGAGGGTCTTTTTTATTTTTACGGTTTCTTAAAAACACTAATTTTAGAATTAAGACTAAAGGTGCCCATACACGGGACAATTTGTCGTTTCGATCGATCGTCAAGAAAATCGTCCAATCGATCTTTTGAACGTAAAATCGTTTGCGATATTGCTACACACGTACAATTTGTCGTTCGATTTTAACATCGAGGAGATAAATCGTTACGATAATTGTCCCATGTACGGCCACCTTAAGGCATAGAACTGATAAGCTACGGTTAAGGAAAATTGGGTACCAAATTGTTAAGATTTTTTTGTGAATCTTCCAAGTGATGGGCGTGGGCGCAACCAATTACTTATATAATTTACTGAAGGTTACAACTAACATAATCCTACTAATATTATAAAGGCGAAAGTTTGTTTGGATGTATGGATGTGTGAATGTATGAATGTTTGTTACTCTTTCACGCAAATACTACTGAACGGTATTTTAATTAAACTTTACAATAATATAGCTTATACATCAGAATAACACATAGGCTACAATTTTAATCTTTTTTCGAAATGGAGGAGGTGTTATGTTCATTTTTTTATCTTCAGCGATTACTCCGCCGTTTGTGAACCGATTTCCAAATATTTTTTTTGGTGTATAGGTTACTAGATGTCCCACGCGGCTTCGCCTGCGTAAGGACTTGTGTTATACGTACCAGACAACGGAAATATATTTAATACTTTTATACTATACATATTATATTTAAGATTTTTATTATATTATGATACACATATTTAATACACATCCATGACCCAGGAACTTTGAAAAGTTTTTGTTCCATATCCCGAATCGAAACTGAATCTGCGACCCCCGGCTTGAGCTACCACTGAGCCACAGAGGTCGTCAAAATAGTTCGCAGTCTATTGATGAAATGACTATTTAATTTATCAGATATCTTTCATCTTATCATTCATTCTTATAAGATTAGGTTCATTATTTGTAAGTATGTAATTTTACAATTTATAATAATTAACAATTTGATTTAAAAAAAAAAACTGTGACGCGATTAATACGCAACTCATAAGTCATAATAATATTATGTGTACATACTTGTAAACAAGTAGGGAAACACATTTTTCAGCAGGTAGAGCAGTCCACTCAATCACAACATACCGAAGTATAAAAAATCTAAAATATTTTAATACTGTTAAAACCAGTTAAATTTTATATTACTTACTAGACGTTCCGGGCGGTTTCGCCCGCTTAAATTAGATATTTCACAGAAAAATTAGTCCACAAAAAAAAGGCTATGATCCTTCACGTGGTCTACTTCTTATCTGATCCAATTAACAGAAAAAATGCTCTAGTAATTTGTAAGATGAGCCCTTTCAAATAAATTCCCTCCGTTTTTCTCCACATTTTCCTCTATTTCTTCGCTCCTATTAGTCTTAGCGTGACAAAATATAGCCTTCCTCAATAACTGGGCTATCTAACACTGAAATAATTTTTCAAATCGGACCAGTAGTTCCTGAGATTAACGCGTTCAAATAAGCCCTTTCAAATAATTTCCCCCTGTTTTTTCCACATTTTCCTCTATTTCTTCGCTCCTATTAGGCTTAGCGTGATAAAATATATAGCCTATAGCCTTCCTCGATAAATGGAGTATATAACACTGAAATAATATTTTTTCAAATCGGACCAGTAGTTCCTGAGATTAGCGCGTTCAAACAAACAAACAAACAAACTAACAAACTCTTCCGCTTTATAATATTATAGTATAGATTGGTTCTTTGATTCTACAAATTATGTAACTCGAATCCCAGTCCTCAATTTAGTAACTCCGCACAATTTCTATTTAAACATTAATTAAGATCATAGGTCAATGCTATAATATTATGTCGGAAGTTTTGGTCAGATATTCGGTTATATTCAGTATCTGACCACGGAAAGTTAGAACATTTGGATTCTAAAAACAATATTTCGATAAGACGTTTGCGACACCACGCTATGGTGACTGGTGAGGAACCGTGAACAAAAATATTATGAGTTATACAAAAATATTAGTGAAAACTAGATGACGCCCGCAACTCTGTTGCGCCAAAACTCATGTATCGCGCGGGAACTGTATGTTTTTCCGGGATAAAAAGTATTCTATGTCCTTTCCCGGGACTCAAAGTATCTCCATGCCAAATTTCAGCAAAATCGGTTCAGCAGTTTGAGCGTGAAGAGGTAACAGACAGACACACTTTCGAATTTATAATATTAGTAAGTATAATGTATATGGATAACAAGAACAGTAATCAAAAAAGGGAAAATCTGGGGAATTAATATAAATGATGTTACTATCCCGTCTCTAGGAGTCTAGAGTACGATTTCATTGGCATATCAGTTGATGTAGAAGCTATGAGAGAACAAACACACATACATAGCTGTTACTAAGACCTATATTTTGACTGTACCATAGTCGAGGACATGGCATCCATTAAGTTAGGAAATTGATAGAAAAACTAGATTCTAGGCCCGTAAAATAAATTTAAAAAAAGTAACATCCCGACCCAAGGAAAAAAAATTTGCTCTGTCAAAATTGACATAATATGAACATCCATTGTTTTTGTCTATACTTTTTTATCAAATTTTTCGTGTTGTCCAAAATATTTATAAAATACTAGATGTCCCGCGCGGCTTCGCCCGCGTAAATTAGAAATTTTACAGAATCCGTAGGTACATTTTCCCATAAAAAATATTTCCCCCGTTTTTCCCACATTTTCCTGAGTTTCTTCTGTCGTATTAGTCTTAGAGTAATAATATAATATAACCTTCTCGATAAATGATGAGTCTTACTCGATAAATGATCTATCTAACACTGAGATAAGTTTTTAAATCGGACCTGTAGTTTCTGAGATTGACGCGTTCAAGCAAACATACTCTTCAGGTTTATAATATTAGGTAGATATAGATTTTTTTTAATTATCGCTTGACAAACTCGAGTCTCGATCTAAAAGACTATGATATGGTAGTGATGATGATGATGATGATGATGAAGAATGTAATTTGCATAGTAGCATATGCTTTCTGTTCTTAAAACAACGCCGAAACTCCCAAACTTGTATCTATAAAGAATCAGGAATTCTCTCAGCACCTTCCGAACCACAGTATACCAGGTATATCTCGGTGCAAAATCTTACTTGTTGGTAGCATATGCTTAGAATACTTCTCACGAAACCGAAGTCACCATATGTTTCCCTATAAGTTTTGAGGAGTTCCCTCGATTACTTATGGATCCTTCATCAGATCATCACTTTTCTGAATATAATACCAAATTGGGATGATACCCTATATACCAAAAGAAAAATTTTGAAAATCGGTTAACCAACGGCGGAGTAATCGTTGAATATAAGAAAACGAACATAACACCTCCCCCATTTTGAAAGTCGGTTAAAATTGTAGCCTATGTGTTATTTATTTAATATTTTAATCAGCACATGAATTGAATAACAAATTTTTTTTCAAATTAATCGTAGCACCATCTGTCAGGACAAACTAAAATTGAAATAGAATAATATTGAATGCGATGATAGCGCCGTCCGCCGGATCTAATGTAAAACATTCCAAAATCAACAACTCCTTATAAATAAGAAATTAATTGAAAAAACATTTTCCAGTAGACCAAACTGTAAATCTAAACCATTCTCGAATCTCCACGAACACACACAAAAAATTTCATCAAAATTGGCCAAGATAAGATAAATCCGTTCAGCCGTTCTCGAGTTTTAGCGAGACTAACGAACAGCAATTGATTTTTATATATATAGATTTATCTTTCGATTTCTATATAGTCTTATTAAAAAAATAATCGGACAGAGTAACAACTTAAGTTAGCTAAAATAAAAAAATAATCGGACAGAGTAACAACTGAAGTTAGCTAAAATTGTGTTTATTTATGTACTATGTATTTTGAGACTATGCAATTTTGTCGCGTTCGCGATTCACTTTCACTTTTGTTGAGTTTCAGAACGCGATATTAGGTCCTCCAACGCGCACGCGAATTTGAACTTTATGCAGCGGTAATAAATTACAAATTGACTCTCCATTTTATTTAGAAAACGTTTGTATGGGAAATAGAAAAATGCTGTTTTGAGGATTTTCCCGGCAATTATTCGAATTTTTCTCACCTTTTAAACCTTCCCTAGACCTCCACGAATAATTCAAGACCAAGATAAGATAAATCCGTTCAGCCGTTCTCGAGTTTTAGCGAGACTAACGAACAGCAATTGATTTTTATATATATAGATTTATATATACTTGCACTAATTTTTAACAAATATAAGCAAAAAAATATTATATTACGTTTTGATTTCTAGCCGACCTTAGCAAAATAAAATTTTAACAAAAATCTGCTATCTACACAAGAAATCACCAAATTTTGAGGTGAGGAAACCCAAGTTAAAACTAAATTCTAAGGCTAATAAAAATACGCGCATATTGATAAGGAATTTAAATTAAAAACTTCAATTGTCAAAGGCATGACCTGCCTGATGAATATGTTTTGTTCACTCGGGATATCCTCCGTTATGAAAGTGTAGTGTGAAACATGATGATGAATGAACACAAAAGTTTGCAGTCAGGTTCCCTAGTATGTAACAGATGTAACAAAACATAGTAATAATACTTAAGAGTGACTGTTATTGTATATAATTATGTCTCTTATATAGACGTCACAGCTAAGGTTTACAAACCTACCCCAAATTTTTTTTGGTGGACACATGGGTTGACTGTTGAGGAAGGATCTTTTGGACGCGAAAAAGCTCCCCGTACCACTTCCAGCAAAACCCCACCGTTTAGGAGGAATGCGTATTTCAAATTTTCGTAATATTGAGATAAGGTCATATAATTATGTTTTCTGGTGTTTACGTGTTACTTACTTACTAACTAATAGTGTTTTCAAGGCATCGTAAGGCTGTGGTAAGTGCAGTGGCGGGGCAAGACCTAAATTTGATGTGGGCAAGATATATCTTGCCGGCCCCCTAAAATAGGTATATTATTTTGCGAGGCCCCATGATGAATCACGCAAGAGGACATCAAAACTCGTAAATCCTAAAAAAAACCTCGTAACCAAAAGGGCGCGAGCGGCGAGACACCTTAGACCGCGGGCCGTGGGCGGTCGTCCACGCCTTACGCCGCCTCTGGGTAAGTGGGGGACTCATCACCATCCGTTTCAGAAACTCGTACTCATTACCATCCCTTTCAGGAACCGACGATGCGTGATAGTGGGCAGCGTGTTGGCGGCGGTGGTGCTGTGCGCACTGGTCGCCGTGCTCGTGCTCCGGCCCTGGGCTAGCGAGGAGCACCGCCGCTACCGGCGCGCCGTCGTCGCCTCTAATGGCATAGAGTGCGCTGCTATCGGACGGTGGGTACTGTTTAGGCCAGCCTTTCCCGAAGTGGGCGATAACGCCCCCTGAAGGTCTGAAGGTGTAGGGCCCAAAAAAAAAATGGGGGCGTTGTGTGGGCGCTAAAATATAATTTGTTCTTAAAGTGGGCGGTAGACAAAATAAGTTTGGGAACCTCTGGTTTAGCCCAACATTAGAGTTAGACAGTTAGTTAAGTTGCTGAAAGGCTTCTTAGAGACGAACGGCACTTGTTGACGGCACGCGTCGAGTGTCGACGGCAGTCGGCGGCACGCGACAAGTGCCGTTCGTCTGTAAGCCCTCTTAGCATGGCCACCACAGAAATATCCATTTCTGTGATGGCCACAGTAGAAAAACTGACAGATTTAAGGCCCTAAACGACAGATTTCCTTTGCCAATCCACTTTGTTTCCTCATTCCTACGAAGAAACCATTTCAAGGGTGGCCGTACAAACAAAATATCTGTCCACGGATGTGACGTAGGCCGTCAGCGAACATGCTCTACATTGTAGATAACGCACAACTTTTCTCGATATAATGCGGATTATTTTCTTATTGAATCTACAGACTTCAATATCTCTATAATTGTAAAGTTACAATTGTATTCAGTTGCGCTAACAAGTAACAATAATCACGACAAGGTCTGTAGATTGTTGTTGTAACTATACTTATAGTAATTTTTATTTTATTTTATTTTTTATTTGAACGGAAAACATACAGTGATAAAACTTAAATTAAAAATTAAGGCTGATTAGTATCTAAGCACTATTAACATGTTTCCACAAGTAGAAGTCTAAACATTAACAACATTGCTTTACATTTAGGTAGACAAAAGTATTTGGCAGTGATACAATAGTACACGTTACAAAAGCAATCCCAATGATAATATCCATAGTACAAGAGTAATGAATCCAACAATCAGTGACCAGCTTCAAACCAATTTTTATTGATTGACTTTCTGATAGCATAAATAGATGAATTAAAAATGTCAATGTCATGGTGTTTACTCAAATCATTCAGGCAAGCAGGTGTTCTAACGAAGAAGGAATTCTTCCTATAATTGGAATGGGAGAATGGAATATAAAAGGGGTTGAAGGAGCATATTCTGGATGAGCGGGAAGGGACTTTCAGGGTAATTTTGGAAACAAGAAGGGAGGAATCTATTTTATTTTGGGCAATATTTAGGTATGTACAAATGTCAGCTACTTGACGTCTGAGATGCAGGGGTAGCATGTGATACCTTCTGCATCTCGATTCATAGTCAGTGTCAGATGTTCCGCATTTATATTGTAGGAATCTCACAAATCGTTTCTGGAAATCTGGTAGAAGTAGGTGCTAGCACTACCCGAAAATCTCTTCGCAAACGTGCGGCTAAGTCTAAATTAGATTGCCAGTCCTCCCAGGGTTTTTCATCTTGCCAAACTGTTTAATGGTTTTGCGGCATTTCTTAGACTTAAAATTATTGTGATAATAGATTAAGATATTGCTAAGTCTGCATACTCAATTGTAGAAACTCCTTGATTCATTTAAACGTCGTCATATATTGTTTAGAGATGGTTCTCCCTGACCTCCATCTTCTATGCCCCTGACACCGAGCGGTATCCGTGACAACGCGCGATATCGTCCATTCCGTTATTATCTATTCTATGACTCGCATCAGTGGACAACCCTTCAACGCTGTTGCGGTCAAACAGACACATGCTGCTTTGAATTGAATTTCTGATTTTGGCATGTTTAAAGTAGAATTTTATTGACATGCTTTGATGACTGATTTGATGATTATGTAACCTAAAACTTGTAGTCATTCTACGTTTGTGTGGATTATGAGCGTATTTGTGTAGCATTGTCAACAAATTATTGCAAACTAAGTATTTGCCGACTTAGTTAATGCGATAAAGATAAGTAAATAATTCTAGATACCTATACTTAGCACGTTTACTTTAATGTGGGATCCTGATACCATAGTAAAAAAAGTCTGGCACCCGGGAACTGCCGCGGTAAAGCTATTGCGTAGCATTTTTTGTCAACTTATTCCATTATAATTAGCATTCGTCTAGTAACACGCACACAAACACCGTGCCGAAGTCTGGCAACGCAGCCGCACCGCTGTGCCGGTCGGAGTGCGGTGTGTTAAATTTTTTCGTTACGGAATTTCTTGATTCGGTCGCCGCGCTCCAAGTTCACGATAAAAGCTATGCAATAGTATGTATCTGTAGGCCTACTACGAAACCGTTTTGAGACTCAAAAAATCGGGCGAGAATGCCGCGTCCTGCTCTAACAACGTCATTTCACGTTTGTTAGAGTAGGACGCAACATTCTCGTCCGATTTTTTGAGTCTCAAAACCGTTTCGTGGTACCCTGTATCTTGATTCTTTTTCAGCAGCAACTCAGCGGTAATGCTGTCGTTTTTATTTCAGCGGCATACTAGAGAAGGGGCTCCGCCGTCGATGCTGCTATAGCGACGCTGTTCTGCGAGGGCGTAGGATGCGCCCAGTGCATGGGCCTCGGGGGCGGCTTCCTGGCCACCGTGTACGATGCCTCTACACGGCAAGTTCGGGTGCTCAACGCGCGCGAGCGGGCGCCCGCAGCCGCGTACGCAGAAATGTACCAGAACGCCTCGTCTACCGTTGGAGGGCTGGCGGTGGCGGTGCCGGGCGAGCTGCGAGGCTACGGCGCATTACACGAGTAAGAGAGTTTCCGTATTAAGGACTGAAAAAATAAACTATATAAATACACTCTATTTTGCATTACAGCAATTGGCTGGTTATTAATTACTTTTAAATCTCGCAACACGGCAGGGTTTCTTATTTCCCTGTCAATTTATCTATTTTAACTTTTACGTATGCGGTATGGGCAATCTCATAACGCTGGGGCACTTGCCCGCCCCCAATCACAAAAAAAATTGTACTGATAGACTTGAAGAGTTTATTTGTTTAAACGCGCAATCTCACAAACCAATGGAGCGATTTTATTTGGCACATATTTATTAGATTATTAGACTACGTGATAGGACATTACATAGTACGTTCGTACGTACGTCGTTTGCCCCCTTATTTTATATAAAAATACAATAATAATAAAAATAAAAATACGCTAGTGCTTTGTTATACAGGTGACAACCATGTCCACAGGAAGTTCGGGAACCTGGAGTGGCGGGAACTAGTGAAGCCCACGGCGGAGCTCTGCCGGAAGGGCCACCGCGTCAGCGAATACCAGGGCCGCGTCCTCGACTCGTACAGCAACGTCATCCACGAGCAGCCTTCAATGAGGTACGTAACTTAAATTCGAGAGATCAGAGTGAAAGCAGTAGTGGCGTTAGGGGAGTTTTAAGTCCGGATTGACAATGACTGCGACATTTCCGAAGTGATAAGTATTAAGTACTGTATATTATGTGTTTAAGTGAATTAATAAAAATCAATTTTCAGAGAGCTGTACGTCAATCCAGAAACCGGGGAGGTGTACAAAGAAGGAGACTTAATCAAAGACCCGTTGTTCGCGCAAACCCTGGACCGTATAGCGGAGGAGGGCCCGGAGGCGATTCACAACGGATCCATGACGGCCTCGCTGGCCCGAGATATACAAGGCTTCGGGGGTATCGTCACAGAGGACGATCTCAGGAATTACCAGTGAGTTCATTGTGAATAGAACCTTGCAAATTAAATTTCAAAATAACTTTTTAAGGGCCTGTTTCACCACTTCCTAATAAGTGCCGGATAGGCTATCCATAATAGTTTATATGATAGATAAATTATGGAGTATCAGCTGTCAGATAAGTTGTGTTCAATATCAGGTGGTTTTTTAAATTGTACTGTACCGAATTACTGTACGATCTCCGTCATTTGCCTTTAAACCGATTACTCTGATAGCATAAATTGTCGTCCATTTTTATATCCCTGTTTTATTTAACGAATATCCAACATTTTTAAATGACGTTGGACGATATTCATAAATAATTTAATCTTTTAGCGTAGAATGGCAGGATCCAATAACGGTAGAGTTGTCGCCGGAGCGCACCCTGTACACCGTACCGTTGCCGGGCTCGGGTTCGGTTCTGGCCTACATCCTCAACATCCTTAAAGGCTGGGTGGGGACCGGCACCGACGTGGAGGCCTACAGCGGCCTCTACTGGCATCGCATCATAGAGACGTTCAAGTACGCCTACGCCAAACGTACGGGTCTGGGAGACCCCACACGAGTTCACTCGCCGATTAATATACGTGAGGTAATTTAGTGTTAAAAATACTTATATCATACAATACTTCTTTAAGCATTATTTACCCTTGAGGAAAAATGAGGGTTGTATGTAAATTGTAATAAAGAACAGTCTATCTGTCGGTCTGTGTATTTTTCGTGGCATCGTATCCTGCAAACGGGCGGATCGATTTTCGGTCTAGTTTTTTATTCTCATAAATCTTTGTCTACCGAAAATCAAAAATATTAGCCTAATTTTAGTGTTTCGCCGTTAACGTATTAAACAGTAAAAGTTATGTAGAGTTTATATTGTTAACACTGTATGTATATATAGGTGTTTACCATAACATTCGTAACTAATTTAGTTTATACAGCTTCCTTACGGCTGCGAAATTATTGCTTAAATCTTACTGTGTAATGCTGTGATTTGTGAAACAGTTTATTGCTTGACAAAAGCAAAGCAAGTTAAGATGCTATGAATTAGGTATTTACTCGACTTACGAGTTACGACCGTTATATTAGAGTGCCAATAAAGTCTTATCAAATCTCCTTACACCGTTTTATGGTATTTTTTATTGTTTTCACGGTAAATTATGTCTTTATCATAGATAGTCGTGTTGCTTATTATTATTACATTATTCGTTGCAATTTACTGCTCCTGCAGGGCTAGCATAACAACAGTAGACATGGGAAAGAATCGACATACTGACAGATTTTATCGACAAATTGGCGGATTTCCAGTGTCTGTCACTTTGTTTATTCTTCCGTAGAAAGAAACCATATTTTCTATAGTGACCATGCTACGCCTGCTGAATATGAGCTGGTTTCTAAGCAGCAACTTAAGAAGACATAGCTTTAGTTTTAATTTCACAATTTTTTGAGTATTATGTATACTTGGATGACGTTATTGTAAAGCTATCCCTCTAATACTAATAAGTACTTATTACAATATGAGCAAACGAAGCGTCAGGCAGAGTCTAGTATTCTACATTTGTGTTTTTCAAATGACGCGACCGATGCTGCGAAGGTAACCCTTTGCTTTTTTATCATGCATGAATGTTTATGAATATATATAAGTATGTATACTTTTGTAAAAATTCTCTTACTTCATAGTTTTTTTTACTGAAACATTCTCAAGTCTCGACTAACTGGCGACCCTCCCACAGAAGCTTCGCGACCCACAGGTTGAAAATCACTGCTCTACATTTTTGGAATTTGTTTATTTTAGGATTAAAATAAGGCGTAAATTTCAGTTACAAAGCAACCTGACATCGGAGTCCTGGGCGCTGCCGTACCGTAGTCTGATCGACGACACGCGTACGTACAACGACTGGCGTCACTACGGCGCGCTGTTCGAGGGCGCGGACGACCACGGCACCGCCCAAGTGTCGGTGGTGGCGCCCGACGGCAGCGCCGTGTCTGTCACTAGCACTATTAATTACATGTAAGTGATAGCTTTGCGACTAAGCCCGGGCGCGCACAGCGGCCAAACCGCAGCGGCCAGGTCGCGACGGACATCGAGATAGATACCTTAGTATGACACTGCCATAGACCACGCGCACCTGGCCGCACGGCGGTCAGCGGCCACACCATGTTTTCGATGGCCGCCGCGACCTAGCCGCTGCCGCTAGTGCGCGCCTGGCCTAAAGGCCAATCCACACGCACCACAACCACACCACGTCGCAACGACAAAATGCCGTCGAGCAGTGGTTACGTGTGAATGGTGTCGCTGCAGCTTTTTGTAGTTGCGTTGTGGTACCGACAAAATGCGTGGCTGCGTAGTCGCCAGTAGTTGCGCTGTGGTTACGTACGAAAGTCAATGAAACAACGAAAATTTGTATTCTGTGGCGCGGAGTGTCATTGCATCGACGCAACGTTGTGGTTGCGATGTGGTCGGTATCACACAAGTGGTCGACAACGACTTAAGTAAATAGTCCAGTTCATTAGCAATACGAAATATACGCTCAACCACGTGGTGTTGTTGTAGTGTGGAACTTGTGGTACGTGTCGGCTGGCTCTCTCACTCTCTCGTCTCTCTCGTCTCACCCTTTATTAGTCGGTGAGAAAGGTTAAAGGCTATCTTGGTGTAACGGAGATCTACTACACCAAGATGCCACAAAAATTAACAATATCGCAATTGTCATATAATTATAGTAAAAGCGATTTGACGAAAAAAAATATGTTTTGTTGGAATTTGGAGTGCGGGGCCTCCCAAAGAGCAGTGCCCGTAGCACGTGCGACATGTACTCCTAGGTTAAATCCGCAGGGTAATTACGTAAATTGCGACAGCTTTGCAACAGGCGCAATATCTGCTATCACAGTCCATAACAAAGGCTTGTGGCATAGCTGTTACAATTTGCAAGATAGGTGCGGAAGGAGTTCCCCTGCCGGCCATGTGCACAGTGCAAACGATATAAATTATGTACTGATAAAAATTGATAAACTATATTTTAAATACAAAATAACTTTATTCACGCCTTTGATAGTTTATATTGTTAAGGTTCTTGGAATCTTGTCATAAACTTATAAGGAGATATTATTTATGTAAGTTACTTACTTATATTTTATCTACGGCAAGTAGACAAGTATTTAAAGTAACATAACTATTTAGTTTTATATAAGTATTGTAATGTATAGGTAGTAAAATGTCCGTCTGATTATACACGGTGAATTCTTCAAAGATCTAACATGATGTCACTACCTAACAAACTAACAATCTATTGTTCCAATGTCACAGATTTTTATTCAATATTCGAAACGCTCTTTCTATTCAAATCTTTGTTTTTTTTAATTAAGCAAGGTGCATAGAAACGGTAACGGTCGCTAATTTCTTGTTTTTTTTTTTTCAGTTGGGGTGCGCAAAGACGTTCGCCTTCCTTAGGCTTTATGTTGAACAACGAGATGGATGACTTCGCTGTGCCCGACCAGGTCAACTCGTACGGTATGCCTCCGTCGCCGTCCAACATGATAGAGCCCGGTATCCAACCGCTGAGCTCTATGGTTCCGTCCATCGTGGTCAATAAAGACGGACATCCGGACTTAGTAATCGGAGCAGCTGGAGGCACGAAGATCACTACGCAGATTTCATTGGTAATTAATAATGCTATTATACGTCATACAACTGCAGCTCTGGACTTACGTATAGGCAGTATGGGCCACGGCCTATGGGCGGCAGCGACCTATGGCGTCCTTGGATCGCAGCATAGTTCGTACATAGAGGGAACGCGGGTGCAGTAGAATTTTAACGAAGAAACTATTGCCATCACGCTTCACCCTGCGCCGGCACGTGTATTGTGATAGAGACACATACAGTAAATCGAGGTAACGTAGTTCTATGATTCTTCCTTCAAAATAGAGCCTATCTAATATATATTATATCTTTTAATATCTTCAGGAAAAGCGAGTCTTTGCCTCTACGTTTTTATTTTATCTTAAAAATTTGTTTTATGGTCGGTGGATTGGCGGGGTACGGGGAATTAATTTTTGAAGGGTCATATTTTTTATTTATTAGTAAATTTAGATAAAAACGAACGTAGAGGCATAGCTTTATCCCAATATTGTATAAAAATCATTTGTCTAGACGCACTGTCCAGGGTGTAAATTGGGGATACGTTTGTATGGAATAACAGTGACTAGCGTTTCCTCACAAGGTGCTGCGCAGACGACAGACTATCCGTGACGCACTTTTTAAATATGATATTGAATGTACTGTCACTTCTTGGTGGAAATTCATCTTCTTTAGCCTTTTCAGGAAGTGGTGTAACAAGCCCTTAGTCTAATATTATTATCAATTGTATCTGAATTCGCGCTAATGTGTATACTAAATAATTTGAGCGATATGCATGAAGATATTCTGCTGCATATACTTATTTTCATATAACTATTTACATCAATATATTTTGTTTAGGTGGTAATGCAGACCCTGTATGAGAAGGAGGAGTACTCGCCTGTGATACGGCGGCCGCGTCTGCACCACCAACTCGTGCCGATGCACATCGAGCACGAAGCCAATGTCGATCCGGTAAGTTACACCTTTTTAGGGTTCCGTAGCCAAATGGCAAAAAACGGAACCCTAATAGGTTCGTCATGTCTGTCTGTCCGTCCGTATGTCACAGCCACTTTTCTCCGAAACTAGAACTATACTATTGAAACTTGGTAAGTAGATGTAGTCTGTGAACCGCATTAAGATTTTGATACAAACATGGAAAAATTAATAAACATTTTAGGGGTCCCCATAGGAACAACTGAAACAAAAAAACATTTTTTTCATCTAACCTATGGATGTGGGGTATGTATGGATAGGTCTTCAAAAATCATTTAGTTTTCTAATATCATTTTTTTCTAATCTGAATAGTTTGTGAGAGACACTCTTCCAAAGTGGTAAAATGTGTGCCCCCCCCTATAACTTGACTAAAGTCATGATAATTCTAACAAAAATATATGATGTACATTACTATAAAAACTACCAACGAAAATTGGTTTGAACGAGATCGAGCAAGTGGTTTTTATACGTCATGTCATAACTTTTATTAAAATCAACTGATATATAAAAATAAATCAAAAACCTTTTAATTTCATAGACATAAACCTTATTGCTGCTGCGGAACCCTTCATGGGCGAGTCCAACTCGTTTTTTCTTCTTTAATATATATATTATATTAAAAATATTTCTGTATCTACAAGTATTAGTAATGAGAAATTAACGTCAAGAAATTATTTTCTACGATCGGGTTTGATCAAGCTCACCAGCTTTGTCGGCCGGATTGCCGTTGTATGGTTATTAGTAGTGACCGACCGAACTTACGGTTTCGGTTTCGGCCAGTTTCGACCAAAAAATCTAGTTTCGGCCTTAGTTTCGGTTTCGGAAAAAATATAGCCGAAACTTTCGGCCCTGCCGAAACTCATGCGTCGTTCAGTAAACTTCGCAGTTAACTCGTGCTTGATTGTCAGCGAGGCTCCGGCTCATCATGCGAGATTTATCTAGTAAATCATCGCGCCACACTACGCTTTTTATTTAAATATTTAAAATTAACTTTTAACTATGCACACGCAATCTCTTAGACCCTACTACCCTGCTAGAATCTTATCTAGCCCACTTCCCCGTACGCTTCACTCATGCGGCCCTCAATATATTTTTCAAGTTTAGTGGCAAAACGCCTTCTGGAGCAAAAAAATGTACGTCAACTGCAAGTTTAAAATAAAAAATAAAAATAAAAAATGTTTTATTTCTGAGTAAATTTGAATCAATTTTTTTCAGAATGTCTACCTGATGCCTACCACCGGTTCGGAAACTACCCCGGCGAGAAGAACCGGCGTAAGAAACCGGCGGTGTTTGCTTAGTAATTTCGTTTTGAACTTCGACCGCGGTCGCGTCCATGTTTCCCATAAAAATAATACACTGCAACTGAATATGTTTTCAGTAGTACGTTGTTAATGTCTAAAGGAGAATTTTACCAATCACACAACTTCGTTTTATGAAACTTAGTTCTCATTGAACGCGTTCCTACGGGGATGTAAATCTCGTTTTGTTTCAAATGAAATTCATAATCTTCTTTTAATCACTATTTACGACGACAACGAATAAATATAAGTTTATGTGACGTCACGCGATGATTTTAAATTGTTTTATCATTTTGGAGCCTTGTCGCTGTTTTATTAATAAAAAAATTATTAACAAAATAGCAAGAAACGATAAATAAGCTAACCAAACGCATCTGTGAATACAACAATTAACATCGCATCTTAGAAATTTTTTCGTCTATGTTTTTCGATCTGTCATGACACTGACAGGACTTCAATGTTTTTTATGAAGTTAAAACTCGAATATTGGGCGTTCAGAAGATAAAAATCGGATTTCGTGTGAACGAGTTTAGTTTATGTTGGTGAAATGCAATTGAGTGTTATTTAATTAAAACGTGTTTATGTGTTTAAGACCGGTTTAGTGTGAGCTAAGCGCGTTTAATTTCTTTGGTGAAATAGCACCTACTTGGAATCGTATAAAAAACGGAATATAGTACAAAAAAGTTTCTAGGGAACATATTCGAGTCTAAGATTAATAATTTTTATTTTAATAAATGTCGCAAAAAGTAAAAAATTCAATGTGGTACTTTAGTTTAAAAAGTTGTAATTTATGTAAAAATCAATCAGTACCGTAGCAGTAGTTTAAATGTTTTACCAAGTTTCGGTTTCGGTTTCGGCCGAAACTGAGAGTATGGCCGAAAGTTCGGTTTCGGTTTCGGCTGAAAATCGGTGTGCTGTAATATTATGGTAATATGTTTACAGGGCGTACTACTGCGACTTATACCTCGCGAGGGTCTAAATATATTTTTTTCAATTCAAAAACAGCGCTGTCATTATTTTTCATTCCGTGTAAAAAAGGCTTAGACTGGGTTGCACCAGAGGCGTGGGTAAAGTTAAAGTTAAATATGGCGTCCAAACACCCCATATTCTCATACGACATCTGTCAATTTTTCCGGTTATAGTTAAAGTTAAAGTTAAAGTTAGTTGGTGCAACCCAGTCTTACTGGATTGCACCAAATAACTTTAACTTTAACTGTAACTTTAACTTTAACTTTGAATACAGTGCAAAATGTCAAATCTTTAAAAATGGACGCCATCAAGACGCCATATTTAACTATAACCATAGAGCTCGACAAGGTTATAAATGCATGTGGCGAAAAAAGGAACTAACGCTGTCATCATACAAAGACCGCAATTTTTGACAGTTCTCCTTTACCAGCAGCGCCCCCGCCCACGCGCATGTATAACCTTGTTGGATCAGCTGTCATCTGTCAACTTCTCCGGGCAAAGTTAAGGGTAAAGTTAAAGTTAAATTTACCTTAACTATGACTATAACTTTAACTTTACCCACGCCTCTGGTGCAACCCAGTTTTAGACGTAAACTCTTATTTCGACCGTGTAATATTGTAATACAGTGACCGTGTCATGATGTCATCGTGGTATTAACTGACTTATTTACTGTTTTACAGGAGTTGCTGAAGTCTCTCCAAGCGCGTGGGCACGAGACGACCCAGCTGGGTCCCACGGCTGGGTTCGCTGCCATCGTGGGCACCTTACGAGGTCCCGACGGCTTCTGGCAGACCCAGACAGACCCGCGCCGCGTCGGTAGCATCGACGGACTATGATCGTAGATGTAACTTATTATAAATTATACCAGTGTAAGGGTCAGTTCAAACTTTGACGAGACGGCGCTAAGGCAGCTAAGAGCGTTTGTCTCATGTTTAAAAGGCATATTTTGTTTCTAAATCGTCTCTTCTCAATGTCAATTGATCTAAGCTTGTGTTCTTTCAAGATTTTCTTTGTGGCTGCTAGTTGCAACACAATGAAAAGTGAAAAATTAAAAAAAAAAAATCAAAGAAAGGGTATTAGCTGTCTGTGGTTATAACTCACTATTTAAGAATAAGATTTTTGCCATGTTATTGGAACAGCCGTGAATTTGTATCTCATACTCAAATAATTTATAAATGTTAATTTAAATTATTAGTTCGCCAATATTTAGTACCTACAGTTGTTATAGGTAAGTACTAAGTACTGATTGTTTATTGTTCAGTCAGGAGAAAATGGTTGTTTTTAGCAAATTATTTTAGTATGCGCAAAAATTGAAGGAGACAAATAATTTTCTAAACACTCAAGTGAAAGGAGACCTTCATACTTATTTTATCTATAGTTTGTGCGTTTTATCATGATATGCGTGACACATTATAACTGACAATAGTAGGGAAGTTACCTTACAAAAATTAATCGATAGTTTAAAAATATCGAATCACTTTGTAAAGGAATTGCAATCGAAATTATCGATTTCGTACTGACATTTCAGTGGTGCCGGCGATTTAAGATGGCCGCCCTTTTTTATCGATTTGATTTCGATTCAACAGAGTCAATCTCTATTGACATAAGTTCCGTTTCATGCATTATGAAATTTTTCAAATGTTTTCGTAACAATAATTTTATACTCCTATTTCACAGTTAATATTTATAATTTTTATTAATAAGTTAGCATTTAGCATCTTTTCATTTTTATTCATTTACAATTATAGGAAACATTTGTTTTTGTAGATGGAATATAATTTATTACATTTTGATTTTTTTTTGTTTTCTTGTAAAAAAAACCCGTAGCAAGGAACATGAAAACTGTCACCCATATCATCTTAGAACGCACAAACTATAAAATATGGTTTTACACATAAAAAAAAAATAAGGTGGGGCTCATAGAGTTTTTATTGTTAGTTTGGTTAAGAGCAGTTTTGACTTTTGACTGTGATTGTAACTAAAATACTATGGTGCTATTTTTCTAAAACTCGTAGAATTGTACCTATTTCATTTTAAGGATTATAGCGTTTAGGCAATGATTCGTGATCTTATGACAAATAATTAAATATATTGACTTAAAGACGTAAATGTTGCTAATTATTTCAAGTAACGAATTTACTTTCTTGTACGTACTTAAATAAATAATGTTGTAAAAATTGGTGAGTCACTGATTTCAAAATTCAAATAACCGTATTAATTAGTTTAACAATTAATGCTCATGTAGTCTTGTTGATAATACACTTCTTTAAATTTTCTATTTATAATTATTACTTAAGGGTCCGGGTGCCATCGAAATTCTCATACATGCGTAATAACAAAATCATTGATTTCTCATAAGAAAAATAACTCAAACATGTTAAATATTTTCGTATGAGAAAATGATTTTGGTATTACGTATGTATAAGAATTTCGATGGCACCCGGCCCGGCCCGGCACGATAATAATATTATTATTATTAATTGTTAGTGCCTAGTTTATATTTTTGCAACGTGCTGTGATGATAAATGTTAGCATTACATTACATAACGAATAAAATTCATTGTTTTGTTAAATTGTGTTACTATTTTATTTCAACCCGACGTCCTTAAGATAGTCCTTAACTTTAAATTCAGAAATATGAAAAGTAGGCCAAGGCCCATGATAGGCTTATAACCGAAAAAAAGGAGAAATCATTCAGATCCATAAACCTATAATGCATATATTAAGTCTATGTTCAGATCATCAGTATATATTTTGTCTATGGTTCAGATCATAGCTCGGAAGATCATAGCTTAAAAACCACAGACAAAAACCTAAATTCACAGATTATGGTACCTAAATTTGAATATATGTCCTAGCCCTGGAATAATCATTTCGTCTTCTTTTTTATAATATTTCAATCAACTTACATTTATTTTTCAACAGACTTTGCCCCGAACTCTTTATTTTTTTAACCACACACGTTGCACACCCGAAAAAAATCCGTGAATGCGATGGCTTTGACTAAACAAAAGGGGCCAAGCAATAATTTCTGGCTTCTGCAGAACTGGCGCCAAGATTATTGGCTCTGTGTAAACTATACTTTATAATCAGACTGGTGCAGACTGCAGACCTGGTAAATTGGGGTCTGTCGCTGGTTCACACCACAGTTTTTCGAACCGCGGTTCGAAACAGCGAAGGATTGTTTTTTAATTACCCGATTCATACCGCGGTTCGAAACAGAGAAGACCTGTTTTTGAATTAGTGGATTCGAACCGCAGTGTAGACAGTTCTATTATTACATATTCCTTTAAGTACAGTTAAGCTCAACATAATTAAAATATGATGACATAGTCTACTCCAACTCCTGTCCTTAAATACTAAAATTTTCTTTAATTCTCTCTTTTCGCACCCAGGCTGTTAATTTTGTTTTTATATTTTCAATGGAAGAATAAGGCCTAACTTTTTAAATATTATCAATAATCTTTCTAACGCCTCATCCCTTTTAGATATTTTATTATCATATATAGTTTTTGTAGGGTTTGTTCCACAAAACCAAAAGCGATATGATAATACTATAATCTTTTTCTATATTGTACTCGGCGAAACATGGCGGTAGCGGTCATTGACTCGATGTCAATCGCGGTTTATATGGAAAATGACAATTTTCCACATAAACCGCGATTGACAATGAATTATTCGATGTTCCTAGTCCATTGTCAATCGCGGTTTATAAGTAGAAAATGACAAGTTTTTTGACAGCGAGTCAATGACCGCTACCGCCACGTTTCGCCAAGTACAGTATACTTCGATCAAAGTAGCTTGCGGTGGCAAGACCCCCAGGCCCCACAGATGGTAGCGAGTAGCGACGAACCGTCCTCCTCCTCAATCGCGCAAAGAACTTTGACTGACGTAAAACTGATGAACGCGGTTACACCATCAATCTGACGTCAATCTTACCGAGATTGACGAAAATTGCCAATATATCAAAATATTTAAAAATCCATCAATCCGGGCATTGAGGTATAGACGAGCAGTTTCACGTCAATCTTACAGATTGATGGATAAGCTTGTCGGAGGTCACACGTATAGTTTCTCATGGAGGTTGCCTGTCAAATAATTAACAGTCTAGGTTCGAATAACTATATTATCGAATAGAAGAAAAGGGACCGTGCAGAGCGATGACACTGCCACTAGTGACGAGTAGCCGAAACATTTACGAAAATTTTATTGACAAGCTCAAGTCAAGCTACGGAAAATTAAAGGATTTCTTGAGAAATTTGAGTATTTTCAAGCATTGTTGCATTCCCGGGTGTTCTAATACATACAAGAAAAATAAAGGCAAATCGAACGATCTACAATTTTACTATTTTCCTGCCAAAAGTATTCACATGCCATGGCTTATTGAAAACGAAAGAAATGGATAAAAGCCGGTAAAACATACGTAAGTACTTAAAAAGTTCCATGAATGTTATGTATAGACTCGTAAAAACACTGAATTTTGTAGATTATAACCGTATATTCATTTAGATGAACACAATATGAACCTAACCTATAACCGTTCTTCTTTCAGTAAACATCCAAACTGGCTTCCAAGTTCCATCTAAATTTTACATACCTATGCACCTCTCATTTAATTGACCAAGATCGGAAAATCCTGTACACTCGGCAAATGATATACCTACCTAACCTACCTACAATTTTTCCTGGAGAAGAAAATAAAAAAAAAACTCTTTTAAAAAAGAATTTCAAAGACATCAACTAGAATGCCACAAGTTGCATCAAAAGTAAGGATAATTTGGAGAAGTCCTGCCAGAAATTCAACACTGAGGCACAGAATATAACATAACAGTACTCCGTAATAGTGCTTATCTTGAACCATCTTGTCAAAGTGTTGGTTCTCAAAAGGATGATTCTTCAAGTAGGAAAACTATTAATAGTGCAGTCTTTGTGTGTTATTTAAAGAATACTTATATAGTGTTTGCACTGATGAGGTACACTAGTTAAAAGCAGTGACAGACAAAAGTTGTAATGATGGTATCGAGCGAATCGCAGAAGGTTGATGAAATAAAAGCATTTATTTGAGTGAACTTGTTTTATTTTATTAATCCACAAGCATTTTCAGTATATTATTATTATAAGCACAGACGTAAAAAAAGTATTTTTGCATCTTCATTATTTTATTTGCAATAATATTTATCAAGTTTTTATTTTCTATGCTGATGGATGGTACTAATTACTTTTTCAGATATTTTCTTAGATAACTAGATAAGCTTTAAACATTTTTATTCACGCTTTCGTTCTTTGTTTACGGTTAGAAACTCATCCATACTCAATATTATAAATGCGAAAGTGTAGACGTCTGTTAGCACTTCACGCCCAAACCGCTGAACCAATTTTGCTGAAATTTGGTATGGATTTACTTTGAGCCCCGGGAAAGGACATAGGATACTTTGTATTCCGGAAAAATGTACGGTTCTTGCGCGATAGATGATTTTTGGCGCAACGGAGTTGCGGGCGTCATCTAGTCTTTTACTTTAATCCTTTGATCGCGGATTCTTGGAAATCTGTTGTTGTTCTCGCATGTGGCAACTTGGGAGTGTAAGTATTAAATCATTTCATAGTCTAAAACATATAAAAAACACTTATAAACTAGCCGGGGTCAAAGAGAATGCGAAGCCAAAGTCACTCACAAGTTACTTCTTTTACTCGCATCGTGTCGCTGCTGTCGAATTACGACGCCCTCTATAGTTTCTGCACGGTCCCTAAAGAAAAGTTAATCTAAGTCAGGAGCCCGAGTAGACGATGTCTATACACCAAAAAGCTGCAAAACACGTCTGACGTCAAATCGAGTTAGTAATTCCAGTTTTAGTAATTTTTTGTTTTAGTAATTCCATTATATAATTTTAGTGCTTTTTATAGGTATTCCGTTGGTTCAAATAACATTGGAACGAAGGATTACGTCAAATCGAGTTTATATATTGACAAACGTCATGTCAAAATGCCAGTTTGTATTGTGTCTAAGTGCGGGGCGGGTGTGTTTTAAAGGCAGTGCAGTAAAAAATGTCTATTTGGTGGATAAAATATTAAAATGTTATAGAAAATGTTATAAAAAGCATTGTGTGTATCGAAATTATATCATTTTAGTGTTTTTATAGGTATTCCGTTGAACTGCAAAATGTGATGTGATATTTGAAGCGATGACAATATTATGCTGCAATATAATTTTGTTAAATTGTGAATAAAACAGTTTTAAATCAATGGTTTTTTATTTGTATTTTCAGAATCAGATGTAATCCGATAAAAATAAACAGAACTATAGAATAGTTCTAATGGTTGCAGGTAATATTAGATTGTTATTTTACTGTAGTTGAAATATTTTAGGCATTCTTTAAATGCTAAATTAGTATTCTGTAGAATAACACTAATATATTTTCATTGTTTTCAGGTATTATTTCAGTTCAGGGTACTAAAAATCGTAAAAAATATAGGAAAGAGACGATGTTTACAATATTTGACAGGTATGTTTGGCGTCTCCTTGACAACGACAACAGATTCAAATTTTGAATTTCAAATAACATTGGAACGAAGGATTACGTCAAATCAAGTTTATATATTGACAAACGTCATGTCAAAATGCCAGTTTGTATTGTGTCTAAGTGCGGGGCGGGTGTGTTTTAAAGGCAGTGCAGTAAAAAATGTCTATTTGGTGGATAAAATATTAAAATGTTATAGAAAATGTTATAAAAAGCATTGTGTGTATCGAAATTATATCATTTTAGTGTTTTTATAGGTATTCCGTTGAACTGCAAAATGTGATGTGATATTTGAAGCGATGACAATATTATGCTGCAATATAATTTTGTTAAATTGTGAATAAAACAGTTTTAAATCAATGGTTTTTTATTTGTATTTTCAGAATCAGATGTAATCCGATAAAAATAAACAGAACTATAGAATAGTTCTAATGGTTGCAGGTAATATTAGATTGTTATTTTACTGTAGTTGAAATATTTTAGGCATTCTTTAAATGCTAAATTAGTATTCTGTAGAATAACACTAATATATTTTCATTGTTTTCAGGTATTATTTCAGTTCAGGGTACTAAAAATCGTAAAAAATATAGGAAAGAGACGATGTTTACAATATTTGACAGGTATGTTTGGCGTCTCCTTGACAACGACAACAGATTCAAATTTTGAATTTCAAATAACATTGGAACGAAGGATTACGTCAAATCAAGTTTATATATTGACAAACGTCATGTCAAAATGCCAGTTTGTATTGTGTCTAAGTGCGGGGCGGGTGTGTTTTAAAGGCAGTGCAGTAAAAAATGTCTATTTGGTGGATAAAATATTAAAATGTTATAGAAAATGTTATAAAAAGCATTGTGTGTATCGAAATTATATAATTTTAGTGTTTTTATAGGTATTCCGTTGAACGAACTGCAAAATGTGATGTGATATTTGAAGCGATGACAATATTATGCTGCAATATAATTTTGTTAAATTGTGAATAAAACAGTTTTAAATCAATGGTTTTTTATTTGTATTTTCAGAATCAGATGTAATCCGATAAAAATAAACAGAACTATAGAATAGTTCTAATGGTTGCAGGTAATATTAGATTGTAATTTTACTGTAGTTGAAATATTTTAGGCATTCTTTAAATGCTAAATTAGTATTCTGTAGAATAACACTAATATATTTTCATTGTTTTCAGGTATTATTTCAGTTCGGGGTACGAAAAATCGTAAATAATATTAGAAAGAGACAATGTTTACAATATTTGACAGGTATGTTTGGCGTCTCCTTGACAACGACAACAGATTCAAATTTTGAATTTCAAATAACATTGGAACGAAGGATTACGTCAAATCAAGTTTATATATTTACAAACGTCATGTCAAAATGCCAGTTTGTATTGTGTCTAAGTGCGGGGCGGGTGTGTTTTAAAGGCAGTGCAGTAAAAAATGTCTATTTGGTGGATAAAATATTAAAATGTTATAGAAAATGTTATAAAAAGCATTGTGTGTATCGAAATTATATAATTTTAGTGTTTTTATAGGTATTCCGTTGAACTGCAAAATGTGATGTGATATTTGAAGCGATGACAATATTATGCTGCAATATAATTTTGTTAAATTGTGAATAAAACAGTTTTAAATCAATGGTTTTTTATTTGTATTTTCAGAATCAGATGTAATCCGATAAAAATAAACAGAACTATAGAATAGTTCTAATGATTGCAGGTAATATTAGATTGTTATTTTACTGTAGTTGAAATATTTTAGGCGTTCTTTAAATGCTAAATTAGTATTCTGTAGAATAATACTAATATTTTTTAATTGTTTTCAGGTATTGTTTCAGTTCAGGGTACTAAAAATCGTAAAAAATATAGGAAAGAGACGATGTTTACAATATTTGACAGGTATCTTTGGCGTCTCCTTGACAACGACAACAGATTCAAAATTTGAATTTCAAATAACATTGGAACGAAGGATTACGTCAAATCGAGTTTATATATTGACAAACGTCATGTCAAAATGCCAGTTTGTATTGTGTCTAAGTGCGGGGCGGGTGTGTTTTAAAGGCAGTGCAGTAAAAAAATGTCTATTTGGTGGATAAAATATTAAAATGTTATAGAAAATGTTATAAAAGCATTGTGTGTATCGAAATTATATAATTTTAGTGTTTTTATAGGTATTCCGTTGAACTGCAAAATGTGATGTGATATTTGAAGCGATGACAATATTATGCTGCAATATAATTTTGTTAAATTGTGAATAAAACAGTTTTAAATCAATGGTTTTTTATTTGTATTTTCAGAATCAGATGTAATCCGATAAAAATAAACAGAACTATAGAATAGTTCTAATGATTGCAGGTAATATTAGATTGTTATTTTACTGTAGTTGAAATATTTTAGGCGTTCTTTAAATGCTAAATTAGTATTCTGTAGAATAATACTAATATTTTTTAATTGTTTTCAGGTATTGTTTCAGTTCAGGGTACTAAAAATCGTAAAAAATATAGGAAAGAGGTGGGAAAGAGACGATGTTTACAATATTTGACAGGTATCTTTGGCGTCTCCTTGACAACGACAACAGATTCAAAATTTGAATTTCAAATAACATTGGAACGAAGGATTACGTCAAATCAAGTTTATATATTGACAAACGTCATGTCAAAATGCCAGTTTGTATTGTGTCTAAGTGCGGGGCGGGTGTGTTTTAAAGGCAGTGCAGTAAAAAATGTCTATTTGGTGGATAAAATATTAAAATGTTATAGAAAATGTTATAAAAAGCATTGTGTGTATCGAAATTATATAATTTTAGTGTTTTTATAGGTATTCCGTTGAACGAACTGCAAAATGTGATGTGATATTTGAAGCGATGACAATATTATGCTGCAATATAATTTTGTTAAATTGTGAATAAAACAGTTTTAAATCAATGGTTTTTTATTTGTATTTTCAGAATCAGATGTAATCCGATAAAAATATACAGAACTATAGAATAGTTCTAATGATTGCAGGTAATATTAGATTGTTATTTTACTGTAGTTGAAATATTTTAGGCATTCTTTAAATGCTAAATTAGTATTTTGTAGAATAATACTAATATTTTTTAATTGTTTTCAGGTATTATTTCAGTTCAGCGTATCGTACTAAAAATCTTAAATAATATTAGAAAGAGGCAGTTTACAATATTTGACAATCTTAAAATACATTGGAATGAATTGATTGGTTACGTCAAACGAATTTAATTTATTGACAAACGTCATGTCAAACTGCCAGTTTGGTTTGTATCATAGATAATAATTATTCAATGGATACCTACTAATGTTTTTTTTTTTGTTTTCAGGTATATTTAAGTTTCATGAGCCGAAAAGTGGGAATAATAATTGGAAAGGGAAAATAATATTTTGTTAATCGCACACGTCTCTTTTTGCATTTAACTACCTAACAACAAGAATTTAAAATGATAATTTTGGAAATCACCAATAAATTGGTTTCGATTAAAAGAGTATTATTATTTGTACCTTAATCAATAATCATAGTTGAAGATAAGCTTTGAGAGTAAATTAAAATATAATTAGTTGGTAAAAACAATGATAATTAAAAAAAAACATTCTTATTGAGTATAAAGGGATGGCTAGTAGGGGATGGTGGAGGCCATTGAGCTCCCGAACCATAGTGAGAGGGAGCTCAGCGTAGAGTAATTTTAATTGTAGTTAATAATTAGATATAAGAGTAAATGGTATTGAGTTAGCAGTTGTAGTAAGTATTTGGTACTTGATTTAGATGAAGGAATTAATGGTGTGATTAGTAAGTATTTGTAGAACGTATAAGGTATTGAATTAGATGTAAGTGTAAATGGTGTTGTTAGTTAGTATAGCAATTAGATTTTGATAACCTTTCTTTTTGAGTGGAAAGGGATGGCTAATAGGGGATGGTGGAGGCCATTGAGCTCCCGAACCAAAGTGAGAGGGAGCTCAGCGTAGATTAGGTGTAATTATAGTTATAAGTTGATACAAGAATTAGTTGTTAGAGTAAATGGTGTTGAGTTAGTAGCTGTAGTAAGTATTAGATGTTTGATTTAGATGTAGGAATAAATGGTGTGATTAGTATTTGTAGAACGTATAAGGTATTGAATTAGATTTAGGAGTAAATGGTGTTGTTAGTTAGTAGTTGTAGAACGTAAAGCGTATTCAATTAGATGTAAGAGTAAATGGTGTTGTTAGTTAGTAATTGTAGAACGTAAAGAGTATTGAATTAGATGTAAGAGTAAATGGTGTTGTTAGTAAGTAGTTGTAGAACGAAAAGAGTATTGGATTAGATGTAAGAGTAAATGGTGTTGTTAGTTAGTAGTTGTAGAACGTAAAGTGTATTGAATTACATTAAGAGTAAATGGTGTTGTTAGTTAGTAGTTGTAGAACGTAAAGAGTATTGAATAAGATGTAAGAGTAAATGGTGTTATTAGTTAGTATAGCAATTAGATTTTGAAAACTTTTCTTTTTGAGTGGAAAGGGATGGCTAATAGGGGATGGTGGAGGCCATTGAGCTCCCGAACCAAAGTGAGAGGGAGCTCAGCGTAGATTAGGTGTAATTTTAGTTATAAGTTGATACAAGAATTAGTTGTTAGAGTAAATGGTGTTGAGTTAGTAGCTGTAGTAAGTATTAGATGTTTGATTAAGATGTAGGAATAAATGGTGTGATTAGTATTTGTAGAACGTATAAGGTATTGAATTAGATGTAAGAGTAAATGGTGTTGTTAGTTAGTAGTTGTAGAACGTAAAGCGTATTGAATTAGATGTAAGAGTAAATGGTGTTGAGTTAGTAGCTGTAGTAAGTATTAGATGTTTGATTTAGATGTAGGAATAAATGGTGTGATTAGTAAGTATTTGTAGAACGTATAAGGTATTGAATTAGATTTAGAGTAAATGGTGTTGTTAGTAAGTAGTTGTAGAACGTAAAGTGTATTGAATTAGATTAAGAGTAAATGGTGTTGTTAGTTAGTAGTTGTAGAACGTAAAGCGTATTGAATTAGATGTAAGAGTAAATGGTGTTGTTAGTTAGTAGTTGTAGAACGTAAAGAGTATTGAATTAGATGTAAGAGTAAATGGTGTTGTTAGTTAGTAGTTGTAGAATGTAAAGCGTATTGAATTAGATGTAAGAGTAAATGGTGTTGTTAGTAAGTAGTAGTAGAACGTAAAGTGTATTGAATTAGATGTAAGAGTAAATGGTGTTGTTAGTAAGTAGTTGTAGAACGTAAAGCGTATTGAATTAGATGTAAGAGTAAATGGTGTTATTAGTTAGTATAGCAATTAGATTTTGAAAACCTTTCTTTTTGAGTGGAAAGGGATGGCTAATAGGGGATGGTGGAGGCCATTGAGCTCCCGAACCAAAGTGAGAGGGAGCTCAGCGTAGATTAGGTGTAATTATAGTTATAAGTTGATATAAGAATTAGTTGTTAGAGTAAATGGTGTTGAGTTAGTAGCTGTAGTAAGTATTAGATGTTTGATTTAGATGTAGGAATAAATGGTGTGATTAGTATTTGTAGAACGTATAAGGTATTGAATTAGATTTAGGAGTAAATGGTGTTGTTAGTTAGTAGTTGTAGAACGTAAAGCGTATTGAATTAGATGTAAGAGTAAATGGTGTTGTTAGTTAGTAGTTGTAGAACGAAAAGAGTATTGGATTAGATGTAAGAGTAAATGGTGTTGTTAGTAAGTAGTTGTAGAACGAAAAGAGTAATAAATTAGATGTAAGAGTAAATGGTGTTGTTAGTAAGTAGTTGTAGAACGTAAAGAGTATTGAATTAGATGTAAGAGTAAATGGTATTGTTAGTTAGTAGTTATAGAATGTAAAGCGTATTGAATTAGATGTAAGAGTAAATGGTGTTGTTAGTTAGTAGTTGTAGAACGTAAAGAGTATTGAATTAGATGTAAGAGTAAATGGTGTTGTTAGTAAGTAGTTGTAGAACGAAAAGAGTAATAAATTAGATGTAAGAGTAAATGGTGTTGTTAGTAAGTAGTTGTAGAACGTAAAGTGTATTGAATTAGATGTAAGAGTAAATGGTGTTGTTAGTTTATAGTTGTAGATCGTTTATGATATTCAATTAGATGTAAGAGTAAATGGTGTTGTTAGTTAGTAGTTGTAGAACGTAAAGAGTATTGAATTAGATGTAAGAGTAAATGGTGTTGTTAGTAAGTAGTTGTAGAACGAAAAGAGTATTGGATTAGATGTAAGAGTAAATGCTGTTGTTAGTAAGTAGTTGTAGATCGTAAAGTGTATTGAATTAGATTAAGAGTAAATGGTGTTGTTAGTTAGTAGTTGCAGAACGTATAGCGTATTGAATTAGATGTAAGAGTAAATGGTGTTGTTAGTTAGTAGTTGTAGTAAGTAAAGAGTATTGAATTAGATGTAAGAGTAAATGGTGTTGTTAGTAAGTAGTTATAGAACGTAAAGTATATTGAATTAGATTAAGAGTAAATGGTGTTGTTAGTAAGTAGTTGTAGAACGAAAATTGTATTGAATTAGATTAAGAGTAAATGGTGTTGTTAGTAAGTAGTTGTAGAACGTAAAGCGTATTGAATTAGATGTAAGAATAAATGGTGTTGTTAGTTAGTAGTTATAGAATGTAAAGCGTATTGAATTATATGTAAGAGTAAATGGTGTTGTTAGTAAGTAGTTGTAGAACGTAAAGCGTATTGAATTAGATGTAAGAGTAAATGGTGTTGTTAGTTAGTAGTTGCAGAACGTAAAGTGTATTTAATTAGATTAAGAGTAAATGGTGTTGTTAGTAAGTAGTTGTAGAACGTAAAGTGTATTGAATTAGATTAAGAGTAAATGGTGTTGTTAGTTAGTAGTTGTAGAAAGTAAAGCGTATTGAATTAGATGTAAGAGTAAATGGTGTTGTTAGTTAGTAGTTATAGAATGTAAAGCGTATTGAATTAGATGTAAGAGTAAATGGTGTTGTTAGTAAGTAGTTGTAGAACGTAAAGCGTATTGAATTAGATGTAAGAGTAAATGGTGTTGTTAGTTAGTAGTTATAGAATGTAAAGCGTATTGAATTAGATGTAAGAGTAAATGGTGTTGTTAGTTAGTAGTTATAGAATGTAAAGCGTATTGAATTAGATGTAAGAGTAAATGGTGTTGTTAGTAAGTAGTTGTAGAACGTAAAGCGTATTGAATTAGATGTAAGAGTAAATGGTGTTGTTAGTAAGTAGTTGTAGAACGTAAAGTGTATTGAATTAGATGTAAGAGTAAATGGTGTTATTAGTTAGTATAGCGATTAGATTTTGAAAACCTTTCTTTTTGAGTGGAAAGGGATGGCTAATAGGGGATGGTGGAGGCCATTGAGCTCCCGAACCAAAGTGAGAGGGAGCTCAGCGTAGATTAGGTGTAATTATAGTTATAAGTTGATACAAGAATTAGTTGTTAGAGTAAATGGTGTTGAGTTAGTAGCTGTAGTAAGTATTAGATGTTTGATTTAGATGTAGGAATAAATGGTGTGATTAGTAAGTATTTGTAGAACGTATAAGGTATTGAATTAGATTTAAGAGTAAATGGTGTTGTTAGTTAGTAGTTGTAGAACGTAAAGAGTATTGGATTAGATGTAATAGTAAGTAGTTGTAAAACGAAAAGAGTATTGGATTAAATGTAAGAGTAAATGGTGATGTTATTAAGTAGTTGTAGAACGTAAAGTGTATTGAATTACATTAAGAGTAAATGGTGTTGTTAGTTAGTAGTTGTAGAACGTAAAGAGTATTGAATAAGATGTAAGAGTAAATGGTGTTATTAGTTAGTATAGCAATTAGATTTTGAAAACCTTTCTTTTTGAGTGGAAAGGGATGGCTAATAGGGGATGGTGGAGGCCATTGAGCTCCCGAACCAAAGTGAGAGGGAGCTCAGCGTAGATTAGGTGTAATTTTAGTTATAAGTTGATACAAGAATTAGTTGTTAGAGTAAATGGTGTTGAGTTAGTAGCTGTAGTAAGTATTAGATGTTTGATTTAGATGTAGGAATAAATGGTGTGATTAGTATTTGTAGAACGTATAAGGTATTGAATTAGATTTAGGAGTAAATGGTGTTGTTAGTTAGTAGTTGTAGAACGTAAAGCGTATTGAATTAGATGTAAGAGTAAATGGTGTTGAGTTAGTAGCTGTAGTAAGTATTAGATGTTTGATTTAGATGTAGGAATAAATGGTGTGATTAGTAGGTATTTGTAGAACGTATAAGGTATTGAACTAGATTAAGAGTAAATGGTGTTGTTAGTAAGTAGTTGTAGAACGTAAAGTGTATTGAATTAGATGTAAGAGTAAATGGTGTTGTTAGTAAGTAGTTGTAGAACGTAAAGCGTATTGAATTAGATGTAAGAGTAAATGGTGTTGTTAGTTAGTAGTTGTAGAACGTAAAGAGTATTGAATTAGATGTAAGAGTAAATGGTGTTGTTAGTAAGTAGTTGTAGAACGTAAAGAGTATTGAATTAGATGTAAGAGTAAATGGTGTTGTTAGTTAGTAGTTGTAGAATGTAAAGCGTATTGAATTAGAAGTCAGAGTAAATGGTGTTGAGTTAGTAGCTGTAGTAAGTATTAGATGTTTGATTTAGATGTAGGAATAAATGATGTGATTAGTAAGTATTTGTAGAACGTATAAGGTATTGAATTAGATTAATAGTAAATGGTGTTGTTAGTAAGTAGTTGTAGAACGTAAAGCGTATTCAATTAGATGTAAGAGTAAATGGTGTTGTTAGTTAGTAATTGTAGAACGTAAAGAGTATTGAATTAGATGTAAGAGTAAATGGTGTTGTTAGTAAGTAGTTGTAGAACGAAAAGAGTATTGGATTAGATGTAAGAGTAAATGGTGTTGTTAGTTAGTAGTTGTAGAACGTAAAGAGTATTGAATTAGATGTAAGAGTAAATGGTGTTGTTAGTTAGTAGTTGTAGAACGTAAAGCGTATTGAATTAGATGTAAGAGTAAATGGTGTTGTTAGTAAGTAGTTGTAGAACGTAAAGAGTATTGAATTAGATGTAAGAGTAAATGGTATTGTTAGTTAGTAATTGTAGAACGTAAAGAGTATTGAATTAGATGTAAGAGTAAATGGTGTTGTTAGTTAGTAGTTGTAGAATGTAAAGCGTATTGAATTAGATGTAAGAGTAAATGGTGTTGTTAGTAAGTAGTTGTGGAACGAAAAGAGTATTGGATTAGATGTAAGAGTAAATGGTGTTGTTAGTAAGTAGTTGTAGAACGTAAAGTGTATTGAATTAGATGTAAGAGTAAATGGTATTGTTAGTTAGTAGTTATAGAATGTAAAGCGTATTGAATTAGATGTAAGAGTAAATGGTGTTGTTAGTTAGTAGTTGTAGAACGTAAAGAGTATTGAATTAGATGTAAGAGTAAATGGTGTTGTTAGTAAGTAGTTGTAGAACGAAAAGAGTATTGGATTAGATGTAAGAGTAAATGGTGTTGTTAGTAAGTAGTTGTAGAACGTAAAGTGTATTGAATTAGATGTAAGAGTAAATGGTGTTGTTAGTTTATAGTTGTAGATCGTTTATGATATTCAATTAGATGTAAGAGTAAATGGTGTTGTTAGTTAGTAGTTGTAGAACGTAAAGAGTATTGAATTAGATGTAAGAGTAAATGGTGTTGTTAGTAAGTAGTTGTAGAACGAAAAGAGTATTGGATTAGATGTAAGAGTAAATGCTGTTGTTAGTAAGTAGTTGTAGATCGTAAAGTGTATTGAATTAGATTAAGAGTAAATGGTGTTGTTAGTAAGTAGTTGTAGAACGTAAAGTGTATTGAATTAGATTAAGAGTAAATGGTGTTGTTAGTAAGTAGTTGTAGAACGTAAATTGTATTGAATTAGATTAAGAGTAAATGGTGTTGTTAGTAAGTAGTTGTAGAACGTAAAGCGTATTGAATTAGATGTAAGAGTAAATGGTGTTATTAGTTAGTATAGCATTTAGATTTTGAAAACCTTTCTTTTTGAGTGGAAAGGGATGGCTAATAGGGGATGGTGGAGGCCATTGAGCTCCCGAACCAAAGTGAGAGGGAGCTCAGCGTAGATTAGGTGTAATTATAGTTATAAGTTGATATAAGAATTAGTTGTTAGAGTAAATGGTGTTGAGTTAGTAGCTGTAGTAAGTATTAGATGTTTGATTTAGATGTAGGAATAAATGGTGTGATTAGTATTTGTAGAACGTATAAGGTATTGAATTAGATTTAGGAGTAAATGGTGTTGTTAGTTAGTAGTTGTAGAACGTAAAGCGTATTGAATTAGATGTAAGAGTAAATGGTGTTGTTAGTTAGTAGTTGTAGAACGAAAAGAGTATTGGATTAGATGTAAGAGTAAATGGTGTTGTTAGTAAGTAGTTGTAGAACGAAAAGAGTAATAAATTAGATGTAAGAGTAAATGGTGTTGTTAGTAACTAGTTGTAGAACGTAAAGAGTATTGAATTAGATGTAAGAGTAAATGGTGTTGTTAGTTAGTAGTTGTAGAACGTAAAGCGTATTGAATTAGATGTAAGAGTAAATGGTGTTGTTAGTTAGTAGTTGTAAAACGAAAACAGTATTGGATTAGATGTAAGAGTAAATGGTGTTGTTAGTAAGTAGTTGTAGAACGAAAAGAGTAATAAATTAGATGTAAGAGTAAATGGTGTTGTTAGTAACTAGTTGTAGAACGTAAAGAGTATTGAATTAGATGTAAGAGTAAATGGTATAGTTAGTTAGTAGTTATAGAATGTAAAGCGTATTGAATTAGATGTAAGAGTAAATGGTGTTGTTAGTTAGTAGTTGTAGAACGTAAAGAGTATTGAATTAGATGTAAGAGTAAATGGTGTTGTTAGTAAGAAGTTGTAGAACGAAAAGAGTATTGGATTAGATGTAAGAGTAAATGCTGTTGTTAGTAAGTAGTTGTAGATCGTAAAGTGTATTGAATTAGATTAAGAGTAAATGGTGTTGTTAGTTAGTAGTTGCAGAACGTATAGCGTATTTAATTAGATGTAAGAGTAAATGGTGTTGTTAGTTAGTAGTTGTAGTAAGTAAAGAGTATTGAATTAGATGTAAGAGTAAATGGTGTTGTTAGTAAGTAGTTGTAGAACGTAAAGTATATTGAATTAGATTAAGAGTAAATGGTGTTGTTAGTAAGTAGTTGTAGAACGAAAATTGTATTGAATTAGATTAAGAGTAAATGGTGTTGTTAGTAAGTAGTTGTAGAACGTAAAGCGTATTGAATTAGATGTAAGAATAAATGGTGTTGTTAGTTAGTAGTAATAGAATGTAAAGCGTATTGAATTATATGTAAGAGTAAATGGTGTTGTTAGTAAGTAGTTGTAGAACGTAAAGCGTATTGAATTAGATGTAAGAGTAAATGGTGTTGTTAGTTAGTAGTTGCAGAACGTAAAGAGTATTGAATAAGATGTAAGAGTAAATGGTGTTATTAGTTAGTATAGCAATTAGATTTTGAAAACCTTTCTTTTTGAGTGGAAAGGGATGGCTAATAGGGGATGGTGGAGGCCATTGAGCTCACGAACCAAAGTGAGAGGGAGCTCAGCGTAGATTAGGTGTAATTTTAGTTATAAGTTGATACAAGAATTAGTTGTTAGAGTAAATGGTGTTGAGTTAGTAGCTGTAGTAAGTATTAGATGTTTGATTTAGATGTAGGAATAAATGGTGTGATTAGTAGGTATTTGTAGAACGTATAAGGTATTGAACTAGATTAAGAGTAAATGGTGTTGTTAGTAAGTAGTTGTAGAACGTAAAGCGTATTGAATTAGATGTAAGAGTAAATGGTGTTGTTAGTAAGTAGTTGTAGAACGTAAAGCGTATTGAATTAGATGTAAGAGTAAATGGTGTTGTTAGTAAGTAGTTGTAGAACGTAAAGAGTATTGAATTAGATGTAAGAGTAAATGGTGTTGTTAGTTAGTAGTTGTAGAATGTAAAGCGTATTGAATTAGATGTAAGAGTAAATGGTGTTGAGTTAGTAGCTGTAGTAAGTATTAGATGTTTGATTTAGATGTAGGAATAAATGGTGTGATTAGTAAGTATTTGTAGAACGTATAAGGTATTGAATTAGATTTAGAGTAAATGGTGTTGTTAGTAAGTAGTTGTAGAACGTAAAGTGTATTGAATTAGATTAAGAGTAAATGGTGTTGTTAGTAAGTAGTTGTAGAACGTAAAGAGTATTGAATTAGATGTAAGAGTAAATGGTGTTGTTAGTTAGTAATTGTAGAACGTAAAGAGTATTGAATTAGATGTAAGAGTAAATGGTGTTGTTAGTTAGTAGTTGTAGAATGTAAAGCGTATTGAATTAGATGTAAGAGTAAATGGTGTTGTTAGTAAGTAGTTGTGGAACGAAAAGAGTATTGGATTAGATGTAAGAGTAAATGGTGTTGTTAGTAAGTAGTAGTAGAACGTAAAGTGTATTGAATTAGATGTAAGAGCAAATGGTGTTATTAGTTAGTATAGCAATTAGATTTTGAAAACCTTTCTTTTTGAGTGGAAAGGGATGGCTAATAGGGGATGGTGGAGGCCATTGAGCTCCCGAACCAAAGTGAGAGGGAGCTCAGCGTAGATAAGGTGTAATTATAGTTATAAGTTGATATTCAATTAGATGTAAGAGTAAATGGTGTTGTTAGTTAGTAGTTGTAGAACGTAAAGAGTATTGGATTAGATGTAATAGTAAGTAGTTGTAAAACGAAAAGAGTATTGGATTAGATGTAAGAGTAAATGGTGATGTTAGTATGTAGTTGTAGAACGTAAAGTGTATTGAATTAGATGTAAGAGTAAATGGTGTTGTTAGTAAATAGTTGTAGAACGAATAGAGTATTGGATTAGATGTAAGAGTAAATGATGTTGTTAGTAAGTAGTTGTAGAACGTAAAGTGTATTGAATTAGATGTAAGAGTAAATGGTGTTTTTAGTTAGTAGTTATAGAATGTAAAGAGTATTGGATTAGATGTAAGAGTAAATGGTGTTATTAGTTTATAGTTGTAGATCGTTAATGATATTCAATTAGATGTAAGAGTAAATGGTGTTGTTAGTAAGTAGTTGTAGAACGTAAAGTGTATTGAATTAGATGTAAGAGTAAATGGTGTTTTTAGTTAGTAGTTATAGAATGTAAAGAGTATTGGATTAGATGTAAGAGTAAATGGTGTTATTAGTTTATAGTTGTAGATCGTTTATGATATTCAATTAGATGTAAGAGTAAATGGTGTTGTTAGTAAGTAGTTGTAGAACGTAAAGAGTATTGAATTAGATGTAAGAGTAAATGGTGTTGTTAGTTAGTAGTTGTAGAATGTAAAGCGTATTGAATTAGATGTCAGAGTAAATGGTGTTGAGTTAGTAGCTGTAGTAAGTATTAGATGTTTGATTTAGATGTAGGAATAAATGGTGTGATTAGTATTTGTAGAACGTATAAGGTATTGAATTAGATTTAGGAGTAAATGGTGTTGTTAGTTAGTAGTTGTAGAACGTAAAGCGTATTGAATTAGATGTAAGAGTAAATGCTGTTGTTAGTTAGTAGTTGTAGAACGAAAAGAGTATTGGATTAGATGTAAGAGTAAACGGTGTTGTTAGTTAGTAGTTGTAGAACGAAAAGAGTATTGGATTAGATGTAAGAGTAAATGGTGTTGTTAGTAAGTAGTTGTAGAACGTAAAGAGTATTGAATTAGATGTAAGAGTAAATGGTGTTGTTAGTTAGTAGTTGTAGAATGTAAAGCGTATTGAATTAGAAGTCAGAGTAAATGGTGTTGAGTTAGTAGCTGTAGTAAGTATTAGATGTTTGATTTAGATGTAGGAATAAATGATGTGATTAGTAAGTATTTGTAGAACGTATAAGGTATTGAATTAGATTAATAGTAAATGGTGTTGTTAGTAAGTAGTTGTAGAACGTAAAGCGTATTCAATTAGATGTAAGAGTAAATGGTGTTGTTAGTTAGTAATTGTAGAACGTAAAGAGTATTGAATTAGATGTAAGAGTAAATGGTGTTGTTAGTAAGTAGTTGTAGAACAAAAAGAGTATTGGATTAGATGTAAGAGTAAATGGTGTTGTTAGTTAGTAGTTGTAGAACGTAAAGAGTATTGAATTAGATGTAAGAGTAAATGGTGTTGTTAGTTAGTAGTTGTAGAACGTAAAGCGTATTGAATTAGATGTAAGAGTAAATGGTGTTGTTAGTAAGTAGTTGTAGAACGTAAAGAGTATTGAATTAGATGTAAGAGTAAATGGTATTGTTAGTTAGTAATTGTAGAACGTAAAGAGTATTGAATTAGATGTAAGAGTAAATGGTGTTGTTAGTTAGTAGTTGTAGAATGTAAAGCGTATTGAATTAGATGTAAGAGTAAATGGTGTTGTTAGTAAGTAGTTGTGGAACGAAAAGAGTATTGGATTAGATGTAAGAGTAAATGGTGTTGTTAGTAAGTAGTAGTAGAACGTAAAGTGTATTGAATTAGATGTAAGAGTAAATGGTATTGTTAGTTAGTAGTTATAGAATGTAAAGCGTATTGAATTAGATGTAAGAGTAAATGGTGTTGTTAGTTAGTAGTTGTAGAACGTAAAGAGTATTGAATTAGATGTAAGAGTAAATGGTGTTGTTAGTAAGTAGTTGTAGAACGAAAAGAGTATTGGATTAGATGTAAGAGTAAATGGTGTTGTTAGTAAGTAGTTGTAGAACGTAAAGTGTATTGAATTAGATGTAAGAGTAAATGGTGTTGTTAGTTTATAGTTGTAGATCGTTTATGATATTCAATTAGATGTAAGAGTAAATGGTGTTGTTAGTTAGTAGTTGTAGAACGTAAAGAGTATTGAATTAGATGTAAGAGTAAATGGTGTTGTTAGTAAGTAGTTGTAGAACGAAAAGAGTATTGGATTAGATGTAAGAGTAAATGCTGTTGTTAGTAAGTAGTTGTAGATCGTAAAGTGTATTGAATTAGATTAAGAGTAAATGGTGTTGTTAGTAAGTAGTTGTAGAACGTAAAGTGTATTGAATTAGATTAAGAGTAAATGGTGTTGTTAGTAAGTAGTTGTAGAACGTAAATTGTATTGAATTAGATTAAGAGTAAATGGTGTTGTTAGTAAGTAGTTGTAGAACGTAAAGCGTATTGAATTAGATGTAAGAGTAAATGGTGTTATTAGTTAGTATAGCAATTAGATTTTGAAAACCTTTCTTTTTGAGTGGAAAGGGATGGCTAATAGGGGATGGTGGAGGCCATTGAGCTCCCGAACCAAAGTGAGAGGGAGCTCAGCGTAGATTAGGTGTAATTATAGTTATAAGTTGATATAAGAATTAGTTGTTAGAGTAAATGGTGTTGAGTTAGTAGCTGTAGTAAGTATTAGATGTTTGATTTAGATGTAGGAATAAATGGTGTGATTAGTATTTGTAGAACGTATAAGGTATTGAATTAGATTTAGGAGTAAATGGTGTTGTTAGTTAGTAGTTGTAGAACGTAAAGCGTATTGAATTAGATGTAAGAGTAAATGGTGTTGTTAGTTAGTAGTTGTAGAACGAAAAGAGTATTGGATTAGATGTAAGAGTAAATGGTGTTGTTAGTAAGTAGTTGTAGAACGAAAAGAGTAATAAATTAGATGTAAGAGTAAATGGTGTTGTTAGTAAGTAGTTGTAGAACGTAAAGAGTATTGAATTAGATGTAAGAGTAAATGGTGTTGTTAGTTAGTAGTTGTAGAACGTAAAGCGTATTGAATTAGATGTAAGAGTAAATGGTGTTGTTAGTTAGTAGTTGTAGAACGAAAAGAGTATTGGATTAGATGTAAGAGTAAATGGTGTTGTTAGTAAGTAGTTGTAGAACGAAAAGAGTAATAAATTAGATGTAAGAGTAAATGGTGTTGTTAGTAACTAGTTGTAGAACGTAAAGAGTATTGAATTAGATGTAAGAGTAAATGGTATTGTTAGTTAGTAGTTATAGAATGTAAAGCGTATTGAATTAGATGTAAGAGTAAATGGTGTTGTTAGTTAGTAGTTGTAGAACGTAAAGAGTATTGAATTAGATGTAAGAGTAAATGGTGTTGTTAGTAAGAAGTTGTAGAACGAAAAGAGTATTGGATTAGATGTAAGAGTAAATGCTGTTGTTAGTAAGTAGTTGTAGATCGTAAAGTGTATTGAATTAGATTAAGAGTAAATGGTGTTGTTAGTTAGTAGTTGCAGAACGTATAGCGTATTTAATTAGATGTAAGAGTAAATGGTGTTGTTAGTTAGTAGTTGTAGTAAGTAAAGAGTATTGAATTAGATGTAAGAGTAAATGGTGTTGTTAGTAAGTAGTTGTAGAACGTAAAGTATATTGAATTAGATTAAGAGTAAATGGTGTTGTTAGTAAGTAGTTGTAGAACGAAAATTGTATTGAATTAGATTAAGAGTAAATGGTGTTGTTAGTAAGTAGTTGTAGAACGTAAAGCGTATTGAATTAGATGTAAGAATAAATGGTGTTGTTAGTTAGTAGTTATAGAATGTAAAGCGTATTGAATTATATGTAAGAGTAAATGGTGTTGTTAGTAAGTAGTTGTAGAACGTAAAGCGTATTGAATTAGATGTAAGAGTAAATGGTGTTGTTAGTTAGTAGTTGCAGAACGTAAAGAGTATTGAATAAGATGTAAGAGTAAATGGTGTTATTAGTTAGTATAGCAATTAGATTTTGAAAACCTTTCTTTTTGAGTGGAAAGGGATGGCTAATAGGGGATGGTGGAGGCCATTGAGCTCACGAACCAAAGTGAGAGGGAGCTCAGCGTAGATTAGGTGTAATTTTAGTTATAAGTTGATACAAGAATTAGTTGTTAGAGTAAATGGTGTTGAGTTAGTAGCTGTAGTAAGTATTAGATGTTTGATTTAGATGTAGGAATAAATGGTGTGATTAGTAGGTATTTGTAGAACGTATAAGGTATTGAACTAGATTAAGAGTAAATGGTGTTGTTAGTTAGTAGTTGCAGAACGTATAGCGTATTTAATTAGATGTAAGAGTAAATGGTGTTGTTAGTAAGTAGTTGTAGAACGTAAAGCGTATTGAATTAGATGTAAGAGTAAATGGTGTTGTTAGTAAGTAGTTGTAGAACGTAAAGCGTATTGAATTAGATGTAAGAGTAAATGGTGTTGTTAGTAAGTAGTTGTAGAACGTAAAGAGTATTGAATTAGATGTAAGAGTAAATGGTGTTGTTAGTTAGTAGTTGTAGAATGTAAAGCGTATTGAATTAGATGTCAGAGTAAATGGTGTTGAGATAGTAGCTGTAGTAAGTATTAGATGTTTGATTTAGATGTAGGAATAAATGGTGTGATTAGTAAGTATTTGTAGAACGTATAAGGTATTGAATTAGATTTAGAGTAAATGGTGTTGTTAGTAAGTAGTTGTAGAACGTAAAGTGTATTGAATTAGATTAAGAGTAAATGGTGTTGTTAGTAAGTAGTTGTAGAACGTAAAGAGTATTGAATTAGATGTAAGAGTAAATGGTGTTGTTAGTTAGTAATTGTAGAACGTAAAGAGTATTGAATTAGATGTAAGAGTAAATGGTGTTGTTAGTTAGTAGTTGTAGAATGTAAAGCGTATTGAATTAGATGTAAGAGTAAATGGTGTTGTTAGTAAGTAGTTGTGGAACGAAAAGAGTATTGGATTAGATGTAAGAGTAAATGGTGTTGTTAGTAAGTAGTAGTAGAACGTAAAGTGTATTGAATTAGATGTAAGAGCAAATGGTGTTATTAGTTAGTATAGCAATTAGATTTTGAAAACCTTTCTTTTTGAGTGGAAAGGGATGGCTAATAGGGGATGGTGGAGGCCATTGAGCTCCCGAACCAAAGTGAGAGGGAGCTCAGCGTAGATAAGGTGTAATTATAGTTATAAGTTGATATTCAATTAGTTGTTAGAGTAAATGGTGTTGTTAGTTAGTAGTTGTAGAACGTAAAGAGTATTGGATTAGATGTAATAGTAAGTAGTTGTAAAACGAAAAGAGTATTGGATTAGATGTAAGAGTAAATGGTGATGTTAGTATGTAGTTGTAGAACGTAAAGTGTATTGAATTAGATGTAAGAGTAAATGGTGTTGTTAGTAAATAGTTGTAGAACGAATAGAGTATTGGATTAGATGTAAGAGTAAATGATGTTGTTAGTAAGTAGTTGTAGAACGTAAAGTGTATTGAATTAGATGTAAGAGTAAATGGTGTTTTTAGTTAGTAGTTATAGAATGTAAAGAGTATTGGATTAGATGTAAGAGTAAATGGTGTTATTAGTTTATAGTTGTAGATCGTTAATGATATTCAATTAGATGTAAGAGTAAATGGTGTTGTTAGTAAGTAGTTGTAGAACGTAAAGAGTATTGAATTAGATGTAAGAGTAAATGGTGTTGTTAGTTAGTAGTTGTAGAACGTAAAGAGTATTGGATTAGATGTAAGAGTAAATGGTGTTATTAGTTTATAGTTGTAGATCGTTTATGATATTCAATTAGATGTAAGAGTAAATGGTGTTGTTAGTAAGTAGTTGTAGAACGTAAAGAGTATTGAATTAGATGTAAGAGTAAATGGTGTTGTTAGTTAGTAGTTGTAGAACGTAAAGAGTATTGAATTAGATGTAAGAGTAAATGGTGTTGAGTTAGTAGCTGTAGTAAGTATTAGATGTTTGATTTAGATGTAGGAATAAATGGTGTGATTAGTATTTGTAGAACGTATAAGGTATTGAATTAGATTTAGGAGTAAATGGTGTTGTTAGTTAGTAGTTGTAGAACGTAAAGCGTATTGAATTAGATGTAAGAGTAAATGGTGTTGTTAGTTAGTAGTTGTAGAACGAAAAGAGTATTGGATTAGATGTAAGAGTAAACGGTGTTGTTAGTTAGTAGTTGTAGAACGAAAAGAGTATTGGATTAGATGTAAGAGTAAATGGTGTTGTTAGTAAGTAGTTGTAGAACGAAAAGAGTAATAAATTAGATGTAAGAGTAAATGGTGTTGTTAGTAAGTAGTTGTAGAACGTAAAGAGTATTGAATTAGATGTAAGAGTAAATGGTATTGTTAGTTAGTAGTTATAGAATGTAAAGCGTATTGAATTAGATGTAAGAGTAAATGGTGTTGTTAGTTAGTAGTTGTAGAACGTAAAGAGTATTGAATTAGATGTAAGAGTAAATGGTATTGTTAGTTAGTAGTTGTAGAACGAAAAGAGTATTGGATTAGATGTAAGAGTAAATGGTGTTGTTAGTTAGTAGTTGTAGAACGAAAAGAGTATTGGATTAGATGTAAGAGTAAATGGTGTTGTTAGTAAGTAGTTGTAGAACGAAAAGAGTATTGGATTAGATGTAAGAGTAAATGGTGTTGTTAGTAAGTAGTTGTAGAACGTAAAGTGTATTGAATTAGATTAAGAGTAAATGGTGTTGTTAGTAAGTAGTTGTAGAACGTAAAGTGTATTGAATTAGATTAGAGTAAATGATGTTGTTAGTTAGTAGTTGTAAAACGTAAAGAGTATTGAATTAGATGTAAGAGTAAATGGTGTTGTTAGTTAGTAGTTGTAGAACGTAAAGCGTATTGAATTAGATGTAAGAGTAAATGGTGTTGTTAGTTAGTAGTTGTAGAATGTAAAGCGTATTGAATTAGATGTAAGAGTAAATGGTGTTGTTAGTTAGTAGTTGTAAAACGTAAAGAGTATTGAATTAGATGTAAGAGTATAGGTGTTGTTAGTAAGTAGTTGTGGAACGAAAAGAGTATTGAATTAGATTAAGAGTAAATGGTGTTGTTAGTTAGTAGTTGTAGAATGTAAAGCGTATTGAATTAGATGTCAGAGTAAATGGTGTTGAGTTAGTAGCTGTAGTAAGTATTAGATGTTTGATTTAGATGTAGGAATAAATGGTGTGATTAGTAAGTATTTGTAGAACGTATAAGGTATTGAATTAGATTTAGAGTAAATGGTGTTGTTAGTAAGTAGTTGTAGAACGTAAAGTGTATTGAATTAGATTAAGAGTAAATGGTGTTGTTAGTAAGTAGTTGTAGAACGTAAAGAGTATTGAATTAGATGTAAGAGTAAATGGTGTTGTTAGTTAGTAATTGTAGAACGTAAAGAGTATTGAATTAGATGTAAGAGTAAATGGTGTTGTTAGTTAGTAGTTGTAGAATGTAAAGCGTATTGAATTAGATGTAAGAGTAAATGGTGTTGTTAGTAAGTAGTTGTGGAACGAAAAGAGTATTGGATTAGATGTAAGAGTAAATGGTGTTGTTAGTAAGTAGTAGTAGAACGTAAAGTGTATTGAATTAGATGTAAGAGCAAATGGTGTTATTAGTTAGTATAGCAATTAGATTTTGAAAACCTTTCTTTTTGAGTGGAAAGGGATGGCTAATAGGGGATGGTGGAGGCCATTGAGCTCCCGAACCAAAGTGAGAGGGAGCTCAGCGTAGATTAGGTGTAATTAGATGTAAGAGTAAATGGTGTTGTTAGTGAGTAAATGTAGAACGTAAAGTGTATTGAATTAGATGTAATAGTAAGTAGTTGTAAAACGAAAAGAGTATTGGATTAGATGTAAGAGTAAATGGTGATGTTAGTATGTAGTTGTAGAACGTAAAGTGTATTGAATTAGATGTAAGAGTAAATGGTGTTGTTAGTAAATAGTTGTAGAACGAAAAGAGTATTGGATTAGATGTAAGAGTAAATGATGTTGTTAGTAAGTAGTTGTAGAACGTAAAGTGTATTGAATTAGATGTAAGAGTAAATGGTGTTTTTAGTTAGTAGTTATAGAATGTAAAGAGTATTGGATTAGATGTAAGAGTAAATGGTGTTATTAGTTTATAGTTGTAGATCGTTAATGATATTCAATTAGATGTAAGAGTAAATGGTGTTGTTAGTAAGTAGTTGTAGAACGTAAAGAGTATTGGATTAGATGTAAGAGTAAATGGTGTTTTTAGTTAGTAGTTATAGAATGTAAAGAGTATTGGATTAGATGTAAGAGTAAATGGTGTTATTAGTTTATAGTTGTAGATCGTTTATGATATTCAATTAGATGTAAGAGTAAATGGTGTTGTTAGTAAGTAGTTGTAGAACGTAAAGAGTATTGAATTAGATGTAAGAGTAAATGGTGTTGTTAGTAAGTAGTTGTAGAATGTAAAGCGTATTGAATTAGATGTAAGAGTAAATGGTGTTGAGTTAGTAGCTGTAGTAAGTATTAGATGTTTGATTTAGATGTAGGAATAAATGGTGTGATTAGTATTTGTAGAACGTATAAGGTATTGAATTAGATTTAGGAGTAAATGGTGTTGTTAGTTAGTAGTTGTAGAACGTAAAGCGTATTGAATTAGATGTAAGAGTAAATGGTGTTGTTAGTTAGTAGTTGTAGAACGAAAAGAGTATTGGATTAGATGTAAGAGTAAACGGTGTTGTTAGTTAGTAGTTGTAGAACGAAAAGAGTATTGGATTAGATGTAAGAGTAAATGGTGTTGTTAGTAAGTAGTTGTAGAACGAAAAGAGTAATAAATTAGATGTAAGAGTAAATGGTGTTGTTAGTAAGTAGTTGTAGAACGTAAAGAGTATTGAATTAGATGTAAGAGTAAATGGTATTGTTAGTTAGTAGTTATAGAATGTAAAGCGTATTGAATTAGATGTAAGAGTAAATGGTGTTGTTAGTTAGTAGTTGTAGAACGTAAAGAGTATTGAATTAGATGTAAGAGTAAATGGTGTTGTTAGTTAGTAGTTGTAGAACGAAAAGAGTATTGGATTAGATGTAAGAGTAAATGGTGTTGTTAGTTAGTAGTTGTAGAACGAAAAGAGTATTGGATTAGATGTAAGAGTAAATGGTGTTGTTAGTAAGTAGTTGTAGAACGAAAAGAGTATTGGATTAGATGTAAGAGTAAATGGTGTTGTTAGTAAGTAGTTGTAGAACGTAAAGTGTATTGAATTAGATTAAGAGTAAATGGTGTTGTTAGTAAGTAGTTGTAGAACGTAAAGTGTATTGAATTAGATTAGAGTAAATGAAGTTGTTAGTTAGTAGTTGTAAAACGTAAAGAGTATTGAATTAGATGTAAGAGTAAATGGTGTTGTTAGTTAGTAGTTGTAGAACGTAAAGCGTATTGAATTAGATGTAAGAGTAAATGGTGTTGTTAGTTAGTAGTTGTAGAATGTAAAGCGTATTGAATTAGATGTAAGAGTAAATGGTGTTGTTAGTTAGTAGTTGTAAAACGTAAAGAGTATTGAATTAGATGTAAGAGTATAGGTGTTGTTAGTAAGTAGTTGTGGAACGAAAAGAGTATTGAATTAGATTAAGAGTAAATGGTGTTGTTAGTTAGTAGTTGTAGAATGTAAAGCGTATTGAATTAGATGTAATAGTAAATGGTGTTGTTAGTTAGTAGTTGTAAAACGTAAAGAGTATTGAATTAGATGTAAGAGTAAATGGTGTTGTTAGTAAGTAGTTGTGGAACGAAAAGAGTATTGGATTAGATGTAAGAGTAAATGGTGTTATTAGTAAGTAGTTGTAGAACGTAAAGTGTATTGAATTAGATTAAGAGTAAATGGTGTTGTTAGTTAGTAGTTGTAGAACGTAAAGCGTATTGAATTAGATGTAAGAGTAAATGGTGTTGTTAGTTAGTAGTTGTAGAACGAAAAGAGTATTGGATTAGATGTAAGAGTAAATGGTGTTGTTAGTAAGTAGTTGTAGAACGAAAAGAGTAATAAATTAGATGTAAGAGTAAATGGTGTTGTTAGTTAGTAATTGTAGAACGTAAGAGTATTGAATTAGATGTAAGAGCAAATGGTGTTATTAGTTAGTATAGCAATTAGATTTTGAAAACCTTTCTTTTTGAGTGGAAAGGGATGGCTAATAGGGGATGGTGGAGGCCATTGAGCTCCCGAACCAAAGTGAGAGGGAGCTCAGCGTAGATTAGGTGTAATTATAGTAATAAGTTGATATAAGAATTAGTTGTTAGAGTAAATGGTGTTGAGTTAGTAGCTGTAGTAAGTATTAGATGTTTGATTTGGATGTAGGAATAAATGGTGTGATTAGTATTTGTAGAACGTATAAGGTATTGAATTAGATTTAGGAGTAAATGGTGTTGTTAGTAAGTAGTTGTAGAACGTAAATTGTATTGAATTAGATTAAGAGTAAATGGTGTTGTTAGTAAGTAGTTGTAGAACGTAAAGCGTATTGAATTAGATGTAAGAGTAAATGGTGTTGTTAGTTAGTAGTTATAGAATGTCAAGCGTATTGAATTAGATGTAAGAGTAAATGGTGTTGTTAGTAAGTAGTTGTAGAACGTAAAGCGTATTGAATTAGATGTAAGAGTAAATGGTGTTGTTAGTTAAAAGTTGCAGAACGTAAAGTGTATTTAATTAGATTAAAAGTAAATGGTGTTGTTAGTAAGTAGTTGTAGAACGTAAATTGTATTGAATTAGATTAAGAGTAAATGGTGTTGTTAGTAAGTAGTTGTAGAACGTAAAGCGTATTGAATTAGATGTAAGAGTAAATGGTGTTTTTAGTTAGTAGTTATAGAATGTAAAGCGTATTGAATTAGATGTAAGAGTAAATGGTGTTGTTAGTTAAAAGTTGCAGAACGTAAAGTGTATTTAATTAGATTAAGAGTAAATGGTGTTGTTAGTAAGTAGTTGTAGAACGTAAATTGTATTGAATTAGATTAAGAGTAAATGGTGTTGTTAGTTAGTAGTTGTAGAACGTAAAGCGTATTGAATTAGATTAAGAGTAAATGGTGTTGTTAGTAAGTAGTTGTAGAACGTAAAGCGTATTGAATTAGATGTAAGAATAAATGGTGTTGTTAGTTAGTAGTTATAGAATGTAAAGCGTATTGAATTATATGTAAGAGTAAATGGTGTTGTTAGTAAGTAGTTGTAGAACGTAAAGCGTATTGAATTAGATGTAAGAGTAAATGGTGTTGTTAGTTAGTAGTTGCAGAACGTAAAGAGTATTGAATAAGATGTAAGAGTAAATGGTGTTATTAGTTAGTATAGCAATTAGATTTTGAAAACCTTTCTTTTTGAGTGGAAAGGGATGGCTAATAGGGGATGGTGGAGGCCATTGAGCTCACGAACCAAAGTGAGAGGGAGCTCAGCGTAGATTAGGTGTAATTTTAGTTATAAGTTGATACAAGAATTAGTTGTTAGAGTAAATGGTGTTGAGTTAGTAGCTGTAGTAAGTATTAGATGTTTGATTTAGATGTAGGAATAAATGGTGTGATTAGTAGGTATTTGTAGAACGTATAAGGTATTGAACTAGATTAAGAGTAAATGGTGTTGTTAGTAAGTAGTTGTAGAACGTAAAGCGTATTGAATTAGATGTAAGAGTAAATGGTGTTGTTAGTAAGTAGTTGTAGAACGTAAAGCGTATTGAATTAGATGTAAGAGTAAATGGTGTTGTTAGTAAGTAGTTGTAGAACGTAAAGAGTATTGAATTAGATGTAAGAGTAAATGGTGTTGTTAGTTAGTAGTTGTAGAATGTAAAGCGTATTGAATTAGATGTAAGAGTAAATGGTGTTGAGTTAGTAGCTGTAGTAAGTATTAGATGTTTGATTTAGATGTAGGAATAAATGGTGTGATTAGTAAGTATTTGTAGAACGTATAAGGTATTGAATTAGATTTAGAGTAAATGGTGTTGTTAGTAAGTAGTTGTAGAACGTAAAGTGTATTGAATTAGATTAAGAGTAAATGGTGTTGTTAGTAAGTAGTTGTAGAACGTAAAGAGTATTGAATTAGATGTAAGAGTAAATGGTGTTGTTAGTTAGTAATTGTAGAACGTAAAGAGTATTGAATTAGATGTAAGAGTAAATGGTGTTGTTAGTTAGTAGTTGTAGAATGTAAAGCGTATTGAATTAGATGTAAGAGTAAATGGTGTTGTTAGTAAGTAGTTGTGGAACGAAAAGAGTATTGGATTAGATGTAAGAGTAAATGGTGTTGTTAGTAAGTAGTAGTAGAACGTAAAGTGTATTGAATTAGATGTAAGAGCAAATGGTGTTATTAGTTAGTATAGCAATTAGATTTTGAAAACCTTTCTTTTTGAGTGGAAAGGGATGGCTAATAGGGGATGGTGGAGGCCATTGAGCTCCCGAACCAAAGTGAGAGGGAGCTCAGCGTAGATAAGGTGTAATTATAGTTATAAGTTGATATTCAATTAGATGTAAGAGTAAATGGTGTTGTTAGTTAGTAGTTGTAGAACGTAAAGAGTATTGGATTAGATGTAATAGTAAGTAGTTGTAAAACGAAAAGAGTATTGGATTAGATGTAAGAGTAAATGGTGATGTTAGTATGTAGTTGTAGAACGTAAAGTGTATTGAATTAGATGTAAGAGTAAATGGTGTTGTTAGTAAATAGTTGTAGAACGAATAGAGTATTGGATTAGATGTAAGAGTAAATGATGTTGTTAGTAAGTAGTTGTAGAACGTAAAGTGTATTGAATTAGATGTAAGAGTAAATGGTGTTTTTAGTTAGTAGTTATAGAATGTAAAGAGTATTGGATTAGATGTAAGAGTAAATGGTGTTATTAGTTTATAGTTGTAGATCGTTAATGATATTCAATTAGATGTAAGAGTAAATGGTGTTGTTAGTAAGTAGTTGTAGAACGTAAAGTGTATTGAATTAGATGTAAGAGTAAATGGTGTTTTTAGTTAGTAGTTATAGAATGTAAAGAGTATTGGATTAGATGTAAGAGTAAATGGTGTTATTAGTTTATAGTTGTAGATCGTTTATGATATTCAATTAGATGTAAGAGTAAATGGTGTTGTTAGTAAGTAGTTGTAGAACGTAAAGAGTATTGAATTAGATGTCAGAGTAAATGGTGTTGAGTTAGTAGCTGTAGTAAGTATTAGATGTTTGATTTAGATGTAGGAATAAATGGTGTGATTAGTATTTGTAGAACGTATAAGGTATTGAATTAGATTTAGGAGTAAATGGTGTTGTTAGTTAGTAGTTGTAGAACGTAAAGCGTATTGAATTAGATGTAAGAGTAAATGCTGTTGTTAGTTAGTAGTTGTAGAACGAAAAGAGTATTGGATTAGATGTAAGAGTAAACGGTGTTGTTAGTTAGTAGTTGTAGAACGAAAAGAGTATTGGATTAGATGTAAGAGTAAATGGTGTTGTTAGTAAGTAGTTGTAGAACGTAAAGAGTATTGAATTAGATGTAAGAGTAAATGGTGTTGTTAGTTAGTAGTTGTAGAATGTAAAGCGTATTGAATTAGAAGTCAGAGTAAATGGTGTTGAGTTAGTAGCTGTAGTAAGTATTAGATGTTTGATTTAGATGTAGGAATAAATGATGTGATTAGTAAGTATTTGTAGAACGTATAAGGTATTGAATTAGATTAATAGTAAATGGTGTTGTTAGTAAGTAGTTGTAGAACGTAAAGCGTATTCAATTAGATGTAAGAGTAAATGGTGTTGTTAGTTAGTAATTGTAGAACGTAAAGAGTATTGAATTAGATGTAAGAGTAAATGGTGTTGTTAGTAAGTAGTTGTAGAACGAAAAGAGTATTGGATTAGATGTAAGAGTAAATGGTGTTGTTAGTTAGTAGTTGTAGAACGTAAAGAGTATTGAATTAGATGTAAGAGTAAATGGTGTTGTTAGTTAGTAGTTGTAGAACGTAAAGCGTATTGAATTAGATGTAAGAGTAAATGGTGTTGTTAGTAAGTAGTTGTAGAACGTAAAGAGTATTGAATTAGATGTAAGAGTAAATGGTATTGTTAGTTAGTAATTGTAGAACGTAAAGAGTATTGAATTAGATGTAAGAGTAAATGGTGTTGTTAGTTAGTAGTTGTAGAATGTAAAGCGTATTGAATTAGATGTAAGAGTAAATGGTGTTGTTAGTAAGTAGTTGTGGAACGAAAAGAGTATTGGATTAGATGTAAGAGTAAATGGTGTTGTTAGTAAGTAGTAGTAGAACGTAAAGTGTATTGAATTAGATGTAAGAGTAAATGGTATTGTTAGTTAGTAGTTATAGAATGTAAAGCGTATTGAATTAGATGTAAGAGTAAATGGTGTTGTTAGTTAGTAGTTGTAGAACGTAAAGAGTATTGAATTAGATGTAAGAGTAAATGGTGTTGTTAGTAAGTAGTTGTAGAACGAAAAGAGTATTGGATTAGATGTAAGAGTAAATGGTGTTGTTAGTAAGTAGTTGTAGAACGTAAAGTGTATTGAATTAGATGTAAGAGTAAATGGTGTTGTTAGTTTATAGTTGTAGATCGTTTATGATATTCAATTAGATGTAAGAGTAAATGGTGTTGTTAGTTAGTAGTTGTAGAACGTAAAGAGTATTGAATTAGATGTAAGAGTAAATGGTGTTGTTAGTAAGTAGTTGTAGAACGAAAAGAGTATTGGATTAGATGTAAGAGTAAATGCTGTTGTTAGTAAGTAGTTGTAGATCGTAAAGTGTATTGAATTAGATTAAGAGTAAATGGTGTTGTTAGTAAGTAGTTGTAGAACGTAAAGTGTATTGAATTAGATTAAGAGTAAATGGTGTTGTTAGTAAGTAGTTGTAGAACGTAAATTGTATTGAATTAGATTAAGAGTAAATGGTGTTGTTAGTAAGTAGTTGTAGAACGTAAAGCGTATTGAATTAGATGTAAGAGTAAATGGTGTTATTAGTTAGTATAGCAATTAGATTTTGAAAACCTTTCTTTTTGAGTGGAAAGGGATGGCTAATAGGGGATGGTGGAGGCCATTGAGCTCCCGAACCAAAGTGAGAGGGAGCTCAGCGTAGATTAGGTGTAATTATAGTTATAAGTTGATATAAGAATTAGTTGTTAGAGTAAATGGTGTTGAGTTAGTAGCTGTAGTAAGTATTAGATGTTTGATTTAGATGTAGGAATAAATGGTGTGATTAGTATTTGTAGAACGTATAAGGTATTGAATTAGATTTAGGAGTAAATGGTGTTGTTAGTTAGTAGTTGTAGAACGTAAAGCGTATTGAATTAGATGTAAGAGTAAATGGTGTTGTTAGTTAGTAGTTGTAGAACGAAAAGAGTATTGGATTAGATGTAAGAGTAAATGGTGTTGTTAGTAAGTAGTTGTAGAACGAAAAGAGTAATAAATTAGATGTAAGAGTAAATGGTGTTGTTAGTAAGTAGTTGTAGAACGTAAAGAGTATTGAATTAGATGTAAGAGTAAATGGTGTTGTTAGTTAGTAGTTGTAGAACGTAAAGCGTATTGAATTAGATGTAAGAGTAAATGGTGTTGTTAGTTAGTAGTTGTAGAACGAAAAGAGTATTGGATTAGATGTAAGAGTAAATGGTGTTGTTAGTAAGTAGTTGTAGAACGAAAAGAGTAATAAATTAGATGTAAGAGTAAATGGTGTTGTTAGTAACTAGTTGTAGAACGTAAAGAGTATTGAATTAGATGTAAGAGTAAATGGTATTGTTAGTTAGTAGTTATAGAATGTAAAGCGTATTGAATTAGATGTAAGAGTAAATGGTGTTGTTAGTTAGTAGTTGTAGAACGTAAAGAGTATTGAATTAGATGTAAGAGTAAATGGTGTTGTTAGTAAGAAGTTGTAGAACGAAAAGAGTATTGGATTAGATGTAAGAGTAAATGCTGTTGTTAGTAAGTAGTTGTAGATCGTAAAGTGTATTGAATTAGATTAAGAGTAAATGGTGTTGTTAGTTAGTAGTTGCAGAACGTATAGCGTATTTAATTAGATGTAAGAGTAAATGGTGTTGTTAGTTAGTAGTTGTAGTAAGTAAAGAGTATTGAATTAGATGTAAGAGTAAATGGTGTTGTTAGTAAGTAGTTGTAGAACGTAAAGTATATTGAATTAGATTAAGAGTAAATGGTGTTGTTAGTAAGTAGTTGTAGAACGAAAATTGTATTGAATTAGATTAAGAGTAAATGGTGTTGTTAGTAAGTAGTTGTAGAACGTAAAGCGTATTGAATTAGATGTAAGAATAAATGGTGTTGTTAGTTAGTAGTTATAGAATGTAAAGCGTATTGAATTATATGTAAGAGTAAATGGTGTTGTTAGTAAGTAGTTGTAGAACGTAAAGCGTATTGAATTAGATGTAAGAGTAAATGGTGTTGTTAGTTAGTAGTTGCAGAACGTAAAGAGTATTGAATAAGATGTAAGAGTAAATGGTGTTATTAGTTAGTATAGCAATTAGATTTTGAAAACCTTTCTTTTTGAGTGGAAAGGGATGGCTAATAGGGGATGGTGGAGGCCATTGAGCTCACGAACCAAAGTGAGAGGGAGCTCAGCGTAGATTAGGTGTAATTTTAGTTATAAGTTGATACAAGAATTAGTTGTTAGAGTAAATGGTGTTGAGTTAGTAGCTGTAGTAAGTATTAGATGTTTGATTTAGATGTAGGAATAAATGGTGTGATTAGTAGGTATTTGTAGAACGTATAAGGTATTGAACTAGATTAAGAGTAAATGGTGTTGTTAGTTAGTAGTTGCAGAACGTATAGCGTATTTAATTAGATGTAAGAGTAAATGGTGTTGTTAGTAAGTAGTTGTAGAACGTAAAGCGTATTGAATTAGATGTAAGAGTAAATGGTGTTGTTAGTAAGTAGTTGTAGAACGTAAAGCGTATTGAATTAGATGTAAGAGTAAATGGTGTTGTTAGTAAGTAGTTGTAGAACGTAAAGAGTATTGAATTAGATGTAAGAGTAAATGGTGTTGTTAGTTAGTAGTTGTAGAATGTAAAGCGTATTGAATTAGATGTCAGAGTAAATGGTGTTGAGATAGTAGCTGTAGTAAGTATTAGATGTTTGATTTAGATGTAGGAATAAATGGTGTGATTAGTAAGTATTTGTAGAACGTATAAGGTATTGAATTAGATTTAGAGTAAATGGTGTTGTTAGTAAGTAGTTGTAGAACGTAAAGTGTATTGAATTAGATTAAGAGTAAATGGTGTTGTTAGTAAGTAGTTGTAGAACGTAAAGAGTATTGAATTAGATGTAAGAGTAAATGGTGTTGTTAGTTAGTAATTGTAGAACGTAAAGAGTATTGAATTAGATGTAAGAGTAAATGGTGTTGTTAGTTAGTAGTTGTAGAATGTAAAGCGTATTGAATTAGATGTAAGAGTAAATGGTGTTGTTAGTAAGTAGTTGTGGAACGAAAAGAGTATTGGATTAGATGTAAGAGTAAATGGTGTTGTTAGTAAGTAGTAGTAGAACGTAAAGTGTATTGAATTAGATGTAAGAGCAAATGGTGTTATTAGTTAGTATAGCAATTAGATTTTGAAAACCTTTCTTTTTGAGTGGAAAGGGATGGCTAATAGGGGATGGTGGAGGCCATTGAGCTCCCGAACCAAAGTGAGAGGGAGCTCAGCGTAGATAAGGTGTAATTATAGTTATAAGTTGATATTCAATTAGATGTAAGAGTAAATGGTGTTGTTAGTTAGTAGTTGTAGAACGTAAAGAGTATTGGATTAGATGTAATAGTAAGTAGTTGTAAAACGAAAAGAGTATTGGATTAGATGTAAGAGTAAATGGTGATGTTAGTATGTAGTTGTAGAACGTAAAGTGTATTGAATTAGATGTAAGAGTAAATGGTGTTGTTAGTAAATAGTTGTAGAACGAATAGAGTATTGGATTAGATGTAAGAGTAAATGATGTTGTTAGTAAGTAGTTGTAGAACGTAAAGTGTATTGAATTAGATGTAAGAGTAAATGGTGTTTTTAGTTAGTAGTTATAGAATGTAAAGAGTATTGGATTAGATGTAAGAGTAAATGGTGTTATTAGTTTATAGTTGTAGATCGTTAATGATATTCAATTAGATGTAAGAGTAAATGGTGTTGTTAGTTAGTAGTTGTAGAACGTAAAGTGTATTGAATTAGATGTAAGAGTAAATGGTGTTTTTAGTTAGTAGTTATAGAATGTAAAGAGTATTGGATTAGATGTAAGAGTAAATGGTGTTATTAGTTTATAGTTGTAGATCGTTTATGATATTCAATTAGATGTAAGAGTAAATGGTGTTGTTAGTAAGTAGTTGTAGAACGTAAAGAGTATTGAATTAGATGTAAGAGTAAATGGTGTTGTTAGTTAGTAGTTGTAGAACGTAAAGAGTATTGAATTAGATGTAAGAGTAAATGGTGTTGAGTTAGTAGCTGTAGTAAGTATTAGATGTTTGATTTAGATGTAGGAATAAATGGTGTGATTAGTATTTGTAGAACGTATAAGGTATTGAATTAGATTTAGGAGTAAATGGTGTTGTTAGTTAGTAGTTGTAGAACGTAAAGCGTATTGAATTAGATGTAAGAGTAAATGGTGTTGTTAGTTAGTAGTTGTAGAACGAAAAGAGTATTGGATTAGATGTAAGAGTAAACGGTGTTGTTAGTTAGTAGTTGTAGAACGAAAAGAGTATTGGATTAGATGTAAGAGTAAATGGTGTTGTTAGTAAGTAGTTGTAGAACGAAAAGAGTAATAAATTAGATGTAAGAGTAAATGGTGTTGTTAGTAAGTAGTTGTAGAACGTAAAGAGTATTGAATTAGATGTAAGAGTAAATGGTATTGTTAGTTAGTAGTTATAGAATGTAAAGCGTATTGAATTAGATGTAAGAGTAAATGGTGTTGTTAGTTAGTAGTTGTAGAACGTAAAGAGTATTGAATTAGATGTAAGAGTAAATGGTATTGTTAGTTAGTAGTTGTAGAACGAAAAGAGTATTGGATTAGATGTAAGAGTAAATGGTGTTGTTAGTTAGTAGTTGTAGAACGAAAAGAGTATTGGATTAGATGTAAGAGTAAATGGTGTTGTTAGTAAGTAGTTGTAGAACGAAAAGAGTATTGGATTAGATGTAAGAGTAAATGGTGTTGTTAGTAAGTAGTTGTAGAACGTAAAGTGTATTGAATTAGATTAAGAGTAAATGGTGTTGTTAGTAAGTAGTTGTAGAACGTAAAGTGTATTGAATTAGATTAGAGTAAATGATGTTGTTAGTTAGTAGTTGTAAAACGTAAAGAGTATTGAATTAGATGTAAGAGTAAATGGTGTTGTTAGTTAGTAGTTGTAGAACGTAAAGCGTATTGAATTAGATGTAAGAGTAAATGGTGTTGTTAGTTAGTAGTTGTAGAATGTAAAGCGTATTGAATTAGATGTAAGAGTAAATGGTGTTGTTAGTTAGTAGTTGTAAAACGTAAAGAGTATTGAATTAGATGTAAGAGTATAGGTGTTGTTAGTAAGTAGTTGTGGAACGAAAAGAGTATTGAATTAGATTAAGAGTAAATGGTGTTGTTAGTTAGTAGTTGTAGAATGTAAAGCGTATTGAATTAGATGTCAGAGTAAATGGTGTTGAGTTAGTAGCTGTAGTAAGTATTAGATGTTTGATTTAGATGTAGGAATAAATGGTGTGATTAGTAAGTATTTGTAGAACGTATAAGGTATTGAATTAGATTTAGAGTAAATGGTGTTGTTAGTAAGTAGTTGTAGAACGTAAAGTGTATTGAATTAGATTAAGAGTAAATGGTGTTGTTAGTAAGTAGTTGTAGAACGTAAAGAGTATTGAATTAGATGTAAGAGTAAATGGTGTTGTTAGTTAGTAATTGTAGAACGTAAAGAGTATTGAATTAGATGTAAGAGTAAATGGTGTTGTTAGTTAGTAGTTGTAGAATGTAAAGCGTATTGAATTAGATGTAAGAGTAAATGGTGTTGTTAGTAAGTAGTTGTGGAACGAAAAGAGTATTGGATTAGATGTAAGAGTAAATGGTGTTGTTAGTAAGTAGTAGTAGAACGTAAAGTGTATTGAATTAGATGTAAGAGCAAATGGTGTTATTAGTTAGTATAGCAATTAGATTTTGAAAACCTTTCTTTTTGAGTGGAAAGGGATGGCTAATAGGGGATGGTGGAGGCCATTGAGCTCCCGAACCAAAGTGAGAGGGAGCTCAGCGTAGATAAGGTGTAATTATAGTTATAAGTTGATATTCAATTAGATGTAAGAGTAAATGGTGTTGTTAGTTAGTAGTTGTAGAACGTAAAGAGTATTGGATTAGATGTAATAGTAAGTAGTTGTAAAACGAAAAGAGTATTGGATTAGATGTAAGAGTAAATGGTGATGTTAGTATGTAGTTGTAGAACGTAAAGTGTATTGAATTAGATGTAAGAGTAAATGGTGTTGTTAGTAAATAGTTGTAGAACGAAAAGAGTATTGGATTAGATGTAAGAGTAAATGATGTTGTTAGTAAGTAGTTGTAGAACGTAAAGTGTATTGAATTAGATGTAAGAGTAAATGGTGTTTTTAGTTAGTAGTTATAGAATGTAAAGAGTATTGGATTAGATGTAAGAGTAAATGGTGTTATTAGTTTATAGTTGTAGATCGTTAATGATATTCAATTAGATGTAAGAGTAAATGGTGTTGTTAGTAAGTAGTTGTAGAACGTAAAGTGTATTGAATTAGATGTAAGAGTAAATGGTGTTGTTAGTTAGTAGTTATAGAATGTAAAGAGTATTGGATTAGATGTAAGAGTAAATGGTGTTATTAGTTTATAGTTGTAGATCGTTTATGATATTCAATTAGATGTAAGAGTAAATGGTGTTGTTAGTAAGTAGTTGTAGAACGTAAAGAGTATTGAATTAGATGTAAGAGTAAATGGTGTTGTTAGTTAGTAGTTGTAGAACGAAAAGAGTATTGAATTAGATGTAAGAGTAAATGGTGTTGAGTTAGTAGCTGTAGTAAGTATTAGATGTTTGATTTAGATGTAGGAATAAATGGTGTGATTAGTATTTGTAGAACGTATAAGGTATTGAATTAGATTTAGGAGTAAATGGTGTTGTTAGTTAGTAGTTGTAGAACGTAAAGCGTATTGAATTAGATGTAAGAGTAAATGGTGTTGTTAGTTAGTAGTTGTAGAACGAAAAGAGTATTGGATTAGATGTAAGAGTAAACGGTGTTGTTAGTTAGTAGTTGTAGAACGAAAAGAGTATTGGATTAGATGTAAGAGTAAATGGTGTTGTTAGTAAGTAGTTGTAGAACGAAAAGAGTAATAAATTAGATGTAAGAGTAAATGGTGTTGTTAGTAAGTAGTTGTAGAACGTAAAGAGTATTGAATTAGATGTAAGAGTAAATGGTATTGTTAGTTAGTAGTTATAGAATGTAAAGCGTATTGAATTAGATGTAAGAGTAAATGGTGTTGTTAGTTAGTAGTTGTAGAACGTAAAGAGTATTGAATTAGATGTAAGAGTAAATGGTATTGTTAGTTAGTAGTTGTAGAACGAAAAGAGTATTGGATTAGATGTAAGAGTAAATGGTGTTGTTAGTTAGTAGTTGTAGAACGAAAAGAGTATTGGATTAGATGTAAGAGTAAATGGTGTTGTTAGTAAGTAGTTGTAAAACGAAAAGAGTATTGGATTAGATGTAAGAGTAAATGGTGTTGTTAGTAAGTAGTTGTAGAACGTAAAGTGTATTGAATTAGATTAAGAGTAAATGGTGTTGTTAGTAAGTAGTTGTAGAACGTAAAGTGTATTGAATTAGATTAGAGTAAATGAAGTTGTTAGTTAGTAGTTGTAAAACGTAAAGAGTATTGAATTAGATGTAAGAGTAAATGGTGTTGTTAGTTAGTAGTTGTAGAACGTAAAGCGTATTGAATTAGATGTAAGAGTAAATGGTGTTGTTAGTTAGTAGTTGTAGAATGTAAAGCGTATTGAATTAGATGTAAGAGTAAATGGTGTTGTTAGTTAGTAGTTGTAAAACGTAAAGAGTATTGAATTAGATGTAAGAGTATAGGTGTTGTTAGTAAGTAGTTGTGGAACGAAAAGAGTATTGAATTAGATTAAGAGTAAATGGTGTTGTTAGTTAGTAGTTGTAGAATGTAAAGCGTATTGAATTAGATGTAATAGTAAATGGTGTTGTTAGTTAGTAGTTGTAAAACGTAAAGAGTATTGAATTAGATGTAAGAGTAAATGGTGTTGTTAGTAAGTAGTTGTGGAACGAAAAGAGTATTGGATTAGATGTAAGAGTAAATGGTGTTATTAGTAAGTAGTTGTAGAACGTAAAGTGTATTGAATTAGATTAAGAGTAAATGGTGTTGTTAGTTAGTAGTTGTAGAACGTAAAGCGTATTGAATTAGATGTAAGAGTAAATGGTGTTGTTAGTTAGTAGTTGTAGAACGAAAAGAGTATTGGATTAGATGTAAGAGTAAATGGTGTTGTTAGTAAGTAGTTGTAGAACGAAAAGAGTAATAAATTAGATGTAAGAGTAAATGGTGTTGTTAGTTAGTAATTGTAGAACGAAAGAGTATTGAATTAGATGTAAGAGCAAATGGTGTTATTAGTTAGTATAGCAATTAGATTTTGAAAACCTTTCTTTTTGAGTGGAAAGGGATGGCTAATAGGGGATGGTGGAGGCCATTGAGCTCCCGAACCAAAGTGAGAGGGAGCTCAGCGTAGATTAGGTGTAATTATAGTAATAAGTTGATATAAGAATTAGTTGTTAGAGTAAATGGTGTTGAGTTAGTAGCTGTAGTAAGTATTAGATGTTTGATTTGGATGTAGGAATAAATGGTGTGATTAGTATTTGTAGAACGTATAAGGTATTGAATTAGATTTAGGAGTAAATGGTGTTGTTAGTAAGTAGTTGTAGAACGTAAATTGTATTGAATTAGATTAAGAGTAAATGGTGTTGTTAGTAAGTAGTTGTAGAACGTAAAGCGTATTGAATTAGATGTAAGAGTAAATGGTGTTGTTAGTTAGTAGTTATAGAATGTCAAGCGTATTGAATTAGATGTAAGAGTAAATGGTGTTGTTAGTAAGTAGTTGTAGAACGTAAAGCGTATTGAATTAGATGTAAGAGTAAATGGTGTTGTTAGTTAAAAGTTGCAGAACGTAAAGTGTATTTAATTAGATTAAAAGTAAATGGTGTTGTTAGTAAGTAGTTGTAGAACGTAAATTGTATTGAATTAGATTAAGAGTAAATGGTGTTGTTAGTAAGTAGTTGTAGAACGTAAAGCGTATTGAATTAGATGTAAGAGTAAATGGTGTTTTTAGTTAGTAGTTATAGAATGTAAAGCGTATTGAATTAGATGTAAGAGTAAATGGTGTTGTTAGTTAAAAGTTGCAGAACGTAAAGTGTATTTAATTAGATTAAGAGTAAATGGTGTTGTTAGTAAGTAGTTGTAGAACGTAAATTGTATTGAATTAGATTAAGAGTAAATGGTGTTGTTAGTTAGTAGTTGTAGAACGTAAAGCGTATTGAATTAGATGTAAGAGTAAATGGTGTTGTTAGTTAGTAGTTGTAGAACGAAAAGAGTATTGGATTAGATGTAAGAGTAAATGGTGTTGTTAGTAAGTAGTTGTAGAACGAAAAGAGTAATAAATTAGATGTAAGAGTAAATGGTGTTGTTAGTTAGTAATTGTAGAACGTAAGAGTATTGAATTAGATGTAAGAGCAAATGGTGTTATTAGTTAGTATAGCAATTAGATTTTGAAAACCTTTCTTTTTGAGTGGAAAGGGATGGCTAATAGGGGATGGTGGAGGCCATTGAGCTCCCGAACCAAAGTGAGAGGGAGCTTAGCGTAGATTAGGTGTAATTATAGTAATAAGTTGATATAAGAATTAGTTGTTAGAGTAAATGGTGTTGAGTTAGTAGCTGTAGTAAGTATTAGATGTTTGATTTGGATGTAGGAATAAATGGTGTGATTAGTATTTGTAGAACGTATAAGGTATTGAATTAGATTTAGGAGTAAATGGTGTTGTTAGTAAGTAGTTGTAGAACGTAAATTGTATTGAATTAGATTAAGAGTAAATGGTGTTGTTAGTAAGTAGTTGTAGAACGTAAAGCGTATTGAATTAGATGTAAGAGTAAATGGTGTTGTTAGTTAGTAGTTATAGAATGTCAAGCGTATTGAATTAGATGTAAGAGTAAATGGTGTTGTTAGTAAGTAGTTGTAGAACGTAAAGCGTATTGAATTAGATGTAAGAGTAAATGGTGTTGTTAGTTAAAAGTTGCAGAACGTAAAGTGTATTTAATTAGATTAAGAGTAAATGGTGTTGTTAGTAAGTAGTTGTAGAACGTAAATTGTATTGAATTAGATTAAGAGTAAATGGTGTTGTTAGTAAGTAGTTGTAGAACGTAAAGCGTATTGAATTAGATGTAAGAGTAAATGGTGTTGTTAGTTAGTAGTTATAGAATGTAAAGCGTATTGAATTAGATGTAAGAGTAAATGGTGTTGTTAGTTAAAAGTTGCAGAACGTAAAGTGTATTTAATTAGATTAAGAGTAAATGGTGTTGTTAGTAAGTAGTTGTAGAACGTAAATTGTATTGAATTAGATTAAGAGTAAATGGTGTTGTTAGTAAGTAGTTGTAGAACGTAAAGCGTATTGAATTAGATGTAAGAGTAAATGGTGTTGTTAGTTAGTAGTTATAGAATGTAAAGCGTAATGAATTAGATGTAAGAGTAAATGGTGTTGTTAGTTAAAAGTTGCAGAACGTAAAGTGTATTTAATTAGATTAAGAGTAAATGGTGTTGTTAGTTAGTAGTTGTAGAACGTAAAGAGTATTGAATTAGATGTAAGAGTAAATGGTGTTGTTAGTTAGTAGTTGTAGAACGTAAAGCGTATTGAATTAGATGTAAGAGTAAATGGTGTTGTTAGTTAGTAGTTATAGAATGTAAAGCGTATTGAATTAGATGTAAGAGTAAATGGTGTTGTTAGTAAGTAGTTGTAGAACGAAAAGAGTATTGGATTAGATGTAAGAGTAAATGGTATTGTTAGTTAGTAATTGTAGAACGTAAGAGTATTGAATTAGATGTAAGAGCAAATGGTGTTATTAGTTAGTATAGCAATTAGATTTTGAAAACCTTTCTTTTTGAGTGGAAAGGGATGGCTAATAGGGGATGGTGGAGGCCATTGAGCTCCCGAACCAAAGTGAGAGGGAGCTCAGCGTAGATTAGGTGTAATTATAGTAATAAGTTGATATAAGAATTAGTTGTTAGAGTAAATGGTGTTGAGTTAGTAGCTGTAGTAAGTATTAGATGTTTGATTTGGATGTAGGAATAAATGGTGTGATTAGTATTTGTAGAACGTATAAGGTATTGAATTAGATTTAGGAGTAAATGGTGTTGTTAGTAAGTAGTTGTAGAACGTAAAGCGTATTGAATTAGATGTAAGAGTAAATGGTGTTGTTAGTTAGTAGTTGTAGAACGTAAAGCGTATTGAATTAGATGTAAGAGTAAATGTCGTTGTTAGTAAGTAGTTGTAGAACGTAAAGCGTATTGAATTAGATGTAAGAGTAAATGGTGTTGTTAGTTAGTAGTTGTAGAATGTAAAGCGTATTGAATTAGATGTAAGAGTAAATGGTGTTGTTAGTTAGTAGTTGTAGAACGTAAAGTTTATTGAATTAGATTAAGAGTAAATGGTGTTGTTAGTTAGTAGTTGTAGAACGTAAAGCGTATTGAATTAGATGTAAGAGTAAATGGTGTTGTTAGTTAGTAGTTGTAGAATGTAAAGCGTATTGAATTAGATGTAAGAGTAAATGGTGTTGTTAGTTAGTAGTTGTAGAACGTAAAGTTTATTGAATTAGATTAAGAGTAAATGGTGTTGTTAGTTAGTAGTTGTAGAATGTAAAGTGTATTGAATTAGATGTAAGAGTAAATGGTGTTATTAGTAAGTATAGCGATTAGATTTTGAAAACCTTTCTTTTTGAGTGGAAAGGGATGGCTAATAGGGGATGGTGGAGGCCATTGAGCTCCCGAACCAAAGTGAGAGGGAGCTCAGCGTAGATTAGGTGTAATTATAGTAATAAGTTGATATAAGAATTAGTTGTTAGAGTAAATGGTGTTGAGTTAGTAGCTGTAGTAAGTATTAGATGTTTGATTTGGATGTAGGAATAAATGGTGTGATTAGTATTTGTAGAACTTATAAGGTATTGAATTAGATTTAGGAGTAAATGGTGTTGTTAGTAAGTAGTTGTAGAACGTAAATTGTATTGAATTAGATTAAGAGTAAATGGTGTTGTTAGTAAGTAGTTGTAGAACGTAAAGCGTATTGAATTAGATGTAAGAGTAAATGGTGTTGTTAGTAAGTAGTTGTAGAACGTAAATTGTATTGAATTAGATTAAGAGTAAATGGTGTTGTTAGTAAGTAGTTGTAGAACGTAAAGCGTATTGAATTAGATGTAAGAGTAAATGGTGTTATTAGTTAGTATAGCAATTAGATTTTGAAAACCTTTCTTTTTGAGTGGAAAGGGATGGCTAAAAGGGGATGGTGGAGGCCATTGAGCTCCCGAACCAAAGTGAGAGGGAGCTCAGCGTAGATTAGGTGTAATTATAGTAATAAGTTGATATAAGAATTAGTTGTTAGAGTAAATGGTGTTGAGTTAGTAGCTGTAGTAAGTATTAGATGTTTGATTTGGATGTAGGAATAAATGGTGTGATTAGTATTTGTAGAACGTATAAGGTATTGAATTAGATTTAGGAGTAAATGGTGTTGTTAGTAAGTAGTTGTAGAACGTAAATTGTATTGAATTAGATTAAGAGTAAATGGTGTTGTTAGTAAGTAGTTGTAGAACGTAAAGCGTATTGAATTAGATGTAAGAGTAAATGGTGTTGTTAGTTAGTAGTTATAGAATGTAAAGCGTATTGAATTAGATGTAAGAGTAAATGGTGTTGTTAGTTAGTAGTTGTAGAACGTAAAGAGTATTGAATTAGATGTAAGAGTAAATGGTATTGTTAGTTAGTAATTATAGAACGTAAGAGTATTGAATTAGATGTAAGAGCAAATGGTGTTATTAGTTAGTATAGCAATTAGATTTTGAAAACCTTTCTTTTTGAGTGGAAAGGGATGGCTAAAAGGGGATGGTGGAGGCCATTGAGCTCCCGAACCAAAGTGAGAGGGAGCTCAGCGTAGATTAGGTGTAATTATAGTAATAAGTTGATATAAGAATTAGTTGTTAGAGTAAATGGTGTTGAGTTAGTAGCTGTAGTAAGTATTAGATGTTTGATTTGGATGTAGGAATAAATGGTGTGATTAGTATTTGTAGAACGTATAAGGTATTGAATTAGATTTAGGAGTAAATGGTGTTGTTAGTAAGTAGTTGTAGAACGTAAATTGTATTGAATTAGATTAAGAGTAAATGGTGTTGTTAGTAAGTAGTTGTAGAACGTAAATTGTATTGAATTAGATTAAGAGTAAATGGTGTTGTTAGTAAGTAGTTGTAGAACGTAAAGCGTATTGAATTAGATGTAAGAGTAAATGGTGTTGTTAGTTAGTAGTTATAGAATGTAAAGCGTATTGAATTAGATGTAAGAGTAAATGGTGTTGTTAGTAAGTAGTTGTAGAACGTAAAGCGTATTGAATTAGATGTAAGAGTAAATGGTGTTGTTAGTTAGTAGTTGTAGAACGTAAAGTGTATTGAATTAGATTAAGAGTAAATGGTGTTGTTAGTAAGTAGTTGTAGAACGTAAAGTGTATTGAATTAGATTAAGAGTAAATGGTGTTGTTAGTTAGTAGTTGTAGAACGTAAAGCGTATTGAATTAGATGTAAGAGTAAATGGTGTTGTTAGTTAGTAGTTATAGAATGTAAAGCGTATTGAATTAGATGTAAGAGTAAATGTCGTTGTTAGTAAGTAGTTGTAGAACGTAAAGCGTATTGAATTAGATGTAAGAGTAAATGGTGTTGTTAGTTAGTAGTTGTAGAATGTAAAGCGTATTGAATTAGATGTAAGAGTAAATGGTGTTGTTAGTTAGTAGTTGTAGAACGTAAAGTTTATAGAATAAGATTAAGAGTAAATGGTGTTGTTAGTTAGTAGTTGTAGAATGTAAAGTGTATTGAATTAGATGTAAGAGTAAATGGTGTTATTAGTAAGTATAGCGATTAGATTTTGAAAACCTTTCTTTTTGAGTGGAAAGGGATGGCTAATAGGGGATGGTGGAGGCCATTGAGCTCCCGAACCAAAGTGAGAGGGAGCTCAGCGTAGATTAGGTGTAATTATAGTAATAAGTTGATATAAGAATTAGTTGTTAGAGTAAATGGTGTTGAGTTAGTAGCTGTAGTAAGTATTAGATGTTTGATTTGGATGTAGGAATAAATGGTGTGATTAGTATTTGTAGAACTTATAAGGTATTGAATTAGATTTAGGAGTAAATGGTGTTGTTAGTAAGTAGTTGTAGAACGTAAATTGTATTGAATTAGATTAAGAGTAAATGGTGTTGTTAGTAAGTAGTTATAGAACGTAAAGCGTATTGAATTAGATGTAAGAGTAAATGGTGTTGTTAGTAAGTAGTTGTAGAACGTAAAGCGTATTGAATTAGATGTAAGAGTAAATGGTGTTATTAGTTAGTATAGCAATTAGATTTTGAAAACCTTTCTTTTTGAGTGGAAAGGGATGGCTAAAAGGGGATGGTGGAGGCCATTGAGCTCCCGAACCAAAGTGAGAGGGAGCTCAGCGTAGATTAGGTGTAATTATAGTAATAAGTTGATATAAGAATTAGTTGTTAGAGTAAATGGTGTTGAGTTAGTAGCTGTAGTAAGTATTAGATGTTTGATTTGGATGTAGGAATAAATGGTGTGATTAGTATTTGTAGAACGTATAAGGTATTGAATTAGATTTAGGAGTAAATGGTGTTGTTAGTAAGTAGTTGTAGAACGTAAATTGTATTGAATTAGATTAAGAGTAAATGGTGTTGTTAGTAAGTAGTTGTAGAACGTAAATTGTATTGAATTAGATTAAGAGTAAATGGTGTTGTTAGTAAGTAGTTGTAGAACGTAAAGCGTATTGAATTAGATGTAAGAGTAAATGGTGTTGTTAGTTAGTAGTTATAGAATGTAAAGCGTATTGAATTAGATGTAAGAGTAAATGGTGTTGTTAGTAAGTAGTTGTAGAACGTAAAGCGTATTGAATTAGATGTAAGAGTTAATGGTGTTGTTAGTTAGTAGTTGTAGAACGTAAAGTGTATTGAATTAGATTAAGAGTAAATGGTGTTGTTAGTAAGTAGTTGTAGAACGTAAAGTGTATTGAATTAGATTAAGAGTAAATGGTGTTGTTAGTTAGTAGTTGTAGAACGTAAAGCGTATTGAATTAGATGTAAGAGTAAATGGTGTTGTTAGTTAGTAGTTATAGAATGTAAAGCGTATTGAATTAGATGTAAGAGTAAATGTCGTTGTTAGTAAGTAGTTGTAGAACGTAAAGCGTATTGAATTAGATGTAAGAGTAAATGGTGTTGTTAGTTAGTAGTTGTAGAATGTAAAGCGTATTGAATTAGATGTAAGAATAAATGGTGTTGTTAGTTAGTAGTTGTAGAACGTAAAGCGTATTGAATTAGATGTAAGAGTAAATGGTGTTGTTAGTTAGTAGTTATAGAATGTAAAGCGTATTGAATTAGATGTAAGAGTAAATGTCGTTGTTAGTAAGTAGTTGTAGAACGTAAAGCGTATTGAATTAGATGTAAGAGTAAATGGTGTTGTTAGTTAGTAGTTGTAGAATGTAAAGCGTATTGAATTAGATGTAAGAGTAAATGGTGTTGTTAGTTAGTAGTTGTAGAACGTAAAGTTTATTGAATTAGATTAAGAGTAAATGGTGTTGTTAGTTAGTAGTTGTAGAACGTAAAGCGTATTGAATTAGATGTAAGAGTAAATGGTGTTGTTAGTTAGTAGTTGTAGAATGTAAAGCGTATTGAATTAGATGTAAGAGTAAATGGTGTTGTTAGTTAGTAGTTGTAGAACGTAAAGTTTATTGAATTAGATTAAGAGTAAATGGTGTTGTTAGTTAGTAGTTGTAGAATGTAAAGTGTATTGAATTAGATGTAAGAGTAAATGGTGTTATTAGTAAGTATAGCGATTAGATTTTGAAAACCTTTCTTTTTGAGTGGAAAGGGATGGCTAATAGGGGATGGTGGAGGCCATTGAGCTCCCGAACCAAAGTGAGAGGGAGCTCAGCGTAGATTAGGTGTAATTATAGTAATAAGTTGATATAAGAATTAGTTGTTAGAGTAAATGGTGTTGAGTTAGTAGCTGTAGTAAGTATTAGATGTTTGATTTGGATGTAGGAATAAATGGTGTGATTAGTATTTGTAGAACTTATAAGGTATTGAATTAGATTTAGGAGTAAATGGTGTTGTTAGTAAGTAGTTGTAGAACGTAAATTGTATTGAATTAGATTAAGAGTAAATGGTGTTGTTAGTAAGTAGTTGTAGAACGTAAAGCGTATTGAATTAGATGTAAGAGTAAATGGTGTTGTTAGTAAGTAGTTGTAGAACGTAAATTGTATTGAATTAGATTAAGAGTAAATGGTGTTGTTAGTAAGTAGTTGTAGAACGTAAAGCGTATTGAATTAGATGTAAGAGTAAATGGTGTTATTAGTTAGTATAGCAATTAGATTTTGAAAACCTTTCTTTTTGAGTGGAAAGGGATGGCTAAAAGGGGATGGTGGAGGCCATTGAGCTCCCGAACCAAAGTGAGAGGGAGCTCAGCGTAGATTAGGTGTAATTATAGTAATAAGTTGATATAAGAATTAGTTGTTAGAGTAAATGGTGTTGAGTTAGTAGCTGTAGTAAGTATTAGATGTTTGATTTGGATGTAGGAATAAATGGTGTGATTAGTATTTGTAGAACGTATAAGGTATTGAATTAGATTTAGGAGTAAATGGTGTTGTTAGTAAGTAGTTGTAGAACGTAAATTGTATTGAATTAGATTAAGAGTAAATGGTGTTGTTAGTAAGTAGTTGTAGAACGTAAAGCGTATTGAATTAGATGTAAGAGTAAATGGTGTTGTTAGTTAGTAGTTATAGAATGTAAAGCGTATTGAATTAGATGTAAGAGTAAATGGTGTTGTTAGTTAGTAGTTGTAGAACGTAAAGAGTATTGAATTAGATGTAAGAGTAAATGGTATTGTTAGTTAGTAATTATAGAACGTAAGAGTATTGAATTAGATGTAAGAGCAAATGGTGTTATTAGTTAGTATAGCAATTAGATTTTGAAAACCTTTCTTTTTGAGTGGAAAGGGATGGCTAAAAGGGGATGGTGGAGGCCATTGAGCTCCCGAACCAAAGTGAGAGGGAGCTCAGCGTAGATTAGGTGTAATTATAGTAATAAGTTGATATAAGAATTAGTTGTTAGAGTAAATGGTGTTGAGTTAGTAGCTGTAGTAAGTATTAGATGTTTGATTTGGATGTAGGAATAAATGGTGTGATTAGTATTTGTAGAACGTATAAGGTATTGAATTAGATTTAGGAGTAAATGGTGTTGTTAGTAAGTAGTTGTAGAACGTAAATTGTATTGAATTAGATTAAGAGTAAATGGTGTTGTTAGTAAGTAGTTGTAGAACGTAAAGTGTATTGAATTAGATTAAGAGTAAATGGTGTTGTTAGTAAGTAGTTGTAGAACGTAAAGCGTATTGAATTAGATGTAAGAGTAAATGGTGTTGTTAGTTAGTAGTTATAGAATGTAAAGCGTATTGAATTAGATGTAAGAGTAAATGGTGTTGTTAGTAAGTAGTTGTAGAACGTAAAGCGTATTGAATTAGATGTAAGAGTAAATGGTGTTGTTAGTTAGTAGTTGTAGAACGTAAAGTGTATTGAATTAGATTAAGAGTAAATGGTGTTGTTAGTAAGTAGTTGTAGAACGTAAAGTGTATTGAATTAGATTAAGAGTAAATGGTGTTGTTAGTTAGTAGTTGTAGAACGTAAAGCGTATTGAATTAGATGTAAGAGTAAATGGTGTTGTTAGTTAGTAGTTATAGAATGTAAAGCGTATTGAATTAGATGTAAGAGTAAATGTCGTTGTTAGTAAGTAGTTGTAGAACGTAAAGCGTATTGAATTAGATGTAAGAGTAAATGGTGTTGTTAGTTAGTAGTTGTAGAATGTAAAGCGTATTGAATTAGATGTAAGAGTAAATGGTGTTGTTAGTTAGTAGTTGTAGAACGTAAAGTTTATTGAATTAGATTAAGAGTAAATGGTGTTGTTAGTTAGTAGTTGTAGAACGTAAAGCGTATTGAATTAGATGTAAGAGTAAATGGTGTTATTAGTAAGTATAGCGATTAGATTTTGAAAACCTTTCTTTTTGAGTGGAAAGGGATGGCTAATAGGGGATGGTGGAGGCCATTGAGCTCCCGAACCAAAGTGAGAGGGAGCTCAGCGTAGATTAGGTGTAATTATAGTAATAAGTTGATATAAGAATTAGTTGTTAGAGTAAATGGTGTTGAGTTAGTAGCTGTAGTAAGTATTAGATGTTTGATTTGGATGTAGGAATAAATGGTGTGATTAGTATTTGTAGAACTTATAAGGTATTGAATTAGATTTAGGAGTAAATGGTGTTGTTAGTAAGTAGTTGTAGAACGTAAATTGTATTGAATTAGATTAAGAGTAAATGGTGTTGTTAGTAAGTAGTTATAGAACGTAAAGCGAATTGAATTAGATGTAAGAGTAAATGGTGTTATTAGTTAGTATAGCAATAAGATTTTGAAAACCTTTCTTTTTGAGTGGAAAGGGATGGCTAAAAGGGGATGGTGGAGGCCATTGAGCTCCCGAACCAAAGTGAGAGGGAGCTCAGCGTAGATTAGGTGTAATTATAGTAATAAGTTGATATAAGAATTAGTTGTTAGAGTAAATGGTGTTGAGTTAGTAGCTGTAGTAAGTATTAGATGTTTGATTTGGATGTAGGAATAAATGGTGTGATTAGTATTTGTAGAACGTATAAGGTATTGAATTAGATTTAGGAGTAAATGGTGTTGTTAGTAAGTAGTTGTAGAACGTAAATTGTATTGAATTAGATTAAGAGTAAATGGTGTTGTTAGTAAGTAGTTGTAGAACGTAAATTGTATTGAATTAGATTAAGAGTAAATGGTGTTGTTAGTAAGTAGTTGTAGAACGTAAAGCGTATTGAATTAGATGTAAGAGTAAATGGTGTTGTTAGTTAGTAGTTATAGAATGTAAAGCGTATTGAATTAGATGTAAGAGTAAATGGTGTTGTTAGTAAGTAGTTGTAGAACGTAAAGCGTATTGAATTAGATGTAAGAGTAAATGGTGTTGTTAGTTAGTAGTTGTAGAACGTAAAGTGTATTGAATTAGATTAAGAGTAAATGGTGTTGTTAGTAAGTAGTTGTAGAACGTAAAGTGTATTGAATTAGATAAAGAGTAAATGGTGTTGTTAGTTAGTAGTTGTAGAACGTAAAGCGTATTGAATTAGATGTAAGAGTAAATGGTGTTGTTAGTTAGTAGTTATAGAATGTAAAGCGTATTGAATTAGATGTAAGAGTAAATGTCGTTGTTAGTAAGTAGTTGTAGAACGTAAAGCGTATTGAATTAGATGTAAGAGTAAATGGTGTTGTTAGTTAGTAGTTGTAGAATGTAAAGCGTATTGAATTAGATGTAAGAGTAAATGGTGTTGTTAGTTAGTAGTTGTAGAACGTAAAGTTTATTGAATTAGATTAAGAGTAAATGGTGTTGTTAGTTAGTAGTTGTAGAATGTAAAGTGTATTGAATTAGATGTAAGAGTAAATGGTGTTATTAGTAAGTATAGCGATTAGATTTTGAAAACCTTTCTTTTTGAGTGGAAAGGGATGGCTAATAGGGGATGGTGGAGGCCATTGAGCTCCCGAACCAAAGTGAGAGGGAGCTCAGCGTAGATTAGGTGTAATTATAGTAATAAGTTGATATAAGAATTAGTTGTTAGAGTAAATGGTGTTGAGTTAGTAGCTGTAGTAAGTATTAGATGTTTGATTTGGATGTAGGAATAAATGGTGTGATTAGTATTTGTAGAACTTATAAGGTATTGAATTAGATTTAGGAGTAAATGGTGTTGTTAGTAAGTAGTTGTAGAACGTAAATTGTATTGAATTAGATTAAGAGTAAATGGTGTTGTTAGTAAGTAGTTATAGAACGTAAAGCGAATTGAATTAGATGTAAGAGTAAATGGTGTTATTAGTTAGTATAGCAATTAGATTTTGAAAACTTTCTTTTTGAGTGGAAAGGGATGGCTAAAAGGGGATGGTGGAGGCCATTGAGCTCCCGAACCAAAGTGAGAGGGAGCTCAGCGTAGATTAGGTGTAATTATAGTAATAAGTTGATATAAGAATTAGTTGTTAGAGTAAATGGTGTTGAGTTAGTAGCTGTAGTAAGTATTAGATGTTTGATTTGGATGTAGGAATAAATGGTGTGATTAGTATTTGTAGAACGTATAAGGTATTGAATTAGATTTAGGAGTAAATGGTGTTGTTAGTAAGTAGTTGTAGAACGTAAATTGTATTGAATTAGATTAAGAGTAAATGGTGTTGTTAGTAAGTAGTTGTAGAACGTAAATTGTATTGAATTAGATTAAGAGTAAATGGTGTTGTTAGTAAGTAGTTGTAGAACGTAAAGCGTATTGAATTAGATGTAAGAGTAAATGGTGTTGTTAGTTAGTAGTTATAGAATGTAAAGCGTATTGAATTAGATGTAAGAGTAAATGGTGTTGTTAGTAAGTAGTTGTAGAACGTAAAGCGTATTGAATTAGATGTAAGAGTAAATGGTGTTGTTAGTTAGTAGTTGTAGAACGTAAAGTGTATTGAATTAGATTAAGAGTAAATGGTGTTGTTAGTAAGTAGTTGTAGAACGTAAAGTGTATTGAATTAGATTAAGAGTAAATGGTGTTGTTAGTTAGTAGTTGTAGAACGTAAAGCGTATTGAATTAGATGTAAGAGTAAATGGTGTTGTTAGTTAGTAGTTATAGAATGTAAAGCGTATTGAATTAGATGTAAGAGTAAATGTCGTTGTTAGTAAGTAGTTGTAGAACGTAAAGCGTATTGAATTAGATGTAAGAGTAAATGGTGTTGTTAGTTAGTAGTTGTAGAATGTAAAGCGTATTGAATTAGATGTAAGAGTAAATGGTGTTGTTAGTTAGTAGTTGTAGAACGTAAAGTTTATTGAATTAGATTAAGAGTAAATGGTGTTGTTAGTTAGTAGTTGTAGAACGTAAAGCGTATTGAATTAGATGTAAGAGTAAATGGTGTTGTTAGTTAGTAGTTGTAGAATGTAAAGCGTATTGAATTAGATGTAAGAGTAAATGGTGTTGTTAGTTAGTAGTTGTAGAACGTAAAGTTTATTGAATTAGATTAAGAGTAAATGGTGTTGTTAGTTAGTAGTTGTAGAATGTAAAGTGTATTGAATTAGATGTAAGAGTAAATGGTGTTATTAGTAAGTATAGCGATTAGATTTTGAAAACCTTTCTTTTTGAGTGGAAAGGGATGGCTAATAGGGGATGGTGGAGGCCATTGAGCTCCCGAACCAAAGTGAGAGGGAGCTCAGCGTAGATTAGGTGTAATTATAGTAATAAGTTGATATAAGAATTAGTTGTTAGAGTAAATGGTGTTGAGTTAGTAGCTGTAGTAAGTATTAGATGTTTGATTTGGATGTAGGAATAAATGGTGTGATTAGTATTTGTAGAACGTATAAGGTATTGAATTAGATTTAGGAGTAAATGGTGTTGTTAGTAAGTAGTTGTAGAACGTAAATTGTATTGAATTAGATTAAGAGTAAATGGTGTTGTTAGTAAGTAGTTGTAGAACGTAAATTGTATTGAATTAGATAAAGAGTAAATGGTGTTGTTAGTAAGTAGTTGTAGAACGTAAAGCGTATTGAATTAGATGTAAGAGTAAATGGTGTTGTTAGTTAGTAGTTATAGAATGTAAAGCGTATTGAATTAGATGTAAGAGTAAATGGTGTTGTTAGTAAGTAGTTGTAGAACGTAAAGCGTATTGAATTAGATGTAAGAGTAAATGGTGTTGTTAGTTAGTAGTTGTAGAACGTAAAGTGTATTGAATTAGATTAAGAGTAAATGGTGTTGTTAGTAAGTAGTTGTAGAACGTAAAGTGTATTGAATTAGATTAAGAGTAAATGGTGTTGTTAGTTAGTAGTTGTAGAACGTAAAGCGTATTGAATTAGATGTAAGAGTAAATGGTGTTGTTAGTTAGTAGTTATAGAATGTAAAGCGTATTGAATTAGATGTAAGAGTAAATGTCGTTGTTAGTAAGTAGTTGTAGAACGTAAAGCGTATTGAATTAGATGTAAGAGTAAATGGTGTTGTTAGTTAGTAGTTGTAGAATGTAAAGCGTATTGAATTAGATGTAAGAGTAAATGGTGTTGTTAGTTAGTAGTTGTAGAACGTAAAGTTTATTGAATTAGATTAAGAGTAAATGGTGTTGTTAGTTAGTAGTTGTAGAATGTAAAGTGTATTGAATTAGATGTAAGAGTAAATGGTGTTATTAGTAAGTATAGCGATTAGATTTTGAAAACCTTTCTTTTTGAGTGGAAAGGGATGGCTAATAGGGGATGGTGGAGGCCATTGAGCTCCCGAACCAAAGTGAGAGGGAGCTCAGCGTAGATTAGGTGTAATTATAGTAATAAGTTGATATAAGAATTAGTTGTTAGAGTAAATGGTGTTGAGTTAGTAGCTGTAGTAAGTATTAGATGTTTGATTTGGATGTAGGAATAAATGGTGTGATTAGTATTTGTAGAACTTATAAGGTATTGAATTAGATTTAGGAGTAAATGGTGTTGTTAGTAAGTAGTTGTAGAACGTAAAGCGTATTGAATTAGATGTAAGAGTAAATGGTGTTGTTAGTTAGTAGTTATAGAATGTAAAGCGTATTGAATTAGATGTAAGAGTAAATGGTGTTGTTAGTTAGTAGTTGTAGAACGTAAAGAGTATTGAATTAGATGTAAGAGTAAATGGTATTGTTAGTTAGTAATTGTAGAACGTAAGACTATTGAATTAGATGTAAGAGCAAATGGTGTAATTAGTTAGTATAGCAATTAGATTTTGAAAACCTTTCTTTTTGAGTGGAAAGGGATGGCTAATAGGGGATGGTGGAGGCCATTGAGCTCCCGAACCAAAGTGAGAGGGAGCTCAGCGTAGATTAGGTGTAATTATAGTTATAATTAAGTTGATACAAGAATTAGTTGTTAGAGTAAATGGTGTTGAGTTAGTAGCTGTAGTAAGTATTATATGTTTGATTTAGATGTAGGAATAAATGGTGTGATTAGTAAGTATTTGTAGAACGTATAAGGTATTTAATTAGATTAAGAGTAAATGGTGTTGTTAGTAAGTAGTTGTAGAACGTAAAGTGTATTGAATTGGATGTAAGAGTAAATGGTGTTATTAGTTAGTATAGCAATTAGATTTTGAAAACCTTTCTTTTTGAGTGGAAAGGGATGGCTAAAAGGGGATGGTGGAGGCCATTGAGCTCCCGAACCAAAGTGAGAGGGAGCTCAGCGTAGATTAGGTGTAATTATAGTAATAAGTTGATATAAGAATTAGTTGTTAGAGTAAATGGTGTTGAGTTAGTAGCTGTAGTAAGTATTAGATGTTTGATTTGGATGTAGGAATAAATGGTGTGATTAGTATTTGTAGAACGTATAAGGTATTGAATTAGATTTAGGAGTAAATGGTGTTGTTAGTAAGTAGTTGTAGAACGTAAATTGTATTGAATTAGATTAAGAGTAAATGGTGTTGTTAGTAAGTAGTTGTAGAACGTAAAGCGTATTGAATTAGATGTAAGAGTAAATGGTGTTGTTAGTTAGTAGTTATAGAATGTAAAGCGTATTGAATTAGATGTAAGAGTAAATGGTGTTGTTAGTTAGTAGTTGTAGAACGTAAAGAGTATTGAATTAGATGTAAGAGTAAATGGTATTGTTAGTTAGTAATTATAGAACGTAAGAGTATTGAATTAGATGTAAGAGCAAATGGTGTTATTAGTTAGTATAGCAATTAGATTTTGAAAACCTTTCTTTTTGAGTGGAAAGGGATGGCTAAAAGGGGATGGTGGAGGCCATTGAGCTCCCGAACCAAAGTGAGAGGGAGCTCAGCGTAGATTAGGTGTAATTATAGTAATAAGTTGATATAAGAATTAGTTGTTAGAGTAAATGGTGTTGAGTTAGTAGCTGTAGTAAGTATTAGATGTTTGATTTGGATGTAGGAATAAATGGTGTGATTAGTATTTGTAGAACGTATAAGGTATTGAATTAGATTTAGGAGTAAATGGTGTTGTTAGTAAGTAGTTGTAGAACGTAAATTGTATTGAATTAGATTAAGAGTAAATGGTGTTGTTAGTAAGTAGTTGTAGAACGTAAATTGTATTGAATTAGATTAAGAGTAAATGGTGTTGTTAGTAAGTAGTTGTAGAACGTAAAGCGTATTGAATTAGATGTAAGAGTAAATGGTGTTGTTAGTTAGTAGTTATAGAATGTAAAGCGTATTGAATTAGATGTAAGAGTAAATGGTGTTGTTAGTAAGTAGGTGTAGAACGTAAAGCGTATTGAATTAGATGTAAGAGTAAATGGTGTTGTTAGTTAGTAGTTGTAGAACGTAAAGTGTATTGAATTAGATTAAGAGTAAATGGTGTTGTTAGTAAGTAGTTGTAGAACGTAAAGTGTATTGAATTAGATTAAGAGTAAATGGTGTTGTTAGTTAGTAGTTGTAGAACGTAAAGCGTATTGAATTAGATGTAAGAGTAAATGGTGTTGTTAGTTAGTAGTTATAGAATGTAAAGCGTATTGAATTAGATGTAAGAGTAAATGTCGTTGTTAGTAAGTAGTTGTAGAACGTAAAGCGTATTGAATTAGATGTAAGAGTAAATGGTGTTGTTAGTTAGTAGTTGTAGAATGTAAAGCGTATTGAATTAGATGTAAGAGTAAATGGTGTTGTTAGTTAGTAGTTGTAGAACGTAAAGTTTATTGAATTAGATTAAGAGTAAATGGTGTTGTTAGTTAGTAGTTGTAGAATGTAAAGTGTATTGAATTAGATGTAAGAGTAAATGGTGTTATTAGTAAGTATAGCGATTAGATTTTGAAAACCTTTCTTTTTGAGTGGAAAGGGATGGCTAATAGGGGATGGTGGAGGCCATTGAGCTCCCGAACCAAAGTGAGAGGGAGCTCAGCGTAGATTAGGTGTAATTATAGTAATAAGTTGATATAAGAATTAGTTGTTAGAGTAAATGGTGTTGAGTTAGTAGCTGTAGTAAGTATTAGATGTTTGATTTGGATGTAGGAATAAATGGTGTGATTAGTATTTGTAGAACTTATAAGGTATTGAATTAGATTTAGGAGTAAATGGTGTTGTTAGTAAGTAGTTGTAGAACGTAAATTGTATTGAATTAGATTAAGAGTAAATGGTGTTGTTAGTAAGTAGTTATAGAACGTAAAGCGTATTGAATTAGATGTAAGAGTAAATGGTGTTGTTAGTAAGTAGTTGTAGAACGTAAAGCGTATTGAATTAGATGTAAGAGTAAATGGTGTTATTAGTTAGTATAGCAATTAGATTTTGAAAACCTTTCTTTTTGAGTGGAAAGGGATGGCTAAAAGGGGATGGTGGAGGCCATTGAGCTCCCGAACCAAAGTGAGAGGGAGCTCAGCGTAGATTAGGTGTAATTATAGTAATAAGTTGATATAAGAATTAGTTGTTAGAGTAAATGGTGTTGAGTTAGTAGCTGTAGTAAGTATTAGATGTTTGATTTGGATGTAGGAATAAATGGTGTGATTAGTATTTGTAGAACTTATAAGGTATTGAATTAGATTTAGGAGTAAATGGTGTTGTTAGTAAGTAGTTGTAGAACGTAAATTGTATTGAATTAGATTAAGAGTAAATGGTGTTGTTAGTAAGTAGTTGTAGAACGTAAAGCGTATTGAATTAGATGTAAGAGTAAATGGTGTTGTTAGTAAGTAGTTGTAGAACGTAAAGCGTATTGAATTAGATGTAAGAGTAAATGGTGTTATTAGTTAGTATAGCAATTAGATTTTGAAAACCTTTCTTTTTGAGTGGAAAGGGATGGCTAAAAGGGGATGGTGGAGGCCATTGAGCTCCCGAACCAAAGTGAGAGGGAGCTCAGCGTAGATTAGGTGTAATTATAGTAATAAGTTGATATAAGAATTAGTTGTTAGAGTAAATGGTGTTGAGTTAGTAGCTGTAGTAAGTATTAGATGTTTGATTTGGATGTAGGAATAAATGGTGTGATTAGTATTTGTAGAACGTATAAGGTATTGAATTAGATTTAGGAGTAAATGCTGTTGTTAGTAAGTAGTTGTAGAACGTAAATTGTATTGAATTAGATTAAGAGTAAATGGTGTTGTTAGTAAGTAGTTGTAGAACGTAAATTGTATTGAATTAGATTAAGAGTAAATGGTGTTGTTAGTAAGTAGTTGTAGAACGTAAAGCGTATTGAATTAGATGTAAGAGTAAATGGTGTTGTTAGTTAGTAGTTGTAGAACGTAAAGTGTATTGAATTAGATTAAGAGTAAATGGTGTTGTTAGTAAGTAGTTGTAGAACGTAAAGTGTATTGAATTAGATTAAGAGTAAATGGTGTTGTTAGTTAGTAGTTGTAGAACGTAAAGCGTATTGAATTAGATGTAAGAGTAAATGGTGTTGTTAGTTAGTAGTTATAGAATGTAAAGCGTATTGAATTAGATGTAAGAGTAAATGTCGTTGTTAGTAAGTAGTTGTAGAACGTAAAGCGTATTGAATTAGATGTAAGAGTAAATGGTGTTGTTAGTTAGTAGTTGTAGAATGTAAAGCGTATTGAATTAGATGTAAGAGTAAATGGTGTTGTTAGTTAGTAGTTGTAGAACGTAAAGTTTATTGAATTAGATTAAGAGTAAATGGTGTTGTTAGTTAGTAGTTGTAGAATGTAAAGTGTATTGAATTAGATGTAAGAGTAAATGGTGTTATTAGTAAGTATAGCGATTAGATTTTGAAAACCTTTCTTTTTGAGTGGAAAGGGATGGCTAATAGGGGATGGTGGAGGCCATTGAGCTCCCGAACCAAAGTGAGAGGGAGCTCAGCGTAGATTAGGTGTAATTATAGTAATAAGTTGATATAAGAATTAGTTGTTAGAGTAAATGGTGTTGAGTTAGTAGCTGTAGTAAGTATTAGATGTTTGATTTGGATGTAGGAATAAATGGTGTGATTAGTATTTGTAGAACTTATAAGGTATTGAATTAGATTTAGGAGTAAATGGTGTTGTTAGTAAGTAGTTGTAGAACGTAAAGCGTATTGAATTAGATGTAAGAGTAAATGGTGTTGTTAGTTAGTAGTTATAGAATGTAAAGCGTATTGAATTAGATGTAAGAGTAAATGGTGTTGTTAGTTAGGAGTTGTAGAACGTAAAGAGTATTGAATTAGATGTAAGAGTAAATGGTATTGTTAGTTAGTAATTGTAGAACGTAAGAGTATTGAATTAGATGTAAGAGCAAATGGTGTAATTAGTTAGTATAGCAATTAGATTTTGAAAACCTTTCTTTTTGAGTGGAAAGGGATGGCTAATAGGGGATGGTGGAGGCCATTGAGCTCCCGAACCAAAGTGAGAGGGAGCTCAGCGTAGATTAGGTGTAATTATAGTTATAAGTTGATACAAGAATTAGTTGTTAGAGTAAATGGTGTTGAGTTAGTAGCTGTAGTAAGTATTATATGTTTAATTTAGATGTAGGAATAAATGGTGTGATTAGTAAGTATTTGTAGAACGTATAAGGTATTTAATTAGATTAAGAGTAAATGGTGTTGTTAGTAAGTAGTTGTAGAACGTAAAGTGTATTGAATTGGATTAAGAGTAAATGGTGTTGTTAGTTAGTAGTTGTATAACGTAAAGCGTATTGAATTGGATTAAGAGTAAATGGTGTTGTTAGTAAGTAGTTGTAGAACGTAAAGTGTATTGAATTAGATTAAGAGTAAATGGTGTTGTTAGTTAGTAGTTGTAGAACGTAAAGCGTATTGAATTAGATGTAAGAGTAAATGGTGTTGTTAGTTAGTAGTTATAGAATGTAAAGCGTATTGAATTAGATGTAAGAGTAAATGGTGTTGTTAGTAAGTAGTTGTAGAACGTAAAGAGTATTGGATTAGATGTAAGAGTAAATGGTGTTGTTAGTAAGTAGTTGTAGAACGTAAAGAGTATTGAATTAGATGTAAGAGTAAATGGTGTTGTCAGTTAGTAGTTATAGAATGTAAAGCGTATTGAATTAGATGTAAGAGTAAATGGTGTTGTTAGTTAGTAGTTGTAGAACGTAAAGAGTATTGAATTAGATGTAAGAGTAAATGGTGTTGTTAGTTAGTAGTTATAGAATGTAAAGCGTATTGAATTAGATGTAAGAGTTAATGGTGTTGTTAGTAAGTAGTTGTAGAACGTAAAGAGTATTGAATTAGATGTAAGAGTAAATGGTGTTGTTAGTTAGTAGTTATAGAATGTAAAGCGTATTGAATTAGATGTAAGAGTTAATGGTGTTGTTAGTTAGTAGTTGCAGAACGTAAAGAGTATTGAATTAGATGTAAGAGTAAATGGCGTTGTTAGTAAGTAGTTGTATAACGTAAAGCGTATTGAATTAGATGTAAAAGTAAATGGTGTTATTAGTAAGTATAGCGGTTAGATTTTGAAAACCTTTCTTTTTGAGTGGAAAGGGATGGCTAATAGGGGATGGTGGAGGCCATTGAGCTCCCGAACCAAAGTGAGAGGGAGCTCAGCGTAGATTAGGTGTAATTATAGTTATAAGTTGATACAAGAATTAGTTGTTAGAGTAAATGGTGTTGAGTTAGTAGCTGTAGTAAGTATTAGATGTTTGATTTAGATGTAGGAATAAATGGTGAGATTAGTAAGTATTTGTAGAACGTATAAGGTATTGAATTAGATTTTGGAGTAAATGGTGTTGTTAGTTAGTAGTTGTAGAACGTAAAGCGTATTGAATTAGATGTAAGAGTAAATGGTGTTGTTAGTTAGTAGTTGTAGAACGAAAAGAGTATTGGATTAGATGTAAGAGTAAATGGTGTTATTAGTAAGTAGTTGTAGAACGTAAAGCGTATTGAATTAGATGTAAGAGTAAATGGTGTTGTTAGTAAGTAGTTGTAGAACGTAAATTGTATTGAATTAGATTAAGAGTAAATGGTGTTGTTAGTAAGTAGTTGTAGAACGTAAAGCGTATTGAATTAGATGTAAGAGTAAATGGTGTTATTAGTTAGTATAGCAATTAGATTTTGAAAACCTTTCTTTTTGAGTGGAAAGGGATGGCTAAAAGGGGATGGTGGAGGCCATTGAGCTCCCGAACCAAAGTGAGAGGGAGCTCAGCGTAGATAAGTTGTAATTATAGTTATAAGTTGATACAAGAATTAGTTGTTAGAGTAAATGGTGTTGAGTTAGTAGCTGTAGTAAGTATTAGATGTTTGATTTAGATGTAGGAATAAATGGTGTGATTAGTAAGTATTTGTAGAACGTATAAAGTATTGAATTAGATTTAAGAGCAAATGGTGTTGTTAGTAAGTAGTTGTAGAACGTAAAGCGTATTGAATTAGATGTAAGAGTAAATGGTGTTGTTAGTAAGTAGTTGTAGAACGTAAAGAGTATTCAATTAGATGTAAGAGTAAATGGTGTTGTTAGTTAGTAGTTGTAGAACGTAAAGTGTATTGAATTGGATTAAGAGTAAATGGTGTTGTTAGTTAGTAGTTGTATAACGTAAAGCGTATTGAATTGGATTAAGAGTAAATGGTGTTGTTAGTTAGTAGTTATAGAATGTAAAGCGTATTGAATTAGATGTAAGAGTAAATGGTGTTGTTAGTAAGTAGTTGTAGAACGTAAAGAGTATTGGATTAGATGTAAGAGTAAATGGTGTTGTTAGTTAGTAGTTATAGAATGTAAAGCGTATTGAATTAGATGTAAGAGTTAATGGTGTTGTTAGTTAGTAGTTGCAGAACGTAAAGAGTATTGAATTAGATGTAAGAGTAAATGGCGTTGTTAGTAAGTAGTTGTATAACGTAAAGCGTATTGAATTAGATGTAAAAGTAAATGGTGTTATTAGTAAGTATAGCGATTAGATTTTGAAAACCTTTCTTTTTGAGTGGAAAGGGATGGCTAATAGGGGATGGTGGAGGCCATTGAGCTCCCGAACCAAAGTGAGAGGGAGCTCAGCGTAGATTAGGTGTAATTATAGTTATAAGTTGATACAAGAATTAGTTGTTAGAGTAAATGGTGTTGAGTTAGTAGCTGTAGTAAGTATTAGATGTTTGATTTAGATGTAGGAATAAATGGTGTGATTAGTAAGTATTTGTAGAACGTATAAGGTATTGAATTAGATTTTGGAGTAAATGGTGTTGTTAGTTAGTAGTTGTAGAACGTAAAGCGTATTGAATTAGATGTAAGAGTAAATGGTGTTGTTAGTTAGTAGTTGTAGAACGAAAAGAGTATTGGATTAGATGTAAGAGTAAATGGTGTTATTAGTAAGTAGTTGTAGAACGTAAAGAGTATTGAATTAGATGTAATAGTAAATGGTGTTATTAGTAAGTAGTTGTAGAACGAAAAGAGTATTGGATTAGATGTAAGAGTAAATGGTGTTATTAGTAAGTAGTTGTAGAACGAAAAGAGTATTGGATTAGATGTAATAGTAAATGGTGTTATTAGTAAGTAGTTGTAGAACGAAAAGAGTATTGGATTAGATGTAAGAGTAAATGGTGTTATTAGTAAGTAGTTGTAGAACGTAAAGAGTATTAAATTAGATGTAAGAGTAAATGGTGTTATTAGTTAGTATAGCAATTAGATTTTGAAAACCTTTCATTTTGAGTGGAAAGGGATGGCTAATAGGGGATGGTGAGGCCATTGAGCTCCCGAACCAAAGTGAGAGGGAGCTCAGCGTAGATTAGGTGTAATTATAGTTATAAGTTGATACAAGAATTAGTTGTTAGAGTAAATGGTGTTGAGTTAGTAGCTGTAGAACGAAAAGCGTATTGGATTAGATGTAAGAGTAAATGGTGTTGTTAGTTTATAGTTGTAGATCGTTTATGATATTCAATTAGATGTAAGAGTAGATGGTGTTATTAGTTAGTAGTTGCAGAACGTAAAGAGTATTAAATTAGATGTAAGAGTATGGGAGCCCCCCCCCTAAAATATTGACTTTGTTTTGTTTTTCGAATTTTTTGTTATAGTGGCAACTGGCCACTATAACAAAAAATAAGACTGGCAGATATAAGTACACAATCTGTGAAAATTTCAGAAATCTAGCTATAGCGGTTCTTGAGATACTGCCTGGAGACAGACAGACATACAGGCAGACAACGAAGACCCTATTACTAAGACTTTAACCTTTGAGTACGGAACCCTAAAACGAGATTTTGTTTCTCCGTCTGTCTGTACCCTCTTTACTGAAGTCATAGATTTATTTATATACTGTCGACTGAAGTATTATAATAATTATATGTTATGACTTATGACTTTAGAGGGTCTTTTTTTATTTTTACGGTTTCTTAAAAACACTAATTTTAGAATTAAGACTAAAGGTGCCCATACACGGGACAATTTGTCGTTTCGATCGATCGTCAAGAAAATCGTCCAATCGATCTTTTGAACGTAAAATCGTTTGCGATATTGCTACACACGTACAATTTGTCGTTCGATTTTAACATCGAGGAGATAAATCGTTACGATAATTGTCCCGTGTACGGCCACCTTAAGGCATAGAAGTGATAAGCTACGGTTAAGGAAAACTGGGTACCAAATTATTAAGATTTTTTTGTGAATCTTCCAAGTGATGGGCGTGGGCGCACCCAATTACTTATATAATTTACTGAAGGTTACAACTAACATAATCCTACTAATATTATAAAGGCGAAAGTTTGTTCGGATGTATGGATGTGTGAATGTATGAATGTTTGTTACTCTTTCACGCAAAAACTACTGAACGGTATTTTAATTAAACTTTACAATAATATAGCTTATACTTACATCAGAATAACACATAGGCTACAATTTTAACCGACTTTCGAAATGGAGGAGGTGTTATGTTCGTTTTTTTATCTTCAGCGATTACTCCGCCGTTTGTAAACCGATTTCCAAATATTTAGGTGTATAGGTTACTAGATGTCCCGCGCGGCTTCGCCTGCGTAAGGACTTGTGTTATACGTACCTGACAACGGAAATATATTTAATACTTTTATACCATACATATTATATTTAAGATTTTTATTATATTATGATACACATATTTAATACACATCCATAACCTAGGAACTTTGAAAAGTTTTTGTTCCGTCGGCGGGATTCGAACCTGCGACCCCCGGCTTGAGCTACCACTGAGCCACAGAGGTCGTCAAAATAGTTCGCAGTCATTATTGATGAAATTATGACTATTTAATTTATCAGATCTCTTTAATCTTATCATTCATTCTTATAAGATTAGGTTCATTATTTGTAAGTACTTACCTATGTAATTTTACAATTTATAATAATTAAAAATTTGATAAAAAAAAATTATAAATTGTGACGCGATTAATACGCAACTCATAAGTCATAATAATATTATGTGTACATACTTGTAAACAAGTAGGGAAACACATTCTTCAGCAGGTAGAGCAGTCCACTCAATCGCAACATACCACGAAGTATAAAATCCTAAAATATTTTAATACTGTTAAAACCAGTTAAATTTTATATTACTTACTAGACGTTCCGGGCGGTTTCGCCCGCTTAAATTAGATATTTCACAGAAAAATTAGTCCACAAAAAAAAAGCCTATGATCCTTCACGTGGTCTACTTCTTATCTGATCCAATTAACAGAAAAAATGCTTTAGTAATTTGTAAGATGAGCCCTTTCAAATAAGTTCCCTCCGTTTTTCTTCACATTTTCCTCTATTTCTTCGCCCCTATTAGTCTTAGCGTGACAAAATATAGCCTTCCTCAATAACTGGGCTATCTAACACTGCCAAGGCTTATGCTATTAGGCTTAGCGTGATAAAATATATAGCCTATAGCCTTCTCGATAAATGGAGTATCGAACACTGAAAGAATATTTTTTCAAATCGGACCAGTAGTTCCTGAGATTAGCGCGTTCAAACAAACAAACAAACAAACTTTTCCGCTTTATAATATTATAGTATAGATTGGTTCTTTGATTCTACAAATTATGTAACTCGAATCCCAGTCCTCAATTTAGTAACTCCGCATAATTTCTATTTAAACATTAATTAAGATCATAGGTCAATGCTATATGTCGGAAGTTTTGTTCAGATATTCGGTTATATTCAGTTTTATCTGACCGCGGAATGTTAGAACATTCGGATTCTAAAAACAGTATTTCGATAAGACGTTCGCGACACCACGCTATGGTGACTGGTGAGGAACCGTGAACAAAAATATTATGAGTTATACAAAAATATTAGTGAAAACTAGATGACACCCGCAACTCTGTTGCGCCAAAACTCATGTATCGCGGGGGAACTGTATATTTTTCCGGGATAAAAAGTATTATATGTCCTTTCCCGGGACTCAAAGTATCTCCATGCCAAATTTCAGCAAAATCGGTTCAGCAGTTTGAGCGTGAAGAGGTAACAGACAGACACACTTTCGAATTTATAATATTAGTAAGTATAATGTATATGGATAACAAGAACAGTAATCAAAAAAGGGAAAATCTGGGCAATTAAAAAAAATGATGTTACTATCCCGTCTCTAGGAGTCTAGGGTACGATTTCATTGGCATATCAGTTGATGTAGAAGCTATGAGAGAACAAACACACATACATAGCTGTTACTAAGACCTATATTTTGACTCTACCATAGTCGAGGACATGGCATCCATTAAGTTAGGAATTTGTTAGAAAAACTTGATTCTAGGCCCGTAAAATAAATTAAAAAAAAGTAACATCCCGACCCATTCCCGACCCAAGGAAAAAAAATTTGCGCTGTCAAAATTGACATAATATGAACGTCCATTGTTTTTTTCTATACTTTTTTATCAAATTTTTCGTGTTCTGTCTGTCCAAAATATTTATAAAATATTTATATACACTTGCACCAATTTTTAACAAATATAAGCAAAAAAATATTTTATTACGTTTTGATTTCTAGCCGACCTGTGTCCGTATATTTGTTAGCAAAATAAAATTTTAACAAAAATCTGCTATCTACACAAGAAATCACCAAATTTTTAGGTGAGGAAACCCAAGTCAAAACTAAATTCTAAGGCTAATAAAAATACGCGCATATTGATAAGGAATTTCAATTAAAAACTTAAATCGTCAAAGGCATGACCTGCCTGATGAATATGTTTTGTTCACTCGGGATATCCTCCGTTATGTAAGTGTAGTCCATGAACAGAAAAGTTTGCAGTCAGGTTCCCTAGTATGTAACAGATGTAACAAAACATAGTAATAATACTTAAGGGCGACTGTTATTGTATATAATTTAGTCTCTTATATAGACGTCACGGCTAAGGTTTACAAACCTACCCCAAATTTTTTTTGGTGGACACATGGGTTGACAGTTGAGGAAGCATCTTTTGGACGCGAAAAAGCTCCCCGTACCACTTCCAGCAAAACCCCACCGTTTAGGAGGAATGCGCATTTCAAATTTTCGTAATATTGAGATAAGGTCATATTATGTTTTCTGGTGCTTACGTGTTACTTACTTACTAACTAATAGTGTTTTCAAGGCATCGTAAGGCTGTGGTAAGTCCAGTGGCGGGGCAAGACCTAAATTTGATGTGGGCAAGATATATCTTGCCAGGCCCCCTAAAATAGGTATATTATTTAGCGAGGCCCCATGATGAATCACGCAAGAGGACATCAAAACTCGTAAATCCTAAAAGAAACCTCGTAACCAAAAGGGCGCGAGCGGCGAGACACCTTAGACCGCGGGCCGTGGGCGGTCGTCCACGCCTTACGCCGCCTCTGGGTAAGGGTGAGTCCCCCACTCATCACCATCCGTTTCAGAAACTCGTACTCATTACCATCCCTTTCAGGGACCGACGATGCGTGATAGTGGGCAGCGTGTTGGCGGCGGTGGTGCTGTGCGCGCTGGTCGCCGTGCTCGTGCTCCGGCCCTGGGCTAGCGAGGAGCACCGCCGCTACCGGCGCGCCGTCGTCGCCGCTAATGGCATAGAGTGCGCTGCTATCGGACGGTGGGTACTGTTTAGGCCAGCTTTTCCCGAAGTGGGCGATAACGCCCCCTGAAGGTCTGAAGGTGTAGGGCCCAGAAAAAAAATGGGGGCGTTGTGTGGGCGCTAAAATATAATTTGTTCTTAAAGTGGGCGGTAGACAAAATAAGTTTGGGAACCTCTGGTTTAGCCCAACATTGGAGTTAGACAGTTAGTTAAGTTGCTGAAAGGCTTCTTATGCCGGCTCTTGATATAGGCGAACGCGTTGGCCAACGCGTCTGCAGACGCGTTGGCCCAATGTGTAGAACGGGCGTTCGCGCGTTGGCCGTAGGTATTTAGACGTTGGCCGACGCGTCTGCGAGCTTGCCGCGCGGGTCGGAAATGTCGGCAAAAGATCAAAGGACATTTGTCGCAAGCTTCGCGCTCCATCCACACATAGGCCGCGCGTTCAGTTCGCCCGGAGCGGCGATGAAGAGTGCACGTTTCCTTCTTGTGGCGAATTAACATCTAACTTGACGAAATGGCGAACAATATGAGTATCGAGAAAACATTTAAATTTATTGGGCCCTATGGGTCTTTACAGACGGACCACATTTCAACTGCAATCCAACCGCAAATTGCAGTTGAAGTGCAGTTTGAATGCAGTTGACACGACTGCAATAGAACTGCAAACCGAACGCGCAGTCGGATTGCAGTTGACTGCAGTCGTATGAATTTCATACCGACTGCATCCAAACTGCACTATCCCACCCACCCGCACGCTCCGCTCTCCCGCGCATGGAATCAGTAGCAGTGCAGTTTGGATGCAGTCGGTATGCGGTTCACACGACTGCACGCCAACTGCAACTGAACTGCAATCCGACTGCGCATTTGGTTTGCAGTTCTATTGCAGTCATGTCAACTGCATTCAAACTGCACTTGAACTGCAATTTGCGGTTGGATTGCAGTTGAAATGCGGTCCGTCTGTATAGACCCTATCAGAGTAAAAACTGCCTGTGGAACCAAAAATCATATCAAAAGTTGCAAAAAAAATAAGGTTATTGGACATTCTATTTTCCTCACGATGTTTTTAGGGTTCCGTACCCAACGGGTAAAAACGGGACCCTATTACTAAGACTTCAACGTCTGTCTGCATTTCTGTCTGTCCGTCTGTCTGTCTGTCCATCTGTCTGTCCGTCTGTCTGTCTCCAAGCTGTATCTCAAGAACCGCTATACTTAGCTAGATTTCTGAAATTTTCACAGAGTATGTACTATATCTGTTGTCGCTATAACAACAAAATATACTAAAAACAAAATAAATTAAATATTTAATAAATAATAAATACTTATATATTATTAATTATTAATCATGATAATTATAATAAGTAATAATTTTTATATATAATAAATAATAAGTAATAAAAAAAAATATTTTAATATTATAAAATATGTAAAAGTGAGTTTATTTCTTTGTTTGTTACGTTTTCTCGCCTTTTACTTATTTATTTCGAGATTACCCTTTAAAAACTTTTTCTTGTCCACATTTACAAAGTAATTATATGCTGTGAATAAATATACAGCTGCAGCTGTTAGCGACTCAACATCCATTTTGAATCCGTCCGCACATTGGCGCGATCCAAAGCATACTGAACGACCTTCCTATGTGTGGATTACTCACAAACGCCGTTGCAAGCGCACTGCCAACGCGTCTGCAGACGCGTTGGCCAACGCGTTCGCCTATGTCGAGAGCCGCCATTAGAGACGAACGGTACTTGTTGACGGCACGCGTCGAGTGTCGACGGCAGTCGGCGGCACGCGACAAGTGCCGTTCGTCTGTAAGCCCTCTTAGCATGGCCACCACAGAAATATCCATTTCTGTGATGGCCACAGTAGAAAAACTGACAGATTTAAGGCGACAGATTTCCTTTGCCAATCCACTTTGTTTCCTCATTCCTACGAAGAAAGCATTTCAAGGGTGGCCGTACAAACAAAATATCTGTCCACGGATGTGACGTAGGCCGTCAGCGAACATGCTCTACATTGTAGATAACGCACAACTTTTCTCGATATAATGCGGATCATTTTCTTATTGAATCTACAGACTTCAATATCTCTATAATTGTAAAGTTACAATTATATTCAGTTGCGCTAACCAGTAACAATAATCACGACAAGGTCTGTAGATTGTTGTTGTAACTATACTTATAGTAATCTGGTAGAAGTAGGTGCTAGCACTACCCGAAAATCTCTTCGCAAACGTGCGGCTAAGTCTAAATTAGATTGCCAGTCCTCCCAGGGTTTTTCATCTTGCCAAACTGTTTAATGGTTTTGCGGCATTTCTTAGACTTAAAATTATTGTGATAATAGATTAAGATATTGCTAAGTCTGCATACTCAATTGTAGAAACTCCTTGATTCATTTAAACGTCGTCATATATTGTTTAGAGATGGTTCTCCCTGACCTCCATCTTCTATGCCCCTGACACCGAGCGGTATCCGTGACAATGCGCGGTATCGTCCATTCTGTTATTATCTATTCTATGACTCGCATCAGTGGACAACCCTTCAACGCTGTTGCGGTCAAACAGACCCATGCTGCTTTGAATTGAATTTCTGATTTTGGCATGTTTAAAGTAGAATTTTATTGACATGCTTTGATGACTTGATATTTATTTAATGTTTCTACTATCTTATTTGTTAAAATCATAAAATGTAACCTAAAACTTGTACTCATTCTACGTTTGTGTGGATTATCTATGAGCGTATTTGTGTAGCATTGTCAACAAATTATTACAAACTAAGTATTTGCCGACTCAGTTAATGCGATAAAGATAAGTAAATAATTCTAGATACCTACACTTAGCACGTTTACTTTAATGTGGGATCCTGATACCATAGTAAAAAAAGTCTGGCACCCGGGAACTGCCGCGGTAAAGCTATTGCGTAGCATTTTTTGCCAACTGATTCCATTATAATTAGCATTAGTCTAGTAACACGCACACAAACACCGTGCCGAAGTCTGGCAACGCAGCCGCACCGCTGTGCCGGTCGGAGTGCGGTGTGTTAGATTTTTCGTTACGGAATTTCTTGATTCGGTCGCCGCGCTCCAAGCCCACGATAAAAGCTATGCAATAGTATGTATCTGTAGGCCTACTACAAAACCGTTTTGAGACTCAAACAATCGGACGAGAATGCCGCGTCCTGCTCTAACAACGTCATTTCACGTTTGTTAGAGTAGGACGCAACATTCTCGTCCGATTGTTTGAGTCTCAAAACCGTTTCGTGGTACCCTGTATCTTGATTCTTTTTCAGCAGCAACTCAGCGGTAATGCTGTCGTTTTTATTTTAGCGGCATACTAGAGAAGGGGGGCTCCGCCGTCGATGCTGCTATAGCGACGCTGTTCTGCGAGGGCGTAGGATGCGCCCAGTGCATAGGCCTCGGGGGTGGCTTCCTGGCCACCGTGTACGATGCCTCTATACGGCAAGTTCGGGTGCTCAACGCGCGCGAGCGGGCGCCCGCAGCCGCGTACGCAGAATTGTACCAGAACGCCTCGTCTACCGTTGGAGGGCTGGCGGTGGCGGTGCCGGGCGAGCTGCGAGGCTACGGCGCATTACACGAGTAAGAGAGTTTCCGTATTAAGGACTGAAAAAATAAACGATATAAATACACTATTTTGCATTACAGCAATTGGCTGGTTATTAATTACTTTTAAATCTCGCAACACGGCAGGGTTTCTTATTTCCCTGTCAATTTATCTATTTTAACTTTTACGTATGGGCAATCTCATAACGCTGGGGCACTTGCCCGCCCCCAATCACAAAAAAAATTGTACTGATAGACTTGAAGAGTTTATTTGTTTAAACGCGCAAATCTCACAAACCAATGGAGCGATTTTATTTGGCCCATATTTATTAGATTATTAGACTACGTGATAGGACATTACATAGAACGTTCGTACGTACGTCGTTTGCCCCCTATTTTATATAAAAAATACGCTAGTGCTTTGTTATACAGGTGACAACCATGTCCACAGGAAGTTCGGGCACCTGGAGTGGCGGGAAATAGTGAAGCCCACGGCGGAACTCTGCCGGAAGGGCCACCGCGTCAGCGAATACCAGGGCCGCGTCCTCGACTCGTACAGCAACGTCATCCACGAGCAGCCTTCAATGAGGTACGTAATTTAAATTCGAGAGATCAGAGTGAAAGCAGTAGTGGCGTTAGGGGAGTTTTAAGTCCGGATTGACAATGACTGCGACATTTCCGAAGTGATAAGTATTAAGTACTGTATATTATGTGTTTAAGTGAATTAATAAAAATCAATTTTCAGAGAGCTGTACGTCAATCCAGAAACCGGGGAGGTGTACAAAGAAGGAGACTTAATCAAAGACCCGTTGTTCGCGCAAACCCTGGACCGTATAGCGGAGGAGGGCCCGGAGGCGATTCACAACGGATCCATGACGGCCTCGCTGGCCCGAGATATACAAGGCTTCGGGGGTATCGTCACAGAGGACGATCTCAGGAATTACCAGTGAGTACATTGTGAATAGAACCTTGCAAATTAAATTTCAAAATAACTTTTTAAGGGCCTGTTTCACCACTTCCTAATAAGTGCCGGATAGGCTATCCATAATAATTTATATGATACATAAATTATGGAGTATCAGCTGTCAGATAAGTTGTGTTCAATATCAGGTGGTTTTTTTATATTGTACTGTACCGAATTACTGTACGATCTCCGTCATTTGCCTTTAAACCGATTACTCTGATAGTATAAATTGTCGTCCATATTTATATCCCTGTTTTATTTAACGAATATCCAACATTTTTAAATGACGTTGGACGATATTCACAAATAATTTAATCTTTTAGCGTAGAATGGCAGGATCCAATAACGGTAGAGTTGTCGCCGGAGCGCACCCTGTACACCGTACCGTTGCCGGGCTCGGGTTCGGTTCTGGCCTACATCCTCAACATCCTTAAAGGCTGGGTGGGGACCGGCACCGACGTGGAGGCCTACAGCGGCCTCTACTGGCATCGCATCATGGAGACGTTCAAGTACGCGTACGCCAAACGTACGGGTCTGGGAGACCCCACACGAGTTCACTCGCCGATTAATATACGTGAGGTAATTTAGTGTTAAAAATACTTATATCATACAATACTTCTTTAAGCCTTATTTTTCCCCTTGAGGGAAAAGAGGGATGTATGTAAATTGTAATAAAGAACAGTCTATCTGTCGGTCTGTGTATTTTTCGTGGCATCGTATCCTGCAAACGGGCGGATCGATTTTCGGTCTAGTTTTTTATTCTCATAAATCTTTGTCTACCGAAAATCAATAATGTTAGCCTAATTTTAGTGTTTCGCAGGTAACGTATTAAACAGTCAAAGTTATGTAGAGTTTATATTGTTAACACTGTATGTATATATAGGTGTTTACCATAACATTCGTAACTAATTTAGTTTATACAGCTTCCTTACGGCTGCGAAATTATTGCTTAAATCTTACTGTGTAATGCTGTGATTTGTGAAACAGTTAATTGCTTGACAAAAGCAAAGCAAGTTAAGATGCTATGAATTAGGTATTTACTCGACTTACGAGTTACGACCGCTATATTAGAGTGCCAAGAAAATCTTATCAAATATCCTTACACCGTTTTATGGTATTTTTTATTGTTTTCACGGTAAATAATGTTTTTATCATAGATAGTCGTGTTGCTTATTATTATTACATTGTTCGTTGCAATTTACTGCTCCTGCAGGGCTAGCATGACAACAGTAGACATGGGAAAGAATCGACATACTGACAGATTTTATCGACAAATTGGCGGATTTCCATTGTCTAACTGTCACTTTGTTTATTCTCCCGTAGAAAGAAACCATATTTTCTATAGTGACCATGCTACGCCTGCTGGATATGAGCTGGTTTCTAAGCAGCGACTTAAGAAGACATAGCTTTAGTTTTAATTTCACAATTTTTTGAGTATTATGTATATTGTATGTATTATTATACTTGGATGACGTTATTGTAAAGCTATCCCTCTAATACTAATAAGTACTTAATACAATATGAGCAAACGAAGCGTCAGGCAGAGTCTAGTATTCTACGTTTGTGTTTTTCAAATGACGCGACCGATGCTGCGAAGGTAACCCTTTGCTTTTTTATCATGCATGAATGTTTATGAATATATATAGGTATGTATACTTTTGTAAAAATTCTCTTACTTCATAGTTTTTTTTACTGAAACATTCTCAAGTCTCGACTAACTGGCGACCCTCCCACAGAAGCTTCGCGACCCACAGGTTGAAAATCACTGCTCTACATTTTTGGAATTTGTTTATTTTAGGATTAAAATAAGGTGTACATTTCAGTTACAAAGCAACCTGACATCGGAGTCCTGGGCGCTGCCGTACCGTAGTCTGATCGACGACACGCGTACGTACAACGACTGGCGTCACTACGGCGCGCTGTTCGAGGGCGCGGACGACCACGGCACCGCCCAAGTGTCGGTGGTGGCGCCCGACGGCAGCGCCGTGTCTGCAATCTGCATTTGCAGTGATGTATTATAGTGGAATAAAAATTGAGAGTATCTCAAAGTTGTTGGGAAGCGTATTGAATTGACATTTAAAAGATCCAAATTTGCACCCAATAAAGGTTCATATCTAGATTATACACGTTTAGGTTCGGTAGGTGCTATTTAATTTTAGTATATAACAACAGATGGCGCTTTTAAAGTAAAATGTATATAATTCTTTTTCACAAATATTGACTATCGAATTAATTACTTAAAATTGCTATGTGAGACAATTTTATGGGTAATTCAAACGAAAATCGCCATCAGCTGAATATTTGCAGGTGGAAATGTCGTATACGCGACACCCTAGGATACATTGAGCGCGAAATAAGGCTATATTGGTTATAGCTTATATCGCTGGCCGACGGGCTTTCCACCCGCATATTAACGACTGACGGCGGTCTTTATTATTAAAAAGGTATCAACATTCACCTGTATAAATTTTGTACGGTATGAAATTACTTTATATTTTAATTTTTTTAACATAGTTCAGTAACGCGACTGACGTTGAATCCCTTGTCTGCGATACGGCTGACGGTGCATTTTTGGTTAAGCATGACCTCAATAATCATCCATAAAATTTTCATTCGGTATAAAATCACTTTTCGCAATTATTTTTTTTACAACTTTGAAATACTCTCAGTTAACATCCCACCACGCGTGCGGCGACTGACGCTGATTATATTGATTGATAAATATTAAGCTACCACTGGACAAAAATTTGGTCGGTATGAAATAACTTAGCAAACGATAGCACTACCTCCCCTACTATTAGGGAGATCGCAGACGGCACACTTTTTGTGTGATCGAGTCTGCGGTGCACATACAGATTACAGTCTGCATGGCCGCGCAAGAAAAGTTAATTTAAATTACGGAATTTAATATGAACTGTCCCTTCAGTAATCTTTCCGATATTATAGGATTATACCCAAGATGTACCCAACATTTTCTATTTTTTCTTCGCGATCTCTGCACGATTTCCATAGCGTCTACATCCCTACAGTTCAGTGGACAGAATGATCGAAGATGAGCGTCGTGTGCGTTTAGTCAAAAAAGTCCGCGCACAACTTTATGCGCGCCATGACGATTTTGTGCGCCGCAGACTCGATCACACAAAAAGTGTGCCGTCTACGATCTCCCTAAACCCGGACACGCACTAGCGGCCAGGTCGCGGCGGCCATCGAGATAGATACCTTAGTATGAAACCGCCATGGACGACGCGCACCTGGCCGCAACGCGACCAGCGGCCACACCATACTTTCGATGGCCGCCGCGGCCTAGCCGCCGCGGCTTGGCCGCTAGTGCGCGCCCGGGCTAAGGGCGGCAAAATTACAGTGGTCTATACTCATCCTACTATCCTACCTCCTACTAATCCTACTCCCTACTAATATTATAAAGGCGAAAGTTTGTTTGGATGTGTGGATGTATGGACGTTTGTTACTCGTTCACGCAAAAACTACTGAACGGATTTTAATGAAACTTTACAATAATATAGCTTATACATCAGAATAACACATAGGCTACAATTTTAACCGACTTTCAAAATGGGGGAGGTGCTCAGAACAGGAAAATAAGGGCAGGTGTTATGTTCGTTTTTTTATGTTCAACGATTACTCCGCCGTTTGTTAACCGAATTTCAAAATTTTTCTTTTGGTATATAGAGAATCATCCCAATTTGGTATTACATTCATAAAAGTGGTGATCTAATAAAGGATCCATAAGTAATCGAGGGAACTCCTCAAAATTTATAGGGATATGTGTGGTGACTTCGGTTTAGTGAAAAATATTCTAAACATATTATGCTACCAACAAGTAATGTTTTGCACCGAGGTATACCTGGTATACCGTGGTTCGGAAGGTGCTGAGAAAACTCCTGATTCTTTATAGATACACGTTTGGGAGTGTCGGCGTTGTTTTAAGAACGGAAAGCATATTATGCTACTATGCAAATTACATTCATCATCATCATCACTTTCCCATAAGCTATTTTTTATGGGAAAATGTACGGTTTCCGTAAAATTCCTAAATTACGCGGGCGAAGCCGCGCGGGAAATCTTGTAAAAATATAAATCCGCCCCTGTACAGCTGTCATGTAGCTCAGCCGTATCCTTGTAATTAAACTTGCTTAGAAGCATTATTTATTATTATAACGTTAAACTTAGATGTATTAGGGCCTGTTTCACCACTTCCGGTGCCGGGTAGGCTTATTTGACTGATTCTCCATACTCTATCTGTCAAGTTAAGTGGTAGATAGCCTTTTCAGGAAGTGATGTAACAAGCCCTTAGTCTAATATTATTTTCAATTGTATCTGAATTCGCGCTAATGTGTATACTAAATAATTTGAGCGATATGCATGAAGATATTCTGCTGCATATACTTATTTTCATATAACATAATATTTACATCAATATATTTTGTTTAGGTGGTAATGCAGACCCTGTATGAGAAGGAGGAGTACTCGCCTGTGATACGGCGGCCGCGTCTGCACCACCAACTCGTGCCGATGCACATCGAGCACGAAGCCAATGTCGATCCGGTAAGTTACACCTTTTTAGGGTTCCGTAGCCAAATGGCAAAAAACGGAACCCTAATAGGTTCGTCATGTCTATCTGTCCGTCCGTATGTCACAGCCACTTTTCTCTGAAACTAGAACTATACTATTGAAACTTGGTAAGTAGATGTAGTCTGTGAACCGCATTAAGATTTTGATACAAACATGGAAAAATTAATAAAAATTTTAGGGGTCCCCATAGGAACAACTGAAACAAAAAAACATTTTTTTCATGTAACCTATGCGTGTGGGGTATGTATCTTCAAAAATCATATTGAGTTTTCCAATATCATTTTTTTCTAATCTGAATAGTTTGTGAGAGAGACTCTTCCAAAGTGGTAAAATGTGTGCCGAATACCCCCCCCCCCCTATAACTTGACTAAAGTCATGATAATTCTAACAAAAATATATGATGTACATTACTATAAAAACTACCAACGAAAATTGGTTTGAACGAGATCGAGCAAGTGGTTTTTATACGTCATGTCATAACTTTTATTAAAATCAACTGATATATAAAAATAAATCAAAAACCTTTTAATTTCATAGACATAAACCTTATTGCTGCTGCGGAACCCTTCATGGGCGAGTCCAACTCGTTTTTTCTTCTTTAATATATTTATTATATTAAAAATATTTCTGTATCTACAAGTATTAGTAATGAGAAATTAACGTCAAGAAATTATTTTCTACGATCGGGTTTGATCAAGCTCACCAGCTTTGTCAGCCGGATTGCCGTTGTATGGTTATTAGTAGTGACCGACCGAACTTACGGTTTCGGTTTCGGCCAGTTTCGACCAAAAAATCTAGTTTCGGCCTTAGTTTCGGTTTCGGAAAAAACATAGCCTAAACTTTCGGCCCTGCCGAAACTCATGCGTCGTTCAGTAAACTTCGCAGTTAACTCGTGCTTGATTGTCAGCGAGGCTCCGGCTCATCTTGCGAGATTTATCTAGTAAATCATCTCGCCACACTACGCTTTTTATTTAAATATTTAAAATATATGGACACGCAATCTCTTAGACCCTACTACCCTGCTAGAATCTTATCTAGCCCACTTCCCCGTACGCTTCACTCATGCGGCCCTCAATATATTTTTCAAGTTTAGTGGCAAAACGCCTTCTGGAGCAAAAAAAATGTACGTCAACTGCAAGTTTGCTTAGTAATTTAGTTTTGAACTTCGACCGCGGTCGCGTCCATGTTTCCCATAAAAATAATACACTGCAACTGAATATGTTTTCAGTAGTAGGTACGTTGTTAATGTCTAAGGGAGAATTTCACCAATCACACAACTTCGTTTTATAAAACTTAGTTCTCATTGAACGCGTTCCTACGGGGATGTAAATCTCGTTTTGTTTCAAATGAAATTCATAATCTTCTTTTAATCACTATTTACGACGACGACGACGAATAAATCTAATTTTATGTGACGTCACGCGATGATTTTACATTGTTTTATCTTTTTGGAGCCTTGTCGCTGTTTTATTAATAAAAAAATTGTTAACAAAATAGCAAGAAACGATAAATAAACTAACCAAACGCATCTGTGAACACTGTCATCTTAACTATTTTTTCGTCTATGTTTTTCGATCTATCATGACACTACACTGACAGGACTTCAATGTGTTTTATGAAGTTAAAACTCGAGTTTTAACTTCATAAAACACATTGAAGTCCTTATTGGGCGTTCAGAAGATAAAAATCGGATTGCCTGTGAACGAGTTTAGTTTATGTTGGTGAAATGCAATTGAGTGTTATTTAATTAAATTGTGTTTATGTGTTTAAGACCGGTTTAGTGTGAGCTAAGCGCGTTTAATTTCTTTGGTGAAATAGCACCTACTTGGAATCGTATAAAAAACGGAATATAGTACAAAAAAGTTTCTAGGGAACATATTCGAGTCTAAGATTAATAATTTTTATTATAATAAATGTCGCAAAAAGTAAAAAATTCAATGTGGTTAGTTTAAAAAGTTGTAATTTATGTAAAAATCAATCAGTACCGTAATTTTAAATGTTTTATCAAGTTTCGGTTTCGGTTTCGGCCGAAACTGAGTACCTATGGCCGAAAGTTCGGTTTCGGTTTCGGCTGAAAAATCTGTGTGCTGTAATATTATTAATATGTTTATAGGGCATACTACTGCGACTTATACCTCGCGAGCGTCTAAATATATTTTTTTCAATACAAAAACAGCGCTGTCATTATTTTTTTTTCGTGTAAAAAAGGCTTAGACTGGGTTGCACCAGAGGCCTGGGTAAAGTTAAAGTTAAATATGGCGTCCAAACACCCCATATTCTCATATGACATCTGTCAATTTTCCGGTTCTAGTTAAGGTTAAAGTTGAAGTTAGTTGGTGCAACCCAGTCTTACTGGATTGCACCAACTAACTTTAACTGTAACTTTAACTTTAACTTTGAATACAATGCAAAATGTCAAATCTTTAAAAATGGACGCCATCAAGACGCTATATTTAACTATAACCATAGAGCTCGACAAGGTTTTAAATGCATGTGGCGAAAAAAGGAACTAACGCTGTCATCATACAAAAACCGCAATTTTTGACAGTTCTCCTTTACCAGCAGCGCCCTCGCCCACGCCCATGTATAACCTTGTTGGATCAGCTGTCATCTGTCAACTCTCCGGGCAAAGTTAAGGGTAAAGTTAAAGTTAAAGTTAAATTTACCTTAACTATGACTATAACTTTAACTTTACCCACGCCTCTGGTGCAACCCAGTCTTAGACGTAAACTCTTATTTCGACCGTGTAATATTGTAGGTAATACAGTGTCATGATGTCATCGTGGTATTAACTGACTTATTTACTGTTTTACAGGAGTTGCTGAAGTCTCTCCAAGCGCGTGGGCACGAGACGACCCAGCTGGGTCCCACGGCTGGGTTCGCTGCCATCGTGGGCACCTTACGAGGTCCCGACGGCTTCTGGCAGACCCAGACAGACCCGCGCCGCGTCAGCATCGACGGACTATGATCGTAGATGTAACTTATTATAAATTATACCAGTGTAAGGGTCAATTCAAACTTTGACGAGACGGCGCACAATACTTAGGTATGCCTTGAAACGCAACAGGCAGCTAAGAGCGTTTGTCTCATGTTTAAAAGGCATATTTTGTTTCTAAATCGTCTCGTCTCAATGTCAATTGATCTAAGCTTGTGTTCTTTCAAGATTTTCTTTGTGGCTGCTAGTTGCAACACAATGAAAAGTGAAAAATTAAAAAAAAAATCAAAGAAAGGGTATTAGCTGTCTGTGGTTATAACTCACTATTTAAGAATAAGATTTTTGCCATGTTGTTGGAACAGCCGTGAATTTGTATCTCATACTCAAATAATTTATAAATGTTAATTTAAATTATTAGTTCGCCAATATTTAGTACCTACAGTTGTTATAGGTAAGTACTAAGTACTGATTGTTTATTGTTCAGTCAGGAGAAAATGGTTGTTTTTAGCAAATTATTTTAGTATGCGCAATAATTGAAGGAGACAAATAATTTTCTAAACACTCAAGTGAAAGGAGACCTTCATACTTATTTTATCTATAGTTTGTGCGTTTTATGATGATATATATGCGTGACACATTATAATTGACAATAGTAGGGAAGTTACCTAACAAAAATTAATCGATAGTTTAAAAATATCGAATCACTTTGTAAAGGAATTGCAATCGAAATTATCGATTTCGTACTGACATTTCAGTGGTGCCGGCGATTTAAGATGGCCGCCCTTTTTTATCGATTTGATTTCGATTTAACAGAGTCAATCTCTATTGACGTAAGTTCCGTTTCATGCATTATGAAATTTTTCAAATGTTTTCGTAACAATAATATTATACTCCTATTTCACAGTTAATATTTATAATTTTTATTAATAAGTTAGCATTTAGCATCTTTTCATTTTTATTCATTTACAATTATAGGAAACATTTGTTTTTGTAGATGGAATAGAATTTATTACATTTTGATTTTTTTTTGTTTTCTTGTAAAAAAAACCCGTAGCAAGGAACATGAAAACTGTCACCCATATCATCTTAGAACGCACAAACTATAAAATATGGTTTTACACATAAAAAAAAATGGTTTTACACATAAAAAAAAATAAGGTGGGGCTCATAGAGTTTTTATTGTTAGTTTGGTTAAGAGCAGTTTTGACTTTTGACTGTGATTGTAACTAAAATACTATGGTGCTATTTTTCTAAAACTCGTAGAATTGTACCTATTTCATTTTAAGGATTATAGCGTTTAGGCAATCATGATTCGTGATCTTATGACAAATAATTAAATATATTGACCTAAAGACGTAAATGTTGCTAATTATTTCAAGTAACGAATTTACTTTCTTGTACGTACTTAAATAAATAATGTTGTAAAAATTGGTGAGTCACTGATTTCAAAATTCAAATAACCGTATTAATTAGTTTAACAATTAATGCTCATGTAGTCTTGTTGATAATACACTTCTTTAAATTTTCTATTTATAATTATTACTTAAGGGTCCGGGTGCCATCGAAATTCTCATGCGTAATAATAATAACAAAATCATTGATTTCTCATACGAAAAATAACTCAAACATGTTAAATATTTTCGTATGAGAAAATGATTTTGGTATTACGTATGTATAAGAATTTCGATGGCACCCGGCCCGGCCCGGCACGATAATAATATTATTATTATTAATTGTTAGTACCTAGTTTATATTTTTGCAACGTGCTGTGATGATAAATGTTACCATTACATTACATAACGAATAAAATTCATTGTTTTGTTAAATTGTGTTACTATTTTATTTCAACCCGACGTCCTTAAGATAGTCCTTAACTTTAAATTCAGAAATATGAAAAGTAGGCCAAGGCCCATGATAGGCTTATAACCGAAAAAAAGGAGAAATCATTCAGCATAAACCTATAATGCATATTTTAAGTTATCATAGCTTAAAAACCACAGACAAAAACCTAAATTCACAGATTATGGTACCTAAATTTGAATATATGTCCTAGCCCTGGAATAATCATTTCGTCTTCTTTTTTCTAATATTTCAATCAACTTACATTTATTTTTCAACAGACTTTGCCCCGAACTATTTATTTTTTTAACCACACACGTTGTACACCCGAAAAAAATCCGTGAATGCGATGGCTTTGACTAAACAAAAGGGGCCAAGCAATAATTACTGGCTTCTGCAGAACTGGCGCCAAGATTATTGACTCTGTGTAAACTATACTTTATAATCAGACTGGTGCAGACTGCTGCAGACCTGGTAAATTGGGGTCTGTCGCACACCTGGTTCACACCACAGTAACAGCGAAGGATTGTTTTTTAATTGCCCGATTCATACCGCGGTTCGAAACAGAAAAGACCTGTTTTTGAATTAGTGGATTCGAACCGCAGTGTAGATAGTTCTATTATTACATATTCCTTTAAGTACAGTTAAGCTCAACATAATTAAGATATGATGACATCGTCTACTCCAACTCCTGTCCTTAAATACTAAAATTTTCTTTAATTCTCTCTTTTCGCACCCAGGCTGTTAATTTTGTTTTTATATTTTCAATGGAAGAATAAGGCCTAACTTTTTAAATATTATCAATAATCTTTCTAACGCCTCATCCCTTTAAGATATTTTATTAACATATATAGTTTTTGTAGGGTTTGTTCCACAAAACCAAAAGCGATATGATAATACTATAATCTTTTTCTATATTGTACTCGGCGAAACATGGCGGTAGCGGTCATTGACTCGATGTCAATCGCGGTTTATATGAAAAATGACAATTTTCCACATAAACCGCGATTGACAATGAATTGTCCGATGTTGTAGTCCATTGTCAATCGCGGTTTATAAGTAGAAAATGACAAGTTTTTTGACAGCGAGTCAATGACCGCTACCGCCACGTTTCGCCAAGTACAGTATACTTCGATCAAAGTAGCTTGCGGTGGCAAGACCCCCAGGCCCCACAGATGGTAGCGAGTAGCGACGAACCGTCCTCCTCCTCAATCGCGCAAAGAACATTGACTGACGTAAAACTGATGAACGCGGTTACACCATCAATCTGACGTCAATCTTACCGAGATTGACGAAAATTGCCAATATATCAAAATATTAAAAAATCCATCAATCCGGGCATTGAGGTATAGACGATCAGTTTCACGTCAATCTTACCAGATTGATGGATAAGCTTGTCGGAGGTGACACGTATAGTTTCTCATGGAGGTTACCTGTCAAAAAATTAACAGTCTAGGTTCGAATAACTATATTATCGAATAGAAGTAAAGGGACCGTGCAGAGCGATGACACTGCCACTAGTGACGAGTAGCCGAAACTTTTACGAAAATTTTATTGACAAGCTCAAGTCAAGCTACGGAAAATTAAAGGATTTCTTGAGAAATTTGAGTATTTTCAAGCATTGTTGCATTCCCGGGTGTTCTAATACATACAAGAAAAATAAAGGCAAATCGAACGATCTACAATTTTACTATTTTCCTGCCAAAAGTATTCACATGCCATGGCTTATTGAAAAACGAAAGAAATGGATAAAAGCCGGTAAAACATACGTAAGTACTTAAAAAGTTCCATGAATGTTATGTATAGACTCGTAAAAACACTGAATTTTGTAGATTATAACCGTATATTCATTTAGATGAACACAATATGAACCTAACCTATAACCGTTGCTTCTTTCAGTAAACATCCAAACTGGCTTCCAAGTTCCATCTAAATTTTACATACCTACCTATGCACCGCGCATTTAATTGACCAAGATCGGAAAATCCTGTACACTCGGCAAATGATATACTTACCTACCTAACCTACCTACAATTTTTCCTGGAGAAGAAAATAAAAAAAAACTCTTTTAAAAAAGAATTTCAAAGACATCGACTAGAATGCAACAAGTTGCATCAAAAGTAAGGATAATTTGGAGAAGTCCTGCCAGAAATTCAACACTGAGGCACAGAATATAATATAATAGTACTCCGTAATAGTGCTTATCTTGAACCATCTTGTCAAAGTGTTGGTTCTCAAAAGGATGATTCTTCAAGTAGGAAAACTATTAATAGTGCAGTCTTTGTGTGTTATTTAAAGAATACTTATATAGTGTTTGCACTGATGAGGTACACTAGTTAAAAATAGTGACAGACAAAAGTTGTAAAGATGGTATCGAGCGAATCGCAGAAGGTTGATGAAATAAAAGCATTTATTTTAGTGAACTTGTTTTATTTTATTAATCCACAAGCATTTTCAGTATATTATTATTATAAGTATTTTTGCATCTTCATTATTTTATTTGCAATAATATTTATCAAGTTTTTATTTTCTATGCTGATGGATGCTACTTATTACTTTTTCAGATATTTTCTTAGATAACTAGATAAGCTTTAAACATTTTTATTCACGCTTTCGTTCTTTGTTTACGGTTAGAAACTCATCCATACTCAATATTATAAATGCGAAAGTGTAGACGTCTGTTAGCACTTCACGCCCAAACCGCTGAACCAATTTTGCTGAAATTTGGTATGGATTTACTTTGAGCCCCGGGAAAGGACATAGAATACTTTGTATTCCGGAAAAATGTACGGTTCTTGCGCGATAGATGATTTTTGGCGCAACGGAGTTGCGGGCGTCATCTTTTACTTTAATCCTTCGATCGCGGATTCTTGGAAATCTGTTGTTGTTCTCGCATGTGGCAACTTGGGAGTGTAAGTATTAAATCATTTCATAGTCTAAAACATATAAAAAACACTTATAAACTACCCGTGGTCAAAGAGAATGCGAAGCCAAAGTCACTCACAAGTTACTTCTTTTACTCGCATCGTGTCGCTGCTGTCGAATTACGACGCCCTCTATAGTTTCTGCACGGTCCCTAAAGAAAAGTTAATCTAAGTCAGGAGCCCGAGTAGACGATGTCTATACACCAAAAAGCTGCAAAACACGTCTGACGTCAAATCGAGTTAGTAATTCCAGTTTTAGTAATTTTTTGTTTTAGTAATTCCATTATATAATTTTAGTGCTTTTTATAGGTATTCCGTTGGTTCAAATAACATTGGAACGAAGGATTACGTCAAATCGAGTTTATATATTGACAAACGTCATGTCAAAATACCAGTTTGTATTGTGTCTAAGTGCGGGGCGCGGGTGTGTATTAAAGGCAGTGCAGTAAAAAAATGTCTATTTGGTGGATAAAATATTAAAATGTTATAGAAAATGTTATAAAAGCATTGTGTGTATCGAAATTATATAATTTTAGTGTTTTTATAGGTATTCCGTTGAACTGCAAAATGTGATGTGATATTTGAAGCGATGACAATATTATGCTGCAATATAATTTTGTTAAATTGTGAATAAAACAGTTTTAAATCAATGGTTTTTTATTTGTATTTTCAGAATCAGATGTAATCCGATAAAAATAAACAGAACTATAGAATAGTTCTAATGATTGCAGGTAATATTAGATTGTTATTTTACTGTAGTTGAAATATTTTAGGCATTCTTTAAATGCTAAATTAGTATTCTGTAGAATAACACTAATATATTTTCATTGTTTTCAGGTATTATTTCAGTTCAGGGTACTAAAAATCGTAAAAAATATAGGAAAGAGACGATGTTTACAATATTTGACAGGTATGTTTGGCGTCTCCTTAACAACGACAACAGATTCAAATTTTGAATTTCAAATAACATTGGAACGAAGGATTACGTCAAATCAAGTTTATATATTGACAAACGTCATGTCAAAATGCCAGTTTGTATTGTGTCTAAGTGCGGGGTGGGTGTGTTTTAAAGGCAGTGCAGTAAAAAATATTTATTCGGTGGATAAAATATTAAAATGTTATAGAAAATGTTATAAAAACATTGTGTGTATCGAAATTATATAATTTGAGTGTTTTTATAGGTATTCCGTTGAACTGCAAAATGTGATGTGATATTTGAAGCGATGACAATATTATGCTGCAATATAATTTTGTTAAATTGTGAATAAAACAGTTTTAAATCAATGGTTTTTTATTTGTATTTTCAGAATCAGATGTAATCCGATAAAAATAAACAGAACTATAGAATAGTTCTAATGATTGCAGGTAATATTAGATTGTAATTTTACTGTAGTTGAAATATTTTAGGCATTCTTTAAATGCTAAATTAGTATTCTGTAGAATAATACTAATATTTTTTAATTGTTTTCAGGTATTGTTTCAGTTCAGGGTACTAAAAATCGTAAAAAATATAGGAAAGAGACGATGTTTACAATATTTGACAGGTATGTTTGGCGTCTCCTTGACAACGACAACAGATTCAAAATTTGAATTTCAAATAACATTGGAACGAAGGATTACGTCAAATCGAGTTTATATATTGACAAACGTCATGTCAAAATGCCAGTTTGTATTGTGTCTAAGTGCGGGGCGGGTGTGTTTTAAAGGCAGTGCAGTAAAAAAATGTCTATTTGGTGGATAAAATATTAAAATGTTATAGAAAATGTTATAAAAGCATTGTGTGTATCGAAATTATATAATTTGAGTGTTTTTATAGGTATTCCGTTGAACTGCAAAATGTGATGTGATATTTGAAGCGATGACAATATTATGCTGCAATATAATTTTGTTAAATTGTGAATAAAACAGTTTTAAATCAATGGTTTTTTATTTGTATTTTCAGAATCAGATGTAATCCGATAAAAATAAACAGAACTATAGAATAGTTCTAATGATTGCAGGTAATATTAGATTGTTATTTTACTGTAGTTGAAATATTTTAGGCATTCTTTAAATGCTAAATTAGTATTCTGTAGAATAATACTAATATTTTTTAATTGTTTTCAGGTATTGTTTCAGTTCAGGGTACTAAAAATCGTAAAAAATATAGGAAAGAGACGATGTTTACAATATTTGACAGGTATGTTTGGCGTCTCCTTGACAACGACAACAGATTCAAAATTTGAATTTCAAATAACATTGGAACGAAGGATTACGTCAAATCGAGTTTATATATTGACAAACGTCATGTCAAAATGCCAGTTTGTATTGTGTCTAAGTGCGGGGCGGGTGTGTTTTAAAGGCAGTGCAGTAAAAAATGTCTATTTGGTGGATAAAATATTAAAATGTTATAGAAAATGTTATAAAAGCATTGTGTGTATCGAAATTATATAATTTGAGTGTTTTTATAGGTATTCCGTTGAACTGCAAAATGTGATGTGATATTTGAAGCGATGACAATATTATGCTGAAATATAATTTTGTTAAATTGTGAATAAAACAGTTTTAAATCAATGGTTTTTTATTTGTATTTTCAGAATCAGATGTAATCCGATAAAAATAAACAGAACTATAGAATAGTTCTAATGATTGCAGGTAATATTAGATTGTTATTTTACTGTAGTTGAAATATTTTAGACATTCTTTAAATGCTAAATTAGTATTCTGTAGAAAAATACTAATATTTTTTAATTGTTTTCAGGTATTATTTCAGTTCAGGGTACTAAAAATGGTAAAAAATATAGGAAAGAGACGATGTTTACAATATTTGACAGGTATGTTTGGCGTCTCCTTGACAACGACAACAGATTCAAAATTTGAATTTCAAATAACATTGGAACGAAGGATTACGTCAAATCGAGTTTATATATTGACAAACGTCATGTCAAAATGCCAGTTTGTATTGTGTCTAAGTGCGGGGCGGGTGTGTTTTAAAGGCAGTGCAGTAAAACATATTTATTCGGTGGATAAAATATTAAAATGTTATAGAAAATGTTATAAAAAACATTGTGTGTATCGAAATTATATAATTTGAGTGTTTTTATAGGTATTCCGTTGAACTGCAAAATGTGATGTGATATTTGAAGCGATGACAATATTATGCTGCAATATAATTTTGTTAAATTGTGAATAAAACAGTTTTAAATCAATGGTTTTTTATTTGTATTTTCAGAATCAGATGTAATCCGATAAAAATAAACAGAACTATAGAATAGTTCTAATGATTGCAGGTAATATTAGATTGTTATTTTACTGTAGTTGAAATATTTTAGACATTCTTTAAATGCTAAATTAGTATTCTGTAGAATAACACTAATATATTTTCATTGTTTTCAGGTATTATTTCAGTTCAGGGTACGAAAAATCGTAAATAATATTAGAAAGAGACAATGTTTACAATATTTGACAGGTATGTTTGGCGTCTCCATGACAACGACAACAGATTCAAAATTTGAATTTCAAATAACATTGGAACGAAGGATTACGTCAAATCGAGTTTATATATTGACAAACGTCATGTCAAAATGCCAGTTTGTATTGTGTCTAAGTGCGGGGCGGGTGTGTTTTAAAGGCAGTGCAGTAAAAAAATGTCTTTTTGGTGGATAAAATATTAAAATGTTATAGAAAATGTTATAAAAGCATTGTGTGTATCGAAATTATATAATTTGAGTGTTTTTATAGGTATTCCGTTGAACTGCAAAATGTGATGTGATATTTGAAGCGATGACAATATTATGCTGCAATATAATTTTGTTAAATTGTGAATAAAACAGTTTTAAATCAATGGTTTTTTATTTGTATTTTCAGAATCAGATGTAATCCGATAAAAATAAACAGAACTATAGAATAGTTCTAATGATTGCAGGTAATATTAGATTGTTATTTTACTGTAGTTGAAATATTTTAGGCATTCTTTAAATGCTAAATTAGTATTCTGTAGAATAATACTAATATTTTTTAATTGTTTTCAGGTATTATTTCAGTTCAGCGTACCGTACTAAAAATCTTAAATAATATTAGAAAGAGGCAGTTTACAATATTTGACAATCTTAAAATACATAGGAATGAATTGATTGGTTACGTCAAACGAATTTAATTTACTGACAAACGTCATGTCAAACTGCCAGTTTGGTTTGTATCATAGATAATAATTATTCAATGGATACCTACTAATGTTTTTTTTTTTTTGTTTTCAGGTATATTTAAGTTTCATGAGCCGAAAAGTGGGAATAATAATTGGAAAGGGAAAATAATATTTTGTTAATCGCACACGTCTCTTTTTGCATTTACCTACGTAACAACAAGAATTTAAAATGATAATTTTGGAAATCACCAATAAATTGGTTTCGATTAAAAGAGTATTATTATTTGTACCTTAATCAATAATCATAGTTGAAGTAGTAGAATGAAAATAAGCTTTGAGAGTAAATTAAAATATAATTAGTTGGTAAAACAATGATAATTTAAAAAAAAACATTCTTATTGAGTATAAAGGGATGGCTAGTAGGGGATGGTGGAGGCCATTGAGCTCCCGAACCATAGTGAGAGGGAGCTCAGCGTAGATTAGGTGTAATTATAGTTATAAGTTGATACAAGAATTAGTTGTTAGAGTAAATGGTGTTGAGTTAGTAGTTGTAGTAAGTATTAGGTAACATATAAGGTATTGAATTAGATGTAAGATTAAATGGTGTTGTTAGTTAGTAGTTGTAGAACGTAAAGAGTATTGAATTAGATGTAAGAGCAAATGGTGTTGTTAGTTAGTAGTTGTAGATCGTATATGATATTGAATTAGATGTAAGACCAAATGGTGTTATTAGTTAGTATAGCAATTAAATTTTGAAAACCTTTCTTTTTGAGTGGAAAGGGATGGCTAATAGGGGATGGTGGAGGCCATTGAGCTCCCGAACCAAAGTGAGAGGGAGCTCAGCGTAGATTAGGTGTAATTATAGTTATAAGTTGATACAAGAATTAGTTGTTAGAGTAAATGGTGTTGAGTTAGTAGTTGTAGTAAGTATTAGGTAACATATAAGGTATTGAATTAGATGTAAGATTAAATGGTGTTGTTAGTTAGTAGTTGTAGAACGTAAAGAGTATTGAATTAGATGTAAGAGCAAATGGTGTTATTAATTAGTATAGCAATTAGATTTTGAAAACCTTTCTTTTTGAGTGGAAAGGGATGGCTAATAGGGGATGGTGGAGGCCATTGAGCTCCCGAACCAAAGTGAGAGGGAGCTCAGCGTAGATTAGGTGTAATTATAGTTATAAGTTGATACAAGAATTAGTTGTTAGAGTAAATGGTGTTGAGTTAGTAGCTGTAGTAAGTATTAGATGTTTGATTTAGATGTAGGAATAAATGGTGTGATTAGTAAGTATTTGTAGAACGTATAAGGTATTGAATTAGATTTAGGAGTAAATGGTGTTGTTAGTTAGTAGTTGTAGAACGTAAAGCGTATTGAATTAGATGTAAGAGTAAATGGTGTTGTTAGTTAGTAGCTGTAGAATGTAAAGCGTATTGAACTAGATGTAAGAGTAAATGGTGTTGTTAGTTAGTAGTTGTAGAACGTAAAGAGTATTGAATTAGATGTAAGAGTAAATGGTGTTGTTAGTAAGTAGTTGTAGAACGTAAAGAGTATTGAATTAGATGTAAGAGTAAATGGTGTTGTTAGTAAGTAGTTGTAGAACGAAAAGAGTATTGGATTAGATGTAAGAGTAAATGGTGTTGTTAGTAAGTAGTTGTAGAATGTAAAGCGTATTGAATTAGATGTAAGAGTAAATGGTGTTGTTAGTTAGTAGTTGTCAAACGTAAAGAGTATTGAATTAGATGTAAGAGTAAATGGTGTTGTTAGTAAGTAGTTGTAGAACGAAAAGTGTATTGAATTAGATTAAGAGTAAATGTTGTTAGTAAGTAGTTGTAGAACGTAAAGTGTATTGAATTAGATTAAGAGTAAATGGTGTTGTTAGTTAGTAGTTGTAGAACGTAAAGCGTATTGAATTAGATGTAAGAGTAAATGGTGTTGTTAGTTAGTAGTTATAGAATGTAAAGCGTATTGAATTAGATGTGAGAGTAAATGGTGTTGTTAGTTAGTAGTTGAAGAACGTAAAGAGTATTGAATTAGATGTAAGAGTAAATGGTGTTGTTAGTTAGTAGTTATAAAATGTAAAGCGTATTGAATTAGATGTAAGAGTAAATGGTGTTGTTAGTAAGTAGTTGTAGAACGAAAAGAGTATTGGATTAGATGTAAGAGTAAATGGTGTTGTTAGTAAGTAGTTGTAGAACGTAAAGAGTATTAAATTAGATGTAAGAGTAAATGGTGTTGTTAGTAAGTAGTTGTAGAACGTAAAGAGTATTGAATTAGATGTAAGAGTAAATGGTGCTGTTAGTAAGTAGTTGTAAAACGTAAAGCGTATTAAATTAGATGTAAGAGTAAATGGTGTTATTATTTAGTAGTTGTAGAACGTAAAGCGTATTGAATTAGATGTAAGAGTAAATGGTGTTGTTAGTTAGTAGTTGTAGAACGTAAAGAGTATTGAATTAGATGTAAGAGTAAATGGTGTTGTTAGTTAGTAGTTGTAGAACGTAAAGCGTATTGAATTAGATGTAAGAGTAAATGGTGTTGTTAGTTAGTAGTTGTAGAACGTAAAGAGTATTGAATTAGATGTAAGAGTAAATGGTGATGTTAGTTAGTAGTTGTAGAACGTAAAGCGTATTGAATTAGATGTATGAGTAAATGGTGTTGTTAGTAAGTAGTTGTAGAACGAAAAGAGTATTGGATTAGATGTAAGAGTAAATGGTGATGTTAGTAAGTAGTTGTAGAACGTAAAGTGTATTGAATTAGATTAAGAGTAAATGGTGTTGTTAGTTAGTAGTTGTAGAACGTAAAGAGTATTGAATTAGATGTAACAGTAAATGGTATTGTTAGTAATTGTAGAACGTAAAGAGTATTGAATAAGATGTAAGAGTAAATGGTGTTATTAGTTAGTATAGCAATTAGATTTTGGAAACCTTTCTTTTTGAGTGGAAAGGGATGGCTAATAGGGGATGGTGGAGGCCATTGAGCTCCCGAACCAAAGTGAGAGGGAGCTCAGCGTAGATTAGGTGTAATTATAGTTATAAGTTGATACAAGAATTAGTTGTTAGAGTAAATGGTGTTGAGTTAGTAGCTGTAGTAAGTATTAGATGTTTGATTTAGATGTAGGAATAAATGGTGTGATTAGTAAGTATTTGTAGAACGTATAAGGTATTGAATTAGATTTAAGAGTAAATGGTGTTGTTAGTAAGTAGTTGTAGAACGTAAAGTGTATTGAATTAGATTAAGAGTAAATGGTGTTGTTAGTAAGTAGTTGTAGAACGTAAAGTGTATTGAATTAGATTAAGAGTAAATGGTGTTGTTAGTTAGTAGTTGTAGAACGTAAAGAGTATTGAATTAGATGTAAGAGTAAATGGTGTTGTTAGTAGTTGTAGAACGAAAAGAGTATTGGATTAGATGTAAGAGTAAATGGTGTTATTAGTTTATAGTTGTAGATCGTTTATGATATTCAATTAGATGTAAGAGTAAATGGTGTTGTTAGTTAGTAGTTGAAGAACGTAAAGAGTATTGAATTAGATGTAAGAGTAAATGGTGTTGTTAGTTAGTAGTTGTAGAATGTAAAGCGTATTGAATTAGATGTAAGAGTAAATGGTGTTGTTAGTTAGTAGTTGTAGAATGTAAAGCGTATTGAATTAGATGTAAGAGTAAATGGTGTTGTTAGTTAGTAGTTGTAAAACGTAAAGAGTATTGAATTAGATGTAAGAGTAAATTGTGTTGTTAGTAAGTAGTTGTAGAACGAAAAGAGTATTGGATTAGATGTAAGAGCAAATGGTGTTATTAGTTAGTATAGCAATTAAATTTTGAAAACCTTTCTTTTTGAGTGGAAAGGGATGGCTAATAGGGGATGGTGGAGGCCATTGAGCTCCCGAACCAAAGTGAGAGGGAGCTCAGCGTAGATTAGGTGTAATTATAGTTATAAGTTGATACAAGAATTAGTTGTTAGAGTAAATGGTGTTGAGTTAGTAGTTGTAGTAAGTATTAGGTAACATATAAGGTATTGAATTAGATGTAAGATTAAATGGTGTTGTTAGTTAGTAGTTGTAGAACGTAAAGAGTATTGAATTAGATGTAAGAGCAAATGGTGTTATTAATTAGTATAGCAATTAGATTTTGAAAACCTTTCTTTTTGAGTGGAAAGGGATGGCTAATAGGGGATGGTGGAGGCCATTGAGCTCCCGAACCAAAGTGAGAGGGAGCTCAGCGTAGATTAGGTGTAATTATAGTTATAAGTTGATACAAGAATTAGTTGTTAGAGTAAATGGTGTTGAGTTAGTAGCTGTAGTAAGTATTAGATGTTTGATTTAGATGTAGGAATAAATGGTGTGATAAGTAAGTATTTGTAGAACGTATAAGGTATTGAATTAGATTTAAGAGTAAATGGTGTTGTTAGTTAGTAGTTGTAGAACGTAAAGCGTATTGAATTAGATGTAAGAGTAAATGGTGTTGTTAGTTAGTAGCTGTAGAATGTAAAGCGTATTGAACTAGATGTAAGAGTAAATGGTGTTGTTAGTTAGTAGTTGTAGAACGTAAAGAGTATTGAATTAGATGTAAGAGTAAATGGTGTTGTTAGTAAGTAGTTGTAGAACGTAAAGAGTATTGAATTAGATGTAAGAGTAAATGGTGTTGTTAGTAAGTAGTTGTAGAACGAAAAGAGTATTGGATTAGATGTAAGAGTAAATGGTGTTGTTAGTAAGTAGTTGTAGAATGTAAAGCGTATTGAATTAGATGTAAGAGTAAATGGTGTTGTTAGTTAGTAGTTGTCAAACGTAAAGAGTATTGAATTAGATGTAAGAGTAAATGGTGTTGTTAGTAAGAAGTTGTAGAACGAAAAGTGTATTGAATTAGATTAAGAGTAAATGGTGTTGTTAGTAAGTAGTTGTAGAACGTAAAGTGTATTGAATTAGATTAAGAGTAAATGGTGTTGTTAGTTAGTAGTTGTAGAACGTAAAGCGTATTGAATTAGATGTAAGAGTAAATGGTGTTGTTAGTTAGTAGTTAAAGAATGTAAAGCGTATTGAATTAGATGTGAGAGTAAATGGTGTTGTTAGTTAGTAAATGAAGAACGTAAAGAGTATTGAATTAGATGTAAGAGTAAATGGTGTTGTTAGTTAGTAGTTATAGAATGTAAAGCGTATTGAATTAGATGTAAGAGTAAATGGTGTTGTTAGTAAGTAGTTGTAGAACGAAAAGAGTATTGGATTAGATGTAAGAGTAAATGGTGTTGTTAGTTAGTAGTTGTAGAACGAAAAGAGTATTGAATTAGATGTAAGAGTAAATGGTGTTGTTAGTTAGTAGTTTTAGAACGAAAAAGTATTGGATTAGATGTAAGAGTAAATGGTGTTATTAGTTTATAGTTGTAGATCGTTTATGATATTCAATTAGATGTAAGAGTAAATGGTGATGTTAGTTAGTAGTTGTAGAACGTAAAGAGTATTGAATTAGATGTAAGAGTAAATGGTGTTGTTAGTAAGTAGTTGTAGAACGTAAAGTGTATTGAATTAGATTAAGAGTAAATGGTGTTGTTAGTTAGTAGTTGTAGAACGTAAAGCATATTGAATTAGATGTAAGAGTAAATGGTGTTGTTAGTTAGTAGTTGTAGAACGAAAAGAGTATTGAATTAGATGTAAGAGTAAGTGGTGTTGTTAGTTAGTAGTTGTAGAACGAAAAGAGTATTGGATTAGATGTAAGAGTAAATGGTGTTGTTAGTAAGTAGTTGTAGAACGTAAAGAGTATTAAATTAGATGTAAGAGTAAATGGTGTTGTTAGTAAGTAGTTGTAGAACGTAAAGAGTATTGAATTAGATGTAAGAGTAAATGGTGCTGTTAGTAAGTAGTTGTAAAACGTAAAGCGTATTAAATTAGATGTAAGAGTAAATGGTGTTATTATTTAGTAGTTGTAGAACGTAAAGCGTATTGAATTAGATGTAAGAGTAAATGGTGTTGTTAGTTAGTAGTTGTAGAACGTAAAGAGTATTGAATTAGATGTAAGAGTAAATGGTGTTGTTAGTTAGTAGTTGTAGAACGTAAAGCGTATTGAATTAGATGTAAGAGTAAATGGTGTTGTTAGTTAGTAGTTGTAGAACGTAAAGAGTATTGAATTAGATGTAAGAGTAAATGGTGATGTTAGTTAGTAGTTGTAGAACGTAAAGCGTATTGAATTAGATGTATGAGTAAATGGTGTTGTTAGTAAGTAGTTGTAGAACGAAAAGAGTATTGGATTAGATGTAAGAGTAAATGGTGATGTTAGTAAGTAGTTGTAGAACGTAAAGTGTATTGAATTAGATTAAGAGTAAATGGTGTTGTTAGTTAGTAGTTGTAGAACGTAAAGAGTATTGAATTAGATGTAACAGTAAATGGTATTGTTAGTAATTGTAGAACGTAAAGAGTATTGAATAAGATGTAAGAGTAAATGGTGTTATTAGTTAGTATAGCAATTAGATTTTGAAAACCTTTCTTTTTGAGTGGAAAGGGATGGCTAATAGGGGATGGTGGAGGCCATTGAGCTCCCGAACCAAAGTGAGAGGGAGCTCAGCGAAGATTAGGTGTAATTATAGTTATAAGTTGATACAAGAATTAGTTGTTAGAGTAAATGGTGTTGAGTTAGTAGCTGTAGTAAGTATTAGATGTTTGATTTAGATGTAGGAATAAATGGTGTGATTAGTAAGTATTTGTAGAACGTATAAGGTATTGAATTAGATTTAAGAGTAAATGGTGTTGTTAGTAAGTAGTTGTAGAACGTAAAGTGTATTGAATTAGATTAAGAGTAAATGGTGTTGTTAGTAAGTAGTTGTAGAACGTAAAGTGTATTGAATTAGATTAAGAGTAAATGGTGTTGTTAGTAAGTAGTTGTAGAACGTAAAGAGTATTGAATTAGATGTAAGAGTAAATGGTGTTGTTAGTAGTTGTAGAACGAAAAGAGTATTGGATTAGATGTAAGAGTAAATGGTGTTATTAGTTTATAGTTGTAGATCGTTTATGATATTCAATTAGATGTAAGAGTAAATGGTGTTGTTAGTTAGTAGTTGAAGAACGTAAAGAGTATTGAATTAGATGTAAGAGTAAATGGTGTTGTTAGTTAGTAGTTGTAGAATGTAAAGCGTATTGAATTAGATGTAAGAGTAAATGGTGTTGTTAGTTAGTAGTTGTAGAATGTAAAGCGTATTGAATTAGATGTAAGAGTAAATGGTGTTGTTAGTTAGTAGTTGTAAAACGTAAAGAGTATTGAATTAGATGTAAGAGTAAATTGTGTTGTTAGTAAGTAGTTGTAGAACGAAAAGAGTATTGGATTAGATGTAAGAGTAAATGGTGTTGTTAGTAAGTAGTTGTAGAACGTAAAGTGTATTGAATTAGATTAAGAGTAAATGGTGTTGTTAGTAAGTAGTTGTAGAACGTAAAGTGTATTGAATTAGATTAAGAGTAAATGGTGTTGTTAGTTAGTAGTTGTAGAACGTAAAGGGTATTGAATTAGATGTAAGAGTAAATGGTGTTGTTAGTTAGAAGTTATAGAATGTAAAGCATATTGAATTAGATGTGAGAGTAAATGGTGTTGTTAGTTAGTAGTTGTAGAACGAAAAGAGTATTGGATTAGATGTAAGAGTAAATGGTGTTATTAGTTTATAGTTGTAGATCGTTTATGATATTCAATTAGATGTAAGAGTAAATGGTGTTGTTAGTTAGTAGTTGTAGAACGTAAAGAGTATTGGATTAGATGTAAGAGTAAATGGTGTTGTTAGTAAGTAGTTGTAGAACTTTAAGAGTATTGAATTAGATGTAAGAGCAAATTGTGATATTAGTTAGTATAGCAATTAGATTTTGAAAACCTTTCTTTTTGAGTGGAAAGGGATGGCTAATAGGGGATGGTGGAGGCCATTGAGCTCCCGAACCAAAGTGAGAGGGAGCTCAGCGTAGATTAGGTGTAATTATAGTTATAAGTTGATACAAGAATTAGTTGTTAGAGTAAATGGTGTTGAGTTATTAGCTGTAGTAAGTATTAGATGTTTGATTTAGATGTAGGAATAAATGGTGTGATTAGTATTTGTAGAACGTATAAGGTATTGAATTAGATGTAAGAGTAAATGGTGTTGTTAGTAAGTAGTTGTAGAACGAAAAGAGTATTGGATTAGATGTAAGAGTAAATGATGTTGTTAGTAAGTAGTTGTAGAACGTAAAGTGTATTGAATTAGATGTAAGAGTAAATGGTGTTGTTAGTTAGTAGTTGTAGAATGTAAAGCGTATTGAATTAGATGTAAGAGTAAATGGTGTTGTTAGTTAGTAGTTGTAGAACGTAAAGCGTATTGAATTATATGTAAGAGCAAATGGTGTTGTTAGTTAGTAGTTGTAGAACGAAAAGAGTATTGAATTAGATGTAAGAGTAAATGGTGTTGTTAGTAAGTAGTTGTAGAACGTAAAGAGTATTGAATTAGATGTAAGAGTAAATGGTGTTGTTAGTTAGTAGTTGTAGAATGTAAAGCGTATTGAATTAGATGTAAGAGTAAATGGTGTTGTTAGTAAGTAGTTGTAGAACGAAAAGAGTATTGGATTAGATGTAAGAGTAAATGGTGTTGTTAGTTTATAGTTGTAGATCGTTTATGATATTCAATTAGATGTAAGAGTAAATGGTGTTGTTAGTTAGTAGTTGTAGAACGTAAAGAGTATTGAATTAGATGTAAGAGTAAATGGTGTTGTTAGTAAGTAGTTGTAGAACGAAAAGAGTATTGGATTAGATGTAAGAGTAAATGATGTTGTTAGTAAGTAGTTGTAGAACGTAAAGTGTATTGAATTAGATTAAGAGTAAATGGTGTTGTTAGTTAGTAGTTGTAGAACGTAAAGCGTATTGAATTAGATGTAAGAGTAAATGGTGTTGTTAGTTAGTAGTTGTAGAACGAAAAGAGTATTGAATTAGATGTAAGAGTAAATGGTGTTGTTAGTTAGTATAGCAATTAGATTTTGAAAACCTTTCTTTTTGAGTGGAAAGGGATGGCTAATAGGGGATGGTGGAGGCCATTGAGCTCCCGAACCAAAGTGAGAGGGAGCTCAGCGTAGATAAGTTGTAATTATAGTTATAAGTTGATACAAGAATAAGTTGTTAGAGTAAATGGTTTTGAGTTAGTAGCTGTAGTAAGTATTAGATGTTTGATTTAGATGTAGGAATAAATGGTGTGATTATTATTTGTAGAACGTATAAGGTATTGAATTAGATTTAAGAGTAAATGGTGTTGTTAGTTAGTAGTTGTAGAACGTAAAGCGTTTTGAATTATATGTAAGAGTAAATGGTGTTGTTAGTTAGTAGTTATAGAATGTAAAGCGTATTGAATTAGATGTGAGAGTAAATGGTGTTGTTAGTTAGTAGTTGAAGAACGTAAAGAGTATTGAATTAGATGTAAGAGTAAATGGTGTTGTTAGTTAGTAGTTGTAGAATGTAAAGCGTATTGAATTAGATGTAAGAGTAAATGGTGTTGTTAGTTAGTAGTTGTAAAACGTAAAGAGTATTGAATTAGATGTAAGAGTAAATTGTGTTGTTAGTAAGTAGTTGTAGAACGAAAAGAGTATTGGATTAGATGTAAGAGTAAATGGTGTTATTAGTAAGTAGTTGTAGAACGTAAAGTGTATTGAATTAGATTAAGAGTAAATGGTGTTGTTAGTAAGTAGTTGTAGAACGTAAAGTGTATTGAATTAGATTAAGAGTAAATGGTGTTGTTAGTTAGTAGTTGTAGAACGTAAAGGGTATTGAATTAGATGTAAGAGTAAATGGTGTTGTTAGTTAGTAGTTATAGAATGTAAAGCGTATTGAATTAGATGTGAGAGTAAATGGTGTTGTTAGTTAGTAGTTGTAGAACGAAAAGAGTATTGGATTAGATGTAAGAGTAAATGGTGTTATTAGTTTATAGTTGTAGATCGTTTATGATATTCAATTAGATGTAAGAGTAAATGGTGTTGTTAGTAAGTAGTTGTAGAACTTTAAGAGTATTGAATTAGATGTAAGAGCAAATTGTGATATTAGTTAGTATAGCAATTAGATTTTGAAAACCTTTCTTTTTGAGTGGAAAGGGATGGCTAATAGGGGATGGTGGAGGCCATTGAGCTCCCGAACCAAAGTGAGAGGGAGCTCAGCGTAGATTAGGTGTAATTATAGTTATAAGTTGATACAAGAATTAGTTGTTAGAGTAAATGGTGTTGAGTTAGTAGCTGTAGTAAGTATTAGATGTTTGATTTAGATGTAGGAATAAATGGTGTGATTAGTATTTGTAGAACGTATAAGGTATCGAATTAGATATAAGAGTAAATGGTGTTGTTAGTTAGTAGTTGTAGAACGTAAAGCGTTTTGAATTAGATGTAAGAGTAAATGATGTTGTTAGTTAGTAGCTATAGAATGTAAAGCGTATTGAATTAGATGTAAGAGTAAATGGTGTTGTTAGTTAGTAGTTGTAGAACGTAAAGAGTATTGAATTAGATGTAAGAGTAAATGGTGATGTTAGTAAGTAGTTGTAGAATGTAAAGAGTATTGAATTACATATAAGAGTAAATGGTGTTGTTAGTAAGTAGTTGTAGAACGTAAAGTGTATTGAATTAGATGTAAGAGTAAATGGTGTTATTAGTTAGTATAGCGATTAGATTTTGAAAACCTTTCTTTTTGAGTGGAAAGGGATGGCTAATAGGGGATGGTGGAGGCCATTGAGCTCCCGAACCAAAGTGAGAGGGAGCTCAGCGTAGATTAGGTGTAATTATAGTTATAAGTTGATACAAGAATTAGTTTTTAGAGTAAATGGTGTTGAGTTAGTAGCTGTAGTAAGTATTAGATGTTTGATTTAGATGTAGGAATAAATGGTGTGATTAGTAAGTATTTGTAGAACGTATAAGGTATTGAATTAGATTTAAGAGTAAATGGTGTTGTTAGTAAGTAGTTGTAGAACGTAATGAGTATTGAATTAGATTAAGAGTAAATGGTGTTGTTAGTAAGTAGTTGTAGAACGTAAAGTGCATTGAATTAGATTAAGAGTAAATGGTGTTGTTAAAAAGTAGTTGTAGAACGAAAAGCGTATTGAATTAGATGTAAGAGTAAATGGTGTTGTTATTTAGGAGTTGTAGAACGTAAAGAGTATTGAATTAGATGTAAGAGTAAATGGTGTTGTTAGTAAGTAGTTGTAGAACGAAAAGAGTATTGGATTAGATGTAAGAGTAAATGGTGTTGTTATTTAGGAGTTGTAGAACGTAAAGAGTATTGAATTAGATGTAAGAGTAAATGGTGTTGTTAGTAAGTAGTTGTAGAACGAAAAGAGTATTGGATTAGATGTAAGAGTAAATGGTGTTGTTATTTAGGAGTTGTAGAACGTAAAGAGTATTGAATTAGATGTAAAAGTAAATGTTGTTGTTAGTTAGTAGTTGTAGAACGAAAAGAGTATTGGATTAGATGTAAGAGTAAATGGTGTTGTTAGTTTATAGTTGTAGATCGTTTATGATATTTAATTAGATTAAGAGTAAATGGTGTTGTTAGTTAGTAGTTGTAGAACGTAAAGCGTATTGAATTAGATGTAAGAGTAAATGGTGTTGTTAGTTAGTAGTTGTAGAACGAAAAGAGTATTGGATTAGATGTAAGAGTAAATTGTGTTATTAGTTTATGGTTGTAGATCGTTTATGATATTCAATTAGATGTAAGAGTAAATGGTGTTGTTAGTTAGTAGTTGTAGAACGTAAAGAGTATTGAATTAGATGTAAGAGTAAATGGTGTTGTTAGTAAGTAGTTGTAGAACGAAAAGAGTATTGGATTAGATGTAAGAGTAAATGGTGTTGTTAGTAAGTAGTTGTAGAACGTAAAGTGTATTGAATTAGATGTAAGAGTAAATGGTGATGTTACTAAGTAGTTGTAGAACGTAAAGAGTATTGAATTACATATAAGAGTAAATGGTGTTGTTAGTAAGTAGTTGTAGAACGTAAAGTGTATTGAATTAGATGTAAGAGTAAATGGTGTTATTAGTTAGTATAGCGATTAGATTTTGAAAACCTTTCTTTTTGAGTGGAAAGGGATGGCTAATAGGGGATGGTGGAGGCCATTGAGCTCCCGAACCAAAGTGAGAGGGAGCTCAGCGTAGATTAGGTGTAATTATAGTTATAAGTTAATACAAGAATTAGTTGTTAGAGTAAATGGTGTTGAGTTAGTAGTTGTAGTAAGTATTAGATGTTTGATTTAGATGTAGGAATAAATGGTGTGATTAGTAAGTATTTGTAGAACGTATAAGGTATTGAATTAGATTTAGAGTAAATGGTGTTGTTAGTAAGTAGTTGTAGAACGAAAAGCGTATTGAATTAGATGTAAGAGTAAATGGTGTTGTTATTTAGGAGTTGTAGAACGTAAAGAGTATTGGATTAGATGTAAGAGTAAATGGTGTTGTTAGTTTATAGTTGTAGATCGTTTATGATATTCAATTAGATGTAAGAGTAGATGGTGTTGTTAGTTAGTAGTTGCAGAACGTAAAGAGTATTTAATTAGATGTAAGAGTATGGGAGCCCCCCCTAAAATATTAACTTTGTTTTGTTTTTCTAATTTTTTGTTACAGTGGCAACTGGCCACTATAACAAAAAATAAGACTGGCAGATATAAGTACACAATCTGTGAATATTTCAGAAGTCTAGCTATAGCGGTTCTTGAGATACTGCCTGGAGACAGACAGACATACAGGCAGACAACGAAGACCCTATTACTAAGACTTTAACCTTTGAGTACGGAACCCTAAAACGAGATTTTGTTTCTCTGTCTGTCTGTACCCTCTTTACTGAAGTCATAGACTTATTTATATACTGTCGACTGAAGTATTATAATAATAATATGTTATGACTTATGACTTTAGAGGGTCTTTTTTTATTTTTACGGTTTCTTAAAAACACTAATTTTAGAATTAAGACTAAAGGTGCCCATATACGGGACAATTTGTCGTTTCGATCGATCGTCAAGAAAATCGTCCAATCGATCTTTTGAACGTAAAATCGTTTGCGATATTGCTACACACGTACAATTTGTCGTTCGATTTTAACATCGAGGAGATAAATCGTTACGATAATTGTCCCGTGTACGGCCACCTTAAGGCATAGAACTGATAAGCTACGGTTAAGGAAAATTGGGTACCAAATTGTTAAGATTTTTTTGTGAATCTTCCAAGTAATGGGCGTGGGCGCAACCAATTACTTATATAATTTACTGAAGGTTACAACTAACATAATCCTACTAATATTATAAAGGCGAAAGTTTGTTTGGATGTATGGATGTGTGAATGTATGAATGTTTGTTACTCTTTCACGCAAATACTACTGAACGGTATTTTAATTAAACTTTACAATAATATAGCTTATACATCAGAATAACACATAGGCTACAATTTTAATCTACTTTCGAAATGGAGGAGGTGTTATGTTCGTTTTTTTATCTTCAGCGATTACTCCGCCGTTTGTGAACCGATTTCCAAATATTTTTTTTGGTGTATAGGTTACTAGATGTCCCACGCGGCTTCGCCTGCGTAAGGACTTGTGTTATACGTACCAGACAACGGAAATATATTTAATACTTTTATACTATACATATTATATTTAAGATTTTTATTATATTATGATACACATATTTAATACACATCCATGATCCAGGAACTTTGAAAAGTTTTTGTTCCATATCCCGAATCGAAACTGAATCTGCGACCCCCGGCTTGAGCTACCACTGAGCCACAGAGGTCGTCAAAATAGTTCGCAGTCTATTGATGAAATGACTATTTAATTTATCAGATATCTTTCATCTTATCATTCATTCTTATAAGATTAGGTTCATTATTTGTAAGTATGTAATTTTACAATTTATAATAATTAACAATTTGATTTAAAAAAAAAAACTGTGACGCGATTAATACGCAACTCATAAGTCATAATAATATTATGTGTAGGTACATACTTGTAAACAAGTAGGGAAACACATTCTTCAGCAGGTAGAGCAGTCCACTCAATCACAACATACCGAAGTATAAAAAATCTAAAATATTTTAATACTGTTAAAACCAGTTAAATTTTATATTACTTACTAGACGTTCCGGGCGGTTTCGCCCGCTTAAATTAGATATTTCACAGAAAAATTAGTCCACAAAAAAAAGGCTATGATCCTTCACGTGGTCTACTTCTTATCTGATCCAATTAACAGAAAAAATGCTCTAGTAATTTGTAAGATGAGCCCTTTCAAATAAATTCCCTCCGTTTTTCTCCACATCTTCCTCTATTTCTTCGCTCCTATTAGTCTTAGCGTGACAAAATATAGCCTTCCTCAATAACTGGGCTATCTAACACTGAAATAATTTTTCAAATCGGACCAGTAGTTCCTGAGATTAACGCGTTCAAATAAGCCCTTTCAAATAATTTCCCCCTGTTTTTTCCACATTTTCCTCTATTTCTTCGCTCCTATTAGGCTTAGCGTGATAAAATATATAGCCTATAGCCTTCCTCGATAAATGGAGTATCTAACACTGAAAGAATATTTTTTCAAATCGGACCAGTAGTTCCTGAGATTAGCGCGTTCAAACAAACAAACAAACAAACAAACAAACTAACAAACTCTTCCGCTTTATAATATTATAGTATAGATTGGTTCTTTGATTCTACAAATTATGTAACTCGAATCCCAGTCCTCAATTTAGTAACTCCGCACAATTTCTATTTAAACATTAATTAAGATCATAGGTCAATGCTATAATATTATGTCGGAAGTTTTGGTCAGATATTCGGTTATATTCAGTATCTGACCACGGAAAGTTAGAACATTTGGATTCTAAAAACAATATTTCGATAAGACGTTTGCGACACCACGCTATGGTGACTGGTGAGGAACCGTGAACAAAAATATTATGAGTTATACAAAAATATTAGAGAAAACTAGATGACGCCCGCAACTCTGTTGCGCCAAAACTCATGTATCGCGCGGGAACTGTATATTTTTCCGGGATAAAAAGTATTCTATGTCCTTTCCCGGGACTCAAAGTATCTCCATGCCAAATTTCAGCAAAATCGGTTCAGCAGTTTGAGCGTGAAGAGGTAACAGACAGACACACTTTCGAATTTATAATATTAGTAAGTATAATGTATATGGATAACAAGAACAGTAATCAAAAAAGGGAAAATCTGGGGAATTAAAATAAATGATGTTACTATCCCGTCTCTAGGTGTCTAGGGTACGATTTCATTGGCATATCAGTTGATGTAGAAGCTATGAGAGAACAAACACACATACATAGCTGTTACTAAGACCTATATTTTGACTCTACCATAGTAGAGGACATGGCATCCATTAAGTTAGGAAATTGATAGAAAAACTAGATTCTAGGCCCGTAAAATAAATTAAAAAAAAGTAACATCCCGACCCAAGGAAAAAAAATTTGCGCTGTCAAAATTGACATAATATGAACATCCATTGTTTTTGTCTATACTTTTTTATCAAATTTTTCGTGTTCTGTCTGTCCAAAATATTTATAAAATATTTATATACACTTGCACTAATTTTTAACAAATATAAGCAAAAAATATTATATTACGTTTTGATTTCTAGCCGACCTGTGTCCGTATATTTGTTAGCAAAATAAAATTTTAACAAAAATCTGCTATCTACACAAGAAATCACCAAATTTTGAGGTGAGGAAACCCAAGTTAAAACTAAATTCTAAGGCTAATAAAAATACGCGCATATTGATAAGGAATTTAAATTAAAAACTTAAATCGTCAAAGGCATGACCTGCCTGATGAATATGTTTTGTTCACTCGGGATATCCTCCGTTATGTAAGTGTAGTCCATGAACAGAAAAGTTTGCAGTCAGGTTCCCTAGTATACAGATGTAACAAAACATAGTAATAATACTTAAGGGTGACTGTTATTGTATATAATTATGTCTCTTATATAGACGTCACGGCTAAGGTTTACAAACCTACCCCAAATTTTTTTTGGTGGACACATGGGTTGACTGTTGAGGAAGGATCTTTTGGACGCGAAAAAGCTCCCCGTACCACTTCCAGCAAAACCCCACCGTTTAGGAGGAATGCGCATTTCAAATTTTCGTAATATTGAGATAAGGTCATATTATGTTTTCTGGTGTTTACTTACTAACTAATAGTGTTTTCAAGGCATCGTAAGGCTGTGGTAAGTGCAGTGGCGGGGCAAGACCTAAATTTGATGTGGGCAAGATATATCTTGCCGGCCCCCTAAAATAGGTATATTATTTTGCGAGGCCCCATGATGAATCACGCAAGAGGACATCAAAACTCGTAAATCCTAAAAAAAACCTCGTAACCAAAAGGGCGCGAGCGGCGAGGCACCTTAGACCGCGGGCCGTGGGCGGTCGTCCACGCCTTACGCCGCCTCTGGGTAAGTGGGGGACTCATCACCATCCGTTTCAGAAACTCGTACTCATTACCATCCCTTTCAGGAACCGACGATGCGTGATAGTGGGCAGCGTGTTGGCGGCGGTGGTGCTGTGCGCGCTGGTCGCCGTGCTCGTGCTCCGGCCCTGGGCTAGCGAGGAGCACCGCCGCTACCGGCGCGCCGTCGTCGCCGCTAATGGCATAGAGTGCGCTGCTATCGGACGGTGGGTACTGTTTAGGCCAGCCTTTCCCGAAGTGGGCGATAACGCCCCCTGAAGGTCTGAAGGTGTAGGGCCCAGAAAAAAAATGGGGGCGTTGTGTGGGCACTAAAATATAATTTGTTCTTAAAGTGGGCGGTAGACAAAATAAGTTTGGGGACCTCTGGTTTAGCCCAACATTGGAGTTAGACAGTTAATTAAGTTGCTGAAAGGCTTCTTAGAGACGAACGGCACTTGTTGACGGCACGCGTCGAGTGTCGACGGCAGTCGGCGGCACGCGACAAGTGCCGTTCGTCTGTAAGCCCTCTTAGCATGGCCACCACAGAAATATCCATTTCTGTGATGGCCACAGTAGAAAAACTGACAGATTTAAGGCCCTAAACGACAGATTTCCTTTGCCAATCCACTTTGTTTCCTCATTCCTACGAAGAAAGCATTTCAAGGGTGGCCGTACAAACAAACAAATATCTGTCCACGGATGTGACGTAGGCCGTCAGCGAACATGCTCTACATTGTAGATAACGCACAACTTTTCTCGATATAATGCGGATCATTTTCTTATTGAATCTACAGACTTTAATATCTCTATAATTCTAAAGTTACAATTATATTCAGTTGCGCTAACAAGTAACAATAATCACGACAAGGTCTGTAGATTGTTGTTGTAACTATACTTATAGTAATCTGGTACAAGTAGGTGCTGGCACTACCCGAAAATCTTTTGTGTGGATTATGAGCGTATTTGTGTAGCATTGTCAACAAATTATTGCAAACTAAGTATTTGCCGACTCAGTTAATGCGATAAAGATAAGTAAATAATTCTAGATACCTATACTTAGCACGTTTACTTTAATGTGGGATCCTGATACCATAGTAAAAAAAGTCTGGCACCCGGGAACTGCCGCGGTAAAGCTATTGCGTAGCATTTTTTGCCAACTTATTCCATTATAATTAGCATTCGTCTAGTAACACGCACACAAACACCGTGCCGAAGTCTGGCAACGCAGCCGCACCGCTGTGCCGGTCGGAGTGCGGTGTGTTAGATTTTTCGTTACGGAATTTCTTGATTCGGTCGCCGCGCTCCAAGCCCACGATAAAAGCTATGCAATAGTATGTATCTGTAGGCCTACTACAAAACCGTTTTGAGACTCAAACAATCGGACGAGAATGCCGCGTCCTGCTCTAACAACGTCATTTCACGTTTGTTAGAGTATGACCCAACATTCTCGTCCGATTGTTTGAGTCTCAAAACCGTTTCGTGGTACCCTGTATCTTGATTCTTTTTCAGCAGCAACTCAGCGGTAATGCTGTCGTTTTTATTTCAGCGGCATACTAGAGAAGGGGGGCTCCGCCGTCGATGCTGCTATAGCGACGCTGTTCTGCGAGGGCGTAGGATGCGCCCAGTGCATGGGCCTCGGGGGCGGCTTCCTGGCCACCGTGTACGATGCCTCTACACGGCAAGTTCGGGTGCTCAACGCGCGCGAGCGGGCGCCCGCAGCCGCGTACGCAGAAATGTACCAGAACGCCTCGTCTACCGTTGGAGGGCTGGCGGTGGCGGTGCCGGGCGAGCTGCGTGGCTACGGCGCATTACACGAGTAAGAAAGTTTCCGTATTAAGGACTGAAAAAATAAACGATATAAATACACTATTTTGCATTACAGCAATTGGCTGGTTATTAATTACTTTTAAATCTCTCAACACGGCAGGGTTTCTTATTTCCCTGTCAATTTATCTATTTTAACTTTTCCGTATGCGGTATGGGCAATCTCATAACGCTGGGGCACTTGCCCGCCCCCAATCACAAAAAAATTGTACTGATAGACTTGAAGAGTTTATTTATTTAAACGCGCAAATCTCACAAACCAATGGAGCGATTTTATTTGGCACATATTTATTAGCTTATTAGACCACGTGATAGGACATTACATAGTACGTTCGTACGTACGTCGTTTGCCCCCTTATTTTATATAAAAAATACGCTAGTGCTTTGTTATACAGGTGACAACCATGTCCACAGGAAGTTCGGGCACCTGGAGTGGCGGGAACTAGTGAAGCCCACGGCGGAGCTCTGCCGGAAGGGCCACCGCGTCAGCGAATACCAGGGCCGCGTCCTCGACTCGTACAGCAACGTCATCCACGAGCAGCCTTCAATGAGTTACGTTATTTAAATTCGAGAGATCAGAGTGAAAGCAGTAGTGGCGTTAGGGGAGTTTTAAGTCCGGATTGAGAATGACTGCGACATTTCCGAAGTGATAAGTATTAAGTACTGTATATTATGTGTTTAAGTGAATTAATAAAAATCAATTTTCAGAGAGCTGTACGTCAATCCAGAAACCGGGGAGGTGTACAAAGAAGGAGACTTAATCAAAGACCCGTTGTTCGCGCAAACCCTGGACCGTATAGCGGAGGAGGGCCCGGAGGCGATTCACAACGGATCCATGACGGCCTCGCTGGCCCGAGATATACAAGGCTTCGGGGGTATCGTCACAGAGGACGATCTCAGGAATTACCAGTGAGTTCATTGTGAATAGAACCTTGCAAATTAAATTTCAAAATAACTTTTTAAGGGCCTGTTTCACCACTTCCTGATAAGTGCCGGATAGGCTATCCATAATAATATATATAATATATGATATATGAATAAATATATGATAGATAAATTATGGAGTATCAGCTGTCAGATGAGTTGTGTTCAATATCAGGTGGTTTTTTTAAATTGTACTGTACCGAATTATTGTACGATCTCCGTCATTTGCCTTTAAACCGACTACTCTGATAGTATAAATCGTCTTCCATATTTATATCCCTGTTTTATTTAACGAATATCCAACATTTTTAAATGACGTTGGACGATATTCACAAATAATTTAATCTTTTAGCGTAGAATGGCAGGATCCAATAACGGTAGAGTTGTCGCCGGAGCGCACCCTGTACACCGTACCGTTGCCGGGCTCGGGTTCGGTTCTGGCCTACATCCTCAACATCCTTAAGAGGATTCCACACCGCCATTTTTTCCATACAAACGTTGTCCCCTGTTTCCTCCCTGGATAATGCTAGTAGAGTTATAATTTTTTTCCTGAATATCTACGGCCACTAATACAATGTCCCTATGTTTTCTTTTTTTTCATAATTTAATTATTAAATAAGATATGAACGTTCAAAAACCCAAAAAAATGGCCAGATTTTCCACTGTGTTCAAACGTCCAGAAAACAGATTTGGATAGATTATACAAAAAAAGCAAAACATAGGAACACAGCTCAAGCCTTTTTTTAATCTTTAATGAAAAAAGTACTTAAATCGGTTAAGTTTTGGAGAAGGAATCAGGGGACAACGAATCGTTGATTTTCTGGATTTTCTGCAGTTGTCTCTATCGCGTTCTGCGGTATAGGCTTGAGGTAAGGGAGACAGCTATAGATATTACACGTACTTTTTTTTCATTTCTCTAGCCGCTGTGGTATCCTCTTAAAGGCTGGGTGGGGACCGGCACCGACGTGGAGGCCTACAGCGGCCTCTACTGGCATCGCATCATACAGACGTTCAAGTACGCGTACGCCAAACGTACGGGTCTGGGAGACCCCACACGAGTTCACTCGCCGATTAATATACGTGAGGTAATTTAGTGTTAAAAATACTTATATCATACAATACTTCTTTAAGCTTTATTTTTCCCCTTGAGGAAAAAGAGGGATGTATGTACTATGTAAATTGTAATAAAGAACAGTCTATCTGTCGGTCTGTGTATTTTTCGTGGCATCGTATCCTGCAAACGGGCGGATCGATTTTCGGTCTAGTTTTTTATTCTCATAAATCTTTGTCTACCGAAAATCAATATTAGCCTAATTTTAGTGTTTCGCCGTTAACGTATTAAACAGTCAAAGTTATTAGAGTTTATATTGTTAACACTGTATGTATATATAGGTGTTTACCATAACATTCGTAACTAAATTAGTTTATACAGCTTCCTTACGGCTGCGAAATGATTGCTTAAATCTTACTGTGTAATGCTGTGATTTGAGAAACAGTTAATTGCTTGACAAAAGCAAAGCAAGTTAAGATGCTATGAATTAGGTATTTACTCAACTTACGAGTTACGACCGCTATATTAGAGTGCCAAGAAAGTCTTATCAAATCTCCTTACACCGTTTTATGGTATTTTTTATTGTTTTCACGGTAAATAATGTTTTTATCATAGATAGTCGTGTTGCTTATTATTATTACATTGTTCGTTGCAATTTACTGCTTCTGCAGGGCTGGCATAACAACATTAGACATGGGAAAGAATCGACATACTGACAGATTTTATCGACAAATTGGCGGATTTCCTTCGTCTAACTGTCACTTTGTCTATTCTTCCGTAGAAAGAAACCATATTTTCTATAGTGACCATGCTACGCCTGCTGAATATGAGCTGGTTTCTAAGTCGCTGCTTAGAAACCAGCGACTTAAGAAGACATAGCTTTAGTTTTAATTTCACAATTTTTTGAGTATTATGTATATTGTATGTATTATTATACTTGGGTTGTTATTGTAAAGCTATCCCTCTAATACTAATAAGTACTTAATACAATATGAGCAAACGAAGCGTCAGGCAGAGTCTAGTATTCTACGTTTGTGGTTTTCAAATGACGCGACCGATGCTGCGAAGGTAACCCTTTGCTTTTTTATCATGCATGAATGTTTATGAATATATATAAGTATGTATACTTTTGTAAAAATTCTCTTACTTCATAGTTTTTTTTACTGAAACATTCTCAAGTCTCGACTAACTGGCGACCCTCCCACAGAAGCTTCGCGACCCACAGGTTGAAAATCACTGCTCTACATTTTTGGAATTTGTTTATTTTAGGATTTAAATAAGGTGTACATTTCAGTTACAAAGCAACCTGACATCGGAGTCCTGGTCGCTGACGTACCGGAGTCTGATCGACGACACGCGTACGTACAACGACTGGCGTCACTACGGCGCGCTGTTCGAGGGCGCGGACGACCACGGCACCGCCCAAGTGTCGGTGGTGGCGCCCGACGGCAGCGCCGTGTCTGTCACTAGCACTATTAATTACATGTAAGTGATAGCTTTGCGACTCAGCCCGGGCGCGCACAGCGGCCAAACCGCAGCGGCCAGGTCGCGACGGACATCGAGATAGATACCTTAGTATGAAACTGCCATAGACCACGCGCACCTGGCCGCACGGCGGTCAGCGGCCACACCATATTTTCGATGGCCGCCGCGACCTAGCCGCTGCCGCTAGTGCGCGCCTGGCCTAAAGGCCAATCCACACGCACCACAACCACACCACGTCGCAACGACAAAATGCCGTCGAGCAGTGGTTACGTGTGAATGGTGTCGCTGCAGCTTTTTGTAGTTGCGTTGTGGTACCGACAAAATGTCGACGTGGTTGCGTAGTCGCCAGTAGTTGCGCTGTGGTTACGTACGAAAGTCAATGAAACGGAGGGGGGAAGAGCGCGGGTGGTGTGCGCGGAGCGTGAGTAATTTGTATTCTGTGGCGCGGAGTGTCATTGCATCGACGCAACGTTGTGGTTGCGATGTGGTCGGTATCACACAAGTGGTCGACAACGACTGCAATATGTGACCTACTTGTATGTAAATAGTCCAGTTCATTTGCAATACGAAATGACCACGTGGTGTTGTTGTAGTGTGGAACTTGTGGTACGTGTCGGCTGGCTCTCTCACTCTCTCGTCTCACCCTTTATTAGTCGGTGAGAAAGGTTAAAGGCTATCTTGGTGTAACGGAGATCTACTACACCAAGATGCCACAAAAATTAACAATATCGCAATTGTCATATAATTATAGTAAAAGCGATTTGACGAAAAAAAATATGTTTTGTTGGAATTTGGAGTGCGGGGCCTCCCAAAGAGCAGTGCCCGTAGCACGTGCGACATGTACTCCTAGGTTAAATCCGCAGGGTAATTACGTAAATTGCGACAGCTTTGCAACAGGCGCAATATCTGCTATCACAGTCCATAACAAAGGCTTGTGGCATAGCTGTTACAATTTGCAAGATAGGTGCGGAAGGAGTTCCCCTGCCGGCCATGTGCACAGTGCAAACGATATAAATTATGTACTGATAAAAATTGATAAACTATATTTTAAATACAAAATAACTTTATTCACGCCTTTGATAGTTTATATTGTTAAGGTTCTTGGAATCTTGTCATAAACTTATAAGGAGATATTATTTATGTAAGTTACTTACTTATATTTTATCTACGGCAGGTAGACAAGTATTTAAAGTAACATAACTATTTAGTTTTATATAAGTATTGTAATGTATAGGTAGTAAAATGTCCGTCTGATTATACACGGTGAATTCTTCAAAGATCTAACATGATGTCACTACCTAACAAACTAACAATCTATTGTTCCAATGTCAAAGATTTTTATTCAATATATTCGAAACGCTCTTTCTATTCAAATCTTTGTTTTTTTTTATTAAGCAAGGTGCATAGAAACTGTAACGGTCGCTAATTTCTTGTTTTTTTTTTTTCAGTTGGGGTGCGCAAAGACGTTCGCCTTCCTTAGGCTTTATGTTGAACAACGAGATGGATGACTTCGCTGTGCCCGACCAGGTCAACTCGTACGGTATGCCTCCGTCGCCGTCCAACATGATAGAGCCCGGTATCCAACCGCTGAGCTCCATGGTTCCGTCCATCGTGGTCAATAAAGACGGACATCCGGACTTAGTAATCGGAGCAGCTGGAGGCACGAAGATCACTACGCAGATTTCATTGGTAATTAATAATGCTATTATACATCATACAACTGCAGCTCTGGACTTACGTATAGGCAGTATGGGCCACGGCCTATGGGCGGCAGCGACCTATGGCGTCCTTGGATAGCAGCATAGTTCGTACATAGAGGGAACGCGGGTGCAGTAGAATTTTAACGAAGAAACTATTGCCATCACGCTTCACCCTGTGCCGGCACGTGTATTGTGATAGAGACAGATACAGTAAATCGAGGTAACGTAGTTCTATGATTCTTCCTTCAAAATAGAGCCTATCTAATATACAATGTGTAACAAAAACAAGTGATAATAGTTGGTGTGTACGTGTTCCTTGTAGAGAGTTCACTGTGAAAGTAGCAGCGCTGAAAAACCAAATTTTTTTTTCACTTTTGTATGGGGAAACTCGTGACGCTCGGGCTCTTCCCATACAAAAGTGAAAAAATTTTTTCGTCTTTCAGAGCTGCCACTTTCACAGTAAACTCTCTACAAGGAACACGTACACACCCTAAAATATTATAACTTATTTTTGGTACACACTGTATATTATATTTTTTAATATCTTCAGGAAGAGCGAGTCTTTGCCTCTACGTTTTTATTTTATCTTAAAAATCTTTCAAATTTGTTTTATGGTCGGTGGATTGGCGGGGTACGGGGCATTAATTTTTTGCTATTTTTGAAGGGTCATATTTTTTATTTATTAGTAAATTTAATTAAAAACGAACGTAGAGGCATAGACTTTATCCCAATATTTTGTTAAAAAATCATTTGTCTAGACGCACTGTCCAGGGTGTAAATTGGGAATACGTTTGTATAGAATAACAGTGACTAGCGTTTCCTCACAAGGTGCTGCGCAGACGACAGACTATCCGTGACGCACTTTTTAAATATGATATTGAATGTACTGTCACTTCTTGGTGGAAATTCATCTTCTTGTTAAATACACGACCGGTTCCGATAAAATCCGAATTTTTTTCGAAACCGGTCGTATGTATTTAACAATTTTGTAATAAATATATTAAAATAAAGTGGAATAAGTGCAAGGAAAGCGTTTAATTATTTAATTGACGCACTTTTTAGTCTGTGGAAATAGAACCTATGCAATTATAATATGCAGTAAGGGAAGCTGCGTCGGCGATCTCTCTAAGTAGTAACGCACACGACGCGCAAAAAGTCCGGCGCACAAAAAATCCGTGTAATTCGGGCACACCGCACCGCGCCGGGTCGCGCCGCGCCGCACAAAAATTGTGCGAAAAAAATTGAACGTTTGCTTCAACACGCGCTAATGCAGACGGCGCACACTTTTAGTCTGCAATCTGCATTTGCAGTGATGTATTATAGTAGGGGAGGTCGCGCTCATTTTAAAAAGTCATTTCATACCGAGTGAAAATCGTAACAATAATACTATTCTATTAATACATAAGAGTTTAGGTCGCCAGCTACTCCAGTATGGGTGGAATAAAAATTGAGAGTATCTCAAAGTTGTTGTTGGGAAGCGTATTGAATTGACATTAAAAAGATCCAAATTCGCACCCAATAAAGGTTCATATCTAGATTATACACGTTTAGGTTCGGTAGGTGCTATTTTAGTTTTAGTATATAACAACAGATGGCGCTTTTAAAGTTAAATGTATATAATTCTTTTTCATAAATATTGACTATCGAATTAATTGCTTAAAATTGCTATGTGAGACAATTTTATGGGTAATTCAAACGAAAATCGCCATCAGCTGAATATTTGCAGGTGGAAATGTCGTATACGCGACACCCTAGGATACATTGAGCGCGAAGTAAGGCTATATTGGTTATAGCTTATATCGCTGGCTGACGGGCTTTCCACCCGCATATTAACGACTGACGGTGGTCTTTATTATTAAAAAGGTATCAACATTCACCTGTATAAATTTTGTACGGTATGAAATTACTTTATATTTTAATTTTTTTAACATAGTTCAGTAACGCGACTGACGTTGAATCCCTTGTCTGCGATACGGCTAACGGTGCATTTTTGGTTAAGCATGACCTCAATAATCATCCATAAAATTTTCATTCGGTATAAAATCACTTTTCGCAATTATTTTTTTTACAACTTTGAAATACTCTCAGTTAACATCCTACCACGCGTGCGGCGACTGACGCGGATTATATTGATTGATAAATATTAAGCTACCGCTGGACAAAAATTTGGTCGGTATGAAATGACTTAGCAAACGATAGCACTACCTACTATTAGGGAGATTTATTTTAACCGACTTTCCGCCGTTTGTTAACCGATTTTCAAAATTTTTCTTTTGGTATATAGAGAATCATCCCAATTTGGTATTACATTCATAAAAGTGGTGATCTAATGAAGGATCCATAAGTAATCGAGGGAACTCCTCAAAATTTATAGGGAAATGTGTGGTGACTTCGGTTTCGTGAAAAATATTCTAAACATATTATGCTACCAACAAGTAATATTTTGCACCGAGGTATAGGTACCTGGTATACCGTGGTTCGGAAGGTGCTGAGAAAACTCCTGATTCTTTATAGTTACAAGTTTGGGAGTTTCGGCGTTGTTTTAAGAACGGAAAGCATATTATGCTACTATGCAAATTACATTCATCATCATCATCACTTTCCCATAAGATATTTTTTATGGGAAAATGTACGGTTTCCGTCAAATTCCTAAATTACGCGGGCAAAGCCGCGCGGGAAATCTTGTAAAAATATAAATCCGCCCCTGTACAGCTGTCATGTAGCTCAGCCGTATCCTTGTAATTAAACTTGCTTAGAAGCATTATTTATTATTATAACGTTAAACTTAGATGTATTAGGGCCTGTTTCACCACTTCCGGTGCCGGGTAGGCTTATTTGACTGATTCTCCATACTCTATCTGTCAAGTTAAGTGGTAGATGGCCTTCAAGCCCTTAGTCTAATATTATTTTCAATTGTATCTGAATTCGCGCTAATGTGTATACTAAATAATTTGTGCGATATGCATGAAGATATTCTGCTGCATAATATACTTATTTTCATATAACATAATATTTACATCAATATATTTTGTTTAGGTGGTAATGCAGACCCTGTATGAGAAGGAGGAGTACTCGCCTGTGATACGGCGGCCGCGTCTGCACCACCAACTCGTGCCGATGCACATCGAGCACGAAGCCAATGTCGATCCGGTAAGTTACACCTTTTTAGGGTTCCGTAGCCAAATGGCAAAAAACGGAACCCTAATAGGTTCGTCATGTCTGTCTGTCCGTCCGTATGCCACAGCCACTTTTCTCTGAAACTAGAACTATACTATTGAAACTTGGTAAGTAGATGTAGTCTGTGAACCGCATTAAGATTTTGATACAAACATGGAAAAATTAATAAAAATTTTAGGGGTCCCCATAGGAACAACTGAAACAAAAAAACATTTTTTTCATGTAACCTATGCGTGTGGGGTATGTATCTTCAAAATTCATATTGAGTTTTCCAATATCATTTTTTTCTAATCTGAATAGTTTGTGAGAGAGACTCTTCCAAAGTGGTAAAATGTGTGCCGAATACCCCCCCCCCCCCCCTATAACTTGACTAAAGTCATGATAATTCTAACAAAAATATATGATGTACATTACTTTAAAAACTACCAACGAAAAACGAAAATTGGTTTGAACGAGATCGAGCAAGTGGTTTTTATACGTCATGTCATAACTTTTATTAAAATCAACTGATATATAAAAATAAATCAAAAACCTTTTAATTTCATAGACATAAACCTTATTGCTGCTGCGGAACCCTTCATGGGCGAGTCCAACTCGTTTTTTCTTCTTTAATATATCTATTATATTAAAAATATTTCTGTATCTACAAGTATTAGTAATGAGAAATTAACGTCAAGAAATTATTTTCTACGATCGGGTTTGATCAAGCTCACCAGCTTTGTCAGCCGGATTGCCGTTGTATGGTTATTAGTAGTGACCGACCGAACTTACGGTTTCGGTTTCGGCCAGTTTCGACCAAAAAATCTAGTTTCGGCCTTAGTTTCGGTTTCGGAAAAAACATAGCCTAAACTTTCGGCCCTGCCGAAACTCATGCGTCGTTCAGTAAACTTCGCAGTTAACTCGTGCTTGATTGTCAGCGAGGCTCCGGCTCATCTTGCGAGATTTATCTAGTAAATCATCTCGCCACACTACGCTTTTTATTTAAATATTTAAAATATATGGACACGCAATCTCTTAGACCCTACTACCCTGCTAGAATCTTATCTAGCCCACTTCCCCGTACGCTTCACTCATGCGGCCCTCAATATATTTTTCAAGTTTAGTGGCAAAACGCCTTCTGGAGCAAAAAAAATGTACGTCAACTGCAAGTTTGCTTAGTAATTTCGTTTTGAACTTCGACAGCGGTCGCGTCCATGTTTCCCATAAAAATAATACACTGCAACTGAATATGTTTTCAGTAGTAGGTACGTTGTTAATGTCTAAGGGAGAATTTCACCAATCACACAACTTCGTTTTATAAAACTTAGTTCTCATTGAACGCGTTCCTACGGGGATGTAAATCTCGTTTTGTTTCAAATGAAATTCATAATCTTCTTTTAATCACTATTTACGACGACGACGACGAATAAATCTAATTTTATGTGACGTCACGCGATGATTTTACATTGTTTTATCTTTTTGGAGCCTTGTCGCTGTTTTGTTAATAAAAAAATTGTTAACAAAATAGCAAGAAACGATAAATAAACTAACCAAACGCATCTGTGAACACTGTCATCTTAACAATTTTTTCGTCTATTTTTCGATCTATCATGACACTACACTGACAGGACTTCAATGTGTTTTATGAAGATAAAACTCGAGTTTTAACTTCATAAAACACATTGAAGTCCTTATTGGGCGTTCAGAAGATAAAAATCGGATTGCCTGTGAACGAGTTTAGTTTATGTTGGTGAAATGCAATTGAGTGTTATTTAATTAAATTGTGTTTATGTGTTTAAGACCGGTTTAGTGTGAGCTAAGCGCGTTTAATTTCTTTGGTGAAATAGCACCTACTTGGAATCGTATAAAAAACGGAATATAGTACAAAAAAGTTTCTAGGGAACATATTCGAGTCTAAGATTAATAATTTTTATTATAATAAATGTCGCAAAAAGTAAAAAATTCAATGTGGTTAGTTTAAAAAGTTGTAATTTATGTAAAAATCAATCAGTACCGTAATTTTAAATGTTTTATCAAGTTTCGGTTTCGGTTTCGGCCGAAACTGAGTATGGCCGAAAGTTCGGTTTCGGTTTCGGCTGAAAAATCTGTGTGCTGTAATATTATTAATATGTTTATAGGGCATACTACTGCGACTTATACCTCGCGAGCGTCTAAATATATTTTTTTCAATACAAAAACAGCGCTGTCATTATTTTTTTTTCGTGTAAAAAAGGCTTAGACTGGGTTGCACCAGAGGCCTGGGTAAAGTTAAAGTTAAATATGGCGTCCAAACACCCCATATTCTCATATGACATCTGTCAATTTTCCGGTTCTAGTTAAAGTTGAAGTTAGTTGGTGCAACCCAGTCTTACTGGATTGCACCAACTAACTTTAACTGTAACTTTAACTTTAACTTTGAATACAGTGCAAAATGTCAAATATTTAAAAATGGACGCCATCAAGACGCTATATTTAACTATAACCATAGAGCTCGACAAGGTTTTAAATGCATGTGGCGAAAAAAGGAACTAACGCTGTCATCATACAAAAACCGCAATTTTTGACAGTTCTCCTTTACCAGCAGCGCCCTCGCCCACGCGCATGTATAACCTTGTTGGATCAGCTGTCATCTGTCAACTCTCCGGGCAAAGTTAAGGGTAAAGTTAAAGTTAAAGTTAAATTTACCTTAACTATGACTATAACTTTAACTTTACCTACGCCTCTGGTGCAACCCAGTCTTAGACGTAAACTCTTATTTCGACCGTGTAATATTGTAATACAGTGACCGTGTCATGATGTCATCGTGGTATTAACTGACTTATTTACTGTTTTACAGGAGTTGCTGAAGTCTCTCCAAGCGCGTGGGCACGAGACGACCCAGCTGGGTCCCACGGCTGGGTTCGCTGCCATCGTGGGCACCTTACGAGGTCCCGACGGCTTCTGGCAGACCCAGACAGACCCGCGCCGCGTCGGCAGCATCGACGGACTATGATCGTAGATGTAACTTATTATAAATTATACCAGTGTAAGGGTCAGTTCAAACTTTGACGAGACGGCGCACAATACTTAGGTATGCCTTGAAACGCAAACAGGCAGCTAAGAGCGTTTGTCTCATGTTTAAAAGGCATATTTTGTTTCTAAATCGTCTCGTCTCAATGTCAATTGATCTAAGCTTGTGTTCTTTCAAGATTTTCTTTGTGGCTGCTAGTTGCAACACAATGAAAAGTGAAAAATTAAAAAAAAATCAAAGAAAGGGTATTAGCTGTCTGTGGTTATAACTCACTATTTAAGAATAAGATTTTTGCCATGTTGTTGGAACAGCCGTGAATTTGTATCTCATACTCAAATAATTTATAAATGTTAATTTAAATTATTAGTTCGCCAATATTTAGTACCTACAGTTGTTATAGGTAAGTACTAAGTACTGATTGTTTATTGTTCAGTCAGGAGAACAGAGAGACAAAATATAATTTTCTAAACACTCAAGTGAAAGGAGACCTTCATACTTATTTTATCTATAGTTTGTGCGTTTTATGATGATATATATGCGTGACACATTATAATTGACAATAGTAGGGAAGTTACCTAACAAAAATTAATCGATAGTTTAAAAATATCGAATCACTTTGTAAAGGAATTGCAATCGAAATTATCGATTTCGTACTGACATTTCAGTGGTGCCGGCGATTTAAGATGGCCGCCCTTTTTTATCGATTTGATTTCGATTTAACAGAGTCAATCTCTATTGACGTAAGTTCCGTTTCATGCATTATGAAATTTTTCAAATGTTTTCGTAACAATAATATTATACTCCTATTTCACAGTTAATATTTATAATTTTTATTAATAAGTTAGCATTTAGCATCTTTTCATTTTTATTCATTTACAATTATAGGAAACATTTGTTTTTGTAGATGGAATAGAATTTATTACATTTTGATTTTTTTTTGTTTTCTTGTAAAAAAAACCCGTAGCAAGGAACATGAAAACTGTCACCCATATCATCTTAGAACGCACAAACTATAAAATATGGTTTTACACATAAAAAAAATGGTTTTACACATAAAAAAAAAATAAGGTGGGGCTCATAGAGTTTTTATTGTTAGTTTGGTTAAGAGCAGTTTTGACTTTTGACTGTGATTGTAACTAAAATACTATGGTGCTATTTTTCTAAAACTCGTAGAATTGTACCTATTTCATTTTAAGGATTATAGCGTTTAGGCACTCATGATTCGTGATCTTATGACAAATAATTAAATATATTGACCTAAAGACGTAAATGTTGCTAATTATTTCAAGTAACGAATTTACTTTCTTGTACGTACTTAAATAAATAATGTTGTAAAAATTGGTGAGTCACTGATTTCAAAATTCAAATAACCGTATTAATTAGTTTAACAATTAATGCTCATGTAGTCTTGTTGATAATACACTTCTTTAAATTTTCTATTTATAATTATTACTTAAGGGTCCGGGTGCCATCGAAATTCTCATAGGTACATGCGTAATAACAAAATCATTGATTTCTCATACGAAAAATAACTCAAACATGTTAAATATTTTCGTATGAGAAAATGATTTTGGTATTACGTATGTATAAGAATTTCGATGGCACCCGGCCCGGCCCGGCACGATAATAATATTATTATTATTAATTGTTAGTGCCTAGTTTATATTTGTGCTGTGATGATAAATGTTACCATTACATTACATAACGAATAAAATTCATTGTTTTGTTAAATTGTGTTACTATTTTATTTTAACCCGACGTCCTTAAGATAGTCCTTAACTTTAAATTCAGAAATATGAAAAGTAGGCCAAGGCCCATGATAGGCTTATAACCGAAAAAAAGGAGAAATCATTCAGCATAAACCTATAATGCATATTTTAAGTTATCATAGCTTAAAAACCACAGACAAAAACCTAAATTCACAGATTATGGTACCTAAATTTGAATATATGTCCTAGCCCTGGAATAATCATTTCGTCTTCTTTTTTCTAATATTTCAATCAACTTACATTTATTTTTCAACAGACTTTGCCCCGAACTATTTATTTTTTTAACCACACACGTTGTACACCCGAAAAAAATCCGTGAATGCGATGGCTTTGACTAAACAAAAGGGGCCAAGCAATAATTACTGGCTTCTGCAGAACTGGCGCCAAGATTATTGACTCTGTGTAAACTATACTTTATAATCAGACTGGTGCAGACTGCAGACCTGGTAAATTGGGGTCTGTCGCACACCTGGTTCACACCACAGTAACAGCGAAGGATTGTTTTTTAATTGCCCGATTCATACCGCGGTTCGAAACAGAAAAGACCTGTTTTTGAATTAGTGGATTCGAACCGCAGTGTAGATAGTTCTATTATTACATATTCCTTTAAGTACAGTTAAGCTCAACATAATTAAGATATGATGACATCGTCTACTCCAACTCCTGTCCTTAAATACTAAAATTTTCTTTAATTCTCTCTTTTCGCACCCAGGCTGTTAATTTTGTTTTTATATTTTCAATGGAAGAATAAGGCCTAACTTTTTAAATATTATCAATAATCTTTCTAACGCCTCATCCCTTTAAGATATTTTATTAACATATATAGTTTTTGTAGGGTTTGTTCCACAAAACCAAAAGCGATATGATAATACTATAATCTTTTTCTATATTGTACTCGGCGAAACATGGCGGTAGCGGTCATTGACTCGATGTCAATCGCGGTTTATATGGAAAATGACAATTTTCCACATAAACCGCGATTGACAATGAATTGTCCGATGTTGTAGTCCATTGTCAATCGCGGTTTATAAGTAGAAAATGACAAGTTTTTTGACAGCGAGTCAATGACCGCTACCGCCACGTTTCGCCAAGTACAGTATACTTCGATCAAAGTAGCTTGCGGTGGCAAGACCCCCAGGCCCCACAGATGGTAGCGAGTAGCGACGAACCGTCCTCCTCCTCAATCGCGCAAAGAACATTGACTGACGTAAAACTGATGAACGCGGTTACACCATCAATCTGACGTCAATCTTACCGAGATTGACGAAAATTGCCAATATATCAAAATATTAAAAAATCCATCAATCCGGGCATTGAGGTATAGACGATCAGTTTCACGTCAATCTTACCAGATTGATGGATAAGCTTGTCGGAGGTGACACGTATAGTTTCTCATGGAGGTTACCTGTCAAAAAATTAACAGTCTAGGTTCGAATAACTATATTATCGAATAGAAGTAAAGGGACCGTGCAGAGCGATGACACTGCCACTAGTGACGAGTAGCCGAAACTTTTACGAAAATTTTATTGACAAGCTCAAGTCAAGCTACGGAAAATTAAAGGATTTCTTGAGAAATTTGAGTATTTTCAAGCATTGTTGCATTCCCGGGTGTTCTAATACATACAAGAAAAATAAAGGCAAATCGAACGATCTACAATTTTACTATTTTCCTGCCAAAAGTATTCACATGCCATGGCTTATTGAAAAACGAAAGAAATGGATAAAAGCCGGTAAAACATACGTAAGTACTTAAAAAGTTCCATGAATGTTATGTATAGACTCGTAAAAACACTGAATTTTGTAGATCATAACCGTATATTCATTTAGATGAACACAATATGAACCTAACCTATAACCGTTGCTTCTTTCAGTAAACATCCAAACTGGCTTCCAAGTTCCATCTAAATTTTACATACCTATGCACCGCTCATTTAATTGACCAAGATCGGAAAATCCTGTACACTCGGCAAATGATATACCTACCTACCTAACCTACCTACAATTTTTCCTGGAGAAGAAAATAAAAAAAAACTCTTTTAAAAAAGAATTTCAAAGACATCGACTAGAATGCAACAAGTTGCATCAAAAGTAAGGATAATTTGGAGAAGTCCTGCCAGAAATTCAACACTGAGGCACAGAATATAATAGTACTCCGTAATAGTGCTTATCTTGAACCATCTTGTCAAAGTGTTGGTTCTCAAAAGGATGATTCTTCAAGTAGGAAAACTATTAATAGTGCAGTCTTTGTGTGTTATTTAAAGAATACTTATATAGTGTTTGCACTGATGAGGTACACTAGTTAAAAATAGTGACAGACAAAAGTTGTAAAGATGGTATCGAGCGAATCGCAGAAGGTTGATGAAATAAAAGCATTTATTTTAGTGAACTTGTTTTATTTTATTAATCCACAAGCATTTTCAGTAAATTATTATTATAATTATTTTTGCATCTTCATTATTTTATTTGCAATAATATTTATCAAGTTTTTATTTTCTATGCTGATGGATGCTACTAATTACTTTTTCAGATATTTTCTTAGATAACTAGATAAGCTTTAAACATTTTTATTCACGCTTTCGTTCTTTGTTTACGGTTAGAAACTCATCCATACTCAATATTATAAATGCGAAAGTGTAGACGTCTGTTAGCACTTCACGCCCAAACCGCTGAAAAAATTTTGCTGAAATTTGGTATGGATTTACTTTGAGCCCCGGGAAAGGACATAGGATACTTTGTATTCCGGAAAAATGTACGGTTCTTGCGCGATAGATGATTTTTGGCGCAACGGAGTTGCGGGCGTCATCTTTTACTTTAATCCTTCGATCGCGGATTCTTGGAAATCTGTTGTTGTTCTCGCATGTGGCAACTTGGGAGTGTAAGTATTAAATCATTTCATAGTCTAAAACATATAAAAAACACTTATAAACTACCCGTGGTCAAAGAGAATGCGAAGCCAAAGTCACTTACAAGTTACTTCTTTTACTCGCATCGTGTCGCTGCTGTCGAATTACGACGCCCTCTATAGTTTCTGCACGGTCCCTAAAGAAAAGTTAATCTAAGTCAGGAGCCCGAGTAGACGATGTCTATACACCAAAAAGCTGCAAAACACGTCTGACGTCAAATCGAGTTAGTAATTCCAGTTTTAGTAATTTTTTGTTTTAGTAATTCCATTATATAATTTAAGTGCTTTCTATAGGTATTCCGTTGGTTCAAATAACATTGGAACGAAGGATTACGTCAAATCGAGTTTATATATTGACAAACGTCATGTCAAAATACCAGTTTGTATTGTGTCTAAGTGCGGGGCGGGTGTGTTTTAAAGGCAGTGCAGTAAAAAAATGTCTATTTGGTGGATAAAATATTAAAATGTTATAGAAAATGTTATAAAAGCATTGTGTGTATCGAAATTATATAATTTTAGTGTTTTATAGGTATTCCGTTGAACTGCAAAATGTGATGTGATATTTGAAGCGATGACAATATTATGCTGCAATATAATTTTGTTAAATTGTGAATAAAACAGTTTTAAATCAATGGTTTTTTATTTGTATTTTCAGAATCAGATGTAATCCGATAAAAATAAACAGAACTATAGAATAGTTCTAATGATTGCAGGTAACAATGATATTCTATGTTACTAACGTAACAGGTAATATTAGATTGTTATTTTACTGTAGTTGAAATATTTTAGACATTCTTTAAATGCTAAATTAGTATTCTGTAGAAAAATACTTATATTTTTTAATTGTTTTCAGGTATTATTTCAGTTCAGGGTACTAAACATCGTAAAAAATATAGGAAAGAGACGATGTTTACAATATTTGACAGGGATGTTTGGCGTCTCCTTGACAACGACAACAGATTCAAAATTTGAATTTCAAATAACAAATAACATTGGAACGAAGGATTACGTCAAATCGAGTTTATATATTGACAAACGTCATGTCAAAATGCCAGTTTGTATTGTGTCTAAGTGCGGGGCGGGTGTGTTTTAAAGGCAGTGCAGTAAAAATGTCTATTTTCTGGATAAAATATTAAAATATTATAGAAAATGTTATAAAAAGCATTGTGTGTATCGAAATTATATAATTTGAGTGTTTTTATAGGTATTCCGTTGAACTGCAAAATGTGATGTGATATTTGAAGCGATGACAATATTATGCTGCAATATAATTTTGTTAAATTGTGAATAAAACAGTTTTAAATCAATGGTTTTTTATTTGTATTTTCAGAATCAGATGTAATCCTATAAAAATAAACAGAACTATAGAATAGTTCTAATGATTGCAGGTAATATTAGATTGTTATTTTACTGTAGTTGAAATATTTTAGGCATTCTTTAAATGCTAAATTAGAATTCTGTAGAATAATACTAATATTTTTTAATTGTTTTCAGGTATTATTTCAGTTCAGGGTACTAAAAATGGTAAAAAATATAGGAAAGAGACGATGTTTACAATATTTGACAGGTATGTTTGGCGTCTCCTTGACAACGACAATAGATTCAAAATTTGAATTTAAAATAACATTGGAACGAAGGATTACGTCAAATCGAGTTTATATATTGACAAACGTCATGTCAAAATGCCAGTTTGTATTGTGTCTAAGTGCGGGGCGGGTGTGTTTTAAAGGCAGTGCAGTAAAAAAATGTCTATTTGGTGGATAAAATATTAAAATGTTATAGAAAATGTTATAAAAGCATTGTGTGTATCGAAATTATATAATTTTAGTGTTTTTATAGGTATTCCGTTGAACTGCAAAATGTGATGTGATATTTGAAGCGATGACAATATTATGCTGCAATATAATTTTGTTAAATTGTGAATAAAACAGTTTAAATCAATGGTTTTTTATTTGTATTTTCAGAATCAGTTGTAATCCGATAAAAATAAACAGAACTATAGAATAGTTCTAATGATTGCAGGTAATATTAGATTGTTATTTTACTGTAGTTGAAATATTTTAGGCATTCTTCAAATGCTAAATTAGTATTCTGTAGAATAATACTAATATTTTTTTATTGTTTTCAGGTATTATTTCAGTTCAGGGTACTAAAAATGGTAAAAAATATAGGAAAGAGACGATGTTTACAATATTTGACAGGTATGTTTGGCGTCTCCTTGACAACGACAACAGATTCAAAATTTGAATTTCAAATAACAAATAATATTGGAACGAAGGATTACGTCAAATCGAGTTTATATATTGACAAACGTCATGTCAAAATGCCAGTTTGTATTGTGTCTAAGTGCGGGGCGGGTGTGTTTTAAAGGCAGTGCAGTAAAAAATGTCTATTTGGTGGATAAAATATTAAAATATTATAGAAAATGTTATAAAAAGCATTGTGTGTATCGAAATTATATAATTTTAGTGTTTTTATAGGTATTCCGTTGAACTGCAAAATGTGATGTGATATTTGAAGCGATGACAATATTATGCTGCAATATAATTTTGTTAAATTGTGAATAAAACAGTTTTAAATCAATGGTTTTTTATTTGTATTTTCAGAATCAGATGTATTCCGATAAAAATAAACAGAACTATAGAATAGTTCTAATGATTGCAGGTAATATTAGATTAGATTGTTATTTTACTGTAGTTGAAATATTTTAGGCATTCTTTAAATGCTAAATTAGTATTCTGTAGAATAATACTAATATTTTTTAATTGTTTTCAGGTATTATTTCAGTTCAGGGTAGGTACTAAAAATCGTAAAAAATATAGGAAAGAGACGATGTTTACAATATTTGACAGGTATGCTTGGCGTCTCCTTGACAACGACAACAGATTCAAAATTTGAATTTCAAATAACATTGGAACGAAGGATTACGTCAAATCGAGTTTATATATTGACAAACGTCATGTCAAAATGCCAGTTTGTATTGTGTCTAAGTGCGGGGCGGGTGTGTTTTAAAGGCAGTGCAGTAAAAAATATTTATTCGGTGGATAAAATATTAAAATGTTATAGAAAATGTTATAAAAAACATTGTGTGTATCGAAATTATATAATTTTAGTGTTTTTATAGGTATTCCGTTGAACTGCAAAATGTGATGTGATATTTGAAGCGATGACAATATTATGCTGCAATATAATTTTGTTAAATTGTGAATAAAACAGTTTTAAATCAATGGTTTTTCATTTGTATTTTCAGAATCAGATGTAATCCGATAAAAATAAACAGAACTATAGAATAGTTCTAATGATTGCAGGTAATATTAGATTAGATTGTTATTTTACTGTAGTTGAAATATTTTAAGCATTCTTTAAATGCTAAATTAGTATTCTGTAGAATAATACTAATATTTTTTTATTGTTTTCAGGTATTATTTCAGTTCAGGGTACTAAAAATCGTAAAAAATATAGGAAAGAGACGATGTTTACAATATTTGACAGGTATGTTTGGCGTCTCCATGACAACAACAGATTCAATCTTAAAATACATTGGAATGAATTAATTGATTACGTCAAACGAATTTAATTTATTGACAAACGTCATGTCAAACTGCCAGCTTGGTTTGTATCATAGATAATACAATGTTTGTATTGTGTCAAAGTACAAGACGGGTCGGGACGGGACGGGTTTTAAAAGTCGGTGCAGAATGTAGGTATAAGGTGTTTCCGAATGGTCACACTTACGTGTAACGTGGTGTAAAAAAATTAAAACATTTGAATCGAAATAATAAGATTCTAGGCGAGAACATTGAATTTAAACTGTTTTATTTAACATTTGTGAAAATATTATGTCGAATAATAATTATTAAATGGATACCTACTAATGTTTTTTTTTTTTGTTTTCAGGTATATTTAAGTTTCATGAGCCGAAAAGTGGGAATAATAATTGGAAAGGGATAATAATATTTTGTTAATCGCACACGTCTCTTTTTGCATCTACCTACCTAACAGCAAGAATTTAAAATGATAATTTTGGAAATCACCAATAAATTGGTTTCGATTAAAAGAGTATTATTATTTGTACCTTAATCAATAATCATAGTTGAAGTAGTAGAATGAAAATAAGCTTTGAGAGTAAATTAAAATATAATTAGTTGGTAAAAACAATGATAATTAAAAAAAAACATTCTTATTGAGTATAAAGGGATGGCTAGTAGGGGATGGTGGAGGACATTGATCTCCCGAACCATGGTGAGAGGGAGCTCAGCGTAGAGTAACTTTAATTGTAGTTAAAAATTAGATATAAGAGTAAATGGTATTGAGTTAGTAGTTGTAGTAAGTATTTGGTACTTGATTTAGATGAAGGAATAAATGGTGTGATTAGTAAGTATTTGTAGAACGTATAAGGTATTGAATTAGATGTAAGTGTAAATGGTGTTATTAGTTTGTAGTTGAAGATCGTAAAGAGTATTGAATTAGATGTAAGAGTAAATGGTGTTGTTAGTTAGTAGTTGTAGAACGTAATGAGTATTGGATTGCATGTAAGATGACATGGTGTTGTTAGTTAGTAGTTGTAGATCGTACATGGTATTGAATTAGATCTACTCTTACGTAAATGGTGTTGTTAGTTAGTATAGCAATTAGATTTTGAAAACCTTTCTTTTTGAGTGGAAAGGGATGGCTAATAGGGGATGGTGGAGGCCATTGAGCTCCCGAACCAAAGTGAGAGGGAGCTCAGCGTAGATTAGGTGTAATTATAGTTATAAGTTGATACAAGAATTAGTTGTTAGAGTAAATGGTGTTGAGTTAGTAGCTGTAGTAAGTATTAGGTGTTTGATTTAGATGTAGGAATAAATGGTGTGATTAGTAAGTATTTGTAGAACGTATAAGGTATTGAATTAGATTTAAGAGTAAATGGTGTTGTTAGTAAGTAGTTGTAGAACGAAAAGAGTATTGGATTAGATGTAAAAGTAAATGGTGTTGTTAGTTTATAGTTGTAGATCGTTTATGATTTTCAATTAGATGTACGAGTAAATGGTGTTGTTAGTTAGTAGTTGTAGAACGTAAAGAGTATTAAATTAGATGTAAGAGTAAATGGCGTTGCTAGTTAGTAGTTGTAGAACGAAAAGTGTATTGAATTAGATTAAGAGTAAATGGTGTTGTTAGTAAGTAGTTGTAGAACGTAAAGATTATTAAATTAGATGTAAGAGTAAATGGCGTTGCTAGTTAGTAGTTGTAGAACGAAAAGTGTATTGAATTAGATTAAGAGTAAATGGTGTTGTTAGTTAGTATAGCAATTAGATTTTGAAAACCTTTCTTTTTGAGTGGAAAGGGATGGCTAATAGGGGATGGTGGAGGCCATTGAGCTCCCGAACCAAAGTGAGAGGGAGCTCAGAGTAGAGTAGGTATAATTATAATTATAAGTTGATACAAGAATTAGTTGTTAGAGTAAATGGTGTTGAGTTAGTAGCTGTAGTAAGTATTAGGTGTTTGATTTAGATGTAGGAATAAATGGTGTGATTAGTAAGTATTTGTAGAACGTATAAGGTATTGAATTAGATTTAAGAGTAAATGGTGTTGTTAGTAAGTAGTTGTAGAACGAAAAGAGTATTAGATTAGATGTAAGAGTAAATGGTGTTATTAGTTTATAGTTGTAGATCGTTTATGATATTCAATTAGATGTAAGAGTAAATGGTGTTGTTAGTTAGTAGTTGTAGAACGTAAAGAGTATTGGATTAGATGTAAGAGTAAATGGTGTTGTTAGTAAGTAGTTGTAGAACGAAAAGAGTATTGGATTAGATGTAAGAGTAAATGGTGTTGTTAGTGAGTAGTTGTAGAACGTTAAGTGTATTGAATTAGATTAAGAGTAAATGGTGTTGTTAGTTAGTAGTTGTAGAACGTAAAGCGTATTGAATTAGATGTAAGAGTAAATGGTGTTGTTAGTTAGTAGTTGTAGAATGTAAAGCGTATTGAATTAGATGTAAGAGTAAATGGTGTTGTTAGTTAGTAGTTGTAAAACGTAAAGAGTATTGAATTAGATGTAAGAGTAAATGGTGTTGTTAGTTAGTAGTTGTAGAACGTAAAGCGTATTGAATTAGATGTAAGAGTAAATGGTGTTGTTAGTTAGTAGTTATAGAATGTAAAGCGTATTGAATTAGATGTAAGAGTAAATGGTGTTGTTAGTTAGTAGTTGTAGAACGTAAAGAGTATTGAATTATATGTAAGAGTAAATGGTGTTGTTAGTTAGTAGTTATAGAATGTAAAGCGTATTGAATTAGATGTAAGAGCAAATGGTGTTATTAGTTAGTATAGCAATTAGATTTTGAAAACCTTTCTTTTTGAGTGGAAAGGGATGGCTAATAGGGGATGGTGGAGGCCATTGAGCTCCCGAACCAAAGTGAGAGGGAGCTCAGCGTAGATTAGGTGTAATTATAGTTATAAGTTGATACAAGAATTAGTTGTTAGAGTAAATGGTGTTGAGTTAGTAGCTGTAGTAAGTATTAGAGGTTTGATTTAGATGTAGGAATAAATGGTGTGATTAGTAAGTATTTGTAGAACGTATAAGGTATTGAATTAGATTTAGGAGTAAATGGTGTTGTTAGTTAGTAGTTGTAGAACGTAAAGCGTATTGAATTAGATATAAGAGTAAATGGTGTTGTTAGTTAGTAGCTGTAGAATGTAAAGCGTATTGAATTAGATGTAAGAGTAAATGGTGTTGTTAGTTAGTAGTTGTAGAACGTAAAGAGTATTGAATTAGATGTAAGAGTAAATGGTGTTGTTAGTAAGTAGTTGTAGAACGAAAAGAGTATTGGATTAGATGTAAGAGTAAATGGTGTTGTTAGTAAGTAGTTGTAGAACGTAAAGAGTATTGAATTAGATGTAAGAGTAAATGGTATTGTTAGTTAGTAGTTATAGAATGTAAAGCGTATTGAATTAGATGTAAGAGTAAATGGTGTTGTTAGTTAGTAGTTGTAGAACGTAAAGAGTATTGAATTAGATGTAAGAGTAAATGGTGTTGTTAGTAAGTAGTTGTAGAAAGAAAAGAGTATTGGATTAGATGTAAGAGTAAATGGTGTTGTTAGTAAGTAGTTGTAGAACGTAAAGTGTATTGAATTAGATTGAGAGTAAATGGTGTTGTTAGTAAGTAGTTGTAGAACGTAAAGTGTATTGAACTAGATTAAGAGTAAATGGTGTTGTTAGTTAGTAGTTGTAGAACGTAAAGCGTATTGAATTAGATGTAAAAGTAAATGGTGTTGTTAGTTAGTAGTTGTAGAATGTAAAGCGTATTGAATTAGATGTAAGAGTAAATGATGTTGTTAGTTAGTAGTTGTAAAACGTAAAGAGTATTGAATTAGATGTAAGAGTAAATGGTGTTGTTAGTAAGTAGTTGTAAAACGTAAAGAGTATTGAGTTAGATGTAAGAGTAAATGGTGTTGTTAGTAAGTAGTTGTAGAACGTAAAGTGTATTGAATTAGATTAAGAGTAAATGGTGTTGTTAGTTAGAAGTTGTAGAACGTAAAGCGTATTGAATTAGATGTAAGAGTAAATGGTGTTGTTAGTTAGTAGTTATAGAATGTAAAGCGTATTGAATTAGATGTAAGAGTAATTGGTGTTGTAAGTTAGTAGTTGTAGAACGTAAAGAGTATTGAATTAGATGTAAGAGTAAATGGTGTTGTTAGTAAGTAGTTGTAGAATGTAAAGAGTATTGAATTAGATGTAAGAGTAAATGGTATTGTTAGTTAGTAATTGTAGAACGTAAAGAGTATTGAATTAGATGTAAGAGCAAATGGTGTTATTAGTTAGTATAGCAATTAGATTTTGAAAACCTTTCTTTTTGAGTGGAAAGGGATGGCTAATAGGGGATGGTGGAGGCCATTGAGCTCCCGAACCAAAGTGAGAGGGAGCTCAGCGTAGATTAGGTGTAATTATAGTTACAAGTTGATACAAGAATTAGTTGTTAGAGTAAATGGTGTTGAGTTAGTAGCTGTAGTAGGTATTAGATGTTTGATTTAGATGTAGGAATAAATGGTGTGATTAGTATTTGTACAACGTATAAGGTATTGAATTAGATTTAGGAGTAAATGGTGTTGTTAGTTAGTAGTTGTAGAACGTAAAGCGTATTGAATTAGATGTAAGAGTAAATGGTGTTGTTAGTTAGTAGCTGTAGAATGTAAAGCGTATTGAATTAGATGTAAGAGTAAATGGTGTTGTTAGTTAGTAGTTGTAGAACGTAAAGAGTATTGAATTAGATGTAAGAGTAAATGGTGTTGTTAGTAAGTAGTTGTAGAACCGAAAAGAGTATTGGATTAGATGTAAGAGTAAATGGTGTTGTTAGTAAGTAGTTGTAGAACGAAAAGAGTATTGGATTAGATGTAAGAGTAAATGGTGTTGTTAGTAAGTAGTTGTAGAATGTAAAGCGTATTGAATTAGATGTAAGAGTAAATGGTGTTGTTAGTTAGTAGTTGTAAAATTTAAAGCGTATTGAATTAGATGTAAGAGTAAATGGTGTTGTTAGTAAGTAGTTGTAGAACGAAAAGAGTATTGGATTGGATGTAAGAGTAAATGGTGTTGTTAGTAAGTAGTTGTAGAACGAAAAGAGTATTGGATTAGATGTAAGAGTAAATGGTGTTGTTATTATGTAGTTGTAGAATGTAAAGCGTATTGAATTAGATGTAAGAGTAAATGGTGTTGTTAGTTAGTAGTTGTAAAATGTAAAGCGTATTGAATTAGATGTAAGAGTAAATGGTGTTGTTAGTTAGTAGTTGTAAAACGTAAAGAGTATTGAATTAGATGTAAGAGTAAATGGTGTTGTTAGTAAGTAGTTGTAGAAAGAAAAGAGTATTGAATTAGATGTAAGAGTAAATGATGTTGTAGTACGTAAAGCGTATTGAATTAGATATAAGAGTAAATGGTGTTGTTAGTAAGTAGTTGTAGAACGAAAAGAGTATTGGATTAGATGTAAAAGTAAATGGTGTTGTTAGTTAGTAGTTGTAGAACGTAAAGCGTATTGAATTAGATGTAAGAGTAAATGGTGTTATTAGTTTATAGTTGTAGATCGTTTATGATATTCAATTAGATGTAAGAGTAAATGGTGTTGTTAGTTAGTAGTTGTAGAACGTAAAGAGTATTGAATTAGATGTAAGAGTAAATGGTGTTGTAAGTAAGTAGTTGTAGAACGAAAAGAGTATTGGATTAGATGTAAGAGTAAATGATGTTGTTAGCAAGTAGTTGTAGAACGTAAAGTGTATTGAATTAGATTAAGAGTAAATGGTGTTGTTAGTTAGTAGCTGTAGAACGAAAAGAGTATTGGATTAGATGTAAAAGTAAATGGTGTTGTTAGTTTATAGTTGTAGATCGTTTATGATTTTCAATTAGATGTACGAGTAAATGGTGTTGTTAGTTAGTAGTTGTAGAACGTAAAGAGTATTAAATTAGATGTAAGAGTAAATGGTGTTGTTAGTAAGTAGTTGTAGAACGTAAAGATTATTAAATTAGATGTAAGAGTAAATGGCGTTGCTAGTTAGTAGTTGTAGAACGAAAAGTGTATTGAATTAGATTAAGAGTAAATGGTGTTGTTAGTTAGTATAGCAATTAGATTTTGAAAACCTTTCTTTTTGAGTGGAAAGGGATGGCTAATAGGGGATGGTGGAGGCCATTGAGCTCCCGAACCAAAGTGAGAAGGAGCTCAGAGTAGAGTAGGTGTAATTATAATTATAAGTTGATACAAGAATTAGTTGTTAGAGTAAATGGTGTTGAGTTAGTAGCTGTAGTAAGTATTAGGTGTTTGATTTAGATGTAGGAATAAATGGTGTGATTAGTAAGTATTTGTAGAACGTATAAGGTATTGAATTAGATTTAAGAGTAAATGGTGTTGTTAGTTAGTATTTGTAGAACGTAAAAAGTATTGAATTAGATGTAAGAGTAAATGGTGTTGTTAGTTAGTAGTTGTAGAACGAAAAGAGTATTAGATTAGATGTAAGAGTAAATGGTGTTATTAGTTTATAGTTGTAGATCGTTTATGATATTCAATTAGATGTAAGAGTAAATGATGTTGTTAGTTAGTAGTTGTAGAACGTAAAGAGTATTGGATTAGATGTAAGAGTAAATGGTGTTGTTAGTTAGTAGTTGTAGAACGTAAAGAGTATTGGATTAGATGTAAGAGTAAATGGTGTTGTTAGTAAGTAGTTGTAGAACGAAAAGAGTATTGGATTAGATGTAAAAGTAAATGGTGTTGTTAGTTTATAGTTGTAGATCGTTTATGATTTTCAATTAGATGTACGAGTAAATGGTGTTGTTAGTTAGTAGTTGTAGAACGTAAAGAGTATTAAATTAGATGTAAGAGTAAATGGTGTTGTTAGTTAGTAGCTGTAGAACGAAAAGAGTATTGGATTAGATGTAAAAGTAAATGGTGTTGTTAGTTTATAGTTGTAGATCGTTTATGATTTTCAATTAGATGTACGAGTAAATGGTGTTGTTAGTTAGTAGTTGTAGAACGTAAAGAGTATTAAATTAGATGTAAGAGTAAATGGTGTTGTTAGTAAGTAGTTGTAGAACGTAAAGATTATTAAATTAGATGTAAGAGTAAATGGCGTTGCTAGTTAGTAGTTGTAGAACGAAAAGTGTATTGAATTAGATTAAGAGTAAATAGTGTTGTTAGTTAGTATAGCAATTAGATTTTGAAAACCTTTCTTTTTGAGTGGAAAGGGATGGCTAATAGGGGATGGTGGAGGCCATTGAGCTCCCGAACCAAAGTGAGAGGGAGCTCAGAGTAGAGTAGGTGTAATTATAATTATAAGTTGATACAAGAATTAGTTGTTAGAGTAAATGGTGTTGAGTTAGTAGCTGTAGTAAGAATTAGGTGTTTGATTTAGATGTAGGAATAAATGGTGTGATTAGTAAGTATTTGTAGAACGTATAAGGTATTGAATTAGATTTAAGAGTAAATGGTGTTGTTAGTTAGTATTTGTAGAACGTAAAAAGTATTGAATTAGATGTAAGAGTAAATGGTGTTGTTAGTTAGTAGTTGTAGAACGAAAAGAGTATTAGATTAGATGTAAGAGTAAATGGTGTTATGAGTTTATAGTTGTAGATCGTTTATGATATTCAATTAGATGTAAGAGTAAATGGTGTTGTTAGTTAGTAGTTGTAGAACGTAAAGAGTATTGGATTAGATGTAAGAGTAAATGGTGTTGTTAGTAAGTAGTTGTAGAACGAAAAGAGTATTGGATTAGATGTAAGAGTAAATGGTGTTGTTAGTGAGTAGTTGTAGAACGTAAAGTGTATTGAATTAGATTAAGAGTAAATGTTGTTGTTAGTAAGTAGTTGTAGAACGTTAAGTGTATCGAATTAGATTAAGAGTAAATGGTGTTGTTAGTTAGTAGTTGTAGAACGTAAAGCGTATTGAATTAGATGTAAGAGTAAATGGTGTTGTTAGTTAGTAGTTGTAGAATGTAAAGCGTATTGAATTAGATGTAAGAGTAAATGGTGTTGTTAGTTAGTAGTTGTAAAACGTAAAGAGTATTGAATTAGATGTAAGAGTAAATGGTGTTGTTAGTTAGTAGTTGTAGAACGTAAAGCGTATTGAATTAGATGTAAGAGTAAATGGTGTTGTTAGTTAGTAGTTATAGAATGTAAAGCGTATTGAATTAGATGTAAGAGTAAATGGTGTTGTTAGTTAGTAGTTGTAGAACGTAAAGAGTATTGAATTAGATGCAAAAGTAAATGGTGTTGTTAGTAAGTAGTTGTAGAACGTAAAGAGTATTGAATTAGATGTAAGAGTAAATGGTGTTATTAGTTAGTATAGCAATTAGATTTTGAAAACCTTTCTTTTTGAGTGGAAAGGGATGGCTAATAGGGGATGGTGGAGGCCATTGAGCTCCCGAACCAAAGTGAGAGGGAGCTCAGCGTAGATTAGGTGTAATTATAGTTATAAGTTGATACAAGAATTAGTTGTTAGAGTAAATGGTGTTGAGTTAGTAGCTGTAGTAAGTATTAGAGGTTTGATTTAGATGTAGGAATAAATGGTGTGATTAGTAAGTATTTGTAGAACGTATAAGGTATTGAATTAGATTTAGGAGTAAATGGTGTTGTTAGTTAGTAGTTGTAGAACGTAAAGCGTATTGAATTAGATATAAGAGTAAATGGTGTTGTTAGTTAGTAGCTGTAGAATGTAAAGCGTATTGAATTAGATGTAAGAGTAAATGGTGTTGTTAGTTAGTAGTTGTAGAACGTAAAGAGTATTGAATTAGATGTAAGAGTAAATGGTGTTGTTAGTAAGTAGTTGTAGAACGAAAAGAGTATTGGATTAGATGTAAGAGTAAATGGTGTTGTTAGTAAGTAGTTGTAGAACGTAAAGAGTATTAAATTAGATGTAAGAGTAAATGGTGTTGTTAGTTAGTAGTTGTAGAACGTAAAGAGTATTGAATTAGATGTAAGAGTAAATGGTGTTGTTAGTAAGTAGTTGTAGAAAGAAAAGAGTATTGGATTAGATGTAAGAGTAAATGGTGTTGTTAGTAAGTAGTTGTAGAACGTAAAGTGTATTGAATTAGATTGAGAGTAAATGGTGTTGTTAGTAAGTAGTTGTAGAACGTAAAGTGTATTGAACTAGATTAAGAGTAAATGGTGTTGTTAGTTAGTAGTTGTAGAACGTAAAGCATATTGAATTAGATGTAAAAGTAAATGGTGTTGTTAGTTAGTAGTTGTAGAATGTAAAGCGTATTGAATTAGATGTAAGAGTAAATGATGTTGTTAGTTAGTAGTTGTAAAACGTAAAGAGTATTGAATTAGATGTAAGAGTAAATGGTGTTGTTAGTAAGAAGTTGTAGAACGTAAAGAGTATTGAATTAGATGTAAGAGTAAATGGTGCTGTTAGTAAGTAGTTGTAGAACGAAAAGAGTATTGGATCAGATGTAAGAGTAAATGGTGTTGTTAGTAATTAGTTGTAGAACGTTAAGTGTATTGAATTAGATTAAGAGTAAATGGTGTTGTTAGTTAGTAGTTGTAGAACGTAAAGCGTATTGAAATAGATGTAAGAGCAAATGGTGTTGTTAGTTAGTAGTTGTAGAATGTAAAGCGTATTGAATTAGATGTAAGAGTAAATGGTGTTGTTAGTAAGTAGTTGTAGAACGAAAAGAGTATTGGATTAGATGTAAGAGTAAATGGTGTTGTTAGTAAGTAGTTGTAGAACGTAAAGTTTATTGAATTAGATTAAGAGTAAATGGTGTTGTTAGTAAGTAGTTGTAGAACGTAAAGTGTATTGAATTAGATTAAGAGAAAATGGTGTTGTTAGTTAGTAGTTGTAGAACGTACAGCGTATTGAATTAGATTTAAGAGTAAATGGTGTTGTTAGTAAGTAGTTGTAGAACGTAAAGTGTATTGAATTAGATTAAGAGTAAATGGTGTTGTTAGTTAGTATAGCAATTAGATTTTGAAAACCTTTCTTTTTGAGTGGAAAGGGATGGCTAATAGGGGATGGTGGAGGCCATTGAGCTCCCGAACCAAAGTGAGAGGGAGTTCAGCGTAGATAAGGTGTAATTATAGTTATAAATTGATACAAGAATTAGTTGTTAGAGTAAATGGTGCTGAGTTAGTAGCTGTAGTAAGTATTAGATGTTTGATTTAGATGTAGGAATAAATGGTGTGATTAGTATTTGTAGAACGTATAAGGTATTGAATTAGATTTAGGAGTAAATGGTGTTGTTAGTTAGTAGTTGTAGAACGTAAAGCGTTTTGAATTAGATGTAAGAGTAAATGATGTTGTTAGTTAGTAGCTATAGAATGTAAAGCGTATTGAATTAGATGTAAGAGTAAATGGTGTTGTTAGTTAGTAGTTGTTGAACGTAAAGAGTATTGAATTAGATGTAAGAGTAAATGGTGTTGTTAGTAAGTAGTTGTAGAACGAAAAGAGTATTGGATTAGATGTAAGAGTAAATGGTGTTGTCAGTAAGTAGTTGTAGAATGTAAAGCGTATTGAATTAGATGTAAGAGTAAATGGTGTTGTTAGTAAGTAGTTATAGAATGTAAAGCGTATTGAATTAGATGTGAGAGTAAATGGTGTTGTTAGTTAGTAGTTGAAGAACGTAAAGAGTATTGAATTAGATGTACGAGTAAATGGTGTTGTTAGTTAGTAGTTGTAAAACGTAAAGAGTATTGAATTAGATGTAAGAGTAAATGGTGTTGTTAGTAAGTAGTTGTAGAACGAAAAGAGTATTGGATTAGATGTAAGAGTAAATGGTGTTATTAGTTTATAGTTGTAGAACGTAAAGTGTATTGAATTAGATTAAGAGTAAATGGTGTTGTTAGTTAGTAGTTGTAGAACGTAAAGCGTATTGAATTAGATGTAAAAGTAAATCGTGTTGTTAGTTAGTAGTTGTAGAATGTAAAGCGTATTGAATTAGATGTAAGAGTAAATGATGTTGTTAGTTAGTAGTTGTAAAACGTAAAGAGTATTGAATTAGATGTAAGAGTAAATGGTGTTGTTAGTAAGTAGTTGTAAAACGTAAAGAGTATTGAATTAGATGTAAGAGTAAATGGTGTTGTTAGTAAGTAGTTGTAGAACGTAAAGTGTATTGAATTAGATTAAGAGTAAATGGTGTTGTTAGTAAGTAGTTGTAGAACGTAAAGTGTATTGAATTAGATTAAGAGTAAATGGTGTTGTTAGTTAGTAGTTGTAGAACGTAAAGCGTATTGAATTAGATGTAAGACTAAATGGTGTTGTTAGTTAGTAGTTATAGAATGTAAAGCGTATTGAATTAAATGTAAGAGTAAATGGTGTTGTTAGTTAGTAGTTGTAGAACGTAAAGAGTATTGAATTAGATGTAAGAGTAAATGGTGTTGTTAGTAAGTAGTTGTAGAACGTAAAGAGTATTGAATTAGATGTAAGAGTAAATGGTGTTGTTAGTTAGTAGTTGTAGAACGAAAAGAGTATTGAATTAGATGTAAGAGTAAATGGTGTTGTTAGTAAGTAGTTGTAGAACGAAAAGAGTATTGGATTAGATGTAAGAGTAAATGATGTTGTTAGTAAGTAGTTGTAGAACGTAAAGAGTATTAAATTAGATGTAAGAGTAAATGGTGTTGTTAGTAAGAAGTTGTAGAACGTAAAGAGTATTGAATTAGATGTAAGAGTAAATGGTGTTGTTAGTAATTAGTTGTAGAACGTAAAGAGTATTAAATTAGATGTAAGAGTAAATGGTGTTTTTAGTAAATAGTTGTAGAACGTAAAGAGTATTGAATTAGATGTAAGAGTAAATGGTATTGTTAGTTAGTAATTGTAGAACGCAAAGAGTATTGAATTAGATGTAAGAGCAAATTGTGTTATTAGTTAGTATAGCAATTAGATTTTGAAAACCTTTCTTTTTGAGTGGAAAGGGATGGCTAATAGGGGATGGTGGAGGCCATTGAGCTCCCGAACCAAAGTGAGAGGGAGCTCAGCGTAGATTAGGTGTAATTATAGTTATAAGTTGATACAAGAATTAGTTGTTAGAGTAAATGGTTTTGAGTTAGTAGCTGTAGTAAGTATTAGATGTTTGATTTAGATGTAGGAATAAATGGTGTGATTAGTATTTGTAGAACGAATAAGGTATTGAATTAGATTTAGGAGTAAATGGTGTTGTTAGTTAGTAGTTGTAGAACGTAAAGCGTATTGAATTAGATGTAAGAGTAAATGGTGTTGTTAGTTAGTAGTTGTAGAACGTAAAGAGTATTGAATTAGATGTAAGAGTAAATGGTGTTGTTAGTAAGTAGTTGTAAAACGTAAAGAGTATTGAATTAGATGTAAGAGTAAATGGTGTTGTTAGTAAGTAGTTGTAGAAAGAAAAGAGTATTGGATTAGATGTAAGAGTAAATGGTGTTGTTAGTAAGTAGTTGTAGAACGAAAAGAGTATTGGATTAGATGTAAGTGTAAATGGTGTTGTTAGTAAGTAGTTGTAAAACGTAAAGAGTATTGAATTAGATGTAAGAGTAAATGGTGTTGTTAGTAAGTAGTTGTAGAAAGAAAAGAGTATTGGATTAGATGTAAGAGTAAATGGTGTTGTTAGTTAGTAGTTGAAGAACGTAAAGAGTATTGAATTAGATGTAAGAGTAAATGGTGTTGTTAGTTAGTAGTTGTAAAACGTAAAGAGTATTGAATTAGATGTAAGAGTAAATGGTGTTGTTAGTAAGTAGTTGTAGAAAGAAAAGAGTATTGGATTAGATGTAAGAGTAAATGGTGTTGTTAGTAAGTAGTTGTAGAACGAAAAGAGTATTGGATTAGATGTAAGTGTAAATGGTGTTATTAGTTTATAGTTGTAGAACGTAAAGTGTATTGAATTAGATTAAGAGTAAATGGTGTTGTTAGTTAGTAGTTGTAGAACGTAAAGCGTATTGAATTAGATGTAAAAGTAAATGGTGTTGTTAGTTAGTAGTTGTAGAATGTAAAGCGTATTGAATTAGATGTAAGAGTAAATGATGTTGTTAGTTAGTAGTTGTAAAACGTAAAGAGTATTGAATTAGATGTAAGAGTAAATGGTGTTGTTAGTAAGTAGTTGTAGAACGTAAAGAGTATTGAATTAGATGTAAGAGTAAATGGTGCTGTTAGTAAGTAGTTGTAGAACGAAAAGAGTATTGGATTAGATGTAAGAGTAAATGGTGTTGTTAGTAATTAGTTGTAGAACGTAAAGAGTATTTAATTAGATGTAAGAGTAAATGGTGTTGTAAGTAAGTAGTTGTAGAACGAAAAGAGTATTGGATTAGATGTAAGTGTAAATGGTGTTATTAGTTTATAGTTGTAGAACGTAAAGTGTATTGAATTAGATTAAGAGTAAATGGTGTTGTTAGTTAGTAGTTGTAGAACGTAAAGCGTATTGAATTAGATGTAAAAGTAAATGGTGTTGTTAGTTAGTAGTAGTAGAATGTAAAGCGTATTGAATTAGATGTAAGAGTAAATGATGTTGTTAGTTAGTAAATGTAAAACGTAAAGAGTATTGAATTAGATGTAAGAGTAAATGGTGTTGTTAGTAAGTAGTTGTAGAACGTAAAGAGTATTGAATTAGATGTAAGAGTAAATGGTGCTGTTAGTAAGTAGTTGTAGAACGAAAAGAGTATTGGATTAGATGTAAGAGTAAATGGTGTTGTTAGTAATTAGTTGTAGAACGTAAAGAGTATTTAATTAGATGTAAGAGTAAATGGTATTGTTAGTTAGTAATTGTAGAACGCAAAGAGTATTGAATTAGATGTAAGAGCAAATTGTGTTATTAGTTAGTATAGCAATTAGATTTTGAAAACCTTTCTTTTTGAGTGGAAAGGGATGGCTAATAGGGGATGGAGGAGGCCATTGAGCTCCCGAACCAAAGTGAGAGGGAGCTCAGCGTAGATTAGGTGTAATTATAGTTATAAGTTGATACAAGAATTAGTTGTTAGAGTAAATGGTTTTGAGTTAGTAGCTGTAGTAAGTATTAGATGTTTGATTTAGATGTAGGAATAAATGGTGTGATTAGTATTTGTAGAACGTTTAAGGTATTGTATTAGATTTAGGAGTAAATGGTGTTGTTAGTTAGTAGTTGTAGAACGTAAAGCGTTTTGAATTAGATGTAAGAGTAAATGATGTTGTTAGTTAGTAGCTATAGAATGTAAAGCGTATTGAATTAGATGTAAGAGTAAATGGTGTTGTTAGTTAGTAGTTGTAGAACGAAAAGAGTATTGGATTAGATGTAAGAGTAAATGGTGTTGTTAGTAAGTAGTTGTAGAAAGAAAAGAGTATTGGATTAGATGTAAGAGTAAATGGTGTTGTTAGTAAGTAGTTGTAGAACGAAAAGAGTATTGGATTAGATGTAAGAGTAAATGGTGTTATTAGTTTATAGTTGTAGAACGTAAAGTGTATTGAATTAGATTAAGAGTAAATGGTGTTGTTAGTTAGTAGTTGTAGAACGTAAAGCGTATTGAATTAGATGTAAAAGTAAATGGTGTTGTTAGTTAGTAGTTGTAGAATGTAAAGCGTATTGAATTAGATGTAAGAGTAAATGATGTTGTTAGTTAGTAGTTGTAAAACGTAAAGAGTATTGAATTAGATGTAAGAGTAAATGGTGTTGTTAGTAAGTAGTTGTAAAACGTAAAGAGTATTGAATTAGATGTAAGAGTAAATGGTGTTGTTAGTAAGTAGTTGTAGAACGTAAAGTGTATTGAATTAGATTAAGAGTAAATGGTGTTGTTAGTAAGTAGTTGTAGAACGTAAAGTGTATTGAATTAGATTAAGAGTAAATGGTGTTGTTAGTTAGTAGTTGTAGAACGTAAAGCGTATTGAATTAGATGTAAGACTAAATGGTGTTGTTAGTTAGTAGTTATAGAATGTAAAGCGTATTGAATTAAATGTAAGAGTAAATGGTGTTGTTAGTTAGTAGTTGTAGAACGTAAAGAGTATTGAATTAGATGTAAGAGTAAATGGTGTTGTTAGTAAGTAGTTGTAGAACGTAAAGAGTATTGAATTAGATGTAAGAGTAAATGGTGTTGTTAGTTAGTAGTTGTAGAACGAAAAGAGTATTGAATTAGATGTAAGAGTAAATGGTGTTGTTAGTAAGTAGTTGTAGAACGAAAAGAGTATTGGATTAGATGTTAGAGTAAATGATGTTGTTAGTAAGTAGTTGTAGAACGTAAAGTGTATTGGATTAGATGTAAGAGTAAATGGTGTTGTTAGTAAGTAGTTGTAGAACGTAAAGAGTATTAAATTAGATGTAAGAGTAAATGGTGTTGTTAGTAAGAAGTTGTAGAACGTAAAGAGTATTGAATTAGATGTAAGAGTAAATGGTGCTGTTAGTAAGTAGTTGTAGAACGAAAAGAGTATTGGATCAGATGTAAGAGTAAATGGTGTTGTTAGTAATTAGTTGTAGAACGTAAAGAGTATTAAATTAGATGTAAGAGTAAATGGTGTTTTTAGTAAATAGTTGTAGAACGTAAAGAGTATTGAATTAGATGTAAGAGTAAATGGTATTGTTAGTTAGTAATTGTAGAACGCAAAGAGTATTGAATTAGATGTAAGAGCAAATTGTGTTATTAGTTAGTATAGCAATTAGATTTTGAAAACCTTTCTTTTTGAGTGGAAAGGGATGGCTCATAGGGGATGGTGGAGGCCATTGAGCTCCCGAACCAAAGTGAGAGGGAGCTCAGCGTAGATTAGGTGTAATTATAGTTATAAGTTGATACAAGAATTAGTTGTTAGAGTAAATGGTTTTGAGTTAGTAGCTGTAGTAAGTATTAGATGTTTGATTTAGATGTAGGAATAAATGGTGTGATTAGTATTTGTAGAACGTATAAGGTATTGAATTAGATTTAGGAGTAAATGGTGTTGTTAGTTAGTAGTTGTAGAACGTAAAGAGTATTGGATTAGATGTAAGAGTAAATGGTGTTGTTAGTTAGTAGTTGTAAAACGTAAAGAGTATTGAATTAGATGTAAGAGTAAATGGTGTTGTTAGTAAGTAGTTGTAGAACGTAAAGAGTATTGAATTAGATGTAAGAGTAAATGGTGCTGTTAGTAAGTAGTTGTAGAACGAAAAGAGTATTGGATTAGATGTAAGAGTAAATGGTGTTGTTAGTAATTAGTTGTAGAACGTAAAGAGTATTTAATTAGATGTAAGAGTAAATGGTGTTTTTAGTAAATAGTAGTTATAGAATGTAAAGCGTATTGAATTAGATGTGAGAGTAAATGGTGTTGTTAGTTAGTAGTTGAAGAACGTAAAGAGTATTGAATTAGATGTAAGAGTAAATGGTGTTGTTAGTTAGTAGTTGTAAAACGTAAAGAGTATTGAATTAGATGTAAGAGTAAATGGTGTTGTTAGTAAGTAGTTGTAGAAAGAAAAGAGTATTGGATTAGATGTAAGAGTAAATGGTGTTGTTAGTAAGTAGTTGTAGAACGAAAAGAGTATTGGATTAGATGTAAGTGTAAATGGTGTTATTAGTTTATAGTTGTAGAACGTAATGTGTATTGAATTAGATTAAGAGTAAATGGTGTTGTTAGTTAGTAGTTGTAGAACGTAAAGCGTATTGAATTAGATGTAAAAGTAAATGGTGTTTTTAGTTAGTAGTTGTAAAACGTAAAGAGTATTGGATTAGATGTAAGAGTAAATGGTGTTGTTAGTAAGTAGTTGTAGAACGAAAAGAGTATTGGATTAGATGTAAGTGTAAATGGTGTTATTAGTTTATAGTTGTAGAACGTAAAGTGTATTGAATTAGATTAAGAGTAAATGGTGTTGTTAGTTAGTAGTTGTAGAACGTAAAGCGTATTGAATTAGATGTAAAAGTAAATGGTGTTGTTAGTTAGTAGTTGTAGAACGCAAAGAGTATTGAATTAGATGTAAGAGCAAATTGTGTTATTAGTTAGTATAGCAATTAGATTTTGAAAACCTTTCTTTTTGAGTGGAAAGGGATGGCTAATAGGGGATGGAGGAGGCCATTGAGCTCCCGAACCAAAGTGAGAGGGAGCTCAGCGTAGATTAGGTGTAATTATAGTTATAAGTTGATACAAGAATTAGTTGTTAGAGTAAATGGTTTTGAGTTAGTAGCTGTAGTAAGTATTAGATGTTTGATTTAGATGTAGGAATAAATGGTGTGATTAGTATTTGTAGAACGTATAAGGTATTGTATTAGATTTAGGAGTAAATGGTGTTGTTAGTTAGTAGTTGTAGAACGTAAAGCGTTTTGAATTAGATGTAAGAGTAAATGATGTTGTTAGTTAGTAGCTATAGAATGTAAAGCGTATTGAATTAGATGTAAGAGTAAATGGTGTTGTTAGTTAGTAGTTGTAGAACGAAAAGAGTATTGGATTAGATGTAAGAGTAAATGGTGTTGTTAGTAAGTAGTTGTAGAAAGAAAAGAGTATTGGATTAGATGTAAGAGTAAATGGTGTTGTTAGTAAGTAGTTGTAGAACGAAAAGAGTATTGGATTAGATGTAAGAGTAAATGGTGTTATTAGTTTATAGTTGTAGAACGTAAAGTGTATTGAATTAGATTAAGAGTAAATGGTGTTGTTAGTTAGTAGTTGTAGAACGTAAAGCGTATTGAATTAGATGTAAAAGTAAATGGTGTTGTTAGTTAGTAGTTGTAGAATGTAAAGCGTATTGAATTAGATGTAAGAGTAAATGATGTTGTTAGTTAGTAGTTGTAAAACGTAAAGAGTATTGAATTAGATGTAAGGGTAAATGGTGTTGTTAGTAAGTAGTTGTAAAACGTAAAGAGTATTGAATTAGATGTAAGAGTAAATGGTGTTGTTAGTAAGTAGTTGTAGAACGTAAAGTGTATTGAATTAGATTAAGAGTAAATGGTGTTGTTAGTAAGTAGTTGTAGAACGTAAAGTGTATTGAATTAGATTAAGAGTAAATGGTGTTGTTAGTTAGTAGTTGTAGAACGTAAAGCGTATTGAATTAGATGTAAGACTAAATGGTGTTGTTAGTTAGTAGTTATAGAATGTAAAGCGTATTGAATTAAATGTAAGAGTAAATGGTGTTGTTAGTTAGTAGTTGTAGAACGTAAAGAGTATTGAATTAGATGTAAGAGTAAATGGTGTTGTTAGTAAGTAGTTGTAGAACGTAAAGAGTATTGAATTAGATGTAAGAGTAAATGGTGTTGTTAGTTAGTAGTTGTAGAACGAAAAGAGTATTGAATTAGATGTAAGAGTAAATGGTGTTGTTAGTAAGTAGTTGTAGAACGAAAAGAGTATTGGATTAGATGTTAGAGTAAATGATGTTGTTAGTAAGTAGTTGTAGAACGTAAAGTGTATTGGATTAGATGTAAGAGTAAATGGTGTTGTTAGTAAGTAGTTGTAGAACGTAAAGAGTATTAAATTAGATGTAAGAGTAAATGGTGTTGTTAGTAAGAAGTTGTAGAACGTAAAGAGTATTGAATTAGATGTAAGAGTAAATGGTGCTGTTAGTAAGTAGTTGTAGAACGAAAAGAGTATTGGATCAGATGTAAGAGTAAATGGTGTTGTTAGTAATTAGTTGTAGAACGTAAAGAGTATTAAATTAGATGTAAGAGTAAATGGTGTTTTTAGTAAATAGTTGTAGAACGTAAAGAGTATTGAATTAGATGTAAGAGTAAATGGTATTGTTAGTTAGTAATTGTAGAACGCAAAGAGTATTGAATTAGATGTAAGAGCAAATTGTGTTATTAGTTAGTATAGCAATTAGATTTTGAAAACCTTTCTTTTTGAGTGGAAAGGGATGGCTAATAGGGGATGGAGGAGGCCATTGAGCTCCCGAACCAAAGTGAGAGGGAGCTCAGCGTAGATTAGGTGTAATTATAGTTATAAGTTGATACAAGAATTAGTTGTTAGAGTAAATGGTTTTGAGTTAGTAGCTGTAGTAAGTATTAGATGTTTGATTTAGATGTAGGAATAAATGGTGTGATTAGTATTTGTAGAACGTATAAGGTATTGTATTAGATTTAGGAGTAAATGGTGTTGTTAGTTAGTAGTTGTAGAACGTAAAGCGTTTTGAATTAGATGTAAGAGTAAATGATGTTGTTAGTTAGTAGCTATAGAATGTAAAGCGTATTGAATTAGATGTAAGAGTAAATGGTGTTGTTAGTTAGTAGTTGTAGAACGAAAAGAGTATTGGATTAGATGTAAGAGTAAATGGTGTTGTTAGTAAGTAGTTGTAGAAAGAAAAGAGTATTGGATTAGATGTAAGAGTAAATGGTGTTGTTAGTAAGTAGTTGTAGAACGAAAAGAGTATTGGATTAGATGTAAGAGTAAATGGTGTTATTAGTTTATAGTTGTAGAACGTAAAGTGTATTGAATTAGATTAAGAGTAAATGGTGTTGTTAGTTAGTAGTTGTAGAACGTAAAGCGTATTGAATTAGATGTAAAAGTAAATGGTGTTGTTAGTTAGTAGTTGTAGAATGTAAAGCGTATTGAATTAGATGTAAGAGTAAATGATGTTGTTAGTTAGTAGTTGTAAAACGTAAAGAGTATTGAATTAGATGTAAGAGTAAATGGTGTTGTTAGTAAGTAGTTGTAAAACGTAAAGAGTATTGAATTAGATGTAAGAGTAAATGGTGTTGTTAGTAAGTAGTTGTAGAACGTAAAGTGTATTGAATTAGATTAAGAGTAAATGGTGTTGTTAGTAAGTAGTTGTAGAACGTAAAGTGTATTGAATTAGATTAAGAGTAAATGGTGTTGTTAGTTAGTAGTTGTAGAACGTAAAGCGTATTGAATTAGATGTAAGACTAAATGGTGTTGTTAGTTAGTAGTTATAGAATGTAAAGCGTATTGAATTAAATGTAAGAGTAAATGGTGTTGTTAGTTAGTAGTTGTAGAACGTAAAGAGTATTGAATTAGATGTAAGAGTAAATGGTGTTGTTAGTAAGTAGTTGTAGAACGTAAAGAGTATTGAATTAGATGTAAGAGTAAATGGTGTTGTTAGTTAGTAGTTGTAGAACGAAAAGAGTATTGAATTAGATGTAAGAGTAAATGGTGTTGTTAGTAAGTAGTTGTAGAACGAAAAGAGTATTGGATTAGATGTTAGAGTAAATGATGTTGTTAGTAAGTAGTTGTAGAACGTAAAGTGTATTGGATTAGATGTAAGAGTAAATGGTGTTGTTAGTAAGTAGTTGTAGAACGTAAAGAGTATTAAATTAGATGTAAGAGTAAATGGTGTTGTTAGTAAGAAGTTGTAGAACGTAAAGAGTATTGAATTAGATGTAAGAGTAAATGGTGCTGTTAGTAAGTAGTTGTAGAACGAAAAGAGTATTGGATCAGATGTAAGAGTAAATGGTGTTGTTAGTAATTAGTTGTAGAACGTAAAGAGTATTAAATTAGATGTAAGAGTAAATGGTGTTTTTAGTAAATAGTTGTAGAACGTAAAGAGTATTGAATTAGATGTAAGAGTAAATGGTATTGTTAGTTAGTAATTGTAGAACGCAAAGAGTATTGAATTAGATGTAAGAGCAAATTGTGTTATTAGTTAGTATAGCAATTAGATTTTGAAAACCTTTCTTTTTGAGTGGAAAGGGATGGCTCATAGGGGATGGTGGAGGCCATTGAGCTCCCGAACCAAAGTGAGAGGGAGCTCAGCGTAGATTAGGTGTAATTATAGTTATAAGTTGATACAAGAATTAGTTGTTAGAGTAAATGGTTTTGAGTTAGTAGCTGTAGTAAGTATTAGATGTTTGATTTAGATGTAGGAATAAATGGTGTGATTAGTATTTGTAGAACGTATAAGGTATTGAATTAGATTTAGGAGTAAATGGTGTTGTTAGTTAGTAGTTGTAGAACGTAAAGAGTATTGGATTAGATGTAAGAGTAAATGGTGTTGTTAGTTAGTAGTTGTAAAACGTAAAGAGTATTGAATTAGATGTAAGAGTAAATGGTGTTGTTAGTAAGTAGTTGTAGAACGTAAAGAGTATTGAATTAGATGTAAGAGTAAATGGTGCTGTTAGTAAGTAGTTGTAGAACGAAAAGAGTATTGGATTAGATGTAAGAGTAAATGGTGTTGTTAGTAATTAGTTGTAGAACGTAAAGAGTATTTAATTAGATGTAAGAGTAAATGGTGTTTTTAGTAAATAGTAGTTATAGAATGTAAAGCGTATTGAATTAGATGTGAGAGTAAATGGTGTTGTTAGTTAGTAGTTGAAGAACGTAAAGAGTATTGAATTAGATGTAAGAGTAAATGGTGTTGTTAGTTAGTAGTTGTAAAACGTAAAGAGTATTGAATTAGATGTAAGAGTAAATTTTGTTGTTAGTAAGTAGTTGTAGAAAGAAAAGAGTATTGGATTAGATGTAAGAGTAAATGGTGTTGTTAGTAAGTAGTTGTAGAACGAAAAGAGTATTGGATTAGATGTAAGTGTAAATGGTGTTATTAGTTTATAGTTGTAGAACGTAATGTGTATTGAATTAGATTAAGAGTAAATGGTGTTGTTAGTTAGTAGTTGTAGAACGTAAAGCGTATTGAATTAGATGTAAAAGTAAATGGTGTTTTTAGTTAGTAGTTGTAAAACGTAAAGAGTATTGGATTAGATGTAAGAGTAAATGGTGTTGTTAGTAAGTAGTTGTAGAACGAAAAGAGTATTGGATTAGATGTAAGTGTAAATGGTGTTATTAGTTTATAGTTGTAGAACGTAAAGTGTATTGAATTAGATTAAGAGTAAATGGTGTTGTTAGTTAGTAGTTGTAGAACGTAAAGCGTATTGAATTAGATGTAAAAGTAAATGGTGTTGTTAGTTAGTAGTTGTAGAACGCAAAGAGTATTGAATTAGATGTAAGAGCAAATTGTGTTATTAGTTAGTATAGCAATTAGATTTTGAAAACCTTTCTTTTTGAGTGGAAAGGGATGGCTCATAGGGGATGGTGGAGGCCATTGAGCTCCCGAACCAAAGTGAGAGGGAGCTCAGCGTAGATTAGGTGTAATTATAGTTATAAGTTGATACAAGAATTAGTTGTTAGAGTAAATGGTTTTGAGTTAGTAGCTGTAGTAAGTATTAGATGTTTGATTTAGATGTAGGAATAAATGGTGTGATTAGTATTTGTAGAACGTATAAGGTATTGAATTAGATTTAGGAGTAAATGGTGTTGTTAGTTAGTAGTTGTAGAACGTAAAGAGTATTGGATTAGATGTAAGAGTAAATGGTGTTGTTAGTTAGTAGTTGTAAAACGTAAAGAGTATTGAATTAGATGTAAGAGTAAATGGTGTTGTTAGTAAGTAGTTGTAGAACGTAAAGAGTATTGAATTAGATGTAAGAGTAAATGGTGCTGTTATTAAGTAGTTGTAGAACGAAAAGAGTATTGGATTAGATGTAAGAGTAAATGGTGTTGTTAGTAATTAGTTGTAGAACGTAAAGAGTATTTAATTAGATGTAAGAGTAAATGGTGTTTTTAGTAAATAGTTGTAGAACGTAAAGAGTATTGAATTAGATGTAAGAGTAAATGGTATTGTTAGTTAGTAATTGTAGAACGCAAAGAGTATTGAATTAGATGTAAGAGCAAATTGTGTTATTAGTTAGTATAGCAATTAGATTTTGAAAACCTTTCTTTTTGAGTGGAAAGGGATGGCTAATAGGGGATGGTGGAAGCCATTGAGCTCCCGAACCAAAGTGAGAGGGAGCTCAGCGTAGATTAGGTGTAATTATAGTTATAAGTTGATACAAGAATTAGTTGTTAGAGTAAATGGTTTTGAGTTAGTAGCTGTAGTAAGTATTAGATGTTTGATTTAGATGTAGGAATAAATGGTGTGATTAGTATTTGTAGAACGTATAAGGTATTGAATTAGATTTAGGAGTAAATGGTGTTGTTAGTTAGTAGTTGTAGAACGTAAAGCGTATTGAATTAGATGTAAGAGTAAATGGTGTTGTTAGTTAGTAGTTGTAGAACGTAAAGAGTATTGAATTAGATGTAAGAGTAAATGGTGTTGTTAGTAAGTAGTTGTAGAACGAAAAGAGTATTGGATTAGATGTAAGAGTAAATGGTGTTGTCAGTAAGTAGTTATAGAATGTAAAGCGTATTGAATTAGATGTAAGAGTAAATGGTGTTGTTAGTAAGTAGTTGTAGAAAGAAAAGAGTATTGGATTAGATGTAAGAGTAAATGGTGTTGTTAGTAAGTAGTTGTAGAACGAAAAGAGTATTGGATTAGATGTAAGAGTAAATGGTGTTATTAGTTTATAGTTGTAGAACGTAAAGTGTATTGAATTAGATTAAGAGTAAATGGTGTTGTAAGTTAGTAGTTGTAGAACGTAAAGCGTATTGAATTAGATGTAAAAGCAAATGGTGTTGTTAGTTAGTAGTTGTAGAATGTAAAGCGTATTGAATTAGATGTAAGAGTAAATGATGTTGTTAGTAAGTAGTTGTAAAACGTAAAGAGTATTGAATTAGATGTAAGAGTAAATGGTGTTGTTAGTAAGTAGTTGTAAAACGTAAAGAGTATTGAATTAGATGTAAGAGTAAATGGTGTTGTTAGTAAGTAGTTGTAGAACGTAAAGTGTATTGAATTAGATTAAGAGTAAATGGTGTTGTTAGTTAGTAGTTGTAGAACGTAAAGCGTATTGAATTAGATGTAAGACTAAATGGTGTTGTTAGTTAGTAGTTATAGAATGTAAAGCGTATTGAATTAAATGTAAGAGTAAATGGTGTTGTTAGTTAGTAGTTGTAGAACGTAAAGAGTATTGAATTAGATGTAAGAGTAAATGGTGTTGTTAGTAAGTAGTTGTAGAACGTAAAGAGTATTGAAATAGATGTAAGAGTAAATGGTGTTGTTAGTTAGTAGTTGTAGAACGAAAAGAGTATTGAATTAGATGTAAGAGTAAATGGTGTTGTTAGTAAGTAGTTGTAGAACGAAAAGAGTATTGGATTAGATGTAAGAGTAAATGATGTTGTTAGTAAGTAGTTGTAGAACGTAAAGTGTATTGGATTAGATGTAAGAGTAAATGGTGTTGTTTGTAAGTAGTTGTAGAACGTAAAGTACATTGAATTAGATTAAGAGTAAATGGTGTTGTTAGTTAGTAGTTGTAGAACGTAAAGCGTATTGAATTAGATGTAAGACTAAATGGTGTTGTTAGTTAGTAGTTATAGAATGTAAAGCGTATTGAATTAAATGTAAGAGTAAATGGTGTTGTTAGTTAGTAGTTGTAGAACGTAAAGAGTATTGAATTAGATGTAAGAGTAAATAATGTTGTTAGTAAGTAGTTGTAGAACGTAAAGAGTATTGAATTAGATGTAAGAGTAAATGGTGTTGTTAGTTAGTAGTTGTAGAACGAAAAGAGTATTGAATTAGATGTAAGAGTAAATGGTGTTGTTAGTAAGTAGTTGTAGAACGAAAAGAGTATTGGATTAGATGTAAGAGTAAATGATGTTGTTAGTAAGTAGTTGTAGAACGTAAAGTGTATTGGATTAGATGTAAGAGTAAATGGTGTTGTTAGTAAGTAGTTGTAGAACGTAAAGAGTATTAAATTAGATGTAAGAGTAAATGGTGTTGTTAGTAAGTAGTTGTAGAACGTAAAGAGTATTGAATTAGATGTAAGAGTAAATGGTGCTGTTAGTAAGTAGTTGTAGAACGAAAAGAGTATTGGATTAGATGTAAGAGTAAATGGTGTTGTTAGTAGTTAGTTGTAGAACGTAAAGAGTATTAAATTAGATGTAAGAGTAAATGGTGTTTTTAGTAAATAGTTGTAGAACGTAAAGAGTATTGAATTAGATGTAAGAGTAAATGGTATTGTCAGTTAGTAATTGTAGAACGCAAAGAGTATTGAATTAGATGTAAGAGCAACTTGTGTTATTAGTTAGTATAGCAATTAGATTTTGAAAACCTTTCTTTTTGAGTGGAAAGGGATGGCTAATAGGGGATGGTGGAGGCCATTGAGCTCCCGAACCAAAGTGAGAGGGAGCTCAGCGTAGATTAGGTGTAATTATAGTTATAAGTTGATACAAGAATTAGTTGTTAGATTAAATGGTTTTGAGTTAGTAGCTGTAGTAAGTATTAGATGTTTGATTTAGATGTAGGAATAAATGGTGTGATTAGTATTTGTAGAACGTATAAGGTATTGAATTAGATTTAGGAGTAAATGGTGTTGTTAGTTAGTAGTTGTAGAACGTAAAGCGTTTTGAATTAGATGTAAGAGTAAATGATGTTGTTAGTTAGTAGCTATAGAATGTAAAGCGTATTGAATTAGATGTAAGAGTAAATGGTGTTGTTAGTTAGTAGTTGTAGAACGTAAAGAGTATTGAATTAGATGTAAGAGTAAATGGTGTTGTTAGTAAGTAGTTGTAGAACGAAAAGAGTATTGAATTAGATGTAAGAGTAAATGGTGTTGTTAGTTAGTAGTTGTAGAACGTAAAGCGTATTGAATTAGATGTAAAAGTAAATGGTGTCGTTAGTTAGTAGTTGTAGAATGTAAAGCGTATTGAATTAGATGTAAGAGTAAATGATGTTGTTAGTTAGTAGTTGTAGAACGAAAAGAGTATTGAATTAGATATAAGAGTAAATGGTGTTGTTAGTAAGTAGTTGTAGAACGTAAAGAGTATTGAATTAGATGTAAGAGTAAATGGTGTTGTTAGTTAGTAGTTGTAGAACGAAAAGAGTATTGAATTAGATGTAAGAGTAAATGGTGTTGTTAGTTAGTAGTTGTAGAACGTAAAGAGTATTGAATTAGATGTAAGAGTAAATGGTGTTGTTAGTTAGTAGTTATAGAATGTAAAGCGTATTGAATTAGATGTAAGAGTAAATGGTGTTGTTAGTTAGTAGTTGTAGAACGTAAAGAGTATTGAATTAGATGTAAGAGTAAATGGTGTTGTTAGTTAGTAATTGTAGAACGTAAAGAGTATTGAATTAAATGTAAGAGCAAATGGTGTTATTAGTTAGTATAGCAATTAGATTTTGAAAACCTTTCTTTTTGAGTGGAAAGGGATGGCTAATAGGGGATGGTGGAGGCCATTGAGCTCCCGAACCAAAGTGAGAGGGAGCTCAGCGTAGATTAGGTGTAATTATAGTTATAAGTTGATACAAGAATTAGTTGTTAGAGTAAATGGTGTTGAGTTAGTAGCTGTAGTAAGTATTAGAGGTTTGATTTAGATGTAGGAATAAATGGTGTGATTAGTAAGTATTTGTAGAACGTATAAGGTATTGAATTAGATTTAGGAGTAAATGGTGTTGTTAGTTAGTAGTTGTAGAACGTAAAGCGTATTGAATTAGATATAAGAGTAAATGGTGTTGTTAGTTAGTAGCTGTAGAATGTAAAGCGTATTGAATTAGATGTAAGAGTAAATGGTGTTGTTAGTTAGTAGTTGTAGAACGTAAAGCGTATTGAATTAGATGTAAGAGTAAATGGTGTTGTTAGTTAGTAGTTGTAGAATGTAAAGCGTATTGAATTAGATGTAAGAGTAAATGGTGTTGTTAGTTAGTAGTTGTAAAACGTAAAAAGTATTGAATTAGATGTAAGAGTAAATGGTGTTGTTAGTTAGTAGTTGTAGAACGTAAAGCGTATTGAATTAGATGTAAGAGTAAATGGTGTTGTTAGTTAGTAGTTACAGAATGTAAAGCGTATTGAATTAGATGTAAGAGTAAATGGTGTTATTAGTTAGTATAGCAATTAGATTTTGAAAACCTTTCTTTTTGAGTGGAAAGGGATGGCTAATAGGGGATGGTGGAGGCCATTGAGCTCCCGAACCAAAGTGAGAGGGAGCTCAGCGTAGATTAGGTGTAATTATAGTTATAAGTTGATACAAGAATTAGTTGTTAGAGTAAATGGTGTTGAGTTAGTAGCTGTAGTAAGTATTAGAGGTTTGATTTAGATGTAGGAATAAATGGTGTGATTAGTAAGTATTTGTAGAACGTATAAGGTATTGAATTAGATTTAGGAGTAAATGGTGTTGTTAGTTAGTAGTTGTAGAACGTAAAGCGTATTGAATTAGATATAAGAGTAAATGGTGTTGTTAGTTAGTAGCTGTAGAATGTAAAGCGTATTGAATTAGATGTAAGAGTAAATGGTGTTGTTAGTTAGTAGTTGTAGAACGTAAAGAGTATTGAATTAGATGTAAGAGTAAATGGTGTTGTTAGTAAGTAGTTGTAGAACGAAAAGAGTATTGGATTAGATGTAAGAGTAAATGGTGTTGTTAGTAAGTAGTTGTAGAACGTAAAGAGTATTAAATTAGATGTAAGAGTAAATGATGTTGTTAGTTAGTAGTTGTAGAACGTAAAGCGTATTGAATTAGATGTAAGAGTAAATGGTGTTGTTAGTTAGTAGTTGTAGAATGTAAAGCGTATTGAATTAGATGTAAGAGTAAATGGTGTTGTTAGTAAGTAGTTGTAGAACGAAAAGAGTATTGGATTAGATGTAAGAGTAAATGGTGTTGTTAGTAAGTAGTTGTAGAACGTAAAGTTTATTGAATTAGATTAAGAGTAAATGGTGTTGTTAGTAAGTAGTTGTAGAACGTAAAGTGCATTGAATTAGATTAAGAGTAAATGGTGTTGTTAGTAAGTAGTTGTAGAACGTAAAGTGTATTGAATTAGATTAAGAGTAAATGGTGTTGTTAGTTAGTAGTTGTAGAACGCAAAGAGTATTGAATTAGATGTAAGAGCAAATTGTGTTATTAGTTAGTATAGCAATTAGATTTTGAAAACCTTTCTTTTTGAGTGGAAAGGGATGGCTAATAGGGGATGGTGGAAGCCATTGAGCTCCCGAACCAAAGTGAGAGGGAGCTCAGCGTAGATTAGGTGTAATTATAGTTATAAGTTGATACAAGAATTAGTTGTTAGAGTAAATGGTTTTGAGTTAGTAGCTGTAGTAAGTATTAGATGTTTGATTTAGATGTAGGAATAAATGGTGTGATTAGTATTTGTAGAACGTATAAGGTATTGAATTAGATTTAGGAGTAAATGGTGTTGTTAGTTAGTAGTTGTAGAACGTAAAGCGTATTGAATTAGATGTAAGAGTAAATGGTGTTGTTAGTTAGTAGTTGTAGAACGTAAAGAGTATTGAATTAGATGTAAGAGTAAATGGTGTTGTTAGTAAGTAGTTGTAGAACGTAAAGAGTATTGAATTAGATGTAAGAGTAAATGGTGTTGTTAGTAAGTAGTTGTAGAAAGAAAAGAGTATTGGATTAGATGTAAGAGTAAATGGTGTTGTTAGTAAGTAGTTGTAGAACGAAAAGAGTATTGGATTAGATGTAAGTGTAAATGGTGTTATTAGTTTATAGTTGTAGAACGTAAAGTGTATTGAATTAGATTAAGAGTAAATGGTGTTGTTAGTTAGTAGTTGTAGAACGTAAAGCGTATTGAATTAGATGTAAAAGTAAATGGTGTTGTTAGTTAGTAGTTGTAAAACGTAAAGAGTATTGAATTAGATGTAAGAGTAAATGGTGTTGTTAGTAAGTAGTTGTAGAACGTAAAGAGTATTGAATTAGATGTAAGAGTAAATGGTGCTGTTAGTAAGTAGTTGTAGAACGAAAAGAGTATTGGATTAGATGTAAGAGTAAATGGTGTTGTTAGTAATTAGTTGTAGAACGTAAAGAGTATTTAATTAGATGTAAGAGTAAATGGTGTTTTTAGTAAATAGTTGTAGAACGTAAAGAGTATTGAATTAGATGTAAGAGTAAATGGTATTGTTAGTTAGTAATTGTAGAACGCAAAGAGTATTGAATTAGATGTAAGAGCAAATTGTGTTATTAGTTAGTATAGCAATTAGATTTTGAAAACCTTTCTTTTTGAGTGGAAAGGGATGGCTAATAGGGGATGGTGGAAGCCATTGAGCTCCCGAACCAAAGTGAGAGGGAGCTCAGCGTAGATTAGGTGTAATTATAGTTATAAGTTGATACAAGAATTAGTTGTTAGAGTAAATGGTTTTGAGTTAGTAGCTGTAGTAAGTATTAGATGTTTGATTTAGATGTAGGAATAAATGGTGTGATTAGTATTTGTAGAACGTATAAGGTATTGAATTAGATTTAGGAGTAAATGGTGTTGTTAGTTAGTAGTTGTAGAACGTAAAGCGTATTGAATTAGATGTAAGAGTAAATGGTGTTGTTAGTTAGTAGTTGTAGAACGTAAAGAGTATTGAATTAGATGTAAGAGTAAATGGTGTTGTTAGTAAGTAGTTGTAAAACGTAAAGAGTATTGAATTAGATGTAAGAGTAAATGGTGTTGTTAGTAAGTAGTTGTAGAAAGAAAAGAGTATTGGATTAGATGTAAGAGTAAATGGTGTTGTTAGTAAGTAGTTGTAGAACGAAAAGAGTATTGGATTAGATGTAAGTGTAAATGGTGTTATTAGTTTATAGTTGTAGAACGTAAAGTGTATTGAATTAGATTAAGAGTAAATGGTGTTGTTAGTTAGTAGTTGTAGAACGTAAAGCGTATTGAATTAGATGTAAAAGTAAATGGTGTTGTTAGTAAGTAGTTGTAGAACGTAAAGTGCATTGAATTAGATTAAGAGTAAATGGTGTTGTTAGTAAGTAGTTGTAGAACGTAAAGTGTATTGAATTAGATGTAAGAGTAAATGGTGTTGTTAGTAAGTAGTTGTAGAACGAAAAGAGTATTGGATTAGATGTAAGAGTAAATGGTGTTGTCAGTAAGTAGTTATAGAATGTAAAGCGTATTGAATTAGATGTAAGAGTAAATGGTGTTGTTAGTAAGTAGTTGTAGAAAGAAAAGAGTATTGGATTAGATGTAAGAGTAAATGGTGTTGTTAGTAAGTAGTTGTAGAACGAAAAGAGTATTGGATTAGATGTAAGAGTAAATGGTGTTATTAGTTTATAGTTGTAGAACGTAAAGTGTATTGAATTAGATTAAGAGTAAATGGTGTTGTAAGTTAGTAGTTGTAGAACGTAAAGCGTATTGAATTAGATGTAAAAGTAAATGGTGTTGTTAGTTAGTAGTTGTAGAATGTAAAGCGTATTGAATTAGATGTAAGAGTAAATGATGTTGTTAGTTAGTAGTTGTAAAACGTAAAGAGTATTGAATTAGATGTAAGAGTAAATGGTGTTGTTAGTAAGTAGTTGTAAAACGTAAAGAGTATTGAATTAGATGTAAGAGTAAATGGTGTTGTTAGTAAGTAGTTGTAGAACGTAAAGTGTATTGAATTAGATTAAGAGTAAATGGTGTTGTTAGTTAGTAGTTGTAGAACGTAAAGCGTATTGAATTAGATGTAAGACTAAATGGTGTTGTTAGTTAGTAGTTATAGAATGTAAAGCGTATTGAATTAAATGTAAGAGTAAATGGTGTTGTTAGTTAGTAGTTGTAGAACGTAAAGAGTATTGAATTAGATGTAAGAGTAAATGGTGTTGTTAGTAAGTAGTTGTAGAACGTAAAGAGTATTGAAATAGATGTAAGAGTAAATGGTGTTGTTAGTTAGTAGTTGTAGAACGAAAAGAGTATTGAATTAGATGTAAGAGTAAATGGTGTTGTTAGTAAGTAGTTGTAGAACGAAAAGAGTATTGGATTAGATGTAAGAGTAAATGATGTTGTTAGTAAGTAGTTGTAGAACGTAAAGTGTATTGGATTAGATGTAAGAGTAAATGGTGTTGTTAGTAAGTAGTTGTAGAACGTAAAGTACATTGAATTAGATTAAGAGTAAATGGTGTTGTTAGTTAGTAGTTGTAGAACGTAAAGCGTATTGAATTAGATGTAAGACTAAATGGTGTTGTTAGTTAGTAGTTATAGAATGTAAAGCGTATTGAATTAAATGTAAGAGTAAATGGTGTTGTTAGTTAGTAGTTGTAGAACGTAAAGAGTATTGAATTAGATGTAAGAGTAAATAATGTTGTTAGTAAGTAGTTGTAGAACGTAAAGAGTATTGAATTAGATGTAAGAGTAAATGGTGTTGTTAGTTAGTAGTTGTAGAACGAAAAGAGTATTGAATTAGATGTAAGAGTAAATGGTGTTGTTAGTAAGTAGTTGTAGAACGAAAAGAGTATTGGATTAGATGTAAGAGTAAATGATGTTGTTAGTAAGTAGTTGTAGAACGTAAAGTGTATTGGATTAGATGTAAGAGTAAATGGTGTTGTTAGTAAGTAGTTGTAGAACGTAAAGAGTATTAAATTAGATGTAAGAGTAAATGGTGTTGTTAGTAAGTAGTTGTAGAACGTAAAGAGTATTGAATTAGATGTAAGAGTAAATGGTGCTGTTAGTAAGTAGTTGTAGAACGAAAAGAGTATTGGATTAGATGTAAGAGTAAATGGTGTTGTTAGTAATTAGTTGTAGAACGTAAAGAGTATTAAATTAGATGTAAGAGTAAATGGTGTTTTTAGTAAATAGTTGTAGAACGTAAAGAGTATTGAATTAGATGTAAGAGTAAATGGTATTGTCAGTTAGTAATTGTAGAACGCAAAGAGTATTGAATTAGATGTAAGAGCAAATTGTGTTATTAGTTAGTATAGCAATTAGATTTTGAAAACCTTTCTTTTTGAGTGGAAAGGGATGGCTAATAGGGGATGGTGGAGGCCATTGAGCTCCCGAACCAAAGTGAGAGGGAGCTCAGCGTAGATTAGGTGTAATTATAGTTATAAGTTGATACAAGAATTAGTTGTTAGAGTAAATGGTTTTGAGTTAGTAGCTGTAGTAAGTATTAGATGTTTGATTTAGATGTAGGAATAAATGGTGTGATTAGTATTTGTAGAACGTATAAGGTATTGAATTAGATTTAGGAGTAAATGGTGTTGTTAGTTAGTAGTTGTAGAACGTAAAGCGTTTTGAATTAGATGTAAGAGTAAATGATGTTGTTAGTTAGTAGCTATAGAATGTAAAGCGTATTGAATTAGATGTAAGAGTAAATGGTGTTGTTAGTTAGTAGTTGTAGAACGTAAAGAGTATTGAATTAGATGTAAGAGTAAATGGTGTTGTTAGTAAGTAGTTGTAGAACGAAAAGAGTATTGAATTAGATGTAAGAGTAAATGGTGTTGTTAGTTAGTAGTTGTAGAACGTAAAGCGTATTGAATTAGATGTAAAAGTAAATGGTGTCGTTAGTTAGTAGTTGTAGAATGTAAAGCGTATTGAATTAGATGTAAGAGTAAATGATGTTGTTAGTTAGTAGTTGTAGAACGAAAAGAGTATTGAATTAGATATAAGAGTAAATGGTGTTGTTAGTAAGTAGTTGTAGAACGTAAAGAGTATTGAATTAGATGTAAGAGTAAATGGTGTTGTTAGTTAGTAGTTGTAGAACGAAAAGAGTATTGAATTAGATGTAAGAGTAAATGGTGTTGTTAGTTAGTAGTTGTAGAACGTAAAGAGTATTGAATTAGATGTAAGAGTAAATGGTGTTGTTAGTTAGTAGTTATAGAATGTAAAGCGTATTGAATTAGATGTAAGAGTAAATGGTGTTGTTAGTTAGTAGTTGTAGAACGTAAAGAGTATTGAATTAGATGTAAGAGTAAATGGTGTTGTTAGTTAGTAATTGTAGAACGTAAAGAGTATTGAATTAAATGTAAGAGCAAATGGTGTTATTAGTTAGTATAGCAATTAGATTTTGAAAACCTTTCTTTTTGAGTGGAAAGGGATGGCTAATAGGGGATGGTGGAGGCCATTGAGCTCCCGAACCAAAGTGAGAGGGAGCTCAGCGTAGATTAGGTGTAATTATAGTTATAAGTTGATACAAGAATTAGTTGTTAGAGTAAATGGTGTTGAGTTAGTAGCTGTAGTAAGTATTAGAGGTTTGATTTAGATGTAGGAATAAATGGTGTGATTAGTAAGTATTTGTAGAACGTATAAGGTATTGAATTAGATTTAGGAGTAAATGGTGTTGTTAGTTAGTAGTTGTAGAACGTAAAGCGTATTGAATTAGATATAAGAGTAAATGGTGTTGTTAGTTAGTAGCTGTAGAATGTAAAGCGTATTGAATTAGATGTAAGAGTAAATGGTGTTGTTAGTTAGTAGTTGTAGAACGTAAAGCGTATTGAATTAGATGTAAGAGTAAATGGTGTTGTTAGTTAGTAGTTGTAGAATGTAAAGCGTATTGAATTAGATGTAAGAGTAAATGGTGTTGTTAGTTAGTAGTTGTAAAACGTAAAAAGTATTGAATTAGATGTAAGAGTAAATGGTGTTGTTAGTTAGTAGTTGTAGAACGTAAAGCGTATTGAATTAGATGTAAGAGTAAATGGTGTTGTTAGTTAGTAGTTACAGAATGTAAAGCGTATTGAATTAGATGTAAGAGTAAATGGTGTTATTAGTTAGTATAGCAATTAGATTTTGAAAACCTTTCTTTTTGAGTGGAAAGGGATGGCTAATAGGGGATGGTGGAGGCCATTGAGCTCCCGAACCAAAGTGAGAGGGAGCTCAGCGTAGATTAGGTGTAATTATAGTTATAAGTTGATACAAGAATTAGTTGTTAGAGTAAATGGTGTTGAGTTAGTAGCTGTAGTAAGTATTAGAGGTTTGATTTAGATGTAGGAATAAATGGTGTGATTAGTAAGTATTTGTAGAACGTATAAGGTATTGAATTAGATTTAGGAGTAAATGGTATTGTTAGTTAGTAGTTGTAGAACGTAAAGCGTATTGAATTAGATATAAGAGTAAATGGTGTTGTTAGTTAGTATCTGTAGAATGTAAAGCGTATTGAATTAGATGTAAGAGTAAATGGTGTTGTTAGTTAGTAGTTGTAGAACGTAAAGAGTATTGAATTAGATGTAAGAGTAAATGGTGTTGTTAGTAAGTAGTTGTAGAACGAAAAGAGTATTGGATTAGATGTAAGAGTAAATGGTGTTGTTAGTAAGTAGTTGTAGAACGTAAAGAGTATTAAATTAGATGTAAGAGTAAATGATGTTGTTAGTTAGTAGTTGTAGAACGTAAAGCGTATTGAATTAGATGTAAGAGTAAATGGTGTTGTTAGTTAGTAGTTGTAGAATGTAAAGCGTATTGAATTAGATGTAAGAGTAAATGGTGTTGTTAGTAAGTAGTTGTAGAACGAAAAGAGTATTGGATTAGATGTAAGAGTAAATGGTGTTGTTAGTAAGTAGTTGTAGAACGTAAAGTTTATTGAATTAGATTAAGAGTAAATGGTGTTGTTAGTAAGTAGTTGTAGAACGTAAAGTGCATTGAATTAGATTAAGAGTAAATGGTGTTGTTAGTAAGTAGTTGTAGAACGTAAAGTGTATTGAATTAGATTAAGAGTAAATGGTGTTGTTAGTTAGTAGTTGTAGAACGTAAAGAGTATTGAATAAGATGTAAGAGTAAATGGTGTTATTAGTTAGTATAGCAATTAGATTTTGAAAACCTTTCTTTTTGAGTGGAAAGGGATGGCTAATAGGGGATGGTGGAGGCCATTGAGCTCCCGAACCAAAGTGAGAGGGAGTTCAGCGTAGATAAGGTGTAATTATAGTTATAAGTTGATACAAGAATTAGTTGTTAGAGTAAATGGTGTTGAGTTAGTAGCTGTAGTAAGTATTAGATGTTTGATTTAGATGTAGGAATAAATGGTGTGATTAGTATTTGTAGAACGTATAAGGTATTGAATTAGATTTAGGAGTAAATGGTGTTGTTAGTTAGTAGTTGTAGAACGTAAAGCGTTTTGAATTAGATGTAAGAGTAAATGATGTTGTTAGTTAGTAGCTATAGAATGTAAAGCGTATTGAATTAGATGTAAGAGTAAATGGTGTTGTTAGTTAGTAGTTGTAGAACGTAAAGAGTATTGAATTAGATGTAAGAGTAAATGGTGTTGTTAGTAAGTAGTTGTAGAACGAAAAGAGTATTGGATTAGATGTAAGAGTAAATGGTGTTGTCAGTAAGTAGTTGTAGAATGTAAAGCGTATTGAATTAGATGTAAGAGTAAATGGTGTTGTTAGTAAGTAGTTATAGAATGTAAAGCGTATTGAATTAGATGTGAGAGTAAATGGTGTTGTTAGTTAGTAGTTGAAGAACGTAAAGAGTATTGAATTAGATGTAAGAGTAAATGGTGTTGTTAGTTAGTAGTTGTAAAACGTAAAGAGTATTGAATTAGATGTAAGAGTAAATGGTGTTGTTAGTAAGTAGTTGTAGAAAGAAAAGAGTATTGGATTAGATGTAAGAGTAAATGGTGTTGTTAGTAAGTAGTTGTAGAACGAAAAGAGTATTGGATTAGATGTAAGAGTAAATGGTGTTATTAGTTTATAGTTGTAGAACGTAAAGTGTATTGAATTAGATTAAGAGTAAATGGTGTTGTTAGTTAGTAGTTGTAGAACGTAAAGCGTATTGAATTAGATGTAAAAGTAAATGGTGTTGTTAGTTAGTAGTTGTAGAATGTAAAGCGTATTGAATTAGATGTAAGAGTAAATGATGTTGTTAGTTAGTAGTTGTAAAACGTAAAGAGTATTGAATTAGATGTAAGAGTAAATGGTGTTGTTAGTAAGTAGTTGTAAAACGTAAAAAGTATTGAATTAGATGTAAGAGTAAATGGTGTTGTTAGTAGGTAGTTGTAGAACGTAAAGTGTATTGAATTAGATTAAGAGTAAATGGTGTTGTTAGTAAGTAGTTGTAGAACGTAAAGTGTATTGAATTAGATTAAGAGTAAATGGTGTTGTTAGTTAGTAGTTGTAGAACGTAAAGCGTATTGAATTAGATGTAAGACTAAATGGTGTTGTTAGTTAGTAGTTATAGAATGTAAAGCGTATTGAATTAAATGTAAGAGTAAATGGTGTTGTTAGTTAGTAGTTGTAGAACGTAAAGAGTATTGAATTAGATGTAAGAGTAAATGGTGTTGTTAGTAAGTAGTTGTAGAACGTAAAGAGTATTGAATTAGATGTAAGAGTAAATGGTGTTGTTAGTTAGTAGTTGTAGAACGAAAAGAGTATTGAATTAGATGTAAGAATAAATGGTGTTGTTAGTAAGTAGTTGTAGAACGAAAAGAGTATTAGATTAGATGTAAGAGTAAATGATGTTGTTAGTAAGTAGTTGTAGAACGTAAAGTGTATTGGATTAGATGTAAGAGTAAATGGTGTTGTTAGTAAGTAGTTGTAGAACGTAAAGAGTATTAAATTAGATGTAAGAGTAAATGGTGTTGTTAGTAAGTAGTTGTAGAACGTAAAGAGTATTGAATTAGATGTAAGAGTAAATGGTGCTGTTAGTAAGTAGTTGTAGAACGAAAAGAGTATTGGATTAGATGTAAGAGTAAATGGTGTTGTTAGTTATTAGTTGTAAAACGTAAAGAGTATTAAATTAGATGTAAGAGTAAATGGTGTTTTTAGTAAATAGTTGTAGAACGTAAAGAGTATTGAATTAGATGTAAGAGTAAATGGTGTTGTTAGTAAGTAGTTGTAGAAAGAAAAGAGTATTGGATTAGATGTAAGAGTAAATGGTGTTGTCAGTAAGTAGTTGTAGAATGTAAAGCGTATTGAATTAGATGTAAGAGTAAATGGTGTTGTTAGTAAGTAGTTATAGAATGTAAAGCGTATTGAATTAGATGTGAGAGTAAATGGTGTTGTTAGTTAGTAGTTGAAGAACGTAAAGAGTATTGAATTAGATGTAAGAGTAAATGGTGTTGTTAGTTAGTAGTTGTAAAACGTAAAGAGTATTGAATTAGATGTAAGAGTAAATGGTGTTGTTAGTAAGTAGTTGTAGAAAGAAAAGAGTATTGGATTAGATGTAAGAGTAAATGGTGTTGTTAGTAAGTAGTTGTAGAACGAAAAGAGTATTGGATTAGATGTAAGAGTAAATGGTGTTATTAGTTTATAGTTGTAGAACGTAAAGTGTATTGAATTAGATTAAGAGTAAATGGTGTTGTTAGTTAGTAGTTGTAGAACGTAAAGCGTATTGAATTAGATGTAAAAGTAAATGGTGTTGTTAGTTAGTAGTTGTAGAATGTAAAGCGTATTGAATTAGATGTAAGAGTAAATGATGTTGTTAGTTAGTAGTTGTAAAACGTAAAGAGTATTGAATTAGATGTAAGAGTAAATGGTGTTGTTAGTAAGTAGTTGTAAAACGTAAAGAGTATTGAATTAGATGTAAGAGTAAATGGTGTTGTTAGTAAGTAGTTGTAGAACGTAAAGTGTATTGAATTAGATTAAGAGTAAATGGTGTTGTTAGTAAGTAGTTGTAGAACGTAAAGTGTATTGAATTAGATTAAGAGTAAATGGTGTTGTTAGTTAGTAGTTGTAGAACGTAAAGCGTATTGAATTAGATGTAAGACTAAATGGTGTTGTTAGTTAGTAGTTATAGAATGTAAAGCGTATTGAATTAAATGTAAGAGTAAATGGTGTTGTTAGTTAGTAGTTGTAGAACGTAAAGAGTATTGAATTAGATGTAAGAGTAAATGGTGTTGTTAGTAAGTAGTTGTAGAACGTAAAGAGTATTGAATTAGATGTAAGAGTAAATGGTGTTGTTAGTTAGTAGTTGTAGAACGAAAAGAGTATTGAATTAGATGTAAGAGTAAATGGTGTTGTTAGTAAGTAGTTGTAGAACGAAAAGAGTATTAGATTAGATGTAAGAGTAAATGATGTTGTTAGTAAGTAGTTGTAGAACGTAAAGTGTATTGGATTAGATGTAAGAGTAAATGGTGTTGTTAGTAAGTAGTTGTAGAACGTAAAGAGTATTAAATTAGATGTAAGAGTAAATGGTGTTGTTAGTAAGTAGTTGTAGAACGTAAAGAGTATTGAATTAGATGTAAGAGTAAATGGTGCTGTTAGTAAGTAGTTGTAGAACGAAAAGAGTATTGGATTAGATGTAAGAGTAAATGGTGTTGTTAGTTATTAGTTGTAGAACGTAAAGAGTATTTAATAAGATGTAAGAGTAAATGGTGTTTTTAGTAAATAGTTGTAGAACGTAAAGAGTATTGAATTAGATGTAAGAGTAAATGGTATTGTTAGTTAGTAATTGTAGAACGCAAAGAGTATTGAATTAGATGTAAGAGCAAATTGTGTTATTAGTTAGTATAGCAATTAGATTTTGAAAACCTTTCTTTTTGAGTGGAAAGGGATGGCTAATAGGGGATGGAGGAGGCCATTGAGCTCCCGAACCAAAGTGAGAGGGAGCTCAGCGTAGATTAGGTGTAATTATAGTTATAAGTTGATACAAGAATTAGTTGTTAGAGTAAATGGTTTTGAGTTAGTAGCTGTAGTAAGTATTAGATGTTTGATTTAGATGTAGGAATAAATGGTGTGATTAGTATTTGTAGAACGTATAAGGTATTGAATTAGATTTAGGAGTAAATGGTGTTGTTAGTTAGTAGTTGTAGAACGTAAAGCGTTTTGAATTAGATGTAAGAGTAAATGATGTTGTTAGTTAGTAGCTATAGAATGTAAAGCGTATTGAATTAGATGTAAGAGTAAATGGTGTTGTTAGTTAGTAGTTGTAGAACGTAAAGAGTATTGAATTAGATGTAAGAGTAAATGGTGTTGTTAGTAAGTAGTTGTAGAACGAAAAGCGTATTGAATTAGATGTAAAAGTAAATGGTGTTGTTAGTTAGTAGTTGTAGAATGTAAAGCGTATTGAATTAGATGTAAGAGTAAATGATGTTGTTAGTTAGTAGTTGTAAAACGTAAAGAGTATTGAATTAGATGTAAGAGTAAATGGTGTTGTTAGTAAGTAGTTGTAAAACGTAAAGAGTATTGAATTAGATGTAAGAGTAAATGGTGTTGTTAGTAAGTAGTTGTAGAACGTAAAGTGTATTGAATTAGATTAAGAGTAAATGGTGTTGTTAGTAAGTAGTTGTAGAACGTAAAGTGTATTGAATTAGATTAAGAGTAAATGGTGTTGTTAGTTAGTAGTTGTAGAACGTAAAGCGTATTGAATTAGATGTAAGACTAAATGGTGTTGTTAGTTAGTAGTTATAGAATGTAAAGCGTATTGAATTAAATTTAAGAGTAAATGGTGTTGTTAGTTAGTAGTTGTAGAACGTAAAGAGTATTGAATTAGATGTAAGAGTAAATGGTGTTGTTAGTAAGTAGTTGTAGAACGTAAAGAGTATTGAATTAGATGTAAGAGTAAATGGTGTTGTTAGTTTATAGTTGTAGATCGTTTATGATATTCAATTAGATGTAAGAGTAGATGGTGTTGTTAGTTAGTAGTTGCAGAACGTAAAGAGTATTTAATTAGATGTAAGAGTATGGGAGCCCCCCCCTAAAATATTAACTTTGTTTTGTTTTTCTAATTTTTTGTTACAGTGGCAACTGGCCACTATAACAAAAAATAAGACTGGCAGATATAAGTACACAATCTGTGAATATTTCAGAAGTCTAGCTATAGCGGTTCTTGAGATACTGCTTGGAGACAGACAGACATACAGGCAGACAACGAAGACCCTATTACTAAGACTTTAACCTTTGAGTACGGAACCCTAAAACGAGATTTTGTTTCTCTGTCTGTCTGTACCCTCTTTACTAAAGTCATAGACTTATTTATATACTGTCGACTGAAGTATTATAATAATAATATGCTATGACTTATGACTTTAGAGGGTCTTTTTTTATTTTTACGGTTTTTAGAATTAAGACTAAAGGTGCCCATACACGGGACAATTTGTCGTTTCGATCGATCGTCAAGAAAATCGTCCAATCGATCTTTTGAACGTAAAATCGTTTGCGATATTGCTACACACGTACAATTTGTCGTTCGATTTTAACATCGAGGAGATAAATCGTTACGATAATTGTCCCATGTACGGCCACCTTAAGGCATAGAACTGATAAGTTACGGTTAAGGAAAATTGGGTACCAAATTGTTAAGATTTTTTTGTGAATCTTCCAAGTGATGGGCGTGGGCGCAACCAGTTACTTATATAATTTATTGAAGGTTACAACTAACATAATCCTACTAATATTATAAAGGCGAAAGTTTGTTTGGATGTATGGATGTGTGAATGTATGAATGTTTGTTACTCTTTCACGCAAATACTACTGAACGGTATTTTAATTAAACTTTACAATAATATAGCTTATACATCAGAATAACACATAGGCTACAATTTTAATCTACTTTCGAAATGGAGGAGGTGTTATGTTCGTTTTTTTTATCTTCAGCGATTACTCCGCCGTTTGTGAACCGATTTCCAAATATTTTGTTTGGTGTATAGGTTACTAGATGTCCCACGCGGCTTCGCCTGCATGTAAGGACTTGTGTTATACGTACCAGACAACGGAAATATATTTAATACTTTTATACTATACATATTATATTTAAGATTTTTATTATATTATGATACACATATTTAATACACATCCATGACCCAGGAACTTTGAAAAGTTTTTGTTCCATATCCCGAATCGAAACTGAATCTGCGACCCCCGGCTTGAGCTACCACTGAGCCACAGAGGTCGTCAAAATAGTTCGCAGTCTATTGATGAAATGACTATTTAATTTATCAGATATCTTTCATCTTATCATTCATTCTTATAAGATTAAGTTCATTATTTGTAAGTATGTAATTTTACAATTTATAATAATTAACAATTTGATAAAAAAAAAACTGTGACGCGATTAATACGCAACTCATAAGTCATAATAATATTATGTGTACATACTTGTAAACAAGTAGGAAAACACATTCTTCAGCAGGTAGAGCAGTCCACTCAATCACAACATACCGAAGTATAAAAAATCTAAAATATTTTAATACTGTTAAAACCAGTTATATTTTATATTACTTACTAGACGTTCCGGGCGGTTTCGCCCGCTTAAATTAGATATTTCACAGAAAAATTAGTCCACAAAAAAAAGCCTATGATCCTTCACGTGGTCTACTTCTTATCTGATCCAATTAACAGAAAAAATGCTCTAGTAATTTGTAAGATGAGCCCTTTCAAATAAGTTCCCTCCGTTTTTCTCCACATTTTCCTCTATTTCTTCGCTCCTATTAGTCTTAGCGTGACAAAATATAGCCTTCCTCAATAACTGGGCTATCTAACACTGAAATAATTTTTCAAATCGGACCAGTAGTTCCTGAGATTAACGCGTTCAAATAAGCCCTTTCAAATAATTTCCCCCTGTTTTTTCCACATTTTCCTCTATTTCTTCGCTCCTATTAGGCTTAGCGTGATAAAATATATAGCCTATAGCCTTCCTCGATAAATGGAGTATCTAACACTGGAAGAATATTTTTTCAAATCGGACCAGTAGTTCCTGAGATTAGCGCGTTCAAACAAACAACCAAACAAACTAACAAACTCTTCCGCTTTATAATATTATAGTATAGGTTGGTTCTTTGATTCTACAAATTATGTAACTCGAATCCCAGTCCTCAATTTAGTAACTCCGCACAATTTCTATTTAAACATTAATTAAGATCATAGGTCAATGCTATAATATTATGTCGGAAGTTTTGGTCAGATATTCGGTTATATTCAGTATCTGACCACGGAAAGTTAGAACATTTGGATTCTAAAAACAATATGTCGATAAGACGTTTGCGACACCACGCTATGGTGACTGGTGAGGAACCGTGAACAAAAATATTATGAGTTATACAAAAATATTAGAGAAAACTAGATGACGCCCGCGACTCTGTTGCGCCAAAACTCATGTATCGCGCGGGAACTGTATATTTTTCCGGGATAAAAAGTATTCTATGTCCTTTCCCGGGACTCAAAGTATCTCCATGCCAAATTTCAGCAAAATCGGTTCAGCAGTTTGAGCGTGAAGAGGTAACAGACAGACACACTTTCGAATTTATAATATTAGTAAGTATAATGTATATGAATAACAAGAACAGTAATCAAAAAAGGGAAAATCTGGGGAATTAAAAAAAATGATGTTACTATCCCGTCTCTAGGAGTCTAGGGTACGATTTCATTGGCATATCAGTTGATGTAGAAGCTATGAGAGAACAAACATACATACATAGCTGTTACTAAGACCTATATTTTGACTGTACCATAGTCGAGGACATGGCATCCATTAAGTTAGGAAATTGATAGAAAAACTAGATGCTAGGCCCGTAAAATAAATTTAAAAAAAGTAACATCCCGACCCAAGGAAAAAAAATTTGCTCCGTCAAAATTGACATAATATGAACATCCATTGTTTTTGTCTATACTTTTTTATCAAATTTTTCGTGTTGTCCAAAATATTTATAAAATATTTATATACACTTGCACTAATTTTTAACAAATATAAGCAAAAAAATATTATATTACGTTTTGATTTCTAGCCGACCTTAGCAAAATAAAATTTTAACAAAAATCTGCTATCTACACAAGAAATCACCAAATTTTGAGGTGAGGAAACCCAAGTTAAAACTAAATTCTAAGGCTAATAAAAATACGCGCATATTGATAAGGAATTTAAATTAAAAACTTCAATTGTCAAAGGCATGACCTGCCTGATGAATATGTTTTGTTCACTCGGGATATCCTCCGTTATGAAAGTGTAGTGTGAAACATGATGATGAATGAACACAAAAGTTTGCAGTCAGGTTCCCTAGTATGTAACAGATGTAACAAAACATAGTAATAATACTTAAGAGTGACTGTTATTGTATATAATTATGTCTCTTATATAGACGTCACAGCTAAGGTTTACAAACCTACCCCAAATTTTTTTTGGTGGACACATGGGTTGACTGTTGAGGAAGGATCTTTTGGACGCGAAAAAGCTCCCCGTACCACTTCCAGCAAAACCCCACCGTTTAGGAGGAATGCGCATTTCAAATTTTCGTAATATTGAGATAAGGTCATATAATTATGTTTTCTGGTGTTTACGTGTTACTTACTTACTAACTAATAGTGTTTTCAAGGCATCGTAAGGCTGTGGTAAGTGCAGTGGCGGGGCAAGACCTAAATTTGATGTGGGCAAGATATATCTTGCCGGCCCCCTAAAATAGGTATATTATTTTGCGAGGCCCCATGATGAATCACGCAAGAGGACATCAAAACTCGTAAATCCTAAAAAAATCGTAACCAAAAGGGCGCGAGCGGCGAGACACCTTAGACCGCGGGCCGTGGGCGGTCGTCCACGCCTTACGCCGCCTCTGGGTAAGTGGGGGACTCATCACCATCCGTTTCAGAAACTCGTACTCATTACCATCCCTTTCAGGAACCGACGATGCGTGATAGTGGGCAGCGTGTTGGCGGCGGTGGTGCTGTGCGCGCTGGTCGCCGTGCTCGTGCTCCGGCCCTGGGCTAGCGAGGAGTACCGCCGCTACCGGCGCGCCGTCGTCGCCTCTAATGGCATAGAGTGCGCTGCTATCGGACGGTGGGTACTGTTTAGGCCAGCCTTTCCCGAAGTGGGCGATAACGCCCCCTGAAGGTCTGAAGGTGTAGGGCCCAAAAAAAAAATGGGGGCGTTGTGTGGGCGCTAAAATATAATTTGTTCTTAAAGTGGGCGGTAGACAAAATAAGTTTGGGAACCTCTGGTTTAGCCCAACATTAGAGTTAGACAGTTAGTTAAGTTGCTGAAAGGCTTCTTAGAGACGAACGGCACTTGTTGACGGCACGCGTCGAGTGTCGACGGCAGTCGGCGGCACGCGACAAGTGCCGTTCGTCTGTAAGCCCTCTTAGCATGGCCACCACAGAAATATCCATTTCTGTGATGGCCACAGTAGAAAAACTGACAGATTTAAGGCCCTAAACGACAGATTTCCTTTGCCAATCCACTTTGTTTCCTCATTCCTACGAAGAAAGCATTTCAAGGGTGGCCGTACAAACAAAATATCTGTCCACGGATGTGACGTAGGCCGTCAGCGAACATGCTCTACATTGTAGATAACGCACAACTTTTCTCGATATAATGCGGATCATTTTCTTATTGAATCTACAGACTTCAATATCTCTATAATTGTAAAGTTACAATTATATTCAGTTGCGCTAACAAGTAACAATAATCACGACAAGGTCTGTAGATTGTTGTTGTAACTATACTTATAGTAATTTTTATTTTATTTTATTTTTTATTTGAACGGAAAACATACAGTGATAAAACTTAAATTAAAAATTAAGGCTGATTAGTATCTAAGCACTATTAACATGTTTCCACAAGTAGAAGTCTAAACATTAACAACATTGCTTTACATTTAGGTAGACAAAAGTATTTGGCAGTGATACAATAGTACACGTTACAAAAGCAATCCCAATGATAATATCCATAGTACAAGAGTAATGAATCCAACAATCAGTGACCAGCTTCAAACCAATTTTTATTGATTGACTTTCTGATAGCATAAATAGATGAATTAAAAATGTCAATGTCATGGTGTTTACTCAAATCATTCAGGCAAGCAGGTGTTCTAACGAAGAAGGAATTCTTCCTATAATTGGAATGGGAGAATGGAATATAAAAGGGGTTGAAGGAGCATATTCTGGATGAGCGGGAAGGGACTTTCAGGGTAATTTTGGAAACAAGAAGGGAGGAATCTATTTTATTTTGGGCAATATTTAGGTATGTACAAATGTCAGCTACTTGACGTCTGAGATGCAGGGGTAGCATGTGATACCTTCTGCATCTCGATTCATAGTCAGTGTCAGATGTTCCGCATTTATATTGTAGGAATCTCACAAATCGTTTCTGGAAATCTGGTAGAAGTAGGTGCTAGCACTACCCGAAAATCTCTTCGCAAACGTGCGGCTAAGTCTAAATTAGATTGCCAGTCCTCCCAGGGTTTTTCATCTTGCCAAACTGTTTAATGGTTTTGCGGCATTTCTTAGACTTAAAATTATTGTGATAATAGATTAAGATATTGCTAAGTCTGCATACTCAATTGTAGAAACTCCTTGATTCATTTAAACGTCGTCATATATTGTTTAGAGATGGTTCTCCCTGACCTCCATCTTCTATGCCCCTGACACCGAGCGGTATCCGTGACAACGCGCGATATCGTCCATTCTGTTATTATCTATTCTATGACTCGCATCAGTGGACAACCCTTCAACGCTGTTGCGGTCAAACAGACCCATGCTGCTTTGAATTGAATTTCTGATTTTGGCATGTTTAAAGTAGAATTTTATTGACATGCTTTGATGACTGATTTGATGATTATGTAACCTAAAACTTGTAGTCATTCTACGTTTGTGTGGATTATGAGCGTATTTGTGTAGCATTGTCAACAAATTATTGCAAACTAAGTATTTGCCGACTCAGTTAATGCGATAAAGATAAGTAAATAATTCTAGATACCTATACTTAGCACGTTTACTTAAATGTGGGATCCTGATACCATAGTAAAAAAGTCTGGCACCCGGGAACTGCCGCGGTAAAGCTATTGCGTAGCATTTTTTGTCAACTTATTCCATTATAATTAGCATTCGTCTAGTAACACGCACACAAACACCGTGCCGAAGTCTGGCAACGCAGCCGCACCGCTGTGCCGGTCGGAGTGCGGTGTGTTAAATTTTTTCGTTACGGAATTTCTTGATTCGGTCGCCGCGCTCCAAGTTCACGATAAAAGCTATGCAATAGTATGTATCTGTAGGCCTACTACGAAACCGTTTTGAGACTCAAACAATCGGGCGAGAATGCCGCGTCCTGCTCTAACAACGTCATTTCACGTTTGTTAGAGTAGGACGCAACATTCTCGTCCGATTTTTTGAGTCTCAAAACCGTTTCGTGGTACCCTGTATCTTGATTCTTTTTCAGCAGCAACTCAGCGGTAATGCTGTCGTTTTTATTTCAGCGGCATACTAGAGAAGGGGGGCTCCGCCGTCGATGCTGCTATAGCGACGCTGTTCTGCGAGGGCGTAGGATGCGCCCAGTGCATGGGCCTCGGGGGCGGCTTCCTGGCCACCGTGTACGATGCCTCTACACGGCAAGTTCGGGTGCTCAACGCGCGCGAGCGGGCGCCCGCAGCCGCGTACGCAGAAATGTACCAGAACGCCTCGTCTACCGTTGGAGGGCTGGCGGTGGCGGTGCCGGGCGAGCTGCGAGGCTACGGCGCATTACACGAGTAAGAGAGTTTCCGTATTAAGGACTGAAAAAATAAACGATATAAATACACTATTTTGCATTACAGCAATTGGCTGGTTATTAATTAATTTTAAATCTCGCAACACGGCAGGGTTTCTTATTTCCCTGTCAATTTATCTATTTTAACTTTTACGTATGCGGTATGGGCAATCTCATAACGCTGGGGCACTTGCCCGCCCCCAATCACAAAAAAAATTGTACTGATAGACTTGAAGAGTTTATTTATTTAAACGCGCAAATCTCATAAACCAATGGAGCGATTTTATTTGGCACATATTTATTAGAATATTAGACCACGTGATAGGACATTACATAGTACGTTCGTACGTAGGTCGTTTGCCCCCTTATTTTATATAAAAAATACGCTAGTGCTTTGTTATACAGGTGACAACCATGTCCAAAGGAAGTTCGGGCACCTGGAGTGGCGGGAACTAGTGAAGCCCACGGCGGAGCTCTGCCGGAAGGGCCACCGCGTCAGCGAATATCAGGGCCGCGTCCTCGACTCGTACAGCAACGTCATCCACGAGCAGCCTTCAATGAGGTACGTAATTTAAATTCGAGAGATCAGAGTGAAAGCAGTAGTGGCGTTAGGGGAGTTTTAAGTCCGGATTGACAATGACTGCGACATTTCCGAAGTGATAAGTATTAAGTACTGTATATTATGTGTTTAAGTGAATTAATAAAAATCAATCCAGAAACCGGGGAGGTGTACAAAGAAGGAGACTTAATCAAAGACCCGTTGTTCGCGCAAACCCTGGACCGTATAGCGGAGGAGGGCCCGGAGGCGATTCACAACGGATCCATGACGGCCTCGCTGGCCCGAGATATACCAGGCTTCGGGGGTATCGTCACAGAGGACGATCTCAGGAATTACTAGTGAGTTCATTGTGAATAGAACCTTGCAAATTAAATTTCAAAATAACTTATTAAGGACCTATTTCACCACTTCCTAATAAGTGAGGCTATCCATAATAATTTATATGATAGATAAATTATGGAGTATCAGCTGTCAGATAAGTTGTGTTCAATATCAGGTGGTTTTTTTTTAATTGTACTGTACCGAATTACTGTACGATCTCCGTCATTTGCCTTTAAACCGATTACTCTGATAGTATAAATTGTCGTCCATATTTATATCCCTGTTTTATTTAACGAATATCCAACATTTTTAAATGACGTTGGACAATATTCACAAATAATTTAATCTTTTAGCGTAGAATGGCAGGATCCAATAACGGTAGAGTTATCGCCGGAGCGCACCCTGTACACCGTACCGTTGCCGGGCTCGGGTTCGGTTCTGGCCTACATCCTCAACATCCTTAAAGGCTGGGTGGGACCGGCACCGACGTGGGGGCCTACAGCGGCCTCTACTGGCATCGCATCATGGAGACGTTCAAGTACGCTTACGCCAAACGTTCGGGTCTGGGAGACCCCACACGAGTTCACTCGCCGATTAATATACGTGAGGTAATTTAGTGTTAAAAATACTTATATCATACAATACTTCTTTAAGCTTTATTTTTCCCCTTGAGGGAAAAGAGGGATGTATGTAAATTGTAATAAAGAACAGTCTATCTGTCGGTCTGTGTATTTTTCGTGGCATCGTATCCTGCAAACGGGCGGATCGATTTTCGGTCTAGTTTTTTATTCTCATAAATCTTTGTCTACCGAAAATCAATATTAGCCTAATTTTAGTGTTTCGCCGTTAACGTATTAAACGGTCAAAGTTATGTAAAGTTTATATTGTTAACACTGTATGTATATATAGGTGTTTACCATAACATTCGTAACTAAATTAGTTTATACAGCTTCCTTACGGCTGCGAAATGATTGCTTAAATCTTACTGTGTAATGCTGTGATTTGTGAAACAGTTAATTGCTTGACAAAAGCAAAGCAAGTTAAGATGCTATGGATTAGGTATTTACTCGACTTACGAGTTACGACCGCTATATTAGAGTGCCAATAAAGTCTTATCAAATCTCCTTACACCGTTTTATGGTATTTTTTATTGTTTTCACGGGAAATAATGTTTTTATCATAGATAGTCGTGTTGCTTATTATTATTACATTGTTCGTTGCAATTTACTGCTTCTGCAGGGCTGGCATAACAACATTAGACATGGGAAAGAATCGACATACTGACAGATTTTATCGACAAATTGGCGGATATCCTTCGTCTAACTGTCACTTTGTCTATTCTTCCGTAGAAAGAAACCATATTTTCTATAGTGACCATGCTACGCCTGCTGAATATGAGCTGGTTTCTAAGTCGCTGCTTAGAAACCAGCGACTTAAGAAGACATAGCTTTAGTTTTAATTTCACAATTTTTTGAGTATTATGTATATTGTATGTATTATTATACTTGGGTTGTTATTGTAAAGCTATCCCTCTAATACTAATAAGTACATACAATATGAGCAAACGAAGCGTCAGGCAGAGTCTAGTATTCTACGTTTGTGGTTTTCAAATGACGCGACCGATGCTGCGAAGGTAACCCTTTGCTTTTTTATCATGCATGAATGTTTATGAATATATATAAGTATGTATACTTTTGTAAAAATTCTCTTACTTCATAGTTTTTTTTACTGAAACATTCTCAAGTCTCGACTAACTGGCGACCCTCCCACAGAAGCTTCGCGACCCACAGGTTGAAAATCACTGCTCTACATTTTTGGAATTTTTTTATTTTAGGATTTAAATAAGGTGTACATTTCAGTTACAAAGCAACCTGACATCGGAGTCCTGGGCGCTGACGTACCGGAGTCTGATCGACGACACGCGTACGTACAACGACTGGCGTCACTACGGCGCGCTGTTCGAGGGCGCGGACGACCACGGCACCGCCCAAGTGTCGGTGGTGGCGCCCGACGGCAGCGCCGTGTCTGTCACTAGCACTATTAATTACATGTAAGTGATAGCTTTGTGACTCAGCCCGGGCGCGCACAGCGGCCAAACCGCAGCGGCCAGGTCGCGACGGACATCGAGATAGATACCTTAGTATGAAACTGCCATAGACCACGCGCACCTGGCCGCACGGCGGTCAGCGGCCACACCATATTTTCGATGGCAATCTGCAATCTGCATTTGCAGTGATGTATTATAGTGGAATAAAAATTGAGAGTATCTCAAAGTTGTTGTTGGGAAGCGTATTGAATTGACATTAAAAAGATCCAAATTTGCACCCAATAAAGGTTCATATCTAGATTATACACGTTTAGGTTCGGTAGGTGCTATTTAATTTTAGTATATAACAACAGATGGCGCTTTTAAAGTAAAATGTATATAATTCTTTTTCACAAATATTGACTATCGAATTAATTACTTAAAATTGCTATGTGAGACAATTTTATGGGTAATTCAAACGAAAATCGCCATCAGCTGAATATTTGCAGGTGGAAATGTCGTATACGCGACACCCTAGGATACATTGAGCGCGAAATAAGGCTATATTGGTTATAGCTTATATCGCTGGCTGACGGGCTTTCCACCCGCATATTAACGACTGACGGTGGTCTTTATTATTAAAAAGGTATCAACATTCACCTGTATAAATTTTGTACGGTATGAAATTACTTTATATTTTAATTTTTTTAACATAGTTCAGTAACGCGACTGACGTTGAATCCCTTGTCTGCGATACGGCTGACGGTGCATTTTTGGTTAAGCATGACCTCAATAAAAAAAATTATTTAAATTACGAAATTTAATATGAACTGTCCCTTCAGTAATCTTTCCGATATTATAGGGTTATACCCAAAATGTACCCAACATTTTCTATTTTTTCTTCTTTTTCTGTACCTACTTCAAATACAAAATAATACTTCGCGATCTCTGCACGATTTCCATAGCGTCTACATCCCTACAGTTCAGTGGACAGAATGATCGAAGATGAGCGTCGTGTGCGTTTAGTCAAAAAAGTCCGCGAACAACTTTATGCGCGCCATGACGATTTTGTGCGCCGCAGACTCGATCACACAAAAAGTGTGCCGTCTACGATCTCCCTAAACCCGGGCACGCACTAGCGGCCAGGTCGCGGCGGCCATCGAGATAAATACCTTAGTATGAAACCGCCATGGACGACGCGCACCTTGCCGCAACGCGACCAGCGGCCACACCATACTTTCGATGGCCGCCGCGGCTTGGCCGCTAGTGCGCGCCCGGGCTAAGGGCGGCAAAATTAAAGTGGCCTATACTCATCCTACTATCCTACTTCCTACTAATCCTACTCCCTACTAATATTATAAAGGCGAAAGTTTGTTTGGATGTGTGGATGTATGGATGTTTGTTACTCGTTCACGCAAAAACTACTGAACGGATTTTAATGAAACTTTACAATAATATAGCTTATACATCAGAATAACACATAGGCTACAATTTTAACCGACTTTCAAAATGGGGGAGGTGCTCAGAACAGGAAAATAAGGGGAGGTGTTATATTCGTTTTTTTATGTTCAACGATTACTCCGCCGTATGTTAACCGATTTTCAAAATTTTTCTTTTTGTATATAGAGAATCATCCCAATTTGGTATTACATTCATAAAAGTGGTGATCTAATGAAGGATCCATAAGTAATCGAGGGAACTCCTCAAAATTTATAGGGAAATGTGTGGTGACTTCGGTTTCGTGAAAAATATTCTAAACATATTATGCTACCAACAAGTAATATTTTGCACCGAGGTATACCTGGTATACCGTGGTTCGGAAGGTGCTGAGAAAACTCCTGATTCTTTATAGTTACAAGTTTGGGAGTTTCGGCGTTGTTTTAAGAACGGAAAGCATATTAAGCTACTATGCAAATTACATTCATCATCATCATCACTTTCCCATAAGCTATTTTTTATGGGAAAATATACGGTTTCCGTCAAATTCCTAAATTACGCGGGCGAAGCCGCGCGGGAAATCCTGTAAAAATATAAATCCGCCCCTGTACAGCTGTCATGTAGCTCAGCCGTATCCTTGTAATTAAACTTGCTTAGAAGCATTATTTATTATTATAACGTTAAACTTAGATGTATTAGGGCCTGTTTCACCACTTCCGGTGCCGGGTAGGCTTATTTGACTGATTCTCCATACTCTGTCAAGTTAAGTGGTAGATAGCCTTTTCAGGAAGTGATGTAACAAGCCCTTAGTCTAATATTATTTTCAATTGTATCTGAATTCGCGCTAATGTGTATACTAAATAATTTGAGCGATATGCATGAAGATATTCTGCTGCATATACTTATTTTCATATAACATAATATTTACATCAATATATTTTGTTTAGGTGGTAATGCAGACCCTGTATGAGAAGGAGGAGTACTCGCCTGTGATACGGCGGCCGCGTCTGCACCACCAACTCGTGCCGATGCACATCGAGCACGAAGCCAATGTCGATCCGGTAAGTTACACCTTTTTAGGTTTCCGTAGCCAAATGGCAAAAAACGGAACCCTAATAGGTTCGTCATGTCTGTCTGTCCGTCCGTATGTCACAGCCACTTTTCTCCGAAACTAGAACTATACTATTGAAACTTGGTAAGTAGATGTAGTCTGTAAACCGCATTAAGATTTTGATACAAACATGGAAAAATTAATAAAAATTTTAGGGGTCCCCATAGGAACAACTGAAACAAAAAAACATTTTGAGTTCAACAAACAAAAATCATATTGAGTTTTCTAATATCATTTTTTTCTAATCTGAATAGTTTGTGAGAGAGACTCTTCCAAAGTGGTAAAATGTGAGCCCCCCTCCCAAAAAAACTTGACTAAAGTCATGATAATTCTAACAAAAATATATGATGTACATTACTATAAAAACTACTAACGAAAATTGGTTTCAACGAGATCGAGCAAGTGGTTTTTATACGTCATGTCATAACTTTTATTAAAATCAACTGATAATATATAAAAATAAATTAAAAACCTTTTAATTTCATAGACATAAACCTTAATGCTGCTGCGGAACCCTTCATGGGCGAGTCCAACTCGTTTTTTCTTCCTTAATATATTTATTATATTAAAAATATTTCTGTATCTACAAGTATTAGTAATGAGAAATTAACGTCAAGAAATTATTTTCTACGATCGGGTTTGATCAAACTCACCAGCTTTGTCGGCCGGATTGTCGTTGTATGGTTATTAGTAGTGACCGACCGAACTTACGGTTTCGGTTTCGGCCAGTTTCGACCAAAAAATCTAGTTTCGGCCTTAGTTTCGGTTTCGGAAAAAATATAGCCTAAACTTTCGGCCCTGCCGAAACTCATGCGTCGTTCAATAAACTTCGCAGTTAACTCGTGCTTGATTGTCAGCGAAGCTCCGGCTCATCTTGCGAGATTTATCTAGTAAATCATCTCGCCACACTACGCTTTTTATTTAAATATTTAAAATATATGGACACGCAATCTCTTAGACCCTACTACCCTGTTAGAATCTTATCTAGCCCACTTCCCCGTACGCTTCACTCATGCGGCCCTCAATATATTTTTCAAGTTTAGTGGCAAAACGCCTTCTGGAGCAAAAAAAATGTACGTCAACTGAATCGATGATTTCTAAAACAACGTAACTAACATTTTTGCCGAAATCGAGTTTATAGCGATTTTGGATTTAGTCTATGGCCATTAATAAATTGTGCATTAAAACAACACAATTGCTTTGCATTTTCTATGTAAATTGAACTACTGAAAATACCGCTTAGTGTTAGAACAACATAACTGACTGACATTTCTCTTCGGTGATTGTTAGAACAACACAAGTGCATACAATGGGGATTGTCCATTTTTTTTAATTTTGCTCATTACAAAAACAGTTCGAGGAATAAGGTCAGTGATCGTTTTTCTGTATTTAAACGAAAAAATACCCATTAGTTACTTATATTTTTGAACAAATACGTTTAACCTTTGTTTGACCTTCAATGGCGTAAATTAGCAATAAATTCGACCAACATTACGTTTCGAACTTTTGGTACCGATAAATATAAAAAAAAATTGAAGATATCAAAAAGTTAATTTCTTATGTTCCTGATACCTTTAAAGACTTCTATGATGAAATTTTGGACTGGCCAACCACAACAGTAAAAACTGTAGATGAAGTAGGAGATGATGTAGGCATAGGCAATAGCAACATTATGTTATGATTTTAAGATTAATAAAGTTGAATAAATATGAGTATTTGAGTTATTATTTTATGTTACAGTAGTTTCTTGGGTATCAAAACAACACAAGTAACAGATTTAATGTCAAAAGCACATAAGTGAAAAACTTTATTATCCATTTATTTATACTAAAATAAAATAAAAAGATATATAAAAATACATTATTAGGAGCTATTTATACAGAAATATAAAATATAATATACATAATTATAAATTACTTGCATTATCAAAAATTATCCAGGTTTTTGTCTCTCCTGAAAATTTTACTTTTAGTTACTTATGTTGTTTTAGAAATCATTGATTCAACTGCAAGTTTGCTTAGTAATTTCGTTTTGAACTTCGACCGCGGTCGCGTCCATGTTTCCAATAAAAATAATACACTGCAACTGAATACGTTTTCAGTAGTACGTTGTTAATGTCTAAGGGAGAATTTCACCAATCACACAACTTCGTTTTATAAAACTTAGTTCTCATTGAACGCGTTCCTACGGGGATGTAAATCTCGTTTTGTTTCAAATGAAATTCATAATCTTCTTTTAATCACTATTTAAGACGACGACGAATAAATCTAAGTTTATGTGACGTCACGCGATGATTTTACATTGTTTTATCATTTTGGAGCCTTGTCGCTGTTTTATTAATAAAAAAATTGTTAACAAAATAGCAAGAAACGATAAATAAGCTAACCAAACGCATCTGTGAACACTGTCATCTTAACAATTTTTTCGTCTATGTTTTTCGATCTGTCATGACACTGACAGGACTTCAATGTTTTTGTTCAGAAGATAAAAATCGGATTTCCTGTGAACGAGTTTAGTTTATGTTGGTGAAATGCAATTGAGTGTTATTTAATTAAAACGTGTTTATGTGCTTAAGACCGGTTTAGTGTGAGCTAAGCGCGTTTAATTTCTTTGGTGAAATAGCACCTACTTGGAATCGTATAAAAAAACGGAATATAGTACAAAAAAGTTTCTAGGGAACATATTCGAGTCTAAGATTAATAATTTTTATTTTAATAAATGTCGCAAAAAGTAAAAAATTCAATGTGGTTAGTTTAAAAAGTTGTAATTTATGTAAAAATCAATCAGTACCGTAATTTTAAATGTTTTACCAAGTTTCGGTTTCGGTTTCGGCCGAAACTGAGAGTATGGCCGAAAGTTCGGTTTCGGCTGAAAAATCTGTGTGCTGTAATATTATGGTAATATGTTTATAGGGCGTACTACTGCGACTTATACCTCGCGCTGTCATTATTTTTCATTTCGTGTAAAAAAGGCTTAGACTGGGTTGCACCAGAGGCGTGGGTAAAGTTAAAGTTAAATATGGCGTCCAAACACCCCATATTCTCATACGACATCTGTCAATTTTTCCGGTTATAGTTAAGGTTAAAGTTAAAGTTAGTTGGTGCAACCCAGTCTTACTGGATTGCACCAACTAACTTTAACTGTAACTTTAACTTTAACTTTGAATACAGTGCAAAATGTCAAATCTTGAAAAATGGACGCCATCAAGACGCTATATTTAACTATAACCATAGAGCTCGACAAGGTTTTAAATGCATGTGGCGAAAAAAGGAACTAACGCTGTCATCATCACAAAAACCGCAATTTATGACAGTTCTCCTGCTGGTAACAGCAGCGCCCTCGCCCACGCGCATGTATAACCTTGTTGGATCAGCTGTCATCTGTCAACTCTCCGGGCAAAGTTAAGGGTAAAGTTAAAGTTAAAGTTAAATTTACCTTAACTATGACTATAACTTTAACTTTACCCACGCCTCTGGTGCAACCCAGTTTTAGACGTAAACTCTTATTTCGACCGTGTAATATTGTAATACAGTGACCGTGTCATGATGTCATCGTGGTATTAACTGACTTATTTACTGTTTTACAGGAGTTGCTGAAGTCTCTCCAAGCGCGTGGGCACGAGACGACCCAGCTGGGTCCCACGGCTGGGTTCGCTGCCATCGTGGGCACCTTACGAGGTCCCGACGGCTTCTGGCAGACCCAGACAGACCCGCGCCGCGTCGGCAGCATCGACGGACTATGATCGTAGATGTAACTTATTATAAATTATACCAGTGTAAGGGTCAGTTCAAACTTTGATGAGACGGCGCACAATACTTAGGTATGCTTTGAAACGCAAACAAGCAGCTAAGAGCGTTTGTCTCATGTTTAAAAGGCATATTTTGTTTCTAAATCGTCTCGTCTCAATGTCAATTGATCTAAGCTTGTGTTCTTTCAAGATTTTCTTTGTGGCTGCTAGTTGCAACACAATGAAAAGTGAAAAATTAAAAAAAAATCAAAGAAAGGTTATTAGCTGTCTGTGGTTATAACTCACTATTTAAGAATAAGATTTTTGCCATGTTGTTGGAACAGCCGTGAATTTGTATCTCATACTCAAATAATTTATAAATGTTAATTTAAATTATTAGTTCGCCAATATTTAGTACCTACAGTTGTTATAGGTAAGTACTAAGTACTGATTGTTTATTGTTCAGTCAGGAGAACAGAGAGACAAAATAAAATTTTCTAAACACTCAAGTGAAAGGAGACCTTCATACTTATTTTATCTATAGTTTGTGCGTTTTATGATGATATGCGTGACACATTATAATTGACAATAGTAGGGAAGTTACCTAACAAAAATTAATCGATAGTTTAAAAATATCGAATCACTTTGTAAAGGAATTGCAATCGAAATTATCGATTTCGTACTGATATTTCAGTGGTGCCGGCGATTTAAGATGGCCGCCCTTTTTTTTCGATTTGATTTCGATTCAACAGAGTCAATCTCTATTGACATATGTTCCGTTTCATGCATTATGAAATTTTTCAAATGTTTTCGTAACAATAATTTTATACATCTATTTCACAGTTAATATTTATAATTTTTATTAATAAGTTAGCATTTAGCATCTTTTCATTTTTATTCATTTACAATTATAGGAAACATTTGTTTTTGTAGATGGAATATAATTTATTATATTTTGATTCTTTTTTTGTTTTCTTGTAAAAAAAACCCGTAGCGAGGAACATGAAAACTGTCACCCATATCATCTTAGAACGCACAAACTATAAAATATGGTTTTACACATAAAAAAAAATAAGGTGGGGCTCATAGAGTTTTTATTGTTAGTTTGGTTAAGAGCAGTTTTGACTTTTGACTATGATTGTAACTAAAATACTATGGTGCTATTTTTCTAAAACTCGTAGAATTGTACCTATTTCATTTTAAGGATTATAGCGTTTAGGCACTCATGATTCGTGATCTTATGACAAATAATTAAATATATTGACCTAAAGACGTAAATGTTGCTAATTATTTCAAGTAACGAATTTACTTTCTTGTACGTACTTAAATAAATAATGTTGTAAAAATTGGTGAGTCACTGATTTCAAAATTCAAATAACCGTATTAATTAGTTTAACAATTAATACTCATGTAGTCTTGTTGATAATACACTTCTTTAAATTTTCTATTTATAATCACGGACGTAAAAAAAGTACGGACGGATCGCCATTAAGAAATGAGTGAAGCACCCTTAATAAGCCCAGGCAATCATATGTACACATCTTGCACAAACACTCGCACTGTAATAAGCCGATCGTACCGCCATTACGCAATTAGACTGCATCGCGGTGACACGTCTTTGTCATTCATAAATAAAAATAAATATGCCATCTTGTGTTGTAAAATGGTGCAAGAACAATACAACCTTACACAAAAAACATCAAGGAATAATATTTCATAGGTAAGATAACATATTTTTAAAGTATTTTGATAAAATAATGTAAATATTAATTCAACTTCAACAGGTCAGTAATGTCCATAACAAAGTGGGGAAATTTTCCCCAAACCGGGGAAAATTTTAAATTATTTTTAAATAATCAAATAATTAATTTTACTGTCTTTTATTAGTGTCATGTAAGTATTTAGCATATTATTGACCAGTAATTAGGCAGGAATACAATAATAAGGGTGTAGACAGTAAACGAAATCTAATACAAATTATTGTTTTTTTGAGAGTTTGTATTATAGAATTACCGAAAATGGACATATTTTACTTAATAACTTTATAATATTTTTTATATTTAATAAGTGATTTTTTTAATTGAAATAAGAGTGTATTTATTTTTTATACATATTTTTAGGTGTAACAAAATACTTATGTACTATCAGAGAAGTTGATTCCTATGCAAATCGGGGACATAAGTAGTTTGGTTGCGTTACGTCAAACCCAGCCGACAGATCACAATTAACATTGAATTGACATAAGTATTCGACCAAATAACGTTGGTCTGTCAATTGCATAGGAATCAACTTCCTTGATGGTACATCTGTAAAATAAATATATTTCCTAAAAATAGTCTACACCCCTATTAATTTCTTAATTTACAAAAGTGGATATAATTGTTGTTTGACGACCTCTATGGCTCAGTGGGTGGGCTGTCGGTAGCTCAAGCCGGGGGTCGCGGGTTCGAATCCTGCCGACGGAACAAAAAGTTTTCAAAGTTCCTGGGTCATGGGTGTGTATTAAATATGTGTATCATATAATAAAAATCTTAAATATATGTATAGTATAACAGTATTAAATATATTTCCGTTGTCTGGTACCCGTAACACAAGTCCTTCAGGTACTTAGCACGGGGTCAGACTGACGTGGTGTGAAGCGTCCATAGATAAAATTGTTGTCTTAGATTTCCTTCAGTAGTAGGGGAGGGAAGGTGCTATTGGTGTAGTCACCCGAGCGTCATTGAGACCTAGTAGGAATGAAAATATTGAATGGACCTCTAGACCAGGAATAAATTTAACACCATGTTAGGTGATTTGATTTGTCGTTAGCGCATGGTAGAACTCTCGATAGCTCTAACAGGCCGTTAACTGATTTAACAAGCCATTATTTATTTAACATTACTTGATTGTTTGATGAAACGGGTTACGGGACTTAAGTATCTTATATCTTTTCGTATACAGGTTTCTTATATAGGTTTTGGGGGCGATAAATCTGTCTAGCTAGGAATTATTTTTAGAAAATGTCATTTTATTCGTGTTTTATCGAATACCGAGCAAAGCTCGGTCAAATAGCTAGTAATAATTTTATTATTGTAAATGTTTGTACATAATCATTATTACTAATAATGTTATGTAAATAATATACTTCTCTGTACGTAATATGTGTTTTTTTTCTATCTATATTGTCATAAAAATAATATTTTCATTATGACATCTTTAACAACCGCTTACATTTCTGAAGCGAAAAAAACATAAAAATATGTTTAAGTATAAAAAATACCTTTTACTTGTCTGAGTTTACAAAATTTAAAAAGTAGGGAAATTTATGATTTATATGGCAACCCTCATATCACGCACACGTCCTACACGGGCGGCCATAACTAGGCTTCACTCGTGATTAGAGAAGGTTACGTCCGTACTTTTTTTACGTCCGTGTTTATAATTATTACTTAAGGGTCCGGGTGCCATCGAAATTCTCATACATGCGTAATAACAAAATCATTAATTTCTCATATGAAAAATAACTCAAACATGTTAAATATTTTCGTATGAGAAAATGATTTTCGTATTACGTATATTACGTATGTATAAGAATTTCGATGGCACCCGGCCCGGCCCGGCACGATAATAATATTATTATTATTATAAAATTCATTGTTTTGTTAAATTGTGTTTATTTCAACCCGACGTCCTTAAGATAGTCCTTAACTTTAAATTCAGAAATATGAAAAGTAGGCCAAGGCCCATGATAGGCTTATAACCGAAAAAAAGGAGAAATCATTCAGATCCATAAACCTATAATGCATATATTAAGTCTATGTTCAGATCATCAGTATATATTATGTCTATGGTTCAGATCATAGCTCGGAAGATCATAGCTTAAAAACCACAGACAAAAACCTAAATTCACAGATTATGGTACCTAAATTTGAATATATGTCCTAGCCCTGGAATAATCATTTCGTCTTCTTTTTTCTAATATTTCAATCAACTTACATTTATTTTTCAACAGACTTTGCCCCGAACTATTTAACTGTTCTTTAACTCTTTTTTTTTTTTAACCACACACGTTGCACACCCGAAAAAAATCCGTGAATGCGATGGCTTTGACTAAACAAAAGGGGCCAAGCAATAATTACTGGCTTCTGCAGAACTGGCGCCAAGATTATTGGCTCTGTGTAAACTATACTTTATAATCAGACTGGTGCAGACTGCAGACGGTAAATTGGGGTCTGTCGCACACCTGGTTCACACCACAGTAACAGCGAAGGATTGTTTTTTAATTGCCCGATTCATACCGCGGTTCGAAACAGAAAAGACCTGTTTTTGAATTAGTGGATTCGAACCGCAGTGTAGATAGTTCTATTATTACATATTCCTTTAAGTACAGTTAAGCTCAACATAATTAAGATATGATGACATCGTCTACTCCAACTCCTGTCCTTAAATACTAAAATTTTCTTTAATTCTCTCTTTTCGCACCCAGGCTGTTAATTTTGTTTTTATATTTTCAATGGAAGAATAAGGCCTAACTTTTTAAATATTATCAATAATCTTTCTAACGCCTCATCCCTTTAAGATATTTTATTAACATATATAGTTTTTGTAGGGTTTGTTCCACAAAACCAAAAGCGATATGATAATACTATAATCTTTTTCTATATTGTACTCGGCGAAACATGGCGGTAGCGGTCATTGACTCGATGTCAATCGCGGTTTATATGGAAAATGACAATTTTCCACATAAACCGCGATTGACAATGAATTGTCCGATGTTGTAGTCCATTGTCAATCGCGGTTTATAAGTAGAAAATGACAAGTTTTTTGACAGCGAGTCAATGACCGCTACCGCCACGTTTCGCCAAGTACAGTATACTTCGATCAAAGTAGCTTGCGGTGGCAACACCCCCAGGCCCCACAGATGGTAGCGAGTAGCGACGAACTGTCCTCCTCCTCAATCGCGCAAAGAACGTTGACTGACGTAAAACTGATGAACGCGGTTACACCATCAATCTGACGTCAATCTTATCGAGATTGACGAAAATTGCCAATATGTCAAAATATTTAAAAATCCATCAATCCGGGCATTGAGGTATAGACGATCAGTTTCACGTCAATCTTACCAGATTGATGGATAAGCTTGTCGGAGGTGACACGTATAGTTTCTCATGGAGGTTACCTGTCAAAAAATTAACAGTCTAGGTTCGAATAACTATATTATCGAATAGAAGTAAAGGGACCGTGCAGAGCGATGACACTGCCACTAGTGACGAGTAGCCGAAACTTTTACGAAAATTTTATTGACAAGCTCAAGTCAAGCTACGGAAAATTAAAGGATTTCTTGAGAAATTTGAGTATTTTCAAGCATTGTTGCATTCCCGGGTGTTCTAATACATACAAGAAAAATAAAGGCAAATCGAACGATCTACAATTTTACTATTTTCCTGCCAAAAGTATTCACATGCCATGGCTTATTGAAAAACGAAAGAAATGGATAAAAGCCGGTAAAACATACGTAAGTACTTAAAAAGTTCCATGAATGTTATGTATAGACTCGTAAAAACACTGAATTTTGTAGATTATAACCGTATATTCATTTAGATGAACACAATATGAACCTAACCTATAACCGTTGCTTCTTTCAGTAAACATCCAAACTGGCTTCCAAGTTCCATCTAAATTTTACATACCTATGCACCGCTCATTTAATTGACCAAGATCGGAAAATCGTGTACACTCGGCAAATGATATACCTACCTAACCTACCTACAATTTTTCCTGGAGAAGAAAATAAAAAAAAACTCTTTTAAAAAAGAATTTTAAAGACATCGACTAGAATGCAACAAGTTGCATCAAAAGTAAGGATAATTTGGAGAAGTCCTGCCAGAAATTCAACACTGAGGCACAGAATATAATATAATAGTACTCCGTAATAGTGCTTATCTTGAACCATCTTGTCAAAGTGTTGGTTCTCAAAAGGATGATTCTTCAAGTAGGAAAACTATTAATAGTGCAGTCTTTGTGTGTTATTTAAAGAATACTTATATAGTGTTTGCACTGATGAGGTACACTAGTTAAAAATAGTGACAGACAAAAGTTGTAAAGATGGTATCGAGCGAATCGCAGAAGGTTGATGAAATAAAAGCATTTATTTTAGTGAACTTGTTTTAGTTTATTAATCCACAAGCATTTTCAGTAAGTATATTATTATTATAAGTATTTTTGCATCTTCATTATTTTATTTGCAATAATATTTATCAAGTTTTTATTTTTTATGCTGATGGATGCTACTAATTACTTTTTCAGATATTTTCTTAGATAACTAGATAAGCTTTAAACATTTTTATTCACGCTTTCGTTCTTTGTTTACGGTTAGAAACTCATCCATACTCAATATTATAAATGCGAAAGTGTAGACGTCTGTTAGCACTTCACGCCCAAACCGCTGAACCAATTTTGCTGAAATTTGGTATGGATTTACTTTGAGCCCCGGGAAAGGACATAGGATACTTTGTATTCCGGAAAAATGTACGGTTCTTGCGCGATAGATGATTTTTGGCGCAACGGAGTTGCGGGCGTCATCTTTTACTTTAATCCTTCGATCGCGGATTCTTGGAAATCTGTTGTTGTTCTCGCATGTGGCAACTTGGGAGTGTAAGTATTAAATCATTTCATAGTCTAAAACATATAAAAAACACTTATAAACTACCCGTGGTCAAAGAGAATGCGAAGCCAAAGTCACTCACAAGTTACTTCTTTTACTCGCATCGTGTCGCTGCTGTCGAATTACGACGCCCTCTATAGTTTCTGCACGGTCCCTAAAGAAAAGTTAATCTAAGTCAGGAGCCCGAGTAGACGATGTCTATACACCAAAAAGCTGCAAAACACGTCTGACGTCAAATCGAGTTAGTAATTCCAGTTTTAGTAATTTTTTGTTTTAGTAATTCCATTATATAATTTAAGTGCTTTCTATAGGTATTCCGTTGGTTCAAATAACATTGGAACGAAGGATTACGTCAAATCGAGTTTATATATTGACAAACGTCATGTCAAAATACCAGTTTGTATTGTGTCTAAGTGCGGGGCGGGTGTGTTTTAAAGGCAGTGCAGTAAAAAAATGTCTATTTGGTGGATAAAATATTAAAATGTTATAGAAAATGTTATAAAAGCATTGTGTGTATCGAAATTATATAATTTTAGTGTTTTATAGGTATTCCGTTGAACTGCAAAATGTGATGTGATATTTGAAGCGATGACAATATTATGCTGCAATATAATTTTGTTAAATTGTGAATAAAACAGTTTTAAATCAATGGTTTTTTATTTGTATTTTCAGAATCAGATGTAATCCGATAAAAATAAACAGAACTATAGAATAGTTCTAATGATTGCAGGTAACAATGATATTCTATGTTACTAACGTAACTAGATTGGAAGTTTACGGTAGCAACGCGTTGCCACTTCGAAGATGCCTGCAGGCATATCTCACATACATAATGACATAACGAATATATGACTTGACATTGTCTTTTGAACAAAAAAGTGGTTACGCATTTCTGAGAATCTTTTGTAAGACATTGCTACTCTAGTATTTTAGAAACTCATTGGCAGGTAATATTAGATTGTTATTTTACTGTAGTTAAAATATTTTAGACATTCTTTAAATGCTAAATTAGTATTCTGTAGAAAAATACTTATATTTTTTAATTGTTTTCAGGTATTATTTCAGTTCAGGGTACTAAACATCGTAAAAAATATAGGAAAGAGACGATGTTTACAATATTTGACAGGGATGTTTGGCGTCTCCTTGACAACGACAACAGATTCAAAATTTGAATTTCAAATAACAAATAACATTGGAACGAAGGATTACGTCAAATCGAGTTTATATATTGACAAACGTCATGTCAAAATGCCAGTTTGTATTGTGTCTAAGTGCGGGGCGGGTGTGTTTTAAAGGCAGTGCAGTAAAAATGTCTATTTTCTGGATAAAATATTAAAATATTATAGAAAATGTTATAAAAAGCATTGTGTGTATCGAAATTATATAATTTTAGTGTTTTTATAGGTATTCCGTTGAACTGCAAAATGTGATGTGATATTTGAAGCGATGACAATATTATGCTGCAATATAATTTTGTTAAATTGTGAATAAAACAGTTTTAAATCAATGGTTTTTTATTTGTATTTTCAGAATCAGATGTAATCCTATAAAAATAAACAGAACTATAGAATAGTTCTAATGATTGCAGGTAATATTAGATTGTTATTTTACTGTAGTTGAAATATTTTAGGCATTCTTTAAATGCTAAATTAGAATTCTGTAGAATAATACTAATATTTTTTAATTGTTTTCAGGTATTATTTCAGTTCAGGGTACTAAAAATGGTAAAAAATATAGGAAAGAGACGATGTTTACAATATTTGACAGGTATGTTTGGCGTCTCCTTGACAACGACAATAGATTCAAAATTTGAATTTAAAATAACATTGGAACGAAGGATTACGTCAAATCGAGTTTATATATTGACAAACGTCATGTCAAAATGCCAGTTTGTATTGTGTCTAAGTGCGGGGCGGGTGTGTTTTAAAGGCAGTGCAGTAAAAAAATGTCTATTTGGTGGATAAAATATTAAAATGTTATAGAAAATGTTATAAAAGCATTGTGTGTATCGAAATTATATAATTTTAGTGTTTTTATAGATATTCCGTTGAACTGCAAAATGTGATGTGATATTTGAAGCGATGACAATATTATGCTGCAATATAATTTTGTTAAATTGTGAATAAAACAGTTTTAAATCAATGGTTTTTTATTTGTATTTTCAGAATCAGATGTAATCCGATAAAAATAAACAGAACTATAGAATAGTTCTAATGATTGCAGGTAATATTAGATTGTTATTTTACTGTAGTTGAAATATTTTAGGCATTCTTTAAATGCTAAATTAGTATTCTGTAGAATAATACTAATATTTTTTAATTGTTTTCAGGTATTATTTCAGTTCAGGGTACTAAAAATGGTAAAAAATATAGGAAAGAGACGATGTTTACAATATTTGACAGGTATGTTTGGCGTCTCCTTGACAACGACAATAGATTCAAAATTTGAATTTCAAATAACAAATAACATTGGAACGAAGGATTACGTCAAATCGAGTTTATATATTGACAAACGTCATGTCAAAATGCCAGTTTGTATTGTGTCTAAGTGCGGGGCGGGTGTGTTTTAAAGGCAGTGCAGTAAAAAATGTCTATTTGGTGGATAAAATATTAAAATATTATAGAAAATGTTATAAAAAGCATTGTGTGTATCGAAATTATATAATTTTAGTGTTTTTATAGGTATTCCGTTGAACTGCAAAATGTGATGTGATATTTGAAGCGATGACAATATTATGCTGCAATATAATTTTGTTAAATTGTGAATAAAACAGTTTTAAATCAATGGTTTTTTATTTGTATTTTCAGAATCAGATGTATTCCGATAAAAATAAACAGAACTATAGAATAGTTCTAATGATTGCAGGTAATATTAGATTAGATTGTTATTTTACTGTAGTTGAAATATTTTAGGCATTCTTTAAATGCTAAATTAGTATTCTGTAGAATAATACTAATATTTTCTAATTGTTTTCAGGTATTATTTCAGTTCAGGGTACTAAAAATCGTAAAAAATATAGGAAAGAGACGATGTTTACAATATTTGACAGGTATGTTTGGCGTCTCCTTGACAACGACAACAGATTCAAAATTTGAATTTCAAATAACATTGGAACGAAGGATTACGTCAAATCGAGTTTATATATTGACAAACGTCATGTCAAAATGCCACTTTGTATCAGTGGGTCGACACTTCCATATAAAAAGCCTGACTCCCAAGCCAGTCACTAAAAACACGACTCTATCGCTTTTAAAATAAAGTCTATATTTGAATAACCGCAAGGCTTCAAGTTTGAGATGCGAATCATTACCAACATACAGAATCTTAACATTTTGTTATCTATGATTTTGTGATTACTGAAGGTTGGCAGCTTTGCAATGACTTTTTCACTTTTTGAAGTTGTTTGAAAATTGTATAAAACAAACATCTGAAAAAATTGATTTTTGCTTGAATATCAAGTGAATTGGCTATTAAATTTGTGCTTTTATGTTAAGTTTTGTTGCGTGTCACCGATTTCGTGAGTTTAATTACATTTTCACCGACTCCTTGAAAAGTGATACCTACTTATTATTTTCGTCTGAAAATATTTCAACTAACATGGAAAGCCGCATCTGCAAGAAGTGTACGATTTGTGGAGTACGTAGACTCCCCAAATCGAGCATATTTCTTGCAAAATTTCCTCTTGACCCTGATCGGTAAGTCTTACAACTTTTGTACTCTTGCATCATAATATGACAATTGATGTTGATGGTGTGATTCGGCACTAAGGGTTTTGGCACTCATTGTGTTACTTGTATCAGTACGTATTTAAATCAGCAAAGTCTAATTAGTAATCCATCCAATTATATATTATAATATAAAACTTGTAACTTGTACCTCTTATGCTACTTTATATAGATTATAGAGGAAAGATTTTATTCCTTTCGACAAATAAGGCTCTACTAAAACTATTGGATCCATTCCAAAACTTCTTCCAGCATAAGAATGCTATATTATCCAACAGTAACATAGGCTACTGTTTTGAATCCTGTAAGAACTAAGTCTGGTGACTGCTTTGAATGACTACAAACAAATTATTATAAATCTTTCAGATGTCGATTATGGGTGAAAGCATCGGGCATTGAAGATTTAGTTTATGTGCCAATTGAAAAGTTGCATCAGCTCAAGTTTATCTGTGGTGCCCACTTTACCCGTCAATGCTTTAATGCAAAAGGGAACCGGTTGTTAGCCAGTGCAGTGCCAACTGAAGGTCTCATGAGAACCCCTTTATCTGATGACCTTTTTACTGAGTTTCCTTTGCATATTAAATCATATTATGATAAAATTAATCCTGCTGGAAAACATACAGGTAAGTGACCATTGTATTTTTTTTTATTTTTAGGATTCCGTACCCAAGGGGTAAAAACGGGACCCTATTACTAAGACTTCGTTGTCTGTCCGTCAGTCTATCTCTCTGTCTCCAGGCTGTATCTCAAGAACCGCTATAGCTAGACTTCTGAAATTTTCACAGATTGTATATCTGTTGCTGCTGTAACAACAAATCCTAAAAACAAAATAAAATTAATATAACGATGGAGAGCCATGCTTCGGCACGAATGGGCCGGCTCGACCGGAGAAATACCACGTTCTCACAGAAAACCGGCGTGAAACAGCTCTTGCGCTGTGTTTCGTCGAGTGAGTGAGTTTACCGGAGGCCCAATTCCCATCCCTATCCTCCCCTATTCCCTTCCCTTCCCATCCCTACTCTTCCCTATTACCCTATTCCCTCTTAAAAGGCCGGCAACGCACCTGCAGCTTTTCTGATGCTGCGAGTGTCCATGGGCGATGGAAGTTGATTTCCATCAGGTGACCCGTTTGCTCGTTTGCCCCCTTATTTCATAAAAAAAAATATGTAAGAGGAGCTCCCATACAACAGACATGATTTTTTGGCTATTTTGCTCTATATAAGTAATGGCAACAGTTAGGCACCTGAAATTTTTACTAAGGCCTGAATTATATGTGTACGTTAATTAATAATAACATTAAAATAAAATATACATTTAAGGGAGGCTCCCATAAAAAAAACTAAATATTTGGCCTATTTTGCTCTATAACAGTACGGAACCCTTGGTGCGTGAGCTCAACTCGCACTTGATGGATTATTATGTATGAAGTCAGTCAACCTAGGCAGATGTTAGAAAAACTTTTCTACTTTTGATTTTTTCTAATTTCTAGTAGGATAGTCAACATCTTAAACCTTATGCATTTTTTCCAGATAAACTTATGTCTACTACCGAAAAGATAAACATGAATATGGCAATTGAAGCAAGCACTGAAATTAATGAGACAGAGGCACATATTTATCAAGGTAGACATTTCTTTTTTTAGTGTTCCGCACCCAAAGGGTAAAAACGTGACCCTATTACTACTGAGACTTCGATGTCTGTCTGTCTCTCCAGGCTGTATCTCAATAACCGCTTTAGCTAAACTTCTGAAATTTTCACAGATTATGTTTTTCTTTAATTGCCGCTATAACAACAAATACTAAAAAATATAAAATAAAATAAATATTTAACGGGGGCGCTCATACAACAAACGTGTTTTTTTTTTGCCTTTCTTGCTCGATATCAGTAATGGTAACATGTAGACACTTGAAATTTTCACAAAATCTTCAATTATATGTGTTCTTTAACAATTAATAATACAGTAAAAATAAAATAAATATTTAAGGGGGACTTCCATTCAAAAAAAACAATTTTTGGCCTATTTTTGATCTATGACGCGACGGTACGGAACCCTTCGTGCGCGAGTCCGACTCGCACTTGGCTAAATTTATTTTTCTGTTTTATGGAGTAGCTGTGGAAATTATCATAAAGTTAAGTAAAAATGATTTTAATTTTCAGGTGGACCAGTGCTTACTAATGTCCATAAAACATATGGTTCTGATAATTTTGTACCAATACCTTCAACCTCAAAAACTCCTACACACTTGACATATAAAAGAAAAAAAGGAGGTAAGAAATACTACTATTTATACTTCATTGCAGCCCGTTCACCGTCAATGATAAAACATTGTCGTTTTTTTCGAATGCTTCTTTGCTGCTGCTGGTTTGTTTTTGTGTTTCCTTGCAATGTAACATTAAAATTTAAAAAAGAAAGTATGTGGCACCTCAGTATTGTTCAGATGTGCAGCACTTGGCGGTGAATGGGTTAACACCCACTCAAGGTAAAATTCTGTTTTTTGTTGCCCCACACTTTAATAATATAAGAAAATGTGTGAGAAAAGTACCTGTGGAATGGTCTGTCTGTTTTGCTAGGTACAGCAAGGGAATTTTTAATCCCTATCCTTATCCGCTATCCTTATGGATTTGACCTCGACGAGGTGTAAAATAATAAAACACCGAAAGACATTATAATATAATGCTGGCGACGCCTGCAACAGTCATGAGCCGGACCCAGGGAACCAAAAAGAAAAAGATGCACAAACAGAAAAATTAAATTATATTCTTACCTACTGGGTGTGACTCATAATGCTTAAACAATAAGCAATTATGTACCTAATTAATAAAAAGTAACAGAAATACCACAACAATATTAGTTCTTCTAACAAAAGTTGTTGGAAGAGTTATATTTTGTGGAACAGAAAAATGATTTATAGAAGAATTAACAAACATATTCCTATATTAACCTTTAACCTATAATTTCAGTAGAAATGTATCCTACGGCGAACGATGAAATTTCGGTTCAGAACATTGTATCACCAAAAAAATGCAAGACTGGTAAGTTTTGAATCTTTTGTTAAAAAAACATATAACTGTTATTATAAAAATTATAACTATAATGATTTTGTTTGAAAATTCATATATATTCCAGGAACCACAATGCAGATGGGGGGTGAAGAAATTCTGGTGCAAGGCTATAAAACATCAAGGAAAAGTCGAACAAATGGTATGTATCAAATTAAAATTAACATTCTTATTACTCACAGGACAAACCTCTTTTTCATTAGAAAATCTAGGGGAAAAGAAAATGCATTGTCTATCCATACTAATATTGTAAATGTGAAAGTGTGTCTGTCTGTCTGTTACCTCTTCACGCTCAAACCGCTGAACCGATTTTGCTTTTTGGCATGAATATACTCTGAGTCCCGAGAAAGGACATATTATAGTTTTTATCCCGGAAAAATGTACGGTTCCCGCGCGATAATCTAATTTTGGCGCAACGGAGAGCGCAACGGGCGTCATCTACAGTTTCATGTACTTGATCTGTGAATGTGTATTTTTTGTTACAGATGAAATAACTTTAACAAAAAGAGAAAGGAGAATATTAAAACGTCTACAAGAATCAAAAATCACGATAAGGAGAATGCCAAAGTCCTTATTAAATTTGGATAAATTAGACTCTGATATCCTTAAATCGATTGTGGAAAATGCAGTCAAAAATTACAAAAAAGCCCCACACGGAAAACGATGGCAACCGCAAAACAAAACCTACGCTCTGTCTATTTTTAAGCGTTCTCCTAAAGCATACCGGTATTTGCAAAAAATGTTACCACTCCCAAGCACACGATCACTTCAAAGGCTTTTAAAAGAAATCCCTATGGAACCTGGCATTCATTCTAAGATTATACAGATATTAAAAGAAAAATCTGTAGAAATGGAAGATGACGAAAAATACTGTGTTTTATTGTTTGATGAGATTGCCTTGAAGAAACGACTGATCTATAATGAATCACTAGATAAGGTTGAAGGCTTTGTTGACCTGGGAAATGGTGAAAGTATGGGCAGAAACAACAAAATTGCAGGACATGCCTTGGTATTCATGATACAAGGCCTGAAACAGAAATTTAAACAACCGGTAGCGCATTATTTTGTTGAAGGAACAATAGAAAGTGAAAAGTTAGCAGTATTGATAAAAAATATTGTGAGAGCCATACAAGAGGCTGGATTCAATGTTCTTTCGACTGTTTGTGACCAAGGCCCCACTAATATTGGTGCTATTAATTTATTAAGAAAATTTAATGGCCTGAGTACTGAAGCCAACTATTTTCTTATTGATGAACAAAAAGTATTCATAATTTTTGATATTCCACATCTATTTAAATCGATAAGGAACAATTTTTTCCAAGCTGGTATTATGGAGTACAAAGGGAAAAGGGCGAAATGGTGCCATTTGCAAGAAGCAGAAGAGAGGAATAGGAATTTTTTGAATTTCAAGAAAATTACATCAACAGTTGTGAACCCTACATATAAAACTAAAATGCGTGTTAAATTTGCAGCTCAAGCATTAAGCAACACGATGGCCGCGGTTTTGAAGATGATGGCATGGAGCGACCCACGTTCAGAAGAGATCAACGATACTGCCTACGTTGTTGAAGAAATGGACAAACTTTTTGATTGCACAAATGGACCAAAATCGCCAGAAGATGTAAAAAAAGGGACCAGGGAAAATGTTTCAAAAAAAACAAAACACGAGGAATCTTGGAATTATTATCTAAAGTATATTCATACAATTAAATTTCTAAAGTCAGACTCTCAAATACGTTTGAGAAATGTGCGTTGCATCCAGGGTTTAGAAACTTCTTTAAAGTCATTAAAAGATATTTGGAATTTTTTACACAGAAAAGCTAGTTTCAAGTATTTAAATTTACGCCAACTTAACCAAGATTCCTTGGAAAATTTGTTTGGGAATATTAGACAGCACAGCATAACAAACAGAAATCCAACATGCAGTCATTTTAATGCTGCTTTAAAATCCAGTGTGATTTCTGGATTAACAGGGCCGCATAGTCGTGGCTCAAATTGTGAAATTGACTATAACAAACTGTTTATATCTCATGCAGAATTAACTAAAAAATCTGAGTCTGAATTAATGCTTGAAGCTACGTGTCTGAATGAGAATTCTGATAAAGAAGAGGCAGATGTTTTTTATCCTATGCTGTCGCTGCCCGAAGAACCCGAGATTGAACATGTCGAAATTTCTTTTTGCAATTTTGAGGAACAACCAATTGTATATGTTAGTGGATACTTAGCTGCAAGAGTTCTTAAAAAATTTGATTGTGAAAGTTGCAAATATTTCCTTAAAGAAGAAAATCCAGATCTAAATGAGCCATTATACAAATTTATATCATTAAAAGAATGGTGGCAAGATAAAATTTCTCTTACTTATCCAAAAAAAGAACTTTGTATTTTAGTGAGTGAAGCAAAAAATGTTTATGAAAGTACAATTTTGCCTGAGCTACATCAGCTTCATATTGCCCAATATTGTACCTTGCAATTAAGTGTCCACTGCAATATGGAATGGTTTAAGTGCAGTGTTCACTCTAACTCTGTTCATGAATATTTATTGACATTTTTGAGCAAATTATTTATAAGAAAATCTTGTAAAATATTTAATACTGAGTTCTCAAAATCCGAAATTGATGTCGCGGACAAAATTAAAAGAGCTCAACAACAAAATAAAGACCACTAAATTTGTATCTTGTGTATTTTTTAAATATGTTACACGGGTATATTATATTAAATATTTAAACATGGATTTTTGATTTTTTTTGGTTTGATTATCCATGTTTAAGTATTTTCTTTCTGTGTAACATTCACTTTTACCCAGAAACAAAACCCCGAGGCCCTACCTACCCCTAGGATATTATCAATAGAAAGGCCCAACACTAGTATCGATATTCGATAATAAATCATAATTACTAGTCCACATCACTAGAACTGTCAAATTATGATCTGTCTGAAGGTTGGCAGTACTGTTTGTCGGTGATCAGAAATCTCTAGGTTGGTACTAGTTTGCAGTCTAACTGTCGATGTGTGCGTGAGCTCAACTGTTTCTATGGTAGTGCGGTCTCTTAAAACGTAGTGATTATATTCTCTTTGCTTTGTATTGTGTCTAAGTGCGGGGCGGGTGTGTTTTAAAGGCAGTGCAGTAAAAAATATTTATTCGGTGGATAAAATATTAAAATGTTATAGAAAATGTTATAAAAAACATTGTGTGTATCGAAATTATATAATTTTAGTGTTTTTATAGGTATTCCGTTGAACTGCAAAATGTGATGTGATATTTGAAGCGATGACAATATTATGCTGCAATATAATTTTGTTAAATTGTGAATAAAACAGTTTTAAATCAATGGTTTTTCATTTGTATTTTCAGAATCAGATGTAATCCGATAAAAATAAACAGAACTATAGAATAGTTCTAATGATTGCAGGTAATATTAGATTAGATTGTTATTTTACTGTAGTTGAAATATTTTAAGCATTCTTTAAATGCTAAATTAGTATTCTGTAGAATAATACTAATATTTTTTTATTGTTTTCAGGTATTATTTCAGTTCAGGGTACTAAAAATCGTAAAAAATATAGGAAAGAGACGATGTTTACAATATTTGACAGGTATGTTTGGCGTCTCCTTGACAACGACAACAGATTCAAAATTTGAATTTCAAATAACATTGGAACGAAGGATTACGTCAAATCGAGTTTATATATTGACAAACGTCATGTCAAAATGCCAGTTTGTATTGTGTCTAAGTGCGGGGCGGGTGTGTTTTAAATGCAGTGCAGTAAAAAATATTTATTCGGTGGATAAAATATTAAAATGTTATAGAAAATGTTATAAAAAACATTGTGTGTATCGAAATTATATAATTTTAGTGTTTTTATAGGTATTCCGTTGAACTGCAAAATGTGATGTGATATTTGAAGCGATGACAATATTATGCTGCAATATAATTTTGTTAAATTGTGAATAAAACAGTTTTAAATCAATGGTTTTTTTATTTGTATTTTCAGAATCAGATGTAATCCGATAAAAATAAACAGAAAAATAGAATAGTTCTAATGATTGCAGGTAATATTAGATTGTTATTTTACTGTAGTTGAAATATTTTAGGCATTCTTTAAATGCTAAATTAGTATTCTGTAGAATAATACTAATATTTTTTAATTGTTTTCAGGTATTATTTCAGTTCAGGGTACTAAAAATGGTAAAAAATATAGGAAAGAGACGATGTTTACAATATTTGACAGGTATGTTTGGCGTCTCCTTGACAACGACAATAGATTCAAAATTTGAATTTCAAATAACAAATAACATTGGAACGAAGGATTACGTCAAATCGAGTTTATATATTGACAAACGTCATGTCAAAATGCCAGTTTGTATTGTGTCTAAGTGCGGGGCGGGTGTGTTTTAAAGGCAGTGCAGTAAAAAATGTCTATTTGGTGGATAAAATATTAAAATATTATAGAAAATGTTATAAAAAGCATTGTGTGTATCGAAATTATATAATTTGAGTGTTTTATAGGTATTCCGTTGAACTGCAAAATGTGATGTGATATTTGAAGCGATGACAATATTATGCTGCAATATAATTTTGTTAAATTGTGAATAAAACAGTTTTAAATCAATGGTTTTTTATTTGTATTTTCAGAATCAGATGTATTGCGATAAAAATAAACAGAACTATAGAATAGTTCTAATGATTGCAGGTAATATTAGATTAGATTGTTATTTTACTGTAGTTGAAATATTTTAGGCATTCTTTAAATGCTAAATTAGTATTCTGTAGAATAATACTAATATTTTCTAATTGTTTTCAGATATTATTTCAGTTCAGGGTACTAAAAATCGTAAAAAATATAGGAAAGAGACGATGTTTACAATATTTGACAGGTATGTTTGGCGTCTCCTTGACAACGACAACAGATTCAAAATTTGAATTTCAAATAACATTGGAACGAAGGATTACGTCAAATCGAGTTTATATATTGACAAACGTCATGTCAAAATGCCACTTTGTATTGTGTCTAAGTGCGGGGCGGGTGTGTTTTAAAGGCAGTGCAGTAAAAAATATTTATTCGGTGGATAAAATATTAAAATGTTATAGAAAATGTTATAAAAAACATTGTGTGTATCGAAATTATATAATTTGAGTGTTTTTATAGGTATTCCGTTGAACTGCAAAATGTGATGTGATATTTGAAGCGATGACAATATTATGCTGCAATATAATTTTGTTAAATTGTGAATAAAACAGTTTTAAATCAATGGTTTTTTATTTGTATTTTCAGAATCAGATGTAATCCGATAAAAATAAACAGAACTATAGAATAGTTCTAATGATTGCAGGTAATATTAGATTAGATTGTTATTTTACTGTAGTTGAAATATTTTAAGCATTCTTTTAATGCTAAATTAGTATTCTGTAGAATAATACTAATATTTTTTTATTGTTTTCAGGTATTATTTCAGTTCAGCGTACCGTACTAAAAATCTTAAATAATATAAGAAAGAGGCAGTTTACAATATTTGACAATCTTAAAATACATTGGAATGAATTGATTGGTTACGTCAAACGAATTTAATTTATTGACAAACGTCATGTCAAACTGCCAGTTTGGTTTGTATCATAGATAATAATTATTCAATGGATACCTACCAATGTTTTTTTTTTTTTTGTTTTCAGGTATATTTAAGTTTCATGAGCCGAAAAGTGGGAATAATAATTGGAAAGGGAAAATAATATTTTGTTAATCGCACACGTCTCTTTTTGCATTTACCTACCTAACAACAAGAATTTAAAATGATAATTTTGGAAATCACCAATAAATTGGTTTCGATTAAAAGAGTATTATTATTTGTACCTTAATCAATAATCATAGTTGAAGTAGTAGAATGAAAATAAGCTTTGAGAGTAAATTAAAATATAATTAGTTGGTAAAACAATGATAATTAAAAAAAAACATTCTTATTGAGTATAAAGGGATGGCTAGTAGGGGATGGTGGAGGCCATTGAGCTCCCGAACCATAGTGAGAGGGAGCTCAGCGTAGAGTAACTTTAATTGTAGTTAAAAATTAGATATAAGAGTAAATGGTATTGAGTTAGTAGTTGTAGTAAGTATTTGGTACTTGATTTAGATGAAGGAATTAATGGTGTGATTAGTAAGTATTTGTAGAACGTATAAGGTATTGAATTAGATGTAAGTGTAAATGGTGTTGTTAGTTTGTAGTTGAAGATCGTAAAGAGTATTGAATTAGATGTAAGAGTAAATGGTGTTGTTAGTTAGTATAGCAATTAGATTTTGAAAACCTTTCTTTTTGAGTGGAAAGGGATGGCTAATAGGGGATGGTGGAGGCCATTGAGCTCCCGAACCAAAGTGAGAGGGAGCTCAGCGTAGATTAGGTGTAATTATAGTTATAAGTTGATACAAGAATTAGTTGTTAGAGTAAATGGTGTTGAGTTGGTAGCTGTAGTAAGTATTAGATGTTTGATTTAGATGTAGGAATAAATGGTGTGATTAGTAAGTATTTGTAGAACGTTTAAGGTATTGAATTAGATTTAAGAGTAAATGGTGTTGTTAGTAAGTAGTTGTAGAACGTAAAGTGTATTGAATTAGATTAAGAGTAAATGGTGTTGTTAGTTAGTAGTTATAGAATGTAAAGCGTATTGAATTAGATGTAAGAGTAAATGGTGTTGTTAGTTAGTAGTTGTAGAACGTAAAGCGTATTGAATTAGATGTAAGAGTGAATGGTGTTGTTAGTTAGTAGTTGTAGAATGTAAAGCGTATTGAATTAGATGTAAGAGTAAATGGTGTTGTTAGTTAGTAGTTATAGAACGTAAAACGTATTGAATTAGATGTAAGAGTAAATGGTGTTGTTAGTTAGTAATTGTAGAACTTAAAGAGTATTGAATTAGATGTAAGAGCAAATGGTGTTATTAGTTAGTATAGCAATTAGATTTTGAAAACCTTTCTTTTTGAGTGGAAAGGGATGGCTAATAGGGGATGGTGGAGGCCATTGAGCTCCCGAACCAAAGTGAGAGGGAGCTCAGCGTAGATTAGGTGTAATTATAGTTATAAGTTGATACAAGAATTAGTTGTTAGAGTAAATGGTGTTGAGTTAGTAGCTGTAGTAAGTATTAGATGTTTGATTTAGATGTAGGAATAAATGGTGTGATTAGTATTTGTAGAACGTATAAGGTATTGAATTAGATTTAAGAGTAAATGGTGTTGTTAGTTAGTAGTTGTAGAACGTAAAGCGTATTGAATTAGATGTAAGAGTAAATGGTGTTGTTGGATAGTAGCTGTAGAATGTAAAGCGTATTGAATTAGATGTAAGAGTAAATGGTGTTGTTAGTTAGTAGCTGTAGAATGTAAAGCGTATTGAATTAGATGTAAGAGTAAATGGTGTTGTTAGTTAGTAGTTGTAGAACGTAAAGAGTATTAAATAAGAGTAAATGGTGTTGTTAGAAAGTAGTTGTAGAACGAAAAGAGTATTGGATTAGATTTAGTAGTAAATGGTGTTGTTAGTTAGTAGTTGTAGAACGTAAAACGTATTGAATTAGATGTAAGAGTAAATGGTGTTGTTGGTTAGTAGTTATAGAATGTAAAGCGTATTGAATTAGATTAAGAGTAAATGGTGTTGTTAGTAAGTAGTTGTAGAACGTAAAGTGTATTGAATTAGATTAAGAGTAAATGGTGTTGTTAGTTAGTAGTTATTCTATGTAAAGCGTATTGAATTAGATGTAAGAGTAAATGGTGTTGTTTGTTAGTAGTTGTAGAACGTAAAGAGTATTGAATTAGATGTAAGAGTAAATGGTATTGTTAGTTAGTAGTTGTAGAATGTAAAGCGTATTGAATTAGATGTAAGAGTAAATGGTGTTGTTAGTTAGTAGTTATAGAACGTAAAACGTATTGAATTAGATGTAAGAGTAAATGGTGTTGTTAGTTAGTAATTGTAGAACTTAAAGAGTATTGAATTAGATGTAAGAGCAAATGGTGTTATTAGTTAGTATAGCAATTAGATTTTGAAAACCTTTCTTTTTGAGTGGAAAGGGATGGCTAATAGGGGATGGTGGAGGCCATTGAGCTCCCGAACCAAAGTGAGAGGGAGCTCAGCGTAGATTAGGTGTAATTATAGTTATAAGTTGATACAAGAATTAGTTGTTAGAGTAAATGGTGTTGAGTTAGTAGCTGTAGTAAGTATTAGATGCTTGATTTAGATGTAGGAATAAATGGTGTGATTAGTATTTGTAGAACGTATAAGGTATTGAATTAGATTTAAGAGTTAATGGTGTTGTTGGTTAGTAGTTGTAGAACGTAAAGCGTATTGAATTAGATGTAAGAGTAAATGGTGTTGTTGGATAGTAGCTGTAGAATGTAAAGCGTATTGAATTAGATGTAAGAGTAAATGGTGTTGTTAGTTAGTAGCTGTAGAATGTAAAGCGTATTGAATTAGATGTAAGAGTAAATGGTGTTGTTAGTTAGTAGTTGTAGAACGTAAAGAGTATTAAATAAGAGTAAATGGTGTTGTTAGAAAGTAGTTGTAGAACGAAAAGAGTATTGGATTAGATTTAGTAGTAAATGGTGTTGTTAGTTAGTAGTTGTAGAACGTAAAACGTATTGAATTAGATGTAAGAGTAAATGGTGTTGTTGGTTAGTAGTTATAGAATGTAAAGCGTATTGAATTAGATTAAGAGTAAATGGTTTTGTTAGTAAGTAGTTGTAGAACGTAAAGTGTATTGAATTAGATTAAGAGTAAATGGTGTTGTTAGTTAGTAGTTATTCTATGTAAAGCGTATTGAATTAGATGTAAGAGTAAATGGTGTTGTTTGTTAGTAGTTGTAGAACGTAAAGAGTATTGAATTAGATGTAAGAGTAAATGGTATTGTTAGTTAGTAGTTGTAGAATGTAAAGCGTATTGAATTAGATGTAAGAGTAAATGGTGTTGTTAGTTAGTAGTTGTAAAACGTAAAGAGTATTGAATTAGATGTAAGAGTAAATGGTGTTGTTAGTAAGTAGTTGTAGAACGAAAAGAGTATTGGATTAGATGTAAGAGTAAATGGTATTGTTAGTTAGTAGTTGTAGAATGTAAAGCGTATTGAATTAGATGTAAGAGTAAATGGTGTTGTTAGTTAGTAGTTGTAAAACGTAAAGAGTATTGAATTAGATGTAAGAGTAAATGGTGTTGTTAGTAAGTAGTTGTAGAACGAAAAGAGTATTGGATTAGATGTAAGAGTAAATGGTGTTGTTAGTAAGTAGTTGTAGAACGTAAAGTGTATTGAATTAGATGTAAGAGTAAATGGTATTGTTAGTTAGTAGTTGCAAAACGTAAAGAGTATTGAATTAGATGTAAGAGTAAATGGTGTTGTTAGTAAGTAGTTGTAGAACGAAAAGAGTATTGGATTAGATGTAAGAGTAAATGGTGTTGTTAGTTAGTAGTTGTAGAACGTAAAGAGTATTAAATTAGATGTAAGAGTAAATGGTGTTGTTAGTTAGTAGTTATAGAATGTAAAGCGTATTGAATTAGATGTAAGAGTAAATGGTGTTGTTAGTTAGTAGTTGTAGAACGTAAAGAGTATTGAATTAGATGTAAGAGTAAATGGTGTTGTTAGTAATAAGTTGTAGAACGTAAAGAGTATTGAATTAGATGTAAGAGTAAATGGTATTGTTAGTTAGTAGTTGTAGAATGTAAAGCGTATTGAATTAGATGTAAGAGTAAATGGTGTTGTTAGTTAGTAGTTGTAAAACGTAAAGAGTATTGAATTAGATGTAAGAGTAAATGGTGTTGTTAGTAAGTAGTTGTAGAACGAAAAGAGTATTGGATTAGATGTAAGAGTAAATGGTGTTGTTAGTAAGTAGTTGTAGAACGTAAAGTGTATTGAATTAGATTAAGAGTAAATGGTGTTGTTAGTTTGTAGTTATAGAATGTAAAGCGTATTGAATTAGATGTAAGAGTAAATGGTGTTGTTAGTTAGTAGTTGTAGAACGTAAAGAGTATTGAATTAGATGTAAGAGTAAATGGTGTTGTTAGTAAGTAGTTGTAGAACGTAAAGAGTATTGAATTAGATGTAAGAGTAAATGGTATTGTTAGTAAGTAATTGTAGAACGTAAAGAGTATTGAATTAGATGTAAGAGCAAATGGTGTTATTAGTTAGTATAGCAATTAGATTTTGAAAACCTTTCTTTTTGAGTGGAAAGGGATGGCTAATAGGGGATGGTGGAGGCCATTGTGCTCCCGAACCAAAGTGAGAGGGAGCTCAGCGTAGATTAGGTGTAATTAGATAAGTTGATACAAGAATTAGTTGTTAGAGTAAATGGTGTTGAGTTAGTAGCTGTAGTAAGTATTAGATGTTTGATTTAGATGTAGGAATAAATGGTGTGATTAGTAAGTATTTGTAGAACGTATAAGGTATTGAATTAGATTTAGGAGTAAATGGTGTTGTTAGTTAGTAGTTGTAGAACGTAAAGCGTATTGAATTAGATATAAGAGTAAATGGTGTTGTTAGTTAGTAGCTGTAGAATGTAAAGCGTATTGAATTAGATGTAAGAGTAAATGGTGTTGTTAGTTAGTAGTTGTAGAACGTAAAGAGTATTGAATTAGATGTAAGAGTAAATGGTGTTGTTAGAAAGTAGTTGTAGAACGAAAAGAGTATTGGATTAGATGTAAGAGTAAATGGTGTTGTTAGTAAGTAGTTGTAGAATGTAAAGAGTATTAAATTAGATGTAAGAGTAAATGGTGTTGTTAGTAAGTAGTTGTAGAACGTAAAGTGTATTGAATTAGATTAAGAGTAAATGGTGTTGTTAGTAAGTAGTTGTAGAACGTAAAGTGTATTGAATTAGATTAAGAGTAAATGGTGTTGTTAGTAAGTAGTTGTAGAACGTAAAGTGTATTGAATTAGATTAAGAGTAAATGGTATTGTTAGTAAGTAGTTGTAGAACGTAAAGTGTATTGAATTAGATTAAGAGTAAATGGTGTTGTTAGTATGTAGTTGTAGAACGTAAAGTGTATTGAATTAGATTAAGAGTAAATGGTGTTGTTAGTTAGTAGTTGTAGAACGTAAAGCGTATTGAATTAGATGCAAGAGTAAATGGTGTTGTTAGTTAGTAGTTGTAGAATGTAAAGCGTATTGAATTAGATGTAAGAGTAAATGGTGTTGTTAGTTAGTAGTTGTAAAACGTAAAGAGTATTGAATTAGATGTAAGAGTAAATGGTGTTGTTAGTAAGTAGTTGTAGAACGAAAAGAGTATTGGATTAGATGTAAGAGTAAATGGTGTTGTTAGTAAGTAGTTGTAGAACGTAAAGTGTATTGAATTAGATTAAGAGTAAATGGTGTTGTTAGTTTGTAGTTATAGAATGTAAAGCGTATTGAATTAGATGTAAGAGTAAATGGTGTTGTTAGTTAGTAGTTGTAGAACGTAAAGAGTATTGAATTAGATGTAAGAGTAAATGGTGTTGTTAGTAAGTAGTTGTAGAACGTAAAGAGTATTGAATTAGATGTAAGAGTAAATGGTATTGTTAGTAAGTAATTGTAGAACGTAAAGAGTATTGAATTAGATGTAAGAGCAAATGGTGTTATTAGTTAGTATAGCAATTAGATTTTGAAAACCTTTCTTTTTGAGTGGAAAGGGATGGCTAATAGGGGATGGTGGAGGCCATTGAGCTCCCGAACCAAAGTGAGAGGGAGCTCAGCGTAGATTAGGTGTAATTAGATAAGTTGATACAAGAATTAGTTGTTAGAGTAAATGGTGTTGAGTTAGTAGCTGTAGTAAGTATTAGATGTTTGATTTAGATGTAGGAATAAATGGTGTGATTAGTAAGTATTTGTAGAACGTATAAGGTATTGAATTAGATTTAGGAGTAAATGGTGTTGTTAGTTAGTAGTTGTAGAACGTAAAGCGTATTGAATTAGATATAAGAGTAAATGGTGTTGTTAGTTAGTAGCTGTAGAATGTAAAGCGTATTGAATTAGATGTAAGAGTAAATGGTGTTGTTAGTTAGTAGTTGTAGAACGTAAAGAGTATTGAATTAGATGTAAGAGTAAATGGTGTTGTTAGAAAGTAGTTGTAGAACGAAAAGAGTATTGGATTAGATGTAAGAGTAAATGGTGTTGTTAGTAAGTAGTTGTAGAATGTAAAGAGTATTAAATTAGATGTAAGAGTAAATGGTGTTGTTAGTAAGTAGTTGTAGAACGTAAAGTGTATTGAATTAGATTAAGAGTAAATGGTGTTGTTAGTAAGTAGTTGTAGAACGTAAAGTGTATTGAATTAGATTAAGAGTAAATGGTGTTGTTAGTAAGTAGTTGTAGAACGTAAAGTGTATTGAATTAGATTAAGAGTAAATGGTATTGTTAGTAAGTAGTTGTAGAACGTAAAGTGTATTGAATTAGATTAAGAGTAAATGGTGTTGTTAGTATGTAGTTGTAGAACGTAAAGTGTATTGAATTAGATTAAGAGTAAATGGTGTTGTTAGTTAGTAGTTGTAGAACGTAAAGCGTATTGAATTAGATGCAAGAGTAAATGGTGTTGTTAGTTAGTAGTTGTAGAATGTAAAGCGTATTGAATTAGATGTAAGAGTAAATGGTGTTGTTAGTTAGTAGTTGTAAAACGTAAAGAGTATTGAATTAGATGTAAGAGTAAATGGTGTTGTTAGTAAGTAGTTGTAGAACGTAAAGTGTATTGAATTAGATTAAGAATAAATGGTGTTGTTAGTTAGTAGTTGTAGAACGTAAAGCGTATTGAATTAGATGCAAGAGTAAATGGTGTTGTTAGTTAGTAGTTGTAAAACGTAAAGAGTATTGAATTAGATGTAAGAGTAAATGGTGTTGTTAGTAAGTAGTTGTAGAACGTAAAGTGTATTGAATTAGATTAAGAATAAATGGTGTTGTTAGTTAGTAGTTGTAGAATGTAAAGCGTATTGAATTAGATGTAAGAGTAAATGGTGTTGTTAGTTAGTAGTTGTAAAACGTAAAGAGTATTGAATTAGATGTAAGAGTAAATGGTGTTGTTAGTAAGTAGTTGTAGAACGAAAAGAGTATTGGATTAGATGTAAGAGTAAATGGTGTTGTTAGTAAGTAGTTGTAGAACGTAAAGTGTATTGAATTAGATTAAGAGTAAATGGTGTTGTTAGTAAGTAGTTGTAGAACGTAAAGTGTATTGAATTAGATTAAGAGTAAATGGTGTTGTTAGTTAGTAGTTGTAGAACGTAAAGCGTATTGAATTAGATGTAAGAGTAAATGGTGTTGTTAGTTAGTAGTTGTAGAACGTAAAGAGTATTGAATTAGATGTAAGAGTAAATGGTGTTGTTAGTAAGTAGTTGTAGAACGTAAAGAGTATTGAATTAGATGTAAGAATAAATGGTATTGTTAGTTAGTAATTGTAGAACGTAAAGAGTATTGAATTAGATGTAAGAGCAAATGGTGTTATTAGTTAGTATAGCAATTAGATTTTGAAAACCTTTCTTTTTGAGTGGAAAGGGATGGCTAATAGGGGATGGTGGAGGCCATTGAGCTCCCGAACCAAAGTGAGAGGGAGCTCAGCGTAGATTAGGTGTAATTATAGTTATAAGTTGATACAAGAATTAGTTGTTAGAGTAAATGGTGTTGAGTTAGTAGCTGTAGTAAGTATTAGATGTTTGATTTAGATGTAGGAATAAATGGTGTGATTAGTAAGTATTTGTAGAACGTATAAGGTATTGAATGAGATTTAGGAGTAAATGGTGTCGTTAGTTAGTAGTTGTAGAACGTAAAGCGTATTGAATTAGATATAAGAGTAAATGGTGTTGTTAGTTAGTAGCTGTAGAATGTAAAGCGTATTGAATTTGATGTAAGAGTAAATGGTGTTGTTAGTTAGTAGTTGTAGAACGTAAAGCGTATTGAATTAGATGTAAGAGTAAATGGTGTTGTTAGTTAGTAGTTGTAGAACGTAAAGAGTATTGAATTAGATGTAAGAGTAAATGGTGTTGTTAGTAAGTAGTTGTAGAACGTAAAGAGTATTGAATTAGATGTAAGAGTAAATGGTATTGTTAGTTAGTAATTGTAGAACGTAAAGAGTATTGAATTAGATGTAAGAGCAAATGGTGTTATTAGTTAGTATAGCAATTAGATTTTGAAAACCTTTCTTTTTGAGTGGAAAGGGATGGCTAATAGGGGATGGTGGAGGCCATTGAGCTCCCGAACCAAAGTGAGAGGGAGCTCAGCGTAGATAAGGTGTAATTATAGTTATAAGTTGATACAAGAATTAGTCGTTAGAGTAAATGATGTTGAGTTAGTAGCTGTAGTAAGTATTAGATGTTTGATTTAGATGTAGGAATAAATGGTGTGATTGGTATTTGTAGAACGTATAAGGTATTGATTTAGATTTAAGAGTAAATGGTGTTGTTAGTTAGTAGCTGTAGAATGTAAAGCGTATTGAATTAGATGTAAGAGTAAATGGTGTTGTTAGTTAGTAGTTGTAGAACGTAAAGAGTATTGAATTAGATGTAAGAGTAAATGGTGTTGTTAGTTAGTAGTTATAGAATGTAAAACGTATTGAATTAGATGTAAGAGTAAATGGTGTTGTTAGTTAGTAATTGTAGAACTTAAAGAGTATTGAATTAGATGTAAGAGCAAATTGTGTTATTAGTAAGTATAGTAATTAGATTTTGAAAACCTTTCTTTTTGAGTGGAAAGGGATGGCTAATAGGGGATGGTGGAGGCCATTGAGCTCGCGAACCAAAGTGAGAGGGAGCTCAGCGTAGATTAGGTGTAATTATAGTTATAAGTTGATACAAGAATTAGTTGTTAGAGTAAATGGTGTTGAGTTAGTAGCTGTAGTAAGTATTAGATGTTTGATTTAGATGTAGGAATAAATGGTGTGATTAGTATTTGTAGAACGTATAAGGTATTGAATTAGATTTAAGAGTAAATGGTGTTGTTAGTTAGTAGTTGTAGAACGTAAAGTGTATTGAATTAGATGTAAGAGTAAATGGTGTTGTTGGTTAGTAGCTGTAGAATGTAAAGCGTATTGAATTAGATGTAAGAGTAGATGGTGTTGTTAGTTAGTAGCTGTAGAATGTAAAGCGTATTGAATTAGATGTAAGAGTAAATGGTGTTGTTAGTTAGTAGTTGTAGAACGTAAAGAGTATTAAATTAGATGTAAGAGTAAATGGTGTTGTTAGTTAGTAGTTATAGAATGTAAAGCGTATTGAATTAGATGTAAGAGTAAATGGTGTTGTTAGAAAGTAGTTGTAGAACGAAAAGAGTATTGGATTAGATTTAGTAGTAAATGGTGTTGTTAGTTAGTAGTTGTAGAACGTAAAACGTATTGAATTAGATGTAAGAGTAAATTGTGTTGTTAGTTAGTAGGTGTAGAACGTAAAGCGTATTGAATTAGATGTAAGAGTAAATGGTATTGTTAGTTAGTAGTTGTAAAACGTAAAGAGTATTGAATTAGATGTAAGAGTAAATGGTGTTGTTAGTAAGTAGTTGTAGAACGAAAAGAGTATTGGATTAGATGTAAGAGTAAATGGTGTTGTTAGTTAGTAGTTGTAGAACGTAAAGAGTATTAAATTAGATGTAAGAGTAAATGGTGTTGTTAGTTAGTAGTTATAGAATGTAAAGCGTATTGAATTAGATGTAAGAGTAAATGGTGTTGTTAGTTAGTAGTTGTAGAACGTAAAGAGTATTGAATTAGATGTAAGAGTAAATGGTGTTGTTAGTAATAAGTTGTAGAACGTAAAGAGTATTGAATTAGATGTAAGAGTAAATGGTATTGTTAGTTAGTAGTTGTAGAATGTAAAGCGTATTGAATTAGATGTAAGAGTAAATGGTGTTGTTAGTTAGTAGTTGTAAAACGTAAAGAGTATTGAATTAGATGTAAGAGTAAATGGTGTTGTTAGTAAGTAGTTGTAGAACGAAAAGAGTATTGGATTAGATGTAAGAGTAAATGGTGTTGTTAGTAAGTAGTTGTAGAACGTAAAGTGTATTGAATTAGATTAAGAGTAAATGGTGTTGTTAGTTTGTAGTTATAGAATGTAAAGCGTATTGAATTAGATGTAAGAGTAAATGGTGTTGTTAGTTAGTAGTTGTAGAACGTAAAGAGTATTGAATTAGATGTAAGAGTAAATGGTATTGTTAGTTAGTAGTTGTAGAATGTAAAGCGTATTGAATTAGATGTAAGAGTAAATGGTGTTGTTAGTTAGTAGTTGTAAAACGTAAAGAGTATTGAATTAGATGTAAGAGTAAATGGTGTTGTTAGTAAGTAGTTGTAGAACGAAAAGAGTATTGGATTAGATGTAAGAGTAAATGGTATTGTTAGTTAGTAGTTGTAGAATGTAAAGCGTATTGAATTAGATGTAAGAGTAAATGGTGTTGTTAGTTAGTAGTTGTAAAACGTAAAGAGTATTGAATTAGATGTAAGAGTAAATGGTGTTGTTAGTAAGTAGTTGTAGAACGAAAAGAGTATTGGATTAGATGTAAGAGTAAATGGTGTTGTTAGTAAGTAGTTGTAGAACGTAAAGTGTATTGAATTAGATGTAAGAGTAAATGGTATTGTTAGTTAGTAGTTGCAAAACGTAAAGAGTATTGAATTAGATGTAAGAGTAAATGGTGTTGTTAGTAAGTAGTTGTAGAACGAAAAGAGTATTGGATTAGATGTAAGAGTAAATGGTGTTGTTAGTTAGTAGTTGTAGAACGTAAAGAGTATTAAATTAGATGTAAGAGTAAATGGTGTTGTTAGTTAGTAGTTATAGAATGTAAAGCGTATTGAATTAGATGTAAGAGTAAATGGTGTTGTTAGTTAGTAGTTGTAGAACGTAAAGAGTATTGAATTAGATGTAAGAGTAAATGGTGTTGTTAGTAATAAGTTGTAGAACGTAAAGAGTATTGAATTAGATGTAAGAGTAAATGGTATTGTTAGTTAGTAGTTGTAGAATGTAAAGCGTATTGAATTAGATGTAAGAGTAAATGGTGTTGTTAGTTAGTAGTTGTAGAACGTAAAGAGTATTGAATTAGATGTAAGAGTAAATGGTGTTGTTAGTAAGTAGTTGTAGAACGAAAAGAGTATTGGATTAGATGTAAGAGTAAATGGTGTTGTTAGTAAGTAGTTGTAGAACGTAAAGTGTATTGAATTAGATTAAGAGTAAATGGTGTTGTTAGTTTGTAGTTATAGAATGTAAAGCGTATTGAATTAGATGTAAGAGTAAATGGTGTTGTTAGTTAGTAGTTGTAGAACGTAAAGAGTATTGAATTAGATGTAAGAGTAAATGGTGTTGTTAGTAAGTAGTTGTAGAACGTAAAGAGTATTGAATTAGATGTAAGAGTAAATGGTATTGTTAGTAAGTAATTGTAGAACGTAAAGAGTATTGAATTAGATGAAAGAGCAAATGGTGTTATTAGTTAGTATAGCAATTAGATTTTGAAAACCTTTCTTTTTGAGTGGAAAGGGATGGCTAATAGGGGATGGTGGAGGCCATTGAGCTCCCGAACCAAAGTGAGAGGGAGCTCAGCGTAGATTAGGTGTAATTAGATAAGTTGATACAAGAATTAGTTGTTAGAGTAAATGGTGTTGAGTTAGTAGCTGTAGTAAGTATTAGATGTTTGATTTAGATGTAGGAATAAATGGTGTGATTAGTAAGTATTTGTAGAACGTATAAGGTATTGAATTAGATTTAGGAGTAAATGGTGTTGTTAGTTAGTAGTTGTAGAACGTAAAGCGTATTGAATTAGATATAAGAGTAAATGGTGTTGTTAGTTAGTAGCTGTAGAATGTAAAGCGTATTGAATTAGATGTAAGAGTAAATGGTGTTGTTAGTTAGTAGTTGTAGAACGTAAAGAGTATTGAATTAGATGTAAGAGTAAATGGTGTTGTTAGAAAGTAGTTGTAGAACGAAAAGAGTATTGGATTAGATGTAAGAGTAAATGGTGTTGTTAGTAAGTAGTTGTAGAATGTAAAGAGTATTAAATTAGATGTAAGAGTAAATGGTGTTGTTAGTAAGTAGTTGTAGAACGTAAAGTGTATTGAATTAGATTAAGAGTAAATGGTGTTGTTAGTAAGTAGTTGTAGAACGTAAAGTGTATTGAATTAGATTAAGAGTAAATGGTGTTGTTAGTAAGTAGTTGTAGAACGTAAAGTGTATTGAATTAGATTAAGAGTAAATGGTATTGTTAGTAAGTAGTTGTAGAACGTAAAGTGTATTGAATTAGATTAAGAGTAAATGGTGTTGTTAGTATGTAGTTGTAGAACGTAAAGTGTATTGAATTAGATTAAGAGTAAATGGTGTTGTTAGTTAGTAGTTGTAGAACGTAAAGCGTATTGAATTAGATGCAAGAGTAAATGGTGTTGTTAGTTAGTAGTTGTAGAATGTAAAGCGTATTGAATTAGATGTAAGAGTAAATGGTGTTGTTAGTTAGTAGTTGTAAAACGTAAAGAGTATTGAATTAGATGTAAGAGTAAATGGTGTTGTTAGTAAGTAGTTGTAGAACGTAAAGTGTATTGAATTAGATTAAGAATAAATGGTGTTGTTAGTTAGTAGTTGTAGAACGTAAAGCGTATTGAATTAGATGCAAGAGTAAATGGTGTTGTTAGTTAGTAGTTGTAAAACGTAAAGAGTATTGAATTAGATGTAAGAGTAAATGGTGTTGTTAGTAAGTAGTTGTAGAACGTAAAGTGTATTGAATTAGATTAAGAATAAATGGTGTTGTTAGTTAGTAGTTGTAGAATGTAAAGCGTATTGAATTAGATGTAAGAGTAAATGGTGTTGTTAGTTAGTAGTTGTAAAACGTAAAGAGTATTGAATTAGATGTAAGAGTAAATGGTGTTGTTAGTAAGTAGTTGTAGAACGAAAAGAGTATTGGATTAGATGTAAGAGTAAATGGTGTTGTTAGTAAGTAGTTGTAGAACGTAAAGTGTATTGAATTAGATTAAGAGTAAATGGTGTTGTTAGTAAGTAGTTGTAGAACGTAAAGTGTATTGAATTAGATTAAGAGTAAATGGTGTTGTTAGTTAGTAGTTGTAGAACGTAAAGCGTATTGAATTAGATGTAAGAGTAAATGGTGTTGTTAGTTAGTAGTTGTAGAACGTAAAGAGTATTGAATTAGATGTAAGAGTAAATGGTGTTGTTAGTAAGTAGTTGTAGAACGTAAAGAGTATTGAATTAGATGTAAGAATAAATGGTATTGTTAGTTAGTAATTGTAGAACGTAAAGAGTATTGAATTAGATGTAAGAGCAAATGGTGTTATTAGTTAGTATAGCAATTAGATTTTGAAAACCTTTCTTTTTGAGTGGAAAGGGATGGCTAATAGGGGATGGTGGAGGCCATTGAGCTCCCGAACCAAAGTGAGAGGGAGCTCAGCGTAGATTAGGTGTAATTATAGTTATAAGTTGATACAAGAATTAGTTGTTAGAGTAAATGGTGTTGAGTTAGTAGCTGTAGTAAGTATTAGATGTTTGATTTAGATGTAGGAATAAATGGTGTGATTAGTAAGTATTTGTAGAACGTATAAGGTATTGAATGAGATTTAGGAGTAAATGGTGTCGTTAGTTAGTAGTTGTAGAACGTAAAGCGTATTGAATTAGATATAAGAGTAAATGGTGTTGTTAGTTAGTAGCTGTAGAATGTAAAGCGTATTGAATTAGATGTAAGAGTAAATGGTGTTGTTAGTTAGTAGTTGTAGAACGTAAAGCGTATTGAATTAGATGTAAGAGTAAATGGTGTTGTTAGTTAGTAGTTGTAGAACGTAAAGAGTATTGAATTAGATGTAAGAGTAAATGGTGTTGTTAGTAAGTAGTTGTAGAACGTAAAGAGTATTGAATTAGATGTAAGAGTAAATGGTATTGTTAGTTAGTAATTGTAGAACGTAAAGAGTATTGAATTAGATGTAAGAGCAAATGGTGTTATTAGTTAGTATAGCAATTAGATTTTGAAAACCTTTCTTTTTGAGTGGAAAGGGATGGCTAATAGGGGATGGTGGAGGCCATTGAGCTCCCGAACCAAAGTGAGAGGGAGCTCAGCGTAGATAAGGTGTAATTATAGTTATAAGTTGATACAAGAATTAGTCGTTAGAGTAAATGATGTTGAGTTAGTAGCTGTAGTAAGTATTAGATGTTTGATTTAGATGTAGGAATAAATGGTGTGATTGGTATTTGTAGAACGTATAAGGTATTGATTTAGATTTAAGAGTAAATGGTGTTGTTAGTTAGTAGCTGTAGAATGTAAAGCGTATTGAATTAGATGTAAGAGTAAATGGTGTTGTTAGTTAGTAGTTGTAGAACGTAAAGAGTATTGAATTAGATGTAAGAGTAAATGGTGTTGTTAGTTAGTAGTTATAGAATGTAAAACGTATTGAATTAGATGTAAGAGTAAATGGTGTTGTTAGTTAGTAATTGTAGAACTTAAAGAGTATTGAATTAGATGTAAGAGCAAATTGTGTTATTAGTAAGTATAGTAATTAGATTTTGAAAACCTTTCTTTTTGAGTGGAAAGGGATGGCTAATAGGGGATGGTGGAGGCCATTGAGCTCGCGAACCAAAGTGAGAGGGAGCTCAGCGTAGATTAGGTGTAATTATAGTTATAAGTTGATACAAGAATTAGTTGTTAGAGTAAATGGTGTTGAGTTAGTAGCTGTAGTAAGTATTAGATGTTTGATTTAGATGTAGGAATAAATGGTGTGATTAGTATTTGTAGAACGTATAAGGTATTGAATTAGATTTAAGAGTAAATGGTGTTGTTAGTTAGTAGTTGTAGAACGTAAAGTGTATTGAATTAGATGTAAGAGTAAATGGTGTTGTTGGTTAGTAGCTGTAGAATGTAAAGCGTATTGAATTAGATGTAAGAGTAGATGGTGTTGTTAGTTAGTAGCTGTAGAATGTAAAGCGTATTGAATTAGATGTAAGAGTAAATGGTGTTGTTAGTTAGTAGTTGTAGAACGTAAAGAGTATTAAATTAGATGTAAGAGTAAATGGTGTTGTTAGTTAGTAGTTATAGAATGTAAAGCGTATTGAATTAGATGTAAGAGTAAATGGTGTTGTTAGAAAGTAGTTGTAGAACGAAAAGAGTATTGGATTAGATTTAGTAGTAAATGGTGTTGTTAGTTAGTAGTTGTAGAACGTAAAACGTATTGAATTAGATGTAAGAGTAAATTGTGTTGTTAGTTAGTAGTTGTAGAACGTAAAGCGTATTGAATTAGATGTAAGAGTAAATGGTATTGTTAGTTAGTAGTTGTAAAACGTAAAGAGTATTGAATTAGATGTAAGAGTAAATGGTGTTGTTAGTAAGTAGTTGTAGAACGAAAAGAGTATTGGATTAGATGTAAGAGTAAATGGTGTTGTTAGTTAGTAGTTGTAGAACGTAAAGAGTATTAAATTAGATGTAAGAGTAAATGGTGTTGTTAGTTAGTAGTTATAGAATGTAAAGCGTATTGAATTAGATGTAAGAGTAAATGGTGTTGTTAGTTAGTAGTTGTAGAACGTAAAGAGTATTGAATTAGATGTAAGAGTAAATGGTGTTGTTAGTAATAAGTTGTAGAACGTAAAGAGTATTGAATTAGATGTAAGAGTAAATGGTATTGTTAGTTAGTAGTTGTAGAATGTAAAGCGTATTGAATTAGATGTAAGAGTAAATGGTGTTGTTAGTTAGTAGTTGTAAAACGTAAAGAGTATTGAATTAGATGTAAGAGTAAATGGTGTTGTTAGTAAGTAGTTGTAGAACGAAAAGAGTATTGGATTAGATGTAAGAGTAAATGGTGTTGTTAGTAAGTAGTTGTAGAACGTAAAGTGTATTGAATTAGATTAAGAGTAAATGGTGTTGTTAGTTTGTAGTTATAGAATGTAAAGCGTATTGAATTAGATGTAAGAGTAAATGGTGTTGTTAGTTAGTAGTTGTAGAACGTAAAGAGTATTGAATTAGATGTAAGAGTAAATGGTGTTGTTAGTAAGTAGTTGTAGAACGTAAAGAGTATTGAATTAGATGTAAGAGTAAATGGTATTGTTAGTAAGTAATTGTAGAACGTAAAGAGTATTGAATTAGATGTAAGAGCAAATGGTGTTATTAGTTAGTATAGCAATTAGATTTTGAAAACCTTTCTTTTTGAGTGGAAAGGGATGGCTAATAGGGGATGGTGGAGGCCATTGAGCTCCCGAACCAAAGTGAGAGGGAGCTCAGCGTAGATTAGGTGTAATTAGATAAGTTGATACAAGAATTAGTTGTTAGAGTAAATGGTGTTGAGTTAGTAGCTGTAGTAAGTATTAGATGTTTGATTTAGATGTAGGAATAAATGGTGTGATTAGTAAGTATTTGTAGAACGTATAAGGTATTGAATTAGATTTAGGAGTAAATGGTGTTGTTAGTTAGTAGTTGTAGAACGTAAAGCGTATTGAATTAGATATAAGAGTAAATGGTGTTGTTAGTTAGTAGCTGTAGAATGTAAAGCGTATTGAATTAGATGTAAGAGTAAATGGTGTTGTTAGTTAGTAGTTGTAGAACGTAAAGAGTATTGAATTAGATGTAAGAGTAAATGGTGTTGTTAGAAAGTAGTTGTAGAACGAAAAGAGTATTGGATTAGATGTAAGAGTAAATGGTGTTGTTAGTAAGTAGTTGTAGAATGTAAAGAGTATTAAATTAGATGTAAGAGTAAATGGTGTTGTTAGTAAGTAGTTGTAGAACGTAAAGAGTATTGAATAAGATGTAAGAGTAAATGGTATTGTTAGTAGTTATAGAATGTAAAGCGTATTGAATTAGATTAAGAGTAAATGGTGTTGTTAGTAAGTAGTTGTAGAACGTAAAGTGTATTGAATTAGATTAAGAGTAAATGGTGTTGTTAGTTAGTAGTTGTAGAACGTAAAGCGTATTGAATTAGATGTAAGAGTAAATGGTGTTGTTGGTTAGTAGCTGTAGAATGTAAAGCGTATTGAATTAGATGTAAGAGTAAATGGTGTTGTTAGTTAGTAGTTGTAGAACGTAAAGCGTATTGAATTAGATGTAAGAGTAAATGGTGTTGTTGGTTAGTAGCTGTAGAATGTAAAGCGTATTGAATTAGATGTAAGAGTAAATGGTGTTGTTAGTTAGTAGCTGTAGAATGTAAAGCGTATTGAATTAGATGTAAGAGTAAATGGTGTTGTTAGTTAGTAGTTGTAGAACGTAAAGAGTATTAAATTAGATGTAAGAGTAAATGGTGTTGTTAGTTAGTAGTTATAGAATGTAAAGCGTATTGAATTAGATGTAAGAGTAAATGGTGTTGTTAGTTAGTAGTTGTAAAACGTAAAGAGTATTGAATTAGATGTAAGAGTAAATGGTGTTGTTAGTAAGTAGTTGTAGAACGTAAAGTGTATTGAATTAGATTAAGAATAAATGGTGTTGTTAGTTAGTAGTTGTAGAACGTAAAGCGTATTGAATTAGATGCAAGAGTAAATGGTGTTGTTAGTTAGTAGTTGTAGAATGTAAAGCGTATTGAATTAGATGTAAGAGTAAATGGTGTTGTTAGTTAGTAGTTGTAAAACGTAAAGAGTATTGAATTAGATGTAAGAGTAAATGGTGTTGTTAGTAAGTAGTTGTAGAACGAAAAGAGTATTGGATTAGATGTAAGAGTAAATGGTGTTGTTAGTAAGTAGTTGTAGAACGTAAAGTGTATTGAATTAGATTAAGAGTAAATGGTGTTGTTAGTAAGTAGTTGTAGAACGTAAAGTGTATTGAATTAGATTAAGAGTAAATGGTGTTGTTAGTTAGTAGTTGTAGAACGTAAAGCGTATTGAATTAGATGTAAGAGTAAATGGTGTTGTTAGTTAGTAGTTGTAGAACGTAAAGAGTATTGAATTAGATGTAAGAGTAAATGGTGTTGTTAGTAAGTAGTTGTAGAACGTAAAGAGTATTGAATTAGATGTAAGAGTAAATGGTATTGTTAGTTAGTAATTGTAGAACGTAAAGAGTATTGAATTAGATGTAAGAGCAAATGGTGTTATTAGTTAGTATAGCAATTAGATTTTGAAAACCTTTCTTTTTGAGTGGAAAGGGATGGCTAATAGGGGATGGTGGAGGCCATTGAGCTCCCGAACCAAAGTGAGAGGGAGCTCAGCGTAGATTAGGTGTAATTATAGTTATAAGTTGATACAAGAATTAGTTGTTAGAGTAAATGGTGTTGAGTTAGTAGCTGTAGTAAGTATTAGATGTTTGATTTAGATGTAGGAATAAATGGTGTGATTAGTAAGTATTTGTAGAACGTATAAGGTATTGAATGAGATTTAGGAGTAAATGGTGTCGTTAGTTAGTAGTTGTAGAACGTAAAGCGTATTGAATTAGATATAAGAGTAAATGGTGTTGTTAGTTAGTAGCTGTAGAATGTAAAGCGTATTGAATTAGATGTAAGAGTAAATGGTGTTGTTAGTTAGTAGTTGTAGAACGTAAAGCGTATTGAATTAGATGTAAGAGTAAATGGTGTTGTTAGTTAGTAGTTGTAGAACGTAAAGAGTATTGAATTAGATGTAAGAGTAAATGGTGTTGTTAGTAAGTAGTTGTAGAACGTAAAGAGTATTGAATTAGATGTAAGAGTAAATGGTATTGTTAGTTAGTAATTGTAGAACGTAAAGAGTATTGAATTAGATGTAAGAGCAAATGGTGTTATTAGTTAGTATAGCAATTAGATTTTGAAAACCTTTCTTTTTGAGTGGAAAGGGATGGCTAATAGGGGATGGTGGAGGCCATTGAGCTCCCGAACCAAAGTGAGAGGGAGCTCAGCGTAGATAAGGTGTAATTATAGTTATAAGTTGATACAAGAATTAGTCGTTAGAGTAAATGATGTTGAGTTAGTAGCTGTAGTAAGTATTAGATGTTTGATTGAGATGTAGGAATAAATGGTGTGATTGGTATTTGTAGAACGTATAAGGTATTGAATTAGATTTAAGAGTAAATGGTGTTGTTAGTTAGTAGCTGTAGAATGTAAAGCGTATTGAATTAGATGTAAGAGTAAATGGTGTTGTTAGTTAGTAGTTGTAGAACGTAAAGAGTATTGAATTAGATGTAAGAGTAAATGGTGTTGTTAGTTAGTAGTTATAGAATGTAAAACGTATTGAATTAGATGTAAGAGTAAATGGTGTTGTTAGTTAGTAATTGTAGAACTTAAAGAGTATTGAATTAGATGTAAGAGCAAATGGTGTTATTAGTAAGTATAGTAATTAGATTTTGAAAACCTTTCTTTTTGAGTGGAAAGGGATGGCTAATAGGGGATGGTGGAGGCCATTGAGCTCCCGAACCAAAGTGAGAGGGAGCTCAGCGTAGATTAGGTGTAATTATAGTTATAAGTTGACACAAGAATTAGTTGTTAGAGTAAATGGTGTTGAGTTAGTAGCTGTAGTAAGTATTAGATGTTTGATTTAGATGTAGGAATAAATGGTGTGATTAGTATTTGTAGAACGTATAAGGTATTGAATTAGATTTAAGAGTAAATGGTGTTGTTAGTTAGTAGTTGTAGAACGTAAAGCGTATTGAATTAGATGTAAGAGTAAATGGTGTTGTTGGTTAGTAGCTGTAGAATGTAAAGCGTATTGAATTAGATGTAAGAGTAGATGGTGTTGTTAGTTAGTAGCTGTAGAATGTAAAGCGTATTGAATTAGATGTAAGAGTAAATGGTGTTGTTAGTTAGTAGTTGTAGAACGTAAAGAGTATTAAATTAGATGTAAGAGTAAATGGTGTTGTTAGTTAGTAGTTATAGAATGTAAAGCGTATTGAATTAGATGTAAGAGTAAATGGTGTTGTTAGAAAGTAGTTGTAGAACGAAAAGAGTATTGGATTAGATTTAGTAGTAAATGGTGTTGTTAGTTAGCAGTTGTAGAACGTAAAACGTATTGAATTAGATGTAAGAGTAAATGGTATTGTTAGTTAGTAGTTGTAAAACGTAAAGAGTATTGAATTAGATGTAAGAGTAAATGGTGTTGTTAGTAAGTAGTTGTAGAACGAAAAGAGTATTGGATTAGATGTAAGAGTAAATGGTGTTGTTAGTTAGTAGTTGTAGAACGTAAAGAGTATTAAATTAGATGTAAGAGTAAATGGTGTTGTTAGTTAGTAGTTATAGAATGTAAAGCGTATTGAATTAGATGTAAGAGTAAATGGTGTTGTTAGTTAGTAGTTGTAGAACGTAAAGAGTATTGAATTAGATGTAAGAGTAAATGGTGTTGTTAGTAATAAGTTGTAGAACGTAAAGAGTATTGAATTAGATGTAAGAGTAAATGGTATTGTTAGTTAGTAGTTGTAGAATGTAAAGCGTATTGAATTAGATGTAAGAGTAAATGGTGTTGTTAGTTAGTAGTTGTAAAACGTAAAGAGTATTGAATTAGATGTAAGAGTAAATGGTGTTGTTAGTAAGTAGTTGTAGAACGAAAAGAGTATTGGATTAGATGTAAGAGTAAATGGTGTTGTTAGTAAGTAGTTGTAGAACGTAAAGTGTATTGAATTAGATTAAGAGTAAATGGTGTTGTTAGTTTGTAGTTATAGAATGTAAAGCGTATTGAATTAGATGTAAGAGTAAATGGTGTTGTTAGTTAGTAGTTGTAGAACGTAAAGAGTATTGAATTAGATGTAAGAGTAAATGGTGTTGTTAGTAAGTAGTTGTAGAACGTAAAGAGTATTGAATTAGATGTAAGAGTAAATGGTATTGTTAGTAAGTAATTGTAGAACGTAAAGAGTATTGAATTAGATGTAAGAGCAAATGGTGTTATTAGTTAGTATAGCAATTAGATTTTGAAAACCTTTCTTTTTGAGTGGAAAGGGATGGCTAATAGGGGATGGTGGAGGCCATTGAGCTCCCGAACCAAAGTGAGAGGGAGCTCAGCGTAGATTAGGTGTAATTAGATAAGTTGATACAAGAATTAGTTGTTAGAGTAAATGGTGTTGAGTTAGTAGCTGTAGTAAGTATTAGATGTTTGATTTAGATGTAGGAATAAATGGTGTGATTAGTAAGTATTTGTAGAACGTATAAGGTATTGAATTAGATTTAGGAGTAAATGGTGTTTTTAGTTAGTAGTTGTAGAACGTAAAGCGTATTGAATTAGATATAAGAGTAAATGGTGTTGTTAGTTAGTAGCTGTAGAATGTAAAGCGTATTGAATTAGATGTAAGAGTAAATGGTATTGTTAGTTAGTAGTTGTAGAATGTAAAGCGTATTGAATTAGATGTAAGAGTAAATGGTGTTGTTAGTTAGTAGTTGTAGAACGTAAAGAGTATTAAATTAGATGTAAGAGTAAATGGTGTTGTTAGTTAGTAGTTATAGAATGTAAAGCGTATTGAATTAGATGTAAGAGTAAATGGTGTTGTTAGAAAGTAGTTGTAGAACGAAAAGAGTATTGGATTAGATTTAGTAGTAAATGGTGTTGTTAGTTAGTAGTTGTAGAACGTAAAACGTATTGAATTAGATGTAAGAGTAAATTGTGTTGTTAGTTAGTAGGTGTAGAACGTAAAGCGTATTGAATTAGATGTAAGAGTAAATGGTATTGTTAGTTAGTAGTTGTAAAACGTAAAGAGTATTGAATTAGATGTAAGAGTAAATGGTGTTGTTAGTAAGTAGTTGTAGAACGAAAAGAGTATTGGATTAGATGTAAGAGTAAATGGTGTTGTTAGTTAGTAGTTGTAGAACGTAAAGAGTATTAAATTAGATGTAAGAGTAAATGGTGTTGTTAGTTAGTAGTTATAGAATGTAAAGCGTATTGAATTAGATTAAGAGTAAATGGTGTTGTTAGTAAGTAGTTGTAGAACGTAAAGTGTATTGAATTAGATTAAGAGTAAATGGTGTTGTTAGTTAGTAGTTGTAGAACGTAAAGCGTATTGAATTAGATGTAAGAGTAAATGGTGTTGTTGGTTAGTAGCTGTAGAATGTAAAGCGTATTGAATTAGATGTAAGAGTAAATGGTGTTGTTAGTTAGTAGTTGTAGAACGTAAAGCGTATTGAATTAGATGTAAGAGTAAATGGTGTTGTTGGTTAGTAGCTGTAGAATGTAAAGCGTATTGAATTAGATGTAAGAGTAAATGGTGTTGTTAGTTAGTAGCTGTAGAATGTAAAGCGTATTGAATTAGATGTAAGAGTAAATGGTGTTGTTAGTTAGTAGTTGTAGAACGTAAAGAGTATTAAATTAGATGTAAGAGTAAATGGTGTTGTTAGTTAGTAGTTATAGAATGTAAAGCGTATTGAATTAGATGTAAGAGTAAATGGTGTTGTTAGTTAGTAGTTGTAAAACGTAAAGAGTATTGAATTAGATGTAAGAGTAAATGGTGTTGTTAGTAAGTAGTTGTAGAACGTAAAGTGTATTGAATTAGATTAAGAATAAATGGTGTTGTTAGTTAGTAGTTGTAGAACGTAAAGCGTATTGAATTAGATGCAAGAGTAAATGGTGTTGTTAGTTAGTAGTTGTAGAATGTAAAGCGTATTGAATTAGATGTAAGAGTAAATGGTGTTGTTAGTTAGTAGTTGTAAAACGTAAAGAGTATTGAATTAGATGTAAGAGTAAATGGTGTTGTTAGTAAGTAGTTGTAGAACGAAAAGAGTATTGGATTAGATGTAAGAGTAAATGGTGTTGTTAGTAAGTAGTTGTAGAACGTAAAGTGTATTGAATTAGATTAAGAGTAAATGGTGTTGTTAGTAAGTAGTTGTAGAACGTAAAGTGTATTGAATTAGATTAAGAGTAAATGGTGTTGTTAGTTAGTAGTTGTAGAACGTAAAGCGTATTGAATTAGATGTAAGAGTAAATGGTGTTGTTAGTTAGTAGTTGTAGAACGTAAAGAGTATTGAATTAGATGTAAGAGTAAATGGTGTTGTTAGTAAGTAGTTGTAGAACGTAAAGAGTATTGAATTAGATGTAAGAGTAAATGGTATTGTTAGTTAGTAATTGTAGAACGTAAAGAGTATTGAATTAGATGTAAGAGCAAATGGTGTTATTAGTTAGTATAGCAATTAGATTTTGAAAACCTTTCTTTTTGAGTGGAAAGGGATGGCTAATAGGGGATGGTGGAGGCCATTGAGCTCCCGAACCAAAGTGAGAGGGAGCTCAGCGTAGATTAGGTGTAATTATAGTTATAAGTTGATACAAGAATTAGTTGTTAGAGTAAATGGTGTTGAGTTAGTAGCTGTAGTAAGTATTAGATGTTTGATTTAGATGTAGGAATAAATGGTGTGATTAGTAAGTATTTGTAGAACGTATAAGGTATTGAATGAGATTTAGGAGTAAATGGTGTCGTTAGTTAGTAGTTGTAGAACGTAAAGCGTATTGAATTAGATATAAGAGTAAATGGTGTTGTTAGTTAGTAGCTGTAGAATGTAAAGCGTATTGAATTAGATGTAAGAGTAAATGGTGTTGTTAGTTAGTAGTTGTAGAACGTAAAGCGTATTGAATTAGATGTAAGAGTAAATGGTGTTGTTAGTTAGTAGTTGTAGAACGTAAAGAGTATTGAATTAGATGTAAGAGTAAATGGTGTTGTTAGTAAGTAGTTGTAGAACGTAAAGAGTATTGAATTAGATGTAAGAGTAAATGGTATTGTTAGTTAGTAATTGTAGAACGTAAAGAGTATTGAATTAGATGTAAGAGCAAATGGTGTTATTAGTTAGTATAGCAATTAGATTTTGAAAACCTTTCTTTTTGAGTGGAAAGGGATGGCTAATAGGGGATGGTGGAGGCCATTGAGCTCCCGAACCAAAGTGAGAGGGAGCTCAGCGTAGATAAGGTGTAATTATAGTTATAAGTTGATACAAGAATTAGTCGTTAGAGTAAATGATGTTGAGTTAGTAGCTGTAGTAAGTATTAGATGTTTGATTGAGATGTAGGAATAAATGGTGTGATTGGTATTTGTAGAACGTATAAGGTATTGAATTAGATTTAAGAGTAAATGGTGTTGTTAGTTAGTAGCTGTAGAATGTAAAGCGTATTGAATTAGATGTAAGAGTAAATGGTGTTGTTAGTTAGTAGTTGTAGAACGTAAAGAGTATTGAATTAGATGTAAGAGTAAATGGTGTTGTTAGTTAGTAGTTGTAGAATGTAAAACGTATTGAATTAGATGTAAGAGTAAATGGTGTTGTTAGTTAGTAGTTGTAGAACTTAAAGAGTATTGAATTAGATGTAAGAGCAAATGGTGTTATTAGTAAGTATAGTAATTAGATTTTGAAAACCTTTCTTTTTGAGTGGAAAGGGATGGCTAATAGGGGATGGTGGAGGCCATTGAGCTCCCGAACCAAAGTGAGAGGGAGCTCAGCGTAGATTAGGTGTAATTATAGTTATAAGTTGACACAAGAATTAGTTGTTAGAGTAAATGGTGTTGAGTTAGTAGCTGTAGTAAGTATTAGATGTTTGATTTAGATGTAGGAATAAATGGTGTGATTAGTATTTGTAGAACGTATAAGGTATTGAATTAGATTTAAGAGTAAATGGTGTTGTTAGTTAGTAGTTGTAGAACGTAAAGCGTATTGAATTAGATGTAAGAGTAAATGGTGTTGTTGGTTAGTAGCTGTAGAATGTAAAGCGTATTGAATTAGATGTAAGAGTAAATGGTGTTGTTAGTTAGTAGCTGTAGAATGTAAAGCGTATTGAATTAGATGTAAGAGTAAATGGTGTTGTTAGTTAGTAGTTGTAGAACGTAAAGAGTATTAAATTAGATGTAAGAGTAAATGGTGTTGTTAGTTAGTAGTTATAGAATGTAAAGCGTATTGAATTAGATGTAAGAGTAAATGGTGTTGTTAGAAAGTAGTTGTAGAACGAAAAGAGTATTGGATTAGATTTAGTAGTAAATGGTGTTGTTAGTTAGCAGTTGTAGAACGTAAAACGTATTGAATTAGATGTAAGAGTAAATTGTGTTGTTAGTTAGTAGGTGTAGAACGTAAAGCGTATTGAATTAGATGTAAGAGTAAATGGTATTGTTAGTTAGTAGTTGTAAAACGTAAAGAGTATTGAATTAGATGTAAGAGTAAATGGTGTTGTTAGTAAGTAGTTGTAGAACGAAAAGAGTATTGGATTAGATGTAAGAGTAAATGGTGTTGTTAGTTAGTAGTTGTAGAACGTAAAGAGTATTGAATTAGATGTAAGAGTAAATGGTGTTGTTAGTTAGTAGTTATAGAATGTAAAGCGTATTGAATTAGATGTAAGAGTAAATGGTGTTGTTAGTTAGTAGTTGTAGAACGTAAAGAGTATTGAATTAGATGTAAGAGTAAATGGTGTTGTTAGTAATAAGTTGTAGAACGTAAAGAGTATTGAATTAGATGTAAGAGTAAATGGTATTGTTAGTTAGTAGTTGTAGAATGTAAAGCGTATTGAATTAGATGTAAGAGTAAATGGTGTTGTTAGTTAGTAGTTGTAAAACGTAAAGAGTATTGAATTAGATGTAAGAGTAAATGGTGTTGTTAGTAAGTAGTTGTAGAACGAAAAGAGTATTGGATTAGATGTAAGAGTAAATGGTGTTGTTAGTAAGTAGTTGTAGAACGTAAAGTGTATTGAATTAGATTAAGAGTAAATGGTGTTGTTAGTTTGTAGTTATAGAATGTAAAGCGTATTGAATTAGATGTAAGAGTAAATGGTGTTGTTAGTAAGTAGTTGTAGAACGTAAAGAGTATTGAATTAGATGTAAGAGTAAATGGTGTTGTTAGTAAGTAGTTGTAGAACGTAAAGAGTATTGAATTAGATGTAAGAGTAAATGGTATTGTTAGTTAGTAATTGTAGAACGTAAAGAGTATTGAATTAGATGTAAGAGCAAATGGTGTTATTAGTTAGTATAGCAATTAGATTTTGAAAACCTTTCTTTTTGAGTGGAAAGGGATGGCTAATAGGGGATGGTGGAGGCCATTGAGCTCCCGAACCAAAGTGAGAGGGAGCTCAGCGTAGATTAGGTGTAATTAGATAAGTTGATACAAGAATTAGTTGTTAGAGTAAATGGTGTTGAGTTAGTAGCTGTAGTAAGTATTAGATGTTTGATTTAGATGTAGGAATAAATGGTGTGATTAGTAAGTATTTGTAGAACGTATAAGGTATTGAATTAGATTTAGGAGTAAATGGTGTTGTTAGTTAGTAGTTGTAGAACGTAAAGCGTATTGAATTAGATATAAGAGTAAATGGTGTTGTTAGTTAGTAGCTGTAGAATGTAAAGCGTATTGAATTAGATGTAAGAGTAAATGGTATTGTTAGTTAGTAGTTGTAGAATGTAAAGCGTATTGAATTAGATGTAAGAGTAAATGGTGTTGTTAGTTAGTAGTTGTAGAACGTAAAGAGTATTAAATTAGATGTAAGAGTAAATGGTGTTGTTAGTTAGTAGTTATAGAATGTAAAGCGTATTGAATTAGATGTAAGAGTAAATGGTGTTGTTAGAAAGTAGTTGTAGAACGAAAAGAGTATTGGATTAGATTTAGTAGTAAATGGTGTTGTTAGTTAGTAGTTGTAGAACGTAAAACGTATTGAATTAGATGTAAGAGTAAATTGTGTTGTTAGTTAGTAGGTGTAGAACGTAAAGAGTATTGAATTAGATGTAAGAGTAAATGGTGTTGTTAGTTAGTAGTTGTAAAACGTAAAGAGTATTGAATTAGATGTAAGAGTAAATGGTGTTGTTAGTAAGTAGTTGTAGAACGAAAAGAGTATTGGATTAGATGTAAGAGTAAATGGTGTTGTTAGTTAGTAGTTGTAGAACGTAAAGAGTATTGAATTAGATGTAAGAGTAAATGGTGTTGTTAGTTAGTAGTTATAGAATGTAAAGCGTATTGAATTAGATGTAAGAGTAAATGGTGTTGTTAGTTAGTAGTTGTAGAACGTAAAGAGTATTGAATTAGATGTAAGAGTAAATGGTGTTGTTAGTAATAAGTTGTAGAACGTAAAGAGTATTGAATTAGATGTAAGAGTAAATGGTATTGTTAGTTAGTAGTTGTAGAATGTAAAGCGTATTGAATTAGATGTAAGAGTAAATGGTGTTGTTAGTTAGTAGTTGTAAAACGTAAAGAGTATTGAATTAGATGTAAGAGTAAATGGTGTTGTTAGTAAGTAGTTGTAGAACGAAAAGAGTATTGGATTAGATGTAAGAGTAAATGGTGTTGTTAGTAAGTAGTTGTAGAACGTAAAGTGTATTGAATTAGATTAAGAGTAAATGGTGTTGTTAGTTTGTAGTTATAGAATGTAAAGCGTATTGAATTAGATGTAAGAGTAAATGGTGTTGTTAGTTAGTAGTTGTAGAACGTAAAGAGTATTGAATTAGATGTAAGAGTAAATGGTGTTGTTAGTAAGTAGTTGTAGAACGTAAAGAGTATTGAATTAGATGTAAGAGTAAATGGTATTGTTAGTAAGTAATTGTAGAACGAAAAGAGTATTGGATTAGATGTAAGAGTAAATGGTGTTGTTAGTAAGTAGTTGTAGAACGTAAAGTGTATTGAATTAGATTAAGAGTAAATGGTGTTGTTAGTTTGTAGTTATAGAATGTAAAGCGTATTGAATTAGATGTAAGAGTAAATGGTGTTGTTAGTTAGTAGTTGTAGAACGTAAAGAGTATTGAATTAGATGTAAGAGTAAATGGTGTTGTTAGTAAGTAGTTGTAGAACGTAAAGTGTATTGAATTAGATTAAGAGTAAATGGTGTTGTTAGTTTGTAGTTATAGAATGTAAAGCGTATTGAATTAGATGTAAGAGTAAATGGTGTTGTTAGTTAGTAGTTGTAGAACGTAAAGAGTATTGAATTAGATGTAAGAGTAAATGGTGTTGTTAGTTAGTAGTTGTAAAACGTAAAGAGTATTGAATTAGATGTAAGAGTAAATGGTGTTGTTAGTAAGTAGTTGTAGAACGAAAAGAGTATTGGATTAGATGTAAGAGTAAATGGTGTTGTTAGTAAGTAGTTGTAGAACGTAAAGTGTATTGAATTAGATTAAGAGTAAATGGTGTTGTTAGTTTGTAGTTATAGAATGTAAAGCGTATTGAATTAGATGTAAGAGTAAATGGTGTTGTTAGTTAGTAGTTGTAGAACGTAAAGAGTATTGAATTAGATGTAAGAGTAAATGGTGTTGTTAGTAAGTAGTTGTAGAACGTAAAGAGTATTGAATTAGATGTAAGAGTAAATGGTATTGTTAGTAAGTAATTGTAGAACGTAAAGAGTATTGAATTAGATGTAAGAGCAAATGGTGTTATTAGTTAGTATAGCAATTAGATTTTGAAAACCTTTCTTTTTGAGTGGAAAGGGATGGCTAATAGGGGATGGTGGAGGCCATTGAGCTCCCGAACCAAAGTGAGAGGGAGCTCAGCGTAGATTAGGTGTAATTAGATAAGTTGATACAAGAATTAGTTGTTAGAGTAAATGGTGTTGAGTTAGTAGCTGTAGTAAGTATTAGATGTTTGATTTAGATGTAGGAATAAATGGTGTGATTAGTAAGTATTTGTAGAACGTATAAGGTATTGAATTAGATTTAGGAGTAAATGGTGTTGTTAGTTAGTAGTTGTAGAACGTAAAGCGTATTGAATTAGATATAAGAGTAAATGGTGTTGTTAGTTAGTAGCTGTAGAATGTAAAGCGTATTGAATTAGATGTAAGAGTAAATGGTGTTGTTAGTTAGTAGTTGTAGAACGTAAAGAGTATTGAATTAGATGTAAGAGTAAATGGTGTTGTTAGAAAGTAGTTGTAGAACGAAAAGAGTATTGGATTAGATGTAAGAGTAAATGGTGTTGTTAGTAAGTAGTTGTAGAATGTAAAGAGTATTAAATTAGATGTAAGAGTAAATGGTGTTGTTAGTAAGTAGTTGTAGAACGTAAAGAGTATTGAATAAGATGTAAGAGTAAATGGTATTGTTAGTAGTTATAGAATGTAAAGCGTATTGAATTAGATTAAGAGTAAATGGTGTTGTTAGTTAGTAATTGTAGAACTTAAAGAGTATTGAATTAGATGTAAGAGCAAATGGTGTTATTAGTAAGTATAGTAATTAGATTTTGAAAACCTTTCTTTTTGAGTGGAAAGGGATGGCTAATAGGGGATGGTGGAGGCCATTGAGCTCCCGAACCAAAGTGAGAGGGAGCTCAGCGTAGATTAGGTGTAATTATAGTTATAAGTTGACACAAGAATTAGTTGTTAGAGTAAATGGTGTTGAGTTAGTAGCTGTAGTAAGTATTAGATGTTTGATTTAGATGTAGGAATAAATGGTGTGATTAGTATTTGTAGAACGTATAAGGTATTGAATTAGATTTAAGAGTAAATGGTGTTGTTAGTTAGTAGTTGTAGAACGTAAAGCGTATTGAATTAGATGTAAGAGTAAATGGTGTTGTTGGTTAGTAGCTGTAGAATGTAAAGCGTATTGAATTAGATGTAAGAGTAGATGGTGTTGTTAGTTAGTAGCTGTAGAATGTAAAGCGTATTGAATTAGATGTAAGAGTAAATGGTGTTGTTAGTTAGTAGTTGTAGAACGTAAAGCGTATTGAATTAGATGTAAGAGTAAATGGTGTTGTTGGTTAGTAGCTGTAGAATGTAAAGCGTATTGAATTAGATGTAAGAGTAAATGGTGTTGTTAGTTAGTAGCTGTAGAATGTAAAGCGTATTGAATTAGATTAAGAGTAAATGGTGTTGTTAGTAAGTAGTTGTAGAACGTAAAGTGTATTGAATTAGATTAAGAGTAAATGGTGTTGTTAGTTAGTAGTTGTAGAACGTAAAGCGTATTGAATTAGATGTAAGAGTAAATGGTGTTGTTGGTTAGTAGCTGTAGAATGTAAAGCGTATTGAATTAGATGTAAGAGTAAATGGTGTTGTTAGTTAGTAGTTGTAGAACGTAAAGCGTATTGAATTAGATGTAAGAGTAAATGGTGTTGTTGGTTAGTAGCTGTAGAATGTAAAGCGTATTGAATTAGATGTAAGAGTAAATGGTGTTGTTAGTTAGTAGCTGTAGAATGTAAAGCGTATTGAATTAGATGTAAGAGTAAATGGTGTTGTTAGTTAGTAGTTGTAGAACGTAAAGAGTATTAAATTAGATGTAAGAGTAAATGGTGTTGTTAGTTAGTAGTTATAGAATGTAAAGCGTATTGAATTAGATGTAAGAGTAAATGGTGTTGTTAGTTAGTAGTTGTAAAACGTAAAGAGTATTGAATTAGATGTAAGAGTAAATGGTGTTGTTAGTAAGTAGTTGTAGAACGTAAAGTGTATTGAATTAGATTAAGAATAAATGGTGTTGTTAGTTAGTAGTTGTAGAACGTAAAGCGTATTGAATTAGATGCAAGAGTAAATGGTGTTGTTAGTTAGTAGTTGTAGAATGTAAAGCGTATTGAATTAGATGTAAGAGTAAATGGTGTTGTTAGTTAGTAGTTGTAAAACGTAAAGAGTATTGAATTAGATGTAAGAGTAAATGGTGTTGTTAGTAAGTAGTTGTAGAACGAAAAGAGTATTGGATTAGATGTAAGAGTAAATGGTGTTGTTAGTAAGTAGTTGTAGAACGTAAAGTGTATTGAATTAGATTAAGAGTAAATGGTGTTGTTAGTAAGTAGTTGTAGAACGTAAAGTGTATTGAATTAGATTAAGAGTAAATGGTGTTGTTAGTTAGTAGTTGTAGAACGTAAAGCGTATTGAATTAGATGTAAGAGTAAATGGTGTTGTTAGTTAGTAGTTGTAGAACGTAAAGAGTATTGAATTAGATGTAAGAGTAAATGGTGTTGTTAGTAAGTAGTTGTAGAACGTAAAGAGTATTGAATTAGATGTAAGAGTAAATGGTATTGTTAGTTAGTAATTGTAGAACGTAAAGAGTATTGAATTAGATGTAAGAGCAAATGGTGTTATTAGTTAGTATAGCAATTAGATTTTGAAAACCTTTCTTTTTGAGTGGAAAGGGATGGCTAATAGGGGATGGTGGAGGCCATTGAGCTCCCGAACCAAAGTGAGAGGGAGCTCAGCGTAGATTAGGTGTAATTATAGTTATAAGTTGATACAAGAATTAGTTGTTAGAGTAAATGGTGTTGAGTTAGTAGCTGTAGTAAGTATTAGATGTTTGATTTAGATGTAGGAGTAAATGGTGTGATTAGTAAGTATTTGTAGAACGTATAAGGTATTGAATGAGATTTAGGAGTAAATGGTGTCGTTAGTTAGTAGTTGTAGAACGTAAAGCGTATTGAATTAGATATAAGAGTAAATGGTGTTGTTAGTTAGTAGCTGTAGAATGTAAAGCGTATTGAATTAGATGTAAGAGTAAATGGTGTTGTTAGTTAGTAGTTGTAGAACGTAAAGCGTATTGAATTAGATGTAAGAGTAAATGGTGTTGTTAGTTAGTAGTTGTAGAACGTAAAGAGTATTGAATTAGATGTAAGAGTAAATGGTGTTGTTAGTAAGTAGTTGTAGAACGTAAAGAGTATTGAATTAGATGTAAGAGTAAATGGTATTGTTAGTTAGTAATTGTAGAACGTAAAGAGTATTGAATTAGATGTAAGAGCAAATGGTGTTATTAGTTAGTATAGCAATTAGATTTTGAAAACCTTTCTTTTTGAGTGGAAAGGGATGGCTAATAGGGGATGGTGGAGGCCATTGAGCTCCCGAACCAAAGTGAGAGGGAGCTCAGCGTAGATAAGGTGTAATTATAGTTATAAGTTGATACAAGAATTAGTCGTTAGAGTAAATGATGTTGAGTTAGTAGCTGTAGTAAGTATTAGATGTTTGATTGAGATGTAGGAATAAATGGTGTGATTGGTATTTGTAGAACGTATAAGGTATTGAATTAGATTTAAGAGTAAATGGTGTTGTTAGTTAGTAGCTGTAGAATGTAAAGCGTATTGAATTAGATGTAAGAGTAAATGGTGTTGTTAGTTAGTAGTTGTAGAACGTAAAGAGTATTGAATTAGATGTAAGAGTAAATGGTGTTGTTAGTTAGTAGTTATAGAATGTAAAACGTATTGAATTAGATGTAAGAGTAAATGGTGTTGTTAGTTAGTAATTGTAGAACTTAAAGAGTATTGAATTAGATGTAAGAGCAAATGGTGTTATTAGTAAGTATAGTAATTAGATTTTGAAAACCTTTCTTTTTGAGTGGAAAGGGATGGCTAATAGGGGATGGTGGAGGCCATTGAGCTCCCGAACCAAAGTGAGAGGGAGCTCAGCGTAGATTAGGTGTAATTATAGTTATAAGTTGACACAAGAATTAGTTGTTAGAGTAAATGGTGTTGAGTTAGTAGCTGTAGTAAGTATTAGATGTTTGATTTAGATGTAGGAATAAATGGTGTGATTAGTATTTGTAGAACGTATAAGGTATTGAATTAGATTTAAGAGTAAATGGTGTTGTTAGTTAGTAGTTGTAGAACGTAAAGCGTATTGAATTAGATGTAAGAGTAAATGGTGTTGTTAGTTAGTAGCTGTAGAATGTAAAGCGTATTGAATTAGATGTAAGAGTAGATGGTGTTGTTAGTTAGTAGCTGTAGAATGTAAAGCGTATTGAATTAGATGTAAGAGTAAATGGTGTTGTTAGTTAGTAGTTGTAGAACGTAAAGAGTATTGAATTAGATGTAAGAGTAAATGGTGTTGTTAGTTAGTAGTTATAGAATGTAAAGCGTATTGAATTAGATGTAAGAGTAAATGGTGTTGTTAGAAAGTAGTTGTAGAACGAAAAGAGTATTGGATTAGATTTAGTAGTAAATGGTGTTGTTAGTTAGCAGTTGTAGAACGTAAAACGTATTGAATTAGATGTAAGAGTAAATTGTGTTGTTAGTTAGTAGGTGTAGAACGTAAAGCGTATTGAATTAGATGTAAGAGTAAATGGTATTGTTAGTTAGTAGTTGTAAAACGTAAAGAGTATTGAATTAGATGTAAGAGTAAATGGTGTTGTTAGTAAGTAGTTGTAGAACGAAAAGAGTATTGGATTAGATGTAAGAGTAAATGGTGTTGTTAGTTAGTAGTTGTAGAACGTAAAGAGTATTAAATTAGATGTAAGAGTAAATGGTGTTGTTAGTTAGTAGTTATAGAATGTAAAGCGTATTGAATTAGATGTAAGAGTAAATGGTGTTGTTAGTTAGTAGTTGTAGAACGTAAAGCGTATTGAATTAGATGTAAGAGTAAATGGTGTTGTTAGTAATAAGTTGTAGAACGTAAAGAGTATTGAATTAGATGTAAGAGTAAATGGTATTGTTAGTTAGTAGTTGTAGAATGTAAAGCGTATTGAATTAGATGTAAGAGTAAATGGTGTTGTTAGTTAGTAGTTGTAAAACGTAAAGAGTATTGAATTAGATGTAAGAGTAAATGGTGTTGTTAGTAAGTAGTTGTAGAACGAAAAGAGTATTGGATTAGATGTAAGAGTAAATGGTGTTGTTAGTAAGTAGTTGTAGAACGTAAAGTGTATTGAATTAGATTAAGAGTAAATGGTGTTGTTAGTTTGTAGTTATAGAATGTAAAGCGTATTGAATTAGATGTAAGAGTAAATGGTGTTGTTAGTTAGTAGTTGTAGAACGTAAAGAGTATTGAATTAGATGTAAGAGTAAATGGTGTTGTTAGTTAGTAGTTGTAGAACGTAAAGAGTATTGAATTAGATGTAAGAGTAAATGGTATTGTTAGTAAGTAATTGTAGAACGTAAAGAGTATTGAATTAGATGTAAGAGCAAATGGTGTTATTAGTTAGTATAGCAATTAGATTTTGAAAACCTTTCTTTTTGAGTGGAAAGGGATGGCTAATAGGGGATGGTGGAGGCCATTGAGCTCCCGAACCAAAGTGAGAGGGAGCTCAGCGTAGATTAGGTGTAATTAGATAAGTTGATACAAGAATTAGTTGTTAGAGTAAATGGTGTTGAGTTAGTAGCTGTAGTAAGTATTAGATGTTTGATTTAGATGTAGGAATAAATGGTGTGATTAGTAAGTATTTGTAGAACGTATAAGGTATTGAATTAGATTTAGGAGTAAATGGTGTTGTTAGTTAGTAGTTGTAGAACGTAAAGCGTATTGAATTAGATATAAGAGTAAATGGTGTTGTTAGTTAGTAGCTGTAGAATGTAAAGCGTATTGAATTAGATGTAAGAGTAAATGGTATTGTTAGTTAGTAGTTGTAGAATGTAAAGCGTATTGAATTAGATGTAAGAGTAAATGGTGTTGTTAGTTAGTAGTTGTAGAACGTAAAGAGTATTAAATTAGATGTAAGAGTAAATGGTGTTGTTAGTTAGTAGTTATAGAATGTAAAGCGTATTGAATTAGATGTAAGAGTAAATGGTGTTGTTAGAAAGTAGTTGTAGAACGAAAAGAGTATTGGATTAGATTTAGTAGTAAATGGTGTTGTTAGTTAGTAGTTGTAGAACGTAAAACGTATTGAATTAGATGTAAGAGTAAATTGTGTTGTTAGTTAGTAGGTGTAGAACGTAAAGCGTATTGAATTAGATGTAAGAGTAAATGGTATTGTTAGTTAGTAGTTGTAAAACGTAAAGAGTATTGAATTAGATGTAAGAGTAAATGGTGTTGTTAGTAAGTAGTTGTAGAACGAAAAGAGTATTGGATTAGATGTAAGAGTAAATGGTGTTGTTAGTTAGTAGTTGTAGAACGTAAAGAGTATTAAATTAGATGTAAGAGTAAATGGTGTTGTTAGTTAGTAGTTATAGAATGTAAAGCGTATTGAATTAGATGTAAGAGTAAATGGTGTTGTTAGTTAGTAGTTGTAGAACGTAAAGAGTATTGAATTAGATGTAAGAGTAAATGGTGTTGTTAGTAATAAGTTGTAGAACGTAAAGAGTATTGAATTAGATGTAAGAGTAAATGGTATTGTTAGTTAGTAGTTGTAGAATGTAAAGCGTATTGAATTAGATGTAAGAGTAAATGGTGTTGTTAGTTAGTAGTTGTAAAACGTAAAGAGTATTGAATTAGATGTAAGAGTAAATGGTGTTGTTAGTAAGTAGTTGTAGAACGAAAAGAGTATTGGATTAGATGTAAGAGTAAATGGTGTTGTTAGTAAGTAGTTGTAGAACGTAAAGTGTATTGAATTAGATTAAGAGTAAATGGTGTTGTTAGTTTGTAGTTATAGAATGTAAAGCGTATTGAATTAGATGTAAGAGTAAATGGTGTTGTTAGTTAGTAGTTGTAGAACGTAAAGAGTATTGAATTAGATGTAAGAGTAAATGGTGTTGTTAGTAAGTAGTTGTAGAACGTAAAGAGTATTGAATTAGATGTAAGAGTAAATGGTATTGTTAGTAAGTAATTGTAGAACGAAAAGAGTATTGGATTAGATGTAAGAGTAAATGGTGTTGTTAGTAAGTAGTTGTAGAACGTAAAGTGTATTGAATTAGATTAAGAGTAAATGGTGTTGTTAGTTTGTAGTTATAGAATGTAAAGCGTATTGAATTAGATGTAAGAGTAAATGGTGTTGTTAGTTAGTAGTTGTAGAACGTAAAGAGTATTGAATTAGATGTAAGAGTAAATGGTGTTGTTAGTAAGTAGTTGTAGAACGTAAAGTGTATTGAATTAGATTAAGAGTAAATGGTGTTGTTAGTTTGTAGTTATAGAATGTAAAGCGTATTGAATTAGATGTAAGAGTAAATGGTGTTGTTAGTTAGTAGTTGTAGAACGTAAAGAGTATTGAATTAGATGTAAGAGTAAATGGTGTTGTTAGTTAGTAGTTGTAAAACGTAAAGAGTATTGAATTAGATGTAAGAGTAAATGGTGTTGTTAGTAAGTAGTTGTAGAACGAAAAGAGTATTGGATTAGATGTAAGAGTAAATGGTGTTGTTAGTAAGTAGTTGTAGAACGTAAAGTGTATTGAATTAGATTAAGAGTAAATGGTGTTGTTAGTTTGTAGTTATAGAATGTAAAGCGTATTGAATTAGATGTAAGAGTAAATGGTGTTGTTAGTTAGTAGTTGTAGAACGTAAAGAGTATTGAATTAGATGTAAGAGTAAATGGTGTTGTTAGTAAGTAGTTGTAGAACGTAAAGAGTATTGAATTAGATGTAAGAGTAAATGGTATTGTTAGTAAGTAATTGTAGAACGTAAAGAGTATTGAATTAGATGTAAGAGCAAATGGTGTTATTAGTTAGTATAGCAATTAGATTTTGAAAACCTTTCTTTTTGAGTGGAAAGGGATGGCTAATAGGGGATGGTGGAGGCCATTGAGCTCCCGAACCAAAGTGAGAGGGAGCTCAGCGTAGATTAGGTGTAATTAGATAAGTTGATACAAGAATTAGTTGTTAGAGTAAATGGTGTTGAGTTAGTAGCTGTAGTAAGTATTAGATGTTTGATTTAGATGTAGGAATAAATGGTGTGATTAGTAAGTATTTGTAGAACGTATAAGGTATTGAATTAGATTTAGGAGTAAATGGTGTTGTTAGTTAGTAGTTGTAGAACGTAAAGCGTATTGAATTAGATATAAGAGTAAATGGTGTTGTTAGTTAGTAGCTGTAGAATGTAAAGCGTATTGAATTAGATGTAAGAGTAAATGGTGTTGTTAGTTAGTAGTTGTAGAACGTAAAGAGTATTGAATTAGATGTAAGAGTAAATGGTGTTGTTAGAAAGTAGTTGTAGAACGAAAAGAGTATTGGATTAGATGTAAGAGTAAATGGTGTTGTTAGTAAGTAGTTGTAGAATGTAAAGAGTATTAAATTAGATGTAAGAGTAAATGGTGTTGTTAGTAAGTAGTTGTAGAACGTAAAGAGTATTGAATAAGATGTAAGAGTAAATGGTATTGTTAGTAGTTATAGAATGTAAAGCGTATTGAATTAGATTAAGAGTAAATGGTGTTGTTAGTTAGTAATTGTAGAACTTAAAGAGTATTGAATTAGATGTAAGAGCAAATGGTGTTATTAGTAAGTATAGTAATTAGATTTTGAAAACCTTTCTTTTTGAGTGGAAAGGGATGGCTAATAGGGGATGGTGGAGGCCATTGAGCTCCCGAACCAAAGTGAGAGGGAGCTCAGCGTAGATTAGGTGTAATTATAGTTATAAGTTGACACAAGAATTAGTTGTTAGAGTAAATGGTGTTGAGTTAGTAGCTGTAGTAAGTATTAGATGTTTGATTTAGATGTAGGAATAAATGGTGTGATTAGTATTTGTAGAACGTATAAGGTATTGAATTAGATTTAAGAGTAAATGGTGTTGTTAGTTAGTAGTTGTAGAACGTAAAGCGTATTGAATTAGATGTAAGAGTAAATGGTGTTGTTAGTAAGTAGTTGTAGAATGTAAAGAGTATTGAATTAGATGTAAGAGTAGATGGTGTTGTTAGTTAGTAGCTGTAGAATGTAAAGCGTATTGAATTAGATGTAAGAGTAAATGGTGTTGTTAGTTAGTAGTTGTAGAACGTAAAGAGTATTAAATTAGATGTAAGAGTAAATGGTGTTGTTAGTTAGTAGTTATAGAATGTAAAGCGTATTGAATTAGATGTAAGAGTAAATGGTGTTGTTAGTAAGTAGTTGTAGAACGAAAAGAGTATTGGATTAGATTTAGTAGTAAATGGTGTTGTTAGTTAGTAGTTGTAGAACGTAAAACGTATTGAATTAGATGTAAGAGTAAATTGTGTTGTTAGTTAGTAGTTGTAGAACGTAAAGCGTATTGAATTAGATGTAAGAGTAAATGGTATTGTTAGTTAGTAGTTGTAAAACGTAAAGAGTATTGAATTAGATGTAAGAGTAAATGGTGTTGTTAGTAAGTAGTTGTAGAACGAAAAGAGTATTGGATTAGATGTAAGAGTAAATGGTGTTGTTAGTTAGTAGTTGTAGAACGTAAAGAGTATTAAATTAGATGTAAGAGTAAATGGTGTTGTTAGTTAGTAGTTATAGAATGTAAAGCGTATTGAATTAGATGTAAGAGTAAATGGTGTTGTTAGTTAGTAGTTGTAGAACGTAAAGAGTATTGAATTAGATGTAAGAGTAAATGGTGTTGTTAGTAATAAGTTGTAGAACGTAAAGAGTATTGAATTAGATGTAAGAGTAAATGGTATTGTTAGTTAGTAGTTGTAGAATGTAAAGCGTATTGAATTAGATGTAAGAGTAAATGGTGTTGTTAGTTAGTAGTTGTAAAACGTAAAGAGTATTGAATTAGATGTAAGAGTAAATGGTGTTGTTAGTAAGTAGTTGTAGAACGAAAAGAGTATTGGATTAGATGTAAGAGTAAATGGTGTTGTTAGTAAGTAGTTGTAGAACGTAAAGTGTATTGAATTAGATTAAGAGTAAATGGTGTTGTTAGTTTGTAGTTATAGAATGTAAAGCGTATTGAATTAGATGTAAGAGTAAATGGTGTTGTTAGTTAGTAGTTGTAGAACGTAAAGAGTATTGAATTAGATGTAAGAGTAAATGGTGTTGTTAGTAAGTAGTTGTAGAACGTAAAGAGTATTGAATTAGATGTAAGAGTAAATGGTATTGTTAGTAAGTAATTGTAGAACGTAAAGAGTATTGAATTAGATGTAAGAGCAAATGGTGTTATTAGTTAGTATAGCAATTAGATTTTGAAAACCTTTCTTTTTGAGTGGAAAGGGATGGCTAATAGGGGATGGTGGAGGCCATTGAGCTCCCGAACCAAAGTGAGAGGGAGCTCAGCGTAGATTAGGTGTAATTAGATAAGTTGATACAAGAATTAGTTGTTAGAGTAAATGGTGTTGAGTTAGTAGCTGTAGTAAGTATTAGATGTTTGATTTAGATGTAGGAATAAATGGTGTGATTAGTAAGTATTTGTAGAACGTATAAGGTATTGAATTAGATTTAGGAGTAAATGGTGTTGTTAGTTAGTAGTTGTAGAACGTAAAGCGTATTGAATTAGATATAAGAGTAAATGGTGTTGTTAGTTAGTAGCTGTAGAATGTAAAGCGTATTGAATTAGATGTAAGAGTAAATGGTGTTGTTAGTTAGTAGTTGTAGAACGTAAAGAGTATTGAATTAGATGTAAGAGTAAATGGTGTTGTTAGAAAGTAGTTGTAGAACGAAAAGAGTATTGGATTAGATGTAAGAGTAAATGGTGTTGTTAGTAAGTAGTTGTAGAATGTAAAGAGTATTAAATTAGATGTAAGAGTAAATGGTGTTGTTAGTAAGTAGTTGTAGAACGTAAAGAGTATTGAATAAGATGTAAGAGTAAATGGTATTGTTAGTAGTTATAGAATGTAAAGCGTATTGAATTAGATTAAGAGTAAATGGTGTTGTTAGTAAGTAGTTGTAGAACGTAAAGTGTATTGAATTAGATTAAGAGTAAATGGTGTTGTTAGTTAGTAGTTGTAGAACGTAAAGCGTATTGAATTAGATGTAAGAGTAAATGGTGTTGTTAGTTAGTAGCTGTAGAATGTAAAGCGTATTGAATTAGATGTAAGAGTAAATGGTGTTGTTAGTTAGTAGCTGTAGAATGTAAAGCGTATTGAATTAGATGTAAGAGTAAATGGTGTTGTTAGTTAGTAGTTGTAGAACGTAAAGAGTATTAAATTAGATGTAAGAGTAAATGGTGTTGTTAGTTAGTAGTTATAGAATGTAAAGCGTATTGAATTAGATGTAAGAGTAAATGGTGTTGTTAGAAAGTAGTTGTAGAACGAAAAGAGTATTGGATTAGATTTAGTAGTAAATGGTATTGTTAGTTAGTAGTTATAGAATGTAAAGCGTATTGAATTAGATGTAAGAGTAAATGGTGTTGTTAGTAAGTAGTTGTAGAACGTAAAGTGTATTGAATTAGATTAAGAGTAAATGGTGTTGTTAGTTAGTAGTTATAGAATGTAAAGCGTATTGAATTAGATGTAAGAGTAAATGGTGTTGTTAGTTAGTAGTTGTAGAACGTAAAGAGTATTGAATTAGATGTAAGAGTAAATGGTATTGTTAGTTAGTAGTTGTAGAATGTAAAGCGTATTGAATTAGATGTAAGAGTAAATGGTGTTGTTAGTTAGTAGTTGTTAAACGTAAAGAGTATTGAATTAGATGTAAGAGTAAATGGTGTTGTTAGTAAGTAGTTGTAGAACGAAAAGAGTATTGGATTAGATGTAAGAGTAAATGGTATTGTTAGTTAGTAGTTGTAGAATGTAAAGCGTATTGAATTAGATGTAAGAGTAAATGGTGTTGTTAGTTAGTAGTTGTAAAACGTAAAGAGTATTGAATTAGATGTAAGAGTAAATGGTGTTGTTAGTAAGTAGTTGTAGAACGAAAAGAGTATTGGATTAGATGTAAGAGTAAATGGTGTTGTTAGTAAGTAGTTGTAGAACGTAAAGTGTATTGAATTAGATGTAAGAGTAAATGGTGTTGTTAGTAATAAGTTGTAGAACGTAAAGAGTATTGAATTAGATGTAAGAGTAAATGGTATTGTTAGTTAGTAGTTGTAGAACGTAAAGCGTATTGAATTAGATGTAAGAGTAAATGGTGTTGTTAGTTAGTAGTTGTAAAACGTAAAGAGTATTGAATTAGATGTAAGAGTAAATGGTGTTGTTAGTAAGTAGTTGTAGAACGAAAAGAGTATTGGATTAGATGTAAGAGTAAATGGTGTTGTAAGTTAGTAGTTGTAGAACGTAAAGAGTATTAAATTAGATGTAAGAGTAAATGGTGTTGTTAGTTAGTAGTTATAGAATGTAAAGCGTATTGAATTAGATGTAAGAGTAAATGGTGTTGTTAGTTAGTAGTTGTAGAACGTAAAGAGTATTGAATTAGATGTAAGAGTAAATGGTGTTGTTAGTAATAAGTTGTAGAACGTAAAGAGTATTGAATTAGATGTAAGAGTAAATGGTATTGTTAGTTAGTAGTTGTAGAATGTAAAGCGTATTGAATTAGATGTAAGAGTAAATGGTGTTGTTAGTTAGTAGTTGTAAAATGTAAAGAGTATTGAATTAGATGTAAGAGTAAATGGTGTTGTTAGTAAGTAGTTGTAGAACGAAAAGAGTATTGGATTAGATGTAAGAGTAAATGGTGTTGTTAGTAAGTAGTTGTAGAACGTAAAGTGTATTGAATTAGATTAAGAGTAAATGGTGTTGTTAGTTTGTAGTTATAGAATGTAAAGCGTATTGAATTAGATGTAAGAGTAAATGGTGTTGTTAGTTAGTAGTTGTAGAACGTAAAGAGTATTGAATTAGATGTAAGGGTAAATGGTGTTGTTAGTTTGTAGTTATAGAATGTAAAGCGTATTGAATTAGATGTTAGAGTAAATGGTGTTGTTAGTAAGTAGTTGTAGAACGTAAAGAGTATTGAATTAGATGTAAGAGTAAATGGTATTGTTAGTAAGTAATTGTAGAACGTAAAGAGTATTGAATTAGATGTAAGAGCAAATGGTGTTATTAGTTAGTATAGCAATTAGATTTTGAAAACCTTTCTTTTTGAGTGGAAAGGGATGGCTAATAGGGGATGGTGGAGGCCATTGTGCTCCCGAACCAAAGTGAGAGGGAGCTCAGCGTAGATTAGGTGTAATTAGATAAGTTGATACAAGAATTAGTTGTTAGAGTAAATGGTGTTGAGTTAGTAGCTGTAGTAAGTATTAGATGTTTGATTTAGATGTAGGAATAAATGGTGTGATTAGTAAGTATTTGTAGAACGTATAAGGTATTGAATTAGATTTAGGAGTAAATGGTGTTGTTAGTTAGTAGTTGTAGAACGTAAAGCGTATTGAATTAGATATAAGAGTAAATGGTGTTGTTAGTTAGTAGCTGTAGAATGTAAAGCGTATTGAATTAGATGTAAGAGTAAATGGTGTTGTTAGTTAGTAGTTGTAGAACGTAAAGAGTATTGAATTAGATGTAAGAGTAAATGGTGTTGTTAGAAAGTAGTTGTAGAACGAAAAGAGTATTGGATTAGATGTAAGAGTAAATGGTGTTGTTAGTAAGTAGTTGTAGAACGTAAAGAGTATTGAATAAGATGTAAGAGTAAATGGTATTGTTAGTTAGTAGTTATAGAATGTAAAGCGTATTGAATTAGATTAAGAGTAAATGGTGTTGTTAGTAAGTAGTTGTAGAACGTAAAGTGTATTGAATTAGATTAAGAGTAAATGGTGTTGTTAGTTAGTAGTTGTAGAACGTAAAGCGTATTGAATTAGATGTAAGAGTAAATGGTGTTGTTGGTTAGTAGCTGTAGAATGTAAAGCGTATTGAATTAGATGTAAGAGTAAATGGTGTTGTTAGTTAGTAGCTGTAGAATGTAAAGCGTATTGAATTAGATGTAAGAGTAAATGGTGTTGTTAGTTAGTAGTTGTAGAACGTAAAGAGTATTAAATTAGATGTAAGAGTAAATGGTGTTGTTAGTTAGTAGTTATAGAATGTAAAGCGTATTGAATTAGATGTAAGAGTAAATGGTGTTGTTAGAAAGTAGTTGTAGAACGAAAAGAGTATTGGATTAGATTTAGTAGTAAATGGTATTGTTAGTTAGTAGTTATAGAATGTAAAGCGTATTGAATTAGATTAAGAGTAAATGGTGTTGTTAGTAAGTAGTTGTAGAACGTAAAGTGTATTGAATTAGATTAAGAGTAAATGGTGTTGTTAGTTAGTAGTTATAGAATGTAAAGCGTATTGAATTAGATGTAAGAGTAAATGGTGTTGTTTGTTAGTAGTTGTAGAACGTAAAGAGTATTGAATTAGATGTAAGAGTAAATGGTATTGTTAGTTAGTAGTTGTAGAATGTAAAGCGTATTGAATTAGATGTAAGAGTAAATGGTGTTGTCAGTAAGTAGTTGTAGAACGAAAAGAGTATTGGATTAGATGTAAGAGTAAATGGTATTGTTAGTTAGTAGTTGTAGAATGTAAAGCGTATTGAATTAGATGTAAGAGTAAATGATGTTGTTAGTTAGTAGTTGTAAAACGTAAAGAGTATTGAATTAGATGTAAGAGTAAATGGTGTTGTTAGTAAGTAGTTGTAGAACGAAAAGAGTATTGGATTAGATGTAAGAGTAAATGGTGTTGTTAGTAAGTAGTTGTAGAACGTAAAGTGTATTGAATTAGATTAAGAGTAAATGGTGTTGTTAGTTTGTAGTTATATAATGTAAAGCGTATTGAATTAGATGTAAGAGTAAATGGTGTTGTTAGTAAGTAGTTGTAGAACGTAAAGAGTATTGAATTAGATGTAAGAGTAAATGGTATTGTTAGTTAGTAGTTGTAGAACGTAAAGAGTATTGAATTAGATGTAAGAGCAAATGGTGTTATTAGTTAGTATAGCAATTAGATTCTGAAAACCTTTCTTTTTGAGTGGAAAGGGATGGCTAATAGGGGATGGTGGAGGCCATTGAGCTCCCGAACCAAAGTGAGAGGGAGCTCAGCGTAGATTAGGTGTAATTAGATAAGTTGATACAAGAATTAGTTGTTAGAGTAAATGGTGTTGAGTTAGTTAGCTGTAATAAGTATTAGATGTTTGATTTAGATGTAGGAATAAATGGTGTGATTAGTAAGTATTTGTAGAACGTATAAGGTATTGAATTAGATTTAGGAGTAAATGGTGTTGTTAGTTAGTAGTTGTAGAACGTAAAGCGTATTGAATTAGATGTAAGAGTAAATGGTGTTGTTGGTTAGTAGCTGTAGAATGTAAAGCGTATTGAATTAGATGTAAGAGTAGATGGTGTTGTTAGTTAGTAGCTGTAGAATGTAAAGCGTATTGAATTAGATGTAAGAGTAAATGGTGTTGTTAGTTAGTAGTTGTAGAACGTAAAGAGTATTAAATTAGATGTAAGAGTAAATGGTGTTGTTAGTTAGTAGTTATAGAATGTAAAGCGTATTGAATTAGATGTAAGAGTAAATGGTGTTGTTAGAAAGTAGTTGTAGAACGAAAAGAGTATTGGATTAGATTTAGTAGTAAATGGTGTTGTTAGTTAGTAGTTGTAGAACGTAAAACGTATTGAATTAGATGTAAGAGTAAATTGTGTTGTTAGTTAGTAGGTGTAGAACGTAAAGCGTATTGAATTAGATGTAAGAGTAAATGGTGTTGTTAGTTAGTAGTTGTAAAACGTAAAGAGTATTGAATTAGATGTAAGAGTAAATGGTGTTGTTAGTAAGTAGTTGTAGAACGAAAAGAGTATTGGATTAGATGTAAGAGTAAATGGTGTTGTTAGTTAGTAGTTGTAGAACGTAAAGAGTATTAAATTAGATGTAAGAGTAAATGGTGTTGTTAGTTAGTAGTTATAGAATGTAAAGCGTATTGAATTAGATGTAAGAGTAAATGGTGTTGTTAGTTAGTAGTTGTAGAACGTAAAGAGTATTGAATTAGATGTAAGAGTAAATGGTGTTGTTAGTAATAAGTTGTAGAACGTAAAGAGTATTGAATTAGATGTAAGAGTAAATGGTATTGTTAGTTAGTAGTTGTAGAATGTAAAGCGTATTGAATTAGATGTAAGAGTAAATGGTGTTGTTAGTTAGTAGTTGTAAAACGTAAAGAGTATTGAATTAGATGTAAGAGTAAATGGTGTTGTTAGTAAGTAGTTGTAGAACGAAAAGAGTATTGGATTAGATGTAAGAGTAAATGGTGTTGTTAGTAAGTAGTTGTAGAACGTAAAGTGTATTGAATTAGATTAAGAGTAAATGGTGTTGTTAGTTTGTAGTTATAGAATGTAAAGCGTATTGAATTAGATGTAAGAGTAAATGGTGTTGTTAGTTAGTAGTTGTAGAACGTAAAGAGTATTGAATTAGATGTAAGAGTAAATGGTGTTGTTAGTAAGTAGTTGTAGAACGTAAAGAGTATTGAATTAGATGTAAGAGTAAATGGTATTGTTAGTAAGTAATTGTAGAACGTAAAGAGTATTGAATTAGATGTAAGAGCAAATGGTGTTATTAGTTAGTATAGCAATTAGATTTTGAAAACCTTTCTTTTTGAGTGGAAAGGGATGGCTAATAGGGGATGGTGGAGGCCATTGAGCTCCCGAACCAAAGTGAGAGGGAGCTCAGCGTAGATTAGGTGTAATTAGATAAGTTGATACAAGAATTAGTTGTTAGAGTAAATGGTGTTGAGTTAGTAGCTGTAGTAAGTATTAGATGTTTGATTTAGATGTAGGAATAAATGGTGTGATTAGTAAGTATTTGTAGAACGTATAAGGTATTGAATTAGATTTAAGAGTAAATGGTGTTGTTAGTTAGTAGTTGTAGAACGTAAAGAGTATTGAATTAGATATAAGAGTAAATGGTGTTGTTAGTTAGTAGCTGTAGAATGTAAAGCGTATTGAATTAGATGTAAGAGTAAATGGTGTTGTTAGTTAGTAGTTGTAGAACGTAAAGAGTATTGAATTAGATGTAAGAGTAAATGGTGTTGTTAGAAAGTAGTTGTAGAACGAAAAGAGTATTGGATTAGATGTAAGAGTAAATGGTGTTGTTAGTAAGTAGTTGTAGAATGTAAAGAGTATTAAATTAGATGTAAGAGTAAATGGTGTTGTTAGTAAGTAGTTGTAGAACGTAAAGAGTATTGAATAAGATGTAAGAGTAAATGGTATTGTTAGTAGTTATAGAATGTAAAGCGTATTGAATTAGATTAAGAGTAAATGGTGTTGTTAGTTAGTAGTTGTAGAACGTAAAGTGTATTGAATTAGATTAAGAGTAAATGGTGTTGTTAGTTAGTAGTTGTAGAACGTAAAGCGTATTGAATTAGATGTAAGAGTAAATGGTGTTGTTAGTTAGTAGCTGTAGAATGTAAAGCGTATTGAATTAGATGTAAGAGTAAATGGTGTTGTTAGTTAGTAGCTGTAGAATGTAAAGCGTATTGAATTAGATGTAAGAGTAAATGGTGTTGTTAGTTAGTAGTTGTAGAACGTAAAGAGTATTAAATTAGATGTAAGAGTAAATGGTGTTGTTAGTTAGTAGTTATAGAATGTAAAGCGTATTGAATTAGATGTAAGAGTAAATGGTGTTGTTAGAAAGTAGTTGTAGAACGAAAAGAGTATTGAATTAGATTTAGTAGTAAATGGTATTGTTAGTTAGTAGTTATAGAATGTAAAGCGTATTGAATTAGATTAAGAGTAAATGGTGTTGTTAGTAAGTAGTTGTAGAACGTAAAGTGTATTGAATTAGATTAAGAGTAAATGGTGTTGTTAGTTAGTAGTTATAGAATGTAAAGCGTATTGAATTAGATGTAAGAGTAAATGGTGTTGTTAGTTAGTAGTTGTAGAACGTAAAGAGTATTGAATTAGATGTAAGAGTAAATGGTATTGTTAGTTAGTAGTTGTAGAATGTAAAGCGTATTGAATTAGATGTAAGAGTAAATGGTGTTGTTAGTTAGTAGTTGTTAAACGTAAAGAGTATTGAATTAGATGTAAGAGTAAATGGTGTTGTTAGTAAGTAGTTGTAGAACGAAAAGAGTATTGGATTAGATGTAAGAGTAAATGGTATTGTTAGTTAGTAGTTGTAGAATGTAAAGCGTATTGAATTAGATGTAAGAGTAAATGGTGTTGTTAGTTAGTAGTTGTAGAACGTAAAGAGTATTGAATTAGATGTAAGAGTAAATGGTGTTGTTAGTAAGTAGTTGTAGAACGAAAAGAGTATTGGATTAGATGTAAGAGTAAATGGTGTTGTTAGTAAGTAGTTGTAGAACGTAAAGTGTATTGAATTAGATGTAAGAGTAAATGGTGTTGTTAGTAATAAGTTGTAGAACGTAAAGAGTATTGAATTAGATGTAAGAGTAAATGGTATTGTTAGTTAGTAGTTGTAGAACGTAAAGCGTATTGAATTAGATGTAAGAGTAAATGGTGTTGTTAGTTAGTAGTTGTAAAACGTAAAGAGTATTGAATTAGATGTAAGAGTAAATGGTGTTGTTAGTAAGTAGTTGTAGAACGAAAAGAGTATTGGATTAGATGTAAGAGTAAATGGTGTTGTAAGTTAGTAGTTGTAGAACGTAAAGAGTATTAAATTAGATGTAAGAGTAAATGGTGTTGTTAGTTAGTAGTTATAGAATGTAAAGCGTATTGAATTAGATGTAAGAGTAAATGGTGTTGTTAGTTAGTAGTTGTAGAACGTAAAGAGTATTGAATTAGATGTAAGAGTAAATGGTGTTGTTAGTAATAAGTTGTAGAACGTAAAGAGTATTGAATTAGATGTAAGAGTAAATGGTATTGTTAGTTAGTAGTTGTAGAATGTAAAGCGTATTGAATTAGATGTAAGAGTAAATGGTGTTGTTAGTTAGTAGTTGTAAAATGTAAAGAGTATTGAATTAGATGTAAGAGTAAATGGTGTTGTTAGTAAGTAGTTGTAGAACGAAAAGAGTATTGGATTAGATGTAAGAGTAAATGGTGTTGTTAGTAAGTAGTTGTAGAACGTAAAGTGTATTGAATTAGATTAAGAGTAAATGGTGTTGTTAGTTTGTAGTTATAGAATGTAAAGCGTATTGAATTAGATGTAAGAGTAAATGGTGTTGTTAGTTAGTAGTTGTAGAACGTAAAGAGTATTGAATTAGATGTAAGGGTAAATGGTGTTGTTAGTTTGTAGTTATAGAATGTAAAGCGTATTGAATTAGATGTTAGAGTAAATGGTGTTGTTAGTAAGTAGTTGTAGAACGTAAAGAGTATTGAATTAGATGTAAGAGTAAATGGTATTGTTAGTAAGTAATTGTAGAACGTAAAGAGTATTGAATTAGATGTAAGAGCAAATGGTGTTATTAGTTAGTATAGCAATTAGATTTTGAAAACCTTTCTTTTTGAGTGGAAAGGGATGGCTAATAGGGGATGGTGGAGGCCATTGTGCTCCCGAACCAAAGTGAGAGGGAGCTCAGCGTAGATTAGGTGTAATTAGATAAGTTGATACAAGAATTAGTTGTTAGAGTAAATGGTGTTGAGTTAGTAGCTGTAGTAAGTATTAGATGTTTGATTTAGATGTAGGAATAAATGGTGTGATTAGTAAGTATTTGTAGAACGTATAAGGTATTGAATTAGATTTAGGAGTAAATGGTGTTGTTAGTTAGTAGTTGTAGAACGTAAAGCGTATTGAATTAGATATAAGAGTAAATGGTGTTGTTAGTTAGTAGTTGTAGAACGTAAAGCGTATTGAATTAGATGTAAGAGTAAATGGTGTTGTTAGTTAGTAGTTGTAGAACGTAAAGAGTATTGAATTAGATGTAAGAGTAAATGGTGTTGTTAGAAAGTAGTTGTAGAACGAAAAGAGTATTGGATTAGATGTAAGAGTAAATGGTGTTGTTAGTAAGTAGTTGTAGAACGTAAAGAGTATTGAATAAGATGTAAGAGTAAATGGTATTGTTAGTTAGTAGTTATAGAATGTAAAGCGTATTGAATTAGATTAAGAGTAAATGGTGTTGTTAGTAAGTAGTTGTAGAACGTAAAGTGTATTGAATTAGATTAAGAGTAAATGGTGTTGTTAGTTAGTAGTTGTAGAATGTAAAGCGTATTGAATTAGATGTAAGAGTAAATGGTGTTGTTAGTTAGTAGCTGTAGAATGTAAAGCGTATTGAATTAGATGTAAGAGTAAATGGTGTTGTTAGTTAGTAGCTGTAGAATGTAAAGCGTATTGAATTAGATGTAAGAGTAAATGGTGTTGTTAGTTAGTAGTTGTAGAACGTAAAGAGTATTGAATTAGATGTAAGAGTAAATGGTGTTGTTAGTTAGTAGTTATAGAATGTAAAGCGTATTGAATTAGATGTAAGAGTAAATGGTGTTGTTAGAAAGTAGTTGTAGAACGAAAAGAGTATTGGATTAGATTTAGTAGTAAATGGTATTGTTAGTTAGTAGTTATAGAATGTAAAGCGTATTGAATTAGATTAAGAGTAAATGGTGTTGTTAGTAAGTAGTTGTAGAACGTAAAGTGTATTGAATTAGATTAAGAGTAAATGGTGTTGTTAGTTAGTAGTTATAGAATGTAAAGCGTATTGAATTAGATGTAAGAGTAAATGGTGTTGTTAGTTAGTAGTTGTAGAACGTAAAGAGTATTGAATTAGATGTAAGAGTAAATGGTATTGTTAGTTAGTAGTTGTAGAATGTAAAGCGTATTGAATTAGATGTAAGAGTAAATGGTGTTGTTAGTAAGTAGTTGTAGAACGAAAAGAGTATTGGATTAGATGTAAGAGTAAATGGTGTTGTTAGTTAGTAGTTGTAGAATGTAAAGCGTATTGAATTAGATGTAAGAGTAAATGATGTTGTTAGTTAGTAGTTGTAAAACGTAAAGAGTATTGAATTAGATGTAAGAGTAAATGGTGTTGTTAGTAAGTAGTTGTAGAACGAAAAGAGTATTGGATTAGATGTAAGAGTAAATGGTGTTGTTAGTAAGTAGTTGTAGAACGTAAAGTGTATTGAATTAGATTAAGAGTAAATGGTGTTGTTAGTTTGTAGTTATATAATGTAAAGCGTATTGAATTAGATGTAAGAGTAAATGGTGTTGTTAGTAAGTAGTTGTAGAACGTAAAGAGTATTGAATTAGATGTAAGAGTAAATGGTATTGTTAGTTAGTAATTGTAGAACGTAAAGAGTATTGAATTAGATGTAAGAGCAAATGGTGTTATTAGTTAGTATAGCAATTAGATTCTGAAAACCTTTCTTTTTGAGTGGAAAGGGATGGCTAATAGGGGATGGTGGAGGCCATTGAGCTCCCGAACCAAAGTGAGAGGGAGCTCAGCGTAGATTAGGTGTAATTAGATAAGTTGATACAAGAATTAGTTGTTAGAGTAAATGGTGTTGAGTTAGTTAGCTGTAATAAGTATTAGATGTTTGATTTAGATGTAGGAATAAATGGTGTGATTAGTAAGTATTTGTAGAACGTATAAGGTATTGAATTAGATTTAGGAGTAAATGGTGTTGTTAGTTAGTAGTTGTAGAACGTAAAGCGTATTGAATTAGATGTAAGAGTAAATGGTGTTGTTAGTTAGTAGCTGTAGAATGTAAAGCGTATTGAATTAGATGTAAGAGTAAATGGTGTTGTTAGTTAGTAGTTGTAGAACGTAAAGCGTATTGAATTAGATGTAAGAGTAAATGGTGTTGTTAGTTAGTAGTTGTAGAATGTAAAGCGTATTGAATTAGATGTAAGAGTAAATGATGTTGTTAGTTAGTAGTTGTAAAACGTAAAGAGTATTGAATTAGATGTAAGAGTAAATGGTGTTGTTAGTAAGTAGTTGTAGAACGAAAAGAGTATTAGATTAGATGTAAGAGTAAATGGTGTTATTAGTTTATAGTTGTAGATCGTTTATGATATTCAATTAGATGTAAGAGTAAATGGTGTTGTTAGTTAGGAGTTGTAGAACGTAAAGAGTATTGGATTAGATGTAAGAGTAAATGGTGTTGTTAGTAAGTAGTTGTAGAACGAAAAGAGTATTGGATTAGATGTAAGAGTAAATGGTGTTGTTAGTGAGTAAATGTAGAACGTAAAGTGTATTGAATTAGATTAAGAGTAAATGTTGTTGTTAGTAAGTAGTTGTAGAACGTAAAGTGTATTGAATTAGATTAAGAGTAAATGGTGTTGTTAGTTAGTAGTTGTAGAACGTAAAGCGTATTGAAATAGATGTAAGAGTAAATGGTGTTGTTAGTAAGTAGTTGTAGAACGTAAAGAGTATTGAATTAGATGTAAGAGTAAATGGTATTGTTAGTTAGTAATTGTAGAACGTAAAGAGTATTGAATTAGATGTAAGAGCAAATGGTGTTATTAGTTAGTATAGCAATTAGATTTTGAAAACCTTTCTTTTTGAGTGGAAAGGGATGGCTAATAGGGGATGGTGGAGGCCATTGAGCTCCCGAACCAAAGTGAGAGGGAGCTCAGCGTAGATTAGGTGTAATTATAGTTACAAGTTGATACAAGAATTAGTTGTTAGAGTAAATGGTGTTGAGTTAGTAGCTGTAGTAGGTATTAGATGTTTGATTTAGATGTAGGAATAAATGGTGTGATTAGTATTTGTAGAACGTATAAGGTATTCAATTAGATTTAGGAGTAAATGGTGTTGTTAGTTAGTAGTTGTAGAACGTAAAGCGTATTGAATTAGATGTAAGAGTAAATGGTGTTGTTAGTTAGTAGCTGTAGAATGTAAAGCGTATTGAATTAGATGTAAGAGTAAATGGTGTTGTTAGTTAGTAGTTGTAGAACGCAAAGAGTATTGAATTAGATGTAAGAGTAAATGGTGTTGTTAGTAAGTAGTTGTAGAACGAAAAGAGTATTGGATTACATGTAAGAGTAAATGGTGTTGTTAGTAAGTAGTTGTAGAACGAAAAGAGTATTGGATTACATGTAAGAGTAAATGGTGTTGTTAGTAAGTAGTTGTAGAACGAAAAGAGTATTGGATTAGATGTAAGAGTAAATGGTGTTGTTAGTAAGTAGTTGTAGAACGTAAAGTGTATTGAATTAGATTAAGAGTAAATGGTGTTATTAGTTAGTATAGCAATTAGATTTTGAAAACCTTTCTTTTTGAGTGGAAAGGTATGGCTAATAGGGGATGGTGGAGGCCATTGAGCTCCCGAACCAAAGTGAGAGGGAGCTCAGCGTAGATTAGGTGTAATTATAGTTATAAGTTGATACAAGAATTAGTTGTTAGAGTAAATGGTGTTGAGTTAGTAGCTGTAGTAAGTATTAGAGGTTTGATTTAGATGTAGGAATAAATGGTGTGATTAGTAAGTATTTGTAGAACGTATAAGGTATTGAATTAGATTTAGGAGTAAATGGTGTTGTTAGTTAGTAGTTGTAGAACGTAAAGCGTATTGAATTAGATATAAGAGTAAATAGTGTTGTTAGTTAGTAGCTGTAGAATGTAAAGCGTATTGAATTAGATGTAAGAGTAAATGGTGTTGTTAGTTAGTAGTTGTAGAACGTAAAGAGTATTGAATTAGATGTAAGAGTAAATGGTGTTGTTAGTAAGTAGTTGTAGAATGTAAAGAGTATTAAATTAGATGTAAGAGTAAATGGTGTTGTTAGTAAGTAGTTGTAGAACGTAAAGAGTATTGAATAAGATGTAAGAGTAAATGGTATTGTTAGTAGTTATAGAATGTAAAGCGTATTGAATTAGATTAAGAGTAAATGGTGTTGTTAGTTAGTAATTGTAGAACTTAAAGAGTATTGAATTAGATGTAAGAGCAAATGGTGTTATTAGTAAGTATAGTAATTAGATTTTGAAAACCTTTCTTTTTGAGTGGAAAGGGATGGCTAATAGGGGATGGTGGAGGCCATTGAGCTCCCGAACCAAAGTGAGAGGGAGCTCAGCGTAGATTAGGTGTAATTATAGTTATAAGTTGACACAAGAATTAGTTGTTAGAGTAAATGGTGTTGAGTTAGTAGCTGTAGTAAGTATTAGATGTTTGATTTAGATGTAGGAATAAATGGTGTGATTAGTATTTGTAGAACGTATAAGGTATTGAATTAGATGTAAGAGTAAATGGTGTTGTTAGTTAGTAGTTGTAGAACGTAAAGCGTATTGAATTAGATGTAAGAGTAAATGGTGTTGTTGGTTAGTAGCTGTAGAATGTAAAGCGTATTGAATTAGATGTAAGAGTAGATGGTGTTGTTAGTTAGTAGCTGTAGAATGTAAAGCGTATTGAATTAGATGTAAGAGTAAATGGTGTTGTTAGTTAGTAGTTGTAGAACGTAAAGAGTATTGAATTAGATGTAAGAGTAAATGGTGTTGTTAGTTAGTAGTTATAGAATGTAAAGCGTATTGAATTAGATGTAAGAGTAAATGGTGTTGTTAGAAAGTAGTTGTAGAACGAAAAGAGTATTGGATTAGATTTAGTAGTAAATGGTGTTGTTAGTTAGTAGTTGTAGAACGTAAAACGTATTGAATTAGATGTAAGAGTAAATGGTGTTGTTAGTTAGTAGTTGTAGAACGTAAAGCGTATTGAATTAGATGTAAGAGTAAATGGTATTGTTAGTTAGTAGTTGTAAAACGTAAAGAGTATTGAATTAGATGTAAGAGTAAATGGTGTTGTTAGTAAGTAGTTGTAGAACGAAAAGAGTATTGGATTAGATGTAAGAGTAAATGGTGTTGTTAGTTAGTAGTTGTAGAACGTAAAGAGTATTAAATTAGATGTAAGAGTAAATGGTGTTGTTAGTTAGTAGTTATAGAATGTAAAGCGTATTGAATTAGATGTAAGAGTAAATGGTGTTGTTAGTTAGTAGTTGTAGAACGTAAAGAGTATTGAATTAGATGTAAGAGTAAATGGTGTTGTTAGTAATAAGTTGTAGAACGTAAAGAGTATTGAATTAGATGTAAGAGTAAATGGTATTGTTAGTTAGTAGTTGTAGAATGTAAAGCGTATTGAATTAGATGTAAGAGTAAATGGTGTTGTTAGTTAGTAGTTGTAAAACGTAAAGAGTATTGAATTAGATGTAAGAGTAAATGGTGTTGTTAGTAAGTAGTTGTAGAACGAAAAGAGTATTGGATTAGATGTAAGAGTAAATGGTGTTGTTAGTAAGTAGTTGTAGAACGTAAAGTGTATTGAATTAGATTAAGAGTAAATGGTGTTGTTAGTTTGTAGTTATAGAATGTAAAGCGTATTGAATTAGATGTAAGAGTAAATGGTGTTGTTAGTTAGTAGTTGTAGAACGTAAAGAGTATTGAATTAGATGTAAGAGTAAATGGTGTTGTTAGTAAGTAGTTGTAGAACGTAAAGAGTATTGAATTAGATGTAAGAGTAAATGGTATTGTTAGTAAGTAATTGTAGAACGTAAAGAGTATTGAATTAGATGTAAGAGCAAATGGTGTTATTAGTTAGTATAGCAATTAGATTTTGAAAACCTTTCTTTTTGAGTGGAAAGGGATGGCTAATAGGGGATGGTGGAGGCCATTGAGCTCCCGAACCAAAGTGAGAGGGAGCTCAGCGTAGATTAGGTGTAATTAGATAAGTTGATACAAGAATTAGTTGTTAGAGTAAATGGTGTTGAGTTAGTAGCTGTAGTAAGTATTAGATGTTTGATTTAGATGTAGGAATAAATGGTGTGATTAGTAAGTATTTGTAGAACGTATAAGGTATTGAATTAGATTTAGGAGTAAATGGTGTTGTTAGTTAGTAGTTGTAGAACGTAAAGCGTATTGAATTAGATATAAGAGTAAATGGTGTTGTTAGTTAGTAGCTGTAGAATGTAAAGCGTATTGAATTAGATGTAAGAGTAAATGGTGTTGTTAGTTAGTAGTTGTAGAACGTAAAGAGTATTGAATTAGATGTAAGAGTAAATGGTGTTGTTAGAAAGTAGTTGTAGAACGAAAAGAGTATTGGATTAGATGTAAGAGTAAATGGTGTTGTTAGTAAGTAGTTGTAGAATGTAAAGAGTATTAAATTAGATGTAAGAGTAAATGGTGTTGTTAGTAAGTAGTTGTAGAACGTAAAGAGTATTGAATAAGATGTAAGAGTAAATGGTATTGTTAGTAGTTATAGAATGTAAAGCGTATTGAATTAGATTAAGAGTAAATGGTGTTGTTAGTAAGTAGTTGTAGAACGTAAAGTGTATTGAATTAGATTAAGAGTAAATGGTGTTGTTAGTTAGTAGTTGTAGAACGTAAAGCGTATTGAATTAGATGTAAGAGTAAATGGTGTTGTTGGTTAGTAGCTGTAGAATGTAAAGCGTATTGAATTAGATGTAAGAGTAAATGGTGTTGTAAGTTAGTAGCTGTAGAATGTAAAGCGTATTGAATTAGATGTAAGAGTAAATGGTGTTGTTAGTTAGTAGTTGTAGAACGTAAAGAGTATTAAATTAGATGTAAGAGTAAATGGTGTTGTTAGTTAGTAGTTATAGAATGTAAAGCGTATTGAATTAGATGTAAGAGTAAATGGTGTTGTTAGAAAGTAGTTGTAGAACGAAAAGAGTATTGGATTAGATTTAGTAGTAAATGGTATTGTTAGTTAGTAGTTATAGAATGTAAAGCGTATTGAATTAGATTAAGAGTAAATGGTGTTGTTAGTAAGTAGTTGTAGAACGTAAAGTGTATTGAATTAGATTAAGAGTAAATGGTGTTGTTAGTTAGTAGTTATAGAATGTAAAGCGTATTGAATTAGATGTAAGAGTAAATGGTGTTGTTTGTTAGTAGTTGTAGAACGTAAAGAGTATTGAATTAGATGTAAGAGTAAATGGTATTGTTAGTTAGTAGTTGTAGAATGTAAAGCGTATTGAATTAGATGTAAGAGTAAATGGTGTTGTCAGTAAGTAGTTGTAGAACGAAAAGAGTATTGGATTAGATGTAAGAGTAAATGGTATTGTTAGTTAGTAGTTGTAGAATGTAAAGCGTATTGAATTAGATGTAAGAGTAAATGATGTTGTTAGTTAGTAGTTGTAAAACGTAAAGAGTATTGAATTAGATGTAAGAGTAAATGGTGTTGTTAGTAAGTAGTTGTAGAACGAAAAGAGTATTGGATTAGATGTAAGAGTAAATGGTGTTGTTAGTAAGTAGTTGTAGAACGTAAAGTGTATTGAATTAGATTAAGAGTAAATGGTGTTGTTAGTTTGTAGTTATATAATGTAAAGCGTATTGAATTAGATGTAAGAGTAAATGGTGTTGTTTGTTAGTAGTTGTAGAACGTAAAGAGTATTGAATTAGATGTAAGAGTAAATGGTATTGTTAGTTAGTAATTGTAGAACGTAAAGAGTATTGAATTAGATGTAAGAGCAAATGGTGTTATTAGTTAGTATAGCAATTAGATTCTGAAAACCTTTCTTTTTGAGTGGAAAGGGATGGCTAATAGGGGATGGTGGAGGCCATTGAGCTCCCGAACCAAAGTGAGAGGGAGCTCAGCGTAGATTAGGTGTAATTAGATAAGTTGATACAAGAATTAGTTGTTAGAGTAAATGGTGTTGAGTTAGTTAGCTGTAATAAGTATTAGATGTTTGATTTAGATGTAGGAATAAATGGTGTGATTAGTAAGTATTTGTAGAACGTATAAGGTATTGAATTAGATTTAGGAGTAAATGGTGTTGTTAGTTAGTAGTTGTAGAACGTAAAGCGTATTGAATTAGATGTAAGAGTAAATGGTGTTGTTGGTTAGTAGCTGTAGAATGTAAAGCGTATTGAATTAGATGTAAGAGTAGATGGTGTTGTTAGTTAGTAGCTGTAGAATGTAAAGCGTATTGAATTAGATGTAAGAGTAAATGGTGTTGTTAGTTAGTAGTTGTAGAACGTAAAGAGTATTAAATTAGATGTAAGAGTAAATGGTGTTGTTAGTTAGTAGTTATAGAATGTAAAGCGTATTGAATTAGATGTAAGAGTAAATGGTGTTGTTAGAAAGTAGTTGTAGAACGAAAAGAGTATTGGATTAGATTTAGTAGTAAATGGTGTTGTTAGTTAGTAGTTGTAGAACGTAAAACGTATTGAATTAGATGTAAGAGTAAATGGTGTTGTTAGTTAGTAGTTGTAGAACGTAAAGCGTATTGAATTAGATGTAAGAGTAAATGGTATTGTTAGTTAGTAGTTGTAAAACGTAAAGAGTATTGAATTAGATGTAAGAGTAAATGGTGTTGTTAGTAAGTAGTTGTAGAACGAAAAGAGTATTGGATTAGATGTAAGAGTAAATGGTGTTGTTAGTTAGTAGTTGTAGAACGTAAAGAGTATTGAATTAGATGTAAGAGTAAATGGTGTTGTTAGTTAGTAGTTATAGAATGTAAAGCGTATTGAATTAGATGTAAGAGTAAATGGTGTTGTTAGTTAGTAGTTGTAGAACGTAAAGAGTATTGAATTAGATGTAAGAGTAAATGGTGTTGTTAGTAATAAGTTGTAGAACGTAAAGAGTATTGAATTAGATGTAAGAGTAAATGGTATTGTTAGTTAGTAGTTGTAGAATGTAAAGCGTATTGAATTAGATGTAAGAGTAAATGGTGTTGTTAGTTAGTAGTTGTAAAACGTAAAGAGTATTGAATTAGATGTAAGAGTAAATGGTGTTGTTAGTAAGTAGTTGTAGAACGAAAAGAGTATTGGATTAGATGTAAGAGTAAATGGTGTTGTTAGTAAGTAGTTGTAGAACGTAAAGTGTATTGAATTAGATTAAGAGTAAATGGTGTTGTTAGTTTGTAGTTATAGAATGTAAAGCGTATTGAATTAGATGTAAGAGTAAATGGTGTTGTTAGTTAGTAGTTGTAGAACGTAAAGAGTATTGAATTAGATGTAAGAGTAAATGGTGTTGTTAGTAAGTAGTTGTAGAACGTAAAGAGTATTGAATTAGATGTAAGAGTAAATGGTATTGTTAGTAAGTAATTGTAGAACGTAAAGAGTATTGAATTAGATGTAAGAGCAAATGGTGTTATTAGTTAGTATAGCAATTAGATTTTGAAAACCTTTCTTTTTGAGTGGAAAGGGATGGCTAATAGGGGATGGTGGAGGCCATTGAGCTCCCGAACCAAAGTGAGAGGGAGCTCAGCGTAGATTAGGTGTAATTAGATAAGTTGATACAAGAATTAGTTGTTAGAGTAAATGGTGTTGAGTTAGTAGCTGTAGTAAGTATTAGATGTTTGATTTAGATGTAGGAATAAATGGTGTGATTAGTAAGTATTTGTAGAACGTATAAGGTATTGAATTAGATTTAGGAGTAAATGGTGTTGTTAGTTAGTAGTTGTAGAACGTAAAGCGTATTGAATTAGATATAAGAGTAAATGGTGTTGTTAGTTAGTAGCTGTAGAATGTAAAGCGTATTGAATTAGATGTAAGAGTAAATGGTGTTGTTAGTTAGTAGTTGTAGAACGTAAAGAGTATTGAATTAGATGTAAGAGTAAATGGTGTTGTTAGAAAGTAGTTGTAGAACGAAAAGAGTATTGGATTAGATGTAAGAGTAAATGGTGTTGTTAGTAAGTAGTTGTAGAATGTAAAGAGTATTAAATTAGATGTAAGAGTAAATGGTGTTGTTAGTAAGTAGTTGTAGAACGTAAAGAGTATTGAATAAGATGTAAGAGTAAATGGTATTGTTAGTAGTTATAGAATGTAAAGCGTATTGAATTAGATTAAGAGTAAATGGTGTTGTTAGTAAGTAGTTGTAGAACGTAAAGAGTATTGAATTAGATTAAGAGTAAATGGTGTTGTTAGTTAGTAGTTGTAGAATGTAAAGCGTATTGAATTAGATGTAAGAGTAAATGGTGTTGTTGGTTAGTAGCTGTAGAATGTAAAGCGTATTGAATTAGATGTAAGAGTAAATGGTGTTGTTAGTTAGTAGCTGTAGAATGTAAAGCGTATTGAATTAGATGTAAGAGTAAATGGTGTTGTTAGTTAGTAGTTGTAGAACGTAAAGAGTATTGAATTAGATGTAAGAGTAAATGGTGTTGTTAGTTAGTAGTTATAGAATGTAAAGCGTATTGAATTAGATGTAAGAGTAAATGGTGTTGTTAGAAAGTAGTTGTAGAACGAAAAGAGTATTGGATTAGATTTAGTAGTAAATGGTATTGTTAGTTAGTAGTTATAGAATGTAAAGCGTATTGAATTAGATTAAGAGTAAATGGTGTTGTTAGTAAGTAGTTGTAGAACGTAAAGTGTATTGAATTAGATTAAGAGTAAATGGTGTTGTTAGTTAGTAGTTATAGAATGTAAAGCGTATTGAATTAGATGTAAGAGTAAATGGTGTTGTTTGTTAGTAGTTGTAGAACGTAAAGAGTATTGAATTAGATGTAAGAGTAAATGGTATTGTTAGTTAGTAGTTGTAGAATGTAAAGCGTATTGAATTAGATGTAAGAGTAAATGGTGTTGTTAGTTAGTAGTTGTTAAACGTAAAGAGTATTGAATTAGATGTAAGAGTAAATGGTGTTGTTAGTAAGTAGTTGTAGAACGAAAAGAGTATTGGATTAGATGTAAGAGTAAATGGTATTGTTAGTTAGTAGTTGTAGAATGTAAAGCGTATTGAATTAGATGTAAGAGTAAATGGTGTTGTTAGTTAGTAGTTGTAAAACGTAAAGAGTATTGAATTAGATGTAAGAGTAAATGGTGTTGTTAGTAAGTAGTTGTAGAACGAAAAGAGTATTGGATTAGATGTAAGAGTAAATGGTGTTGTTAGTAAGTAGTTGTAGAACGTAAAGTGTATTGAATTAGATGTAAGAGTAAATGGTGTTGTTAGTAATAAGTTGTAGAACGTAAAGAGTATTGAATTAGATGTAAGAGTAAATGGTATTGTTAGTTAGTAGTTGTAGAACGTAAAGCGTATTGAATTAGATGTAAGAGTAAATGGTGTTGTTAGTTAGTAGTTGTAAAACGTAAAGAGTATTGAATTAGATGTAAGAGTAAATGGTGTTGTTAGTAAGTAGTTGTAGAACGAAAAGAGTATTGGATTAGATGTAAGAGTAAATGGTGTTGTAAGTTAGTAGTTGTAGAACGTAAAGAGTATTAAATTAGATGTAAGAGTAAATGGTGTTGTTAGTTAGTAGTTGTAGAATGTAAAGCGTATTGAATTAGATGTAAGAGTAAATGGTGTTGTTAGTTAGTAGTTGTAGAACGTAAAGAGTATTGAATTAGATGTAAGAGTAAATGGTGTTGTTAGTAATAAGTTGTAGAACGTAAAGAGTATTGAATTAGATGTAAGAGTAAATGGTATTGTTAGTTAGTAGTTGTAGAATGTAAAGCGTATTGAATTAGATGTAAGAGTAAATGGTGTTGTTAGTTAGTAGTTGTAGAATGTAAAGAGTATTGAATTAGATGTAAGAGTAAATGGTGTTGTTAGTAAGTAGTTGTAGAACGAAAAGAGTATTGGATTAGATGTAAGAGTAAATGGTGTTGTTAGTAAGTAGTTGTAGAACGTAAAGTGTATTGAATTAGATTAAGAGTAAATGGTGTTGTTAGTTTGTAGTTATAGAATGTAAAGCGTATTGAATTAGATGTAAGAGTAAATGGTGTTGTTAGTTAGTAGTTGTAGAACGTAAAGAGTATTGAATTAGATGTAAGGGTAAATGGTGTTGTTAGTTTGTAGTTATAGAATGTAAAGCGTATTGAATTAGATGTTAGAGTAAATGGTGTTGTTAGTAAGTAGTTGTAGAACGTAAAGAGTATTGAATTAGATGTAAGAGTAAATGGTATTGTTAGTAAGTAATTGTAGAACGTAAAGAGTATTGAATTAGATGTAAGAGCAAATGGTGTTATTAGTTAGTATAGCAATTAGATTTTGAAAACCTTTCTTTTTGAGTGGAAAGGGATGGCTAATAGGGGATGGTGGAGGCCATTGTGCTCCCGAACCAAAGTGAGAGGGAGCTCAGCGTAGATTAGGTGTAATTAGATAAGTTGATACAAGAATTAGTTGTTAGAGTAAATGGTGTTGAGTTAGTAGCTGTAGTAAGTATTAGATGTTTGATTTAGATGTAGGAATAAATGGTGTGATTAGTAAGTATTTGTAGAACGTATAAGGTATTGAATTAGATTTAGGAGTAAATGGTGTTGTTAGTTAGTAGTTGTAGAACGTAAAGCGTATTGAATTAGATATAAGAGTAAATGGTGTTGTTAGTTAGTAGCTGTAGAATGTAAAGCGTATTGAATTAGATGTAAGAGTAAATGGTGTTGTTAGTTAGTAGTTGTAGAACGTAAAGAGTATTGAATTAGATGTAAGAGTAAATGGTGTTGTTAGAAAGTAGTTGTAGAACGAAAAGAGTATTGGATTAGATGTAAGAGTAAATGGTGTTGTTAGTAAGTAGTTGTAGAACGTAAAGAGTATTGAATAAGATGTAAGAGTAAATGGTATTGTTAGTTAGTAGTTATAGAATGTAAAGCGTATTGAATTAGATTAAGAGTAAATGGTGTTGTTAGTAAGTAGTTGTAGAACGTAAAGTGTATTGAATTAGATTAAGAGTAAATGGTGTTGTTAGTTAGTAGTTGTAGAACGTAAAGCGTATTGAATTAGATGTAAGAGTAAATGGTGTTGTTGGTTAGTAGCTGTAGAATGTAAAGCGTATTGAATTAGATGTAAGAGTAAATGGTGTTGTTAGTTAGTAGCTGTAGAATGTAAAGCGTATTGAATTAGATGTAAGAGTAAATGGTGTTGTTAGTTAGTAGTTGTAGAACGTAAAGAGTATTAAATTAGATGTAAGAGTAAATGGTGTTGTTAGTTAGTAGTTGTAGAATGTAAAGCGTATTGAATTAGATGTAAGAGTAAATGGTGTTGTTAGAAAGTAGTTGTAGAACGAAAAGAGTATTGGATTAGATTTAGTAGTAAATGGTATTGTTAGTTAGTAGTTATAGAATGTAAAGCGTATTGAATTAGATTAAGAGTAAATGGTGTTGTTAGTAAGTAGTTGTAGAACGTAAAGTGTATTGAATTAGATTAAGAGTAAATGGTGTTGTTAGTTAGTAGTTATAGAATGTAAAGCGTATTGAATTAGATGTAAGAGTAAATGGTGTTGTTTGTTAGTAGTTGTAGAACGTAAAGAGTATTGAATTAGATGTAAGAGTAAATGGTATTGTTAGTTAGTAGTTGTAGAATGTAAAGCGTATTGAATTAGATGTAAGAGTAAATGGTGTTGTCAGTAAGTAGTTGTAGAACGAAAAGAGTATTGGATTAGATGTAAGAGTAAATGGTATTGTTAGTTAGTAGTTGTAGAATGTAAAGCGTATTGAATTAGATGTAAGAGTAAATGATGTTGTTAGTTAGTAGTTGTAAAACGTAAAGAGTATTGAATTAGATGTAAGAGTAAATGGTGTTGTTAGTAAGTAGTTGTAGAACGAAAAGAGTATTGAATTAGATGTAAGAGTAAATGGTGTTGTTAGTAAGTAGTTGTAGAACGTAAAGTGTATTGAATTAGATTAAGAGTAAATGGTGTTGTTAGTTAGTAGTTATATAATGTAAAGCGTATTGAATTAGATGTAAGAGTAAATGGTGTTGTTAGTAAGTAGTTGTAGAACGTAAAGAGTATTGAATTAGATGTAAGAGTAAATGGTATTGTTAGTTAGTAATTGTAGAACGTAAAGAGTATTGAATTAGATGTAAGAGCAAATGGTGTTATTAGTTAGTATAGCAATTAGATTTTGAAAACCTTTCTTTTTGAGTGGAAAGGGATGGCTAATAGGGGATGGTGGAGGCCATTGAGCTCCCGAACCAAAGTGAGAGGGAGCTCAGCGTAGATTAGGTGTAATTAGATAAGTTGATACAAGAATTAGTTGTTAGAGTAAATGGTGTTGAGTTAGTTAGCTGTAATAAGTATTAGATGTTTGATTTAGATGTAGGAATAAATGGTGTGATTAGTAAGTATTTGTAGAACGTATAAGGTATTGAATTAGATTTAGGAGTAAATGGTGTTGTTAGTTAGTAGTTGTAGAACGTAAAGCGTATTGAATTAGATATAAGAGTAAATGGTGTTGTTAGTTAGTAGCTGTAGAATGTAAAGCGTATTGAATTAGATGTAAGAGTAAATGGTGTTGTTAGTTAGTAGTTGTAGAACGTAAAGCGTATTGAATTAGATGTAAGAGTAAATGGTGTTGTTAGTTAGTAGTTGTAGAATGTAAAGCGTATTGAATTAGATGTAAGAGTAAATGATGTTGTTAGTTAGTAGTTGTAAAACGTAAAGAGTATTGAATTAGATGTAAGAGTAAATGGTGTTGTTAGTAAGTAGTTGTAGAACGAAAAGAGTATTAGATTAGATGTAAGAGTAAATGGTGTTATTAGTTTATAGTTGTAGATCGTTTATGATATTCAATTAGATGTAAGAGTAAATGGTGTTGTTAGTTAGGAGTTGTAGAACGTAAAGAGTATTGGATTAGATGTAAGAGTAAATGGTGTTGTTAGTAAGTAGTTGTAGAACGAAAAGAGTATTGGATTAGATGTAAGAGTAAATGGTGTTGTTAGTGAGTAAATGTAGAACGTAAAGTGTATTGAATTAGATTAAGAGTAAATGTTGTTGTTAGTAAGTAGTTGTAGAACGTAAAGTGTATTGAATTAGATTAAGAGTAAATGGTGTTGTTAGTTAGTAGTTGTAGAACGTAAAGCGTATTGAAATAGATGTAAGAGTAAATGGTGTTGTTAGTAAGTAGTTGTAGAACGTAAAGAGTATTGAATTAGATGTAAGAGTAAATGGTATTGTTAGTTAGTAATTGTAGAACGTAAAGAGTATTGAATTAGATGTAAGAGCAAATGGTGTTATTAGTTAGTATAGCAATTAGATTTTGAAAACCTTTCTTTTTGAGTGGAAAGGGATGGCTAATAGGGGATGGTGGAGGCCATTGAGCTCCCGAACCAAAGTGAGAGGGAGCTCAGCGTAGATTAGGTGTAATTATAGTTACAAGTTGATACAAGAATTAGTTGTTAGAGTAAATGGTGTTGAGTTAGTAGCTGTAGTAGGTATTAGATGTTTGATTTAGATGTAGGAATAAATGGTGTGATTAGTATTTGTAGAACGTATAAGGTATTCAATTAGATTTAGGAGTAAATGGTGTTGTTAGTTAGTAGTTGTAGAACGTAAAGCGTATTGAATTAGATGTAAGAGTAAATGGTGTTGTTAGTTAGTAGCTGTAGAATGTAAAGCGTATTGAATTAGATGTAAGAGTAAATGGTGTTGTTAGTTAGTAGTTGTAGAACGCAAAGAGTATTGAATTAGATGTAAGAGTAAATGGTGTTGTTAGTAAGTAGTTGTAGAACGAAAAGAGTATTGGATTACATGTAAGAGTAAATGGTGTTGTTAGTAAGTAGTTGTAGAACGAAAAGAGTATTGGATTACATGTAAGAGTAAATGGTGTTGTTAGTAAGTAGTTGTAGAACGAAAAGAGTATTGGATTAGATGTAAGAGTAAATGGTGTTGTTAGTAAGTAGTTGTAGAACGTAAAGTGTATTGAATTAGATTAAGAGTAAATGGTGTTATTAGTTAGTATAGCAATTAGATTTTGAAAACCTTTCTTTTTGAGTGGAAAGGTATGGCTAATAGGGGATGGTGGAGGCCATTGAGCTCCCGAACCAAAGTGAGAGGGAGCTCAGCGTAGATTAGGTGTAATTATAGTTATAAGTTGATACAAGAATTAGTTGTTAGAGTAAATGGTGTTGAGTTAGTAGCTGTAGTAAGTATTAGAGGTTTGATTTAGATGTAGGAATAAATGGTGTGATTAGTAAGTATTTGTAGAACGTATAAGGTATTGAATTAGATTTAGGAGTAAATGGTGTTGTTAGTTAGTAGTTGTAGAACGTAAAGCGTATTGAATTAGATATAAGAGTAAATAGTGTTGTTAGTTAGTAGCTGTAGAATGTAAAGCGTATTGAATTAGATGTAAGAGTAAATGGTGTTGTTAGTTAGTAGTTGTAGAACGTAAAGAGTATTGAATTAGATGTAAGAGTAAATGGTGTTGTTAGTAAGTAGTTGTAGAATGTAAAGAGTATTAAATTAGATGTAAGAGTAAATGGTGTTGTTAGTAAGTAGTTGTAGAACGTAAAGAGTATTGAATAAGATGTAAGAGTAAATGGTATTGTTAGTAGTTATAGAATGTAAAGCGTATTGAATTAGATTAAGAGTAAATGGTGTTGTTAGTTAGTAATTGTAGAACTTAAAGAGTATTGAATTAGATGTAAGAGCAAATGGTGTTATTAGTAAGTATAGTAATTAGATTTTGAAAACCTTTCTTTTTGAGTGGAAAGGGATGGCTAATAGGGGATGGTGGAGGCCATTGAGCTCCCGAACCAAAGTGAGAGGGAGCTCAGCGTAGATTAGGTGTAATTATAGTTATAAGTTGACACAAGAATTAGTTGTTAGAGTAAATGGTGTTGAGTTAGTAGCTGTAGTAAGTATTAGATGTTTGATTTAGATGTAGGAATAAATGGTGTGATTAGTATTTGTAGAACGTATAAGGTATTGAATTAGATTTAAGAGTAAATGGTGTTGTTAGTTAGTAGTTGTAGAACGTAAAGCGTATTGAATTAGATGTAAGAGTAAATGGTGTTGTTAGTTAGTAGCTGTAGAATGTAAAGCGTATTGAATTAGATGTAAGAGTAGATGGTGTTGTTAGTTAGTAGCTGTAGAATGTAAAGCGTATTGAATTAGATGTAAGAGTAAATGGTGTTGTTAGTTAGTAGTTGTAGAACGTAAAGAGTATTAAATTAGATGTAAGAGTAAATGGTGTTGTTAGTTAGTAGTTATAGAATGTAAAGCGTATTGAATTAGATGTAAGAGTAAATGGTGTTGTTAGAAAGTAGTTGTAGAACGAAAAGAGTATTGGATTAGATTTAGTAGTAAATGGTGTTGTTAGTTAGTAGTTGTAGAACGTAAAACGTATTGAATTAGATGTAAGAGTAAATTGTGTTGTTAGTTAGTAGGTGTAGAACGTAAAGCGTATTGAATTAGATGTAAGAGTAAATGGTATTGTTAGTTAGTAGTTGTAAAACGTAAAGAGTATTGAATTAGATGTAAGAGTAAATGGTGTTGTTAGTAAGTAGTTGTAGAACGAAAAGAGTATTGGATTAGATGTAAGAGTAAATGGTGTTGTTAGTTAGTAGTTGTAGAACGTAAAGAGTATTAAATTAGATGTAAGAGTAAATGGTGTTGTTAGTTAGTAGTTATAGAATGTAAAGCGTATTGAATTAGATGTAAGAGTAAATGGTGTTGTTAGTTAGTAGTTGTAGAACGTAAAGAGTATTGAATTAGATGTAAGAGTAAATGGTGTTGTTAGTAATAAGTTGTAGAACGTAAAGAGTATTGAATTAGATGTAAGAGTAAATGGTATTGTTAGTTAGTAGTTGTAGAATGTAAAGCGTATTGAATTAGATGTAAGAGTAAATGGTGTTGTTAGTTAGTAGTTGTAAAACGTAAAGAGTATTGAATTAGATGTAAGAGTAAATGGTGTTGTTAGTAAGTAGTTGTAGAACGAAAAGAGTATTGGATTAGATGTAAGAGTAAATGGTGTTGTTAGTAAGTAGTTGTAGAACGTAAAGTGTATTGAATTAGATTAAGAGTAAATGGTGTTGTTAGTTAGTAGTTGTAGAATGTAAAGCGTATTGAATTAGATGTAAGAGTAAATGGTGTTGTTAGTTAGTAGTTGTAGAACGTAAAGAGTATTGAATTAGATGTAAGAGTAAATGGTGTTGTTAGTAAGTAGTTGTAGAACGTAAAGAGTATTGAATTAGATGTAAGAGTAAATGGTGTTGTTAGTAAGTAATTGTAGAACGTAAAGAGTATTGAATTAGATGTAAGAGCAAATGGTGTTATTAGTTAGTATAGCAATTAGATTTTGAAAACCTTTCTTTTTGAGTGGAAAGGGATGGCTAATAGGGGATGGTGGAGGCCATTGAGCTCCCGAACCAAAGTGAGAGGGAGCTCAGCGTAGATTAGGTGTAATTAGATAAGTTGATACAAGAATTAGTTGTTAGAGTAAATGGTGTTGAGTTAGTAGCTGTAGTAAGTATTAGATGTTTGATTTAGATGTAGGAATAAATGGTGTGATTAGTAAGTATTTGTAGAACGTATAAGGTATTGAATTAGATTTAGGAGTAAATGGTGTTGTTAGTTAGTAGTTGTAGAACGTAAAGCGTATTGAATTAGATATAAGAGTAAATGGTGTTGTTAGTTAGTAGCTGTAGAATGTAAAGCGTATTGAATTAGATGTAAGAGTAAATGGTGTTGTTAGTTAGTAGTTGTAGAACGTAAAGAGTATTGAATTAGATGTAAGAGTAAATGGTGTTGTTAGAAAGTAGTTGTAGAACGTAAAGAGTATTGGATTAGATGTAAGAGTAAATGGTGTTGTTAGTAAGTAGTTGTAGAATGTAAAGAGTATTAAATTAGATGTAAGAGTAAATGGTGTTGTTAGTAAGTAGTTGTAGAACGTAAAGAGTATTGAATAAGATGTAAGAGTAAATGGTATTGTTAGTAGTTATAGAATGTAAAGCGTATTGAATTAGATTAAGAGTAAATGGTGTTGTTAGTAAGTAGTTGTAGAACGTAAAGAGTATTGAATTAGATGTAAGAGTAAATGGTGTTGTTAGTTAGTAGTTGTAGAACGTAAAGCGTATTGAATTAGATGTAAGAGTAAATGGTGTTGTTGGTTAGTAGCTGTAGAATGTAAAGCGTATTGAATTAGATGTAAGAGTAAATGGTGTTGTTAGTTAGTAGCTGTAGAATGTAAAGCGTATTGAATTAGATGTAAGAGTAAATGGTGTTGTTAGTTAGTAGTTGTAGAACGTAAAGAGTATTGAATTAGATGTAAGAGTAAATGGTGTTGTTAGTTAGTAGTTATAGAATGTAAAGCGTATTGAATTAGATGTAAGAGTAAATGGTGTTGTTAGAAAGTAGTTGTAGAACGAAAAGAGTATTGGATTAGATGTAGTAGTAAATGGTATTGTTAGTTAGTAGTTGTAGAATGTAAAGCGTATTGAATTAGATTAAGAGTAAATGGTGTTGTTAGTAAGTAGTTGTAGAACGTAAAGTGTATTGAATTAGATTAAGAGTAAATGGTGTTGTTAGTTAGTAGTTATAGAATGTAAAGCGTATTGAATTAGATGTAAGAGTAAATGGTGTTGTTTGTTAGTAGTTGTAGAACGTAAAGAGTATTGAATTAGATGTAAGAGTAAATGGTATTGTTAGTTAGTAGTTGTAGAATGTAAAGCGTATTGAATTAGATGTAAGAGTAAATGGTGTTGTTAGTTAGTAGTTGTTAAACGTAAAGAGTATTGAATTAGATGTAAGAGTAAATGGTGTTGTTAGTAAGTAGTTGTAGAACGAAAAGAGTATTGGATTAGATGTAAGAGTAAATGGTATTGTTAGTTAGTAGTTGTAGAATGTAAAGCGTATTGAATTAGATGTAAGAGTAAATGGTGTTGTTAGTTAGTAGTTGTAAAACGTAAAGAGTATTGAATTAGATGTAAGAGTAAATGGTGTTGTTAGTAAGTAGTTGTAGAACGAAAAGAGTATTGGATTAGATGTAAGAGTAAATGGTGTTGTTAGTAAGTAGTTGTAGAACGTAAAGTGTATTGAATTAGATGTAAGAGTAAATGGTGTTGTTAGTAATAAGTTGTAGAACGTAAAGAGTATTGAATTAGATGTAAGAGTAAATGGTATTGTTAGTTAGTAGTTGTAGAACGTAAAGCGTATTGAATTAGATGTAAGAGTAAATGGTGTTGTTAGTTAGTAGTTGTAAAACGTAAAGAGTATTGAATTAGATGTAAGAGTAAATGGTGTTGTTAGTAAGTAGTTGTAGAACGAAAAGAGTATTGGATTAGATGTAAGAGTAAATGGTGTTGTAAGTTAGTAGTTGTAGAACGTAAAGAGTATTAAATTAGATGTAAGAGTAAATGGTGTTGTTAGTTAGTAGTTATAGAATGTAAAGCGTATTGAATTAGATGTAAGAGTAAATGGTGTTGTTAGTTAGTAGTTGTAGAACGTAAAGAGTATTGAATTAGATGTAAGAGTAAATGGTGTTGTTAGTAATAAGTTGTAGAACGTAAAGAGTATTGAATTAGATGTAAGAGTAAATGGTATTGTTAGTTAGTAGTTGTAGAATGTAAAGCGTATTGAATTAGATGTAAAAGTAAATGGTGTTGTTAGTTAGTAGTTGTAAAATGTAAAGAGTATTGAATTAGATGTAAGAGTAAATGGTGTTGTTAGTAAGTAGTTGTAGAACGAAAAGAGTATTGGATTAGATGTAAGAGTAAATGGTGTTGTTAGTAAGTAGTTGTAGAACGTAAAGTGTATTGAATTAGATTAAGAGTAAATGGTGTTGTTAGTTTGTAGTTATAGAATGTAAAGCGTATTGAATTAGATGTAAGAGTAAATGGTGTTGTTAGTTAGTAGTTGTAGAACGTAAAGAGTATTGAATTAGATGTAAGGGTAAATGGTGTTGTTAGTTTGTAGTTATAGAATGTAAAGCGTATTGAATTAGATGTTAGAGTAAATGGTGTTGTTAGTAAGTAGTTGTAGAACGTAAAGAGTATTGAATTAGATGTAAGAGTAAATGGTATTGTTAGTAAGTAATTGTAGAACGTAAAGAGTATTGAATTAGATGTAAGAGCAAATGGTGTTATTAGTTAGTATAGCAATTAGATTTTGAAAACCTTTCTTTTTGAGTGGAAAGGGATGGCTAATAGGGGATGGTGGAGGCCATTGTGCTCCCGAACCAAAGTGAGAGGGAGCTCAGCGTAGATTAGGTGTAATTAGATAAGTTGATACAAGAATTAGTTGTTAGAGTAAATGGTGTTGAGTTAGTAGCTGTAGTAAGTATTAGATGTTTGATTTAGATGTAGGAATAAATGGTGTGATTAGTAAGTATTTGTAGAACGTATAAGGTATTGAATTAGATTTAGGAGTAAATGGTGTTGTTAGTTAGTAGTTGTAGAACGTAAAGCGTATTGAATTAGATATAAGAGTAAATGGTGTTGTTAGTTAGTAGCTGTAGAATGTAAAGCGTATTGAATTAGATGTAAGAGTAAATGGTGTTGTTAGTTAGTAGTTGTAGAACGTAAAGAGTATTGAATTAGATGTAAGAGTAAATGGTGTTGTTAGAAAGTAGTTGTAGAACGAAAAGAGTATTGGATTAGATGTAAGAGTAAATGGTGTTGTTAGTAAGTAGTTGTAGAACGTAAAGAGTATTGAATAAGATGTAAGAGTAAATGGTATTGTTAGTTAGTAGTTATAGAATGTAAAGCGTATTGAATTAGATTAAGAGTAAATGGTGTTGTTAGTAAGTAGTTGTAGAACGTAAAGTGTATTGAATTAGATTAAGAGTAAATGGTGTTGTTAGTTAGTAGTTGTAGAACGTAAAGCGTATTGAATTAGATGTAAGAGTAAATGGTGTTGTTAGTTAGTAGCTGTAGAATGTAAAGCGTATTGAATTAGATGTAAGAGTAAATGGTGTTGTTAGTTAGTAGCTGTAGAATGTAAAGCGTATTGAATTAGATGTAAGAGTAAATGGTGTTGTTAGTTAGTAGTTGTAGAACGTAAAGAGTATTAAATTAGATGTAAGAGTAAATGGTGTTGTTAGTTAGTAGTTATAGAATGTAAAGCGTATTGAATTAGATGTAAGAGTAAATGGTGTTGTTAGAAAGTAGTTGTAGAACGAAAAGAGTATTGGATTAGATTTAGTAGTAAATGGTATTGTTAGTTAGTAGTTATAGAATGTAAAGCGTATTGAATTAGATTAAGAGTAAATGGTGTTGTTAGTAAGTAGTTGTAGAACGTAAAGTGTATTGAATTAGATTAAGAGTAAATGGTGTTGTTAGTTAGTAGTTATAGAATGTAAAGCGTATTGAATTAGATGTAAGAGTAAATGGTGTTGTTTGTTAGTAGTTGTAGAACGTAAAGAGTATTGAATTAGATGTAAGAGTAAATGGTATTGTTAGTTAGTAGTTGTAGAATGTAAAGCGTATTGAATTAGATGTAAGAGTAAATGGTGTTGTCAGTAAGTAGTTGTAGAACGAAAAGAGTATTGGATTAGATGTAAGAGTAAATGGTATTGTTAGTTAGTAGTTGTAGAATGTAAAGCGTATTGAATTAGATGTAAGAGTAAATGATGTTGTTAGTTAGTAGTTGTAGAACGTAAAGAGTATTGAATTAGATGTAAGAGTAAATGGTGTTGTTAGTAAGTAGTTGTAGAACGAAAAGAGTATTGGATTAGATGTAAGAGTAAATGGTGTTGTTAGTAAGTAGTTGTAGAACGTAAAGTGTATTGAATTAGATTAAGAGTAAATGGTGTTGTTAGTTTGTAGTTATATAATGTAAAGCGTATTGAATTAGATGTAAGAGTAAATGGTGTTGTTAGTAAGTAGTTGTAGAACGTAAAGAGTATTGAATTAGATGTAAGAGTAAATGGTATTGTTAGTTAGTAATTGTAGAACGTAAAGAGTATTGAATTAGATGTAAGAGCAAATGGTGTTGTTAGTTAGTATAGCAATTAGATTCTGAAAACCTTTCTTTTTGAGTGGAAAGGGATGGCTAATAGGGGATGGTGGAGGCCATTGAGCTCCCGAACCAAAGTGAGAGGGAGCTCAGCGTAGATTAGGTGTAATTAGATAAGTTGATACAAGAATTAGTTGTTAGAGTAAATGGTGTTGAGTTAGTTAGCTGTAATAAGTATTAGATGTTTGATTTAGATGTAGGAATAAATGGTGTGATTAGTAAGTATTTGTAGAACGTATAAGGTATTGAATTAGATTTAGGAGTAAATGGTGTTGTTAGTTAGTAGTTGTAGAACGTAAAGCGTATTGAATTAGATATAAGAGTAAATGGTGTTGTTAGTTAGTAGCTGTAGAATGTAAAGCGTATTGAATTAGATGTAAGAGTAAATGGTGTTGTTAGTTAGTAGTTGTAGAACGTAAAGCGTATTGAATTAGATGTAAGAGTAAATGGTGTTGTTAGTTAGTAGTTGTAGAATGTAAAGCGTATTGAATTAGATGTAAGAGTAAATGATGTTGTTAGTTAGTAGTTGTAAAACGTAAAGAGTATTGAATTAGATGTAAGAGTAAATGGTGTTGTTAGTAAGTAGTTGTAGAACGAAAAGAGTATTAGATTAGATGTAAGAGTAAATGGTGTTATTAGTTTATAGTTGTAGATCGTTTATGATATTCAATTAGATGTAAGAGTAAATGGTGTTGTTAGTTAGGAGTTGTAGAACGTAAAGAGTATTGGATTAGATGTAAGAGTAAATGGTGTTGTTAGTAAGTAGTTGTAGAACGAAAAGAGTATTGGATTAGATGTAAGAGTAAATGGTGTTGTTAGTGAGTAAATGTAGAACGTAAAGTGTATTGAATTAGATTAAGAGTAAATGTTGTTGTTAGTAAGTAGTTGTAGAACGTAAAGTGTATTGAATTAGATTAAGAGTAAATGGTGTTGTTAGTTAGTAGTTGTAGAACGTAAAGCGTATTGAAATAGATGTAAGAGTAAATGGTGTTGTTAGTAAGTAGTTGTAGAACGTAAAGAGTATTGAATTAGATGTAAGAGTAAATGGTATTGTTAGTTAGTAATTGTAGAACGTAAAGAGTATTGAATTAGATGTAAGAGCAAATGGTGTTATTAGTTAGTATAGCAATTAGATTTTGAAAACCTTTCTTTTTGAGTGGAAAGGGATGGCTAATAGGGGATGGTGGAGGCCATTGAGCTCCCGAACCAAAGTGAGAGGGAGCTCAGCGTAGATTAGGTGTAATTATAGTTACAAGTTGATACAAGAATTAGTTGTTAGAGTAAATGGTGTTGAGTTAGTAGCTGTAGTAGGTATTAGATGTTTGATTTAGATGTAGGAATAAATGGTGTGATTAGTATTTGTAGAACGTATAAGGTATTCAATTAGATTTAGGAGTAAATGGTGTTGTTAGTTAGTAGTTGTAGAACGTAAAGCGTATTGAATTAGATGTAAGAGTAAATGGTGTTGTTAGTTAGTAGCTGTAGAATGTAAAGCGTATTGAATTAGATGTAAGAGTAAATGGTGTTGTTAGTTAGTAGTTGTAGAACGCAAAGAGTATTGAATTAGATGTAAGAGTAAATGGTGTTGTTAGTAAGTAGTTGTAGAACGAAAAGAGTATTGGATTACATGTAAGAGTAAATGGTGTTGTTAGTAAGTAGTTGTAGAACGAAAAGAGTATTGGATTACATGTAAGAGTAAATGGTGTTGTTAGTAAGTAGTTGTAGAACGAAAAGAGTATTGGATTAGATGTAAGAGTAAATGGTGTTGTTAGTAAGTAGTTGTAGAACGTAAAGTGTATTGAATTAGATTAAGAGTAAATGGTGTTATTAGTTAGTATAGCAATTAGATTTTGAAAACCTTTCTTTTTGAGTGGAAAGGTATGGCTAATAGGGGATGGTGGAGGCCATTGAGCTCCCGAACCAAAGTGAGAGGGAGCTCAGCGTAGATTAGGTGTAATTATAGTTATAAGTTGATACAAGAATTAGTTGTTAGAGTAAATGGTGTTGAGTTAGTAGCTGTAGTAAGTATTAGAGGTTTGATTTAGATGTAGGAATAAATGGTGTGATTAGTAAGTATTTGTAGAACGTATAAGGTATTGAATTAGATTTAGGAGTAAATGGTGTTGTTAGTTAGTAGTTGTAGAACGTAAAGCGTATTGAATTAGATATAAGAGTAAATAGTGTTGTTAGTTAGTAGCTGTAGAATGTAAAGCGTATTGAATTAGATGTAAGAGTAAATGGTGTTGTTAGTTAGTAGTTGTAGAACGTAAAGAGTATTGAATTAGATGTAAGAGTAAATGGTGTTGTTAGTTAGTAGTTGTAGAACGTAAAGCGTATTGAATTAGATTTAGGAGTAAATGGTGTTGTTAGTTAGTAGTTGTAGAACGTAAAGCGTATTGAATTAGATGTAAGAGTAAATGGTGTTGTTAGTTAGTAGCTGTAGAATGTAAAGCGTATTGAATTAGATGTAAGAGTAAATGGTGTTGTTAGTTATTAGTTGTAGAACGCAAAGAGTATTGAATTAGATGTAAGAGTAAATGGTGTTGTTAGTAAGTAGTTGTAGAACGAAAAGAGTATTGGATTACATGTAAGAGTAAATGGTGTTGTTAGTAAGTAGTTGTAGAACGAAAAGAGTATTGGATTAGATGTAAGAGTAAATGGTGTTGTTAGTAAGTAGTTGTAGAACGTAAAGTGTATTGAATTAGATTAAGAGTAAATGGTGTTATTAGTTAGTATAGCAATTAGATTTTGAAAACCTTTCTTTTTGAGTGGAAAGGTATGGCTAATAGGGGATGGTGGAGGCCATTGAGCTCCCGAACCAAAGTGAGAGGGAGCTCAGCGTAGATTAGGTGTAATTATAGTTATAAGTTGATACAAGAATTAGTTGTTAGAGTAAATGGTGTTGAGTTAGTAGCTGTAGTAAGTATTAGAGGTTTGATTTAGATGTAGGAATAAATGGTGTGATTAGTAAGTATTTGTAGAACGTATAAGGTATTGAATTAGATTTAGGAGTAAATGGTGTTGTTAGTTAGTAGTTGTAGAACGTAAAGCGTATTGAATTAGATATAAGAGTAAATAGTGTTGTTAGTTAGTAGCTGTAGAATGTAAAGCGTATTGAATTAGATGTAAGAGTAAATGGTGTTGTTAGTTAGTAGTTGTAGAACGTAAAGAGTATTGAATTAGATGTAAGAGTAAATGGTGTTGTTAGTTAGTAGTTGTAGAACGAAAAGAGTATTGGATTAGATGTAAGAGTAAATGGTGTTGTTAGTAAGTAGTTGTAGAACGTAAAGAGTATTAAATTAGATGTAAGAGTAAATGGTGTTGTTAGTAAGTAGTTGTAGAACGTAAAGAGTATTGAATTAGATGTAAGAGTAAATGGTATTGTTAGTTAGTAGTTATAGAACGTAAAGCGTATTGAATTAGATGTAAGAGTAAATGGTGTTGTTAGTTAGTAGTTGTAGAACGTAAAGAGTATTGAATTAGATGTAAGAGTAAATGGTGTTGTTAGTAAGTAGTTGTAGAACGTAAAGAGTATTGAATTAGATGTAAGAGTAAATGGTATTGTTAGTTAGTGATTGTAGAACGTAAAGAGTATTGAATTAGATGTAAGAGCAAATGGTGTTATTAGTTAGTATAGCAATTAGATTTTGAAAACCTTTCTTTTTGAGTGGAAAGGTATGGCTAATAGGGGATGGTGGAGGCCATTGAGCTCCCGAACCAAAGTGAGAGGGAGCTCAGCGTAGATTAGGTGTAATTATAGTTATAAGTTGATACAAGAATTAGTTGTTAGAGTAAATGGTGTTGAGTTAGTAGCTGTAGTAAGTATTAGAGGTTTGATTTAGATGTAGGAATAAATGGTGTGATTAGTAAGTATTTGTAGAACGTATAAGGTATTGAATTAGATTTAGGAGTAAATGGTGTTGTTAGTTAGTAGTTGTAGAACGTAAAGCGTATTGAATTAGATATAAGAGTAAATAGTGTTGTTAGTTAGTAGCTGTAGAATGTAAAGCGTATTGAATTAGATGTAAGAGTAAATGGTGTTGTTAGTTAGTAGTTGTAGAACGTAAAGAGTATTGAATTAGATGTAAGAGTAAATGGTGTTGTTAGTTAGTAGTTGTAGAACGAAAAGAGTATTGGATTAGATGTAAGAGTAAATGGTGTTGTTAGTAAGTAGTTGTAGAACGTAAAGAGTATTAAATTAGATGTAAGAGTAAATGGTGTTGTTAGTAAGTAGTTGTAGAACGTAAAGAGTATTGAATTAGATGTAAGAGTAAATGGTATTGTTAGTTAGTAGTTATAGAATGTAAAGCGTATTGAATTAGATGTAAGAGTAAATGGTGTTGTTAGTTAGTAGTTGTAGAACGTAAAGAGTATTGAATTAGATGTAAGAGTAAATGGTGTTGTTAGTAAGTAGTTGTAGAACGTAAAGTGTATTGAATTAGATTAAGAGTAAATGGTGTTGTTAGTAAGTAGTTGTAGAACGTAAAGTGTATTGAATTAGATTAAGAGTAAATGGTGTTGTTATTTAGTAGTTGTAGAACGTAAAGCGTATTGAATTAGATGTAAGAGTAAATGGTTTTGTTAGTTAGTAGTTGTAGAATGTAAAGCGTATTGAATTAGATGTAAGAGTAAATGATGTTGTTAGTTAGTAGTTGTAAATCGTAAAGAGTATTGAATTAGATGTAAGAGTAAATGGTGTTGTTAGTAAGTAGTTGTAAAACGTAAAGAGTATTGAATTAGATGTAAGAGTAAATGGTGTTGTTAGTAAGTAGTTGTAGAACGTAAAGTGTATTGAATTAGATTAAGAGTAAATGGTGTTGTTAGTAAGTAGTTGTAGAACGTAAAGTGTATTGAATTAGATTAAGAGTAAATGGTGTTGTTAGTTAGTAGTTGTAGAACGTAAAGCGTATTGAATTAGATGTAAGAGTAAATGGTGTTGTTAGTTAGTAGTTATAGAATGTAAAGCGTATTGAATTAGATGTAAGAGTAAATGGTGTTGTTAGTTAGTAGTTGTAGAACGTAAAGAGTATTGAATTAGATGTAAGAGTAAATGGTGTTGTTAGTAAGTAGTTGTAGAACGTAAAGAGTATTGAATTAGATGTAAGAGTAAATGGTATTGTTAGTTAGTAATTGTAGAACGTAAAGAGTATTGAATTAGATGTAAGAGCAAATGGTGTTATTAGTTAGTATAGCAATTAGATTTTGAAAACCTTTCTTTTTGAGTGGAAAGGGAGAAATTGAGCTCACGAACCAAAGTGAGAGGGAGCTCAGCGTAGATTAGGTGTAATTATAGTTACAAGTTGATACAAGAATTAGTTGTTAGAGTAAATGGTGTTGAGTTAGTAGCTGTAGTACGTATTAGATGTTTGATTTAGATGTAGGAATAAATGGTGTGATTAGTATTTGTAGAACGTATAAGGTATTGAATTAGATTTAGGAGTAAATGGTGTTGTTAGTTAGTAGTTGTAGAACGTTAAGCGTATTGAATTAGATGTAAGAGTAAATGGTGTTGTTAGTTAGTAGCTGTAGAATGTAAAGCGTATTGAATTAGATGTAAGAGTAAATGGAGTTGTTAGTTAGTAGTTGTAGAACGTAAAGAGTATTGAATTAGATGTAAGAGTAAATGGTGTTGTTAGTAAGTAGTTGTAGAACGAAAAGAGTATTGGATTAGATGTAAGAGTAAATGGTGTTGTTAGTAAGTAGTTGTAGAACAAAAAGAGTATTGGATTAGATGTAAGAGTAAATGGTGTTGTTAGTAAGTAGTTGTAGAACGAAAAGAGTATTGGATTAGATGTAAGGGTAAATGGTGTTGTTAGTAAGTAGTTGTAGAATGTAAAGCGTATTGAATTAGATGTAAGAGTAAATGGTGTTGTTAGTTAGTAGCTGTAGAATGTAAAGCGTATTGAATTAGATGTAAGAGTAAATGGAGTTGTTAGTTAGTAGTTGTAGAACGTAAAGAGTATTGAATTAGATGTAAGAGTAAATGGTGTTGTTAGTAAGTAGTTGTAGAACGAATAGAGTATTGGATTAGATGTAAGAGTAAATGGTGTTGTTAGTAAGTAGTTGTAGAACAAAAAGAGTATTGGATTAGATGTAAGAGTAAATGGTGTTGTTAGTAAGTATTTGTAGAACAAAAAGAGTATTGGATTAGATGTAAGAGTAAATGGTGCTGTTAGTTAGTAGTTGTAAAACTTAAAGCGTATTGAATTAGATGTAAGAGTAAATGGTGTTGTTAGTAAGTAGTTGTAGAACGAAAAGAGTATTGGATTGGATGTAAGAGTAAATGGTGTTGTTAGTAAGTAGTTGTAGAACGAAAAGAGTATTGGATTAGATGTAAGAGTAAATGGTGTTGTTAGTAAGTAGTTGTAGAACGTAAAGTGTATTGAATTAGATTAAGAGTAAATGGTGTTGTTAGTTAGTAGTTGTAGAACATAAAGCGTATTGAATTAGATGCAAGAGTAAATGGTGTTGTTAGTTAGTAGTTGTAGAATGTAAAGCGTATTGAATTAGATGTAAGAGTAAATGGTGTTGTTAGTTAGTAGTTGTAAAACGTAAAGAGTATTGAATTAGATGTAAGAGTAAATGGTGTTGTTAGTAAGTAGTTGTAGAACGAAAAGAGTATTGGATTAGATGTAAGAGTAAATGGTGTTGTTAGTAAGTAGTTGTAGAACGTAAAGTGTATTGAATTAGATGTAAGAGCAAATGGTGTTGTTAGTAAGTAGTTGTAGAACGTAAAGTGTATTGAATTAGATTAAGAGTAAATGGTGTTGTTAGTTAGTAGTTGTAGAACGTAAAGCGTATTGAATTAGATGTAAGAGTAAATGGTGTTGTTAGTAAGTAGTTGTAGAACGTAAAGAGTATTGAATTAGATGTAAGAGTAAATGGTGTTGTTAGTAAGTAGTTGTAGAACGTAAAGAGTATTGAATTAGATGTAAGAGTAAATGGTATTGTTAGTTAGTAATTGTAGAACGTAAAGAGTATTGAATTAGATGTAAGAGCAAATGGTGTTATTAGTTAGTATAGCAATTAGATTTTGAAAACCTTTCTTTTCGAGTGGAAAGGGATGGCTAATAGGGGATGGTGGAGGCCATTGAGCTCCCGAACCAAAGTGAGAGGGAGCTCAGCGTAGATTAGGTGTAATTATAGTTATAAGTTGATACAAGAATTAGTTGTTAGAGTAAATGGTGTTGAGTTAGTAGCTGTAGTAAGTATTAGATGTTTGATTTAGATGTAGGAATAAATGGTGTGATTAGTAAGTATTTGTAGAACGTATAAGGTATTGAATTAGATTTAGGAGTAAATGGTGTTGTTAGTTAGTAGTTGTAGAACGGAAAGAGTATTGGATTAGATGTAAGAGTAAATGGTGTTGTTAGTAAGTAGTTGTAGAACGTAAAGTGTATTGAATTAGATTAAGAGTAAATGGTGTTGTTAGTAAGTAGTTGTAGAACGAAAAGAGTATTGGATTAGATGTAAGAGGAAATGGTGTTGTTAGTAAGTAGTTGTAGAACGAAAAGAGTATTGGATTAGATGTAAGGGTAAATGGTGTTGTTAGTAAGTAGTTGTAGAATGTAAAGCGTATTGAATTAGATGTAAGAGTAAATGGTGTTGTTAGTTAGTAGTTGTAGAATGTAAAGCGTATTGAATTAGATGTAAGAGTAAATGGTGTTGTTAGTTAGTAGTTGTAGAACGTAAAGCGTATTGAATTAGATGTAAGAGTAAATGGTGTTGTTATTTAGTAATTGTAGAACGTAAAGAGTATTGAATTAGATGTAAGAGTAAATGGTGTTGTTAGTTAGTAGTTGTAGAACAAAAAGAGTATTGGATTAGATGTAAGAGTAAATGGTGTTATTAGTTTATAGTTGTAGATCGTTTATGATATTCAATTAGATGCAAGAGTAAATGTTGTTGTTAGTAAGTAGTTGTAGAACGTAAAGTGTATGAAATAGATTAAGAGTAAATGGTGTTGTTAGTAAGTAGTTGTAGAACGTAAAGTGTATTGAATTAGATTAAGAGTAAATGGTGTTGTTAGTTAGTAGTTGTAGAACGTAAAGCGTATTGAATTAGATGTAAGAGTAAATGGTGTTGTGAGTAAGTAGTTGTAGAACGTAAAGAGTATTGAAATAGATGTAAGAGTAAATGGTGTTGTTAGTTAGTAGTTGTAGAACGTAAAGAAAATTGAATTATATGAAAGGGTAAATGGTGTTGTTAGTTTATATTTGTAGATCGTATAATTATGATATTGAATTAGATGTAAGAGTAGATGGTGTTGTTAGTTAGTAGTTGCAGAACGTAAAGTGTATTGAATTAGATGTAAATGTAAATGGTGTTTTTAGTAAATAGTTGTAGAACATAAAGAGTATTGAATTACATATAAATGGTGTTGTTGGTAAGTAGTTGTAGAACATAAAGTGTATTGAATTAGATGTAAGAGTAAATGGTGTTGCTAGTATATATATTTTGCATTGTTGTTAAAGTTATAGTTAAAGTTACAGTTATAGTTAAAGTAAGATGGTGCAACCTACCCTTAACCTTATTCCACCTTTCTAAATTGCTTCCTAACTAGGATGCTAAATGATTTAAGTCAGTCAGAAGCCACACTTTTTCCGATTTTTTACACTAATAATTAGGATCCTAAATTTCTGAATGCTATTTCACTTGACTTAGTTACTGAATGATTTAGGGAGATCGCAGACGACAGACTTTTTGTGCGATGGAGTCTGCGGCGCGATCGAGTAAAAATTACAGAAATTATTATAATAAAAATACAAAACATTTTAATTTGATTTTTTAAATGAATTGATTTGATTAAAAAAAACCCGATTTATGTAATAATATGATAAACGGATATCGAGTCCTTAGCGTGAGCGGAAAACGCTTGCATGGAAAATTCTTGGATTTTATGTAGGGACCCTGGAATCAATTCGTAGGTAATTTCTATAGTTTGCTGGTTCCAAATAGTTCAGAGAGTCCATGTTTGATAATTTTTCAATCAAACAGCTAGCCCTTTGACTGAACAACGCCATTCAATCACACGTCTAGCTTTTATATTGAATATTTTAGTCGCTCGAAACGTTCAACACTACAGCTGATTCAAAAGCCGCCGTCTAATTAAAGTAGTTCAGCGCGCACCGCTGCGGCGCTTGGTGCGTTTTATTTACAATATGGCGTCAACTGGCAGGTGTTTGTTGGTGTTTGTGGTTGTTTTTCGGAAAGAAAGTAATTAATAAAAGTTACAAGTTATTAATGAGACAAAAATTGTGGAGGCACATACGAGTGAATCAAAATTTCAACAAACATTCGAGGAGAAATTACGGGATTATGAAATGGATGGACGCAGCTCCCCCGAAAGGGGGGTTCGGGGGAGCTGCCAGAAAATCCAAAAGTTGGTTAGGTTAGGTTAGAACTTAGACCATAACACAGAGGGAGCCGAGCAGCGAGCGTGCTGCGGCAGCAGCCGGCGACCGTCGTCAAATAAAAGGGGGGCTCGGGGGGCGCAGCCCCCTGCCAAAACAAAAACAAACACAATCCGTAAAGTCCAAAAGTAGGTTAGGTTAGAACTGTGACTGTGCTGCGGCAGCAGCCGGCGACCGTCACAAAACATGCCTCAGAATTTTTTATTTTTACTTTTGGCCATCCCTTAAACTTAATCCGAGAATAATCTTAAAATACAAAAAGTTTTCCTATTCTCTCAAATTACATGTTAAGCTAATGGCCGCCCTAGTTAATTTGCCATTAAACCAGTTGGCTAAGCGTCGTCTAGCTGTAGTGTTGAACGTTGTAGTTGTATAACGTATTTATGGTCTATGTATTATGACAAGCCCTGACATTATTGTATTAGAAATATGGTATGAAAGTATGTAGAGTTTTGAGGTGAATATAAGATATTATACAGTCCACGGTGTTTTCTTCATGGTCTTCGAGCAGCCGGATATAACAAAAGAGCCAGCGTATTATGTGGCTAAGCAGTTAAGTAAATAGATTTATTTAAGAGATGAGTATTGAAATACGAGAAAATTTATAGCGGTTTCCTTGGCGACATACAAACAAGAGCCCATAATTTGGAAATATATTTTATCTTTGATTTTTTTTTACTGTTATTATTTGCAAGAATGGAAGGTTTAATGAGAGTGCAGAAACATTTACGAGTCCAAATGTTGAACGAGTATACAAAGTTTCAAAACATAACTCATAATGGCAAAATATCTCAATCTTATATAGAGGTGAGACTAGAGAGCTTAGAAAATACTTGGAAAAGATTCGAATCTAACCATTTTAAGCTGCTAACAATGGAAGAATTATTGCAAGAAGAATGTAGCTATTTAGTAGATAATATTTTTGAAGAAGGAAAGGAAGTTTTCTTGGAATACAAGGGAAAGTTGAGGCAATACCGGATGGATCATAGCTTGAATGGGCAAAAATCAGTAACGTTGCCAGAAATAACCATACCGATTTTCTCTGGACATTACGATGAATGGCCGTCATTCCACGACTTGTGTAAATAATAGCTTAGTTTTATTCCCTCCTTTTGTTTACACTTAGATTTAAGATTTCATATTAGTAATTCCTATTGGAAAATGTTTATCTTGTGTCTCATTTTTATAATATTGAAGTCCCTTTCGCACGGGAATGTAGTGTGTTTCACACAATTGCTATTGCTGTATCTTTCTTGCATAGTTGCACTCGAACTATTGTTGTCTCTTTTTTACATGGCTTTGTTTTACATATTTTATTGTTTATTTATCTTATAAGAATGTTTGTTTACCATTGTATTAGCTTATAAGAATCCCATTTGATGTCATATTATGTGTAAAATGTTATATTTCAATAAACGGACTGCATTCGTTCGACAACAACCGATAGAACCCCACGGGCTCTAACGGTACAAATTTCATATATAAACACGCACTTTCGCGGTGCATACACATTCACTTCCGACAAGCCAAGCAGATGCATGCGTAAGCCCTGCTCCACCACACTCCGCTCCAAGCAGTACCAAGTTCACTCCTGTGTTTCCTTCTCGTCTCCTGCACCTCCTTCTCCAGGAATCTTCCATCCGGCATCCTTCACCCTTCAAGATACAGTCCACTGCTCTGCCACCCGGCGACCACGGCCCCGCCGAGTTTGTCGTGTCGCCAACAACTGGTCCTTCAGAAGCCGGATCACTGCGTCAGCTCGTGAAGAAAGAAGCTCGCCCTGAAGATTGCAGCCAGCCCTGGAGAAGAGAGAAGCTCGCCCTGAAGACGGCAGCCCAGTCCCGGAGAAGAGAGAAGATTGAAGAGAGAAAACACAGGAGAAGAGACGAAGCCCCTGCAGCCAAGGCCAGCGTCTACCTTCTGAAGAAAGAAGAAAGAAACAAGTACGCGCGAGTGTTGGTGGTTGGCTTTGCTTACCTCCACCGATTACTTGGAAGCAATCCTCATTAACGTGCGTGGCCACCTAGCGGTGTTAAACGGCCCCTGCAGAGCGCACGGAAGCATTGTGGACGACCTGACGCCTCCACACACCTACCCTGGTGAACAGTCAGACCCCGCCGGCACGGTACGGTAACGCTCTGGGGCCACAAGTTGGCACGCAACGACGGGTGCGGACATTCCTCCCGCACTCTGATGCACCCGTGAGCGCCCGCGCCCTCTACCGGGAGGTTCCTACCTTCCTGTTCCCTGCATTCCTATTCCCGGTTCGGCGTCACCGCGGTAGCAAGCTGACCGGGCTGTTAGTAGTAGGCTTGGTAGGTCGCGTTACGTATACTTAGGTAAAGACATTAAGTGAAGTGAAAGTGAAAAGTGTTAGTTTTAAGGTTAGGGCCCCTCGTGCGCAATGGAGAACGCGCGTGTGTTGCGCTCGGGCAAGTCCACGCCCTCGCGGGAAGAGACGCCATCGTCAGGGCAGACCACGACCCACGAGACCAACACATGGAGCAGAGGCACCGGCGTTGAAGACACGACGGAGAGCAGCACGCGTACCGACGCTAGGGCCAAACTAAATTCAGTACCCGCACAAATCGACAACGTAGTCGAAAATGTAGGAAGTGCGCCGGGCACTATAGTTAACGTCCCCGGGGACAGAGCAAGCAGCAAATTATCCGCGTTGCAGGCCGAATTAGAGTATCACAACTCCGAACTAGCACGGGCTAGGGCGGCGTCCGCAGCTGCCATGAGTCGGCTGGAAATAGCTAGGATAGAGCTAGGAGAATCCACCGACGCGGACCAGCCACCTAGATCAAATAAAACCCGAGTTGAAGGCTGGATCTCGGAGCAATGTGTTAGGCCGTCAACAAGCGCTCAAAACCCGGGACGAGACCCGCGTCCGACCGAAAACATCGAACCGCGCGCCGGTAACACGTCGCTTAGCGACATGACATTGCTAGCCAACGCGATAGTTCAAGCGGTCAATTCGAGTAGGTCAGAAGCGACGCCTAAATTCATTCATGAGTTGCCCCACTTCGACGGAACAATTACGGAGTGGATGGCGTTTAAATCCGTTTTTAATGACACCGCGGATATGTTCTCGGACATTCAAAATGTAGCTAGGTTAAGAAAATCATTAAGAGGCGCGGCCCGCGAAACAGTTAGAGCTTTGCTATACACAGTATCGGACCCGTACGAAATAATAGATACGCTAGAACGGCGATACGGCAGGCCAGAACTACTTATTCTCTCCGAAATCGAAAACATAAACGTTTTATGTTTTCGATTTATCCCCGTATGACGGAAGACGGGCGCAATGTTAGTAGTTTCGCGAGTAAAATATCAAACACGGTAGCGGCCATAAAGTCACTTAACCAGCCACAATATTTGTATTCTCCCGAGTTAGTGGGTCGAATAGTCGACAAGTTAAATATTATTTTAAAATATAAGTGGTACGAGTTCAAATCTGAACGACCCGGAGCACCGGAGCTCGAATTAATGGCTAGATTTTTAAATATTATGGCGGATCAGTGCGGCGCGATGTTCGCGTACGAAACAGCTAGGGAGGAAAGGAGAGGCAAGATGAAACCTCGCGCGGTAAACACGACTCGCACACGGACTCATAGATCGACGCGTTATGATAGCGATAGTTCCTGTGATAGATCAGATTGTGAAGTCACGTACGAGCCGCGTAATACCGTAGCAGCCGCGTTCAAACCCTCAGCTAAAAAGGCCGAACCATTCAGGCCGAAGCATCGCACGCCGCGCCCCGCGACAGAGGCGCCACGCTCCGCGACGGAAGCTCCGTCAAACTCGTCCAATAGAAATAATTGTCCCGTATGTTCAGGCTCCCATACGACTATTAATTGTGCAGATTTTATTAAACTTAGCGTATCGGAAAGATGGGACGCAGCTAAAAATAGTAAACTTTGCTTTAGATGTCTAAATAACTCGCACGGGCGAACTTTCAGATGTAAATATATTCCGTGCGGCATAAACGGTTGCGAAGCGTCTCATAATAAGCTATTACACGGCAGCGGCAGTGCAGCGCCGCCCGCAAGCGGCAATGTTAGCTCAATAAATCACGTTCGTGCGTCAAACACCTACCTCAAAGTAGTGCCGGTTGAGATAAGTGGCCCAGTGGGCACCACCGCTACATACGCCTTGCTGGACGAGGGCTCTACATTGACCCTAGTTGAGCGTACGGTAGCGGACAGTGTAGCACCCAGGGGTCGCAGCCAGCTACTTAAGTTGGAAGGGGTAGGCGGTAACCAAATTGACGACCCCGAATCGTGCAACATATCGCTAACAATCCGCGGCGCGTGTAGTCGAAATCTAGAAAAAATTAACGCGAGCACGATTAGTAATTTGAATCTTACGCCGCAGTCCGTAAGCAAGGACCTAGTTAGACAGTGCAGCCACCTAGCGGAATTAGAAGACGAACTGTGTTACGAGCAGGCTAAACCTACGATACTCATCGGCCAAGATAACTGGCACTTAATTACGTCTCGACAATTACGTATCGGAAATAAGGGCCAGCCAGTGGCGTCGTTAACTAAATTAGGATGGGTCCTGCACGGGCAGGACGCAAGCTCGCGTAATTTAAATAATATTCAGTTCATAAGTCACGTAAGAACGTCGCAGTCCGAGGATCCCGCGTTAGAATTGATAAGGAATTATTTTAGCATAGAATCGTTAGGTATAGAGCCGCGTAAACCTAAAGCGGATCCGGACGAGCGCGCGTTAACTGTCTTAAATAGAACTTGCAATAAAATGAACGATTGTGATCGGTATGAGTCAGGCTTATTGTGGAAAACCGACAATGAAGTAATGCCGGACAATAAGAAACAAGCTCTAAGCCGTCTGTACAATCTAGAGAACAAATTAGATAAAAACTTAAACTTAAAAATAGAGTATTCGAAACAAGTAAATAACTTGCTAAGTTCGGGTTACGCAGAACTAGTGAGCACCCCAGCCACATCACCTCGCACCTGGTACTTACCTCATTTTTCAGTGGTTCATCCCCAAAAAGGTAAGGTGCGACTGGTTTTTGACGCTGCGGCTAAATGTGGGGGAAAATGCTTGAATGATGCGCTACTAACCGGGCCCGACTTATTGCAGTCGCTTTTCGGCGTTTTAGTTAGGTTCCGCGAAGGAAAAATAGCAGTAGTAGCGGACATCAAAGAGATGTTCTTACAAATAAAAGTGATTGATTCGGATCGCGACAGCCTTCGTTTTCTGTGGCGAGGCGACGATAGAAACATCCCCCCGCGAGAATACCGTATGACCTCGCTTATTTTTGGGGCGGCCTCATCGCCGTGCGTGGCCATTCATGTTAAAAATAAAAACGCGCAAAACTTTAGTTCAGAGTACCCGAAGGTAGCTAAAGCTGCGGAACGGAACTTTTATATGGACGATTACTTAGACTCATTCGACGACGCGGACGAAGCCAGGCAAGCGGTCAATGCCATGTATAGGATTAACTTAGGCGCTTCGTTCGAGTTACGCGGTTGGGCGTCGAATGTGCCCGAAGTAATAAAAGACGTTTCCGATAAGCGAATTAGCGGCGCGACGACTTTAGGAAAAAGCGATACAGAGAGGACTTTAGGTCTCATTTGGAACCACGCTCGCGACACTCTAGGATTTAACGTGAACCTCAGAAACACGCCATCTAGTGTAATTTCAGGGGAAATTTTACCCACCAAGAGGCAAGTCACTAGCGCCGTCATGTCGGTTTTCGACCCGTTAGGATTAGTTTCGCCGGTAACTATGGTAGGTAAGTGCCTCATTCAGGAAATATGGCGTAGTGGCGTAGGTTGGGACGATCCTATAACTAAGGAACACCACATTACGTGGATGTCGTTTATTAATAATTTAAACTTGCTGAGGACTTTCGAAATAGAAAGATACGTACCTGCCCCGCCCTCTGGCGAGGGGGAGTTACACATATTTTGCGATGCTAGCGAAAAAGTTTATTCGGCCGCAGTTTATTTCGTTAGCATGAATAATAGCACAAAGACGGCTAGATTAGTTACGGGAAAGGCGAAAGTAGCGCCGTTGAAACCAATTTCGATACCGCGATTAGAGTTGCAAGCCGCGGTTCTTGGTTCCCGCTTAGCAGAGTCAGTAAAACGGGAATCTGACTACAAAATTACAAAGTCGTATTACTGGTCGGATTCAAAAACGGTATTAGCTTGGATTAGATCCGATCCGCGTACTTTCAAGTCGTTTGTCGCGCACCGGCTAGCCGAGATCGAAAGTACAACGACCCCGGCCGACTGGCGATGGGTGCCGAGCGCCGACAACGTCGCGGACGACGCTACCAAGGGCATTCCGGTGAATTTTAGTTCGACACACAGATGGTTTACAGGACCTAGCTTTATTTTAGACGACCCCGCGACATGGCCGTGCGAAAAGCGGACCGCGGTTCCCTTACCCCCTTCAGGGGAGGAGAGAATAATTAAGCAGGTTCACGTCTGTGTAGACCATGTAAATAACGATTACTTGCCTAAAGTTGAAAGGTTTTCGAAGTATAAGCGCCTGGTACGCGCTGCTGCCACCGTCTTGCTCTCGGCTGAGGCATTTAAAGCCAAATTGCTCAAGAGAAAAGTAAATACGGAAATCTCTCCTGATCACATCAGACTAGCAGAATTACTGCTTATCAAGAGGAGTCAGAACATCTCGTTCGCGGACGATATAAAGACGATAGAGGCTGGGCAACGACCTCCGAAGAGGTCCCCCTTTCACAAACTTGCTGTGAAACTCGACCGCAGCGGGATATTATACCTCGATAACAGAGTTAAGGAAGAATATAATCTGCCTGTCCTACATGCGAAGGAAGAATTTACCCGACTGTTAGTGCATCACACGCACGCAGTATTTAACCACGGCAATCACCAAACCGTGATGAACGAGCTCCGACAGCGCTACCACATAATTGGACTACGCAGCATCCTTCGCTATATATGCAACAAGTGTCAATGGTGTAGAACCTACAGGGGAACTCCCTCTAAAATTCCTCTGGGTGACTTACCTCCTGAAAGACTGGCCCACAATCAGCCGCCGTTCACAGCCTTGGCGGTTGACTATTTTGGCCCAATGCAAGTCACGATCGGGCGAAGACACGAGAAGCGGTGGGGCGCACTTTACACGTGCCTCACCACTCGGGCCGTGCATCTGGAGCTGGTGCCTTCCCTATCTGCATCCTCCATGATCATGAGCTTGCGCCGAATGATGTCCCGCCGTGGCACTCCAACGGTCATATATAGCGACAACGGAACCAACTTCGTGGGCGCCGAGAAAGAAGTGACGGAAGCTCTTCAACAAAATGACGACGCGATGAAGGTCTTCGCCTCCGGAAAACAGATAATTTGGAAAAGAATACCCCCTGGGGCCCCGAACATGGGCGGCGCCTGGGAGAGACTAGTGAGATCTGTGAAGGCGGCATTACGAGTCACCTTAACAGAAAAGACGCCCCCAGATGAAGTGTTGCATACGCTGTTGCTGGAAGCAGAACATGTCATAAATACGAGACCGTTAACACCAGTAAATCCTGATCTAAACGAGGAATCACTGACCCCAAATCACTTCCTAATTGGGAGGTCAAGCGGGATGATACCTTTCGGCTCGTATAAAGACTACACAGCAGACAGTCGCTCGTGGAAAGCTGCGCAAAAGTTGGCCGAAGCGTTCTGGGCTCGATGGGTAGCAGAGTACAAACCCCAATTGATGCCTCGGCTCGGCAACCCGCAGCACAGCAACCTCAACCCCGGAGACATCGTTATAATATGTGATAGAACGATGCCCCGTGGAATATGGCCTAGAGGTGAAATAATAAAGACTTTCCCAGGTCCAGACGGGCGGGTTAGAGTAGCAGAAGTCCGTACAGCCGCCGGACTAATTCGTCGCCCAGCCTCTCGTCTGATTCTCGTAAGCAGCCAGGAATAAAACGTTTCGGTGCTTGCGCACGAGGGGGAGACTGTAAATAATAGCTTAGTTTTATTCCCTCCTTTTGTTTACACTTAGATTTAAGATTTCATATTAGTAATTCCTATTGGAAAATGTTTATCTTGTGTCTCATTTTTATAATATTGAAGTCCCTTTCGCACGGGAATGTAGTGTGTTTCACACAATTGCTATTGCTGTATCTTTCTTGCATAGTTGCACTCGAACTATTGTTGTCTCTTTTTTACATGGCTTTGTTTTACATATTTTATTGTTTATTTATCTTATAAGAATGTTTGTTTACCATTGTATTAGCTTATAAGAATCCCATTTGATGTCATATTATGTGTAAAATGTTATATTTCAATAAACGGACTGCATTCGTTCGACAACAACCGATAGAACCCCACGGGCTCTAACGGTACAAATTTCATATATAAACACGCACTTTCGCGGTGCATACACATTCACTTCCGACAAGCCAAGCAGATGCATGCGTAAGCCCTGCTCCACCACACTCCGCTCCAAGCAGTACCAAGTTCACTCCTGTGTTTCCTTCTCGTCTCCTGCACCTCCTTCTCCAGGAATCTTCCATCCGGCATCCTTCACCCTTCAAGATACAGTCCACTGCTCTGCCACCCGGCGACCACGGCCCCGCCGAGTTTGTCGTGTCGCCAACAACTTGTTTGAGACAGTTATACATAGAAATTCAAATTTAGCTAACGTAGAAAAACTGTATTATCTCAAGGCCCACATTAAAGGAGATCCAGAGCAGCTGCTTAGACATGTACCAATTACTGCAGAGAATTATGAGAAGTGTTGGGAATTGATTAATAGGAGATACAGTAATAGGCGATATATAGTTAACAACATATTAATACGCTTATTTGATCAGGAAAATATAACTGTGGAGAGAAGCAGTGAATTAAAAAGACTTCTAGATACAACTAATGAGTGTTTAAGTGCCTTGTCGAATTTAGGTTTCGATGTTTCGACATGGGACATATTAATTAATCATATTGTCACTCAAAAACTAGACCAAGGTTCTAAAAGGGAATGGGAACAGAACATTAGTCATAACATAGAAAGCTTACCTTCTTATACGGAACTAACAAAATTCTTAGAAGCTAAATTTAGAACATTAGAAATTTTAGAATTGGAAAATAGCGAGACAAAACAAGAACCAAATGTCGACAAACGGCCAAGATTAGAGCTGATAGAGAGTGGGCCAAGATTGAAGCCGGTACATAGAGCACAAGTTTTCCATGTTGTTGCTGCAACGTGTGGATATTGTAAGGAGGGTCACAAGATAGAAGAGTGTCAAAAGTTTCGACAAATGGAAATGAGTAGTAGGTTAGATTTTGTTAATAGCAATAGATTATGTTTTAATTGTTTAGGGTCATACCATAGGGCATCTAGGTGTAAGCGATCCAATGGTTGTCAATGTTGCCATAGGCGGCATCACACGTTATTGCACGCAGAAAAGCAACATGGTAGTTCACTAGGGTTGAATTGTACGAGAAAGCAGTGTGATGTAGCCTTTAATAAAACTGTATGTTATGACAAGGAAACATCGGTCAGAAGCAGGTCAGCAAATTTAGTGGACGATTATAATAGTATTCGTTATAATATTAGAGGTGATCCGTTCGCAAACAATTAAGGTTGCGGGAAATAAAAGATAGGGTTATCTAATGTTGTGAACAGAGTAGTTTTCGGAACGTAGAATATGCGAGTGCAAGTGTTCTTTAATTGAAAGTCTACTTAGTTTTGGAAAAATATGTTATTGAGGTTTTTTTTCTATACTACCTATAGATTGTGGTGTTAGCTAATAAAGGTAACTTAACGTAACAAGGTATTTATTGAGTTTGTTTTATGTGTCGTAGTTTTAAATGAGGACGCTATTTTGCTTTAAAGTTATGCACGGTAGGGCTAGAGTAGTTATTATTGTGAATTGTAGTAATTTTATGATGTAAGACTTTCTACTAGGCAGGTATAATTATGTTTGTTTTGGTATAAAGAGATTATATTTGTGACGATTTAATGTACAGTTATGAATATATTAACTAATATATTCATGGGGGGGGGGAGTGTATAACGTATTTATGGTCTATGTATTATGACAAGCCCTGACATTATTGTATTAGAAATATGGTATGAAAGTATGTAGAGTTTTGAGGTGAATATAAGATATTATACAGTCCACGGTGTTTTCTTCAGTAGTCAACAAGTCGGCTAAGCCGTGTGATTGAATGGTGTTGTTCAATCAAAGGGCTAGCTGTTTAATTATACGGCTATTGAACGGCACTGGTCCATGACAGTCGAAGACGTCGTTAACTACATCCGCGAGAAGACCACCTACACCTAGAGGGTGGAGCGTCTGCACTCTCGCCACAAAGTGAATTTCAGTTCCTTTGTGGTGAGAGTGCCGATTCAAGTTTTATCCATCTTCGAGGTGGAGGAGTTTACCGGAGGTTCCGGGGGAGGCTCCCGAACGAAGCACGCATCACGTCGCCGAAAGAGACTTTACGTGATAAAGTGTAATGTGATTGTGTGTGTGAATGTGTAAATAATATATATTAGGATAATATAGTTCGGCGTGCATCTGTTGTCTGATTGCCATAACACAAGTTTTTACTTAGCATGGGATTAGACGACGTGATGTACGCTACCTAGCTTTTATACTATTGTATATTATTGTATGCTTAATAAAGAATTTAAATTTGAATTTAAACCAGTCGGCTGCGACATATATATAGCGCATAATGCGGTTTGTGTAATGTTTCAACAACAACACCACTTCGCCATAGCTGGGCACCGTTAATCAAATAGTTAACTTCGTTAATCGTTAATCCGTTAAAAAAAATGTTAGCTTCGTTAAACGTTAAAGCGTTACATTTCGGACGAATTAACGCAAGTTAACGTTAATCGTTAATCCGTTAATATGTAATATGGCATTGTTGTAACTTATATCATTGCGTTAGTGTACATACAAAACCTGTTGGTTTAAAGGTTTGGAAATTAAAATATTCGGGACAAAACAAAATACTTCTATAATGATTGTGTTCTATCTAACTAAATTATACTGCACTCTTCTTTATCAACATGCAAATGATTTATAATAACAATAAACAAATCACTCTCTCTATAAGCACCGGCGCTGAGTAATGAAATGATAAAACGAAACAAATCTCTTCTCACTCGCACGCTGCTGAAAATGTTTTTGTTTCACTCGCTACTGCATGCCATGCCGCGGCGCCGCGCTGCCCGCCCGCCCGGTACTTGTCATTTCATACTAACTGTCTGAACCTGTTTTCGCGCCGCACCGCAGTGCCGTGCGGTAAATAGAAGCCATTGGATTAACGATTAACGGACTTCTGCATATTAACGGAAGTTAACGAGTCCGTTAATATTTTTAAAAGTTAACTTAAAAGTTAATCCGTTAATCAAATTGTTAACTTCGTTAATTAACGATTAACGGATTAACGAGTTAATGCCTAGCTATGCACTTTGCACAATCGAGCACTATCAAAAGTAGTGCTTTCGCTTGATGCGTGCAATGGATACCAACTGTGACAGAAAAGTATAGTCCGTCAAGAAAGTGAAGAAATTAATAAGTGGCAACATCGTAGTGTTTATTATATATTATTATTATTATTTATGTTGAATCTGTCGTGCGTCAGGCGTAATATGTATAGGAACCACGGAAGATCAGGTACCGCGGTGCAGTGTTCTGCGCCGTGGTAATACACCTGAGTGGGTATCCTTTTCGGCATTATACAATGCACTGCCTTTATTTTTTAGGGTTCCGTACCTCGAAAGGAAAAAACGGAACCCTTATAGGATCACTTTGTTGTCCGTCTGTCCGTCCGTCCGTCTGTCAAGACCCTTTTTCTCAGGAACGCGTGGAGGTATGAAGCTGAAATTTATATCAATTACTCAGGTCTACTGTCCCTTGAAGCTGTGAAAAAATCAAACTTCTAAGCCAACGCAATCAAAAGATACAGCCGTTTATGCCGCAAATTTTCGACACTTGCAAGGGAATCAAAACCTACAGGGTGCTTCCCGTGAACTCAGAATCTTGAAATTTGGTACGAAGCAACGTCTTATAGCATAGATAAAGGAAAAATTACGAAAACCATAAATTTTTAGTTACATCACATAATATATTTTTTTTTAATAATTTTAAACTTACTACCCATTTCCTCATAAACGCGTAGAGGTATTAAATTGAAATTCATACCAAATACTCAGGTCTATAATACCTTTAAGCTGTAACAAAATAAATGATATGTGTTAATATAAAATAAAGGATTACTTAAACGATAAAGAGATCTTTGTCTTAAATTTATGCTCCTCCATCTTTCCCCATTGTAATGTTATGAATTTCATTTTGCAATAAAAATACCATAGTTATGACTCGATTGTCGTAATGAACGAACTTTGTAAACCTTGCAGGTTTGTACGGAACCCTCGGTGCGCGAGTCCGACTCGCACTTGGCCGGTTTTTTTCTTTTGGGTTATTGTTTGCTTTTTTTTTTGCTTTAGTGTGTGCAGTGTATTGTATTTATGTTTGAATAAAATTTTTATTATTATTATTATAGTGTCACCCCTTTTTTTGATTGATTTGAGGGATTACACTACAATGTTGCTACTTTTTAATTTCATCACTTTTCTGACAGACTATAGTTTCGCCATTGTGCGCCACTGAGTCGCATTAGGAAAACTATGAAGTGCCTACAGCCTGATAGACGTACGCAGGGCTGTAGCTAGAGTCACATTTGAGGTAGGGCAGCGTCGGTTACAGGTAGGGCGGAAGCAAAAAAAATCGGTCAAGTGCGAGTCGGATTCGTGCACGAAGGGTTTCGTACCGTTATAGATAAAAAATAGGCCAAAATTGTGTTTCTTGTAATTGAGCCCCCTTTAAATATAAATGTTATTTTAATTGTATTATTAATTAATTAAGTGATTTCGCAAAAATGTCCAGTGCCTACTGTTGCCCTTAATATCAATATGCAGCAAAAAAGGCCCAAAAACACGAATCCTTAAATATTGATTTTATTTTGTTTTTAGTATTTGTTGTTTTGATTTATCTCTAGGTCAATGATGTATTCAATTCATTCAATAGTTATTCTTAGATACTTAAAAAAATTCTGTGACAAAGCATGAGCACTATATCTAAGAACTACATAAGTATTATTAAATCCTCAATTACGAAGAACAAGCGAACAATATGGTTAAACTTCTGGATGTAGCGATCCACGTGTGAGTGAGAGTGAGGAAATAATAATTAATTGTTGGGTTGGGTGATACGAGTCAATAGATACGACTAAAAATATATTTAGATTATTATTGTTTCTGCAAACTTATTAAAATGATAATTATTAATAAAATAACATAAAATATTTAAAACAGCTGAATTCTACGATTCGCCATATTATTAAAAATGCGAAGAACTTCGTTCAGATCAACTTTTTTTGTTCTTTTTTTTTCAAAGGCCAGAAATACCATACCAGCCATTCTTTCGTGACCCATTGACAGTCTTTGAAGCCTATTAATTGCAGTTAAAGTTGAAAACGTGGACTCGCACACTGCAGTACTACATCTTTTTTTTTCATTAAGATTATAATTAAATGGACGCATCGCTTCATGTAATCGTGATTCAAATGCCATCTATACACAGAACAAAGAATTATTATCGACGACTTCTGTGGCCCAATGGTTGGGCGTGTGGCAGCTTAATCCGGGGGACGCGGGTTCGAATTCTGCCAACGGAACAAAAAGTTTTTAAAGGTATACTTAATAAAAATCTTAACTATATAATGTCTAGTTTATATAAGAATAAAGTATATTTCTGTTGTCTAATACCTGTAATGCAAGTCCTTTAGGTCTTCCTTTTTAGAGTTCCGTACCCAAAGGGTAAAAACGGGACCCTATTACTGAGACTTCGATGTCTGTCCGTCTGTCCGTCTGTTTCCAACAGGCTGTAACTCAAGAACGGTAATAGCTAGAGAAATGAAATTTTCACAGATTATGTGTTTCTGTTGCCGCTATAACAACAAATACTAAAAACAAAATAAATTAAATATTTAAGGAGGGCTCCCATACCATAGTGATTATATTCTCTTTGTCCCATACAACAAACGTGATTTTTCTAACATCAATGATGACAACAGGTAGGCACTTGAAATTTTCACAAAGGCCTTAATAATATCTTAATATATATATTTCTTGTGTGCGTGTGTATGTGACTGAACTCCTCCTAAACGACTGGACCAATTTTGATGAAATTTTTTGTGTGTGTTCGTGAAGATTCGAGAATGGTTTAGATTTACAGTTTGGTCTACTGGAAAATGTTTTTTCAATTAATTTCTTATTTATAAGGAGTTGTTGATTTTGGAATGTTTTACATTAGATCCTGCGGACGGTACTATCATCGCATTCAATATTATTCTATTTCAATTTTAGTTTGTCCTGAGTCCTGACAGATGGTGCTACGATTAATTTGAAAAAAATTTTGTTATTCAATTCATGTGCTGATTAAAATATTAAATAAATAACACATAGGCTACAATTTTAACCGACTTTCAAAATGGGGGAGGTGTTATGTTCGTTTTCTTATATTCAACGATTACTCCGCCGTTTGTTAACCGATTTTCAAAATTTTTCTTTTGGTATATAGGGTATCATCCCAATTTGGTATTATATTCACAAAAGTGGTGATCTGATGAAGGATCCATAAGTAATCGAGGGAACTTCTCAAAACTTATAGGGAAACATATGGTGACTTCGGTTTCGTGAGAAGTATTCTAAGCATATGCTACCAACAAGTAAGATTTTGCACCGAGATATACCTGGTATACCGTGGTTCGGAAGGTGCTGAGAGAATTCCTGATTCTTTATAGATACAAGTTTGGAAGTTTCGGCGTTGTTTTAAGAACAGAAAGCATATGCTACTATGCAAATTACATTCTTCATCATCATCATCATCATCATCACTACCATATTATACCATTTCATAGTCTTTTAGATCGAGACTCGAGTTTGTCAAGCGATAATTAAAAAAAATCTATATCTACCTAATATTATAAACCTGAAGAGTATGTTTGCTTGAACGCGTCAATCTCAGAAACTACAGGTCCGATTTAAAAACTTATCTCAGTGTTAGATAGATCATTTATCGAGTAAGACTCATCATTTATCGAGAAGGTTATATTATATTATTACTCTAAGACTAATACGACAGAAGAAACTCAGGAAAATGTGGGAAAAACGGGGGAAATATTTTTTATGGGAAAATGTACCTACGGATTCTATAAAATTTCTAATTAACGCGGGCGAAGCCGCGCGGGACATCTAGTAATTATGTAATTTAATAAATAATAATAAAAGTTAAAAAAAAATTAAGGGTTAGGTAGGTAGGTAGGTCCCATACAATTTTTGCTCTATAACGGTACGTGCGCGGTATAACCCTTCGTGCGCGGGTCCGACTCGCACTTGGCCGATTATTGGTATTTTTAAGGTAGGGCATTGTGATTTTAAGGTAGGGCATTGCCCCACTATGCCCCCCCCCTAGCTACGGCCCTGGACGTACGAACTTAAAGTACGCGGGTTTAAAGTTCACTTTAACTTGACTCGGCTTGCGTCGGTGACACACGAGAATCGCTCACACTGGATTACCATGCCCCCAGGCTCGCGGCTCTTTACTGACACATAGGCGATTAAAGTCGTCGAGCCATAAATTCGCGTACTTACTCGCACGTCTGTCACCCCCTTTAAAGGTCTGGTGCGACATGGGCGCGACGAATCCTGATTCACTTTTGTTTGCGTAATGCGCGGCTGTATATATAATAATATAATATGCGTATCGTCCAATAGTATCGTCGGACGATGGACGCAAGTGCGGCCACAGTAATTTTACTTAATAAAAATAAAATAAAATAGCCTTTATTTGCCTGAAATTATAACTAAACAATATACTTTACAGTTACTTAAATAATATTAATGTACATTAATTAAGGCACCCAAAAATGAGTAAAGGCCTCCTCCATGTTGTGCCAAGTGCTGCGGTCACGTGCTATGCGTGTCCAGGCGGCGCCCGCCACCTGCACGATGTCGTCGCTCCACCTGGCGCGTGGCCTGCCACGGCCGCGCGCGCTGTCACGGGGGTGCCAGTGGAGGATACGCTCACTCCACCGGCCGTCAGTAGCTCTGGCTAAAGTAATTTTACTTATATATTATTTATTAAAAAAAAAACTTTTCGCGCCATAAACGCGATTTGTATACTTGACAGCTGTCACTGTGTCTTGACAGTTTGAAAATTGGAAGCGATGCCGGTGACTGCGGTGTGAATCTTGAAATTTGAAAAATAAAAACTAAATAAAGATATTATCAGGAGTTAAATTAACTTGGGTGGGGTTAATTAGTAAAAAGAATAAGATATTAAAGGCTATCCATAAAACATTTTTGATATTATTGTCCAAACGCAGCAAAATGGATTTAAAGTTATCTGAAGGATCTCTTGAGGTATGAAATGATGTTGCGAAGAATGTCTTTGTTAAAAACGAAAACTGCTTGCTTTTTGATAAATTGTACGAGAATAAGTCAAGGAGTCATATTACTATTACATTTTTCTAATGGAGGGACTACTATTATAAAACGATAGTTGCAACTATTACAAAACAATTTTTAAAAATTCGTGTAGTGAAACATAGAGAAACTGTAACATATCTAAGCTTGTTCTGATCATTGAGATAAAGCTCTGATTCTGATTCCGATTTTCTATCGTAATTCTATATTGTATCTGTATTTAAACTTTTAAGGTTATAATGAATGGAGGAGACTACAATAAGCCAGTGATGCAAGTACTCGGCAGCAAGAAGATACAGGGCAGCGGAGCTAATGAGCGGTTTCGACTGTTGGTATCAGATGGCAAACACTCACACAGTTTTGCCATGCTCGCCACACAACTGAATGATAAGCTTATTACAGGAGAACTATCAGACTATTCTGTGGTACAGATAGATAGATTTGTTACATCTCTACTCAAGAACACAGGGAAAGGAGAAAAGTGAGTTAATTTATCTGTCTAATAAGCAAAATAGGTATGTCAAGTTTTTTTGAGTTAAATCATTTTTTTCTTTACAGGAGAGTAATGATCATCTTAGATATAACAATCTTGGCTCCTGGTTCTGAAATTGGCAAGAAGCTTGGCAACCCTCAAACTTGGACTGAGGAGTCAGCAGCGCAGGCACCTGCGTCAGCTCCAAATCCAGCACCTAAACCTGCTCCAGCATTGAGCTCTATACCAAAACTAGCTCCCACTCCATCCCTGGACTCCAGTATGCTGAACACACAGATGACACATCCAATCGCACATTTGAGCCCTTATCAAAACAAGTAAGTACTTTAGTGGTTCCTGTGCTGACATTTGGAGGCTGTTTATTAAACTTATCAGTTTGATATTATATAAAATTAAGACACCCTTTTTGTATGAAAAAGTCTGTCAATAACCCATCAATTCCCAAGCGGCAGCTGGCTGTCGCATAACAATTGAAAATCTATTGTGTCTGCGATTCCCACGATCGAAGTATTAAGCCTAAAATTATTAGTATGTTTTAAACTTTACATAATTGGCTATATTAAAAATACCCTTATCATATTTTGTAACTTAATTACCTGCCTTCTTTAATGAAATAGGCTATAATTTATTTCCTATTTAGATCCATCGAATTTTCAAGTGATTATAAATTTTAGGTGGGTAATAAAAGCCCGTGTGATGTCCAAATCAGCCATTCGACACTGGAGCAACGCAAGAGGAGAAGGGAAACTGTTTAGTATGGATCTGTGTGATGAAAGTGGAGAGATCAGGGCCACAGCTTTTAAAAATGAGTGCGACAAGTTTTACGATATGATACAAGTAAGTTAAATAAAAAAAAAACAAAAATCCAATAGTAAAAATAATTTATGTACAGAGAAAAACTTAAGTCTGATATGTTGTAAAACTGGATAGACATAATACGCCCTGGGTAAAAATTATTAAAATTTCTGTAAATCAGTAATGTACCATCGAGGAAATTTATTCCTAGGCAGTTGACAGACCAACGTGATTTGGTCAGATCATGTCAATTCAATGTTAATTGTGATCTGTCAGCTGGGTTTGACATAACTTTACCAAATTACTTAGGTTCGCCATCTGCCTAGGAATCAACTTCTCTGATAGTACATTTTTTAATATTTAAAACATTTTCTTTGCAGGTTGATAAGGTTTACTACATAAGCAGGTGTCAACTTAAAACAGCAAATAAACAATTCTCCAGCTTGAAAAATGATTATGAGATGACATTCACCGCTGACACAGTGGTTGCTGAATGTATGGAGGACTCCTCTGCAGTGCCATCGATCAAATTCGAATTTATGCCAATCAATGAAATAGCTAACAAAAATCCAGATACGCTGCTTGGTAAGTAGTTTACTTAACCGATTCAGTGCGGATGACACGGGAGCCGTGTCATACGCGTTTTTAACGTGGCGTATGACACGGGAGCCGTGTCATTTGAAAAACGATTGTATCTCCCTCAAATTACACTTTAGAAAGTTCTACTCTGAACAAAATCATCTTAATTTTCCATGTAGAACAAGCCTATAGACTTTGCCTCTGAATATTCTGTGAATTGAAAAAAAGTAGGGGCCGTCAACCTTTTTTACCCGACTACGGCGAAGCAAAAAGGGGGGTTATGATTTTGGCCTGTATGTATGTATGTATCTGTTCCCTCGTAACTTTAAAACTACTTAACGCATTTGGACAAATGAGGTGTCGTTAGAAGCCTCTTGACTGTCCGCTGGTTATAGGCTACATGACATCACGTTAAATTGACTGTAGCACCATCTAGGGGACTGAAAGTAAAGAACAAAAAAAAATATTTTTCCTGATAATGTCGTGTGGGGTATCAAAAGAAAGAGCTTTACTAACACATTTCAAATATGTGAACATTATTAGCAATTTCTCACGGGTTTACAAGCAATCAACTGATAATTGCAAGAATTAATAAATCACTAATTCAATACAATATCTATACAAATACATATTATAATAAAATCGGGATCGGAGGGGGGATTGGAATAGGAAGGGGAGGATCGAGAAGGAGGGGGAGTAGGAGAGGGGGGGAGGTCGTCGGATGTAAATGCTGCTTATATCAAAATGGTGTGGGGGGGCTTCGCCTCTGGCCTTTTTTAAGAACAAAGTTATAAATTATTAAAAGTGAAATAACTGTACCCCAAACTAAACATACACTTTTTGACTATCATTTAATTACCTGTATGGAGGGCTTGGCCTCCCCCTCCCTCGTGGAAGTGTTATCGCGTCGTTATTGTTGAGTTTTGATTCTCCTTTTTTAGGAACAAAGTTATAAATTATTAAAAGTAAAATTATTGTACCCTAAACTAAACATACACTTTTTTGGAAAAAAATATCCATCTCCTTTAAAATTATTATACTATGCTTGGTACTACGAATATAGGGTGCAATTAAACCTACCTGCCAAATTTTTTTTGGGGCTTAGGTATCATTAGGTGAGTCCATTAAACCAAAAAAATAGGGTGCTAATTTTTTTACAATAACATATTTTATCCCAAAAAAAATCGATGCACAATGGTCACTTCATAAGTTCATAATAATTACGATATTGCGACCGCTACTCCATCGCGCGCAATATCCAATCGGAAGACCGGTTATGCGTACGGGTAAAGCGGGGGTGACGCGCGGGGTGGGAGGAGGGAGGCCCGCCGGTCGCCAGCGACCGTTTAGTGCCACGCGCGTAGTTGTATAGCTAACACGTAATTATTTTGTTTGTCACGGCCGGGCCCCCCCGGCCCCCGCGCTTTAATTAGTGTCTGTTACCATGTACCCTAACCACGATCGAGTGTTATGAAATGTGGAGGTGCTACATTTTGAGTGGCGAAAGTTTACGCGGAACCCAGAGACTGTACGAGCAAGAAAGCCTTCCTCGTCTTCGTAACAGCTGATTGATGATTCTCGAATGCAGCAGCTGTACCCTGAATCTGAATCGCAAAACAATCAAAGACTCAAATTATGGACAGTTCTCTCTTCGTAACACCTGCACACGCCTAGCCAGCCTCGAAGACATGCCTCTGACGAGGTTAAAAGTGACAAAGTTGTGCTTAACAAACTTTTAAAGTCTTAAAGACAATGTGCAAAACGCGGTAGACTCTGCTTAGAGCAAAACGGATTGCAGTTTAAACGATGTTAAGTGTAGACAAGATGGAAGTAAATAAGATTTAGAGGTGGGTTATTTTGATTTTTAATTAGTTGTACTGAGTAGGTACATAAGTTAATTGAATTTTTTAAATACGCCTAAATGCAAAGGATGTGGTTTAGATTTATTATAAATTTCTAAAGTGCTTATTTTTCGTAATTAGAAAGTTGTAATTTTCCATTCTTTTGATGTGTATCAATTAAGTTTATGTTAAACATGCCTGTCTACGTCCTTTACATTTGACGGTCCTAAGTCCATCAAAGTATGAAGAGAAAATTCGCAACTTATGATAATAACAAGAATGCAGTGACGGATTAGTCAAATTAAGCAATTGCCTAAGGCATCACGTCTGAGGGGGCACCAGAAGAGTAAAGGTTCAAAGACCGATTCGGATATGGATCGAGTCGGTCGAGATACGGATTGGGGGGCCTACAGGCATGGATTGCTTAGGGCATCAAGTAGTCTTAATCCGTCACTGCAAGAATGTCAATGGAAGGGCGCGGCGGGGCCGGGCCGCGCATGTGTCCATATTTTGGGGTGTTTGGTAGGCTAACTTTCGGAGGCTATTTCTCAAAATTTTAGTACTGAGTGATTATAAAAGAAGAAATACGTGTATTTTTATTTTTAACAAGGATCAATATATCCAAATTTGGCAGGAAGGTTAAATTGCTCCCTGTATATTCTGTGACTATGCTAACGCGGACTAAGTCGCGGGCAACAGGTAATGAAACAGAACCAAATAAATTGTAAAATATCCTCGATCATTTGAGGAGTTGGATAGTTTAAGATCGAGTGAATCTTAGCCCCAAAATAATTAAAATAAAAATAAATTTCGTGGAAACCCATCGATCGTGGAATAACGAGACACGATAGCTTATCTATTGTTATCGCGGCCGGATGCGGCCGCTTAGGTCTTCATGAATTAAAAAACTAAAACCTGACTACTAAAACACGCTCTAAAAAGTACGAAACAAGAAAACAGTTTATAGGTATATAAAAATGTTTAAAGGATAGCCGTGGTCGTATGCCACTTACTAGAGCAAAACAGATTCATTATATTATTATAATAAAGGGCATACATACGACCACGGCTATCCTTTAAACATTTCCATATACCTATAAACTGTTTTCTTGTTTCGTACTTTTTAGAGCGTGTTTTAGTAGTCGGGTTTTAGTTTTTTAAACTTTATTTTTTAAAAGGTGCATTCATTGCTGATTATACGGCAGCCGCGTCTTATGGGTTTTTAACGTGTGGCGTATGACACGTGAGCCGTGTCATATAAAAAGCGATTGTATCTCCCTCAAATTACAAATTTTTTACGTAAAACAAGCTTATAGGCTTCCTCTCTGAATATTCTGTGAATTGAAGAAAGTAGGTGCTATCTCCTTTTTTAGCCCACCGTGCATTATCCAAAATTTCTGATCACAAAAATTCGGATGCCCGCCGGAACGTACTCTGTTCATACATTTTGTTGTGGACCCCGCATACTATCAGAATTCTGACGTGTCAAAATGTGTGAGCGTCCGAATTTTTCTGATCATAAATTCGGATAATGTGAGGCCGGGCTTTTTAGTAGTAAACTTTTAAGAAAATAAAGAAGAAATATTGGAAGTCCATATTATTCTATATTCTAACTAGATGTTTCCGCTAACTTCCTTATCCATAGGAATAAAACATTTCCCTGCGGTTAAAAGTGGTCGTGTAACTATAAGCTTTATTACTGGAACCCAATTATCGTGCTTATGAAATTTATTGAAAATCGGTATATATCAAGAAAACTTTTTTTGTTTTTGTGTATGGAATTGGCTAGTTGAACTTCTTTAAATTTATCTACGAATGTATTATTTACTTTGGAAACAGATCTATATAATATAGGTAGGTACTCATTTTTCTAACTTTGAAACCTACAAAAGGTTTGCAACATCTGAATAACAAAATCGCTTACCTGCCATTTTCAGGTTTACACTTAGTAAAACTACTCGAAATCAATTCAAAACAATGTAGCCTTCCATCAACAACAATGGTTTGGGCTCAACTAAATAAATCAAGTTAATACAAGTGTAAAAACCAAAAAAAAACCTAAAACTTTTTGAACGTGGCGGTAGCCGTGTCATCTACTTCTATGGCGTATGACACGGCTCACGTGTCATGTGAAAATTGTATGCCGCCACGACTGAAAGTCTTCAAAAAGGTTCAAAGCATTGAATCGGTTAACATTGTGGTGGTACCCATTATAAGCCTCACAAGCCTGCATCACAGTTTCAAAGAACTGCAAGATATATACAACGTCTGAAATTACTTTAGTGGCCTTCAGTCTGACTGAGCATGCTATCTCGCTTGGTCAGAAAATCTTCCCTTTCGGCCGCCATTCATATCGTTAAAAAACCTTAGTTACAGTTATTAAAGGCATGTGTCGCATGCAAAAGATAGAGCTTGAAATGCCCTGAAAAAATCTGTCATCCCAACGCACTTACCATAAACACCATAGAAAAGGTTTCTACCACAAAAGAATAGCCAAAGTGCTATACCGGCATAGGATAGATAGATAAACACTTTATTATCAGACAGATAAGATGGGTATACAAACAGACTTAAAGTACTTAAATATAGTACCTAAGTAGAAATAATAAACAGAATAATGTTTTTCTATTCCTTTGCATGTTGACGAGACTTAGTCATTATATTAATAATAGCTATACAATGAGACACTCATTATATCCAGGATACTTCTGTTATTATTATTCAACTTTCAGATGTGATAGGCGTTTGCAAAATGGCTGCCGATGTACAGGAGCTCACGGCTCGCAGCACGGGGAAGCTACTGAAGAAGAGAGAAGTCACCTTGGTAGACTCATCAGGTGGCGCTGTAAGTTGTTCTTGTTGTCATGTTGTTACTAAGAGCCTGTCCCGATGAGGCGTTTTACGCGCGAGTGCGTGACTCGCACGTCTAGAGTTACATAATATATCCCGTTGTCTTACTCGCGCGTAAAACACGTGCAATGAGGACTCTCGACTCGCCCGTTTAACGCGCGAGTCGAGATACTTGGGTGCCATTGCACATATTGTGTCCAGTACTACGCGCGAGTCCGTGCCGAATGGACGTATTTGATTGAAGCGTGATAACTTCGAGTCGATGTTTGTAGCGTTAAAACGCGGTATCTGGATGCAATTGAAATTAAAACACGCGTATAAACTTCGCGCGCGAAAACTTTTCTAGGATGCAGAGTATCTTATATAAGTATTAATATACTACATTCCACAAAAAAAGTTCACAGAAAGACACTTTCACAATTGATATAATTGGTTCTATAGCAATACCCATAATGAACTGTTTTTAGTAGTCAATATTTTTTCAGATATCACTAACCTTATGGGGAAATGATGCAGAGAAATTTGACGGCAGTTCAAATCCTGTTGTCGCGGCGAAGGTAAGATATGTATTATGTACAGTGACGGATTATCCCTTAATCAAATTAAGCAATTGCCTAGGGCATCACGTCTGAGGGGGCACCAGAAGAGTAAAGGTTTAAAGACCGATTCTAGTTGAGATACGGATAGGGGGGCCCACAGGCATGGATTGCTTAGGGCATCAAGTAGTCTTAATCCGTCACTGATTATGTATAATAAAGTAATTAATAGAAGTAGATAATCGCAAACCAACATTATGAATTTAACTTTTACTCTGTTTCTATAAAGACTAGTAACCAAATAATTTACACTTAATAACTTACTATAGCAAGTAAGGGGACTGTTGGGTTAAATGGGGTATGAAGACTACAATAGGAAATGCTTGTGCTCATTTTTGTAACGATAGCCTTGAGGCAATTTATTTTGCTTGAAGACAATTCTTCCAGAATAAAAAGTACAGGAACAGAAGTTAAATGCCCAAAGTCATGACTCGTGACGGTGTCGTGATGCAATATTACTACTGTATATTATTTTTCACTACGCGTTTTTGAAATTTCACTCTTAAAGCGCACATAAAAAGCTGTTTGATATATTATTTATTGAAACGAAGTTTATTATTGCGCGTCGCGAAAGGGGGCTAGACAGAAAGAGTTGTAACGACACTTTTTATTACTTCCTGCGCTGTAGAGAGCGTTGATAGTATTCCTGGGCGTCAACTAGATGGCGTTTTTAAGACTAAACAGTGACATCTACCGGACGCTTAAATAAAGTTTATTACAATTCCATAAAAGTGTCGTTAGTATTCCTGGGCTCAACTTTCTCAATTCAGTTTGTTCAACTAAATGGCGTTTTTTTTTAACTGCGTTCCATCCGGGTGTCCCTTGACACCTCTCAAGTTTTTTTTATATATTATTTAACAGGGTGCCCGTCTAACGGAGTTCAACAGCAGCAAGTCGCTCTCGTGTTTAGCGAGCACCATGCTGCGTATCAACCCCGACCTGCCCGAGGCGCACAAGCTCAAGGGATGGTACGACAACGGTGGCGCCGATATGGAGATCGTCAATATATCTGCCAGGTATGTTTATTCGAACGAAGTTCCTTATCGCGCATTGCGAAAGGGGCTAGACCGAGAAAGTTGTAACGACACAATATTTTTATTAGTTCCTGCGCTGTAGGGGCAGAGGGCGTTGATAGTATTTTCGGCCAACAATTTTCATATATTTTGTTCGAAGCTCCGCACGCAAGTTCCAGTTAATTTTTTTTATTTTAATTTACTTTATACATAGCGAAAACTGCTAGTTTCTAATGAATCATAAACTACTCCAGGAGCGGCAACTACGGCGGCGGCGGCGAGTGGCTGACGTTCGGCGAGGCGGCCGCCAAGCAGCTCGGCGCGGGCGAGCGCGGAGACAGCTTCACTCTGCTCGGGGCTCTCACGTTTACGTTCGCGGACAACGCAGTGTACCGCGCCTGTCCCGCTGACGGATGCAACAAGAAGCTGGTCGACCAAGAGAACGGACTGTTCCGCTGCGAGAAGTGTAACAGGGACTATCCGAATTTCAAACATCGGTTGTTGCTTGCGGTAAGTCATAAGTGTTTTGCGTATTTGTAAAGTTGTATCAGCGGGCCAGGCCTATTTTATAATGTTATTGACCGTCTAGGGTTGATATTGAACATCGCGCGCCTTCAATCTAATTGTCAAATAAACTGTTCAATAAAATTGAAGCGGGATATTGACAATACAATTGATCGTCTAGGGCTTACATAAAAATACGCATAATGACCGGATCTCTATTTGTATCTTTCTTTCTCTCAATTTCACAAAATGGCATTCATGCCGAAAATCGCATATGTAAAAGATACAAATAAAGATGAGTAGATGTAAGTAGTTTTAAGTAAGTTCTCCCCAACAACTCTTAACTCATGAATCAATCTGGAACTATGGACATGAGTATCAGAGGTTTAGATTGCATGTGTTTAAAATTAAAAAGAGAATCAAAAGAAAAAAAGAAAGATAATATAATATCTAAGGTCTATCAGAATTTAATAATATTCCATGACCCAGGAACTTTAAAAACTTTTTGTTCCGTCAGCGGGATTCGAATCCGCGACCCCTGGCTTGAGCTACCAACAGCCCATTAACTGAGCCACAGAGGTCGTCTCCCCTCCAAATTTGCCATGAGATTCTGGTAGACCTTATCATTTTACTAACCTGACTATTTTTCTTCAAAATCTGACATTAGATAAATAGATATCATAATATCTTACCCATACTTTCACTACTAGGCTACAGTATCAGATCCCACGGGCGACCAGCGTGTAACCGCGTTCAATGAAGCCGCGGAGAGTATTCTCGGCAAGCCGGCCTCGGAGGTCGGCAAGCTCTTGGACTACGATAAGGCGGCGTATGCACAACTCTTCGATGAAGTCAAGTTCAAAACATACGTGTTCAAGTTGCGAACGAAAATGGAAACATACAGTGTAAGTTCTTTTATCCTTCTAAGCGTAGCTGTAAAAAAAGTTGGTGCCCAAGTAATGAGTTGAAAATCGATATGTACACCCTAGTAATGGGAATTAATGCTATTTTCTGTTAATTTCATTAATATGCTAATTTTGATGTCACAGCATGCTACGTGTTATTTGCTAAAAACATCATCATCGTGAATTATCGGTTCGCATCACACCACTCGCATCGAGTATTGTATTTTCGCGTCAGTGAAAAATAGCGCGGGCGTGATTTTTTTATCATGATCGCAATTCGCAGACTATTGCTGCGCACGATAATATTAGCAATCGTATTTTTAGCAAGTACGATTAATTTAATTATTGCTAATGGGCATTTAACAATTGATTATTATTGCTAATGCTATTTTTACCAATACTAGTACAGGGAGTAACAAAATTATGTGATGTATGGTAAACTCTGTATACCTCTATATAGAGTTTGCTGTGAAAGTGGCGCAGGAAGAGTAACTTATTTTTACTTTTGTATGGGAAAATTCATCACGGCTTGAGCTTGCCCATATAAATGACGAAAAAAATATATCTACGGCGCTGATACTTTCACAGTGAACTCTATATTATAAGGGACATACAAACTCAGTTTGGTAAAAAATACGATTGCTAATATTATCGTGCGCAGCAATAGTTTGCGATTATGAAAAAAATTACATCCGCGCTGTCGCGCTGGCGCTAACTGGCAACTGATATTGAACTTGCTATTTTTCACTCGATGAGAAATAAGACTCGATGCGAGCGGTGCGATGTCATGATGCCGCGATTTTAGCAAATTCACAGCAATAGCACGTAGCAAGCTATGACGTGAAAATGAGCATGTTAATGAAATTAATAGAAAATAGCATTGATTCCATTACTACTTTGTATATCAAGATAACACATTCACGATCTTTCAGTTTTAAAAAAAACAGGGAAAATTGTGTGGATATTCTTGCTCCATTATTTTAAATATTTTATAGTTCATAAATACTTACATAATAATATTTTGATAAATCTAAAGATGTTTAGTTTAAAATAGAAACAAAATCATGTTATTTTTTTTTTCTTTTAGGATGAAGCAAGACTTAAGACTATAGTGATGGCAGCATCTCCAGTAGATTACAAAGATGTTAATGCAAGACTTATCAAAAGTATTAAGGCGCTGAGTGGTGTTGAAGTTTAAACAGTGATCTAAAACATATTTCATAATTTATTTTGTATGTAACAAGTAACTGATTATGTAATTATGTGTAACCAGCACAGTGGTAAGGACTATTTTGCTCACTTTTATATTCAGTGAGAGACCGGCTCTCGAAATATGTTCCAATAATCTTGTTGAATCTTTTTTTGATAATAATGATAAATTGTGTAGTAGCTTAAAGCAGAAATAAATATTTTTTTTTGAATATACAAGTCTCATTACATATTTAGCTTCTGCGTTTTATACAGGAGCTTTTTTCAATAGCATTGTCTGATCATCAGGGCCCCCGCTGCCATATGTGCAATGTATGCAATGCACACGGGCGCCATTCTCTAGGGGCGTCAAATTGCCATCTTTAAGGGCGCCAAAACCAAGGCTTCAAAAATTTGCCTAAAGGGGCGCCAAAATCCTTTTTTGCACACAGGCGCCAGTAGCCCTTATCTGTGATCATCAGTCTGAACTGGTAAACCTCTGTCAGAAACTGAACTGAAATATAATGAAAAAATAAAACAAATTGTAATACTAATTACGGAATTTAATCTCATTGATATGACTCATAATTAGGCTAAGAAAATAGATAATTTACATACATTTGGGCAACCGCTAGGCTTTTATATAGACATCAAGTTACATCGTTCTACAATACAGTTACAAAAACCTCGGAATCTCTATATAACATTGCCCAAGCATGTTATAAAAACAATCTTAACTACTGAATGACTGGTGTTTAAAATCACTATACATTTAACAATAATGACAAATGAAGTCAACATGGCAGTGTGATTTACATTCAATGTGATATCTTAGACCCCACGTGCACGGTCAACCGAAATGTTTCCGTCGCTTGCTATTACCAATATGATTAAACTTTGGCTTCGCAAAATAGAGCCTACTTCTCCGCAAAATGTGAATTTTTTGTTGTAAGTACGTACAATCCAATAGTCGTGTTATAGAAAATAGTCTTAATAATCAGGATCGCAGTTCCACTATTTTATATTATACATTTTTGCCAACCGTGCGCGCGGTCCCTTATATAGTCACCGACAAATACAGTGTGCCACACTTCAAACTCTTAGAGCCTGTCTAGATGAGGCGTTTTACGCGCGAGTGCTTCGCGCGCGTATTCGAGATACTAGAGCTATATATATCGCGTACAGATGCCTACGCCCGTTTTCTTACTCGCGCGTAAAACGCTTGCAATGAGCGGGACTCTCGACTCGCCCGTAAAACGCGCGAGCGACGCGCGAGTCGAGATACTTGGGTGCCATCGCAGCGTCCAGTACTACGCGCGAGTTCGTGCCGAATGGACGTATTTGATTGGAGCGTGATAACTTCGAGTCCATGTTTGTAGCGTAAAAACGCGGTATCTGGATGCAATAGAAATCGAAACGCGCGTATACACTTCGCGCGTAAAACGCCACATCTGGACAGACACTTAGGCCGTTTGTCTACCGAGAATGAGATTATTTTGGGCCGATAAAATGCTACTTTATGACCTGGGCTATATAGCATATAGGTTTCATTTTCTACTGACATTGGTCTAGCGACCCATGCCACCGCTGCTTCGTAGTGGCGTAAAGTAAAATACAACCTAAGCGCTAGACAAACGGCCTTATTATAGCAATAAAGTCCAAGTGTTACCCGGCTTGTCGGCTTCCATACAATATGTATACATAGACGGCAATATTAACACTAAGGCCTAATTTCACCAACAACTGTTAAAGGTAATGTTCGAATTAGTATCATGTTTTTGTTTTTCATATGAATGAAAGATAAGACATGACATTGTAACAAGCTGTTAACACTAACAGACTTTGGTGAAATTTGGCATAAACCTATAGAATATCACTGGGATTAGACGTAAATACTCGAGATATTTTTAAGAGAAAAATAAATCAATAATATCAAAAGAGCAAGCCTGCTGCTTGAGTTTTAACTATTTAGAATGTGTGGGGTTAGAATTTATAAGTATACACAATACAGTTGTATGTACAGGCTGCAATCTCCATTCACAAACATTTCAAAACTAGTACATAAAAATTGTGCGCTAAACTACAACGTAAAGATACAATAAAAACAGATCAACAAAAAAAAAACTTTATCAATAAAATTGATCTTTTTTCAGATCAAACATCCTTATACATTTAGCCTCGTTTAGAATATGAAAAATAGTTCATTAAGCAGCCAAACAAGACAAGAAGAGATTTGTTATCATGACTTAAAAAATATATTGTCTTGGTCAAATATCGATCATTGTTCCAAGCGTTCGTAAAGACTGAAATAACAAGTAGTATAGTGTAATAAATCACTTTACTACACTATGTATGAGCAATTACAATGTGCCAATTTTACCAACGCCTGCTAATCGTGGATTTAAAATAAATATTTGATACTTTTATGAAATAAAAGGCATAGTATTAGTCAACAATCAACCTTAACAGGAATTAGCGAAATTAGACTGAATTAAACCTGAACACTTCTAGGTTTTATGCAATCAATTCATTACAAACTAGCGATCGTGAAAGAAGTTTGGTGGGGCTAGAGTACATATTTCATTTTTACCTGGAGCCTGATTCTTCCTCAAAAGCCTTCAGACAGCCTGCAGTCCAAGTGACATTCAAGATTTGAGAATTGCGCCCCTAGTTTGCCATAAAACACGTTCATAACTACTGTACAAACAACCAAGACTGGAACAGTATTATCCCAACCAAACCTTATGTAAACCAGTGTATAAGTTAAAGCTAACAAACCGTATTAACGTGTGCCGACAGAATATATAGTTCTGCGTCTGTTACAGCAAGTATAATAATAATTATTATTGATAATAATTTATCAATAAAAGATTCCAACTTTAAAGCTATATAGACAGAAACAAGCGGCGAATGCAATAGAAATTATATATTATATCTATTCTGTTCTGTCGTGTACAAAACGTACATAATTTTATCTCAATATTTTTATATTACATAACTAAGAGATTCTTTTCCATTCAAAAGAGTTGCGATTAAAAATGATTGATCAAACATATGAAAACCTTTTAATAACATTCCTACCAATAATAAAAACTAAAGGAAACGTAACTCCCATACTATGTATTACCGTTTTAAAGGTTCCTTTCAAACTGTCATATAACGTAAGCCTAATACCGCTCAAGGCCACCTAAATACTGCAAACGTATTGAAAATGTGTACCTACTCGTAGGTACACATTTTTGACAGGTATTGTAGAACATGTTTTTTGGCGGAGTTACTTTTCCTTAGTTTTTATTATTCGTAGTAACATTCACAGATTAATAAACGTGGCTAGAGGAAACTGACTATTGGCACAGTAATGACAATAAACTAAATAAAAAATCTGTACATTGTTAGTTCTTACATTGCTATTTGTAAAAAGTTATTTAGGCTAAGCGCTCACAGACAGCAAATGTCGACGCGACTTTATTTACTCTCAACTATAGTCTTCATTATGTAATTGAAGCTCTTTAGACGGAAAGACATGTAAAATAAAGTTTAATGCGGACTCTACACTCGCGGCGCGAATTACGGCCGCGATTCGCTGATGCTATGCGCCGCGAACACGATGCGTACAAATACGAAGCCGCGAAGCGCAAACACGAAGCCGCGAAGCGCAAACACGAAGCTGCGAAACCCTCCACACTCGCGGTTCGCGGCCTTTCGCGCCGCGAGTGTAGAGCCCGCACAAGAAATAAATGACAAAGCGACGGCTCTCTTTTCAACCATTTAGTTATTAATAATTTTTAATAATGATGTAATTCATGTTTTTAGACACACATACTACAAATATTGACGCATCTCTTCACTATGAACTATAGTCTTGATAATGATGTACTTTTCTGTAAGTATAAAGTACAGAGAGACATTTAACATAAAGTTGCGACGTCATTTTTGCATGTGGACTCCTAGCCTAACAAAAAGTGCAAGGCTGGCTCATGCAAGTGAAGAATACAGAGTATAGACCTAGGTAAACATAATAATATCTTATTGTTACATCGAATAGCAAACTAAATCTGCTCGTATCTGAATATTGACTAATTAGTAATTACAAATCTATAGAGAATATAATATGAGAAACATCCCAAAAAATTATAAAAAATATAATCGTGTAAAACAATTTCATTCCTCAATTCCCGGGAAAATTATAAATCAGATCCGTAGATATCACTTACGATTACTTTTTAAAAATACAATAAAAATACACGAATTGTACATACGAAGGTAACTCTCAGTACAATGAATTCCATTAACGTAGTCATAGCCACTCACTCACTCGCTATATCTAGTTGTGCAGTAACACTATATAGTCCGTCCGCGGGTCAGTGAGACACGCCTGCCCGCCGCTAGACTCGCCACGCGTCGCCACGCGCACACGCCGCCGCGCCGCAACCGACAACTACTCCACTAAACGTATTTACAAACCACTAGGACCCAAATAATTTAAAGCGAATAAATAAAAAGCCACGCTCTTTGGAACGGATTACATTCGAGGTACTCGTGGATCGGCCGGTATCGTTCCGAGTAAAAACGTTTCAGATTATCGCTTCAGTCTATATTCCTAAAGTTCAGTCGTTATTAATTGACAATTACATTGTTTTCAGTCTGAAATAATTGTTGAATGAGAAAAAAATACATAGAATTATGAATACTAAAAAATAATCCATTTTTGTGCGTCCGCCATTTTGTCTTAGTTCAGGAACGTAATCAAAATGGCGGATACAATTTTTTAAATTACATAATATATGGAATTTCAAATAGAATGTAGCATGGACATCGATACACGGCCGTAGTGAATGTGGTCCGCTCTTACGGAGCTCAGCGCGCACTCAACGTGCACCGAAACAACACTTAAACTGCACTTAAAACTAAAAATATGGCCGAGCGGCGTTCGTCACTCACTTACGATTAATTTTGACACCCGCGTTGCGAGCGGAGATTCCGAAACAACGTCTGTCCCGACGTTTTGTAAGCGAAAACACACCCTATCACAACATCTTAAGGTACATAATTAAAGCAACCCACTAAAATACGTAAAACATAACCTAAAAAACTAAACACGATACTGCCCAGCAGGTGAAATCAAATTTGTTTAGCGAGCATTCTGGTCGTGAACAGCGAAATCACACCCGAGCGAATCCCTGCATTACCCTAGTCACACACTTGGTCGCACTTGGCAAAAACTTTTGAAAAAAAAAACCGGATTGGCACTATCGAAACCAGTGTCCTTTTTTAAGAAATTAAAAAATAAACTGATTCTGGCTGGACGCCAGTTTCAAAAAAAGAACCAGCTTGGTGTTTAGTAGTGTGTGGTAGCGGTGGTGCGTCAGCGTGTGCGGGCGTGAGGCCGCTCAGTGGCGTGCTCACGGCACGAGATCGGGCAGGCGCCCGCGGCCCTAGGGGCGCCCACCGCCCTCCGCGCTCACCACCTGAAAACATGCATCGTCAGTATTCTGGGTAACCTGGGTAATCTATCAGATGTAGCTCAAGTTTCAACACTGTAGTATTTAACGTTACATATACAGTATTTTGACAATGTCTATTGTTTGTGCGTTCTAAGATGAAATGGGTGACAGTTATCATATTCCTTGCTACGGATTTTTTTTACAAGAAAACAAAAAAAAAACAAATGTTTTCTATAATTGTAAATTATTAAAAATGAAAAGTTGCTAAATGCTAACTTATTAACATAAAATTATATTATTAACTGTGAAATAGGAGTATAAGATTATTGTTACGAATGATTGTTACGAAAACATTTCAAAAATGTCAGATGCATGTAGGGTTGCCATCACCCAAATTCCCTTCGCCGGTCAGGCACGACAAAATTCCCGGACATTTGGCCGAAATGTGGTTATTTCCCCGGACACCTTTTAAACAGTATTTACGATAACGTCTTGCCAATTTTTGCTTTTCCAACAAGAATTTGTAAAAATCTGACTATTAAAGTCCGTGCAAGAAACCGTGTATATGCTTAGCGAGATTTTATCTTTCGTTTATTGCTGCATGACTTAAAAGTTAATTTCTCTCATCAAAAGTGTTTGGATTTCACCCGGACGCTTTTCAAAAAACCGGCCGGACGCACCCCGGACGTCCTTCAAACTAGGACAAATCCGGGGAAATCCGGACGGATGGCAACCCTAGATGCATGAAACGGAACCTATGTCAATAGAGATTGACACAGTTGAATCGAAATCAAATCGATAAAAAACGGCGGCCATCTTAAATCGCCGGCACCACTGAAATGTCAGTACGAAATCGATAATTTCGATTGCAATTCCTTTACGAAGTGATTCGATTTGTCAATTATAATGTGTCCGCATATCATCATAAAACGCACAAACTGTAATAAGTTTGAAATGTGGCCTGACATAAAGGTCAAAGTATATTAACTGAAAAAATATTCATACAAAAGTTAAGCGACTACGACTTGTCGCCATATTTTGACTGTCTGCAATAGATAGTTCTCGCTCGCATACTATGCCAAGGTTATAAGAGTCACTCTACGAAATCTTCTTGTCGCAGAGCAGCAGCACGACGGCGCCGAACAGGAAGATGGCGCACTATACACCCGTCTCGCTCACTCTCACAAGTTACAGACACCTGTCTCGCTCACTCTCACACGTTACAGACACCTGTCTCGCTCGCACTCACTTTCCGCTCCTTGTAGTAGAGCTCCTCGCTCTCCTTGTCGCAGAGCAGCAGCACGACGGCGCCGAACAGGAAGATGGCGGCGCCCCAGCCCACGCCGTACGCCCACCCGAACTCCCACACCGACCGGTTGCCTGCAAAATTTTGGAATACTTAGGGCCTGTTTCACCACTCCCTGATAAAGTGCCGGATAGGCTATCCACAACTTTTTTGACAGAAAGGTAGCAGCGCTGAAAGATTTTTTTTTTCAATTTTGTATGAGGAAACTCGTTAAGTCGTTACGCTAGGGTGCTTTTCCATACAAATCACAAAAAGTTTGTCTTTGTCTTTGTGAACTATCTACAAGGAACACGTCATACACACCCTAAAGTATTATCACTAAGTTTTTTACACACTGTATAAGAAGGCGGTTATTTTGTATTATTAGTACCATGTTGTTTCAACAACTTACCCAAGTTAAGTTCGGCGGCGAAGCACACGGGGTATATCACGAGGGCTATTAGGATGCACATCACTGGAAAATAAAAATGGCTTATAATTAACTGATCGCCAGAAATAGTAACATTTCACAGACAAAAATAGTAAACGATCACCAAAATACAGACCACTATTTTAATGTAAAATGATAACCAAAGATTTAACATCTTAAAACCAAAAATCACCAAAATAAGTAAATGATCACCAACATTATCCTAGCATTTTAAAGTAAAATGATCACCAAAATTAGTAAATGATCACCAACATTAAACTAGCATTTTTATGTAAAATGATCACCAAAGATTTATTATCTCGCTATCCTATTCATACAAAATGACTCCAAATAAACTCCATTGTTACTTAGACCAAAAGTATTAAACGATCACCAACAATAAACGTTGGTATTTTAATGTAAAATTTCAACCAAATATATTTTTATTTAGCAAATATCCTATTAAAGAGAAGAAGACAGATAGACGGACAGACATACATCGAATTCTTAGTAAAATACTCCCGTTTGTACCCTTTGGGTACGGAACCCTAAAAGCGGGACTCTATTACTGAGACTTCTATGTCTGTCCGTCTGTCCGTCCGTCTGTCTATCTCTAGGGCCTAGGCTGTATCTCAAGAACCACTCCAGCTAGACTTCTAAAAATTTCACAGATTGTGTATATCTGTTGCAAGTACTAAAACAAAATAAAATTATTATTTAAGGGGGGCTCCCATACAAAAACACAATTTTAGGTCTAATTTTGTTTTATAACGGTACGGAACCCTCCATGTCCGAATCACTTTGTTAATAATATGCTTACATGTTTTGTCAATCGTAGTCATTTATTTGGACAAAAATATCGCATTGATTTGCTCACAAGGATTTTTACTATATTTGGTGATCATTTACTGTATTTAGTGATTATTTACTATATTTGGTGATCATTTACTATATTTGGTGGTCATTTACTATATTTGGTGATCATTTACTTTATTTGATGATCATTTACTATATTTGGTGTTCGATTACAATTTGAAGTGTTGTCATGACTAAAATAGCTGGTAGTATTGCAATTTTAGACTTAATTTTTTTTGGTGTTAATTATCTTATTTTGGTAAACAAGTTAAGGGTATCAGTGGATTTTTTGGGGGTCATTATATTTGTTCCCAATAAAAATTATAAAAGGTTATGTTACACCTTCCACATAATTATATTATTATTATCATTAGTATTCATATAGTAGTCACAATAGCGGCGTTATGGGAGAGGGACGACGCATACAAAGGGGCGCTGACTGCAAATAAAAGGAGCGCCAATTTTTTCAGCACTAACAACACCCTGGGCGCCGAAGAAATCTCACCCAGGGCGCTGGTAGTGCTAAAACCGGCACTGAGTATTCATAACGTTTTTGCATACGCTAAGTGCGTATGTTTAATACTTTTTTTTTTCCTACAACAATATGCTTTGGCAAAACCCTCGTATCCAGTAAAAAAAAAGTGAACTTACACGCCAGCGACATGGCGAGCACGGCGAACCGGTAGTAGCGGAACTTGGTGCGGTGGTCGGCGGAACGCAGCCCCAGGCCGGTCAGCAGCGCCCCGCACACGTCCGCCGCCAGCGTCGCCACGCACAGACCCGCCGCCGCCCTGAAATATGAATGATAGATGTCCCGCGCAGCTTCGCCCACGTAAATTAGGAATTTTACGTAAACCGTACATTTTTCCATTACAAATAACTTATGTCCCTACTCCCTTCACTTGGTCTACTCTATATATGTGCCAAATATTGCCATAAAAATTGCTCTAGTAGTTCGTAATTTCTAATATCTCCCCCGTTTTTCCCACATTTTCCTGAGTTTCTTCGGTCGTCTTAGTGTTAGACCCAATTTTACCAACCTCTGTTAAATCCTAACAAGGCATTACTTAACGGACCTTGGAAAATTAAACAGACTGTTAAAATCATAGATAAAGTATTATAGTATAGATGTAGTCTTAGCCCGTCATCGCGTGGCCATTTTGTGCTTATTTTCATACAAGTATAGTGTGCGTTTATTTTCTTGAATATTTCTATTTGTCGATTATTTCGAAGCACATTATGATACTGGAAAGAAAGTCAATTAGTTCATGATATCGATTAACTATAGTTCAAGTGATAGAATCCGTAAACACACGTAAAAAGCTATGCAATTTATATAGCCAAAATTTTAATTTATGTGACATTTTTGGCACTAATGCGTTATATATTTTGTTCCCTCGATTACTTATGGATGCTTCATCAGATCACCACTTTTATGAATATAATACCAAATTGGGATGATACCCTATATACCAAAAGAAAAATTTTGAAAATCGGTTAACAAACGGCGGAGTAATCGTTGAACATAAGAAAACGAACATAACACCTCCCCATTTTGAAAGTCGGTTAAAATTGTAGCCTATGTGTTATTCTGATGTATAACCTATGTTATTGTAAAGTTTTATTTTAAATCCGTTCAGTAGTTTTTGCGTGAAAGAGTAACAAACATCCATACATCCAAACAAACTTTCGCCTTTATAATATTAGTAGGATAGTAGGATAGGATAGTAGGAAGTAGGATTGTAGTCTCCTTAATCCGAACCTAAATTTGCCGGTCACAAAAACGGAGAAATTTTAAAAACAGCGAATGAATTTTATACGCTGTATCACGTTACCGTAATTATTGTAACTAGGCTAGTACTACGAGGATTAACTTAGGACCTAAGTATAAATCCGTCTTCTAACTGCGACAAGTTCTCTTTTCTTATAGTTTATAAAAAAAACTGGAGGAGCTAGGGCCGGTATAAATAATCAGTACTCAAGATGCATCTCGGTCTCAAGACACGGTTCAGGCTCTGTGATTGGCTGTCAAAATTTGGACCAATCAATAGAGTCGAACCGCGACTTGAGACCGAGATGCATCTTGAGTACTGACTATTTATACCGATTACCGGCCTTAGAGAAGTCTGAACTTACGAAACTGGACCGGAGCCACAGTTTGTAAATAAAATTAAATCAAGAATTTTAATTCAAAACAGTATAAACATAGGTACTCGTTTTAATCGTCGGAACTATGATGCCCACCATCGGTTCGGGAACTAACCCGAAGACGCGTCACGCGGCGTAAGAAAAAGTATTTTGTTACGTCGTTGGTTCTGTCATCTGTGGTAGAAACTCGATTTTCAGTTTTCAGATTTTCACATTTTTCTAATTTAAGTCTGATATGACTGGGACAACCTTGGGAGTTGAAACCCGATATTCGGCAACGGCTGATTGGTTTTATCGTTACATACGAATGTTGGACTTTAGGCTACAAGCTACATCCTAATGAGATAATTTTGTTAAAATACTTATCTGTATTCTAATATATAAAAATAAGTCGGGTTTTCCTTCCTGACGCTATAACTCCAGAACGCACAAACCAATTTTCACGGTTTTGCATTCGTTGGAAAGGTCCCGGGTTCCGTGAGGTCTATAGAAAAAAAATCAGAAAAAACTTCAAGAGAAAAGCAGGAAAACAGGGAAAATCATTTTATGGCAAAACAACGTTCCCGGGACAACTAGTTTTTAATAATAGTATTGTCAAAATAAATAATGTTAACCCATACTAATGCAAAATGAAAAGCTGTTTGTTTCTGTTACCTTTTCAACCTCAAAAGTTTTGGATAAAATGTTGTATAGAGACGTCCGCGTTCTACAAATGGAAATAGGGTAATTTTTGATGCGGCAAAATGTACGGTTACCGTGACAGCGAACTTGCATCACACTCTAAATAAAACTTCATATTTTAGAGATGAGTTCTAGCGACGATTCCTACGTCATAGTATCCAATGGCAATAAACGGAACGTAAACTCCAAATGGGGTCAAAGCACAATACACGGCGCCATAAAAGGAGGATTACTAAGCCTTTGTTACACGTCGCTGGCGTTTTAAATTGCGTTAAAAATGCAACACAAATCTTACTTTGATCTTTACATTTCAGCGTCAGGCTTGCACGTGATTCAAAGACGTCTACTTTTTCACTTGAGGTGTCCTAGTTTCCAACGCGGTTTTCAGTACTTACCTCCTCAGTTCCATCTTACATTTGAAAAGGTAATATTTACATTGTGTAGCAAAAAGTCCATTAAGTTGAATGCTAATGAATTAAATTGCACATCTATCAAGTTTATTTTATGTGAGTCATTTGAAATGAACTCTCAATATTACAATTTGTAACTTTACTGATTATATGGGTGAGCATTTCATAAAAAAAGTTTACTTTCTATCTTAATCTTTGTCCCACATTTTAAAATATGTTTTTCTATAAATAAAATAGACCATTACCCGTTTCTATTAAATTGTATAGGTAGTAAGTTAAATAAATTCAGTAAAAAACATTTACAAATTAGAATTAAGTATATTAATAAATTATTAACTATAAAATATTTTGAAAATCGGTCTAATATAATAATAGCTCCCACACCGATTTCGGTGACGGTGGCCGGTTTCATTGAAACCAGGCCAGCTACGCAGGAGTAATTTTATAGTGCCCAAGTGTGTGCGCAGTACACAAGAGCACTCTCTATTCCTTTACTCTCATAACCCAGTGGGACGGAAGACCGACACGACTGGCGAGAGATCAGGCGCAGGACCGACTTTTTACATGCCCATCCGACGCATGGATCATCTTACTTGTCAGACAATCAGGTGATCAGCCTGCATTGTCCTAACCAAACTTGGAAATAACATGTTTCCAACGCGGGAATCGAACCCACGACCTCCGAGTCAAGAGCCGCGCTCTGTACCACTAGACCACGGAGGCGTTCACGAAGGCGTCGGTCTAATATAATAGTTGTATGAAAAGTGAAGTGTCCCAATTTCATACCTTCCCAAACAATTGATTGTATTTGTAAGGCCTTGCGGAAATTTTTGAAACAACTTATGTATTTATTTAGGGCTGCAAGACCGTAAATCATTTAAAAAGAATATTTGGTCGTATTTAACCCAAATTTATTTAATAAAAAATGTTTTTATTGTATCGCGGAAAAAGTTCCTCTTTGAAATTCCTTTTTTGTGACCATATTTTTTTAAATTTTGGAGTCTATTTTGGTATAAATATGTTTCAGTATAGTGGCAAAATTGTTAAGCTCGATATCCATCTTATTTTCGTTTTGATATTTCTTTTACATTCCACGTGCGCGAACAGAAGGTTCTCTATTAGCGTAATGGTCCAAAAAATTTCCAGTCTTTGTTACCCAAGAAACGCAGGTAAGCTCTAATATTATTATTATTTCGCCTTAAGATCCATTAAAGCTCCCAATTTTGATTTCGTAAGTCAAATCATAAACAAGAAATAGTTTTAGTTATACGCGTATACAAGTTGAAAAGTTTATTTAACTTTATTCGTTACTTCCTTTTTTGTTACTTTTGAGTGGTAACGTATAAAAGGAAAAGAAGGTAACAAAATAGGAAATTGTAAGGCAGAGTATTGACTATATGATTTTTATTATAATAATTATGAAAATTACATGAGTCGTAGCCAAGCTTTTAAAGATTCTATTATTTGCTCATCTTGTTTTAGCATATAATTTTAATATTTTTATTTTATCATATTTTCTAAAAAATGGTACAAATTTTTTGAGAAACGCTCGGGCATTAAAATTTTTATTATTAAAATAATTATTAAACTCAAGTCACAACTTTCGGAGAGCGCCATACATACAGTAAGTATAAATAATTTGTATGAATCATACTTATTATTATCATGGCAATATCATTGACATTTCGCAACCTTCAAGAAAATTCCATCAGGGCCTCTATCATGAGCTCTTAAAGCCATTCACTTTACGTCCTTATACAGTAAGTATAAGGACGTAAAGTGAATGGATTTAAGAGCTCATGATAGAGGCCCAGGATAAAGATAATATCCCTCAAAGTATCTTATCCCGTCGCACAAAATCCAAACCTTTCTCGCCTAATCCAACCCGAATTATCTGGATACAAATTAATTTCGTCCTTACAACTTTTAGCCCAATTTTCATTTATTTGAATTATCGCCTAATCCAATTTTCGCAATACTAACAATTCCAAAGTAATTTATACGGGAGATGGAGGGGCCGAGCACCGACAGAGTACAGCCGGCTGCCCGGGGGACTGACTGTTATTCCCAGCCATTTTTACGCAAAATGTAATATTGAGTCGGGAGTGTTGGGAAGGGTAACTCGCGTGGAACCATATGACGATATGATATAGACGTGAGATTGGGGCAATCATTCGGTGTATTTGGCTTTGGAATATTTTGCGGTTGGTTAAATCTAGCGATAGACACAGATCAGGATAATTTCAGCGCATATATATACGAGAACTTTTGATAGCTCATTTCAAAAATTTCAAAAGTAAAGCGTTTTGAGATACGTGTCCAAAATCTAAATCCCTACTTAATTGGGAAGAGTTTGTTTGTTTGTTTTGAACGCGCTAATCTCATGAACTACTGGTCCGATTTGAAAAATTCTTTCAGTGTTAGATAGCCTACTTATCGAGAAAGGCTGTAGGCTATATTTTATCACGCTAAGACTAATAGGAGCGAAGAAATAGAGGAAAGTGTGGAAAAAACGGGGGAAAATATTTGAAAGGGCTTATTTGAACGTACTGGAGCAATTTTTATGTTATTTGGCACACATGAAGAATAGACCACGTGAAAGGACATTTATTAGGTTTCTTTTTTGCGGAAAAATGTACCGTTTCCGTGACATTCCTAAATTACGCGGGCGAAGCGGCGCGGAACATCTAGTACTTACTTATTATAATTATGCAAAAGTATGATTTTCTGATTGTAACTTCTTAACTACTAGTAGGTACTATAAAACTGCTTACGACGATTAGAGACGAAATAGGATAGTTTAATCCTGGAAAAACGTACGGTTCCCTGCGATTTTCTGCGCAACAAAGTCGCATAAAGAACATCTAGTAAAATAATAACCAGCTGTCAATAATAAAGATTATAATCTCGAGCTTCTCAATCTTGGCTAACAAATAACAATATTCTTATTTATTTGTCGATATTAAATACGTGAGGGATCGCCGCCACTCATCTTACTCTCATTTATAAATCCCATTACGGGATTCGGCAATACATAAAAATATGAAACTGGGGCCAACTACATAGGACTATAGGTTTTTATTAGTCCTAGATACGTGCGTTGCATGAGTTAGGAGGCAGCATTTACTAATATAATAAATATGCTAGTTTGGATGAAGATTAATCTTAGATAGAAGAAGATTTTAGTTAACTGAAATCAGGCCTAGTAGGGGGCTAGTCTGATTCTTAAGGTGACGCCTTGATAATTTGGCTGCAGCGATTTCGATTTTTCTCAACAATGACTAAAGCTAAATTAAAGTTCATTGTCAGTATTCATCATGTCAATTCATGTCTTTATCTTTGAATTACCCATAGCATAATACGATTGGTCAATTTTTATAACACAGAATAATTAATCAAAAAGACCTCTATAAAAACAGGGATTCTAATTTTGGTAACAGAGGAGAGTGATTTAAGCTCCTAAAATTTGTACATAGATTAGTTCAAGCATACACTATAATTTGCTCATAGCTTGTATGAAATATATTTATAGAAAACAAGCGATCTAAAACATAATATCCAAAAAGATTTTTTACTTTAACGCGACCTCGAATCTATGATCAATTTGAAGCTATCGAGTACTGTAATGACAGCCTTGCAATCGAATGAAGGTCTAAGGTTATTAAATAAGTCTCTATGGACTATGGCTCACATGTGAAATGTGCGCAGAATGAAAGAAAACCCTGTGTTTAAAATATCATGACTTTTCTGTCATAAACACAAAGAACGCTAGTTATAAAAAATTTAACTCGCGGTTAATTCAGATTTCAGAGTTCAGACTGGCTTAAGTGAGCCTAGGTGTGTTATTTTTAGATCATTATAATATTATGTACCTAAATCTAGATCATAGTCACAATCAGGATTTCATATTCTTTTTCCCTAGCATAACACTGTGCTACATACAGCTCTGAGCTCCAATTTGTAAGAATATAAAATGAACGCTAAGTAAGATTCTCCAGAAACCATCACCCATTGTTACCTCCGCGCTGTTATGTGCGCTTTGTTGCCGAGGAACAAGTAACAACAGCCCCGCGGAAATAATGGCCACGTACAGAAACTAAACTTTAAAGATATAGCGCTAGCACTTTATTAAATTGCCAGTTAAGACCGCAAGAATGTTACTTTACGATGGGAACTTTACGTTATGGCTAGAAGATTTACCAAACTTGAAAGAAACTACATTGCTTCATGCTTGCCAATGTAGGTTTGATCGCTTGATCCGTATCCGTAGTGTATTCCTGGATTTATTAGTTGAGTTTCAGTCACTTTATTTAAATCACAAAACACAATCAGGTGTTTTATGCTAGTTGTCTCTAATGCTTTCGCATAATAATTATGCCTGTTGAACCAGCCTATGGTGACTCTGTCATTACTCATCAGCCGTTACTCTTGCCTTCTTTTAATGGAATGTTTCTAGAACCTACTAATTAAGGCACACTCCTGGTGCTAATACAATTATTATAAGTTTAATTTTGGGTTCTTAAACCCTCAAGGGCCTGCGGGAGCTTCACAAACTTGGCTAAGCATAACGTGATGTGATGTAGGTATATGCAATCGAGCCAAGAGATACTTACTTGATATAGGGCGCTGGTCTGGCGGCATAGCATCCCGGCTGCGCGGTGATATCGAAGGGCAGCGGGGTGGGCGCGTCGGGGTCGATGCAGTGCATGAACAGCCCCTGCCGCCAGCCGGCAGCCATCAGCCAGTCCGCCGACGCCAGGCCCAGCACCATGAGGACCACCACCAGCAGCCCGCAGATCAGGGCTATCACCTGCAATGTCGGTGTGTTAGAACTGAGGAGTGACAAAATAGAAAAATTCAAACTCAGCACCAGAAGCGTAGCCTAACTCCGCGCCCCGCGGGGCCGCGAATAAAATTTTGATTGGAGGCCCTGAGGAATGGTAAAGATTTTTCTACGGGCCCCAAAATAAGCGGCGGTAGCTACGCCCCTGCGCAACGCAGAATATTGTGGCTGACAAAACATATTGATGCGTAATATGGTGGATTAGGCACTGAAAGTCAGGTGGAATTAACTTCCAGCATTATAAAGCCAAAACCTTGGTAAGTTATACTCTTAGTATTAGATCTCAACAAACTATCTATCATAATTACAAGGATCTTGCATTTAATTTTACATTACGATTATTCAGATTCTTTCGCCAATAATACCTGCAAGCAGCAAGACTAAAGAACATACCACAGACATCAAGATAGATACCGCATGTCGCTCCATTTGTATGAAAACGAGCGTGCCACTTTTTTCCTACCTACTGTGACGTACCGATGATACGAAACGTGTCCATCATCTCGATTCTAGGCCAACGTTTCTATTTGAATTTCTACAGCTCAATACGGCACTTTAAGGCATTTAGGCATTTTTTAAATTCCGATTGACGTCCGATTCCGACTACAGAAAAGCAGCAGTCGAGCAGACTAAAGAAAAGACTTTCTAAAGACGAGCATTGCTCGTCGTTTGGGAACGCGATATGGCACGCGAAGTACTTACATACACATGTGGTATTTATCTTGATCTGTCTGTGGAACATACCTAAATTTTAAAAAATTAGAAGATATTTTCTGCATTACATACAAATAATATCTTCATTTTCCTACTCAACTCTCAAGTTATAAACAATTAACCTCGAGAGCAACAATTAAAGGTAGCTCGAGTCAGAAGACAATTGATGAGAAAGTTGACGCTTGTGGGAAATTACGAGAAAATTGTATTTAATTTACCGGCGCGGCGCCAACATAAATATGCGATTCAGAATTCCAAAGGGGCGCCTAATAACAGACAATTTCAATTTAAAATATTGTAACTTGTCTTCTTTATATAAAAATGTAATTAAAAAGTAGTGTAAGTAAGAAATACCACATACGACGCGCGTCAATGATGCAAACGTGGTAGTTGTAACGTACGCTGAACTCTCAGTGTAGCGAACTTGTAACGTATGCACTATGTGACCATACAGTACGTATGCAACTTTCATTCGGATGGGAGAACGTTTAGAATGACGAGTATCACGTGAGACACAAAGGCAAACCCCCACCGAAGAGCATAAAAGACAATTAACGCGTCTGTCGTCTACTCGTCTGATGCATTACGCCGTCGCTTCCTCGTCCATCAAGCGCGCGACGAGCAAAAGTGGAGGCATTAAAGGAGCTACGCGACGTAAGGGCCGCATCACAAGAGCTGTGCGGTATCGCAGCTTTTACAATGGAGGAATCCAACGTGTTCTATTGCGAAATCATGTTGTCTAACTGCTTTCTTCGAACGTTGCGTAGCCGTCCGAAATATGAACGCTTGATAAGGCACGTCGAACGTTTTATTATGCGTTGCAGTATTCAAATCGATCTGGACTTGACAAAAAGATCTACAGCCAACTGCCAAACATAAAACCTCTTCATTTTTATGGAAGTCGGTTTAAAAAGAAACACGTGACGCATTTCGCAATTCCGCAACGCATAACGGCCGTGTGGCGTGACCCTAACGCGGGGGTAAGAAAAACGTGAAAGTGAGAGGTGCGAGCGTCTAGAGGGGCGGCGGGGGGTGTGGGAGGTGCGAGGGGGGGCGGGGGCGGCACATCGATCCACGACGCGGCCAGGCCGCGATGCCATCAGCTGTTGAAGTGTCACTACCATGCAGTGTCCACCGCCTATATTATACGCGTCCTGCCAAAAACACTCCCTCATGTCTCCATAGATACTGGCTGGATTGAAAATGTTAGAATTTAACGTAGTATTTATACGTGTGATTATACGGGTATTTGTTTTAAAATCAACGGAATTACTGTGTAAATTAGGTACAGGTTATGTTTTATAGTTCGGCTATAATTTCAGAGCGTTTTAGTGAATAAGGCAATTTCAGATCAAATCATGATAACGATACAGAACATACAATCAAGAGCTCTTGATCTTGTTGCAGATGTTTCGACAACTGCCAGGAACTGCCAGGAAACAAGCCTAAAATAGAACCTAATCCGCCATATTCAGAACAATCTCCGCAACAAGCAGTACTTGACAAATACAACAATTAAACCAATCAGCGTCCAACGAGGTCGTCGGTTCAACAAAACAATATATTTTGACGTGAATCAGGGGAGCGGAAATGTTTTATGTCGGATCCGATTCATTTAAATCGATCTCTGGGAGCACGTGTTAAAAACACCGCGTTGAATATTCATGAGACAGAGTTTCGGATGATTAAATTGTTGTCACCAAATAGAGGTACTTGCTGGGGCCAAATCATCATCACGGGCAATAGGCATGATGACTATTTTTTTTTCTTATCGGTAATTGAAAGACACTTAAAAAATAGAAACATCGTTGAGAGAATGACTCTGATAGCTTAAAAGTTTACCAAGATATGACAATTCAAATTCTCATAAAAAAGACCTTCCCGAAACGCTCCATACAAAGTGCTACGAAAGTATGACGTCAGTCTTTCGTAGTTTGTACGCATCGGGAGACAACTTTGTTCGATAGGTATATTAAATATTGCGTTTATGAAAGTGGTTTCGTAACAAAAGTTGCTTTTAATTGCATAAGTTATCGAATTGTATACAAATATTAAGAAAAATAATTAAAAAAAAATTCGACTTCAATATCCCAATTTGAAGGCCCATAACAAAAAAAATACAAATGCTATCAAGCTGAAATTTTTGGAACACTTATTTTTTACCGTGATTTCTTTATTTTATTAACAAAATTCGCTAATCTTTGACCTTGTCATCATCCCTATTATGTACAACTAGAGATTGCCCAATGGTCGAAATTCGACCTTTGTTTCAACGACATAATATTTAGGTTTTGTAAAAAATATTGACTTTATCATTTTTTTTCAACTCTTGTCTCTGGGACTAAGCTGATCTCAGACTGGCCGTGTAAGCATTGTATAAGGCCCCATCCCCACGCCGCGGAATTTCCGCGAAACGTGAATGTGGACCCTGTTCGCATATTTTTCGCACTTCGCGCGGCGCCGCGAAATTCCTGCGAAGCATGAGTGAGAGATCCGATTCGCACATAGACTTAATATATAGGTTTATGGATTCGCATATGTTTCGCACTTCGCGGCCTGTTCCCCGATTGTTGTCGGTTTTCTGTCCCGCGACAAAGAGATTTTTTAAAATCTTTATTTTAATAAGGGCTTTTGCCATACAAGACATGCCAGCGTTGTTTAGTGAACAGATAATTAATCCTACTTTATACTTTATTACTTTTAAATACTTTATTACTTTATACTTTATAATAATATTATAAAGGCGAAAGTTTGTTTGGATGTATGGATGTTTGTTACTCTTTCACGCAAAAACTACTGAATGTATCTTAATGAAACTTTACAATAATATAGCTTATACATCAGAATAACACATAGGCTACAATTTTAACTGACTTTCAAAATGGGGGAGGTGTTATGTTCTTTTTTTATATTCAACGATTACTCCGCCGTTTGTGAACAGATTTTCAAAATTTTTCTTTTGGCGTACAGAGTGTCATCCCAATTTGGTACTATACTCACAAAAGTGGTGATCTGATGCTGGGAGCCATGACTAATCGAGGGAACTCCTTAAAATTTATATGGAAACATGTGGTGACTTCGGTTTCGTGGGAAGTAGTCTAAGCATATGCAATCAACAAGTAAGATTTTGCACCATCAGGTTTACCATGATTAGATTGGGAAGGTGCTGAGAGAACTCCTTTGCATTGCTTTAAGAACGGAAAGCATATGCTACTATGCAAATTACATTCATCATCACTACCATATTATACCTTATAAAGTTATATGCATCCCATGATTATGAGCCTATTATGACCCATTGGTACTTTTCATAGTCATTTAGATCAAGATTCGATTATGTCAAGCGATTTAAAAAATATTTATTTGTTTGATTGAACACGTTAATCATAGGAACTATTGGTCCGATAAAAAAATATTTTAGTGTTAGATAGCTCATTTATCAAAGAAGGCTATAGGCTATTATATCACGCAAACTAATAGGACCGAAGAAACAGAGGAAATGTGGTTAAAACGGAAAATTATTAGCAAGGGTTTATCTCACGAACTACTAAAGCAATTTTGTATGTTATTTGGTACAGATATAGAGTATACTACGTGAAGAGAGATAAGCTATTTTATACACTTTTCATGCACTTTTTCCACTTTTATTAATAACAATTATGTTTTACACGTGATGATGATTTTATCACGTGTAAAACGACCTGATGATGATTTTATCGAAACCGGTCGTGTAAAACATAATAAGCTATTTTGTTGCGAAAAAATGTACGATTTCCGTAAAATTCCCAATAATTTACGCGAGCGAAGCCGCGTGGGACATCTAGTTTATAATATAAAGTAAGATAAATTTGGCTCAAGGGCGCAAACTATAGTGCGTCAAGAAAGTGAAGATATTAAAAAGTGGCAACATTGCGAACATGTCGCGAACTTTGCGAGTGTGGATCAGTAAATTTGGCAGAACGCGCGATCCGCGGCGTACTGTCGCGCGCGAGTGTGGATCGGCAGTAATAGTATCTTAGATTCAATAAAAAAAAAACTATAATCCATTTTCAATTTGTCAACTTGTTGTCAACAGACTTCAACCATAAATAAAAGAGTATAATTCGTATGTATAGGATTGTCACTCAAAAATCTGTCATTTCTCATGTAGGTGTGTTGTAGTGTGTGTAATGCTTTATTTGTTAAAAAAATGTATGATAAAAGCATAATTTCAAAATAATATTAGTTCGATGCACTCCTTCACCATATAAAATATAGCTGTGCAAAATTTCATGCAACTATGTATCCCCATTTTTCGTAAAAAGGGTTACAAAGTTTTTCGTTCGCGTATTAATATTATGATGATGATATATATTCAAATAATATTATTCTGTCATTTGAATATTCCACTCAGAAAACAAAGAAAGGAATTCTTCGAAACACTGATGTTATGGATCTATTTATATTGAAATCGAAACTCCATTGTATAATATTATTTTGGGGAATAAATAAAAATTTCCTCTGACTACTCTTAAATGCTATCTCCGCCCGACTTCCGGAAACTACTGCAATCCAAACACAGTTGAAATAAATTAAGGTTTTCATCGCCCGTTTCCCCGAGCGGCATAAACTTCACTCCTTTGTAGTTCAAATGAAGAAAGCCGAAGCACCGACTGAATAGAACGAACGGCAAACTTTTATGAATCTGTCTGAAACTTTTTCGTCGGCGATCGCGTATTTTTTGCCGTTTTCTGAATAAATAATTACACAGAACTCCGTGCAATCAATGGCACTGGGGTAAACAGGAAAGGGAACATCAGACTTTTTCAATTTATCATCGTTTGAAAACAAACGTGAGCTGCCCTTTATGATAAAAGGGAATTATTTTTTAAAAGCAAAAGAACAATACATTTTTGTTTAAAGTTTAACCCTTTCGCATCATTGGGAGAATCGCTGCTACTTATTTGATTACTTTTAATAAACTTTTTGTCAATTTATTTACTTATTTGACTGTCGGAAATGCCAGCTGGATCGTGACCCTCATTAGCAGGTTCGCTAACGTGATTAGAATTTTGATTAATTATTCCTTTTTATTGGAGCACAATAATTATTATGAGTACTTGGGGAAGTGTACCGAATAGGTAAGTAATATTCAAAACTCAAGAGTTGACATGATTGGACTTCCGATCGTTTATTAATAGACTCATACTTCCACGAGTATACCAAAATATGCAGAGGAGTTCCAGGAATGTTGTGTGAACGATACTCTGCCTGAGGCATATTTTGACGAGAGTTTTACTTGTGGTTTCAATACAACTCTTTCTCAAACTGACAACGACCTTTTTACTTTTCCCCATTCTGTTATTGATTGACTATTGGTTTACCTAGTTCCAATATAATAACGAAATGTAAAGAAGATACGAAGATACAAAGCACAATATTTAAAAAGGTTTCAATCATAAACATTTTAATGAAACGTGATACTTTGGCTGTAATTAATTTATAAACTCACTTCCGACAAAAATCTTTATCATCGAAATATAAGTATTAACTAGAATATCATACATTTTATTTGAATAAATTGTAATTGAATCTATTAAAAAAAGGTCTGAACCGAACAATTTCTGTTTCTTAATATTTATTTCCAAATATATTTAAAAAAAAAACAAATGAAAAATAACATACAGAAGATCCGCCCCTCGGAACTATAATTTTATACTTTAAAGCTAAAATGAATCTTATTGCGATGCGTACACGACTTCGGTTGTGTGCAAGGTATCGTTTTGGAATTGAGGGTGCTCGCCTTAATAGCATTTCAGTTTTCACTGTTTCAAACAAAGGTAAAAGGTCTTTTTTTAACCAATTATAACGTTTATGAATTGTTTGCTATTGTGGTTTTAACTGTCATATCGATTCGTATAATTTTTGCAATCGTTGATGTCGGTACGGACTCTTGCAGTTTAAAATGCAAAATCTGATCGCTGTGGTCTGGATCTGGTCTGATGCCTAATTATTTAAAGCATATTTTACAATTTACATCCTCTATACACTTGTTATCTTTATGAATTTACCTTTTTTATCATCATGAAATGCCGTTCCGCATTCTGCGAGGGATTGCGGGTTCCCATTGCGGATATGTAGGACTCGCTCGCCTGAAGAGATGGTAGTGGACGCGGCCCTACAAATCCGCGCGGTTCTCTAACTGCATCGACATTCCCGAAGCCACGGGAACATCAAGACCTCGGCGATAATATATATGTATATCATCCTTAAGACCTTAGCATTATACACGAGTACCTGTGGGTTGTGCGATCTGATGAGTGGTCATCACTCATCATACACAAGTACCTGTGCGATCTGATTAGTGGTCATCATACACGAGTACCTGTGCGATCTGATTTGTGGACAACTTGCACAAGTACCTGTGCGATCTGATTAGTGGTCATCATACACGAGTACCTGTGCGATCTGATTTGTGGACAACTTGCACAAGTACCTTTGCGATCTGATTTGTGGACAACTTGCACAAGTACCTGTGCGATCTATTAGTGGTCATCATACACGAGTACCTGTGCGATCTGATTAGCCGGCATGTCGTGGGGCTCGGCGAACTGCGGCGGCGGCGGCAGCACCGGCGGGGCGCGCGGGAGCGAGCGCCCGCCCCCGCTCCCCGCGCGCCCCGTCATACGCGACACCGCAACTACCCGCGCTCACCGCATGCAACTGCCCCCACTTAGCACATAACACTTTGACGACACTTTCGCACTCTTTAATCAGATAATGAGTGAGTACACTGATTTCGGGTTTAGAATTTTACGGTTCAACTTTAGAGTATCCGGATGTTAGCTTCAAATTACAGAATTTGGAGGTTATAAAAAGTGACATAGATTTCTTATGGCCTGCCGGAGTTTGAACGATATGGGCCTATTGGCGATTACGGAGGTGTATATTCATCAATCATTGCCTATGTTCGAAGTCGATTGTGCATGCTACATGCAGCATCGCAATAACCGCGTGACTTTCTTGGAGAATTGCTCACGTGATGGTAATTTCATGTGACGATGCGTAACCTCTTTATTAACGCATGTAAATCTTCAACTCAGACCTAGTTATTCATGAGGCATATACCTTCATGTATGATACCTTCATAACTTCAGAGTATCTTACTATACTTATTTACGCAAGAATTAATATGAAGGACCAGCTCATTTCCATGAATCTAAAAATCATTATGAAAAATTATGACCCACTTTTAAAATATTCGCGTCCCGCTTACCGACTAGCGAAATTATGCTTTTGCCATTTGGAACGAAAACTAATATTCACAATAAGCGTACAGTAGCGATATTTTGTTCTGTACACAGTGGTAGTCAGTGCACAGACAATGCCAAGCTTAAATAAACTTGAAAAAAGACTTTCAAGTTTATTTAAGCTGGTGAACTGTGTGTTGAACCTATTATTATTTTTGTAAATAATCATAATATTAAAAAAAAAACATTCAAAAGGAACATTCATAGATGTATCTGTTAAATTGTATCTATATTTTGTGGAACTCTACCATTGTATTCAAACCTGAATATCTAGCTCCAACAGTTCAAAAACAGTAATATTGGGACTTTGATTAGTCTATATTTGCAATGGATTTCTAGAATCGACTGCGGAATATTTCTTTTATTATTTTAGTCCTTGCAAAAACAAGAGGGAAACTGGGACGCCGCTTCCTACTTTTTGGGTCAATTCGATATTCATTCAATTTATAAATATTTCCCACTTCTATATTTATTGGAAATATTTTTCTACCAAACGAAATAATGATCGTGTCAAATCCACGTCAAGTCGTCGCTGGCAACACTTATAGGTTTTGTTTTGTAGCAAAAAGGGACTTTCCCGACGCTACGTTTTTTACAAGAATTGGGAGAGCCAAATTAAGGTTATTTCGGATGTCGACCAATTTAGGATTATTTCGTCAAAGGGCACAAAATTCGTGCTAGTTTTATCTTTGTTTACAAAGTATCAACAGCTCTTTGTCCTGTTGTCACAGGACCATCATTATCAAGTCCGCTGACTTTTTGGAAATCAATCATTTTTATCTTTATTTTTCTTTCCTTTTATTTTACGTTTCTTATCGAATGCTATTCTAACGGTAAATTTTGAAATCTCTATTCTCTGCCTTCTATAAAAGGCAAAGATTTGATTGATAAACACACAAGCGCGAGTTAGAAGCTTATTTCACACATTTCCCTTATAATGTTGGCATAAATAAAATTCCACGTAAAGTGCTATCTATAGAAGTTTGTGTTATACAAACTGCTCTTAAAAGCTACATAGTTTCTACAATAAACGAATGTGCAATCAGCGAGTCATACTTCGTACATGATGACTTTTACAATAACGCTGAACGCAACAATATCTCTAGAGAGGGAAAGCTCGCTCTACTTTTCCCAGCTCCCAAGTCCCACATGCAACAATACACAAATTGTTATGTTTTAAGTACGCACTCACGAAATGCTCATTACGTTCATCCTGCTCTAATTAAGCAAAAATATGGGCACTCTACTACTCTACACTCAATTATTGTTGAAAGTAGAGCCATTTACGAAGCGAAATTATGTTTGTAGCCAAATATAGCTTATAAAATTTGATACGTGGGAGAGCCATGCTTCGGCACGAATGGGCCGGCTCGACCGGAGAAATACCACGTTCTCACAGAAAACCGGCGTGAAACAGCGCTTGCGCTGTGTTTCGCCGAGTGAGTGAGTTTACCGGAGGCCCAACGGAAGTTGCTTTCCATCAGGTGACCCGTTTGCTCGTTTGCCCCCTTATTTCATAAAAAAAGCATGTCTTTTTGCAAGCAAATTGTCACTAGAAGTTGTGCGCGGCTCCGTCCGCGTAAAAACAGTATCCTACAGGAACCGTACATTTTCCTGTGATAAAAAGGTATCCTTTCTCCTTCCCTGTTTACTCTACATCTGTGCAAAACAAAAATAATTTTGCCTATAAACCTAATTTAAATAGTAATATTTATGGGTATTTTTTGTACAAAATATTTAACTACCAGAAGCTTTTTTTCCAGAATTGCTTTAGATTAAAACCTCTGGGCTTAAAATAATGAACGACCTTCTCCAATTCATTTAGGGAGCATTTATTAAAGTAATTTGAACCAATAAACCGTCTCTTACAAAAATGAAATACCGTTTATTTGTATAAAGGTTTGAATAAAAACTGCTATTTATACATTAGCTTGTGTAACGAATCAATAATATTTGTTTGAAATACAAACAAAAGATGTATAATGTATATTTATCGACCGTAATGTAAACACATTTGTGGTTCATTGTATACAGAAAAACAACGTGATATCCCAATTACAGTTTATTTATATAAAACGTACGTCAATAAACTACTGTACATTTGTTATACGCGTATTTGTTAACACAAAACGTAACAAAAAGTATAAATAATAATCTAAAATCGCACCTAAAACATAGATATTATTGTATTTACCACAAAACTACCTATTATATTGGGATCATTAAAGTAAAGTTCGGTTATTCATTCGTTAAAATAATCAGAATGTCGACTGTCGTGCTTAACATATTTAATGTTTATACATTACAATTAAAGTGCCTCCATCCGTAGAAATCTATGTCACGCAAATTAGCACAAAAAATTAGGCCAAACTGTGTGGAATAATAAACTTGGGGTTCGGCGTGCAAACGACCGCGGGGTGTGCAGCTAGCACCTCACTCTCGATACACGAATGCTGGAATATAATAAGGAGTGCTGGAGGGATATTTTATCAAATTTTTGACGGAGCCCTCGAGCCGTGCGCATCGAGCTGCGCCGCCTCGAAGATGTTTGTTTTTATCACCTCGGGACCTTTTCTAAATCGAAGCCTCACTAGAAGGGATCAGTAGAGCGAGCGGGGAGGGTTTGGGGAATTAGGTGCGATGGTTCCGTGCGCGGGGTGGATTCACTCGGGCGCGGCGCAGGGCGGGCGGGACCGGGCTCGGCGGCGCCTGACGCGAGACTGCCGCCCGCCCTCGCCGCGCCGCCCGCCCGCGACTTCCCGCGCCGCACCGGGAGTCGGGACCCTTTTACTAGCCCGAACTCTACTTAAGTTCGAAATTTAAATGCTCTATGATAACGATAGAGGATATGTAGCGGTGCGGCTAGCCTGGGGGGGCAGCGGGGGTGTATTACGAGCTGGAATCCGACGGGGCCCGATTCTTCGTCACACCTGAGTGATCTGCAGGGGCTGAGGGTGGCGGTGCGGGGGGCTGCGCGGGCGCCGCCGACACACGGAGCGGAGCGCCTCCATCTTCCTCGCCAGCGTCGCCCGGGACGGCAGCGCGCAGCACCTCCGCCGCTCGCGCTTGCCGAACGCGGAGAGCATCCGGTCGCCCGGCTTGGGGATCTCGTACACTATCTTGGGGCTGCCCGCGGCCTCGGTGCCGGGGGCTATCCTGTACTTGGCGTTGGAGACCGCCCTTTTGATGCCGTTGAGAGCTCGCCGCGCCGGGGTTTCGGTGTCCGGCTCGAAGTTGGTCGCCTCGCTGCCGCGTATGATGGTCAGCTGCATCGCCGGGGGAGCGCGCGTGGTGTACTCGGTGCGGTCTCTCCGGAAGAGTCGTTTTATTCTCTTGGCGAAGGTTGGCGGGGGGTCGGTGTTGGTGCCGACGGAGCAGAGGCGCGGGCGGTAGTCGTAGTCCAGGGGGAGCGGCGAGTCGATGGGCACGGTGGTGGGGGAGTAGGGCTGCGGGGGCAGGGTGGCGGCGCGCGGGGGGTAGAGATCGTCGCGGGAGTCCTGATAGGCGAGGTGCAAGGTGCTGATGCTGAGCCGCTCGCGGGGTGGGGGCCACAGCTCGCGGGTGGGGGGCACAGGCGAGGGCCGCTCCCCCAGCATGCGGCGCGCGAGCTCGCCCGGCTGCCACAGGTAGCTCATGGTGAGGTTGCCGTGCGGTTGCATCTCGACACACTTCTCTACTAACGTGCTAAAACGTCTCGATAATCCAATATGTCTTCGCACTTGTTTGTATTCAGTGTTATTAGCGAGCGGCGGACGCCGGCGATAAATTGAATTAAAAGGATTTGCCGACTATAGCGACAGTTGAGTAGATATGTTTATGACATACATCAGCATAACCATTAACAAGTAGCTACCGTAAGTAGGCAGCAACGCGGCACCTAAGTTTAAGAGATAATAAGACTTCTATATAGTAATAGTTTATACCTTCTATATTATATCTTCTATGTAAGTTTGCAAACATTGCCCTTGAAGTATAAAATACATACTTAAACCAATTTCATATTATCCTACTAATATTATCCTATCCTACTAATATTATAAAGGCGAAAGTTTGTTTGGATGTATAGATGTATGGATGTTTGTTACTCTTTCACGCAAAAACTACTGAACGGATTTTAACGAAACTTTACAATAATATAGCGTATACATCAGAATAACACATAGGCTACAATTTTAACCGACTTTTAAAATGGGGGAGGTGTTATGTTCGTTTTCTTATGTTCAACGATTACTCCGCCGTTTGTTAACCGATTTTCAAAATGTTTCTTTTGGTATATAGGGTATCATCCCAATTTGGTATTATATTCACAAAAGTGGTGATCTGATGAAGGATCCATAAGTAATCGAGGGAACTCCTCAAAATTTATAGGGAAACATGTGGTGACTTCGGTTTCGTGAGAAGTATTCTAAGCATATTATGAGACCAACAAGCAGGGCCCCCGCTACCATATGAGCAATGTGTGCAATGCACACGGGCGCCATCCTCTAGGGGCGCCAAATCGCCATCTTTAGGGGCGCCAAAACCAAGAACCCAAAAAAATTTGCCTAAAGGGGCGCCAAAATCCATTTTTTGCACACGGGCGCCAGGAGCCCTTACGGGGGACCTGCCAACAAGTAAGATTTTGCACCGAGGTATACCTGATATAACGTGGTTCGGAAGGCGCTGAGAGAACTCCTGATTCTTTATAGATACAAGTTTGGGAGTTTCGGCGTTATTTTAAGAACTGAAAGCATATGGTACTATGCAAATTACATTCATCATCATCATTATCATCATCACTACCATATTATACCATGCATCGTCCCATGGTTACGAGTTATGAGCCTATAATGACCGTGTTATTGGTACTTTTCATATTCTTTTAGATCGAGACTCGAGTTTGTCAAGCAATTATTTAAAAAAATCTATACCTACCTAATATTATAAGCCTGAAGAGTATGTTTGCTGGAACGCGTTAATCTCAGGAACTACAGGTCCAATTTAAAAACTTATTTCAGTGTTAGATAGCTCATTTATCGAGTAAGACTATAGTCTATAGGCTAAGTCTAATACAACCGAAGAAACTCAGGAAAATATGGAAAAACGGGGGAAATATTAGAAATTACGAACTACTAGAGCAATTTTTATGGCAATATTTGGCACAGATATAGAGTAGACCAAGTGAAGGGAGAAGGGACATAAGAGCAATTTTTTATGGGAAAATGTACGGTTTCCGTAAAAATCCTAATTTACGCGGGCGAAGCCGCGCGGGACATCTAGTACTTACATACTTTTAAACTGTTTTAGAATCCTAATGATGTAAACTAAATTTTTAGGGGCTTAACAGTCTGTCCAATGCATTTTTTACACATTTGCTCAAAGTTAATATTTTGTAAATTAATATATTTCTTGACTGAAGTATCTGTTGAAAATGAGCACAATCATCAGAGACCATACTTAACAATAAATATATCTAATTTACGCCTCAAAGTGTAGACATGATGACTGATGCTTAAAACATTGAACTAGATTTTTTATAAATTATTGAAAAATACAAAAAAATTGTGAACCCATGAGCATGGGCATACCCAGGTAGGGGCATAGGGACAGGTGACCCCTACCCCCCAGAAGATAAAATAAACATCAATTTTCCTGGAAAGTGGGGATTAAAAACATGTTAAGTACTCTGTGTAAAATTAAATGTTGGAAACAAAATATATTTTCAGTCAGATTAATAAATAAAATTCAATTTTCATGTTATTTTGTTTCAATATACCAGACTGACCATCTTTTCGAAACAAGTATGCTAAGCACACGGTTAAAGTCAGATTTAAAATTGTGTATCAATAGAGTAAATACAAAGATAGTACAATAAAAACTTACCTTCAGTGGCCTCGTAATGGTAACAGTTTCTATCATTGTAGTGGACGCCATTCTGTTTACCTGAACATTATACAAACATAATATGTTTTACCAATGTGTAAATGAGATTTAAAAAATATGACATAACAATAACATTCTTTAAAAGTTTATGAATCATCTCGGGTGAAAGACAACTTTTAAGCATCATGCAAGAGCTATTGCATTTTGAACAAGGATGTAGCTATTTCAAAATGTGTGTAACTATTTAGTTATTACAAATAAAATATTGAATTATTTGTATTTAGTACGAGAATAATGTATTACATTACGGTAATTATTTAAATGTGCTCATAATAAGAAGAGAATATTCTAAGGATGTCCACAAAGTAAACAAAATAACTGCATTATTATTGATTAGAGATAACCTTTAATAAACATAGAAATTACTCGATACAATATAAATCTGGAACAATACAAAATATAGGTAATAAATTTATGAACAATAAAGAAAAATACGTACATATAAAGTGTTACCGAATTATGATACAATCCTGCGATCACAGTGTTATTTAAAAGTTAAGGTCAATAGGCGCGAAATATGCCAAAAAATCCAGTTTTAACACTACGAATTGAGGAGTTTTTAGAAGATAAAACTACAAACTCAATAAACACAAGTACACAAATAAAATGACGGACGACATTTAATTTAGGGTTACCAATTGCAATTAATTGCCAAATGCCAAAATAATGTTACCACTTGTGAATGGGTCGTACGACAGTATATATTAAGTCTATGCGTATTACATTATCATTATTATCATGATTCTAGTATCACGCGAATCACAAATACTAGGTACTGCGATAACTGCGATTTGGCCTATTGCAGGTATTACACGCATCAATATTATCACGGTTCCGTGATAATATTGATGGTGTAATATACCGAATCGCAGTATCACAATTCACAATACACTTGTGAATCGCGTGATACTAGAATTATGATAATATTGATGCGTGTAATACCTGCCTAATACACCATCAATATCATCACGGAATCGTGATAATAATTAATATTGATGCGTGTAATATACCTCATTCGCGTGATATGACTCAATGACATAAAAAGGCCCATTCACGGCAGGACTGCCGTGCAGTCCTGCCGTGAATGGGCCCTTTAAGAAATATAAGGACCCGAAGCAATGAGGGATTTTCCTATTTTTTTAATTTGATTGTCAAACAGTTTCCATTTTAGTAACTAGATGGCGTATGGGTAGACAACTATCGGTAATACCAGGGAACACCATCAATAATTGCTCCAAAACTGGGCAAAAGAATATAAAACTTGATACATTTCAACTTGAAAAAGACGCAATAATATTCCAATGAATAGGATAATAAAGTTATTATAACGATGTTTTAGCTAAAATTCACGGAAGAAATAGCTCTATTTAACGATATTCATACCAAATGTCACAGGAATTATACATTTTGGTTTTGACAACATCTTACCTGCACTTATGCAAGATAACGGATATTTAATGGCTAATGTTTTACCAATAATGAATATGAAAAACCCAAAAACCACAATTTGGGAAAAAATAATAAAAACCACACCAACAATAAAAAGTAGAAGAAGTTTGAAAGTGACATGCCCGCCAAAACTCTTTCAGTTGTCAAGTTTCAGTTTGACAAGTTTTTATTATGTCAGCGTGTTCCTAAACTATTACCAGTGTACTGGCCTAATCGCTTAGGCCAATGATCGCTTAGGTTTAAAATATTTTGATTTATGGTACACTTGACAGTACACTGATATTTTTTGGAAACACAACCCATATGTAGTCAGTGATGCCAACCTGCAGATAATTTCAGATCGGTGAGGAACCAATAGAAAATCTAGAAGTGTCTATCCTTACGCCATCTAGTTAAGATTGTTAAAATTAAAATTAAAAAATATAAATGAAAATCCCTCATTGTCTATGTATAGAATTGATTACGTCAAGTCGTCGAGAAATGCATAATCATATAACTATCTCCTTTTTGCCTATTCTTTTTTACGTAAGTGAAAAAAGACAACTGTAAGTTTGAGTGTTTACCATTTTGAAATGTCATCCGCCATTACTAGCCTGCAATATTTGTGGTAGGCAAGCTGTCAACGTACATAAACAAACAGCATTTATTTTAAAAATTTCGACATTATTCTAGTTAATATTGGGAAAAATTCTTTTAGGAAGTGAAATTTGGAGTGCCGAAACATGACCACGTGCAGTGTTATTGGATGCCGTACTCGTCGAAGAAAACAACCAGATTTGCCTTTACATCAGTAATGTTTAGTATTTTACTTCGAAACACACCAGATTTTTTAATTCAGACGACTGTGTTTTCTTAAAATGATCTATTACAAAAGGTTCTATTAATTTCACCGCTTGGTTCCCTATATTTTTGATGTTTTCCGTATACAATACGTGGTAGTAATATTGTATGAACAATAGTGATTGCCTTTTTTTTTACCTAATTTCATCACTTTTAAAATGTATTATATGTGTTTATTTCTATTTTTAGATTACCTAACAATGAAGCAAAAAGAAATGAGTGGATAAATATTATAGGTGCAGCAAATATTAGCATGAACAAAAAAGGATATATGTCTGCTCAATACATTTTGAAGAGTGGTGTTTTAACAAACTCAGTTTTTACAAATTCAAGTTTATTGAAACATAAAAATCTGACAAGGATATCCTATCCTCATAATATCCTAATACACACATACAAACATAAACGCACACATACACACCTATGGAGTTTTATCGCCCCAATTTAAGATGGCGCTAGCTGTCGCATCAAATGTCAATTCGTGAGCCGTCAAACTCTTCTAAGACGCTTATCTGGTAGTATCTCTTCTTAGTCTGTGCTTATTTGTCTACAAATATATACTAGTAATCTGTGCGCCGTGAAATGCCGCCGTTTTAAAACCGGCATTTAATTTCGTTTCTGTGTGCAACAAAGAGAATTTAATCACTACGGGTGTGCAATTCAATAATAATAATTGAAAAGAGAAAATCCTTTTCTCATTATATGATCCTACAAAAATGGCCGGCATAAAATCTTTAGCCGTAAGGGGCATTCGTAGCTTCGGTCCCGACGAATGCGACGAGCAACGAATTGCATTCGAAAAGCCTTTGACTCTGATCCTCGGGCAGAATGGATGTGGTAAAACAACAATTATTGAGTGTTTGCGGTATGCTATTACTGGTCAAATGCCACCTGGGAGCCGCAACGAGTGTTTCGTCCATGACGCTAAAGTCAATAGATCTACCGAAGTGCTTGGACAAGTAAAAGTAAAGGTAAGATTTTGCTTGGTTATCCAGCATGAACTCATAGTAAGAAGCCTGCTATGGTGCGTTTCACCATATAGTTCCTTTGCCGTCATGGTGGCACTAATGCAAAATAGTGTTGCCTCATTACCCTTACTGTGCTACCTTAACCCGGCTACTATGACGCTGGGTCATATTGACCTGAGGCATGTTTACTTGGTCATATTTTGTCTTTGCGCCAATCGAATGTTTTCAATCATAGTACTTATAGCTGGAGATACAACCCCCTTTAACACTCGCCTAGCTGTTACAGCTAGAGCCACACCTCGTCTGGAGCAAGATACATGCGCGCCAATTAAAAACGGGTCATTATGACCCGACGTCATAGTTGGTGTAGTATTTTTGTGACTAACTTTTATTAGTATTAAAATATTGTTTTTGTCTTATTTTTTACGTTTTGAAGAAGAATATCATTAGTCAACAGCCCAGAAAGAAAGAATTAGAGGATTACGAGTCTCAGACTGCTTTGGGTGTTGAACTTGAGGACCATGTGTCTAGATAAAAACATTCCTGGAACTTACAAAAGATATGAAGTCTGTTCATCCAAAAAAGATAAGCAAAACACATCACACATGCACAGCATGTCCAATTTTTATATGCCAGGGCATGATTACATATTGTGATAACTGTAGGAGTTCCATAACTCTGAATGAGGAAGTAGAAGACTGATTTCCTTTTATTTTTATGTTATTAAGTTATTAAAACCTCTCTTTTAATTCATTTGTAAATGTTTTCCTTCATTGGTAAGAACATTTTGCGAAAATATAAAATTTACGTACACATTCAGTTTTCAAGGTTGATTTTGCACCTGCCGTAAAGCCAATAACAAACATATTTCTTTAATAACACAGGTTTTTTTTTTCGTTTTATGCATAATAAAGATCCCTTTTTAAATAAGTAATAAACAAAATTGTGGTATCTTACTTAGTTTCATAAAAAATGTATGTAAAAAATTCGGGTCAAAATGACCCGACGTCATCTTATGAGTAAAACTTATGAATACTCGCAGAGCGTGTCTACCGTGTTTACATTATTGACAGACAGGAATGCCAACATTACGGCAAAGAAACTATTCGATGAAACGCACTCTAATTAATACGACGGTTCTACTTTTCATTCTTGGAATTCAAAGAAGAAACTGCTTATCTTATGATGCCGGTATCCCCTCAGAAATTGTAATGTTTTTTTTTTTTGCCTATTCTTATTTTCACATTATTTCAGATCGTCAATGCTAAAGATAAACAACTGGAAGTCTCAAGGTCCATGAAAGTGACCGCTTATCAGAATAAGAAGACAAAATTTCAAACTTTAGATTCATTTCTGTCTGTAGTCGACGAGAAGGGTAAAACAAAAGATATCTCGTCCAGATGTGCTGATTTAGATTTCGTTATGCACGAGGAATTAGGTTTGTAAATTGTGTTTACTGTCAATATCAATTTATTAAGAAGTGAGCACACTGAGACGGGCCGTGCCGGGGCTCAGCGTGCCGCAAAAATCCGCCTCCATACAATTTGTATGGAAGCGGATTTTTGCGATGAGCCCCGGCACGGTCCGTCTCAGTGTGCTCACTCCTTTACTCTTCTATATTGTATTGCATGAATTTTTTAGTATGAATAATGTTTTGGTCACAATTTGCATTCATAATTTAATATCATGTTACAGGTGTATCCAAAGCCATTTTGAACTCGGTAATATTTTGTCATCAAGAGGACTCGAGCTGGCCCCTGGATGAAGGAAAGAAGGTGAAGGAGAGATTTGATGAAATCTTCGATGCTGATAAATACAGTGATTGCTTTGATAAGTTAAGGAAAATTAGGAAAGAATACGCTACCACTCTCAAGTTATTAGGTAAAACATTTTTGTATAATTATATTACTTGATATATTTTTCAATTACATGTGTGTGTGTGCTCTACATGTGTGCTGTAATTTTGTAATTTTTTGTCACCTTACAGACCAAGAGGTAGCATTTTTAACTGAAAAGAAACAAGATTTAGACAAGAAGAAACTGGATATTGTAAATACGGAAACAAGTATATCGGAGGCTGAACTCAAAATTGCTGAGCTTGCTAAAGAATTGAAGCCTGTCACTGAGCAGTTGACTGCTATTGAGACACTACAAAAGGAATTGGTATCGTTTGAATCAAAGAAGGAAAGAATTAAAAACAAGTAAGTTGTTTGTTATTGCTGTATTTTGTGTATTTTATTATTTTTAACATACTTATACGTGGGAGAGCCATACTTCGGCACGAATGGGCCGGCTCGACTGGAGAAATACCACGTTCTCACAGAAAACCGGCGTGAAACAGCGCTTGCGCTGTGTTTTGCCGAGTGAGTGAGTTTACCGGAGGCCCAATCCTTTACCCTACCCTACCCTCCCCTATTCCCTTTCCTTCCCATCCCTACCCTCCCTTATTACCTTACTCCCTCTTAAAAGGCCGGCAACGCACCTGCAGCGCTTCGGATGCTGCGAGTGTCCATGGGCGACGGAAGTTGCTTTCCATCAGCTGACCCGTTTGCTTGTTTGCCCCCTTATTTCATTAAAAAAAACTTAATATCTTTTTCAATAAGTAATATGGGGTTTAATTCGACCGCTTGGGAGTTATTAGGTTAAAATGTTTTTTATTATTTGTAGGTTAAAATATAACTTTTTCTATTAAATTACCCTGCTACATTTTCACAGCACAACATGCTTACATAAGAGCTAGTCTATACGATCACATAAACACATAAATAAAACATTAATGGCACATAGTACCTAGACTCACAGCAGAGATTCTAGAAATTGGATAATACTAATTTTTCTCAAGATAGAGTCGAGAGAGAGAGAAGAGAAGAATATGTGATAATTCTAATTTGTCTTAAGATGTATAGCTCATGTTGAAATATTTTGTTAAATGCTGTGTGTATTATTATAGTTTTTAATTTTACAGGTTGGAGCACAATGAGACCCAAAAGCAAGAATTGGAGAAGGCTATTCAAACTGTATTCGAAGGAACCACAGCTGAGTTGCAAGAGCAAATAAGTATGTTTTATTTTATTAAACACATCTTTTATTTTACAAATGAAAAATATGATTTAGTCAATATAAACTGCTTGATTGTGTATGCCACTGCTGCAGTATCAGCTCTAAAATATGCAAATCACAAACTTACTGTAAAAAAAAAACTCATTTTAGTGTGATCAGGTAAAATTGAGAACTATATTAATATTATTTTAGCTAATTATGGAGCAACAAACAAGAGCAAAGATGATGAAATCAAGGACTCATACAAAAAAATTTTCAAATTCAACAAGGAGGAGGAGACAATAGCCAATGAGAAGACAGCAAATGAAGTAAAGTTCAACAAGTATGTTCTACTTGAGAGTCAAAATCAAGAGAAGATTGACAGGAAGAACAAAATGATTGTGGAAACTGCCAAACTTGCTGGTAAACTTACCTTGTTTTTTCCTCTAAAAGTTTTATTTTATTAAAAAGTAAATTATAATAGGGATGACGACAATGTCAAAGATTAGCAGATTTTTTTAATAAAATAAAGACATAGCGATAAAATATAAGTATTTCCAAAATTTCAGCTTCATAACTTATGTACATATATTTTTTTATGAGCCCACAAAGTTGGACAGTCAAGTCGAATTTTTTTATAAAATGCCTTAATGTCACTGTAACTGTAACTCAAGTGATTAGGAAGTGTAATAAAAAATATACAGGATTATTTTTTCACCAGTACAATAAATCAACATATGTATACCGTTTGATAAGTTATGCAATTTATAAAAAAAATTTCTTATCAAACCACAATCATAAGCGCAATATTTAACATAGCTATCGAACAAACTAGCTAAGCGTCACAGTTAGGTAACATTTTGTATGGATTTCTTGGTGAGTTTTTAAGCTATCAAAGTCATTTATTCACCAATATTCCTATTTTTGAATGGTCCTTCACTTACCAACAAGAAAAAAACAAATTTCGTTATGCCTATTGCTTTGAGATGTTTACTGCCAAATACCTAATAGGTCACATGATCTAGTCAACTAAAGCTAGACTGTAACTGTAACTCAAGTCTGTTTTATAATGTGATTAGAAAGTGTAATGAAAAATATACAGGATTATTTTTTCACCAGTACAATAAATCAACATATGTATTAGTTGTCAAAAATAAAAAATAGTAGCGATTTTTGTTACTACCTTTTTGGGACAAAAAAACAAAAATATCAAGCCCTTATCCACTAAACTACTTAAAATGCATTACGCATTTGAGGCGCGCCCGGCCGATCGCTTACCTCACTCCGCCGCCCCCTACCTCATACCCGTTGTCGCCTTGTAATTAGTGCGCTCAAGAAGTATTAGATTGGATAACGGATAAATTAATTGAAAAGAAAAAAAAAATTATTTGTGGAATATACTCAATTATCGATACCAATGACGTGGTGAAAAAATAATCCTGTATAAACAAAAAATTACTTCTCTATCTGAATAATGTTTGAAACTTTCTTATGACCTAATTGTGAAACTGGAAGAAGGACCGAGGAGGAAAGAATCTTCGAAGAAGAAATTAAAAAAAAAATTGTGTTATTTTCATTGTTTCAGACATGGAGTTGACTGTACCAGAAACAGAGGAAGAGGCAGCCAAAGGTGTGACGGAAATAACAAACAAAATCAAAGAGCTCCAAGACAAACTGAAGGAACAAAAAGCCGCAGCAGATGAGGAGGAGAAAAAACTGCAGAAGATAATCGATGAAAGCCGGGATACACTTGTGAGTATTCCTTCTTTTGTCTAAGGCGGCCCCTAGACAATCAATTTTACTGCCCAATATTATGTATTAATAATAATAATAATAATCATTTATAATAATAATAATCATTGCAATAAACCCATTTAAAATATATAAAATTAAAATTAAATTGTGCAATATTGTTGATGGTCTAGGGTTAATATTAAACAGTTTGAGCTAGTTTAATTTTTATTGCACCATATTATTGTAGGTTTAGGGGCCGCCTTACTGCATAATATAGAAATTTATGTTTTTTAATTTAAATTAACAATCAAAATGTGAATAAACAACTCTTAAATTCTGTTTTCAGTCTCGCCATAAACAAAAAATATCCAGCAAAGAGTCAGAGATTCAGACAGTGAAGAAGGAAATCACAAAGACTGAAAAACAAATTAATGAAGCTAACAAGTCAAAGGAGAGATTGGAAGTTTGGGAACAGAAAATTAAGACTGCAGAAGAGTAAGTTTGCAGTATCTAAAATGTTTTTTACTAATCCATGGTGTCATTATAACATTTTTGTCAACAAAATGTTTATCAAAGCTTTAGCAGCTTAAAAAAATGGTTTATCAACAACTAAAAAAAGTTGGTCATCCAAAAATAATTACCTATTTTTACTTAAAACTTTTCGATAAAAATAACCACTTATTTTTCGCCTAATATTATAATTGATTAACAGGGAATATGAGCAGCTTGAAAAAGAAGTGAATGTAGAAGAATGCCAGAATGAGATCAATACTGATGAAAAGACTATGGAAACCAACGAACAGGAGCTTGAGGAGTTAACTACCAAGGTTTGTATAACCAACTAAAAAAATCGTTTGTTGTATGGGTTCCCCTCTCAAATATTAAATTTATTAATTTGTTTTTAGTATTTGTTGTTATAGCAACAATAGAAATGCATAATCTGTGAAAATTTCAACTCACTAGCTATTACCGTTCTTGAGTTACACCCTGGAGACAGACAGACGGACAGACATCGAAGTCTTAGTAATAGGGTCCCGTTTTTAGGGTTCTGTCTGTCTGTCTGTCTGTCTGTCTGTCTGTCTGTCTGTCTGTCTGTCTGTCTGTCTGTCTGTCTGTCTGTCTGTCTGTCTGTCTGTCTGTCTGTCTGTCTGTCTGTCTGTCTGTCCGTCCGTCCGTCCGTCCGTATGTCACAGCCACTTTTCTCCGAAACCATAAGAGCTATACTATTGAAACTTGGTAAGTAGATGTAGTCTGTGAACCGCATTAAGATTTTGATACAAAAATGGAAAAATTTTTAGGGGTCCCTATGTTTTTGTGTTTCAGTTATACCTATGGAGGTATAACTGAAACAAAAAAAAAAGTTTTTTCATCTAACCTTTGCGTGTAGGGTATCTATGGTTAGGTCTTCAAAAATCATATTGAGGTTACTAATATCATTTTTTTCTAACCTGAATAGTTTGCGAGGGAGACTCTTCCAAAGTGGTAAAATGTGTGTCCCCCCCCCCCCCTCTAACTTCTAAAGTAGGGGCATGATAATTCTAAAAAAAATATATGATGAACATTACTATAAAAACTACCAACGAAAATTGGTTTGAACGAGATCTAGCAAGTAGTTTTTTTTATACGTCATAAATGGTAAACCTTAATTTAACTTTCATTAAATCAACTGAAATATAAAAATAAATCAAAAACCTTTTAATTTCAATGAAATAAACCTTATTGCTGCTGCGGAACCCTTCATGGGCGAGTCCAACTCACACTTGGCCGGTTTTTACCCTTTGGGTACGGAACCCTAAAAAGAAGAAAGTCAATCTATGTTCAACTATTTTTTTTTGCAATTTTTAACCTTAAATAGCAGATATTTCTGCAAAATGGTTTGTGGGATATCAGTCATCAATTTACTGAATCTTTATTAAATATTTTAGATCACAAAACTTCAAAAGCAAAGCACCAAATTGAAGGAAAAGGATATGATTGAAGAATCTTTGAAGCAAAAGGAAAAACAGCTTATGGTGTTGACTAATAAACACAAGGAGAACTTAACCAAACTGCTGGGAAATATGCCGGAGAGTAACTTCGCCCTGTCAGTGAACAAAGTGGAAGTCGAAGTGCGAAAAGAAGTGGATTCTCTGAATAAGAAGATTGCTCAGAAGCAAAAAGAGGTAAATTTTAAAATATTTTCGTTATGTCTAGTCACTAGTAAAGATTTCATTACATATGAAATCTTTACTCTAATTACATAGTAAAAGGAGGGGGAGTAAGTTATCTTCATATAAAGGCACCGCGCGCGGCTTGTACTATGGCGCACACATACAAGCCGAACGCGGTGCCTTTGTATGAAGATAACTTACTTCCCCTCCTTTTACCATACTAATTATGTGCTCTATCTTTTGTCTAATTTACTCTAATTATGAGTATCCTAGTAAATTAACAATAAGCTATTCATTAATTTGCATTCATTATCTGTTAGGCCTTTTTATGGCTTTGATTTGATGTCGATTTTGTTATAGCTTCGATTGTGATCCAAACTCCAAATCTTGAATTTCTGATTAATAAATTACCGTCATGTTTAATTTAACGTAAAAAAATTAATAAGTTTGAAGAACTGTGTTTCATAAGTGTTTAACATGAATCAGTAGCTCTACCATGAGTTTAAATCTATGGTATTTATCGATACTCGATACCGAATACGTAAATATTTAGTATGGCGATTTTAGTTCCGCAAGTAACCGCTAGAGGCGCTGTAAAATTTGCCATACTAAACATTTACGGTAGTCGGTATCGAGTATCGAAAAATACTACAGCTTTAAACTCATGGTAGAGCTACTGCATCAAAAAACATACAAAAACATACAGTACAATCAGTCTTTATTATATGAAAATTATGTGTCACGTTGTTTGTCCGCGATGAACTCCTAAATTACTGAACCGATTTAAATTAGATTTGTACAATGTGTGCACAAATTGGTTTTAAAAAAATTTTAATGATAGGATAGCTTATAGCTCAATTTATAGTTACAATATTATACTGTTCCCCTCTAATAGTTTACTACAATGTAATATAACAAGAACCTTAGTCACAGCAACGCGTGGCCGGGTCTGCTGGTTACGTAATTGAAGAGGCTGGCTTAAAACTTTAAAATGTTTTGTCAACAGATAACCCGTCTGGAGGCGGACCGCAAGCACACTCGTACGCAGCTGAACGCGCGCCGGGCGGAGCTCACCGCGGCCGAAGATAAGATGTATAAGGCGTGCGGGACGCAGCCCTACGACGCCACACTCGCCAAACTCACCGCTACTGTTGATAAGCTGCAGGTAAGACGGGGAATATAATGGCGACTTTCCGATCGTAGCCGCAAGCGACCGCAACCGGCAAAAATTTAAATAAAATGCCACTAAATGACATAGGCTTCATTTTATACCGATATAAGTCTAGCGTCGCTAGACTACGGCACTCCGTTGAGCAAAATAAAACCTATTGCCTATGTCTAAAAGTGCCATTTTATTTGAATTTTTGTCGGTTGCGGTTGCTTGCCACGTTGATAGAAATCGTACCTTCAAAAGTTGTGAGAGGTTGATATGTTTTGTTATACCACACATCCATACCACGAAACGCGATACAAAATACTGCAAACTCGATAAATATCCAAATATCAGGATAAATATCGCGCGTTTAGCATTCGCCTATGGATAATCACGACGTTTAATAAAAAAAATCGACATTTAATAAGTTTTGTGACTCCTCTTGTAGTTTGTTGTCATCATATTGTGTATGGATATTGTAAAAAGAAATAAAAATAAAGCTGAGTGTGTAATTCCACTTTCAGGATGAGCAAAACATACTCCAATCGTCTATGTTCATCATAGCCAAATACAAGGGACAGCTGAAAGACAACAACTGCTGCCCACTCTGCAACAGAGGATTCGAATCTGAAAATGAGGTAAGATTCTTAACATAACTTTCTTCATTATCATATTATTCTTCTTTTCTACAATCAATACTTCGTTTTCTATAATCAGTATAATATTAATAACACCAAAGTGGTAAAATTTTTAGTCTTACTCTTTTTGCTGCATATAGCAGCAGTTAGTCTTTGGTTTTAAAAACATTTAAAAATTGTTCCTCTATCCTCAGGTGACAGATTTGATTTCCCAACTGACCACACAAGTAATGAATGTGCCAGGCAAGTTAGAAAAAGTTACAGAGGAACTACAAAAATCCTCAGCCAAGAAGGATGATTTGATAGGTATGAGATCTTTGAACGAGAAAATAACGGCCCTGAAAGAGAAAGATATACCGGAGTTGGAGAAGAAATTGGAAGAGGTTGATAAGGTAAGTTGCGTTTGCATTAAACCATTTTGTGGTTATGTTATTTGAGGCTTGTAATGAAGATAACATATACAATCATTTATTTGTCACTCTGGCTATTATTCGGGCACCACGCGATTTGATCATTCAATAAATTTTAAAAGTTTTTCTATGCCATATTATACTAGTTCCACTCAGATTCGTAAAGTTGCCGCGCGGTTATTAACGTTAAATTGCGTGCAGCGTTGACAGATAACTGTTTGTTTCTGAATCTGCAGAATTTTTACAAATACATATATTTGTATTTTTTAATTAAAATTTTAGGAGATAGCAACACTGACGGAGTCGTCAGAGGAAATGTCGATGCTGCTCACAGAGCCTGAACAAAAGCTACAGACGGCCAGGCAGCTGCAGGGAGAGATGCCCCTTATGGATAAATACACCAATGAAGTCAAAACTACTACCAAGGATGTAAGTATTATGTAATTTTTTACTTTGGGATTAATATATAAATAAATTTAAATTTTATTGGAATGACAGTTTATTTTGGAAAAAATTGTCAATGAAAACAATGCAAATATTATCTACGAAAAAGATATTATCAGTATACTCGAGAAGGAAGTTACATTTGAAAGAACGCGAGAGGAGTGTTGCCATCGTAACATTATTTTGATACGAGAAGTGTTCTAGAACTCCCTTTCTATCGGCTTTTCTTGTCTGAATGACTAGGTTTAGAGGTCTTAGGATAAATGTCTGTTATTTCGTATGACGGTGAACTAAATATCTACCTTTTAAGCAATGTCTTCCATTGGAGAACCACTCCCTGCTACTGCAGTCTAATAATACATTGTTTTCTATAGTTCGAAGCGATCAAAGAACAGTGCGCAGACTTCGATACCACCATGAACTTAGACGACGCGACAGCTAAGCAGAAGGAGCTGAGGCAAGCGATAACCGCACTACGGGCCAAGATTAAGTCTACACAGACTAAAATCAACGCTCACAACAAGAAGTTGCAAAAAGCCAGCGAGAAGAAAAATAAACTGAAGGAGGAACTTTTGAATATTCAGAAGAAGGTAAGATGAGAAAAGAGAGTAAATAGAATAGAATTTACTGCTACTACCTTATCAACAAATTACACGCCTCCGTGGTCTAGTGGTATAGAGCGCGGCTCTTGACTCGGAGGTCATGGGTTCGATTCCCGCGTTGGAAACATGTTATTTCCAAATTTGGTTAGGACAATGCAGGCTGATCACCTGTGTCTGACAAGTAAGATGATCCATGCGTCGGATGGGCATGTAAAAGTCGGTCCTGCGCCTGACCTCTCGCCAGTCGTGTCGGTCTTCCTTCCCACTGGGATAACCCAGTGGTAGTACACAAGAGTACACAAGAGCACTCTCTATTCCTTTGCTCTCATAAGAGAGCAAAGGAATAGAGAGTGCTCTTGTGTACTGCGCGCACACTTGGGCACTATAAAATTACTCTTGTGTAGCTGGCCTGGTTTTCAATGAAACCGGCCACCGTCACCGAAATCGGTGTGGGAGCTATTATTATTATCAACAAATTATGATTATGACAACTAAGTTTTGAACATTGCTTGTGTTGTTAAACGGCTTTTCCATTATATTGGAAAAACAGAAAAATAGTTAATGATAATATCTTAACACTTTAGGACACTAAATAAAATGATATCTTATAAACTTAATAATTTAAAAAATATAGGTACAAGAACTAGTCAACTTGCAAGAAACTCATAAGCAGTTGGAAGCCAACAGGGACAAGTTTATGCAAGAATTGAATGAACTGACTGAAGGAATCCCTCCACTTGAAGAGGAACTAAAAGCAAAGAGTGCTGTTAAAACTGAGGCAGTTAAGAAACATAGGTAAGATAATATTGTGGTTCTAGAACATTTCTTTTGCATTTATTTGCATGACTGTTATATACTTTGTGCAATCATAGAAATTGATTCATAGGCAGATGGCGGACCTGAGAGGGCCATTCCGGTGTAGCGCGGCCCTAAGTCAATTGGTCGCATTATGTTTACTCGATGTTAATTCTGATCTACTAGCTGGGTTTACGTAACGCAACCAAGTTACGTAGGTCTATCATGTGCCCATAAATCAAAAAATTGAAGTGTCATTTTTTAAGCCAGCTAATGTTCTTTTAGAGCCGAGATAGAAACAAATAACAGCTATATCGCAAAAATAGTAAGCTCCTTCGATAAAGTAAAGACAATAGAAGCAGAAATAAAACAGCACAAGGAGAGGAATGTTCAGAAGGAAATGGACAAAATTAAAGAGGCCAACGAGAAACTTCTCGACAAGCATAAACAGATTGTGACTGACCGTAACAGCTTGACAAAGAGGTTGGATACGCTCAAGGATGAACTGGCGAAACAGGAGGTAATCTGATTTCTTTTTATTATAGTTACTAATAAGAATGCTATGTGAATGCCAATATTTTTTCCTTGTCTATCAAGCGATTTTTTTCAATGTGATAGACTAGGACAATATATTGCATAGCTTACGCATTGTTTAATTTCAAATATTTTTATGGTGTTGCTGTTCGCTATTGCAGAATTCGTTTTCCTTTGGTAATGTAACCAAATTCTTTTTAAATGCTATTAAAACATTTTTGGCCCCAATGCAACAAAAACCCTTTTTCGTATCAAAATGTATGTTACAGATTTACAAAAGGAATTTGGAAGACAACCTAAAATTACGTAAAGCTCAGAATGAGATAGAGAGCTGCCAGAAAGAGTTGGAAACTATTAATGAGAAGCTGAGCGGTATGAACTTGGACAGTATTAAAGAGAAGGAACCTCTAATTAAAAAACAGACTGAACTGTTTAGGGAAAAAGCCAAAACAGAAGGAGAACTTGGAGGTCTAAAGGTAGGAATTACGTGTTCTTAGATTTGCGAAAAAACACCTAATACAGTAATTTTGGGTAACTTTGAATTGCTGTTTAACTTTGAACGATATATATATATATATATATATATATATATATATATATATATATATATATATATATATATATATATATATATATATATATATATATATATATATATATATATATATATATATATATAATAACTTTGAAATGCAGTTTAACTCTGAACAATACATTAATTATTGTATAAACTATAATGTATTGTTCAAAGTTAAGGTGACGCCGCGTTAAAGTAAAAAACCGTGTTGGATATGTCTTAGATTGCTTGTTTTCTATAAGAGGCCGGGCCGGCCTCTCATAGAAAACAAGATATGGAACAGCAAAAATGGAAAGGGCGTAGCGACAAAATGGTTTTTGTCGCGTAATTTAAAAGCCATAAATGTATTTCATATTATAAGCTATGGGCAAATAATTAAAGTGTATGCTTGAAAGCTTAAATCACTCTCCTCTCAGGGATTTCAAAATAGGAATCCCTTTTTTTACAGAGATCTTTTTGATATGGGTTATTCAAAGACAAAGACATGATGAATACTGACAATGAACTATAATTTCTTAGCTTTAGTCATTGCTGAGAAAAATCGATATCGGCTACAGCCAAATTATCAAGGCGTCGCCTCAAGCCGCAATTCAAAGTTATCCAAAATGAGTGTAATGAAAATAATATTTTAACCTTAAAATCAATAGTGTATTTATATTTTTACTATTTAGTTTCATTAAAAATCATAAGGTAAGTTTAATTTCAATTTGTAACTTAGCTGACACCTTTTTTCAGAAAACATTGGCCGCAAATAGGTTGGAATTAAAAAAGACTCAAAACAAAGATGTGGAAGCAAAGTACAGGGAGAAATTCTACGAGTTGCATGTACTAAAAGCCATCGACAAGGATGTAAGGGAATACTCTATGGCTTTGGAGAAGTGTCTTATGGAGTTCCATAGGGAAAAGATGGAAAATATCAATCTAATTATACGGTATGTAATAGTTTTCATTAAAGATTTTATCTTATGACTATGCAGAGAGCAAACTCAATGTGAACAATTGTATACCCAGTTTTGAATTGCTTTTTAAATTTAAGTTATGGTTTTTTAATTGCCATATTTATTTTTTGCTAAATCTCAAATGATAGCATGAATCAAACAGTTCATTAAAAACGTTTTACGCAATTTATGAACCTCCTAATATAATAATATCGAGAGTAGTTTAAAATGTAAAAGGTTGGATTACATTTATGTGAGTGTATGCGTGCGGGCGTGCGTGCGTGCGTGCGTGCATATAGCGCTCTGTCTGGAAATGTCTCTGCAGTTCTTTATGTACCGTTGCAATTATATAATTTTCTATTTACAGTGAAATGTGGAGAAAAATATACCGAGGAAACGATATAGACTATATTGAAATTAAAAATGAGTGCACCATGACTGCTGAGTCGGACCGACGCAAATATGATTATAGGTAATAAAAAATTATTGAGATCTTAAGGCATACTTGTACTATTACGGCTGTTCCCAATAATTGATCTATTTCTGGTTTTGCCCTACTAGAGATAGATTTTTTTTTTACGAAATAAGGGGGCAAGCGAGCAAACGGGTCACCTGATGGAAAGCAACTTCCGTCGCCCATGGACACTCGCAGCATCAGAAGAGCTGCAGGTGCGTTGCCGGCCTTCTAAGGGGTAATAGGGGAGGGTAGGGAAGGGAATAGGGGAGGGTACGGAAGGAAATAGGGGAGGGTAGGGAAAGGAAAAGGGTAGGGGATTGGGCCTCCGGTAAACTCACTTACTCGGCGAAACACAGCGGAAGCGCTGTTTCACGCTGGTTTTCTGTGAGGACGTAGTATTTCTCCGGTCGAGCCGGCCCATTCGTGCTGAAGCATGGCTCTCCCATGTCAAATAGCATAGTCAAGAAATAGCTCACATTAGACATTAGATACATATATTTTATGTCAATTCAATATTAGCTGCGATCGGTTGTATGTCAAACCAGAGATAGATTGAATATTGGGAATGGCCGTTAGAGAAGTTGATTCCTTGGCAAATGGCAGATGTCAAACCCATCCAAACCCATCCGACCGATCACATCTAACATCGGATGTTCTTATGTACAACAATGTTTAAGATTGAATATTGGGAATGGCCGTTAGAGAAGTTGATTCCTTGGCAAATGGCAGATGTCAAACCCATCCGATCACATCTAACATTGGATGTTCGTATGTACAACAATGTTTAATTATTCAGTGTTAACTTTAATTCTGTTAAGACATACTTTCACACATCTGTGTTGAAGTCAACCTTGATCTAAGCGTCATTATTATTGTTATTTCTCACCTTATTCGTATTTATGAAAGACACAACACACTATTTAACCCAGATTCGCATTCATTTAAGACTTTACTAAGGTGTTAATGTTTCGTATCACAATTCACAGGGTAGTGCAGTGCAAGAACGGTGTAGAGATCGACATGCGCGGTCGCTGCAGCGCGGGACAGAAGGTGCTGGCCTGCCTCATCATACGGCTCGCGCTAGCAGAGACATTCAGCTCGAGGTATACTTATTACTTACCTATTAACCCCCTTAATAATAAAAAAGATCATGAGGAATGTGATTTACAATGTCTTTGTCTTCCAAACGATTTTTTAAATGAATTAGACAAAGAGAGAACATAGTATAGCTTATACGCTGTTTAAGGACCGAATACGTTTTTAGTGACTGAGTGATCAGACGGCTTTTTGTATGTAGATCGCGATCAGATACGCCGATTACCCCCTCTAGTTTCGCCGAGCTATTTATATAAAACTAACTATATTATAATTAGTGTCCGACCGAAGCTTCGAAAAAAACCATCTTCGGCGAACCTTCGGCTTCGGCCTAAAACCGAAGGTCCGAGCAACCGTCGAAATTGAACGAACTGTTACGAAAGACTGTGTGAAATGTGAATCGTGAGAGAGTGACGCGACGAACCGGTCGTGTATGGAGAGGGCGCTGGGAGTCACTGTCAAATACAATAAACAAACACTAACTTCTTAATAAATCATTAAATTTTTTATTAAGAAGTTACTGATTGTTTATTTTTTAGTCTAGTTTCAGTCTAGTCGAGTAAAACAAAGACTGATTGATTGGTCTAATTATTGTTATTTGCGAAATAATAAAGAAATATTATTTTTTACAATAGTACAGTCAATAAAGTAGTTGTAGAATGCGTGAGCGGGAAACCTAAGAGATTTCTGCTGGAACTTATTCAGGGTGCTTAGGGACAAAACATACTAAAAGTCCTTAAGTCTAGGAGGTGAGCAGGAGTGAGGGGAGGGTGACAAAAGTCTAAATTTTTGGTTTTTGGCTAGTAACTAAAATACGATGCGTTGTAGCCTAATTCTGATTGAATAGTAGCTTTACCGCTTCTATGCTTCGTTCAGTAAGTGAGAGGGCTTTAAACACATCCCCCATCCCCTCATTACACCCCTTGACGCGTCAACGCACCAGTAGCACCCCTGGTGTTGCCGACGACGCAAGGCATTACGATAACCAATTTCCATCAGATGGAACATACACTAATTATTGTTAGCCTGCTTAGTTAAATGTATAAAAAACATTCGGGAATGAGCTGGTCAGCTACATTTTTTCCTACAATTACCTATATTTTGTAAACCTTATGTAGTAAACCTTCAATATTGAAGTTTTGAAATAATTTTAATATTCATTGTAGCTTGTAGACAATTTTGAACAAAATTAATTACTGAGAGTCGAGATTGATTATAAACCTTCGGCTTCGGCCGAAGGTTGTGGCGGTTGCCGATTAATCGGCATCGGCTTCTGCCAAAAATAGACCTTCGGTCGGACACTAATTGTAATATAGTTAGTTTTATTTATATATTATATAAAAGTGTGAGTGACGAATAATAGTTTTAATGATTATTTTCAGATTCGGTATTCTGGCGTTGGATGAGCCGACGACTAATCTGGATCAGGATAACGTGAAGAGTCTGTGTTCAGCTCTAGGGGAGATAGTACAGGAGAGAATGACACAGAGGAACTTCATGTTTATCATCATCACTCACGACAAAGAATTCATAGAGTCCCTGGGTAACATTGATAAGGTGACGCACTACTATGAGGTGTCGAGGAACGAGGAGGGCAAATCGCGAGTGAAGAAAATAAGATTTGTCTAGTATTTTGTACGAAGGTCACATTCTAAAAGACGGAACGCGTAGGAACTTTGCCGTAAAACAAACGCTATTAGGAACTTCGATATTGGAATGCGACCTTTTTGAATAATTTTATTTGATTCTTAGGCTTCAGTCTCGCAATCAGCGGGCAGCGGGGCGGGAGCGGTGGCGGCGGCGCGTAACGTATTTTATATGCAAAGCCTTTTAATACGCAGCTCGGCGAGCGACTCGCGGCTGTTTTCGAGGCTTGTCCATATAAATCTACACATTGGAACGCGACGCCGCCGCTCACACCCCGCTACCCGCTGGTTTCGAGACTGAAGCCTTACTGTCGTGCTTTTCACGTCCCAACAGCGTAACAATTGGTTGTTATAGGTCTACCAGGATCTGATGGCAATTTTTGACAGCAGATTTTCAAAAAATATCCTTGATCATTGGATAAATTTTTATATTTGCATATTTAACACAGAATCAGCCGCTAAAAGAAGAAAAAAGGGTCAAAATGTTTTATTCCAATTACCCCGGTATTGCTAGAGTCAATTTATTTTCTCACTTTTTGCCATCAGATTCTGGTAGACCTATAATTAAAGTGCCGCTACATTCTAAAATGTATCCTAATAGCATTTGAATCTCATAAGACCTGTCTCTTTTACTTGCGCACATATTGCTGTCTTCCACAGTTACGCGATAGGAGCGCAATAGCAATTTTTTTGTGTAGTAAAAGTAAGTAAAAGTAAAAGTACAAGAGGTAGCTAAATGAACGAGTTTCTATGTATGCCGCGGCCGGACTATATCTTTAAATACTTTCACACCAGTGTTACTTATTGTGTAAAATAAGTAGTTACAATCCAAATACTAAAATTTAACAGCCTGAAATTCGATTTCGATTTGAAATGTATGTTTGGAGCAAATCATTAGAAATAACACAATCCCATAACAATAAAACAATTTATACAATTCCAATTATATCATTTATATTTTAGATATTAGTTTTTGTTAAGTAAAAATTCCTAAGGTGTTACAACTATGTAATATTTTTATATTTAGTTCATAAGCTCTAAATAGTCGATTCTTCTTTTGATTCAATAACAATAATTTTTTTTAAATTAAGCCATATCATTTTCGCAGTAAACTATGTTTTTGTACAAAATTTTACAATTACAGATTTTCTAATTCAATTAGTTTATTGTGAGTGAGAAGTTTCGTTTATATTCATTTCTAATTTTATGTTTGTTAAGCAGGCTGTGCCTTAACAATATCGTTATTTTTAAGGCAATTTAATAGTTTTATACAGGAAATTAAAACATTTTATATGATTCTGTTCTTTTATTGATCGCTCACTACCAAAATAACAATTAATTTACAGAAGCAAACCTAATAAAGCAATAAAACCACAGCTTTGTAGTCACATTTAATAATAAAATATTTTCATAAAATTACATAATATTCAACAAGCAATATAAATAAACTTTAAGCAATATAAATAAACTTTAATCTATTAAATTGTTTCCTATAATAGGTATGAGGGGTTGGGAAATTTCATGCTGGTCGAGGTGCAATATTTTACTGTCCTGTAGAGTCGATAGCGTAATACCGAGCAGTTCAGCTATTTGAGTAGGCGGGAACGACTGGGACAGACATTTTGTAATATACGGCACCAAATCCTCGGAGAAGCACACGCAAAACGACACGAAGTTTTGGCTCTCAATGTCGCTGTACGCTTGCTGCTCCTTGTGGTAAAACGCCGCTAATATCTGCGCAGCCTTCTCGAAAGAATCGCGGAAGCTATTGTAGACATCCTTCACAATGTTTAGAGGAGCAGTCAGACGTAGGGAGTTCAAAAGTCCAAGTAGGCCATTGCAGAGCTCCGCCAAGGGATAGTAGTCCAATAAGTTTTCTGGTGGTCCCGACGCTGTGCTTTCGCTCGTCGGCCTCGGTACATTCTTTATACTCGGCACTTTGTAAACCTTCATAGTATTCTCAAACTGGTTGTTGACTTTTTCGATACCGGTGTGGAATTGAGTGAGGATGTTGTTCCGAAACAGCGGAGTTAAGACGCAACGAAAATCCGCGCCAACTCTCCCGAACGAGAGACAGAGGTACATGCATTGATTGAATATAGACTCAAAACCTGTCTCATCTTCTTTCCACAAGTCCTGGTTTAATAATTGCGCCAATTCTTCTACCTGCGAAATATCAAGACAAATTATAAATAAGCATGGGCGTATATAAAGAGGGGTGTCCTGGGGGTCCGGACCCCCCCCATTACTATCCATCTTACTTGTCCAATTTCGACAATAATATACTACCTTGCCGATTAATATTGATGCGGTACATGTATAATTTTTTTTTTTGCTTTTCTAAACACGTTGCCTATTTGCTGCTGCGGAACCCTTCATGGGCGATTCCAACTCACACTTGGCCGCTTTTTTATGTTAGGGACCCCCCCCTCCCCTTATCAAAGCTATATATACGCCCGTGTAAATAAGAGAACGAAAAGGCAAATAAGAAACTACGCTCTCATGGTCTTTTGACTTTAAAGATAAACCGAGACCTACTTTTGTGAATTAAATAACTTCCATATTTTTATTCTTCCACATACATACAATATAAGGATGGAAGAAGTGCTACAAAGAAAAATATTTCACACCTTCTCCTTTAACCAACACGATAGAGCACTGTTGCCATTTAGCTCATCATCCCTCATATTGGAGTCTTGAGTATCCGACAGGAATATGGACTTGTGTTGAGTTATAACATTGAATAGGTGCACCCTGTGTAGTTCCACCAGCTTCCGTAGCAGTTTGTCTGTTGCTGTAATAAATAAAACTAGCTATTTGATCGCCCCCGAAATCCCCTATATACTAAATTTCATGAAAATCGTTGGAGCCGATTCCGAGATTTCAATTATATAGTATATAATATATATATATATATATATATATATATATATATATATATATATATATATATATATATATATATATATATATATATATATATATATATATATATATAATTGCTCGTTTAAAGATATAAGATATAGTAAAAAAAATATTACTCTTTATTCGGTTATAAAAATGTAGGGTAAATAATGGGCAGGTTCTTGCGATCTAGTGTTCTTTGTATCTTTGTTCGATGTTGACGTTGTTCTGCATGATAACACGCGCACGCGAGCAGGATAGCATTACAATCGAGATTTGTATTGTGAGAAATGTGCCAGACATCTAGAGATCCCATGCCCTAAATAACCCGTAAGTGGTAACGCCATAAATCGGAGTATTCCTATTTATAAAATAAATCGTTTTCGTAATATGAGCTGATATATGTAATAAAAACTAAATATTTACTTTCAGTTGACTTTGCTTCTTCCAGTGCATTCTCAAACCAAGCGTTTCTCGCTTTCAGAAAGTGTAGTGCAAGGCCATCTGACATGTCCATATTTTGTGACTTGAGACCCACGGGGTGAATGTTTTCATCTTCTGTAGACTTAAACACTGTGTTGGCTCGCCTTAAGTATCCTAGAATCTATTGAATATTATAGGTTACAACACTTCTTGTATAAAGTTTAGTCAAATCAATTATAAAAACTTTGTGCACTTGATTAATCTATACTTATAAAATTACATGTCCTGACTGACTGACTGATTCATCATCGCTGAGCAAAACCTGTAAAAGTTACAGCCACGAAATTTGGTGAGTAGGGTTGTTTTATTAAGTAGACACCCACTAAGGAAGGAATTTTGAAAATTTTACCCCGAAGGGGGTGAAATAAGGGTAGAAAGTTTCAATGAAAGTCCGTCATTTCTCGAGTTAGACACATGAAAGTTTATTGACGTTTGACGTTTGCTTAAATAGGGTCCGTTTTTACCCTTTGTATAAGGAACCACAAAAACAAAAAGGAGAAAACTATCCATCTTTGTTATTATACTATGTTAACGCGGATGAAGTCGCGGGCAACAGCTAGTACTATTATAGAAGTTTAGGTAATTACGTCTTAATATTATGAAGCCATGAAACATGCTAAGGTAACATTTTGTGACCCAACATTATGTTATACTGAACATCAATCAATTATTCATATAAAACAATAAAGTTGCAATTAACCTGCAAGCACTGCGGCAAAGGAAGGTCATAATGCAGTTGGTTGAACAGGTGGTATAGAGTCTCGAACCACAAAGTCATTATCTCATTAGTTGTGTTCTGAAACAAAAAAGGTAAAGGCTGGTAATTTGCCTTTTAATTTATTCTTGGACTGAAGATCAGTGTGCCTATTGCACATTGACTCAAGATTAGAATAAGCCTCCTCTTGTTTTTTCTATTGTAGACTTGTAGTGATATCATCTTAGGGATTAACTTCTTATTAACCTCATTCTTTTTCTGTCAGGTGTGTGGTAAAGTGGATTGCTAAATATATAAGACAATACAGAAATATTTAATCAGTTGTTTTATGTTTTTAATACTTTGAAATTTTTAAAGGTTCTCAACTATTCTCTAAGCATGTATAGCTTTAAAAAGTGGGAACAAATATAATGACCACCAAAAAATGCACTGATACCCTAAACTTGTTTACCAAAAAAAGATAATTAACACCAAAAAAATAAAATCTAAAATTGCAATACTACCAGCTATTTTAGTCATGACAACACTTCAAATTGTAATCGAACACCAAATATAGTAAATGATCACCAAATAAAGTAAATGATCACCAAATATAGTAAATGATCACCAAATATAGTAAATGACCACCAAATATAGTAAATGATCACCAAATATAGTAAATGATCACTAAATATAGTAAATGATCACCAAATATAGTAAATGATCACCAAATCCTTGTGAGCAAATCAATGCGATATTTCTGTCCAAATAAATCACTACTTGGCCAACTATTTTGTTAATAATAATATTATTAACAAAATAGTTGGCCAAGTGTGAGTCAGACATGGATGGTTCCGACACAGACAGACATCAAAGTCTCAGTAATAGAGTCCCGTTTTTAGGGTTCCGTACCCAAAGGGTACAAACGGGACTCTTTTACTAAGACTTTGATGTCTGTCTGTCCATCTATTTGTCTTCTTCTCTTTAATAGGATATTTGCTAAATAAAAATATATTTGGTTATAATTTTACATTAAAATGCTAACATATCATGTTGGTGATCGTTTACTACTTTTGGTTTAAGTAACAATGATTTATTTGGAGTCATTTTGTATACTTAAATACAATACCGAGATAATAAATCTTTGGTGATCATTTTACATTAAAATTCTAGTATAATGATAGAATGTGATCATTTACTAATTTTGGTGATCATTTTACTTTATAATGCTAGTAAAATGTTGGTGATCATTTACTAATTTTGGTGATGATTTACTTATTTTGGTGATGATTTACTTATTTTGGTGATCATTTACTATTTTTGGTTTGAAGATGTTAAATCTTTGGTTATCATTTAACATTAAAATGGTGGTCTGTATTTTGGTGATTGTTTACTATTTTGGTCTGTGAAATGTTACTATTTCTGGTGATCAGTTAATTATAAGCCTTAAAAAGTTCTCAAGTTAAAATACCTGTACAATAGGAATTTCCGCATATCTCTTTGATAAATTGCGAATAAATGTAAAAATATCTAAAGCACACTCATAGTCCTCTGAATTAAGTGCTTCTCTCATCAATGATGGTAGTTCCAGGAGCTCCAATAACTTCTCACTCTGATTTCTGATGCTACTGTATCTCCTGAAATGCATTGAATCAAATGTATATTATTATTTCGCTCCAAATGCAATCATAGGTATGAACTATAATGCAACCAAAAATTTTTATAGTAATGTTACCAATAATAATATCTATGGACGCTTCACACTACGTCAGTCTGGCCCCGTGGTAAATACTTGAAGGGCTTGAAGGGAAGGGCCTACAGGTGCCAGACAACTGAAATATACTTTTATACTAAACATATTATATATTATTTAAGATTTTTATTATATCATACACATATTTAATACACATCAATGACCCAGGAACATTGAAAACTTTTCAACCTAGCTTGAACTACCAACATGCTCAACAACTGAGCCACAGAGGTAGTCAAAATTCAGTTGTTAATGCAAAAACTTTACAAAATAAGAATAAAATATTATAGTAAACAACTCCATATTTAAGTAAAAAAAATATTTATTAAAAAAATTACTTTTTATCCTGTAGTATGTTACCAGCAACTTGTGAGAAATTTTCACATTGTTCTACAAAAGCTGGTGCAGCTTTGAGGAATTGTCCCAAAGACTCCTTGGATTGGACCAAATCATTAGTTATTGTGCGGGATATGTCGGCAGTTTCAACAAATGTCTTATAATTTGTAAAAGCCAAGTCTTGAGTTTGTTCAGTCAAGTGTCTCATTTCCTCCTTAAGTCTCTCTGGCTCCTTCTGTATGTGCTCCCAATTTTGAGATCCTAACTTCTTAATATAATCCAAGATTTCTGCATAATATTCAACATTTTCTGAAACGAGATTTCAAATAAAGTCATAAACAATGGCAGCTAAGTAATATACAAAAACAGATTGTGCTTTTACTTTGGAGTTCCTCAAAAGTAATATTGTTACATATAATATATTATTCCAGTTAATTGGTAACAGGACCAGATCTAGCCATTTAGCCGCTCCAGGCAAAGATCATTTTCTCCTCCCTTTACATATACTGGAAACATATTTGTTGGGGGAAAATGGGAGGAATATTTAAGTAAAATACTCAAATATTTCCACTAGCAAACTTAAGGTAGGTTGGCTGGTAAAATTCTCAAACTTAAGTGGTGGATGGCTAGGTTGGAAGATAGGAATAAGTCGATTTCGCCGCCCCTCATTTTTGCCGCTCTGGGCAAATGCCCGGCTCGCCCCCCCTTAGATCGGGCCCTGATTGGTAAAGCACTTAAAATTTATTCATGCATTCTAATTATTTTTTTATTATTTAATAATAATACTTGCCTGACGAATTTGGAAATAAAAGGTCACAAAGATCTTTAAGCTCCTGCTCCATACTGTTTATGTTTTTAAACTATATTTCACTAAAACTCCTCAGTCACACACTAGATACCTTGTTACATCTAAATTATAACTGAAAAGATGTTCAATTTGCCGAAAATTACTAGAGCGTTTTGCTGATTCCTTTACGTGGAATGTACAGTCAAATTTGGTATAATAATCATGATTTCACATTTACTGAAAAACTATATTGCCTCTCCATCATATTTTAAGAAATAGCATGGGCGTACCCAGGTTCTGGGCCAGGGGGGGGCAAATTACCCAAGTTCTGGTGCCAGGGGAGGGGGGCAAATCACCCAGGTTCTGGGCCAGGGGGGGGGGGCAAATCAGATTTTTCATAAGCTAGGTGTTTATAAAGAATAAAAAATTATTAATTTTTAGTTGTAAAAATATTGTATTGCAAACAAATAGCAAAATTTCGTTCTTAATTTTTAATTTTTATAGATAAAAGTACTAGATAATATACTTAGTAGGGACGTCAACATGATCCAGGGGGGGGCAGCTGCCCCCCCCCCCCCCTGCCCCCTCTCGGTACGCCCATGAGAAATAGTTACCTAACATAATAAAGGATTTAGTGAAAAAAACTTATGAAAAAATTAATATTTAGTTAAAACTTAAAACCTGTACTTTTGTTTTGAACATCGTCATTTGACAAATGACAACTCTGACAAGCGTACTAATTTGACAACTGATTATAGTTTGTGCGTTGATGATATGGGTGACACTTCTCATATCTGCTACGGGTTTTTTTACAAGAAAACAAAAAAAAAACAAAATGTAATAAATTATATTCCATCTACAAAAACAAATGTTTCCTATAATTGTAAATGAATAAAAATGAAAAGTTGCTAAATGCTTACTTATTAATAAAAAAATATAAATTTTAACTGTGAAAATTATTGTTACGAAAATATTTGAAAAATATCAGATGCATGAAATGGAATTTATGCCAATAAAGATTGACACTGTTGAATCGAAATCAAATCGATAAAAAGGGTGGCCATTTTAAATCGCCGGCGCGGCGCCTATAGACTTATAATATAAGGTTTATGCCGGCGCCACTCTGAAACGTCAGTACGAAATCGATAATTTCGATTGCAATTCCTTTACGAAGTGATTCGATATTTTTAAATTATCGAATAATTTTCTAAGGTAACTTCCCTACTATTGTTAATTATAATGTGTCACCCATATCATCTTAAAACCATTGACTTTTATAGGGTGGACTCGGCATAATGGTCTCTACCAAATCAAAATACTGTGGTCGGTCCGCCATTTTATATTCCGGTTCTCCGAGGTACATAAACTGTCAAAGTGTCGTATTATAGGGATGTCGAAATTGAAAGAATTTATCGATATATCGATTTGAAAAAATATCAATATCGGTCTCGATATATCGCGAAAAAAAATATCGATATATCAGTCAAATTTTTCGACCAATTTGCTTTTTTTTAAATTAATTTATAGTCCGTCAAAAAAAAGAAGAAATTAAAAAAAAATGTCCTTGGATCGGTATGTTTTTAAGTATATTTTTACTAATTTTTTTGTTTTTTACCGATCGATGGCTTGACTTCGTATGTGCTAATTTAGTTAATAATTAAACAATAAATAGGATTTGTGATAGAATAGAATATAACATGGCTTGATTTAAATACTTAAAACAAAATAAATTAAATATTTAAGGGAGCCCCAAAATAAATGTGATTTTTTTTTGCTATTTTTTGCTTGATATCAATAATGGCAAAAGGTAGGCACTTGAAATGTTCACAAAATACTTATTTGTATACATACTTTAATAATAGTAATAACTGATGGTAAAATTAAAATAAACTGTAAACCCTTCGTGCGCGAGTACAACTCGTATTTGTCCGATTTTTTGGTAATTTTTGCCCGATATCAATAATGGCAACTTAAATAATAAATAATAATTAATAAATTATATACGGTTTTTTTTTTGTATAGGAGCCTCCTTAATTTTAATAAAACTATTTAATTTATTTTAAGTTTATTTATTTATTTATAAACTTAAAATAAATTAAATAGTTTTATTAAAATTAAGGAGGCTCCTATACAAAAAAAAACCATATTTGCCTATTTTGTCTCTATGTAGAAAATAGGCAAATATGTATATGTATACATAGAGACAAAATAGGCAAAAATGTTTTTTTTATAGAATATTAAAAAAAACATTTTTTATTATCAATATAATATATAATATAACAGGACGCTCACTTATAACATCTTAGTTTATCGATATCCTCGACAAATATCAACCGAGTGTTCCATCACTATAGACCGCCATGTTTAGTTCTTGGCAATATGGCGCCAGTCACACTTTTTTGTAGTTATGTCACTTCCATCTGTTTCCTTATTCATTGCTTAAAACGCACAAACTATAGTGATGTCACACAGTCTGTCATTTGAACGTTTTCACACGAGTGTAAACTTCTTGCACACGAGCGACGATTTCTGCGACGACACCGTATTCACTTATGGCTGGTTTACACGTATTAAGTAGATAAGTAGTCACCAAGATTTTAACTTAAATGACTTTATACTTACTTAAGTAAATTTGAACTTTCTACTTGCTACAAAATTTTATATTTACATGCAAATAATAACTTAAAATTAAGTTCGATAAGCAATTTGTACGTGTAAACCAGCCATTACTTCTTAAAAATATTTAAATGTCATTCTATTGTTGGGGTCCTAAGCTGATAGTTAAGCTTATTATAAAACGTAGTCATAATATAATATTATTTATGTATAGTATAAACACCTGCCAGTACCTCACTACGCCCATGTAAAATATTAATTATTACCATATTATAATACTAGGTATGATGTAAATGTAATATGGCGGCGTAATGCTCGCCAGAAAACCACTATGCAGTTTGGCAGGCTGTTAGATTATGATTAATTATTTATTTAACAATTTTTCAATAAATAATGTATTTATATATTATCTGTAGACACAAAACGTGACGACATAGCGAATTGTCGTCTCAAAATCGTGTGTCGTGCGGTGCCGTATGAAACGGTACATAGAAATGTATGGCGCCCGGAGTCGTCACCGCATTTTGTCGTGTCGTATCGTGTCTCGTGTGAAAACGCTCTTACTGACATTTGTTTTGACATTTATATTGTCTATGGTTCATATTTGACAGTCCAATTTTTTCTACATACTTCAAATGGTTATAAATGCTCTTTTTCTATAATATATTACCTGACTAGTGATTGGACAGTACTAGTCATTGGACAGAGCACAAAAACACTATAGTGCGTCACCCATAGAATTAGAACGTTAGAAAAGGCATTCCATACAATCATCAGCGCGAAATTGTGTCACCCTCGAAATGAGTGAGCTCACTCATCTGAGAGCAGTGTGCCTTAGGACGCGGTAACAGCCGGACGTGTTTAATTTATTGATTACCGCATTGTTTTTCGCTACATTTCGTCGTGTGCCTTCCGACAGTGCAGTAACAACACGAGGAACACAAATAAAGCCAAAGGTATAACATTTCACACGTTATTACTAAGATTTTATTAATATTTAAATTATTGTCCTTCAATTTATGATATTACTGTAAGAAGGACGACAATATTTTCTCGATTCGACTAAAGCGTAAAATGAGCGAAAGAGAAAGTAATATATGCTATTACTGTAAAACAAAAAAGGGCGACAATATTTTTTCGATACATATTTTGCATGTTTTTGTGCTACAGTTTTGACGGCATACGTCGTATCTAAGCATTGACTTTTATAAGTAGACTCGGCATAATGGTCTCTACCAAATCAAAATACTGTGGCCGGTGCGCCATTTTATGTTCCGGTTCTCCGAGGTACATAAACTGTCAAAGTGTCGTATTATAGGGATGTCGAAATTGAAAGAAAATATCGATATATCGATACATCGATAACTGAAAAAATATCAATATCGGTCTCGATATATCGCGAAAAAAATAGGCACTTGAAATGTTCACAAAATACTCAGTTGTATTACTTGTATACATACTTTAATAATAATAATAATAATAATTGATGGTAAAATTAAAATAAACTGTAATCACTTCGTGCGCGAGTATAACTAGTATTTGTCCGATTTTTTTAAATTTTTGCCCGATATCAATAATGGCAACTTAAATAATAATTAATAAACTTAAAATAAATTAAATAGTTTTATTAAAATTAAGGAGGCTCCTATATTAAAAAAAACCATATTTGCCTATTTTGTCTCTATGTACTATAATACATAGAGACAAAATAGGCAAAAATGTTATTTTTTTATATAATATAAAAAAATCATTTTGGATATCAATATAATATATAATATAACAGGACGCTCACTTATAACATGTTAGTTTATCGATGTCCTCGACAAATATCAACCGAGTGTCCCATCACTATAGACCGCCATGTTTAGTTCTTGGCAATATCGTATCGCTGTCTCTTTCTTCGCCTAAGATAAGACGAAAATTCAATTTTTTCCAGATTGTTCGAAAAAATAAATTGTAAATGTAAATAATCAAGGTATTTATTGCAATCAAGACATGTGGTACCTAAGAGATTCCATGTGTTTTGTTTTTTTGAGTCATAATTGGTACATTTTCAAAACGCGCACGACGTAATTTTCAATTTATTTAGGTAAGACAAGACGCGGCACGTTCGTGACTGCGCTCGATGCAGACTAAACAACAGACGGCCCAATTGGGCCGTATTTGAATCTTCACAACGAGCGCGGTAGTAACATATCTGCTTTGAGTTTTTCATCATTGTCACCTAGCACATTTTTATCTCGAATTAATAAAGTTCTCTTACGTACCTTTTTTATTGCCTTTGATGTTAGATATGTGAAAACAAAAAAAAAAATTGAATACCATAGACAAAGATAAGAAAAAAGTGAAATAAGTTTCATTCGCGTTTTATCAAATGAATTTACTGAAATATGATATTTTAGAGTAAAAACACGTAAAAATGTACTATATGCCATCAACCAGAAGCATTTAATTTGTGAAAACTAAAAACTTAACCTCCTCCAAAGGTTTCAGATTTTATTTTCGTCCATGTTGAACTATTGATAAGTTCTTTGATTGCGTCATGTAAGTGCAAAGATAGAAGCTTTACCTCATCTACAGGTGGTAAGTAGAAATAATTCTTCTTATATATAAATAAAATTTTAAAGGATAACCTACATTTTTGTGGTTAACGATTTGTTTATATGGCTAGCTAACCTTTTGTTTGACAAGAGATTTAACCTATTCGAAAATGTCTTGACACCATTTTTGTTCTTGTTTCACTCATATAATCTTGTGACAAACATTTATTCTGCTTTTATGTAATCGAATTGCGATATCCAAACTGTAATTATGAATCTTTATGTTAATTTATTAAAAAATATATTTCTATACAGTAAAAGGTTATGTTGATGTTTTGATTTAGAAGATGCTAGGAGTTGTATCTGTATCTTATTTCCTAAGTTCACAGATTTGTATCGAATCCATAGTGAGTAGTTGAAAAGTAATTGAGTGTATGTGGCACATCCCAAACTACATTTTAAGTGTAAGAAATAAATTTTCATATATTTTTACATACATACAGGCTAATCAGTAACATTCAAGAAAATATTGTATCAGGGAATGTGGCCTTAAATCAGCAAGAACATCCTCAAAATGGAAGGAGAAGATTTTAAATTGCAATGGGAGGAGGATGAGAAGGTATTCATAATTTTTATAATATTTTTATTTATGTTAATCCTTCAATTGTGGAAAAACCAGACACAATAGCTTATCTATTATTATCACAGCCGCATGTGGCCGCTTGGGAGTTAAGCATTAATTTGTTCACAAAAAAAGGAAGAAACCATTGTTTATTAGGCTACAAAATTAAACTGATATTCCATAACGTCGTGTTTTTCAACCTTTTGGTTGTGACCCCCTGGGGATTGTTGATGGAATGCTTCTGGTTGATCGGCTTTCTGTCGGGGTTGACAAGAGGTTGAGAGAAATATTTCAGTACAAAAGAAAACAATATAGATAAAAAACATTGATATTATATTAACTAGGAAAAAAAATTCATCTATACTTATTACTTACTAGCTGTTGCCCGCGACTACGTCCACGTGGACTTCAGTTTATAGCGCACAATGTCAACAAAATTGGTGTCAAAAGCTTTTATAAAAAAACCCTGGTACCCCTTAAATCAATACAGCTGTGCAGTGTGCACACAATAAGTATTTCATATTTTTATATTAAACTTTATATTTTATGCCAAATTTTAAAGCTTATTTAGCCTTCCAATTACACAACTTTACCCATAAACTATTTGTCATTGATAGATTTAAGGTTACGTCACTGCACAGATAAAGTACTGAGTTATTTAATACCGTAGAATAAATATAACAATCGAAAAAATCGAATCCCATCTATTATGAATTGTTGGAACTAACTTAATTTGAACAAATTTACGCATTTTCACCCCCTTACAACCCTTTTTTCCAGTAAAAAAGTAGCCTATGTCCTTTCTCAGGCTTTAGACTATCTGTATACAAAATTTCATTACAATTGGTTCGGAAGTTTTGGTGTTTGGCGTGAAAGCGAGACTGACAGACAGACAGACAGACAGACAGACAGACAGAGATACTTTCGCATTTATAATATTAGTATAGATTATGTGCACACTGCACAGCTGTTTTTGGGTATTTTGATTAATTAAGGGCCGCGCTACACCGGAATTGCGCTGCCATGCGAGGCGAGCACTTTCAGCGCTGCCATTCCGGCGTAGCGCGGCCCTAAGAGGGGTACCACTTACCAGGGTTTTAAAAAGTTTTTAAATTTGACACAAATTTTGTTGACACCGCGCGCTATAAACTAAAGTCCACGCAGACGATGTCGTGGGCAACAGCTAGTTATGAATAAAAACAATATTATATAGTAAAGTAGGTATGATTAGTTCTGTTACAATAATAAAGTAAAAATAAAACGCCATCTGTTTTCATATATTAGAATTAAAATGTTGATTGCATTGATATATTTTCTGGATGGAATATAGGCCAACACGGTACACTCGAACTCCTTTATTTTAGAGCGCCTTCTGTTGTCAACAACAAAAACATACTTACTAATAAGTATGATTAGTTCTATGTTACAATAAAGTAAAAAATAAAACGCCATCTGTTGAATCGTATTAGAACTAAAATGTTCATTGCATCGATATATTTCTGGATTTTTTATAATATTATACATAAAATAAGATTTTTCAAATTTTATTTTAATACACATCCAAGATCCAGGAACATTGAAAACTTTTTGTTCCGCCTGCGGGACTCGAACCCAGGACCCCTGGGATGAGCGCTGGCCACGCGCAATGCGAATTCATTTTCATCGATATTTTCATGGAAATAAGATATTTTCCCACATCAAAATGTAGCCTATGTCCTTTCTCAGACTCTAGAATAACTGTATACAAAATTTCATTGCAATCGGTTCAGTAGTTTTGGCGTGAAAGCAAGACAGACAGACAGAGATACTTTCGCATTTATAATATTAGTATGGATTAAAAAAATTTTTTCAGGGGTCGCAAAATAATTTTTCATACCAAGGGGGTAGCATCATCAAAAAGGTTGAAAAATTTATTATCATCATCTGCTGCATCTCAAACCTAAACAGGGATAGACATTTTTATGTTATCAAATCTCGTCTTATCAAAATAAAGCTACTCAAAAAAAATTAGCTTGATAGTAATAAAAAAAATGTTCTAGGGAACCCTGACTATAAGCTCTTCAATCTTAAAATGCACACAGTTTTGTATGAAATGAACACTAATAGTGGTTTAAATTTTCAGCCTAACATGGTAGTGACTGAAGAAGTGATATGTGGTTTGGAGACTGTACAAAATGTCTCCTATACAAATATGGTATGGATTTTCTTGTTACTTTTATTTTCATATTAAAGTAACATTTAATTACCTGATTGAGCAATCCTAACATGTTTTTAGGGTTCCGTACCCATAGGGTAAAAACGGGACCCTATTACTAAGACTTCGATGTCTGTCCGTCTGTCTCCAGGCTGTAACTCAAGAACGGAAATAGCTAGAGAGTCAAAATTTTCACAGATTATGTGTTTCTATTGCGGCTATTACAACAAATACTAAAAACCAAATAAATTAAATAATTAAGGGAGGCTCCCATACAACAAGCATTTCTTGCTCGGTATCAATGATGATTGATGAAATGATGACAACAGGTAGCCTGACCTTGAAATGTTCACAAAATACTCAGTTTTATTTATACTTATATAATAAAATTTAAATAAAATTATTTAATAATTAAGTTGGGCTCCCGTACGAAAAACACATTTTTTCCTATTTTTGCTCTATAGTGGTACCTTCGTGAGAGAGTCCCACTCGCACTTAACCAATTTTTTTTAACTCAATTTATACAACTAAAGAGGTTTCTATAGTGCAATTTTTTTTAGACTGCCGAAGAATTAATGGCGCACCCTCATCAGACTGCTGCAGAGAATTTAATGTATTTATCCCAAGATGTAGTCTACACGGACAATGCACATTTAGTTGAAGACCCCAGTGTAGAGTGCGTTACGGAGGAGGTCATAACAGATGATTGGGTCCTTACTGGAGGCCAAGACAGGTATCTTTTAACTAGATAAATCAAACTTTGGAATCAAACAATTAATATGAAAAAAAAATACATAACATTACATAACATTATGAGCAAAACATAGAAATTAGAGACATTATTAATTTGAGTTGATTTGCTCCATAAAATGTTTTCTCAAATGCAACAGTTGTTTATGCTGGCTTTTTAATATTTCTTATGTTAAAGTTACAGTGTTGTGAAATGAATACAAGGCAATATGATTGTTTACAGGGTGGAAGTTCCTTTAGAACAGTTGACTAACCCTGTGTCAGATGTGAAGATAGAAAATGATATTGATGTGCCACTACCTACGGATCAGGTAACATTATACTGAGTGGTGACATTATGTGATAAATTTTACCAGTGCTGGTTTTAGCAATACCAGCGCCCTGGGCGAGATTCCCTCGGCGCCTTTTGTTTGCCTGTGGTGCCCCTTTTTATCCGGCGCCCTGGGCGGTCGCCTAGCGTCTATGTCCTTTTGCAGGCTTTAGACTACCTGTGTACTTAATTTAATTACAATTGGTTCAGTAGTTGTGAAAGCGAGACAGACAGACAGAGATACTTTCGCATTTATAATATTAGTATAAATTTGATTGAAGGCGCGCGACATTAGCCCTAGACGGTCAATAATAATACGCAATATGTGATATAGCGCAATAAAATTGCTCGTCTAGCGGCTCGTTTAAATACAACTAGAGATCGCCCAATGGTCGAAATTCGACCTTAGTTTCAATGACATTAGGACTTTTATTTATTTATTTACTAACCCATTTGCTGATACAATAGTTAGGTAGATATGACATTCTTGTGCTTATTATCACTGCACTTTTGTATGTTTTAGGTATCAGCGTGTCCTGATGACACATAGGTCTCCCCTAGATGCTTCCACTTCTCCCTATCCTGGGTTAGTCTTTGCCAGAGGTGGCCTGCAACTCTTCTGAAGTCATCAGACCATCTTTTCCTTGGTCTACCTCGTTTTCTTTTTGTGTCGTTTCGAGGTACCCATAATGTCGTTAATTCTGTCCATTTTTCCGAACTGTCTCTGAGTATATGCCCTGCCCAACTCCATTTTAGTTTTTTGCTCTTTCTTATAGCATCCTCTAGTTTTGTTATTTCTCTTATGTCTATAGCTCTCTTCTTGTCTCTAATTGAGTATCCAAGCATGCTCCTTTCCATGCTTCTCTGGCATGTGACAATCTTTTGTTATTGTTTTTGGGTGAGGGCCCAAGTTTGGCACCCATAAGTTAGTATTGGAAGGATGCAGATGTTGAATACTTTCCGTTTTGTTGCCATGGTGTAGTGTTTGCTTTTGAATATCTCTTTCAGCGACCAGTATCTGTTCCAGGAGTTTGTTACTCGTCGTTCAATTTCTTGATCTGATTGGTCAAAGAAAGAGATCAGTTGGCCTAGGTATATATATATATATATATATATATATATATATATATATATATATATATATATATGAATTGACATATTCAATGTGTTCACCATCCACCATTAAAAGTTGTTTTATGTCATGGCCTTAGTCTTTAGTTTATTTATTGTCAACCCCAGTTTTTTGCTTTCTTTAGCTATATTTTGAAGCATGTGTTGAAGTGTGCAGTTAATGTTTGCTAACAGCGGCGAATCTCAGGTAGTTCAGAAGTTTTCCGTTTATGTTGATGCCAATGTTTTCTCTCCAATCTCCAATTTAATCTCCTGAATACCTCTTCTAATACCGCCGAAAAGATCTTTGGCGAGAGTGGGTCCCCTTGCCGAACTCCCTTTTGGATCGGGAATGGTTCGCCAAGGTTTTCTAGTTTGACCTGTGCTGTGCTGTTTGTGTAGATGTTTCTTATGATCCTTATGTATTTATTTGGGATGCCTTGGTTTTTTAGTGCCTGCCATATTTGGGAGTGATCCAATGAGTCAAAAGCTTTGTTGTAATCCACAAAACCTAGGTAGAGGGGGTACCCATATTCTTGTGCTTTTTCTATGACCTGTTTGATAGCATGCATGTGGTCCGTTGTGGAGTAAGATGATCGAAAACCTGCTTGTTCGATGGGTTGCTCTTCGTCTAGTCTCTTTGTGATCCTATGTAAAATCATCCTTGCGAATATTTTATAGAGATTTGACATCAAGGTTATTGGGCGATAGTTGTTTATGTCGCTTATATCTCCCTTTTTGTGAATTAGGATAATGATGCTATTTGTCCATTGCGTAGGTATTATTTCTGTGGCAAGTATTGTATTATATAGGGATGTCAGGGTGTCAACTGTTTGTGATATAGTTGCTTTTATCTGCTCATTTGTGATATTGTCTGGTCCTGGGGCTTTGTCGTTTTTCTGGGTTTTAACAGCGTTGATGACTTCGCTTTTTAGGAAAGGAGGAATATTTTCCTCATCTTGGTCCTGTGCTATGTTCAGTGGGAGTGTTGGTAGGTCATCTCTGGAGTATAACTTCTGGTAGAAGTCTGTTGCTATTTGCAGTATGGATTTTCTATTTGTTTCATGGAGTCTGTTATTTTTTAATTTTGGTATCCATTCTTTTGTTTCTTTGAGTTCCTTTAGTGCTTTTCGAATCCCACCAGTTTTTGAGATGTGATGGTTTATTTTTTCGGTTCTTTTAATGTTTCTCTCTTTCTTTATCTGTTTACTTATTTCTTTACTTAATTCTGTTATTTTTTTAGCAACATCTTTGTCCGTTCTATTAGTGAAAAGTTCTCTTCTCTCTTCAATCTTTATCTTAACTGCTTGGCTAAGCGTCTCTCTTGGGGTCCTTGTTCGTGGTGTCTCTTTGTACAATTTGTTCACCTCTAAATCATAAAGTTTTTGTATTTCTAGTTCTTTATTCGTTAGATTTAGTGGGCGGCTACTGGTTTTCTTTACAAATAGTGTTTTTATTTTTAGTGGTGCTAAGGGTTTCGGTAAGTATTCTGTAAAATTTGTCTTTTGATTTTTCGTCAGAGGTTTCAGGTGCATATATCTGAATGATAGACCATTGTCCAGGGAGACCCATATTCAGGATGGCAATTCTTTAGTTTATTCCTTGGAATTCGTCAATATATTTCTTTAGATGTTTTTTGACCATGAATCCGACTCCGTTATGACCTTTGGTTTCACCTTTGTGGTAGAATATATAATTATCATGTTCGATGATTTTTTCTCCTTCTCTTCGGACCTCACTAAGACCTAGTATGTCCCATTTTATATGGGTTAGTGCCTCTTCTATTTCTTTGAGTTTTTCGTCAGTTCTTAAGGTCAAAGTATTCAGCGTTGCAATATACATTAAGTTGTCTTTACGTTTTTCTTTTGTAGGGATATAGTTTTTAGGGTTCTTTATGTAATATTTATCTAGGGGGTATTGGTCCAACTCCTCCGCGGTGACCAGCCGGGTTGGGGAGTAATTGATTGTCTTGCCGCAATCAATCGGCTTCTTACATAATGTTTTGGTTACTTTAGTGGTAATTGATAATGAATGTTTATTACATATTGTTTTATTTTCACTTATACTTGTACAGATAGCGTCAGTTGTGGTGTTTCCGGAGGCAATTTTGAGTTGTTGTGTTTTGCTACTGTTGGTCTGTGGTGCTTTTGTGACGAAAAATATGGAAGTTTTTATTTATTTTGTTTGGTGCGCTTGCATCTGTTTCTTTGTGTCTTGTTTCAGAGTCTTTTGGTGAGTTTGTCGGTGACCTCTTTCTTTTCGTGTCCATGTTTTCTTTTCCATTTTGTCTATTAACTTCTCCATATTTTGTGCTATGTTCTTTTGATCTCTTTTCTGATGTGTTCTCTTTGATAATAAGCTTATCATAGCGTATAAATGCATGATTTCCTTTCTTTAACTCTTCTTGTTGTTTGGTTTTGAGGTCTTTCCTAATTAACAGGATGTCTTTTCGAAGATCTTCTGTAGCATAAATTTCTGTAGAGATATGCTTGTTATTCTTCAATATTTCGTTTCTTCTCCACGCAAGCGTCAGTTTCACGAGTATAGGTCTTGCCTTATTGTTTCCTTTCTTCCCTAGTCTGCGTGTTTCGCTTACTTCCCGTTTGTCGAATTCCTCTATACCGGCTTTTTTCCCCGTCTCGTTTAGGTTTAGAAGCACAGATTGCATAAGCCTACTATCGTCTTCGGTTTCTTGCACCCCATGCAATATAATGTTGTTTTTTCTTATTTCCCTTTCGAGGAAACGGACTTTGCCTTGAAGTGTGGTTACTTTTTCGTTTAGTTTTGAGTTATCGTCCGTCAGTGGCTTCAGACATTAGGACTACTACGCTTAATTTGTAAAAAAATATTGACTTTATCATATTTTTTTTCAACTCTCGTCTCTGGGACTCAGCTGATCTCAGACTGGCCGTGTAAGCATTGTCTAATAGTATATTAGATTCAATAAAAAAAAAACTATAATCCATTTTCAATTTGTCAACTTGTTGTCAACAGACTTCAACCATAAATAATTCGTATGTATAGGCTTGTCACTCAAAAATTTGTCATCTTTCCTATGTGTGTGTGTTGTAGTGTGTGTAATGTTTTATTTGTTAAAAAAAATTTATGATAAAAGAAGAATTTCAAAATAATATTAGCTCGATGCATTCCTTCACCATATAAACTATAACTGTGCAAAATTTCATGCACCTACGTTTCCCCATTTTTCGTAAAAAGGGTTACAAAGTTTTTCGTTCGCGTATTAATCTTGTCTAACAAGCTCGTTTACAAAGACCTTGGAATGAGCATGGTTAAGGAAGAGATCACAAAACACAGCAAAACCTATCAAGAAAGAATAGCCAAACACACCAACGCACTGGCATCAAGACTTGCTGGCACAGGAAGTGTCACTCACTCCAGATTGAGAAGACATAGTGTACCAACACTAAACCTTAGATTAGGCCAATAACTACAAAATCGATCCATCCATATTATGATAATTGATTTCGCACTCTGACAGGACGAGTACACGGCTATGCGTCCGTGGCCGTGCGACTTCTGTTCCCGTCGGTTCCGGAAGAAGGCGGCGCTGATGAACCACATGGTAGCTCACCAGAGCGACCGGCCGCACGCGTGCAACCTGTGCGGCGTGCGGTACGTGCGCAAACCCGACCTCATGGCCCACCTCAAGGTGCACGCTTACCAGCCCGACAACATGACCTTTGCGGAAGGTGAGCTTGGATCGACACAAACAATGAGGGTGTTTGAAATTCTTTTTGCCACCAGGTGCCGCTATGTAGCCTTAGGCCAGGCGCGCACTAGCGGCCAGGTCGCGGCGGCCATCGAAAGTATGGTGTGGCCGCTGACCGCCGTGCGGCCAGGTGCGCGTGGTCTATGGCGGTTTTATACTAAGGTATCTATCTCGATGGCCGTCGTGACCTGGCCGCTAGTGCGCGCCCGGGCTTAGGGATGCTACTATGCGATAATACAGCTATATTGTGACATATGTCAAACTGCTGTCATATGTCACAATATAGCTGTCTGCGCTGCATAGCAGCAGTTGCAGCACCGGGTGGCAAATAGAATTTCAAACACCCTCATTGAACGAAGATCGGCAGGGTGATTATGTACTCTAGCGACAGCATATTCAGATAATTTTCAAGATACAATATCTCCCTGACGAGGGCGAAAAAGGGACCTCAGTTTGGTTGTTTCCCTTTTTTTTTGCGTTGGGGAAATGCGTTTACGCATCCCCGGCAGTCTGGGGAGGGGTACCGGGGTCTGTAGGACTCCCTGGGGGCGGAGGGCCGCGCCCGGGCATACACACTAAAACCCCAACGGTGTTCCTGCTCTTCCGCTTAAGGCAGAGCCACGGGATACGCGGAATACACAAACGCGACCCTGCCAGCGGATGCCCCTAAAGGCTTCAGTGTATGGCTGTTAGGCCCACACTGTCACTACGACGCGATGCGCGGAACTCGGCCGACACCGCGTCTCGGTGATGTTGAGCGACGGTGACGGGTGTCCCCACGCCGTCACCTCGAGCTCCCCAGCTAAGTTGGGACGTCGGGGCCATGTCTGACCCTTTGCCTACGCCTTGGCCTCCTACGACGGTCGAGTGACTCCGCCTCGCGCCTACGCTCCGACTCCTCTTTCGCTGACATCATCTCCTCGGCAAATGTCGCGACGGCTCTCCAGGAAGTTTGGTTGTATACCTAATAAAAATTCGACCCTTATTGCTATTTGCTACATAACTAAGCACGAAAACATTACGGAAATGATATAGCAATTTTCCATGTGTAAGCGAAAGATACAAGTAGCATTAGTAACTTGCTGTTTAATATTACTAGATTATAAATTTGCCACATCGTGGTAATATAGCTTATTAGTGCCTGAGCAGTGCTTGTAAGGCCTAAAAAATTATCATCCTTTGTATTCTTTAAATATTGTTTGTGCCGTTATTGAAGTTATATATTTATTTCAGATGCTGTTATAGATAATTCGTTACTAAAACCAAGGAAAAAACGTGGACGCCGGAAAAAAGCCCCTCAACCACCACCAGAGGTAAATTAATGTTCCAACGTATACATTGTTTGTAGTATAAATTTAATGTTACAGCACTATTTGTGAAGTAACATACTAATTTATAATTATGTATGGCATGCTTGTGATATCCAAGCTTCATTTGAAATGTCTTTGTATGAAATATTGTGTTTTGTTTTAAATTCTGTCCGTCTTCTGGTATATTGGAAATGTCACATGTCAGCCAAGGAAATCGGATTCTAAATACGCTGCGTAAATAAACAACATTCTTTGCAAATAAATGATGATGATTCATTTATTTGCAAAGAATGTTGAATGATTATGAATAATTTTATTAGTAAGGGGGCTAACATACCAACGAAGAAATTGATTCATATGCAGTTGACCTACGTCATTTGGTTGAGTTATATCAATTCAATATTTAAGTCATGATCTGTCGGTTGGGTTTGACATAACGCCACCAACTTACGTAGGTCCGCCAACTACCTATTAATCAACTTTTCTGATAGTACATATAAAATGTGCAGGACGACAGCTGGGAGAACATGACATCAGCTCGCACGCAGCAGTGGTCGCGGCGCGCGCGCACCCCGCCGAAACCGCCGCCGCAGCCGTCGCCGTCACCGTCACCGCCGCCGCCGTTGCCGTCACCGTCACCGCCGCCCGCTGATCCCGCGCGCCCCTTCGTCTGCCGCCAATGCGGCGTCGGCTTCGCGAGAGAGAAGGCTCTGCAGAGTCACTCGAGGGTATAATAGTTAATTTATCAACTTAATATTATGTCATGTCTCGGTGGACCTTGATATGATTCCAGTTAAGAGCCGTAAGCGAGAAAATACTAGCTATCAGAGAAGTTTATTCTTAGGCCAGGCGCGCACTAGCGGCCTGGTCGCGGCGGCCATCAAAAGTATGGTCGGGCGCGCGTGGTCTATGGCGGTTTCATACTAAGGTATCTATCTCGATGGCCGCTGTGGTTTGGCCGCTAGTGCGCACCCGGGCATAGGCAGATAGCAGACCCACTTAATTTGGTCGCATGATATCGGACCCAGCTCACAAATCACGACTTACATTGTATTGATATAACTTGACCAGTTGACATAGGTCCGTCAACTGCCTATAAATCAATTTCTTCGATCTACATACGTATACAAAACAGACGCCACTTGTATACTGAGGTCTGCGACTCCTTAACTTACTAATTTAACCATTATTCCATAGATCCACGGCGGCGACTCGCCCATAGAGTGCAGCGTGTGCGGCGAGTTGTGCTGGTCGCGCGACGCTCTGCGCTCGCATACGCGCGCGCGGCACCCCGACATGCCCGCACGCACAGACCCGCCACCGCAGGACTTTGGAGACACAGACTCCGGTTAGTGTCTTTAATTAACATCAACCAATCTGGGCGCCTGTTAAAATTATGGAATTTATAGTCTGTCAAAAAAAGTGAAGAAATTAAAAAGTGGCAACATCGTAGTGTCATCCCTTTTTTCTTAGATTGATTTGAAAGGGATGACCACTACGATGTTGCCACTTTTTAATTTCTTCACTTTTTTGACAGACTATACTACATGATTTTTTACTACAGGATTTTTATGGTCTTCATTGTGACGTTTAAAATTTTTAAAAAGATGAAATGTCACATTTGACATACTTATAGCTTTTGAGTTGTATTTTTAAAGTTGAAACGTTAAAATGAAGACCGCGACTAGTGAAAGTTCGAAATAATTCTTTAAGTATTGTTGCACTTATCATTCTCTCAGGGAGCACTTTTCTTACCAATATTAAAACTCCGCGAGTGCTTAAACTATAAACGATATTCGAGTAAACTCAAGAAACCGTCCTCAATTAATTGACATTCCAACTGTTACAGACGACGACATAGAGTATCAAATGTCGCCGGTCGCCGCGGCAGAGAGTCGCGACAACGTGCGCGGCCCCGAGCTGTTTTGCGGCGAGTGCGGCGTCGCGTTTCAGCGAGCCGACCTGCTGCGACGACACGTTGCTGCTGCACACAGGTACTAATATTTAGGGGGTTTTTGTTTATATATATGTTTTGTAGCAACTATGAAATTTATTCCCAAGACTTATGCCAAAACCAAAGTATTCGAAAGTTGTGTTTTGATGATAATATGATGAACATACATAAACTGAAATGTATACATAATACATATAACATCACTGTTGTATAATTTTAAAGTGCCAACAGCGTATATTGACTATTTAATAAATGTATGTGCATTTACGCAACCACACATGTTTGTAGTTAAAGCCGTGCTAGGAATATTTTTAGAAATTTTGTTAGACTAGTACGCAGTTATATCGTAATTATTATTAAACGCAGTTATAAGCGGCAGCAACACGACAGCAGCGGCACGTGGGAGCAGCACACGTGCGAGGTGTGCGGCGAGGCGTGCGGTGACGCTCTCACACTGCTCGCGCACGCCGAGCGGCACGCCGAGCGCCCGCGAGCCGCGAACAGGTAGCCCCCCAACACACTGCACTACAAAACTATCAAAATATCTGTGCACTAGGCTGGTATGAAGTAACAGCCGCGCCGCAATGACGTCATCAAATCAGGTGGCCGATATTTTTACCGGGTTGTAAATTAACATATTATACACGTGCGAGGAGCGGAGACGCGGCCATTATATAGCTTGTCAAGAAAGTGAAGAAATCAAAAAGTGGCAACATCGTAGTGTCATCCCTTTTAAATCAATCCAAGAAAAAAGGGATGTCACTACTTCACTTTTTTGACAGACTAAACACACATTTGATCACATCTCGACAGTAGAAGAAATCTTAAAGTTTCAATCCCGCGCCTACGCGTATACGTGCAAGGTACGTACGTACAGGCGATCATTATACGGACACACATTTTCACACGGTGATAAAATATCACATCACGACAATAGAAGAGAAGTGTTATCTATAATAGTTATTCTTTGTTGCAGGCTAAAAAAAATGTCGCGAGGGCGTCACGCGACGACTACAGCTTCCGGCGTCAGACAGTTTCCGTGTAAAGAATGCGGTAAGTTTTATTAGTATTATCATAGAGTAATAAATATACAAGAGTACAAACCAGCGTGATTGCAACAATATTTTGCACAATTAACTCTCCCGCAAGCAAGGACTTCTCAATACTATGGCTTAATTTAAACTGGTGCGAAACGGAAGCGTCTATTTCGCCTCACGACGTGGGAATTCGCTAGAATGCTCGAGCATTCCCGCGAATTCTCGCGTTATAAAGACATCCTATTGTTTCTTTTACTTGTCATAAGTCTGTATCTTTTACTTGACTACGAGTAGTTTGCGCCACTTCCCGCGGATTCCGCAGACAGCACCAGCGAGTTCTCGAGAATTCCGCGGAAGACGCGCGTCCAATTTTTTTTGGCTCTTATTTTAATTTGTATGTTGTACTGTTTATATAAAGTTCATGTACAATTTTGGTGCATAATGGCGCTTCCGTTCCACTCTGCGGCGCGGCGGTATAGTTTGAGCCTATCTCCATCTCTAGCAATCACAAAGTTCGGTGCTCATACTATCTCCGTTTCTCCCCCGCAAGCAGGGACTTTCTCAATACTATGTCCGTCTCTCCCCCGCAATCACAAAGTTCCAACGCCCAATATTATCTTCGTCTCTGTCCCGCAGGCAAGGTGTTCGGTTCGCGGTCGTCGCAACAGATCCACGTGCGCATCCACACGGGCGAGCGGCCGTACGCGTGCCGGTTCTGCTGGAAGGCGTTCGCGGACGGCGGCACGCTGCGGAAACACGAGCGTATACATACCGGTCAGTATAAAAAAAACATCTTTTTGATAAAAGACGACCCCATGCGTCTTTTGAAGGAGCGCTTGTCCACACAAATCATAAAAAACAAATTGCTCTTTCAGTGCTGCTACTTTCACATTAAACTCTTTATAAGGGTAAAGGGACATATACACACTCTAAGTATTATCACTTATTGCCGTACTCAGAGATTAATATTAATTATTACTAAACTGTAATTAAATTAAGATTTTGACGTAGGTCCCATAATCCATAATATATTATCTGTCAAACTCTTCGTTAAATTGAAGCTTAATTATCATTAAATGTCTCTAATGAGTGCGGCAGTTAGTTTTGTTACACCATATTATACACGATTATAACCAAACAAGTCTATAGTGCAGTGTATAATTATCTAATAGTGCAGTGTAGTAATACTGTATGTTATACCAGGTGAGAAGCCATACGCATGCGCCGTGTGCCCGCGCGCTTTCAACCAACGCGTTGTCTTGCGGGAACACGTACGCAGCCATCACTCCGCGCCCGACCGCCGCGCATACGGTAAATACAACGATATACCATCCATAGTCCATATACTACATTTAACGACACAGTATAGTCTAAGACGCAGCGCAGACGACAGACTATCCGTGACGCACTTTTTAGTCCGTGGAAATGGAACCTATGCAATTATATGCAGTAACGCACACGTCTGCGCTGCGCGTCGTGTACGTATGAGAGTGCTGCTGTCATGTATGTGATACATGACAGCAGCACTCTTTTTTTGACGTCCAGTCGGCACATGCCGCACGTTGACGATTTAATCTCATATAATTCATGTTCAATCATGCTTGTGTAAGTGTATATGTACACATATTTTTCACACAGATGAAAACCAATTTCGGTTTTCTTTTGACAGCTCGAGATTGTTGCTCTATTCCGCTAGGTATATTAACTTTATGGTTTGTCCTTGCCTTATCAAGCGCCTTTTCCAAAACGCAACAGACAACGACAAATTATTGTATAGCACAAGCTATTTATCACAGACTATAAAAATACAATCACACTATATTCAAAATGATGAAAGGTTCAAAAGTTAAAAAAATATAAAGATACCAGACCCAGGGGTTATAATTTTAACAACCGTATCAATATTCATTATTACATTCAATACAATAATTGAAAACAAACTGAAATGGGATTGGGCGGGTCATATTAGCCGTATGCATCCTGACCGCTGGGCAAAGATTGCCACAGTCTGGATACCTGACGAGGGACGACGCCGCCGCGGTCGACTTCGCAAAAGATGGCGCGATGAACTTGACACAAGCCAGGCTGGCCGACGGTGGCGATCGGGATGAATGGAAGGACTTGGGGGGAGGCCTTTGCCCAGCAGGGGGACAGCATAGGCTCTTAAATTTTTTTATTGAAAACTGTTTATTTTTACTAAATTACCTCTTGAATAAATTTGTATTTGTATATTTTATCACATCAGGTGGATATCAGTATTGTTGTTCGGTGTGCGGCAAGGCAATGAACACTAGTCAGGAGCTAGTTCAACATCTCATACAGCACTGCGACGAAAACACAGCCATGAAAAGACAGCCCCAGGTAACGCAATTTTTTGTTTGTCTAATTAAATTCCAGAATGGTAATTTTTGCTCATTCTTGATGTTTTTTTTTAAAGTATGTATTAGATGTTACTCCCAAGTCCGATTTTGTTAATCGCTCGGGAACCTTTTATTTTACCGGAATATAAAGTATCCTACGTCTTTTCCCTAGACTAAGAATGGTTTTTGATTAAAATTGGTGCAGCCGTTTAAGCGTGAAGAGGTATGACAGACATATTTTCGCATTTAAAATATTTGATAGCTCAAAGTATGAGTAAATCACGTGATTAAAAAATTATTGCTAATACAACGTTTAAATTTTAGAACGGGCCTAGAAAATACAAACGTCGACGGAAGCTGAAAACGGACGAGTCCCCGCCGCCGGCGCGGTGGCGAGCGCAGTCGGAGTCGCCGGCGCCGTCACCGCTCCGGCCGCCGTCACCGTCGCCGCCGCCGTCGCCGATACCGTCACCGTCACCGCCGCCGCGCCGCCGCCGCCGACGACGCGTGCCGCCGCCCCGACCCCGCATGATACATACCGAGGAGCCGCGACCGCGCACTAAACAGGTACAGTAAAATTATTTTACGACGCATTTGGTTATCTTCGTTTTCTATGGAAATGGCTGGTTTTATCAAGAGTAGAAAAAATATTGATATAAAGTGAGACTTTTATGCAAGTTTCTTGCGTGCGAAAAGCGAATTATAGATACATATAGGCTGCTGGCCCCCCCCCCCCCCCCCCTCGATACGCCCATGATAGCGATCGATTGCAATCGTATTGTTTTGGCTGATACGTGCTACAAAATTGCGATTTTGGAGCAATTATCGCCCAATAATTGCTATCGCATTGCTCTCGCAAGATACGTGATACGGCTGCCGGAGTGTCTGCAACGCGGGACGTTCTCGTCGGCAGAGCGGGAATAATCTACAGTTTCGCAGTTCGCATCGTAGTCGCGCAGGTGTGTACACCAGTTTCGCGTTGCAGACGCTCCCGTCCCGCGTCCCCCATTACTGACGGGTAGGTTTAGCCGAAGTCTTAAAATGCCAAAAATTGGATGTTTGAACTAATGATATTAAGGTCGGTATAAATAGTCAGTACTCAAGATGCATCTCGGTCTCAAGACGCGATTCGGCTCTATGATTGGTCCAAATTTTGACAGCCAATCACAGAGCCTGAACCATGTCTTGAGACCAAGATGCATCTTGAGTACTGACTATTTATACCGGCCCTAGATATGTTACAATTTGCAAAAACTTCCACAAGTTGCAGATATTTTTTCTAGGGAGGCAATTATTGACACAAAAAAAGTGTCTGTATTACTAGTAGTCCGCCCCGGCACCGCCCGTGGTACTTACATAGTACATACATAGCCTATAGCATTCGGGGACATCTTAGCTATACATTGATGAAAGAATTTTTGAAATCGGTCCTGCAGTTCCTGAGATTATCGTGTCAAACAAACAAACAAACTCTTCAGCTTTATAATATTAAGTATAGATAGTATAGACTATAGATTGTAATTTTATTTACGATCAGGTCCGCGGTCGGCGACCGCCGCGGCACCCAGCGGACGACCTGCTCGCTATCGGCCCTCATTCGCCGTCCCCACCACCGGCCGCGTCACCGTTGTCGTCGCCGGTGCGCGTCAAGACGCAGCAGTCGCCGTCACCGGTGCGCGTCAAGTCGCCGCTGCCGTCGCCGTCACCGTCACCGACGCTCGAGGGGCCGTTCAAGTGCGAGATGTGCTCGGAGGTTTTCCCGCGCCGAGACGCGCTGCTCCTCCACGTGCCCGTGCACATATGACAGCCGACACGCAAGTCGCAACGCAAACAAGCAAACTAAAGGTAATGGTGTCTTTGAGGGTTTTGAAATCGCTCTTCGAGGGTTTAAAAGTATTTGGAAAAGTTTGAAACTCATTTTAGTATAAAGGTTGTCGAATAAAAATTCGATACTTTATTGCCAGGCAGTGCATTGTGCCCTTGCTGCTAAAAATGATTAGACAGCGAATAACTATAAAGAGGTTGTTTTATATACCTGATTCCTGATTTTTTGACAGAGAAGTATGGAACAGCATTGTTAATTGGTAAATATTTTTTTTGCTAGCCAATCACAATCGCAAGTGAATAGATAAACTTCTATCAGGAAACTTTAGAAAGTTGGCATTAGTCTACCATGTCGAAAATATGTAACATGACCTGACAAATTTATAGTTATTTCCTGTGTAAATATGGTAATAATCGAAACATCCTAAAATGGTCCTTCATACCATGATGCACCTTGAATAAATATTTAATTGTGGGTTGCCAGGAAAACCATAAGCAGTAGATTAAATATTATTCCTACAAGATTGTTAATTGATTTTGCCTCACCTTACATGATTAATTTTTCTTAAGCTTTAAAATAATTTTCGATTATTGCTTCGCCCTTTAAACATTTAAAGCAACTTTCTCTTTTAGTTAAAGAATCTCCGTTTTTAAGCATCGGTACTAAAATACCCTTGTGTGCAAATAAAATGTCTAGTTCATGACTATAATACTAATAGTCCTTACTCCTTAGCTTTATTAGTGTAAATATGAACCCAAAGAATTAATGTTTCTTTTATCATAATTCAATTTAGCTATAGAAAGAAATGTAGTATCTGTGTATTTTCCAACAATTTAATTATTAAAAACAAATATTTTAAACACAAAAGTGTATTTATTGTTTTTAATTATTTAAGTATGTTTTTTTTAAATAATTTTTCTATAAGAAAGAAACAGTTCATTCGGTGTGTTGTATGGTATTGTAAATATTTAGACACTTTATAAAAATTATGTTGTTTAAATACATAATTGTTAAATATACATAATATTATAAAATAAAAGCATACAATATAATATATACAGATAAAAAATATACCATCAAGTTGAAAATATTGTGTTAGATAAGAAAAACCTGTATGCCCATTCTTCTTTTTCAATGCAAGTATGTACTTGGATGTAAATAATTATCAAATTATAATGTTTCTAAAAGTGATTAACTGTCTAGTACCTATCTTAAGTTTTGGATATACCTATGTGATGTGCAATTAGAAATGTTGTTATAAATATAACACTTTTTTGTAAATATTTTGGAAAAAAATTAATGTAAGTAATGAACTGTAAATTCCTGTATTATATCTAATTACTTTATGAGGCTGCTGTGTTGTATAAAGACCTATGTTACCTTTAACCTTTCTAGGATTCCGTGCCCAATGGGTAAAAACGGGACCCTATTACTAAGACTTCAATGTCTGTCTGTCCGTATGTCTGTCTCCAGACTATATCTCAAGAACGTTGATAGCTAGAGAGTTGAAATTTTCACAGATTAGGTATTTCTGTTGCCGCTATAGCAAAACAGTACTAAAAACAAAATAAATCAAATATTTAAGGGCGGCACCCATACAACAAACTTTTTTTTTTGGCATTTATTGCTCTATTTATATCAATAACGGCGGCTGGTAGGCACTTTATATTTTACAAAGGTCTTAAATATGTCTACTTCAATAATTAATAATAATAATAAAATAAAATAAAAATGTAAGGGGAGCTCCCATATAAAAACACAACTTTTTGCCTATTTTTGCTTTATGACGGTACGGAACCCTTCGTGCGCGAGTCCAACTCGCACTTGGCCGATTATTTCTTATATCCAACTTCTTGTTGGACATAAGAAAAAAAAGTTTTGATTCATGATAATATAAAGCTGGCCGCGCAGAGCTTCGCACTCTAGAAGTAAAACTGGGGCAATAGAATAGAACACTGTTGACTGTACATTCCCCTATAATGCTGAGTACTCACATACGGTTTTGCTCGATAGTTTTACTCCAAATCGAGCAATAACCACCGTGTGGACCGCACAACTCACAGCTCGAAGGCTCGCTTCGAGCCGGCCTCGATGGAATTAAATATGTCAAATATATCATTTCCTTCGATTCGGAGTAAAATTATCGAGCAAAACCGTATGTGAGTACTTAGCAATAATATTAATTGTCGAGTTATCTCTTATGTCGGCTGTACACTCTCGCCGAGACACAGCGAGGCGGCCCGAGTGCGAGAGTGTAAATGGGTGCGCTCGCCTCGTCTCGCATGTCTCGGACCCTCTCGATCCGGTGTCGGTATTTTGCGCCCGAGACAAAGGGTCTCGCAAGGAAAGCGAGCGCATTGCTGTACACTCTCGCGTTTTTCACTACTAGTCGTGCCGCTAGACAGTGCAGAACAGAAAAATAACAATTATAAACGTCATTATCAGTCATTATCTGTGAGAAATAAAATTAAATTTATGATTAAAGGTCTTTGGATTACCGTGATCGCTTTCGATGCATGGTGAATGGTGATCATCCACCATCAACGTTTTCGCCATTTTTTTTTATTTTTGTATTATTAATGTATATATATACCATACAAGTCGCATGCATCCCGACCGCTGGGCAAAGATCACCACAGAATGGGTACCAGATGATGGACGACGCCGCCGTGGCCGGCCTCGAAAAAGGTGGCGCGATGAGCTTGACAAATACGAGCCAGGTTGGCCTACGGCTGCGTTGGATCGACAGAACTGGAAGACTTTGGGGGAGGCCTTTGGCCAGCAGTGGGACAGCATAGGCTCTTAAAAAATATTATGTATAAATATTTGGCAAATATTTATAATACCTCATAGCACAGAGAGCTACGGCAGCTGCAAGAGAAGTGTTTTCGTCCATCTCATATAGAAAAATAATGGTCCATCTTCACTGAGTTCATAACTGCGATTGAACTAAGCGAGAATGTACATGATCGCACTCGGGCAAGGAGCTCTCGCACGAGACTCTCGCCCGAGAGCTCTCGGAGAGAGTGTACAGCCGACATAACACAAGTGTGCGGCCTACATACCGCAACTTGCATTATGTCCGTCTGGCATAAAATGTTGACACACAATAATCTAAAAATGTGTATTTTAATCACTGACCTCTATATTACTGGACAGACGATCGCTATCAAGAAAATGTTCCTATTTGAAAGTCGCCATATTGGCGCTGCTGATTGCTATGTGAAAGCAGTAGTGAGTGTACTTGGAACTACTATTTTGCAAATGGCGGTTGTAATTTTCTATGTAATTAGTTTACAGTACGCTCACCGCGGCGCTTCAAATCGGCACAAAAGGTAGCTGTCATTTTGTACGGCATAGCTAATGGGCTTATCCTGTCCAGTGTATGATAGAGGTCAGTGATTTTAATAGAAACCCTCATTTCTAATACACGTCATTGTTAATAATGTTATACACCGATAGCGAGTGTTGTAAAAAGTTGTGCATCACCTTTTAGTGCGTAACAGTGTTCAAACAAACCCATTTCATCACAAATAAATTGGCCTAGTAATACTTTAAAGTTTTGGACTGGATCCTAATTTGATCATAAATAGCTATTTTATCAAACACCAGTACAGTTTGTCTTTTACAACAAGTGTATGTATGATATTATTATTATTCTGTCTATGTATTAGGTGTTTTATTGATCGACTGATTACAACTTTAAAATGATGTAAAACTAGTTGGTGATGTATAATAATTGTAAATAAAATTTATGCTTAATTAATCTTTTGGTTTATTTTTCTGTTTATGCCAGACATCCGTCACTCGCTCAAGGCCGCGTTAACCAACCGCTCGGCCTACTGCCGGAAGTGCAAATGGCAAAGGGGCGCCGCACGTTCGACCGAGCGTTTCCCGTGCTTTCTTGTAAAATGTATTAAAAATAATTATGATGGATGGGTGTAAAACAAAAAGAAATGCCGTTATTGTTGCTATGATTTTTTATTTATATTATTATTCACTTCATTTTTTTTTAATATATAATATATCTATTATCTTATATATCTTATATCTTTAAACGAGCAATTCTTGTATATATAATCATTTTTAGAAAATGACTTTTTATTCGTGTGTTATCGATAAACTGAAAAATATGACTCTTCCTGACATCTATTGGCGAATAATAATACTATTTTGTGAGCAACTAGTTGCTTTAACGACACAACAACAGCTAAAGCTATTATAATCAATAAGTGTTTGCTATACCGAGCAAAGCTCGGTCATCCAGGTACTATGTTATAATACGTATATTATTCTTAATGGGCGAGCGAAGCCCCTATATTATAATTTATAACTAATCGGTGGAGACCTAGTATATCCCACAAGTCACAACCTGTACGTTTTTTGTGGCACACTTTACGGAAAAAACTATCACGCCTATTGATTTGTGCTCATAGTAATTTTTATTTATATGTATTTACATATCAATCAGTCAAGAGTCAAGACTTAAGGTGTAACGACGCGAGCCCTCACAAGGCTCGTATTAATTATTTATTTCGTTATTTTATTACATTATTTGAAAGTTAATTAATTTTGAATTACAAATCCTACTTCCTACTTCCTATCCTACTAATCCTACTAATATTATAAAGGCGAAAGTTTGTTTGGATGTATAGATGTATGGATGTGTGGATGTATGGATGTTTGTTACTCTTTCACGCAAAAACTACTGAACGGATTTTAATGAATCTTTACAATAATATAGCTTATACAAATAACACATAGGCTACAATTTTAACCGACTTTCAAAATGGGGTAGGTGTTATGCTCGTTTTCTTATGTTCAACGATTACTCCGCCGTTTGTTAACCGATTTTCAAAATTTATCTTTTGGTATATAGGGTATCATCCCAATTTGGTATTATATTCACAAAAGTGGTGATCTAATGAAGGATCCATAAGAAAGAACTCAGAATTTATAGGGAAACATGTGGTGACTTCGGTTTCGTGAAAAGTATTCTAAGCATATGCTACCAACAAGTAAGATTTTGCACCGAGGTATACCTGGTATACCGTGGTTCGGAAGGTGCTGAGAGAACTCCTGATTCTTTATAGATACAAGTTTGGGAGTTTCGGCGTTGTTTTAAAAACGGAAAGCATATGCTACTATGCAAATTACATTCATCATCATCATCATCATCACTACCATATTATACCATGCATCGTCCCATGGTTATGACTTATGAGCCTATAACGACCCTGTTATTGGTACTTTGCTTTTAAATAGAGACTCGAGTTTGTCAAGCGATAATTAAAAAAAAATCTATACCTACCTAATATTATAAACCTGAAGAGTATGTTTGCTTGAACGCGTTAATCTCAGGAACTACAGGTCCGATTTAAAAACTTATTTCAGTGTTAGATAGCTCATTTATCGAGTAAGACTATAGCTTAAATATTATCACGCTAAGACTAATACGACCGAAGAAACTCAGGAAAATGTGGGAAAAACGAAGGAATTATAAGAAATTGCCAACTACTGGAGCAATTTTTATGGCAATATTAAGCACAGATATAGAGTAGACCAAGTGAAGGGAGTAGGGACATAAGCTATTTTTATGGGAAAATGTACGGTTTCTGTAAAATTCCTTATTTACGCGGGCGAAGCCGCGCGGGATATCTAGTTAATAAAATAATTTATTAAAACTCGCAGTATCAGGAGCGCTTAAATAACACATGAATAGGTGCAAAAATCGGTGTTTCATGTTTTCGTTAAATTTTTTCGACCTATCCACTAGGCACTAAGGGCCTGTTTCACAGATTAAGGATAGTATACCCCATGGCCTGTTTAGCCACTTTATAACGTGCCGAAAAGGCTATTCACAACTTTTTTAACGGATTCTCCATAATTTATCTGTCAAGTTAATTGGTGGAGACTGAGAGCCTATTCGTCACTTATCAGAAAGTGGTGAAACAGGCCCTAATTCTAAGATTTTCCTTGTGACTATCCCCAATATTTGTGAATTAGTGGTTCATAGGTCAAACCACATGGACACAGGGCTACATGGACAGGTCACAACTCACAGAACATATTATTTGCTAAGGATCGCTCTATACTCAACCTGCGGTTCGCAGGCCACATGTGGCCCACCGGGACTTTTCCAGTGCTCCACGTGAAGTTAAACCATTTAGAAATTCACTCCCACCGGCAAAATAGAGCAAAATCGTCATGAAAGTCGTGAAATGTTTCCACTTTTAAATCGCTAATTCAGAGGCAATAAAATTATATAGTTTTTTGGATTTGTCCCTTATGTAGGGAACACTGTATTCACCTATGAGGCTGACATTAACACTGAGTGTTAAAAGCCTCTGTAAAATAAAAAGATTTAAAAAAAATCGCTAATTTTGAATAACGTTATTTTTTTAACCCTAAAAAATTTTGGTTGCGGGCTGCGGCCCGCGAGTCCCGCGAATCGCGACACCAAAACCAATACATGTTTGTGGCCTGTATAAAAAAAAGGTTGAGTACCACTTGCTCTATACGAAATAGTATCGAACCATGATACAAAGTTTGTTACAAACCACGTGTATTATTTTCCTCTATGTTACAAACACTCGTTTGCCGGTCTATTAAAAATATAATGTCATTTTTGTAACTGACGTTTGACAGTGACATATGTCATAAGTCTTAACAAGATTCAAGAAACACGTCATTCATCATACGTAAATAAAAATTACGATATTCAATTTTAATAAGAAGAAATAGAACACAGCAAATTCTTTTCATGTAAAAAGTTTTTTGTTAAAGCAATAATTATATACGTGATCTCTACAGGCCATTGTAAGCACTGGCCCTAAGGAGAGCACATAGTGGACATAGTCCACAAGTTGTTCAATAGCTAAAGAAGTTAAGCATCACGGCGGGCAGAAGCAACATGCGACGAGCGAGAGACGGTTATCAGTATCAGCCTATTGCCAGGACTATACCAGCTGACGATGTTCTGGAGCATGAAAATGAACGGCTGGCCGAAGAGCTTGGGGGCAAGATATCCACACTGAAGCATATGTCGATAGAAATCGGAAACGAAGTGAGATATCAGGATAAAATTCTACGAGGCTTGGACGACGATGTGGACCGGAGCTCGGGGTTTCTTGGCCGGACTATGGGGAGGGTGCTCAAGTTAGGCAAAGGAAACCACAATTACTACATTGTTTATTTGTTCCTTTTTTCCATATTTGTGTTCTTCCTACTTTATATTGTGCTAAAGTTCAGGTGAATAAACATTAGTTGATCAATATGTATTATTTATAATTATGAAATACAAAATATTGGTTGTATAATCTAGGGAATAGGGTAAAATTGGTTTAAATTGTTATCTCAAGGTAAATATTAGTGTAACTTATTCTATATCTTAAAAAATATACCTGCAATGCTCTAATGTTGTTTGAGGCATTTCTTTCTTTTGAATATTACATAATTGTTTCTCATTTTTATGTACCTTTAAAATTTAAGTCAGTCAAAATTCAAAATAATTTTGGTTAAAACTTGATGTTACTGTCCCTGTAAATATGTCAAAGGGTACATTATAATATTGATGTGTATAAAAAAATGCAAAAAATTATACTGATAATGTTTATTTATTTTAAAAAATCCCACCAACTAGCTATAATCTATACAATTCCTGCAAAACTTTGCAATGTTCTTCACTAAATGTATCTTTAGTACATGATATATACAATTTGCAGATTGATTTTAATTCTTTTGAGCAGCTATATGCAGTATCGAGAAGTAATGCAACAATTCCACAAGCGTTCTGAAACTGAGTTTTGTTGCAATATTCACCTATATCATCTAAAATAATTGTAGACGGAATATTTTGCCAGTTTGGCAAAGTTGATATACCATCAATCAATGAAGACATGTTAGGCAAATATAGGAAGGTGAGCATTTTTATATAATTTCTATCAATAGAAGTAAAATCCTCAGATATTGGTGGCAATTCAGTTAGTTCTTCTTGTAAAATGTATAGAACTTTTCCATCTTTGCTCCTTTCAAATGCTTTTTCAAATAAAACAGCTCTATTTTCTGTTTTACTCTTGAAGAAAAATTCACAACTTACAACATTGTCTGGCATTGCAGACTTATTTAAGTTTGCATATTTTGTACATTAGCCAATATTTTTCTATAAGTAACTAAACCGTAACAAAATATGTAATTGTATCGGAATTTGTAATTTATTGCACTTATAATTTTAAAATCAATTTAAATTTCTGAAACCATAAACCACATAAACCTATAATGCTAAGTATTTAAGTTTTAACACAGATTTGGTATTTATTATGTCTATGTCTGAATATGTCTATGTCTGAAACCTATTTCTTTTTTTTTTTTTTTTCTTATAATGGCACTTCGGCTATAACCATGGCCAGTGTCGAGTATAATATTATGGCGGGAAAACAATATTTTTTAATACAATTTTTTCAATATTATCGGCAGGTCAGTCAGGTCTAAAGTCTAGTCAAAGTCTAAGTATAAAATCAAGAAGTCAAGTTGGTCGATTCAGTAAAGTGGTAGACGCTTTACTGAAACTTTCGATGGAGTTTTGGAGGGAACACAAAAGAGCACGTTTCTGGTTATTACATCACGTTCCCACACTTGTGCACGATAACGAATATGTAATGGTTAATATCCTACCAATATTACACATTAAAAACCCAGCACAATTTTAGGAAAATAATATTCTTCTTCTTCTTTAGGTTAGAAAATAATATTATAAAAACACAACATCACCATTTCACGTTCCCGGCAAAACTTGAGTTTTGCCGGGAATGTGAAATGGTGATGTTGTGTTTTATCTATCTATCTTATCAAGGAACCAGATAATCATTATTAAGGTTTTTGGTTTTGTACACTGCTAGCTTCACGTGAAGGTAGCAGTTTTCGCATTTATCGCAAACTTTGAAGAGCACTAAATTCGCAGCTTGTGCACTGAAAGAGCACTTAATGAGCACTTATAAGCTAAGTATTTATCCGGAAGCTATATCATTATTAATAAGGTTTTTGGTTATGTACATTGCTAGCTTCACGTGAAGGTAGTAGTGTTGACAAAAATAGCATTAGCAATAATAATTAATTGTTAAATGCCTTAAAAAATTAACTTAATCATACTTGCTAAAAATTTACGATTGCTAATATTAATATTATTGTGCGTAGCAATAGTCTGCGATCATGATAAAAATCTCGTGCGCGCTGTTTCGCACCGCGGTGCTAATAATTGTTATTTTTCACTCGATGCGAAATAATACTCGACGCGAGCGGTGCGATGCGTACAGGGGCCTTACTCCCGAAACTGATATCGATTTTGATTTTCGATATCAACGGTTTTTGACACTTTAGACATCCTTTACGGCCGTTCCCAATATTTGATCTATCTCTGGTTTTGCCTTACTAGAGATAGGAATAGCTCACATTAGACATTAGAGACGTATATTTTATGTCAATTGTGAGCTATTCCTATCTATAGTAGGGCAAAACCAGAGATAGATCAAATATTGGGAATGGCCGTTAGACATCTAAAATAGCGCACGATCGTGCTGCGGATCGGTTTGAAACTAATCAACCTCAATGGATTTTGCTATTCCTGACAGCTATGCTAGCGTACGATCGGGCTGTGGCTCATTTTGGAACTAATCAGCATCGAAACATTCGCCAAATCGCGACAATCTTAGGTGCTCGCGACAAACAAAATTGTCTAAGAATCAACTTTCAGATCGTGTACAAACGTCAAATTTCACGGTAGCAACAGAGGCATCGACATCTATTGAGATCGATTGTTACCGAGTTAGGTATTGTAAACGTTTTTACGGTCACTGTGGTATCGATTGGTATGGTGTTGTTTCATTTTTTGTTGATAATAAATATTAATTAACCCCCGACAAAAAAGAGGGGTGTTATAAGTTTGACGTGTCTGTCTGTCTGTCTGTCTGTTTGTCTGTGTGTGTATCTGTTCGTGGCATCGTAGCATCCAAACGGGTGGACCGATTTTGATCTAGATTTTTTTGTTTGAAAGCTGACATGATCGAGAGTGTTCTTAGCTATAATTCATCATCATCAGCCTGCTCAGTCCTGGACAATCAGGGTTTATCTGGTTCATGAAAGGCCGTTAGCAACTTGTAGTCGTTTGATAGGTTTTATATTTCATTCTAGTTCGTGATATTTGTGAATATACAATATACGTATACACATAATAATGGAAAGTTGACCTGGTGCTGCAGCATCACCTAGTAATCAATAGGATATCCAACTCCTCGCCAACTAAGAGCGGAGGTTTAGTGTTTGGGCTCATTTTAATTGTGACAACCAGAAGAAGTAGATAAAGTATAAACAGTAAATATTTACATGCTGCTGCTGCAGCATCACCTGGATTCTATAGGAACCGAGCTTCGTATGACCCCAAAGTAGAGATTTCATGTTTGGGCTCATTTTAACGGCCTCATCGAAAAGGACATTGATAGATGGTAATCATGAGAATATGATTCTGTTGATAGGAATTATTCTGCACTATAACCAACACAAGTTTAAAAAGTATGAAATTAAATTAAGAAATTTAAAAAAACCCCCGCCAAAACAACTTTAAAAAGTAATGAAACAATATTTACTGCCTTTAAGTTCAAATGATTCCTAACTTGTGTAAAGTAATAATTATTTTAGTCCATAATTGTTGTCAAGGTGTGTCGGGGGACCGCTAATGTAGATGTTTAATTTCACTTAACAAGTTTAAGGATCAATTCACAGCTATCTGAATCGAGATAGGTAATCAGCGACTTGGCGGTTGTAGGTTGTAGTTTACTTGGCGGTCCGCCGACACACCGTGACATCAATTATGGACTAAAATAATTATTACTTTACACAAGTTAGGAATCATTTGAACTTAAAGGCAGTAAATATTATTTCATTACTTTTTAAAGTTGTTTTGGCGGGGGTTTTTTTAAATTTCTTAATTTAATTTTTCATTATTATTTTAACATAATAATATAGCTCGCCTGCAAGCTTTTTTAATGTGATTGATGGCACCGCCGATGGAGCTGTACAGCTATACGGTCCCATTTAAGTTTGGTATCGTGCTTAGCTTGGCTAGCCCGCATGTACCCTTTTGCGATTCCTGGATTTTCTTCCAGGAATCTCAACATTTATATTTTATAGGTTTTTTTTATGAAAGAAGGGGACAAACGAACAAACGGGTCACCTGATGGAAAGCAACTTCCGTCGCCCATGGACACTCGCAGCATCAGAAGAGCTGCAGGTGCGTTGCCGGCCTTTTAAGAGAAAATAAGGTTATAGGGGAGGGTAGGGATGGGAAGGGAAGGGAACAGAGGAGGATAGGGAAGGGAAATGGGCCTACGGTAAACTCACTCACTCGGCGAAACACAACGCAAGCGCTGTTTCACGCCGGTTTTCTGTGAGAACGTAGTATTTCTCCGGTCGAGCCGGCCCATTCATGCCGAAGCATGGCTCTCCCACGTATTAATAAGTAAGGTGCGCCGGACGGATCATTATTTTCCAAATAAAAACTAACTTTTGATGTCGGCATGCAGGGATACAAATTTCATATGTATACTTACGTCCGTGGTATACTTATGACAATGTTAAGTGTAACTACAAAAGAGAATTTACATATTTGTTTAATGTCAAGATGTTCCTTAACGAAAATAACCATTTAAAACCCACTAAAGTAGAAAATGGGCACATACGACAGTATATATTAAGTCTATGGGCACATCCATCTAAAGTTTCTAAAGAAATGAATTTTTATGGTATGACGAAAAAACCACGGACGTAAAAAAAAGAAAAAACACAAACATTACATAATCTACACACACGTAAAAAATAATCTATGTAACATCTTCTATACATCTATACAGGATGTAACAAAAATAAGTGATAATACTTTAGGGTGTGTACGTGTTCCTTGTAGAGAGTTCACTGTGAAAGTAGCAGCGCTGAAAGACCAAAAAATTTTTTCACTTTTGTATGGGCAAGGGTCCGAGCGTCACGAGTTTCCCCATATAAAAGTGAAAAAATTTTTTGGTCTTTCAGCGCTGCTACTTTCACAGTGAACTCTCTACAAGGAACACGTACACACCCTAAAGTATTATCACTTATTTTTGTTACACCCTGTATATATAAATAAAATTGGAGTGTCTGTTTGTAATATTGAAAGAACCGATTTTTACTACATGCTTATGAAATATGAATGCACGGACGTAAAAACTTTTTTTACGTCCGTGTATGAATGTATGTAGGTACATACACCAAAACAACATTTTTTACAATTTTTGTCTGTATGTCTGTTTGTTCCGGCTAATCTCTGAAACAGCTGGAGCTATTTTGCCGGGACTTTTTTTGGTAGATAGCTGATGTAGTAAGGTGTAACTTAGGCTACTTTTTAACCGACTCCCAAAAAGGAGGAGTTTATATTTTACTTTTTTATATTTGTTAGCGGACTATCTTTGTTATTATACTATGTTGACGCGGACGAAGTCGCAGGCAACAGCATTTCATATTTTTCGTAACCTTCTAATAATTTTAAATAACAATACAACGTTGCCATAACGACGTCGACAAGACGCCATGGCAACATCTCTACGCGTTACAGTCAAACGTCATATCAAAATGCCAGTTTGTCACAGATTACTACTCTAGTATATATTTGCTCTTCTAGTAGTGTTTAAAAATCAGTGCAGTAAAAATTGCTTATTTGGTGGATAAAAATAAAATGTTATAAAAAACATTGTGTGTATCGAAATTATATAATTTTAGTGATTTTATAGGTATTCCGTTGAACTGCAGAATGTGATGTGATATTTGAAGCGATGACAATATTATGCTGCAATAAAATTTTGATAAGTTGTGAATAAATTAAATCAATGGTTTTTTATTTGTATTTTCAGAATCAGATGTAATCCGATAAAAATAAACAGAACTAAAGAATAGTTCAAATGATTGCAGGCAAAACTGATTAGATTGTTATTTTACTGTAGTTGAAATATTTTAGGCATTCTTTAAATGCTAAATTAGTATTCTGTAGAATAATACTAATATTTTTTCATTGTTTTCAGGTATTATTTCAGTTCAGGGTACTAAAAATCGTAAATAATATTAGATAGCGGCGATGTTTACAATATTTGACAGGTATGTTTGGCATCTCCGTGACAACGACAACAGATTCAAAATTTGAATTTCAAATAACATTGGAACGAAGGATTACGTCAAACCGAGTTTATATATTGACAAACGTCATGTCAAAATGCCAGTTTGTATTGTGTATAAGTGCGGGGCGGGTGTGTTTAAAAATCAGTGCAGTAAAAATTGTTTATTTGGTGGATAAAAATATTAAAATGTTATAGAAAATGGTATAAAAAGCATTGTGTGTATCGAAATTATATAATTTTAGTGATTTTATAGGTATTCCGTTGAACTGCAGAATGTGATGTGATATTTGAAGCGATGACAATATTATGCTGCAATATAATTTTGATAAGTTGTGAATAAAACAGTTTTAAATCAATGGGTTTTTTATTTGTATTTTCAGAATCAGATGTAATCTGATAAAAATAAACAGAACTAAAGATTAGTTCAAATGATTCCAGGTAATATTAGATTGTTATTTTACTGTAGTTGAATTATTTTAGGCATTCTTTAAATGCTAAATTAGTATTCTGTAGAATAATACTAATATTTTTTCATTGTTTTCAGGTATTATTTCAGTTCAGGGTACTAAAAATCGTAAATAATATGATAAAGAGGCGATGTTTACAATATTTGACATGTATGTTTGGCGCCTCGGTGACAACGACAACAGATTCAAAATTTGAATTTCAAATAACATTGGAACGAAGGATTACGTCAAACCGAGTTTATATATTGACAAACGTCATGTCAAAATGCCAGTTTGTATTGTGTCTAAGTGCGGGGCGGGTGTGTTTAAAAATCAGTGCAGTAAAAATTGTTTATTTGGTGGATAAAAATATTAAAATGTTATAGAAAATGGTATAAAAAGCATTGTGTGTATCGAAATTATATAATTTTAGTGATTTTATAGGTATTCCGTTGAACTGCAGAATGTGATGTGATATTTGAAGCGATGACAATATTATGCTGCAATATAATTTTGATAAGTTGTGAATAAAACAGTTTTAAATCAATGGTTTTTTATTTGTATTTTCAGAATCAGATGTAATCTGATAAAAATAAACAGAACTAAAGATTAGTTCAAATGATTCCAGGTAATATTAGATTGTTATTTTACTGTAGTTGAATTATTTTAGGCATTCTTTAAATGCTAAATTAGTATTCTGTAGAATAATACTAATATTTTTTCATTGTTTTCAGGTATTATTTCAGTTCAGGGTACTAAAAATCGTAAATAATATGATAAAGAGGCGATGTTTACAATATTTGACATGTATGTTTGGCGCCTCGGTGACAACGACAACAGATTCAAAATTTGAATTTCAAATAACATTGGAACGAAGGATTACGTCAAACCGAGTTTATATATTGACAAACGTCATGTCAAAATGCCAGTTTGTATTGTGTCTAAGTGCGGGGCGGGTGTGTTTAAAAATCAGTGCAGTAAAAATTGTTTATTTGGTGGATAAAAATATTAAAATGTTATAGAAAATGGTATAAAAAGCATTGTGTGTATCGAAATTATATAATTTTAGTGATTTTATAGGTATTCCGTTGAACTGCAGAATGTGATGTGATATTTGAAGCGATGACAATATTATGCTGCAATATAATTTTGATAAGTTGTGAATAAAACAGTTTTAAATCAATGGTTTTTTATTTGTATTTTCAGAATCAGATGTAATCTGATAAAAATAAACAGAACAAAAGAATAGTTCAAATGATTGCAGGTAATATTAGATTGTTATTTTACTGTAGTTGAAATATTTTAGGCATTCTTTAAATGCTAAATTAGTATTCTGTAGAATAATACTAATATTTTTTCATTGTTTTCAGGTATTATTTCAGTTCAGGGTACTAAAAATCGTAAATAATATTAGATAGCGGCGATGTTTACAATATTTGACATGTATGTCTGGCGTCTCCGTGACAACGACAACAGATTCAAAATTTGAATTTCAAATAACATTGGAACGAAGGATTACGTCAAATCGAGTTTATATATTGACAAACGTCATGTCAAAATGCCAGTTTGTATTGTGTCTAAGTGCGGGGCGGGTGTGTTTAAAAATCAGTGCAGTAAAAATTGTTTATTTGGTGGATAAAAATATTAAAATGTTATAGAAAATGGTATAAAAAGCATTGTGTGTATCGAAATTATATAATTTTAGTGATTTTATAGGTATTCCGTTGAACTGCAGAATGTGATGTGATATTTGAAGCGATGACAATATTATGCTGCAATATAATTTTGATAAGTTGTGAATAAAACAGTTTTAAATCAATGGTTTTTTATTTGTATTTTCAGAATCAGATGTAATCTGATAAAAATAAACAGAACTAAAGAATAGTTCAAATGATTACAGGTAATATTAGATTGTTATTTTATTGTAGTTGAAATATTTTAGGCATTCTTTAAATGCTAACTTAGTATTCTGTAGAATAATACTAATATTTTTTCATTGTTTTCAGGTATTATTTCAGTTCAGGGTACTAAAAATCGTAAATAATATTAGAAAGAGGCGATGTTTACAATATTTGACAGGTATGTTTGGCATCACCGTGACAACGACAACAGATTCAAAATTTGAATTTTAAATAACATTGGAACGAAGGATTACGTCAAACCGAGTTTATATATTGACAAACGTCATGTCAAAATGCCAAATTGGTTTGTATCATAGATAATACAATATGTTTTTAAAAGTCGGTGCAGAAAAATATAAGATGTTTACGAATGGTTTACGACTTACGTGTAGCGTGGTGTAAAAAATTATAACGTTATCACAGTATAGCAATATGACATATCCCTATAATATTGCTATACTGTGACGTTATGTAAGGTTATGTAGAAATGTTATGATTATTTAAATATTTTAAGCATCATAGAGCGAAATAATACACGTTTAGCATTTTTGCATCGAATTAATAAGATTTTAGTATTTTTTTATGTTATGTTGAACTTAAGAAGGTGATGTGATATTCTAGGCGAGAACTTTGAATTTTAACTATTTTATTCAACATTTGTGAAAATATTATGTTGAATAAAACAGTACTTATTATGTAATAATTATTCAATGGATACCTAGGTACTAATGTTTTTTTTTTGTTTTCAGGTATATTTAAGTTTCATGAGCCGAAAAGTGGGAATAATATTGGAAAGCGATAATAATATTTTGTTAATCGCATACGTCTCTTTTGGCATCAGACTTACAACGAGAATTTATAATGATAATTTTGGAAATCACCAATAAATTGGTTTCGATTAAAAGAGTATTATTATTTGTACCATAATCAATAATCATAGTTAAAGTAGTAGAATGAAAATAAGCTTTAAGAGTAAATTAAAATATAATTAGTTGGTAAAAACTATGATAATTTAAAAAAAACATTCTTATTGAGTATAAAGGGATGGCTAGTAGGGGATGGTGGAGGCCATTGAGCTCCCGAACCATAGTGAGAGGGAGCTCAGCGTAGAGTAACTATAATTGTAGTTAAAAGTTAGATGTAAGAGTAAATGGTATTGAGTTAGTAGTTGTAGTAAGAATTTGGTACTTCATTTAGATGAAGGAATAAATGGTGTGATTAGTAAGTATTTGTAGAACGTATAAGGTATTGAATAAGATGTAAGAGAAATGTTGTTAGTTAGTATAGCAATTAGATTTTAAAAACCTTTCTTTTTGAGTGGAAAGGGATGGCTAATAGGGGATGGTGGAGGCCATTGAGCTCCCGAACCAAAGTGAGAGGGAGCTCAGCGTAGATTAGGTGTAATTATAGTTATAAGTTGTTACAAGAATTAGTTGTTAGAGTAAATGGTGTTGAGTTAGTAGCTGTAGTAAGTATTAGATGTTTGATTTAGATGTAGGAATAAATGGTGTGAATATAAAGTATTTGTAGAACGTATAAGGTATTGAATTAGATTTAAGAGTAAATGGTGTTGAGATAGTAGTTGTAGTAAGTATTAGGTAACATATAAGGTATTGAATTAGATTTAAGACATAATGGTGTTGTTAGTAAGTAGTTATAGAACGTAAAGTGTATTGAATTAGATGTAAGAGTAAATGGTGTTGTTAGTTTATAGTTGTAGATCGTTTATGATATTCAATTAGATGTAAGAGTAAATGGTGTTGTTAGTTTATAGTTGTAGATCGTTTATGATATTCAATTAGATGTAAGAGTAAATGGTGTTGTTAGTAAGTAGTTGTAGAACGTAAAGCGTATTAAATTAGATGTAAGAGTAAATGGTATTGTTAGTTTCAATTAGATGTAAGAGTAGATGGTGTTGTTAGTTAGTAGTTGCAAAACGTAAAGTGTATTGAATTAGATGTAAGAGTAAATGGTGTTGTTAGTAAGTAGTTGTAGAACGTAAAGAGTATTAAATTAGATGTAAGAGTAAATGGTATTGTTAGTTTATAGTTGTAGATCGTTTATGATATTCAATTAGATGTAAGAGTAAATGGTGTTGTTAGTAAGTAGTTGTAGAACGTAAAGCGTATTAAATTAGATGTAAGAGTAAATGGTATTGTTAGTTTCAATTAGATGTAAGAGTAGATGGTGTTGTTAGTTAGTAGTTGCAAAACGTAAAGCGTATTGAATTAGATGTAAGAGTAAATGGTGTTGTTAGTAAGTAGTTGTAGAACGTATAGAGTATTATTAGATGAAAGAGTAAATGGTGTTGTTAGTAAGTAGTTGTAGAACGTAGAGAGTATTGAATTAGATGTAAGAGCAAATGGTGTTATTAGTTAGTATAGCAATTAGATTTTGAAAACCTTTCTTTTTGAGTGGAAAGGGATGGCTAATAGGGGAAGGTGGAGGCCATTGAGCTCCCGAACCAAAGTGAGAGGGAGCTCAGCGTAGATAAGGTGTAATTATAGTTATAAGTTGATACAAGAATTAGTTGTTAGAGTAAATGGTGTTGAGTTAGTAGCTGTAGTAAGTATTAGATGTTTGATTTAGATGTAGGAATAAATGGTGTGATTATAAAGTATTTGTAGAACGTATAAGGTATTGAATTAGATTTAAGAGTAAATGTTGTTGTTAGTAAGTAGTTGTAGAACGTAAAGTGTATTGAATTAGATTAAGAGTAAATGGTGTTGTTAGTAAGTAGTTGTAGAACATAAAGCTTATTGAATTAGATGTAAGAGTAAATGGTGTTGTTATTTAGTAGTTGTAGAACGTAAAGAGTATTGAATTAGATGTAAGAGTAAATGGTGTTGTTAGTTAGTAGTTGTAGCACGTAAAGAGTATTGAATTAGATGTAAGAGTAAATGATGTTGTTAGTAAGTAGTTGTAGAACGTATAGAGTATTAAATTAGATGTAAGAGTAAATGGTGTTGTTAGTAAGTAGTTGTAGAACGTAAAGAGTATTAAATTAGATGTAAGAGTAAATGGTGTTGTTAGTAAGTAGTTGTAGAACGTAAAGAGTATTAAATTAGATGTAAGAGTAAATGGTGTTGTTAGTAAGTAGCTGTAGAACGTAAAGAGTATTAAATTAGATGTAAGAGTAAATGGTGTTGTTAGTAAGTAGTTGAAGAACGTATAGATTATTAAATTAGATGTAAGAGTAAATGGTGTTGTTAGTAAGTAGTTGTAGAACGTAAAGTGTATTGAATTAGATGTAAGAGTAAATGGTGTTGTTAGTAAGTAGTTGTAGAATGTAAAGAGTATTAAATTAGATGTAAGAGTAAATGGTGTTGTTAGTAAGTAGTTGTAGAACGTATAGAGTATTATTAGATGAAAGAGTAAATGGTGTTGTTAGTAAGTAGTTGTAGAACGTAAAGAGTATTGAATTAGATGTAAGAGTAAATGGTATTGTTAGTTAGTAATTGTAGAACGTAAAGAGTATTGAATTAGATGTAAGAGCAAATGGTGTTATTAGTTAGTATAGCAATTACATTTTGAAAACCTTTCTTTTTAAGTGGAAAGGGATGGCTAATAGGGGATGGTGGAGGCCATTGAGCTCCCGAACCAAAGTGAGAGGGAGCTCAGCGTAGATTAGTTGTAATTATAGTTATAAGTATATACAAGAATTAGTTGTTAGAGTAAATGGTGTTGAGTTAGTAGCTGTAGTAAGTATTAGATGTTTGATTTAGATGTAGGAATAAATGGTGTGATTATAAAGTATTTGTAGAACGTATAAGGTATTGAATTAGATTTAAGAGTAAATGGTGTTGTTAGTAAGTAGTTGTAGAACGTAAAGTGTATTGAATTAGATTAAGAGTAAATGGTGTTGTTAGTAAGTAGTTGTAGAACATAAAGCTTATTAAATTAGATGTAAGAGTAAATGGTGTTGTTATTTAGTTGTTGTAGAACGTAAAGAGTATTGGATTAGATATAAAAGTAAATGGTGTTGTTAGTTTATAGTTGTAGATCGTTTATGATATTCAAATAGATGTAAGAGTAGATGGTGTTGTTAGTTAGTAGTTGCAGAACGTAAAGTGTATTGAATTAGATGTAAGAGTAAATGGTGTTGTTAGTAAGTAGGTGTAGAACGTAAATAGTATTAAATTAGATGTAAGAGTAAATGGTGTTGTTAGTAAGTAGTTGTAGAACGTATAGATTATTAAATTAGATGTAAGAGTAAATGGTGTTGTTAGTAAGTAGTTGTAGAACGTAAAGTGTATTGAATTAGATGTAAGAGTAAATGGTGTTGTTAGTAAGTAGTTGTAGAATGTAAAGAGTATTAAATTAGATGTAAGAGTAAATGGTGTTGTTAGTAAGTAGTTGTAGAACGTATAGAGTATTAAATTAGATGTAAGAGTAAATGGTGTTGTTAGTAAGTAGTTGTAGAACGTAAAGAGTATTAAATTAGATGAAAGAGTAAATGGTGTTGTTAGTAAGTAGTTGTAGAACGTAAAGAGTATTGAATTAGATGTAAGAGTAAATGGTATTGTTAGTTAGTGATTGTAGAACGTAAAGAGTATTGAATTAGATGTAAGAGTAAATGGTGTTGTTAGTAAGAAGTTGTAGAACGTAAAGAGTATTGAATTAGATATAAGAGTAAATGGTATTGTTAGTAAGTAATTGTAGAACGTAAAGAGTATTGAATTAGATGTAAGAGCAAATGGTGTTATTAGTTAGTATAGCAATTAGATTTTGAAAACCTTTCTTTTTGAGTGGAAAGGGATGGCTAATAGGGGATGGTGGAGGCCATTGAGCTCCCGAACCAAAGTGAGAGGGAGCTCAGCGTAGATTAGGTGTAATTATAGTTATAAGTTGATACAAGAATTAGTTGTTAGAGTAAATCGTGTTGAGTTAGTAGCTGTAGTAAGTATTAGATGTTTGATTTAGATGTAGGAATAAATGGTGTGAATATAAAGTATTTGTAGAACGTATAAGGTATTGAATTAGATTTAAGAGTAAATGGTGTTGTTAGTAAATAGTTGTAGAACGTAAAGTGTATTGAATTAGATTAAGAGTAAATGGTGTTGTTAGTAAGTAGTTGTAGAACATAAAGCTTATTGAATTAGATGTAAGAGTAAATAGTGTTGTTATTTAGTAGTTGCAGAACGTAAAGAGTATTGAATTAGATGTAAGAGTAAATGGTGTTGTAAGTTAGTATTTGTAGAACGAAAAGAGTATTGGATTAGATGTAAGAGTAAATGGTGTTGTTAGTTTATAGTTGTAGATCGTTTATGATATTCAAATAGATGTAAGAGTAGATGGTGTTGTTAGTTAGTAGTTGCAGAACGTAAAGTGTATTGAATTAGATGTAAGAGTAAATGGTGTTGTTAGTAAGTAGTTGTAGAACGTATAGAGTATTATTAGATGAAAGAGTAAATGGTGTTGTTAGTAAGTAGTTGTAGAACGTATAGATTATTAAATTAGATGTAAGAGTAAATGGTGTTGTTAGTAAGTAGTTGTAGAACGTAAAGTGTATTGAATTAGATGTAAGAGTAAATGGTGTTGTTAGTAAGTAGTTGTAGAATGTAAAGAGTATTAAATTAGATGTAAGAGTAAATGGTGTTGTTAGTAAGTAGTTGTAGAACGTATAGAGTATTAAATTAGATGTAAGAGTAAATGGTGTTGTTAGTAAGTAGTTGTAGAACGTAAAGAGTATTAAATTAGATGAAAGAGTAAATGGTGTTGTTAGTAAGTAGTTGTAGAACGTAAAGAGTATTGAATTAGATGTAAGAGTAAATGGTATTGTTAGTTAGTGATTGTAGAACGTAAAGAGTATTGAATTAGATGTAAGAGTAAATGGTGTTGTTAGTAAGAAGTTGTAGAACGTAAAGAGTATTGAATTAGATATAAGAGTAAATGGTATTGTTTGTAAGTAATTGAAGAACGTAAAGAGTATTGAATTAGATGTAAGAGCAAATGGTGTTATTAGTTAGTATAGCAATTAGATTTTGAAAACCTTTCTTTTTGAGTGGAAAGGGATGCCTAAAAGGGGATGGTGGAGGCCATTGAGCTCCCGAACCAAAGTGAGAGGGAGCTCAGCGTAGATAAGGAGTAATTATAGTTATAAGTTGATACAAGAATTAGTTGTTAGAGTAAATGGTGTTGAGTTAGTAGCTGTAGTAAGTATTAGATGTTTGATTTAGATGTAGGAATAAATGGTGTGATTATAGAGTATTTGTAGAACGTATAAGGTATTAAATTAGATTTAAGAGTAAATGGTGTTGTTAGTAAGTAGTTGTAGAACGTAAAGTGTATTGAATTAGATTAAGAGTAAATGGTGTTGTTAGTAAGTAGTTGTAGAACATAAAGCTTATTAAATTAGATGTAAGAGTAAATGGTGTTGTTAGTAAGTAGTTGTAGAACGTAAAGAGTATTAAATTAGATGTAAGAGTAAATGGTGTTGTTAGTAAGTAGTTGTAGAACGTAAAGTGTATTGAATTAGATGTAAGAGTAAATGGTGTTGTTAGTAAGAAGTTGTAGAATGTAAAGAGTATTAAATTAGATGTAAGAGTAAATGGTGTTGTTAGTAAGTAGTTGTAGAACGTAAAGAGTATTAAATTGGATGTAAGAGTAAATGGTGTTGTTAGTAAGTAGTTGTAGAACGTAAAGAGTATTAAATTAGATGTAAGAGTAAATGGTGTTGTTAGTAAGTAGTTGTAGAACGTATAGATTATTAAATTAGATGTAAGAGTAAATGGTGTTGTTAGTAAGTAGTTGTAGAACGTAAAGTGTATTGAATTAGATGTAAGAGTAAATGGTGTTGTTAGTAAGTAGTTGTAGAATGTAAAGAGTATTAAATTAGATGTAAGAGTAAATGGTGTTGTTAGTAAGTTGTTGTAGAACGTATAGAGTATTATTAGATGAAAGAGTAAATGGTGTTGTTAGTAAGTAGTTGTAGAACGTAGAGAGTATTGAATTAGATGTAAGAGTAAATGGTATTGTTAGTTAGTAATTGTAGAACGTAAAGAGTATTGAATTAGATGTAAGAGATGTAGATTTTGAAAACCTTTCTTTTTGAGTGGACAGGGATGGCTAATAGGGGATGGTGGAGGCCATTGAGCTCCCGAACCAAAGTGAGAGGGAGCTCAGCGTAGATTAGGTGTAATTATAGTTATAAGTTGATACAAGAATTAGTTGTTAGAGTAAATGGTGTTGAGTTAGTAGCTGTAGTAAGTATTAGATGTTTGATTTAGATGTAGGAATAAATGGTGTGATTATAAAGTATTTGTAGAACGTATAAGGTATTGAATTAGATTTAAGAGTAAATGGTGTTGTTAGTAAGTAGTTGTAGAACGTAAAGTGTATTGAATTAGATTAAGAGTAAATGGTGTTGTTAGTAAGTAGGTGTAGAACGTAAAGAGTATTAAATTAGATGTAAGAGAAAATGGTGTTGTTAGTAAGTAGTTGTAGAACGTATAGATTATTAAATTAGATGTAAGAGTAAATGGTGTTGTTAGTAAGTAGTTGTAGAACGTAAAGTGTATTGAATTAGATGTAAGAGTAAATGGTGTTGTTAGTAAGTAGTTGTAGAATGTAAAGAGTATTAAATTAGATGTAAGAGTAAATGGTGTTGTTAGTAAGTAGTTGTAGAACGTATAGAGTATTATTAGATGAAAGAGTAAATGGTGTTGTTAGTAAGTAGTTGTAGAACGTAGAGAGTATTGAATTAGATGTAAGAGTAAATGGTATTGTTAGTTAGTAATTGTAGAACGTAAAGAGTATTGAATTAGATGTAAGAGCAAATGGTGTTATTAGTTAGTATAGCAATTAGATTTTGAAAACCTTTCTTTTTGAGTGGAAAGGGATGGCTAATAGGGGATGGTGGAGGCCATTGAGCTCCCGAACCAAAGTGAGAGGGAGCTCAGCGTAGATAAGGTGTAATTATAGTTATAAGTTGATACAAGAATTAGTTGTTAAAGTAAATGGTGTTGAGTTAGTAGCTGTAGTAAGTATTAGATGTTTGATTTAGATGTAGGAATAAATGGTGTGATTATAAAGTATTTGTAGAACGTATAAGGTATTGAATTAGATTTAAGAGTAAATGGTGTTGTTAGTAAGTAGTTGTAGAACATAAAGCTTATTGAATTAGATGTAAGAGTAAATGGTGTTGTTATTTAGTAGTTGTAGAACGTAAAGAGTATTGAATTAGATGTAAGAGTAAATGTTGTTGTTAGTTAGTAGTTGTAGAACGAAAAGAGTATTGGATTAGATGTAAAAGTAAATGGTGTTGTTAGTTTATAGTTGTAGATCGTTTATGATATTCAAATAGATGTAAGAGTAAATGGTGTTGTTAGTAAGTAGGTGTAGAACGTAAAGAGTATTAAATTAGATGTAAGAGTAAATGATGTTGTTAGTAAGTAGTTGTAGAACGTATAGATTATTAAATTAGATGTAAGAGTAAATGGTGTTGTTAGTAAGTAGTTGTAGAACGTATAGAGTATTAAATTAGATGTAAGAGTAAATGGTGTTGTTAGTAAGTAGTTGTAGAACGTAAAGAGTATTAAATTAGATGAAAGAGTAAATGGTGTTGTTAGTAAGTAGTTGTAGAACGTAAAGAGTATTGAATTAGATGTAAGAGTAAATGGTATTGTTGGTTAGTGATTGTAGAACGTAAAGAGTATTGAATTAGATGTAAGAGTAAATGGTGTTGTTAGTAAGAAGTTGTAGAACGTAAAGAGTATTGAATTAGATGTAAGAGTAAATGGTATTGTTAGTTAGTAATTGTAGAACGTAAAGAGTATTGAATTAGATGTAAGAGATGTAGATTTTGAAAACCTTTCTTTTTGAGTGGACAGGGATGGCTAATAGGGGATGGTGGAGGCCATTGAGCTCCCGAACCAAAGTGAGAGGGAGCTCAGCGTAGATTAGGTGTAATTATAGTTATAAGTTGATACAAGAATTAGTTGTTAGAGTAAATGGTGTTGAGTTAGTAGCTGTAGTAAGTATTAGATGTTTGATTTAGATGTAGGAATAAATGGTGTGAATATAAAGTATTTGTAGAACGTATAAGGTATTGAATTAGATTTAAGAGTAAATGGTGTTGTTAGTAAATAGTTGTAGAACGTAAAGTGTATTGAATTAGATTAAGAGTAAATGGTGTTGTTAGTAAGTAGTTGTAGAACATAAAGCTTATTGAATTAGATGTTAGAGTAAATAGTGTTGTTATTTAGTAGTTGCAGAACGTAAAGAGTATTGAATTAGATGTAAGAGTAAATGGTGTTGTAAGTTAGTATTTGTAGAACGAAAAGAGTATTGGATTAGATGTAAGAGTAAATGGTGTTGTTAGTTTATAGTTGTAGATCGTTTATGATATTCAAATAGATGTAAGAGTAGATGGTGTTGTTAGTTAGTAGTTGCAGAACGTAAAGTGTATTGAATTAGATGTAAGAGTAAATGGTGTTGTTAGTAAGTAGTTGTAGAACGTATAGAGTATTATTAGATGAAGGAGTAAATGGTGTTGTTAGTAAGTAGTTGTAGAACGTATAGATTATTAAATTAGATGTAAGAGTAAATGGTGTTGTTAGTAAGTAGTTGTAGAACGTAAAGTGTATTGAATTAGATGTAAGAGTAAATGGTGTTGTTAGTAAGTAGTTGTAGAATGTAAAGAGTATTAAATTAGATGTAAGAGTAAATGGTGTTGTTAGTAAGTAGTTGTAGAACGTATAGAGTATTAAATTAGATGTAAGAGTAAATGGTGTTGTTAGTAAGTAGTTGTAGAACGTAAAGAGTATTAAATTAGATGAAAGAGTAAATGGTGTTGTTAGTAAGTAGTTGTAGAACGTAAAGAGTATTGAATTAGATGTAAGAGTAAATGGTATTGTTAGTTAGTGATTGTAGAACGTAAAGAGTATTGAATTAGATGTAAGAGTAAATGGTGTTGTTAGTAAGAAGTTGTAGAACGTAAAGAGTATTGAATTAGATATAAGAGTAAATGGTATTGTTTGTAAGTAATTGAAGAACGTAAAGAGTATTGAATTAGATGTAAGAGCAAATGGTGTTATTAGTTAGTATAGCAATTAGATTTTGAAAACCTTTCTTTTTGAGTGGAAAGGGATGGCTAAAAGGGGATGGTGGAGGCCATTGAGCTCCCGAACCAAAGTGAGAGGGAGCTCAGCGTAGATTAGGAGTAATTATAGTTATAAGTTGATACAAGAATTAGTTGTTAGATTAAATGGTGTTGAGTTAGTAGCTGTAGTAAGTATTAGATGTTTGATTTAGATGTAGGAATAAATGGTGTGATTATAGAGTATTTGTAGAACGTATAAGGTATTAAATTATATTTAAGAGTAAATGGTGTTGTTAGTAAGTAGTTGTAGAACATAAAGCTTATTAAATTAGATGTAAGAGTAAATGGTGTTGTTAGTAAGTAGTTGTAGAACGTAAAGAGTATTAAATTAGATGTAAGAGTAAATGGTGTTGTTAGTAAGTAGTTGTAGAACGTATAGATTATTAAATTAGATGTAAGAGTAAATGGTGTTGTTAGTAAGTAGTTGTAGAACGTAAAGTGTATTGAATTAGATGTAAGAGTAAATGGTGTTGTTAGTAAGTAGTTGTAGAATGTAAAGAGTATTAAATTAGATGTAAGAGTAAATGGTGTTGTTAGTAAGTAGTTGTAGAACGTAAAGAGTATTAAATTAGATGTAAGTGTAAATGGTGTTGTTAGTAAGTAGTTGTAGAACGTAAAGAGTATTAAATTAGATGTAAGAGTAAATGGTGTTGTTAGTAAGTAGTTGTAGAACGTATAGATTATTAAATTAGATGTAAGAGTAAATGGTGTTGTAAATAAGTAGTTGTAGAACGTAAAGTGTATTGAATTAGATGTAAGAGTAAATGGTGTTGTTAGTAAGTAGTTGTAGAACATAAAGCTTATTGAATTAGATGTAAGAGTAAATAGTGTTGTTATTTAGTAGTTGCAAAACGTAAAGAGTATTGAATTAGATGTAAGAGTAAATGGTGTTGTAAGTTAGTATTTGTAGAACGAAAAGAGTATTGGATTAGATGTAAGAGTAAATGGTGTTGTTAGTTTATAGTTGTAGATCGTTTATGATATTCAAATAGATGTAAGAGTAGATGGTGTTGTTAGTTAGTAGTTGCAGAACGTAAAGTGTATTGAATCAGATGTAAGAGTAAATGGTGTTGTTAGTAAGTAGTTGTAGAACGTATAGAGTATTATTAGATGAAAGAGTAAATGGTGTTGTTAGTAAGTAGTTGTAGAACGTATAGATTATTAAATTAGATGTAAGAGTAAATGGTGTTGTTAGTAAGTAGTTGTAGAACGTAAAGTGTATTGAATTAGATGTAAGAGTAAATGGTGTTGTTAGTAAGTAGTTGTAGAATGTAAAGAGTATTAAATTAGATGTAAGAGTAAATGGTGTTGTTAGTAAGTAGTTGTAGAACGTATAGAGTATTAAATTAGATGTAAGAGTAAATGGTGTTGTTAGTAAGTAGTTGTAGAACGTAAAGAGTATTAAATTAGATGAAAGAGTAAATGGTGTTGTTAGTAAGTAGTTGTAGAACGTAAAGAGTATTGAATTAGATGTAAGAGTAAATGGTATTGTTAGTTAGTGATTGTAGAACGTAAAGAGTATTGAATTAGATGTAAGAGTAAATGGTGTTGTTAGTAAGAAGTTGTAGAACGTAAAGAGTATTGAATTAGATATAAGAGTAAATGGTATTGTTTGTAAGTAATTGAAGAACGTAAAGAGTATTGAATTAGATGTAAGAGCAAATGGTGTTATTAGTTAGTATAGCAATTAGATTTTGAAAACCTTTCTTTTTGAGTGGAAAGGGATGGCTAAAAGGGGATGGTGGAGGCCATTGAGCTCCCGAACCAAAGTGAGAGGGAGCTCAGCGTAGATTAGGAGTAATTATAGTTATAAGTTGATACAAGAATTAGTTGTTAGAGTAAATGGTGTTGAGTTAGTAGCTGTAGTAAGTATTAGATGTTTGATTTAGATGTAGGAATAAATGGTGTGATTATAGAGTATTTGTAGAACGTATAAGGTATTAAATTAGATTTAAGAGTAAATGGTGTTGTTAGTAAGTAGTTGTAGAACGTAAAGTGTATTGAATTAGATTAAGAGTAAATGGTGTTGTTAGTAAGTAGTTGTAGAACATAAAGCTTATTAAATTAGATGTAAGAGTAAATGGTGTTGTTAGTAAGTAGTTGTAGAACGTATAGATTATTAAATTAGATGTAAGAGTAAATGGTGTTGTTAGTAAGTAGTTGTAGAACGTAAAGTGTATTGAATTAGATGTAAGAGTAAATGGTGTTGTTAGTAAGTAGTTGTAGAATGTAAAGAGTATTAAATTAGATGTAAGAGTAAATGGTGTTGTTAGTAAGTAGTTGTAGAACGTAAAGAGTATTAAATTAGATGTAAGTGTAAATGGTGTTGTTAGTAAGTAGTTGTAGAACGTAAAGAGTATTAAATTAGATGTAAGAGTAAATGGTGTTGTTAGTAAGTAGTTGTAGAACGTATAGATTATTAAATTAGATGTAAGAGTAAATGGTGTTGTTAGTAAGTAGTTGTAGAACGTAAAGTGTATTGAATTAGATGTAAGAGTAAATGGTGTTGTTAGTAAGTAGTTGTAGAATGTAAAGAGTATTAAATTAGATGTAAGAGTAAATGGTGTTGTTAGTAAGTTGTTGTAGAACGTATAGAGTATTATTAGATGAAAGAGTAAATGGTGTTGTTAGTAAGTAGTTGTAGAACGTAGAGAGTATTGAATTAGATGTAAGAGTAAATGGTATTGTTAGTTAGTAATTGTAGAACGTAAAGAGTATTGAATTAGATGTAAGAGATGTAGATTTTGAAAACCTTTCTTTTTGAGTGGACAGGGATGGCTAATAGGGGATGGTGGAGGCCATTGAGCTCCCGAACCAAAGTGAGAGGGAGCTCAGCGTAGATTAGGTGTAATTATAGTTGTTGATACAAGAATTAGTTGTTAGAGTAAATGGTGTTGAGTTAGTAGCTGTAGTAAGTATTAGATGTTTGATTTAGATGTAGGAATAAATGGTGTGATTATAAAGTATTTGTAGAACGTATAAGGTATTGAATTAGATTTAAGAGTAAATGGTGTTGTTAGTAAGTAGTTGTAGAACGTAAAGTGTATTGAATTAGATTAAGAGTAAATGGTGTTGTTAGTAAGTAGGTGTAGAACGTAAAGAGTATTAAATTAGATGTAAGAGAAAATGGTGTTGTTAGTAAGTAGTTGTAGAACGTATAGATTATTAAATTAGATGTAAGAGTAAATGGTGTTGTTAGTAAGTAGTTGTAGAACGTAAAGTGTATTGAATTAGATGTAAGAGTAAATGGTGTTGTTAGTAAGTAGGTGTAGAACGTAAAGAGTATTAAATTAGATGTAAGAGAAAATGGTGTTGTTAGTAAGTAGTTGTAGAACGTATAGAGTTTTAAATTAGATGTAAGAGTAAATGGTGTTGTTAGTAAGTAGTTGTAGAACGTAAAGAGTATTAAATTAGATGAAAGAGTAAATGGTGTTGTTAGTAAGTAGGTGTAGAACGTAAAGAGTATTAAATTAGATGTAAGAGAAAATGGTGTTGTTAGTAAGTAGTTGTAGAACGTAAAGTGTATTGAATTAGATGTAAGAGTAAATGGTGTTGTTAGTAAGTAGGTGTAGAACGTAAAGAGTATTAAATTAGATGTAAGAGAAAATGGTGTTGTTAGTAAGTAGTTGTAGAACGTATAGATTATTAAATTAGATATAAGAGTAAATGGTATTGTTTGTAAGTAATTGAAGAACGTAAAGAGTATTGAATTAGATGTAAGAGCAAATGGTGTTATTAATTAGTATAGCAATTAGATTTTGAAAACCTTTCTTTTTGAGTGGAAAGGGATGGCTAAAAGGGGATGGTGGAGGCCATTGAGCTCCCGAACCAAAGTGAGAGGGAGCTCAGCGTAGATTAGGAGTAATTATAGTTATAAGTTGATACAAGAATTAGTTGTTAGAGTAAATGGTGTTGAGTTAGTAGCTGTAGTAAGTATTAGATGTTTGATTTAGATGTAGGAATAAATGGTGTGATTATAGAGTATTTGTAGAACGTATAAGGTATTAAATTAGATTTAAGAGTAAATGGTGTTGTTAGTAAGTAGTTGTAGAACGTAAAGTGTATTGAATTAGATTAAGATTAAATGGTGTTGTTAGTAAGTAGTTGTAGAACATAAAGCTTATTAAATTAGATGTAAGAGTAAATGGTGTTGTTAGTAAGTAGTTGTAGAACGTAAAGAGTATTAAATTAGATGTAAGAGTAAATGGTGTTGTTAGTAAGTAGTTGTAGAACGTATAGATTATTAAATTAGATGTAAGAGTAAATGGTGTTGTTAGTAAGTAGGTGTAGAACCTAAAGAGTATTAAATTAGATGTAAGAGAAAATGGTGTTGTTAGTAAGTAGTTGTAGAACGTAAAGAGTATTAAATTAGATGTAAGAGTAAATGGTGTTGTTAGTAAGTAGTTGTAGAACGTATAGATTATTAAATTAGATGTAAGAGAAAATGGTGTTGTTAGTAAGTAGTTGTAGAACGTATAGATTATTAAATTAGATGTAAGAGTAAATGGTGTTGTTAGTAAGTAGTTGTAGAACGTAAAGTGTATTGAATTAGATGTAAGAGTAAATGGTGTTGTTAGTAAGTAGGTGTAGAACGTAAAGGGTATTGAATTAGATGTAAGAGTAAATGGTGTTGTTAGTAAGTAGGTGTAGAACGTAAAGAGTATTAAATTAGATGTAAGAGAAAATGGTGTTGTTAGTAAGTAGTTGTAGAACGTATAGATTATTAAATTAGATGTAAGAGTAAATGGTGTTGTTAGTAAGTAGTTGTAGAACGTAAAGTGTATTGAATTAGATGTAAGAGTAAATGGTGTTGTTAGTAAGTAGTTGTAGAATGTAAAGAGTATTAAATTAGATGTAAGAGTAAATGGTGTTGTTAGTAAGTAGTTGTAGAACGTATAGAGTATTAAATTAGATGTAAGAGTAAATGGTGTTGTTAGTAAGTAGTTGTAGAACGTAAAGAGTATTGAATTAGATGTAAGAGTAAATGGTATTGTTAGTTAGTGATTGTAGAACGTAAAGAGTATTGAATTAGATGTAAAAGTAAATGGTGTTGTTAGTAAGAAGTTGTAGAACGTAAAGAGTATTGAATTAGATATAAGAGTAAATGGTATTGTTAGTAAGTAATTGTAGAACGTAAAGAGTATTGAATTAGATGTAAGAGCAAATGGTGTTATTAGTTAGTATAGCAATTAGATTTTGAAAACCATTCTTTTTGAGTGGAAAGGGATGGCTAATAGGGGATGGTGGAGGCCATTGAGCTCCCGAACCAAAGTGAGAGGGAGCTCAGCGTAGATTAGGTGTAATTATAGTTATAAGTTGATACAAGAATTAGTTGTTAGTGTAAATGGTGTTGAGTTAGTAGCTGTAGTAAGTATTAGATGTTTGATTTAGATGTAGGAATAAATGGTGTGAATATAAAGTATTTGTAGAACGTATAAGGTATTGAATTAGATTTAAGAGTAAATGGTGTTGTTAGTAAATAGTTGTAGAACGTAAAGTGTATTGAATTAGATTAAGAGTAAATGGTGTTGTTAGTAAGTAGTTGTAGAACATAAAGCTTATTGAATTAGATGTAAGAGTAAATAGTGTTGTTATTTAGTAGTTGCAGAACGTAAAGAGTATTGAATTAGATGTAAGAGTAAATGGTGTTGTAAGTTAGTATTTGTAGAACGAAAAGAGTATTGGATTAGATGTAAGAGTAAATGGTGTTGTTAGTTTATAGTTGTAGATCGTTTATGATATTCAAATAGATGTAAGAGTAGATGGTGTTGTTAGTTAGTAGTTGCAGAACGTAAAGTGTATTGAATTAGATGTAAGAGTAAATGGTGTTGTTAGTAAGTAGTTGTAGAACGTATAGAGTATTATTAGATGAAAGAGTAAATGGTGTTGTTAGTAAGTAGTTGTAGAACGTATAGATTATTAAATTAGATGTAAGAGTAAATGGTGTTGTTAGTAAGAAGTTGTAGAACGTAAAGAGTATTGAATTAGATATAAGAGTAAATGGTATTGTTAGTAAGTAATTGTAGAACGTAAAGAGTATTGAATTAGATGTAAGAGCAAATGGTGTTATTAGTTAGTATAGCAATTAGATTTTGAAAACCTTTCTTTTTGAGTGGAAAGGGATGGCTAATAGGGGATGGTGGAGGCCATTGAGCTCCCGAATTAAAGTGAGAGGGAGCTCAGCGTAGATTAGGTGTAATTATAGTTATAAGTTGATACAAGAATTAGTTGTTAGAGTAAATGGTGTTGAGTTAGTAGCTGTAGTAAGTATTAGATGTTTGATTTAGATGTAGGAATAAATGGTGTGAATATAAAGTATTTGTAGAACGTATAAGGTATTGAATTAGATTTAAGAGTAAATGGTGTTGTTAGTAAATAGTTGTAGAACGTAAAGTGTATTGAATTAGATTAAGAGTAAATGGTGTTGTTAGTAAGTAGTTGTAGAACATAAAGCTTATTGAATTAGATGTAAGAGTAAATAGTGTTGTTATTTAGTAGTTGCAGAACGTAAAGAGTATTGAATTAGATGTAAGAGTAAATGGTGTTGTTAGTTTATAGTTGTAGATCGTTTATGATATTCAAATAGATGTAAGAGTAGATGGTGTTGTTAGTTAGTAGTTGCAGAACGTAAAGTGTATTGAATTAGATGTAAGAGTAAATGGTGTTGTTAGTAAGTAGTTGTAGAACGTATAGAGTATTATTAGATGAAAGAGTAAATGGTGTTGTTAGTAAGTAGTTGTAGAACGTATAGATTATTAAATTAGATGTAAGAGTAAATGGTGTTGTTAGTAAGTAGTTGTAGAACGTAAAGTGTATTGAATTAGATGTAAGAGTAAATGGTGTTGTTAGTAAGTAGTTGTAGAATGTAAAGAGTATTAAATTAGATGTAAGAGTAAATGGTGTTGTTAGTAAGTAGTTGTAGAACGTATAGAGTATTAAATTAGATGTAAGAGTAAATGGTGTTGTTAGTAAGTAGTTGTAGAACGTATAGATTATTAAATTAGATGTAAGAGTAAATGGTGTTGTTAGTAAGAAGTTGTAGAACGTAAAGAGTATTGAATTAGATATAAGAGTAAATGGTATTGTTAGTAAGTAATTGTAGAACGTAAAGAGTATTGAATTAGATGTAAGAGCAAATGGTGTTATTAGTTAGTATAGCAATTAGATTTTGAAAACCTTTCTTTTTGAGTGGAAAGGGATGGCTAATAGGGGATGGTGGAGGCCATTGAGCTCCCGAACCAAAGTGAGAGGGAGCTCAGCGTAGATTAGGTGTAATTATAGTTATAAGTTGATACAAGAATTAGTTGTTAGAGTAAATGGTGTTGAGTTAGTAGCTGTAGTAAGTATTAGATGTTTGATTTAGATGTAGGAATAAATGGTGTGAATATAAAGTATTTGTAGAACGTATAAGGTATTGAATTAGATTTAAGAGTAAATGGTGTTGTTAGTAAATAGTTGTAGAACGTAAAGTGTATTGAATTAGATTAAGAGTAAATGGTGTTGTTAGTAAGTAGTTGTAGAACATAAAGCTTATTGAATTAGATGTAAGAGTAAATAGTGTTGTTATTTAGTAGTTGCAGAACGTAAAGAGTATTGAATTAGATGTAAGAGTAAATGGTGTTGTTAGTTTATAGTTGTAGATCGTTTATGATATTCAAATAGATGTAAGAGTAGATGGTGTTGTTAGTTAGTAGTTGCAGAACGTAAAGTGTATTGAATTAGATGTAAGAGTAAATGGTGTTGTTAGTAAGTAGTTGTAGAACGTATAGAGTATTATTAGATGAAAGAGTAAATGGTGTTGTTAGTAAGTAGTTGTAGAACGTATAGATTATTAAATTAGATGTAAGAGTAAATGGTGTTGTTAGTAAGTAGTTGTAGAACGTAAAGTGTATTGAATTAGATGTAAGAGTAAATGGTGTTGTTAGTAAGTAGTTGTAGAACGTAAAGTGTATTGAATTAGATGTAAGAGTAAATGGTGTTGTTAGTAAGTAGTTGTAGAATGTAAAGAGTATTAAATTAGATGTAAGAGTAAATGGTGTTGTTAGTAAGTAGTTGTAGAACGTATAGAGTATTAAATTAGATGTAAGAGTAAATGGTGTTGTTAGTAAGTAGTTGTAGAACGTAAAGAGTATTAAATTAGATGAAAGAGTAAATGGTGTTGTTAGTAAGTAGTTGTAGAACGTAAAGAGTATTGAATTAGATGTAAGAGTAAATGGTATTGTTAGTTAGTGATTGTAGAACGTAAAGAGTATTGAATTAGATGTAAGAGTAAATGGTGTTGTTAGTAAGAAGTTGTAGAACGTAAAGAGTATTGAATTAGATATAAGAGTAAATGGTATTGTTAGTAAGTAATTGTAGAACGTAAAGAGTATTGAATTAGATGTAAGAGTAAATGGTGTTGTTAGTTAGTAGTTGTAGAACGAAAAGAGTATTGGATTAGATGTAAAAGTAAATGGTGTTGTTAGTTTATAGTTGTAGATCGTTTATGATATTCAAATAGATGTAAGAGTAGATGGTGTTGTTAGTTAGTAGTTGCAGAACGTAAAGTGTATTGAATTAGATGTAAGAGTAAATGGTGTTGTTAGTAAGTAGTTGTAGAATGTAAAGAGTATTAAATTAGATGTAAGAGTAAATGGTGTTGTTAGTAAGTAGTTGTAGAACGTATAGAGTATTAAATTAGATGTAAGAGTATATGGTGTTGTTAGTAAGTAGTTGTAGAACGTAAAGAGTATTAAATTAGATGTAAGAGTAAATGGTGTTATTAGTTAGTATAGCAATTAGATTTTGAAAACCTTTCTTTTTGAGTGGAAAGGGATGGCTAATAGGGGATGGTGGAGGCCATTGAGCTCCCGAACCAAAGTGAGAGGGAGATCAGCGTAGATTAGGTGTAATTATAGTTATAAGTTGATACAAGAATTAGTTGTTAGAGTAAATGGTGTTGAGTTAGTAGCTGTAGTAAGTATTAGATGTTTGATTTAGATGTAGGAATAAATGGTGTGATTATAAAGTATTTGTAGAACGTATAAGGTATTGAATTAGATTTAAGAGTAAATGGTGTTGTTAGTAAGTAGTTGTAGAACGTAAAGTGTATTGAATTAGATTAAGAGTAAATGGTGTTGTTAGTAAGTAGTTGTAGAACGTATAGATTATTAAATTAGATGTAAGAGTAAATGGTGTTGTTAGTAAGTAGTTGTAGAACGTAAAGTGTATTGAATTAGATGTAAGAGTAAATGGTGTTGTTAGTAAGTAGTTGTAGAATGTAAAGAGTATTAAATTAGATGTAAGAGTAAATGGTGTTGTTAGTAAGTAGTTGTAGAACGTATAGAGTATTAAATTAGATGTAAGAGTAAATGGTGTTGTTAGTAAGTAGTTGTAGAACGTAAAGAGTATTAAATTAGATGAAAGAGTAAATGGTGTTGTTAGTAAGTAGTTGTAGAACGTAAAAAGTATTGAATTAGATGTAAGAGTAAATGGTATTGTTAGTTAGTGATTGTAGAACGTAAAGAGTATTGAATTAGATGTAAGAGTAAATGGTGTTGTTAGTAAGAAGTTGTAGAACGTAAAGAGTATTGAATTAGATATAAGAGTAAATGGTATTGTTAGTAAGTAATTGTAGAACGTAAAGAGTATTGAATTAGATGTAAGAGCAAATGGTGTTATTAGTTAGTATAGCAATTAGATTTTGAAAACCTTTCTTTTTGAGTGGAAAGGGATGGCTAATAGGGGATGGTGGAGGCCATTGAGCTCCCGAACCAAAGTGAGAGGGAGCTCAGCGTAGATTAGGTGTAATTATAGTTATAAGTTGATACAAGAATTAGTTGTTAGAGTAAATGGTGTTGAGTTAGTAGCTGTAGTAAGTATTAGATGTTTGATTTAGATGTAGGAATAAATGGTGTGAATATATAGTATTTGTAGAACGTATAAGGTATTGAATTAGATTTAAGAGTAAATGGTGTTGTTAGTAAATAGTTGTAGAACGTAAAGTGTATTGAATTAGATTAAGAGTAAATGGTGTTGTTAGTAAGTAGTTGTAGAACATAAAGCTTATTGAATTAGATGTAAGAGTAAATAGTGTTGTTATTTAGTAGTTGCAGAACGTAAAGTGTATTGAATTAGATGTAAGAGTAAATGGTGTTGTAAGTTAGTATTTGTAGAACGAAAAGAGTATTGGATTAGATGTAAGAGTAAATGGTGTTGTTAGTTTATAGTTGTAGATCGTTTATGATATTCAAATAGATGTAAGAGTAAATGGTGTTGTTAGTAAGTAGTTGTAGAACGTATAGAGTATTATTAGATGAAGGAGTAAATGGTGTTGTTAGTAAGTAGTTGTAGAACGTAAAGTGTATTGAATTAGATGTAAGAGTAAATGGTGTTGTTAGTAAGTAGTTGTAGAATGTAAAGAGTATTAAATTAGATGTAAGAGTAAATGGTGTTGTTAGTAAGTAGTTGTAGAACGTATAGAGTATTAAATTAGATGTAAGAGTAAATGGTGTTGTTAGTAAGTAGTTGTAGAACGTAAAGAGTATTAAATTAGATGAAAGAGTAAATGGTGTTGTTAGTAAGTAGTTGTAGAACGTAAAGAGTATTGAATTAGATGTAAGAGTAAATGGTATTGTTAGTTAGTGATTGTAGAACGTAAAGAGTATTGAATTAGATGTAAGAGTAAATGGTGTTGTTAGTAAGAAGTTGTAGAACGTAAAGAGTATTGAATTAGATATAAGAGTAAATGGTATTGTTTGTAAGTAATTGAAGAACGTAAAGAGTATTGAATTAGATGTAAGAGCAAATGGTGTTATTAGTTAGTATAGCAATTAGATTTTGAAAACCTTTCTTTTTGAGTGGAAAGGGATGGCTAAAAGGGGATGGTGGAGGCCATTGAGCTCCCGAACCAAAGTGAGAGGGAGCTCAGCGTAGATTAGGAGTAATTATAGTTATAAGTTGATACAAGAATTAGTTGTTAGAGTAAATGGTGTTGAGTTAGTAGCTGTAGTAAGTATTAGATGTTTGATTTAGATGTAGGAATAAATGGTGTGATTATAGAGTATTTGTAGAACGTATAAGGTAATAAATTAGATTTAAGAGTAAATGGTGTTGTTAGTAAGTAGTTGTAGAACGTAAAGTGTATTGAATTAGATTAAGAGTAAATGGTGTTGTTAGTAAGTAGTTGTAGAACATAAAGCTTATTAAATTAGATGTAAGAGTAAATGGTGTTGTTAGTAAGTAGTTGTAGAACGTAAAGAGTATTAAATTAGATGTAAGAGTAAATGGTGTTGTTAGTAAGTAGTTGTAGAACGTATAGATTATTAAATTAGATGTAAGAGTAAATGGTGTTGTTAGTAAGTAGGTGTAGAACCTAAAGAGTATTAAATTAGATGTAAGAGAAAATGGTGTTGTTAGTAAGTAGTTGTAGAACGTAAAGTGTATTGAATTAGATGTAAGAGTAAATGGTGTTGTTAGTAAGTAGGTGTAGAACGTAAAGAGTATTAAATTAGATGTAAGAGAAAATGGTGTTGTTAGTAAGTAGTTGTAGAACGTATAGATTATTAAATTAGATGTAAGAGTAAATGGTGTTGTTAGTAAGTAGGTGTAGAACCTAAAGAGTATTAAATTAGATGTAAGAGTAAATGGTGTTGTTAGTAAGTAGTTGTAGAACGTAAAGTGTATTGAATTAGATGTAAGAGTAAATGGTGTTGTTAGTAAGTAGGTGTAGAACGTAAAGAGTATTGAATTAGATGTAAGAGTAAATGGTGTTGTTAGTAAGTAGGTGTAGAACGTAAAGAGTATTAAATTAGATGTAAGAGAAAATGGTGTTGTTAGTAAGTAGTTGTAGAACGTATAGATTATTAAATTAGATGTAAGAGTAAATGGTGTTGTTAGTAAGTAGTTGTAGAACGTATAGATTATTAAATTAGATGTAAGAGTAAATGGTGTTGTTAGTAAGTAGTTGTAGAACGTAAAGTGTATTGAATTAGATGTAAGAGTAAATGGTGTTGTTAGTAAGTAGTTGTAGAACGTATAGAGTATTAAATTAGATGTAAGAGTAAATGGTGTTGTTAGTAAGTAGTTGTAGAACGTAAAGAGTATTAAATTAGATGAAAGAGTAAATGGTGTTGTTAGTAAGTAGTTGTAGAACGTAAAGAGTATTGAATTAGATGTAAGAGTAAATGGTATTGTTAGTTAGTGATTGTAGAACGTAAAGAGTATTGAATTAGATGTAAGAGTAAATGGTGTTGTTAGTAAGAAGTTGTAGAACGTAAAGAGTATTGAATTAGATATAAGAGTAAATGGTATTGTTAGTAAGTAATTGTAGAACGTAAAGAGTATTGAATTAGATGTAAGAGCACATGGTGTTATTAGTTAGTATAGCAATTAGATTTTGAAAACCATTCTTTTTGAGTGGAAAGGGATGGCTAATAGGGGATGGTGGAGGCCATTGAGCTCCCGAACCAAAGTGAGAGGGAGCTCAGCGTAGATTAGGTGTAATTATAGTTATAAGTTGATACAAGAATTAGTTGTTAGAGTAAATGGTGTTGAGTTAGTAGCTGTAGTAAGTATTAGATGTTTGATTTAGATGTAGGAATAAATGGTGTGATTATAAAGTATTTGTAGAACGTATAAGGTATTGAATTAGATTTAAGAGTAAATGGTGTTGTTAGTAAATAGTTGTAGAACGTAAAGTGTATTGAATTAGATTTAAGAGTAAATGGTGTTGTTAGTAAGTAGTTGTAGAACGTAAAGTGTATTGAATTAGATTAAGAGTAAATGGTGTTGTTAGTAAGTAGTTGTAGAACATAAAGCTTATTGAATTAGATGTAAGAGTAAATGGTGTTGTTATTTAGTAGTTGTAGAACGTAAAGAGTATTGAATTAGATGTAAGAGTAAATGGTGTTGTTAGTTAGTAGTTGTAGAACGTAAAGAGTATTGAATTAGATGTAAGAGTAAATGGTGTTGTTAGTAAGTAGTTGTAGAACGTATAGAGTATTAAATTAGATGTAAGAGTAAATGGTGTTGTTAGTTAGTAGTTGTAGAACGTAAAGTGTATTGAATTAGATGTAAGAGTAAATGGTGTTGTTAGTAAGTAGTTGTAGAATGTAAAGAGTATTAAATTAGATGTAAGAGTAAATGGTGTTGTTAGTAAGTAGTTGTAGAACGTATAGAGTATTATTAGATGAAAGAGTAAATGGTGTTGTTAGTAAGTAGTTGTAGAACGTAGAGAGTATTGAATTAGATGTAAGAGTAAATGGTATTGTTAGTTAGTAATTGTAGAACGTAAAGAGTATTGAATTAGATGTAAGAGCAAATGGTGTTATTAGTTAGTATAGCAATTAGATTTTGAAAACCTTTCTTTTTGAGTGGAAAGGGATGGCTAATAGGGGATGGTGGAGGCCATTGAGCTCCCGAACCAAAGTGAGAGGGAGCTCAGCGTAGATTAGGTGTAATTATAGTTATAAGTTGATACAAGAATTAGTTGTTACAGTAAATGATGTTGAGTTAGAAGCTGTAGTAAGTATTAGATGTCTGATTTAGATGTAGGAATAAATGGTGTGATTAGTAAGTATTTGTAGAACGTATAAAGTATTCAATTAGATTTAAGAGTAAATAGTGTTGTTAGTAAGTAGTTGTAGAACGTAAAGTGTATTGGATTAGATGTAAGAGTAAATGGTGTTGTTAGTAAGTAGTTGTAGAACGTAAAGAGTATTAAATTAGATGTAAGAGTAAATGGTGTTGTTAGTAAGTAGTTGTAGAACGTATAGATTATTAAATTAGATGTAAGAGTAAATGGTGTTGTTAGTAAGTAGTTGTAGAACGTAAAGTGTATTGAATTAGATGTAAGAGTAAATGGTGTTGTTAGTAAGTAGTTGTAGAATGTAAAGAGTATTAAATTAGATGTAAGAGTAAATGGTGTTGTTAGTAAGTAGTTGTAGAACGTATAGAGTATTATTAGATGAAAGAGTAAATGGTGTTGTTAGTAAGTAGTTGTAGAACGTAGAGAGTATTGAATTAGATGTAAGAGTAAATGGTATTGTTAGTTAGTAATTGTAGAACGTAAAGAGTATTGAATTAGATGTAAGAGCAAATGGTGTTATTAGTTAGTATAGCAATTAGATTTTGAAAACCTTTCTTTTTGAGTGGAAAGGGATGGCTAATAGGGGATGGTGGAGGCCATTGAGCTCCCGAACCAAAGTGAGAGGGAGCTCAGCGTAGATTAGGTGTAATTATAGTTATAAGTTGATACAAGAATTAGTTGTTAAAGTAAATGGTGTTGAGTTAGTAGCTGTAGCAAGTATTAGATGTTTGATTTAGATGTAGGAATAAATGGTGTGATTATAAAGTATTTGTAGAACGTATAAGGTATTGAATTAGATTTAAGAGTAAATGGTGTTGTTAGTAAGTAGTTGTAGAACATAAAGCTTATTGAATTAGATGTAAGAGTAAATGGTGTTGTTATTTAGTAGTTGTAGAACGTAAAGAGTATTGAATTAGATGTAAGAGTAAATGGTGTTGTTAGTTAGTAGTTGTAGAACGAAAAGAGTATTGGATTAGATGTAAAAGTAAATGGTGTTGTTAGTTTATAGTTGTAGATCGTTTATGATATTCAAATAGATGTAAGAGTAAATGGTGTTGTTAGTAAGTAGGTGTAGAACGTAAAGAGTATTAAATTAGATGTAAGAGTAAATGGTGTCATTAGTAAGTAGTTGTAGAACGTATAGATTATTAAATTAGATGTAAGAGTAAACGGTGTTGTTAGTAAGTAGTTGTAGAACGTAAAGTGTATTGAATTAGATGTAAGAGTAAATGGTGTTGTTAGTAAGTAGTTGTAGAAAGTAAAGAGTATTAAATTAGATGTAAGAGTAAATGGTGTTGTTAGTAAGTAGTTGTAGAACGTATAGAGTTTTAAATTAGATGTAAGAGTAAATGGTGTTGTTAGTAAGTAGTTGTAGAACGTAAAGAGTATTGAATTAGATGTAAGAGTAAATGGTATTGTTATTTAGTGATTGTAGAACGTAAAGAGTATTGAATTAGATGTAAGAGTAAATGGTGTTGTTAGTAAGAAGTTGTAGAACGTAAAGAGTATTGAATTAGATATAAGAGTAAATGGTGCTATTAGTTAGTATAGCAATTAGATTTTGAAAACCTTTCTTTTTGAGTGGAAAGGGATGGCTAATAGGGGATGGTGGAGGCCATTGAGCTCCCGAACCAAAGTGAGAGGGAGCTCAGCGTAGATTAGGTGTAATTATAGTTATAAGTTGATACAAGAATTAGTTGTTAGAGTAAATGGTGTTGAGTTAGTAGCTGTAGTAAGTATTAGATGTTTGATTTAGATGTAGGAATAAATGGTGTGAATATAAAGTATTTGTAGAACGTATAAGGTATTGAATTAGATTTAAGAGTAAATGGTGTTGTTAGTAAATAGTTGTAGAACGTAAAGTGTATTGAATTAGATTAAGAGTAAATGGTGTTGTTAGTAAGTAGTTGTAGAACATAAAGCTTATTGAATTAGATGTAAGAGTAAATAGTGTTGTTATTTAGTAGTTGCAGAACGTAAAGAGTATTGAATTAGATGTAAGAGTAAATGGTGTTGTTAGTTTATAGTTGTAGATCGTTTATGATATTCAAATAGATGTAAGAGTAGATGGTGTTGTTAGTTAGTAGTTGCAGAACGTAAAGTGTATTGAATTAGATGTAAGAGTAAATGGTGTTGTTAGTAAGTAGTTGTAGAACGTATAGAGTATTATTAGATGAAAGAGTAAATGGTGTTGTTAGTAAGTAGTTGTAGAACGTATAGATTATTAAATTAGATGTAAGAGTAAATGGTGTTGTTAGTAAGTAGTTGTAGAACGTAAAGTGTATTGAATTAGATGTAAGAGTAAATGGTGTTGTTAGTAAGTAGTTGTAGAATGTAAAGAGTATTAAATTAGATGTAAGAGTAAATGGTGTTGTTAGTAAGTAGTTGTAGAACGTATAGAGTATTAAATTAGATGTAAGAGTAAATGGTGTTGTTAGTAAGTAGTTGTAGAACGTAAAGAGTATTAAATTAGATGAAAGAGTAAATGGTGTTGTTAGTAAGTAGTTGTAGAACGTAAAGAGTATTGAATTAGATGTAAGAGTAAATGGTATTGTTAGTTAGTGATTGTAGAACGTAAAGAGTATTGAATTAGATGTAAGAGTAAATGGTGTTGTTAGTAAGAAGTTGTAGAACGTAAAGAGTATTGAATTAGATATAAGAGTAAATGGTATTGTTAGTAAGTAATTGTAGAACGTAAAGAGTATTGAATTAGATGTAAGAGTAAATGGTGTTGTTAGTTAGTAGTTGTAGAACGAAAAGAGTATTGGATTAGATGTAAAAGTAAATGGTGTTGTTAGTTTATAGTTGTAGATCGTTTATGATATTCAAATAGATGTAAGAGTAGATGGTGTTGTTAGTTAGTAGTTGCAGAACGTAAAGTGTATTGAATTAGATGTAAGAGTAAATGGTGTTGTTAGTAAGTAGTTGTAGAATGTAAAGAGTATTAAATTAGATGTAAGAGTAAATGGTGTTGTTAGTAAGTAGTTGTAGAACGTATAGAGTATTAAATTAGATGTAAGAGTATATGGTGTTGTTAGTAAGTAGTTGTAGAACGTAAAGAGTATTAAATTAGATGAAAGAGTAAATGGTGTTGTTAGTAAGTAGTTGTAGAACGTAAAGAGTATTGAATTAGATGTAAGAGTAAATGGTGTTGTTAGTAAGAAGTTGTAGAACGTAAAGAGTATTGAATTAGATATAAGAGTAAATGGTATTGTTAGTAAGTAATTGTAGAACGTAAAGAGTATTGAATTAGATGTAAGAGCAAATGGTGTTATTAGTTAGTATAGCAATTAGATTTTGAAAACCTTTCTTTTTGAGTGGAAAGGGATGGCTAATAGGGGAATGGTGGAGGCCATTCAGCTCCCGAACCAAAGTGAGAGGGAGATCAGCGTAGATTAGGTGTAATTATAGTTATAAGTTGATACAAGAATTAGTTGTTAGAGTAAATGGTGTTGAGTTAGTAGCTGTAGTAAGTATTAGATGTTTGATTTAGATGTAGGAATAAATGGTGTGATTATAAAGTATTTGTAGAACGTATAAGGTATTGAATTAGATTTAAGAGTAAATGGTGTTGTTAGTAAGTAGTTGTAGAACGTAAAGTGTATTGAATTAGATTAAGAGTAAATGGTGTTGTTAGTAAGTAGTTGTAGAACATAAAGCTTATTGAATTAGATGTAAGAGTAAAAAGTCTTGTTATTTAGTAGTTGCAGAACGTCAAGAGTATTGAATTAGATGTAAGAGTAAATGGTGTTGTTGGTTAGTATTTGTAGAACGAAAAGAGTATTGGATTAGATGTAAGAGTAAATGGTGTTGTTAGTTTATAGTTGTAGATCGTTTATGATATTCAAATAGATGTAAGAGTAGATGGTGTTGTTAGTTAGTAGTTGCAGAACGTAAAGTGTATTGAATTAGATGTAAGAGTAAATAGTGTTGTTAGTAAGTAGTTGTAGAACGTAAAGAGTATTAAATTAGATGTAAGAGTAAATGGTGTTGTTAGTAAGTAGTTGTAGAACGTATAGATTATTAAATTAGATGTAAGAGTAAATGGTGTTGTTAGTAAGTAGTTGTAGAACGTAAAGTGTATTGAATTAGATGTAAGAGTAAATGGTGTTGTTAGTAAGTAGTTGTAGAACGTAAAGAGTATTAAATTAGATGTAAGAGTAAATGGTGTTGTTAGTAAATAGTTGTAGAACGTATAGATTATTAAATTAGATGTAAGAGTAAATGGTGTTGTTAGTAAGTAGTTGTAGAACGTAAAGTGTATTGAATTAGATGTAAGAGTAAATGGTATTGTTAGTTAGTGATTGTAGAACGTAAAGAGTATTGAATTAGATGTAAGAGTAAATGGTGTTGTTAGTAAGAAGTTGTAGAACGTAAAGAGTATTGAATTAGATGTAAGAGTAAATGGTATTGTTAGTTAGTGATTGTAGAACGTAAAGAGTATTGAATTAGATGTAAGAGTAAATGGTGTTGTTAGTAAGTAGTTGTAGAATGTACAGAGTATTAAATTAGATGTAAGAGTAAATGGTGTTGTTAGTTAGTAGTTGTAGAACGTAAAGAGTATTAAATTAGATGAAAGAGTAAATGGTGTTGTTAGTAAGTAGTTGTAGAACGTAAAGAGTATTGAATTAGATGTAAGAGTAAATGGTATTGTTAGTTAGTGATTGTAGAACGTAAAGAGTATTGAATTAGATGTAAGAGTAAATGGTGTTGTTAGTAAGAAGTTGTAGAAAGTAAAGAGTATTGAATTAGATATAAGAGTAAATGGTATTGTTAGTAAGTAATTGTAGAACGTAAAGAGTATTGAATTAGATGTAAGAGCAAATGGTGTTATTAGTTAGTATAGCAATTAGATTTTGAAAACCTTTCTTTTTGAGTGGAAAGGGATGGCTAATAGGGGATGGTGGAGGCCATTGAGCTCCCGAACCAAAGTGAGAGGGAGCTCAGCGTAGATTAGGTGTAATTATCTGTATGTATTCTTTATATCTCCACTAGATCGAACGTCCTGAACTTACTGCCTCCACTCGTTCCGTGCTTTGTGTACCACTTCGCCCCGTCGTCTGCAAAACAACAGAGTCCGTCCGGCAGCCAGCGCACGGCGCACGTGCTGACAATACAATAATTTAGTTTACAAACCATACATTAGTAATATGTATTTGAACAAAGATACTGAGCACTGAACTACTGAGTATTGACCATGTCATTCTCATTAGACGTCATTTTTCCTATACTATAATATACCTACTGGTCACCAGACACGTCTAGTTTAATTTTGTGCATACTGCATACTGATTAAATTAAGTACTTATTTTACAAAAGGTAACGTTATCAAAGAACATATATTTACCGTTATAAATCCTATTTACCGGTATTAATTCCAATTTTTACCGTTATTTCTAGTATCGGGTAAATTTTCATACCGTTATCTATGCCCTTGAAGCAATAACGTTATGAAAAAATACCGGTATTTGAAGCCCTGATGTAGACCTTTATTGTAGGGAAAAAATAATAACATATCACATTAATAATAAAACATGCGCTTATTGCAGATTATTTTGTTTATTTGAGTTCACCAGAATAAACGTGTTAAAACAATCTGGCGCATGTGTCTATCCTTTCCTTTGGGTTATAACTCTTGCACGATTATTCGTGTAAAAGTGCAAGCGACTTCTATGAGTAATGCCTCATTGCAGATGACGAAACTTTGAATTTAATAATCACAGCTATTCTATTATCTTTTACTAATTTCTCTTGTCTTCTCTGTTTTCTTAAAGGTTATTCGAATAGCTATTGTAAAGTTTATCAGAAGAGCTGCTGGTGAGTTGCCGGTCTTTTTAAGAGGGAATACGCTCTCTTCTTGAAGGTTTGCAGGTCGTATAGGTCCGGAAATACTGCTGACTGCTGAAGACTGCCATTTAACAAAGTTATGAGGATGGTATATTTTTACGTGGAACGATGGAGAAAAGTTTCAGGAGGTATGATTACAAACAATTCCTTAGAGCACTCCCCGTGATACAACCGACTGAGTCTGCAGAGTGAAGCTATTTACATCTAGGCGTAATTCCAAGGGGTTCAGCCTGTTTGAAACATTATGGCAGTCAACAACTCGAGCGGCCCTTCGTTGGACGTATCCAACGAAGGGCCGCTCGATACAAAGGGATAAGTTGGTATTTTGGGGCCCAGAGATTAGAACAGTATTTCATATAAGGCCAAACCTACATCTTGTAGAGTTGCAGTCATTGGTCCAGACTGAAACACTGTCTCGCCTGTTAAGAACATCAAGATTTTTCGAGGCTAACTTGGCATCACCCTCTAGATGACATCGGAACTGGATTTCGCTCGATATGTTTACTCTTTTTATGTTTAGTTGTGAACGGGCAGAATTGGTGGGGTTGAATTGGACTAAGTGTCGTCTACCCCATTCAGAGACTTTCTCCTGTGAATTCTCTATTTGAGATATAAGTTCGTTTCGACTGTCAATGACATTTAACCGAGAAATATGGTGTAAGCTGGTAGATAGGGCATATCCTGTACTATCATCTACATAACAATAAATGCCGTTGGTCTGTAGCATGTCATTGGTCTGCCCAAAAAACTTGTGACCTATTTGCATAAATTCTCGGGAAGCCTATATTAATATTATGATGGAACTTTGATAGCAGCGCTTTAAGCCAAACCCAATCAAAGGCCTTCACAATATCCAAACTAACAGCCAATGCCTCTCCTCTCCATACAATCACCTGAGTCCAACGACGAGTTTGGTACGCCAAGAGATAACCAGCCAAGCGACCCTTTCGGAACCCGAACTGTTTGTCGTGTTTGTCGCTTAGTAATGTCCGGCCGGCCAAGTATTGAAAGAGCTGATAATGGATTCCATTATCTTCGAGAAGGAGGTTTTAGCAATTGGTTTGTAGTTGGAAGGATTTGAGCAGTCACCTTTTTTGGGGATCGGGTACACTAAGGCTGTCATCTAATGGCGGCTCTCGACATAGGCGAACGCGTTGGCCAACGCGTCTGCAGACGCGTTGGCCCAATGTGTAGAACGGGCGTTCGCGCGTTGGCCAACGTCTAAATACCTACGGCCAACGCGCGAACGCCCGTTCTACACATTGGGCCAACGCGTCTGCAGACGCGTTGGCCAACGCGTTCGCCTATGTCGAGAGCCGCCATAAGAAGTCGGGACAATGCCAGAAGGGTAGGAGAACCGAAAACGACGCGTTAAGACCGGAGCCAACTCTAAAGCACACTTTTTCAACACAATAGGAGGGTTTCCGTCAGGCCCACTCGACTTTTGGATATCAAGGGCACGCGGGGCTATTCACTTTGGGCGCTGATGTAACCTAATATCCGACACGATGCCCCTGCAGTGTGGTATAATTGTCGGCGGTTTTTAACCCAAGGTCATCGAGGGTCGAGTTTGACGCAAAGAGCTTACACAGAAGATCGTCTTTGTATTTTGCGTCGTGGGCTAACGATCCATTTCCTATTTGTAGGGATGGTAGGATGGCTTTCAGAAATATCCTTCAATAGCTTAGGCCAGGGACCAGAATTAACGGGTTCCCAAAGGAAGGCACTCGAATCTCTCACCAATACTATTGACGTGCTGTATACTTTGCCCGAGTGATCTCTCTCTTTAAGGATCTATAGGCAAGGTTGTACTCAATTTTATATGTATGTATCCACGCATAGGCGTGAGGGAGGTCAATATCTATCAACAACAACAATAGGTCAACAATATTTTTTCACTGAACCGTCAACAAGAAAATGTTAGCTAACCAAACGTTCCACGCGGCCTCGACCACATAAATGATACATTTTACGGAAACCGTACATTTTCTCGCAAAAAATAGCCTATGTTCCTTTACGTCATGGTCTACTCTACATCTGTGCCAAATAACTTAAAAATTCATCCAGTAGTTCGAGAGATAAGCCCTTTCAAATAATTTCCCCCCTTTTTTCCACATTCTCCTATTACTCTTAGCTTACATTAAATTTTATTTATTATCATTAAGTAATTTTCCCGGATTTTCCACATTTTCCTATGTTTCTCCGCTTCTATTAGTCTTAGAGTGATAATTTATAGTCTGTAGCCTTCCTCGATAAATGAGCCATCTAACAACGAAAGAATTTTTCAAATCGCACCAGTAGTTAGGACCAACAAACTCTTCCACTTCATAATATTAGTATAGATTTATATTTTATACCAAGCACTTATAAGGTCGTATTACATAAATAATAAGTCGATCTTCTTAACACTAATATACGGGCTTTTATCTTTACAAACATGTAAAAGCAACAAAATATACAGGAATAAGCGTGTAAATGACCAGAGCATGGCTCAGGGGAAAAAAATACGTGGAATAACCATGCAACATTTCACTGCACTTGTTAAAACTGCAACATTTATGACACGAATAAACGTGCATTGATACAATAGTGTTAACGAGTCACATATTAGTCACTAGAATAATAATTTAATATGTTTTTTCTTAAATATGTGGTAAACGGTTAATTTTTGATTTTTAATAAATATATGAGCTGAAAGATATTTTTTTTACCTTTAATTTGATTATACATTATATTTGTATATTTATTATGTAGTCAAAGTTATGTGGTTCCAAACGTTTTTTTGTCTTCCTGAAAAGTTGTCTTTTTTCGATTGCACGTTTATTCGTTGTGGCTATCGATATTATTATCAATTTATCACTGAGTTGCGACTCTTTTCTTCTTACTACTTACAATAAAAATAGGTAGGTACAATGGATACAGATGGAGTAGTAAACAAACCAGTTGGGTAATTGAATAAAATTTATTAAAAAACTCGTATTTTAAATAGTCTAAGCCTATTTTCCATACGATTTCCTATATTTATTTCAATTGTAACTAAGTCTTACCGCCAAGATGCGAATATGCTGAAGTACCATTGGGGAAATTCATTCATAATTATTATGCAAATAATTTACATTACATTTTGCTCGGGTTTAGTCAAAACAATTTTAGACTGACTTTGCATTACGTCCGAAGCCGGGTCTACTGCGTAAGCTTCTTCTTTTATATTAATTACTATACTCAATCTGCAGTCTGTGTAAATCGATCATTTTAAACAAGAGCCGACACCAAAATTAAAACATGTTTGTGGCCCATATAAGGCAAGGTTCAGTACCACTCCATCTACTTCAGACCGTTTTACACGGGTTTGGATCGGACATAGTGCGAAAACTCGACTGGGCGGTATTGACAAAACCCGTCCAAATATTCGCCATCTACCTCGTATGAATAAATTTTTCTAGTGGTACTTACAAACAACGAGGACAATCTCAAAATTTCATACGCATTTTTATGACTTGCCTGGTGGTTTAGACCACTTTATCTTGGTTTTATAATTTTAATTATTATTTACAACTTTTGTAATATTCATTACACTAACATGTAAGTTTCTTAAAATATATTCAGAGAAACCTCATACCTGAAATTATTTTAGGATTGTAGAATTACATATTTGTCTTTCATCCTATCTGTCTACAGACTACAAGTTATCTAGGGGATGGTCCCCACCAAGTCGAGCGGATTGCAGACATTTCTCGAAATGTTGAATTAGATTTTTTTGAATTGAACAATATGTAATACTTGTAATTGCAACAATACACCACTGATATATTTTGCAGTAAATTAGGCCTAAAATTTATATTCTTGCAGTGATGTAACTTCCATTTTCCATTATTAAATCACTTTGTTAAGTTCCTAGATTTTGTTAATTTTTTAAATTTAATGTGTCAAAGATTTTTTATGTACAGCCTTTATGTCATATAGATTTTTACAAGTAAAAATTCTGTATTGTAACTGTTTAATGCAAAAAATGGTAGAGAAATATGTTCTTATGATAACTAAGATAAACAACACTTGCGCAAGTCTGGGTTTTAATTTATTCGTCGATAAAGTTATCCCTCTCGTTCTTCGCATACAAGGTAAGCTAATCATTTGGTAAAACAAAAATAAACTTTAAACATTAACAATTACCTAGACTGGCGCAAGCGTCTTGTACAGTAGTAGAATATACCTAATAGACAATAATCTACTCCACTCTCTTGAATATGAAATATATTTTTTATAATATATATCATTGTAAACTCAGTCAAGCATAATTAACACATGCAGCTTTTACATTTCCCGCCTTCAAAAGTCAACACGGACACTTCATTTGCTTCGACCATAATATGCATGTTCTATTCCTGCTGTTTGCTCGCTTCTGTTATTGATTCGTATTGTTCTTTATCTAGTTCAGTCATTGTGAAGCTACCGTCAGGTAGTAATAACACCACTCGTCTTGTTCCACCTGGTAAAGAAAAGGGTCGTTAATTTTTTTCGCAATATTACCATCGCCGAAAGTTTTCAGAATGAAATTAAAGTCAATTAACATTGGATCGCGTGTCATGGTCTGACCACATTGAGAAAATAGCGTCTCAAGTAAAGGTGCCCGTTGGCAGCGGGCGACATGGAGCAACCGCAGACGACGTGTCGTCACGACACTACTGGTTTCTATGTATTTCTACGAAATACCCTCCGCACGAGGGAGCAACACGAAGCTAGCGACACTTATTCATAGAAATACATAGAAACCATTAGTGTCGCGACGACACGTCATTTGCTGCAACTTCCTGTAGCCGGCTTCCAACTTGTACCTTCACAGTTTGACAGAACAATTTAGTGACGACTTTAATTTGTTTGCACTCAATGTAAGGTACCAAAAAGGTACCTGAGTACCATATTTATATTAAAAAAGAAATAAAACAGCACACCAAAAATTATAGCAATATTGGCAGTTCAGACTCGATTGTATTTAAATTAAACCTTTACCAAGCGCTTCACTCTTGACACCATACTAATAAATAACTCCAGATGCTGAGAGCACTTCAGCTAAGATCGGTATCAGATAGGAATATGAGAGAGCTTTATTAATATCGGCCTATGTACCATTCAGGAAATGAATTCCTGGGCAGTTGACAAACCAACGTCATTTTGTCGGATCATGTCAATTCAATGTTAATTGTGATCTGTCGGCTGGGTTTGACCCGTTTGACATAATGGGACCAAACTACGTAGGTCCCCCCCATCTGTCTAGTGTCTAGGAATCAACTTCTCTGATAGTACAAAGCACAAAGGCGTAACCCTAATCTATACTAATATTATAAATGCGAAAGTATCTCTGTCTGTCTGTCTGTCTCGCTTTCATTTTGTATACAGATAGTCTAAAACCTGAGAAAGGACATAGGCTACTTTTTTATTGGAAAAAAAGGGTTGTAAGGGGGTGAAAATACGAAAATTTGTTCAAATTAAGTTAGTTCCAAAAATTCATACTAGATGGCGCCGTGCGTCTCTTACATCGCGCTAACGCTTGCCCAACATCTTTCTATAAGAGGTGGTATCATCATACACCTAAGTTTCGATTTTTTTTCGATTGTTATTTCTTTTTTACGTTATTTAATAAGCCAGTACATTATATTATATAGGGTGACGTAACCATAAACCTATCAATGATAAATGGTTTATGGGTAAAGTTGTGTAATTGCGGGGCTAAAATATAAGCTTTAAAATTTGGCATAATGTATAAAGTTTAATTTAAAAAAATGAAATATTATGTGCACACTGCACAGCTGTTTTGATTTAAGGGGTACCAGGGTATTTTTTATAAAAGCTTTTGACACCAATTTTGTTGACATCGCGCGCTATAAACTGAAGTCCACGCGGACGAAGTCGCGGGCAACAGCTAGTAATAAATATAAAGGGCTATAACTCACCGGGAAGCCAACGGAACAAAGCCAGTGATGTTACCATGGCAACGTCTGGCGTCTCTACATCGCCGCAAAGCGGTGTTTTTCTTAAAGTTAAGTTTAAAAACAGCGCTTTGCAGCGACATATAGGTGACATGGTAACGTCACTGGCTACGTCACGATGGCGTCCCGGTGAGTTGTAGGCTGTAGCTCTAAGAGCGAGTGGTAATTGGTATGAGTGGTAGTCACCTGGCGACGGTAGGTCAGCCTGCACGAGCTGCGCGATGACCTGCGTGGCGTCCTCGCCGGGCTCGCCCTCCACCTGCACGGCCACCTGCTGCAGCGCGCCGCCCTCGCCGCCCGGCAGCAGCGCCGCCAGACCCGACCCGTCCAGCGTCAGCACATCCTGCACATAACCATAATGTAAGCATAACAAAAAAAACTTGAGAGGTGTAAAGGGACACCTGGATGGAACGAAGTTATTTCTTATGTACAAAAATTCACTCAACAAAAAAATCAATGCGAAAGAGAGACGGAGAGAGAAACACCACGCGCGCATCACAAAGTGTCGAAAGTGTCGTTCAACTTTTTTTGTTCGCCTAGCCCCCTTTAGCGACGCGCGATAAGGAACTTGGTTCCAATTACATGTGTGTTCTGTGCTTTAGGAACACAACTTTTAAAGCGCACAGCGCAACACTCGAGTACTATTTAAAGTGTCATGTCGCTATGAAGTGTAGTTAGTTGTTACATCAAGTGCGATCATCCTCGTGCGAGCGTGGTAACTAATCTTCTACTGTGTCTGTCTGTGTGATTAATGATTATCCAAACACATATACAGCATTTCGACAACATAGTCGGCCTATTCCACATTCCTTAACTGGTAATTTTTCTGGACCCAATCTTGGGTTTCCATGTTTTTCTTCACACAAAACACGATTACAGTACTCCCAAATTAATAATGCGCATAGATCTCTTCGCTAATAATTGTCGTAATCACGAAAACACCCGAATCTATTAAATGTAAGAGCCCCAAACAATGCATTTGCATTTTGCACCTTGTTCAAAGGAAATAGAAGTAAATATCATATAGCCGGTGGCTGTCTGCTGTCGCCGCACAGTGGATCGAAAATCGAGTTTCATAGACATAGGAACTTGAATTTCCAGATGTCATTCTTTTGGGCTGAAATATGTTCTCCTAGTTGTTATTACATAGTAAAATGTAAAAATACTCAGCTACGTGTAATAATAATAAGGGAGTTATAATTTTTTTGACGACAGGAAAAATGAGCATATCTCTGGAATCGCATGGTTGGCCGTTATATCCTTACACACACAAAAATAAAATAATACCCATACAACAAACGTGATTTTTTGGGCTTTTTTCGCTTAGATATCAATAATGGCAACAGATAGGTTCTTGAATTTTTTACACAATCCTTAGATTTTCTAAGGATGTGTACTTTAATATTTAATTAAAATAAAATATAAAATTAAGTGGGACTCTCATAAAAAAACACAATTTATGGCCTAATTTTGCTCTATAATGTACGGAACCCTTCGTGCGCGAGTCCGACTCGCACTTGGTCAACTATGTGATCCTATGGTATTATAATATTATGAAAGAGACCTCATTTAACTACAACATAAACTTTTGCAACAAATACAAATAGAATAAATATTTTTAATTTTGACGAATTTTAGAAAAAAAATCGCAAATGGTGCCGTAATACAAAATATGCCAAAATATGAGTAATAATTACTACTATAATAGTGTGTGAGGATATAACGGCCAACCATGCGATTCCAGAGATATGCTCATTTGTCCTGTCGGCTCCATACAAAAATTTCTTTAAAAAATTATAACTCCCTTATTATTACGCGTTAGTTTGTGCGTTTTATGATGATATGCGTGACACATTATAATTGACAATAGTAGGGAAGTTACCTAACAAAAATTAACCGATTCAATGCGGCGCACCTTTTTGAAGACTTTCAGTCGTGGCGGCATACAATTTTCCCGTGACACGTGAGCCGTGTCATACGCCATAGGAGTAGATGACACGGCTACCGTGTCACCCGCCACGTTCAAAAAGCTTTGTTTTTTTTTTTGTTTTTACGCTTGTATTAACTTACTTTATTTAATTGAACCCAAACTATTGTTGTTGACGGAAGGCTACGTTGTTTTAAGTTGATTTCGAGTAGTTTTACTAAGTGTAAACCTGAAAATGGCAGGTAAGCGATTTTTTTATTCAGATTTTGCAAACCTTTTGTAGGTTTCAAAGTTAGAAAAATTAGTACCTACCTATATTAAATTACTGGGCTTCCAAAGTAAATTATACGTTCGTAGATAAATTTAAAGAAATTCGTGGTTAATATTTTTTATCCGACTTCCAAAAAAGAGGAGGTTATACGTTTGGCTGTGGATATTTTTTTATATGTGTTCAACGATTACTCCGCTTTTTGTGAACGGATTTTCAACATTTTTCTTTTGTTGTATAGGGTATTTGTTCCGATTGATCCGGTTCCGAGTTGGTACCATGTTCACAAAAGTGGTGATCTGACGATGGGAACCATGAAGACTCCCAATATTACTTCTTTATTTTCTTAAAAGTTTACTATTAAAAAGCCCGGCCGCACATTATCCGAATTTATTATCAGAAAAAGTCGGACGCTCATACATTTTGACACGTCAGAATTCTGATAGTATGCGGGGTCCACAACAAAATGTATGAACAGAGTACGTTCCGGCGGGCGTCCGAATTTCAGTGATCAGAAATTTTGGATAATGTACGGTGGGTTAAAAAAGGAGACAGCACCTACTTTTTTCAATTCAGTTCACAGAATATTCAGAGAGGAATCCCATAAGCTTGTTTTACGTAGAAAATTTAGATGGTTTTGTTCGGAGCTGAACCTTCTAAAGTGTAATTTGAGAGAGATATAATCGCTTTTTAAATGACACGGCTCACGTGTCATACGCCACACGTTAAAAACCCATAAGACGCGGCAGCCGTATATTCCGCAATGAATGCACCTTTTAAAAAAGGTTGACGGCCCCTACGGTTTTTTCAATTCACAGAATATTCAGAGGCGAAGCCTATAGGCTTGTTCTACGTGGAAAATTAAGATGATTTTGTTCAGAGTAGAACCTTCTAAAGTGTAATTTGAGGGAGATACAATCGTTTTTCAAATGACACGGCTCCCGTGTCATACGCCACACGTTAAAAACGCGTATGACACGGCTCCCGTGTCATCCGCACTGAATCGGTTAATCGATAATTTAAAAATATCGAATCACTTCGTAAAGGAATTGCAATCGAAATTATCGATTTCGTACGACATTTCAGTGGTGCCGGCGATTTTTATCGATTTGATTTCGATTCAACTGAGTCAATCTTTATTGACATGAGTTCCGTTTCATGCATCTGATATTTTTCAAATGTTTTCGTAACAATAATTTTATACTCCTATTTCACAGTGAATATTTATAACTTTATATTAATAAGTTGGCATTTAGCAACTTTTCATTTTTATTCATTTACAATTATAGGAAACATTTGCTTTTGTAGATGGAATATAATTTATTACATTTTGATTCTTTTTGTTTTCTTGTAAAAAAAACCCGTAGCAAGGAATATGAAAACTGTCGCCCATATCATCTTATAACGCACAAACTATAGAACATATTTCAGCCCAAAAAAATGACATCTGGAAATTCAAGTTCCTATGTATAAATTTCGATCCACTGTGCGCCGATCCGTCAATAAGTGCGGCGTTACCATGGTAACGTCCAAGGGACGTAAGACGCCTCTACCATAGTAAAAGGCCTTTTACTATGGTAGATATAGGTAGTACTCCTTTTATTTAATTTGTAATTTGTGTAATTCTCTTTTATTTATCTCTTTTAGTTTTTTAGCTTTCTAAATTTATTGTCCCTGTCCAGGCGCAGGTGTCCAGACAATTCTGGAATAGTTAAATTATTATTAAAGCACCCAAACACACAGCTCATTAGTTTTTTCTCCTGCGATTATTATTATCAGACATTTTTGATTTGTTTAGCCGCGGCGCCGAAAAGCCGTGACGCGCGAACCTCGTGCAGTGTTAGCCCCGACTGGCACCCAGCGAAACCACGCTGAGATTTTGTGTGTGTGTGTGCGGCGACACATTGATACAATGGCCCACAAATACAAGCCGCGCGCGCTGCCTTTGTATGAAGATAACTTACTTCCCCTCCTTTTACTATGCCTCTACGTCGCTGCAAAGCGCTGTTTTCCTCAAAGTTAAGTTTAAAACAGCGCTTGCAGCGACGTCTTCCGAGCCTCGGGAAATACGACCGTTGCTAAAAAATTACGATCGATTTCTATGCGCATTATCACTTTGGGAGCACTGTACAACCATTTCTCACATATCGTCGTTGTGCCTGCCTCCTCTGTGTTTTTAGTAAAAAAAATTCAGGGGTAAACATTTTAAAGGTAAAAACAAATTAAAGGTCTTAGTACCTACACACATAGAGAATTTGGCTGGCGCAACGCCGATATGTCATGTTACTCATGCATAATTAACGTGACCAGACGTCCCGTTTTGAACGGGACTGTCCCTTTTTAAAGTTCCGCTTCGCAGATGTCCCGTTGTGACAAAAAATAAATGGTCACGATAAGCATAATTGTTGATGTGTCATTTTTTATCACATTACCTGTGATCCATCCTCTCTCGTGACGTACGTGACGCCCTCCGCCTCGCCTTCAACAGCGCCCTCTACGCCCTGGCCCGCGTCGTCTACACCCTGAGTAGCCACCAGGAGTGTCTGCAATCCGTTTATTATTAGTGTTGGAGATTACAAAACAGACTCGCACTTATAATATTATAAGTGCGAAAGTTTGTCTGCCTGTCACCTCTTCTCGTTTAAACTGCTGAACCGATATTTTATATAGGGTATGCGGTTCGTGGTGTCCCGGAAAAGGCCATAGGATACTTTTTATTATATTTAAGAATGTAAGGCTTCCGCGCGGTAAAGAAAATTTTGCGGGCGCCGTCTAGTGATTCATAACATTATGCATCTTTCCTATTTAATTGTTGACAATAGAGATCATGACAAGGTCAAAGATTAGCGAATTTTGTTAATAAAATAAAGAAACAACGGTAAAAAATAAGTGTTTCCAAAATTTCAGTTTGATAACTTTAGTTTTGTTTTTGTTATGAGCCTTTTATTATTTAATTTAGTTAGACAAGTCGATATTTTTTTTAATATTATTTAATTTAGTTAGACAAGTCGATATTTTTTTTTATAAATTAACTTAATATTTATTAACCACTCGATAACTTATGGTCACAGCACACATATCAACTCGGAAAGGGATCGTCACCGTATCGCCTTCGCCTTGCCGTCAACGAGGCGTCAACCTAACGTATGCACGTATTAACAAAGCGAATCAGTAGCGCCTGTACGTCAACTCGGCTACGGCTAGGCGACGGCCTCGCTTACGGCTCGTCGACCGCTGTCCCCTTCCGAGGCGAGGCGATTACGTTACGGTTCCGCTTAGTGTGCGTTGCAGTAGGGAGTTTCATACAAACAATATTTAATAGCTCGAGATGATACGGTGCCGATCCCTTTCCGAGTTGATGTGTGAATGACCTTTATGCAACTTTAAGCAACTTCTGTTATGAAACCACTTCCGTAAAATATGATAAACGCAATATTTAATATAGCTATCGAACAAAGTTCTCCCGCGATGCGTACAAACTATTTAGACGTGATGTCATAGTTAGCTAACTTTTTTTTATAGAGTTTTTAGGAAGGTATATTTTATGTGGTGTTTGAATAAATGTCATATATTGGTGAATTTTTAAGCTATCAGAGTAATTCTTTCACAGATGTTTCTATTTTTGAGAGGTCATTCAATTACCAATAAGAAAAAAAAGTCATCATGGCAATTGTTTCGTACCTGTCCGTCCTCCCTGGTGACGTACATGACGCCGCCGTCCTCGCCCTCTGCGCCCTCCGCCCCCTCCACGCCCTCCGCCGCCACCAGCAGCGTCTGACCGTCCTCGTTCTCGCCCGCCACCTGACATACATTTAAATATGGAAACAACATTATTTTTATAAAATTAGACACTTTTAGGCCCAACGCTTAAACACGCACGGAAGCGTGCGCCTGCGCGAGTTTGAGCGTGCGCGCTTAGTGTCGAGTAAATTACATTGACTTATAAATCACGAAAAAGTTTTCTGTCTCATAATAATACATATTATGTTCTTGATAGTAGCCACTCGTCTTGATCATAGCCGTCTAAATGATATTATAACGTCACACAAATATTTATACTCCTTTAACCAAATCCTCCTATATCATGTCTCTCAGTAGTTTCCATAAAAAGAGCGCGGCTGGGACACCGCGAAATTACATGCAACTGTATAATTATTAATTAAGCATACTATAAATCTAATATCTAATGTTATCAAATAAATCAATTGCTTAAAATTTCGCTGTTTTTCAGCCGGGACGCACGCTCGCATATAATTCGAACCTTATCATATCACGTTTTGAAACCCTTGCGTTGTGACGTTAAGAGCCTGTTTCACCACTTCCTGATAAGTGCCGAATAGGCTACCCACCAATTAATATGACAAATCAAGTATGGAGAATCTGGCAAAAAAGTTGTGAATAGCCTATTCGGAACTTTATCAGAATGTGGTGAAACAGGGCCTTAACGTCTAATCTTACCTGATACAAGACACCGTCCTCGCCGCGGATCATGATGGGGCCGTGTCCAGAATGGAGGAGGCTGACCTCGTCCCCATCTTCCACTCCCACGCCCTCACCGAGTAGATGCTTCACGGCATTAGTCTCAGATTTCACCTCAGACTGCAAGAAAAAAAAATACAATTAGCACTAGAATAATTTTGACCAAGTGAGGTGGTATTTGTTGTCAGCTAAGGTATAGATTCGAAAAACTTCAATAACATTATTCAGGCATTTTGGTAGAGCTTGCCTAATTTGAAATAAAAAAAGTACTTACAAAGAAAAAAAGTACAAAATACTGTTGTACTGTGAATACGAGGGAGGGGCGCGTCGTTAGACAAGCCCTACGCCGCACCACAAATATACTATTAAATTGGATTATATAGAGAAATTTGACATTATGGCTAATAGAAAAATGTTTTATAATATGAATGAATATTTTGCGCACAAAAGATTAATATAATTTATAGGATTGATTGGACTAATTATTATTATTATTAATTTATGATTTATGTGTATAAATGAAATTGTGTAATTTATTAATTATTTATTAATTATTGTGACATCTCTTTTATTATATTTGACATTAAATTGACATTGTATATGAACTTAATAGCAACACAAATAATCGTATTTTCTATTTTCTTTTTAAATGCATGTATTTAAATTCACACACCATTGTTATGGTAGAATGTACAGAATCTTTTGTTATGACTTAATACTATATTTGTACTGCATTCTTGTGAATAAAGAATTATGAATTATATTACTATAAAAAGGTTTGCTATTCGTACCAATATTAAATAAGATTATTTTGTTTTCTATGTTCTAAGTACGTAAATATAATTGTAGGCACCTAGCACTGCGCGGTCTCTGAATCCGCTGGACTGATTTCAATGAAATTTGGCATAATGATACCTTACATCCCTGGTCAACATCTTAGATACTTTTTTTAACCGACTTTAAAAAAAGGAGGAGTTAATGTTTACTTTGCTGTTTGTGGTCAGATTTTCAAAATTCTAGATTGCCCGAATTTGATACCATGTTTACAATAAAATCGGCCAAGTGCGAGTTGGACTCACGCACGAAGGGTTCCGTAGCGTTATAGAGAAAAAATAGGCCAAAAGTTGTGTTTTTGTATGGGAGCCCCCCTTAAATTTTAATTATATTTTAATTTTATTATTAATTATTAAATAACACATATATTTAAGGATTCTGTGAAAATTTCAACTGCCTGCCTGTTGTAATTATTGGTATCGAGCAAAAAAGGCCAAAAAATCATGTTAGTTGTATGGGAGCCCCCCTTAAATATTGATTTTATTTTGTTTTCAGTATTTGTTATTATAGCGGCAACAGATATACACAATCTGTAAAAATTTCAGAACTCTAGCTATAACGGTTCTTAAGATACAGCCTGGAGATAGACAGAAGGACAGACAACGAAGTCTTATAGCAATAGGGTCCCATTTTTACCCTTTGGGTACAGAACCCTAAAAACGGTAACTTGATAAGTAATGGAATTGAAGAAACTCCTCGGAATTTACAACGACAACCAAAGATTACCAATTCTAGCAAAGGTCGATCTTTAAAACTTTTCCTAATATTCGTAAACGCTTATCCAAACACTGGATGGATATTGACCATTGCGTATCTCAATTCGTTACCAGGCAAATTTTAAAGTCAAACTTTACGGATCTAAGTTACTAGCATCGGTCGAGCACATAGGTAGAAATGGTAGAATATGTACGACCGAAGGCAGTATGTTTGAATCATGTTCTCTGGGAGAGTTTTTTCTGCCAAGACGAAAGAACTACAATGCTAGACAACCTACAGTGTAAATCTGATGTCGCATACTACGGTGATCGTGGACAGCAGGAAACAGCTAGTATATATATATATATAGAGATAGTCATTGCCGCATGCGAGCAGGATTACTATAAAAGCTTAAGCAAATAAGAGTGACAACTAAATTATCTAGAATTTTATCTCCTTAAAGAGAATGCTGCGTCCTGCTTTAACAACGTCATTTCACGTTTCTTAGAGTAAAACGCGGCATTTTCTTGGAGGAGAACTTAGTTGGAGTCTCAAAACAGTTTCGTGGTACGATCCCTGTATGTAAGAAATCTATACTCACTCCATCTTCATCTGTGAGCATGGGCAACGAGGGTTGAGCGCCGTCACCCTGCACCAACATGCCGGTGGTACCGCCCGGTGACATCTCCACCTATACATGAAGCATTCTTTTTAAACACAATATTATACAGTAAGGGTGAAGCCAAACGAGCGTAATTTGTGAGTTGTGAGTCGCGAATTTCGGCTGGCAGAAATTCTGCTGCATTCAATTTCATAGAAGTGGAGCGTAATTTTGTGAGTCATGATTTATATGAAAAAATATTTACGCAACCGACATTCTGCGACTCACGACTCACAAAATTACGCTTGTTTGGCCTCGCTCTATAAATCAAACATCATAAAAGTTTACGACTTTGGGATGATAGCTCGACAGTAGTTTAGTTGCGGAACACATAGAAATGTTTAAGTCAATCCAGACTAGCAATACAACAGCCATGGTTTATAAATACAAGATGTTAGTATAAACACCGTTATCCTTGAAACCATCAAATGAGACAGTCAAAATGAACTACTTTTTCTATCTTCATACCCATACAAATTGCGGATCCGGGCATCCGTATGGGTATGAAGATGGCATTTTTTTGAGTTTCCAGCATTATTTGATGGTTTTAAGGATAGTAGAATGTTACCTTCCATACCACCAGGCTCATTTGATGGTTTCAAGGATAGTAGAATCTTACCTTCATGAGCATAGTCGGCTGCTGCGGCGGCGGCGTGACGGGGGGCGTGACGGGGGGCGGGGTCGGCGGGGGCGTGGGCTCGCCCTCCGCGCGCGCGAGCCTCCGCCCCGTGAGCGGGCACAGCGTGAGCTCGCGCTCGGGGCTCGGCGACGGGATGGGGCCGAGGTTCGTCGGGAACGGGTCTTCGATGCCGTCCGACGTGTCCGACGACGCGTCCCAAAATATCTGTAAGAGCTCGACGTTTAGTATTGAAGAAAAAAAAAACTAAGGGCCTGTTTCACCACTTCCTGATAAGGTTATCCACCATTTAACTTGACAGATCAAGTATGGCGAATCTGTCAAAAAAGTTGTGAATAACCTATTAGGCACTTTATCAGGAAGTTGTGAAACAGGCCCTAAGGGTCAGAAGTAATGTGTGCATTATGCTCTGGAATTAAGGTTTAATTTATGTTCAATTTTGGTAAGTCGTTTTAATGCACTTCGAGTCTGCGCTAGTATAAATTGACCCTTAAACAGCTAATAACTAAAACTATGCAAGGTCTAACTACTTGTCTCTGGCATATTGTGAAACTTACAAGACAGATATAAGAACGGACAATGAATAGTTAGTTATACACTGCGTAAATATCTGTATCAGTAGGAGGGTTTGAGATAATGCAAACCTTTTCGTTGTCAAGGCAGGAAGTCTTCTCAAGAACACGAACGAGGTTGCTAGTCCCACCCAGAGGTAAGCCACGCCCTCGGCCGCGCGTGACACCGCCTCCCCGCCGTAGCAGACTGTCGCCTTGCTGCAAGGAAACGCAACTTCATCTCTAACTTCTCAAGGTGGTTATTCGTTTAGACTTTAGAGAAAGGAATATTTTGTCAACTTATATCTGTAACAGGAACAAAAGTTACAAAATTTTCAAAAATTGGAGGAGCAACATACCTGTGCTAATTTCTTAGTGAGAATGGATACCGGTGACTTTCCTTCAGGCGACTGCCCGCTTGGTCTTTGTATGGTCCGTTGAATGATCTTCTGACCAGAAGGTGTTATTATTGTCTTTTGTGTAGTGGTAGTTCCTAAATTTTTCTTCATCTGAAACAAATATCAATATTTTTGTAATGCCTGGATCATCACAAAGAGATTATTGAAGGTGAAATGAAGAAAAGAAAGAAGAAAAAAAGAAGGTGAATACAAACTAGCAAAATCATTCACCCTTCTTTTCGACTTTGCTATAGTCCGATAATATAACCCAATAAGCAATTTAAATTTCGTTAAATGATTTGTAATAAAAAAAGAAAATAATATTATGTAAACAAACCTGTGATGCTGGTGATGGAGACATCTTTTTGGCTTCTTCTATTTTTTTCTGCAAAATAAAAAAATTGTTATACTTAGATCAGTTGATCCTGTAAAACTTCAATAATAATACATATTAGGTGCATTGGGGTAACTTCGGAAGAAAAAAAAATGGGGATATTCCGAAAATGGCAAATAATTACCAAACAGAAAGTAATTTTGAGCTCTGGCTACATTAACCGAGACGCCAATTTAATCACCTCCCCCACTTCCTTTCCCTCGAGCCGTCAGCCGGCAGTGTATGTGCGCTAAGTTCATTTTTTCGCGCCAAGTGCAATTTTATGATTTTTTTGGGATTATCGAAATTACCCCGTATTGTTTTACACAGAAATTAGGTAAGTTACGTAATATTTTGTTTGTTTTAAAGAAGCTTTGACGTTTTTTGCTTTCCTAAGAATAGGTTATGTTGCTCTAGCTATGATTTTTAATAAACATTCGAAATAACCCCAGTGGGGTAAATTTGTTAACGAAATTTCCCCAAAAATTTTTTCATAGTCTTTTGCAGGGGTGCGCAACATAATATAATATTCCGATTTGATGGTCCTAAAATATGGATTGTTCTATTTGTAGGACAAGGTTACTCTTGAATTATATAACTATAATAACCTATCATTATACAAAAAAACAGCTTATTAGGGTACCGTTTTAGTCGTTTTAGTTCACTAATCAACAAAACTTAGTTGACTACGGAACCCTAAAACGCACCCCTAACCAGCTGATTTTCTGTATATTGATAGGTTAATAGTTCTATCTCTGTTAGCTACCACTTTCGTTGGCTTTTTTATTGTTCTTATTCTATTTATTTCTTTGCTCCAAATGTTGAGAACATCTGCATCCCCGATGGGGTAATTTCGAAAATTTTTCGGTACAAAACTTAGTTTGGTGTCTTCTATGGCTTGTATGCACAATGTTTTTGTATGGGGTAAAATAGAATAAAAATAAATATGTGCCTTAAATGTATTATTACATTAGGTCGTGTTTCGGCTGATATTCGAAATTACCCCTTGAGTATTCGAAATTACCCATGAAAAGTAGAAATAGGGTTATATTTTAAAGGGGTAGTTATATCAGAATCCGTAAATACTTTTGAACTAAAAAATATACAATTCACATGGAAATATGTTTATTATAACTAAAATGTTACAGTTATAGGTAACAATTTATACAAATTCGTCTTCTAAACTTGAAACAATGACACAATATACTCACTCTTCCAAAAACTTTACGAGATTGCCCCAATGCACCTTTATGTAAATTACAAGAACAATAAATTATTTACTATATTATTGTATTTTTAACTACAAGTGCAAAAAAAGTACTAGGTGATATATAATTATGTATATTGTATATATAATAGGTATGTTAGTACTACTAGCATGGGGCCAGACTGACCTACTGTGAAGCGTCCATAGATTATTAAAATTACCTGTTTGGCAGCCAATATTTGCTTCCTAATGACATCTTGGTCAATGTTCAATCCTGGCCCAATCTTGCCAGGTGAGTCAATCTTCATAATACCAGAACTCTTTGACATGATGTAAACACCTAAAACAATTTTTACACATGGATTGCGGTTTTGGGTTTGGACCTTAATTATACAAAATAATAATCAACAAAGACGAAATATGTATTTAAAATATATTTTCCTTGTTTGTTATGCGACTTTTTTAACATATACGACAGGGACAAGACACTGTTGAACAATGACAACTTATGTGTAATGGGAATAATATAATTATCCGAAAAATAAAGAGCTGATTGATGCTATGGTTTTAAAAATATTATGTAATACTAGCTGTCCCGGCAAATATTGTTTTGCCATATATAAAGTATTTCGCTCTATTTTATTGAAGTGACTAAATAAATATGGCACTATGGCAACATCCATCGCTATCCCGTCGCACAAACAATGGTCGCCGCCAGTCTCGAGTTGTAATAATTTACTATTATTTATTCAACAAATGCACTTATCAATATAAAAAGTACCCAGTAGCCGATTCTCAGACCTACTGAATATGCATGTAAAATTTGGCAAAAATCAGTAAAGCCATTTCGGAGGAGTACGGTAACTAACATTGTAACACGAGAATTTTATATATCGCACGCTGAGAACGAAAGTGACCGATATCAAAATTTTGGTTAAATGAGTTAAATATACAGAATGACTTAAAAAAGTACAATCTATCATACTTATAATAGAAAACTGGCTAATTATGGTAAGAAAAGGATAGAGCTATACTTCGGTCTCTTTGTCACTCAAGCATTCTCGCCCCCCGCGCCCGAATCAAAGTGACGAAATCAGTGTTGCACCGTGAGTTGTCGTAGCAGGACGTTACAAGTTTAGTACCGCAGTGACCGATTACGCCTTGAGTCTGTTTATTTGTCAATGTTGGAGGTAAGTTACGTTACAATTTATATTTATAAACTGACCGATTTAGATTTAGGTCCCTTTTATGTTTTGTGTATTAGCAATTCCAGTGGCATATGTCAAATTTGGTCACCTATTTATTAAGAAATTAGTCTAAGTGATGGTCCCATTTTGAAACAGGTCTGTTTAGTTATAAGTATACTCTTAAATATTTTGTGCTATTCAAAAGAAAGTCTGTTTAATATTTTCAAGTTTGTTTTTCAATAGGCACATCCAGTAATAATGCAATTCATTACTTTTTTCACTGTTTAATGTTTTCTACTGAGTCAGCTATCCCAAAAGCTAAAAATGAAAAGAAGCGCTTTAATTCTTCAAATGGTGGAGGATAGACAGCAAAATGAGGTAATTTGGGATACTATTTATTTATGCTTCGTTTTTTGTCAGTAGTTATGTTTATTGTTAGTAAAGAATTTAATATTATACTTGCTTGCAGAATCTTAAAGAGGCTTTGGAAATCGACAAAGAAAACATAGCATCTAGTCCTTCAATCATCGAAAATACATCTCCATGTCTGGGCCAAGAACATCAGATAATACAAAACCCAAGAAAAAAAATCAAATCCTTTAAATGTAAGTTATTAATTTCAATGTAAGACATGGCTCATTAACATCAACTTTTCTATCTTATGATAAAATGTTAAATTATTCATGTTTCAGGACCCTGAAAGAGCTTGTCAAGAAATAAATACAGAACCAGACATTACTGACAAAACTTCGGAAACTACAGATGCTGTCCGACCACGTTCAAGAAGTTCCAGTACGAGCAGTTCTTCATCCTCAAGTAGTAGCAGTACTTCATCATCTTCAAGTACTTCAGTTACAAGTGAATTTCAAAATACAACTATTATATATATTCCTGGTCCTAGTACCAGCAATTTAAGACCTCAAACAGGTAACCCACGTTTATACGCTCAATCGCCAATACACCCAAATGAAAGTGATGTGGATCTAAGTGACTCTGATCCAACATAACATGCTGTAAATTCTAATTAAAGAAGTAGACGTGTTTTCAGTACTAGCTCTTCATCTTCTGATTCTTCGGGTCAACCGCAACCCTCAAAAAGTAGGAAGCGTAAAAGGAACCCTGGTAACTGGAAACAGAATCAGACAAAAATATCACGAAACTCCGGAAAAAGTTACAGGTCTTTGTCCAAATCAAAAATCATTCCAGCTAAGCATGTGAAAGGAACATGTACGAGCAAGTGTAGACTTAAATGTTTTGATAACATAAAAGAGGATGAGAGGTCTAATCTGTTTAAAGCCTATTGGGGATTGTCAAATTTGGAACTGCAGCGTGCTTTTATTAGATCTTGCATGATAGAAGTGCAACCTAGGTACAGGTATTCAAATGCTCAAAACCCCCGCCTTCCAAACAACGCCTTTTATTTTACAGTAAATGGCAAAAAGATCCGTGTTTGCAAATTGTTTTTCATAAACACTTTGGACATAACGGACAGACAGTTGAGAACCGTTAAGAGTAAAACCAATAGCCATGGTATCGTAGAGCCTGAGGGTAGAGGAAAGCATGACAACAAAAAGAGGGTAGACCCTGAATTGCTCCAAAGCATCAGGAAACACATAGAGTCCATACCGAGGGTAGAATCTCACTATTTAAGAGCTACTTCAAGTAGGGAGTACATATCTGACAGCAAAACTATAAGGGACCTCTGGACTGATTTTAACAATGATCAAAAAGAAAAAAGTCTGCCACAGTGCGACTATTGGTTATACTTGAACACTTTTAACAAAGACTTCAATATAAGTTTTTTTCAGCCGAAAAAAGACAGGTGTGAAACGTGTGTTGCGTACGAACTTGCTCCCGAAAGTAACAAAACACTGCTCAAGCCGAACTATGATAAACACCTCCAAGAAAAAGAGCTTTGTCGCCAAGAAAAACGGACAGACCGACGAAACATTGACGAGACCCACATTTGCGCAATTTATGATTTACAGTCCGTTATGTTATGTCCCAGTCCAAGTTATTTTTACTATTCTTCAAAAATAAACTGTCTTGATTTCACAATAACAGAAATAAAAAATGGAGAAGAGGATAAAAAGTCTTACGGAGACGTTTACTGTTATTTTTGGGACGAGACCCAGGGACAAAGGGGAGCCAATGAAATAGGCTCATGTATTTTTGATTACTTACGAACTCTTAGCGCAAAAAACGCAGATAAAAAGTTACATGTAACTTTTTATTCTGACAACTGCACTGGCCAGAACAAAAATAAAGTTATAGCTAGTTTATATTCATACGCTGTCGCTCATTTTGGTAACATCGAAAGTATAGCCCATAAGTATCTAATAAAAGGGCACACCCAAAATGAAGCAGATAATGTGCATAGTTTGATTGAAAAAGAAATCAAGAAGAACGAAAAAGCAGGGCCTATATACATACCAGTTCAATTTGCTACCTTGATCAAAAGCGCTCGGAAGTCTGGACAACCTTTCATAGTCAAAGAAGTTAATTATGAATTCTTCTTAAATCTCAAACTACTTCAGGAGCAGTGGGAATACAACTTTAAGGAAAACCTCCATAAAGAAACAGTTTTGTGGAATGATCTTAAAGTACTTAAATTTGATAAGGCGGATGTTTCACTTTTATTACAAAACATCATACTCCGATGAGATTTTTTCTCAAATTGACATGAGGAATAAACGTAAAAAAATGATGGGTTTCAAAGAAATTGTACTTGAACAGCTATATGAGCATGCACTTGAGTTAAAAGAAAATAAAAGAAAAGATCTCAAAGATTTAGTCAGAAAAAATTTAATACCTACTATTTACGCCAGCTTTTATAATACTTTGTGAGTAACTAAACTTAAAAATAATAATAAATAACATGGATACATACGAGTATTAAGTGCTTATTATTAGGAGTAATATTAAAATATAAAATTTAAAGTGGTATTACTATGTCATACTCAAAAAGCAAATTCTGAATTAGTGTATTAAGCAGAGTTTAATTAAAATTATTTGATGACTATGACTACAAGACTGTTTAAACTGTCTTTAATTGTATTAGTGCTAATAATACAATTAATTTAAGAATTACTTATCTAAACCAGTGAAAACAGTAGGTAGGTACTCATTGTTTTGTTTATCTGAGTTAGTGTATTAAGCAGAGTTTAATTAAAATTATTTGATTTGGTAATACAACCGAATTGTAATTACAAAACTGTACTAAGTACTATGTTAGACTGATAAGTTAGTGCTAATAACAGCATATTGTTGAATTCGATAAATACTTTATTGTTGTTACAGAAATATTATAGTGATAGATGTTACCTATGTTATATTTAGGAATTACTATCGAAACCAGTGAAAGCATGGTTTGGTTAATGTTGTCATTTGTTTAGCCTTGTTTCCTACCAATTTTTGATACGATTTTGATATTATTTTGTTTAGTGTGATGATTACAGGTTCCTATTTTGTCTAAGAAGTGATTTGATAAATGTCATTTAACTCTACTTCACTGTCTTATTCGGCTCTTTTGAGAAAATATACAAAATCATAAGAGGGAAACTGACTGATTTTTAGAAATAACCTTTTTTTCTTAAGCAATATTATAAATGAACAGACCTTTACCTAAAAAGGTCAGTAGACATAAAGAAACTTTTAATACTAAAGTGACCTATTTTTCCGAGTTTTTTTTCAAGCGCTATTTTATATAGGAAAATAATATTATTTGGCAAAAAATATTTTGTATATCTAAAGCTATTAAGTCAAACAATATAATGAAAAAGAAATTTATAACTTTCGTAATCATGTTTTAGTGTAATCGTAAAATGAACAGAAAATGCTTAGTCCCACAGACACATTTTCGTCTTTTCCCAAAAATTGCCAATTTCGAGTTGAGTCACTTTCGTTCTCAGCGTGCGATATAAGACTAGCGACCCGCCCCGGCGTCACACGGGTATGAAATATATATATTGCCATTGAAAGAATGATTAAAATCGATAGCCTATGATCCTTCACGGGGTCTACTTTTTATCGGTGCCAAATAACATAAAAATTGCTCTAGTCGTTTGCGAGATAAGCCCTTTAAAAAAATTTCCCCCGTTTTTCCACATTCTCCTATTAGTCTTAGCGTAATAAAACATAGCCTTTAGCCTTCCTCAATAAATGGGCTATCTAACACTGAAAGAATTTTTCAAATCGGACCAGTACTTCCTGAGATTAGCGTGTTCAAGTTAGCCTTTTCAAATAATTTTCCCTGATTTTTCCACATTTTCCTCTATTTCTTCACTCGTATTAGTCTTGACGTGATAAAATATAGCCTATAGCCTTCCTCGATAATTGGGCTATCTAACACTGAAAGACTATCAAAATCCGTTGCGTAGTTTTAAAGATTAAATTAAAGCGACTTTGTTTTATAATATGTATAGATAAGATAATGATACCTGTAGATAGATTAGGCATATGTTTGGGATCCACTTTGATGACTCCTTTGATGTTAGGCATGCCCTTTCCACTTAAGCCAAGTGACTTGACAAGTTCAGAATCTACATTTGCCTTTGGTGACGACTGCCCATTTAGAATCTTTCGCTCAACTGAAAATAGAATAAAAATCATGAACATTCGTGTAACATGACTAAACTCCACATTGCTCAGTGCCACATTGACATGTGGAAATGAGAAATATTACATTTATGTGCGAGTGAAAGATAGGTGAATGCTTCTGACTCTGTTAATTTTTATGTCATGTGTATTAATAAATTCATCTATGCCATAAAAAATAACTTTCATGACATAAAGTGTTGGAATATAGGTACTAGAGTACAAATATCTAAGTATAATAAGTAAACCTCAAATCAAGTTTTCTTAACTTTTTAATTCCTACGATGTTCGTCTTACGGCCATTCCCAATATTTGATCTATCTCTGGTTTTGCCCTACTAGAGATAGGAATAGCTCACATTATACATAAAATATTTATGTCAATTGTGAGCTATTCCTATCTCTAGTAGGGCAAAACCAGAGATAGATCAAATATTGGGAACGGCCGTAAGTCAGTTGATGTGTAACTGTCATGTGTGATGTTATTATTATATTAAAATTATATCTATTGAATGGAAGGTCGATTTTTCTTTTTGCTCTAAACCTATTCCCATTTTCCATCATAAAGAATACAATTTGCCACTTATAATTAGACACAAATTTTTTACTTTTATAAGAGTCGGTATCGGAGTAATCTTCATCGTCACTAGAAGCCTCCTTCTTTATTTTCTTAGCGGCCGGCTCGTCTTCTGCCCCACACCAAGCTTTCACTTGGTCCAGCGCTCGCACTTTACTTGTCCGTTGCAGACGTCTGTTTACAAAAAAAAAACCAATTTTATTAATTTTTTTTAAGACCTTTTTTTTTGTTAGGACATCATTATCGTTTTAAAAAGAAATCGTTATCTTACCCAGAAGGTGTTGTAGCTGGAGAATCATTCCTTTTGACGATTTGCTTCACAACCTGCGGCATTGGTGTATTCATTTGCTTGACCTGAAATATAAAATCAGTAAATGAATGAGATAACATTGGAGGAACAACATAACAAAATCCTAGCAACTATTTTTAAACACTGGGCTCGATCTCAAGCTTTTGTGGCTATATCGCGAGATCACAAGCATCTAGTACAATATCAGAGAAGTTGATTCCTAGGCAGATGGGGGGCCTATGTAGTGTGGTCGCGTTACGTCAAACCCAGCCGACAGATCACAATTAACATTAATTGGCATGATCCGACCAAATTGTAATCTGCCTAGGCATCAATTTCCTCGATGGTACGTAAATGATGGCGTAAACGCGCTGCTATTTCAATAAATTGTTACAGCCCTACGAATCTTAACAAGATTCTTAGGAAAGTAGTCGTAACGTCCGTAAAAAGAATAGTGCTTTTTAATTTCTTAAAAATATGAACAATACTCGCGAAAACCTAAAAGTCCTAATAACTATGAATTTAAAAATGGTTCTACTTTAAACAGTTGGCCCAAACTAACCCTAGTTACTAAGCTCACTGGATTTTCAATTTCTTTAATTGACCTTAATGGTACTATGGCACCATAATATGATCTCTATAATATTATAATTAATGAGAAAGTTTGTCTGTTAGCTCTTCACGTCGATGAACGGATTTTGCTGGGTATGGAGATACCTTCAGCCCCAGGAAAGGACATAGTATACTTTTTGTCCTGGAAAAATGTACAGTTCCCTTGCCATAACCGAAATTCGGCGTCATCCAGTGATCCATAAGGGCTCCCACACATACCTGCAAATTCGTGCGAATTCGCATCGCTATGTCATTTTTAGTATGAGTTTTGTCACAGATATTTGCGATGCGATGTATAAAAAAGTCTACCTGCACAGGATGCTGTTGCGCGCTCGCTTTGAGCGCCTTGAGCTCCTTCTGTCGAGCGAGCTGCTTCTCAAACGCCTCCAACAGGTGCTTACACGTCTCCATGTTATCTACTGGCTCCCATGTGTTCTGATCACTGTTGTAATATTTGATTAATAAAAAATTAATTAGAAGGTGGTTGTTAAAAAGTGTCATTCCTGAACTTTGTACAATTTTAGTTTGATTAAGTAAAAAAAAAATTAATTAGAAGATGGTTGGTAAAGAGCTATCCCATTAAAAACATCCTGTAAAAAAACCAAGTCTCGCAACCTCTCGCAACTCAGTTTTTATACCGTAAAAATTTAGATTTATCTTATTTAGATCCATGCAATACCAAGTCGGTTAATTTATTCAGTCCCTACCTACTTTCCCTTCCTCCAGACCTTCTGTCTCAAGTTAGTACTTAAGTTATTATCATATCAATATTAAAAATCTTTTACGTTTTAAATAAATAGATCGACTCGGGCACTGCCGTGCCCCCAGATATTCCTAAAATATTAATTGCACTATTTTATATTATTCCTTTATCAATGTATCAATTTATCTATTCTTCTGTAGAAATCAGATTGTATACTCAGTTGGTTCAAATCCAACTGTCAACATTTCAGACGTTGTTCCATCGAGGAAATTGATTCCAAGGCAGTTGACGGACCTAAGTCATTTGGTCGGCTTATGTCAATTCAATATTAACTGTGATTGTTCGGATGCGTTTGGCGTAACGCGACCAATTTACGTAGGTCTGTCAACTGCTTGGGAATCAATTTCCTCGATTGTGAATGCCACACCAATCTTAGAAACTTTGATAGCGCTACAACTAAGTACTTACTGCGGATATCCCTCCCACTTGAGCAGGTACTCGTACTGCTTTCGTCGCGGGTTGAACCGCTTAGCTAATATCTTCTCAACGACGTATTCCCCGGGCTCCGCGGTGCCGCCCTCGCGCTCCGACCGCCGCGCGATGCGCTCCGACGCCGGCACGCGCTCCTGCGCCGCGCGAACCGACTCCATTGACTCCTACAATAATTTAACAACAAGAGAAATTTATTCATAGGTATTTTATTTGTACAGGTAATGTTAGGATGCGAGTGGAAAAGGCTGGAGGAAGCCTTTATGTCAGAAGGACAGGCCAATAAGGAGGCTGACGTGCAGCTTCCCATTTTAAACAGTATTTTTGCCTACTTGATATGATAGAGTAATGTCAAATAATCCTAAGAGTAAAGTATATAATAGTAAAGTAAACGTGGGAGAGCCATGCTTCGGCACGAATGGGCCGGCTCGACCGGAGAAATACCACGTTCTCACAGAAAACCGGCGTGAAACAGCGCTTGCGCTGTGTTTCGCCGAGTGAGTGAGTTTACCGGAGGCCCAGTCTCCTACCCTATTCCCTTCCTTACCCTCCCCTATTCCCTTCCCTTCCCATCCCTACCCTCCCCTATTATCCTGTTCCCTCTTAAAAGACCGGCAACGCACCTGCAGCTCTTCTGATGCTGCGAGTGTCTATGGGCGACGGTAGTTGCTTTCCATCAGGTGACCCGTTTGCTTGTTTGCCCCCTTATTTCATAAAAAAAAAGTAGGCACATGTGAGCAACTGGAGGAGGATAAGGCTGTATGTAGACATAGTAAAAGGAGACGAAGTAGGATAACTCCAGCCCAATCCGCGATATGTCTTAGGGTTGTCAATTTTAGCTATGTAACATGTGGTCAATAAAGTTCAACAATGGTTTTCCTATCAAATATAGAAAAGTATTTAAGATACAGGGCAACATTATTTATATGAAAAAAATCGGCCCAGTGCGAGTCCGGCTCGCTCACGAAGGGTTCCGTACTGTTTTTTGTGTGGAAGCCCCCTAAAATATCTAAATATTTATTTAATTGAAATCTTATTATTACTAATTAAATTACAAATATAATTAATGTATAAATTTAAAGTGTTTTAAGCTGTTAAAAAAAAGCGCTATAGCGGTTTCCGAGATACGGCCTGGAGAGACAAACAGACGGACAGACAGACATCGAAGTATTATGAATAGGGTCCCGCTCCCGCTTTTATCCTTTGGGTATGGAATCTTAAAAGAAAGATAAAATAAACCGGCCAGGGGCGGGGGGTGGTGTGGGCACGGCTGTCCGCGCTTCGTTCGCAACCGCATGAATAGCGGCTACGTCGCGGTCCCAACTCTCCAGTCATGTGTTAGCCCCGACAGGCGCAGTAGAAACGAGCTGAGCTTTTGTTAAGTGAGCGTGCGGCGACGCTTAGATATTATGAAGCACACATTCTGAATTTATTATGAAGTATGAAGATAACTTACTTCCCCTCCTTATAATTTGCTGCGGGGCTAAAATAATCGCTTTGGAGAATCATATTATGAATTATAATAATATGATTCATTTTTTTTTAATTGCAAAATGCAAGTCTGCTAGCAATGCATGTCTACTAGACATTCATATTAATTTGACATTTGTCAGTTTGACAATTCATTTGCTGAATTGATTGAGAGGAATTGCTAAATGTGACCATTTTAGCACCGCTGGAGTTATTATTTTATTTATGTGGGAGTAAAATATTCTAACCTTGGCTTTAGCTAAGGACACTGATGGTTTGTTGTTGACCTTCATTCCTGGACTAGATCTGATTTCATCACTCTCCTCTCCCGATGGATGTGCTTCGCCATCCTCCTGTAATTTAATGCTTGTTTTACCCTCAAGAACTTATGTACTTGCAGAGAAATTAATTAACAGGCAGGTGATAGACCTACATGATCTGGTCAAGTCATGTCAAATCAATGTTACTTGTGATTTGCTACTGAACTTAACCAGACCAACCACCATCTTAATCAATTTGTGTAATGGTAATGTCTCATAATATTAAGATAACATGTTATTTAAGTACTTTTAACTTTTAAGTTTAAAAGGAAGTAAGAATGCTTAAAGTGTATACCATTCTCTGTTTCTTGGGGCGACCTCGTTTCTTATCTGACAGAACTGGTACCAGTTGGTCATCAGTCTTAAGTTCCGTCTGAAAGGGATAATTTTTTTTTAACAGTGAATTGAAAAAACCAAAGGTTAAACATTTGCTGTTTTCTTTTTATTACAATGAAATTGATACAATCTATACTAATGTTATAAATGCGAAAGTATATCTGTCTGTCTGTCTTGCTTTCACGCCAAAACTACTGAACCGATTGTAATGAAATTTTGTACACAGATAGAAGCCTGAGAAAGGACATAGGCTACTTTTTAACTGGAAAAAGGTGTTGTAAGGGGGTGAAAATGCGTAGATTTGTTCCAATTAAGTTAGTTCCAAAAACTCATAACAGATGGCGCCAAGAGTCGCCTAGATCGCACTATCGCTTACGCCTATAAGAGGTAGGTATCATGTTGAATTGGGTTTTTCGATTCTTTCGATTGTTATACACGTTATGACCACTTATTTTGTATATTAAAATTTAAATACCTATATAACATAATATTATAATTGTAAGTATGTAATTTTATGAATTGTATAATACAGTGTAAACTCCATGTAACATCACTCTATTTAACGACAAACTCTCTAAAGCGTCGAAATCAATTGACTTTGGTTGGTTTAGCTTCTCTACCATACAATGGTACACTCTACATAGCATCACACCCACTCTCAATAACATCAGCATTACAACAATTGAACAATAAAAAGTACTTTTTAAATTACTAAAATTAGTAGAAACTGCACAGCTGTGTACGTTTTTTTGTCGCATTGTTATCCCAGCCCGCAATAAACTCGACTTTTGGCATCATGCATACAAAACTTTCTAAGAAATTAGTCCTTTTCTTTACAAATTGAGATTGATTGCTCATGTAGGCTGTTTTAGACCCTAGTCCCTAACTAATAATGAGTCATGGATTATTAATATCAATTCATTATCATAATATTCTCAGTTATACATAAACTTTCAAACTGTAAACACGGTTAGTAAAATAAAATCACTGTATAATGATGAAAAAGTATTGATTTTTCTTCTCTCCATTTTAACGACAACTCCATATAACATCATAAAATGCACGGTCCCTTCAGTGTCGTTATATAGAGTTTACACTGTATGTATGTATTATATACTATATTTAATATATATTATTGATTATTGTAATACTTATTGAATATAATATTTATAACATAATTAGTCAATTGTTGTCAAAAATGTTTATACTTTTGCACATCACCATTTTCCTAAGATCTTCATCTCTTAAGATGTGTTAAAGGTTGCCTGGAATATATTGCTTTAAAGTAATAAGGCCGCCTTTGTGTGCAGTTCGATTAATTATATTGTACCTATTTGTGTTTCTAATGTTATCAATATGTGCACAATAAAGTATATTTGTTTGTTTGTTTGTTATTAATTAATAACTCACCTACCAACAATATCAGAAACAACAGCGCCAAAACTACTGAACCGATTGTAATGAAATTTTGTACACAGATAGTCTAAAGCCTGAGAAAGGATATAGGCTACTTTTTTACTGAAAAAAGGGGTTGTGAGGGGGTGTTTATGCGTAAATTTGTTCAAATTAAGTTAGTTCCACAACTCATAACAGATGGCGCCAAGAGTCGCCTAGATCGCGCTATCGCTTGCTCATATCTACTTCTATAAGAGGTGGTACCATGTTAGGCTAAGGTTTTCGATTCTTTTGATTGTCATACACATTATCAAATAACTCACCTACCAAAATAGATATCAGAAACAACAGCATACCAATAATAAATACTAAATACTTTATGGGTAAAGCTAAAGTTGTTTAATGCAGCTAAGTTGTGTAAAGCTAAATAAGCTATAAAATTTGGTATAAAAAAGTTTAATAAAAAAAAATTATGTGCACACTACACAGCTGTTTGGGTATTTTGATTAAAGGGGTACCAGGGTTTTAAAAAGCTTTTGACACCAATTTTGTTGACACCGCACGCTATAAACTGAAGTCCACGCGGACGAAGTCACGGGCAACAGCTAGTATGAATTAAAAATGTCAGAGATAATGTTTCGTTTTTTTTCTAATGATTGAGAAAATATCAGAGCAACAGCCTTCATTCTCATATAAAATAGTACTCACAACTTTAGCATGTGCAAACTTGGATAGAGACTGGACATTGGATCCTGCAGCGATCCAAGCATTCCGCTGAGCTTCTGGCATCCTGCACCACTGTTGGTACAGCTTCCAACTGTTATCAGCACCAGAAGTAGATCCATCTCTTACCGAAGAACACTTCCACAACAAAAATGCCCAAACCTGCGCCTTGTTTTCATTCTGGAATGTAATGACAACATTAATAATGCTTTTATTCTCAAAAAAAAATACACATTCAGGAGGAGTTCAAATAGTACGCATTACAGCTGTCCATACTTCTGTGCTTAAGGATTAAACATGCAGAAATTAACTTAATGATTGTGCAATAGTACTATTTTTATTTAGTGAAATAAGGGGGCCAATGAGCAATCGGGTCACCTGACTGAAAGCAACTACCGTTGCCCATGGCCTGTTAAGAGGGAGTACACTCTCTTCTTGAAGGTTGAGACTTGATATAGGATTGCTATTTATTGTCAACTTACACTATCTCTGACTGGTGATTTTCCTGTACAGTTATTAGCGTCCTTGTGCTCTTTGAATTCATCAACAAAGTGAAAAGCTGAATGGCAATGTCCACACACAAGCACATCAAGCGTAGCCATTTGCTCATGTGCCTCTGAAATTAAATGTTATACTCATTACCCTGATTCTAACATATCAATCAAATATTTATACAACTTTATTTCAGTTAAGATATAAATCCTACCTTTCAGTGCTGTAGGATTTTTTGCAAGTTCATCTGGATTTCCAACTGGTGCAACTTCCCCTGCTGTGGTCCCTCTGTCTTCAATTGAAGTCATTTTTAATTTTTTTCTGTTGATTAATAAATATAATAGCTTTCCATTATAACCTCAAGAGTGCTATCGGCTACATAATTCCCGCCAAACTTTCCAAACAAAATTTTTCAATGTCTTCAAAGACACTAGAGCTTCAAAGACGATATTATTCATTTGCAAATACTGTGAGTACAAAAATAAAGTTACAAAGCTGCTTTATTTAAACGATAGTGTAATATTTATACTATTTATTACAGTTTTAACTTCTCTGACACATTTTAAATCGACGCTTTCGGCCTATTGACTATAATCTTTTCAACAATTTTATACACATGCGGAATGTTCATAATTATTTTATTTTCTACTTTTGTATCATATTTATTTACACATAACTTACCAAAACAATGTCAAATTAAATTTTTTATACACAATATTCATAAAAATGTACGCAAAACGGAACAACTAAGCAAGAAGATTCGCATCACTTGAATGAAAAAAAAGCGTCGCCAACACATTCAGACTCATTCTGTGGCCCCATGAATAACGCCGACATTTTGTGTTTTCGATTACAGACGTATTTACCAAAAGCCAATAGGAAAACAGCAAATGACAATAAACGTCCAATGAAAAACTGACATTTTTTTTGACATATAAGTACAGGCCCATGGTAACACAAGTGTCGACAAAAATCGCCGACTCTTATTTTATACCGACATTTTATGCCGAAATTTGTATTATCAGTACATCAAAATATGTTTTAATGAAATAATCATCATACTTTAAAGCCTTATACCCTACGACACGGACGTAAAAAAAATATACTATATAGGTACTTTTTTTACGTCTGTGCCCTACGAATAATAAACTTATACCACTTAATACGTGTAGCTTTAATAAATAACTGTAGGCAATAAGTACAATCAATTAATATAAGGTCATCGATAAAACACGAATAAAATGACATTTTCTAAAAATGATTCCTAGGTAGATCGATTTATCGCCCCCGAAACCCCCTATATACTAAATTTCATGAAAATCGTTGGAGCCGATTCCGAGATTCCAATTATACAGGGTGTAAGGGTCTGTACGTGTTCCTTGTAGAGAGTTAAATGTGAAAGTAGCAGCGCTGAAAGACCAAAAATTTTTTTCACTTTTGTATGGAGAAACTCGTGACGCTATTGCCCTTGCCCAGCTTGCCCTTGAAGAGAGTTCACTGTGAAAGTAGCAGCGCTGAAAGACCAAAAAATTTTTTCACTTTTGTATGGGCAAGGGTCCGAGCGTCACGAGTTTCCCCATACAAAAGTGAAAAAATTTTTTGGTCTTTCAGCGCTGCTACTTTCACAGTGAACTCTCTACAAGGAACACGTACACACCCTAAAGTATTATCACTTATTTTTGTTACACCTGTATATATATATATAAAAAGATGGTTGAGAGAATTTTTGCTCCATGTAAAATTATGAACTTTCTGAACTACTTGGAACCAGCAGACTTAAGAAATTACCTACGAATGGATTCCAGATCTTATAATATAAATTGACTTTATAACGGCCGTTCCCAATATTTGATCTATCTCTGGTTTTGCCCTACTAGAGATAGGAATAGCTCATAATTGACATAAAATATATGTCTCTAATGTCTAATGTGAGTTATTCCTATCTCTAGTAGGGCAAAACCAGAGATAGATCAAATATTGGGAACGGCCGTTACAGATTTAGCAGTTCCCACTACAGATAAAAGGTTGAAACCATCTGGCAACACTGATTTAGTCATCAGGAGCCACATTTTTTTCCGATTTAGGATCCTAGCTAGGATCCTAGCTTTCTACATGTTATTCCACTTGACTAAATATTGTAGGATCCTAGCTAGGACTTCCTAAATAGGACAAGTGGAATAAGCGCTTAATGTACAGTAATACAAGCGACAAGGTAATGGTCAGGCGGTCGGCTTATTATTATATAAACATTATTATGTATTACTTTTTGTCAGTCAGTAAACGATGTATGTCGGCCTACGAATAATAAAAAGTGTATTTTTAACCGACTTTCAAAGAAGAGGAGGTTCTATAATATATATTCGGATATGGATATTCTGAGAATTTTGGAATTTTCCCATCCCTACATTTTATTGTTAAGCTGAGTCGCCACGATCAAAATATTGAAAACATTGTCAATCTTGATTCTTAAGTCATGACTTAATTTGACAGTTATGTGAAACAAAAGATACGAAATGCCATTAACATAAAAGAGACAGTTCTATTTTTAAACGTCGAACTGCAAATTTTCTTGTGCGTAAAGAGTAGGTAACATAAATAGCCGTAGAGTGGACACTTCATACAAGAGTATTAGTAGGTAAGAAATGAAATATGTATGTTAAAATTTTAACATCGAAATAATTAATAATGGAATATATTCCAAAAAAAAAAATACATATTTTATGTACTACCTTCAAAAAAATTTAATTTGTTTCTTTTCTTTCTCTTTGAAATTTTTTGTATATTTTCTTACCTAACCTAAAAAAAAAGTATTACTTACCCTAAAAAACAGTGCAGTACAGTTGCATATGATATCGCATAGCGTATAAAATAGAATACAAATAAACTGCAATTGTAGGCATTTAAGTCACGATCTAACAGTCATGTGGCGAGTCTGCACTCTGCAGTCTGCACTCTGCACTAACTATTGTTAGATGCTGCAGCGCAACCATCCATATCGTTCTTGCGTCAAAACCGTATCGCTGTCTCTTTCTTCGCCTGAGCTATGACGAAAATTCAATTTTTCCAGATTGTTCAAAAAAATAATTGAAAATGTAAATAATCGAGGTGTTTATTGCATACAAGACATGTACATAGTAAGCGATTCAATGTGTTTTGTTTACTTTTACGACGTTTAAACACATACGACGCGACGGCATTTTCCATATTTTATTTAGGTAAGACAAGACATGGCACGTTCGTGACTGCTCTCGATGCGCTCTAAACAACAGACGACCCAATTGGGCCGTATTTGAATCTTCACAAATCACAACGCGCGCGGTAGTAACATAATATCTGCTTTGAGTTTTTCATAATAAAATATCATTGGTTACATCATAATTCATACATGATGATTTTGACAATATTCTTAACACGTTCGCTGCGTTGTGAGGCATTTATAAACCCATACGCGAACTATCGCCCTGTGCGGGGGCAATTTGCTGCAATTTCCCTCTGGTGCGGAGCTCGTATTTCATAAAGTATTAAGTGTATGAATGAAACAAATATATAGATGTGATGACCTACTTAAACTGTTTACAATTTATAAATAAAAATGTGATGAGGCGATCTTTTTCGCCTCATCACATTTTTCACACTCTACACTGAAACAGTAAAATTACTTTTCTATGCGCATGCGTGGCGTATCTGCCTCACGAGGGTATGAGGTGTTCCCGCACCTCACCGCACTGTCGAATTAAGTCAGTGTTTACATAATATTAGGAATAGTGTTGCGCTACGCTTGCGCAAGAATTAATAAATTACTGTTATATTAATATATTATTATAGTGCATTATCAGAAAAAAAATCAGCTTCTCACCGGGCTTGTTTTTAAAACGATGGTTCTTTATGACACTATTAATTCTATTAAAAAACATATTTGATTTTGTTTTTTTTTCACTGGAAAACTGATATTATAAACGGATTGTATTTTTAATACTGGTTTCGGATAACAAGAAAGCTACAGACCGACATTTTAGGTCAATAATTGGGCCTATCTTATTCATATTAATTATGTACGTAATATTTTGCTTTTTAAATTTTATTAAGCTATTGCATAGCTTTTATAACAGGTTTTGAGCGCGGTGACTGAGTTAAGAAATTAATTTTTATTAATGTACGTGTACAATTTTCAAATGAACTCCGATTTGCAACGGATATAATATAATAATATAGGTGGTGAATCTGTCTGTTACCTTCACGCCCCAACCATTGAAATCGATATATCACTTCGCCATCACTAGTTCTAATCATAATGAACCTTCACTTACGTGCGTTATGAGGTTTTTCAACCCCACAAATATTTTCTTCACTTTCTCAGCTATCTGTTATCAGATCCCGGGGCGAACGTAAATTTAGATTAAGTCACTCTTTAGGATTATGATAATACGAACTTTTGCCCGCGGCTTCGCTCGCGTTAAGAAGGATTATTATATACAAACTTTTATTCCCTATTTTAACCCCTTGGAGTTGGAATTGATCAAAGTCCTTTCTTAGCGGATGCCTACATCATAATATCTACCTGCATGCCAAATTTCAGCCCGATCCGTCCAGTGGTTTGGGCTGTGCGTTGATAGATCACTATGTCAATCAGTCAGTCACCCTTGAGTTTTATATATATAGATATAAATTTTAACCGATAAAGTATATTTGGCTTTAGTATTAGCCTCTAAAGGTGAACGTATACCACGAGGTTGATAAGCCTCATAACGCACCACTGAAAATATACACTCTGAGGTTTTTATGCCTTTTATGTTTTTATGCATTTCGTTAGGTAAATTATTATACCATATTTACTTACGCAGCGAACGTGTTAAAAATAAGAACGTCTGTACCTAGCTTAATAATTTGACATATCGTGTTCGAAGAAAAAAAAATAGTCGTGACTCTGTGGTTTACGCATCGTGGGACGCCTTTTTCGCGCTGTAATATTTTCTATTTATTTCATAAATCTTAATTTAGTATAGAAGTGAGTTTTGTTATTTCGTGGTCGGATAATGTTATCAGTTTATTAGTCCATTTACAACTATCTCTATTTCAGAACATGTCTGGTATCGCCAGTGCCCGTCTCGCCGAAGAAAGGAAAGCTTGGCGTAAAGACCATCCCTTTGTGAGTTACGTTTTGCATCCGCAACTGGTTATTGTACTGGTGGGCTCCAAGTGATGCATTGAAAAATTATAATATTTTTTATTTCAGGGTTTCGTTGCCCGGCCTATGAAAAATCCCGATGGATCTTTAAACCTTATGACATGGGAGTGTGCAATTCCTGGTAAAAAGGGAGTAAGTATCCATACTTTACAGTGGTAAAAACAATCAGGCGAATATGACTTTTACCTATATCTAATCATTTGAGAAAATTTGTATGTGATGCATTTATTTATCATACTTGAACTTTCAGACTCCATGGGAAGGTGGACTATACAAACTGCGTATGATCTTCAAGGACGATTACCCTTCCAGTCCACCAAAGTGCAAGTTTGAACCACCACTGTTCCACCCAAATGTCTATCCCTCCGGCACAGTATGCCTCTCTCTACTAGACGAAGAAAAAGATTGGCGTCCAGCGATCACAATCAAACAGATTTTACTTGGAATCCAAGATCTTTTAAATGAGCCAAATGTTAAGGACCCTGCACAAGCCGAAGCCTACACAATTTACTGGTTTGTACTAATAAAAATCCTTAACAGTACTCTGTTTCTTTTGATGATAATTAAACATAACATGAACTTCAAACCTATAGCAACATATTATTAGAAGAATGAAATTGGAAACATTGTAACAACCAGATTTAAGATTTGTTATTGATAATTTGGTTTAACAATCATCATAATAAGTTGGTCTAGAAATTTCTAGAATATTCTATTTGCTCATGTGCTTTAGTATAATAAGTAATAACAAATAAAACACTATTTTTCATTTCAAAGTACATCCATATAGTAAAAAAACTATATTTTGTGACATAAAAGTACTATATATTTTGGGTTGAAGTACCACAATATATTATTCAGTTACGTAATGTCAATGAAGTCAACTTAACAACTTAAACTTACTCTTTTGGATTCTATTTAGCTTATCTCCAGCTCCTAGGCAATGTGTTACATTGCTTATTCATATATATATTTTTATTTCAGTCAAAACCGGCTAGAATATGACAAGAGAGTCCGAGCGCAGGCCCGAGCCATGGCTGCCACTGAGTGAATCTAACACATTCCTGTCACCATTTGGAATGATAAAAAAAGACTAATTTTATAATCATACTTTGTAGCTTTAGTTTAACAGTACCTGCAATCAACTAAATTAAGGTTGCTTCTACAGAATAATTTGTCTAACATATTTTGGTAATTGCAAGAATTGTAACACTATGTACTTTTAATGGAATGATTTTCAAATTAGTCTTTTTATATGTCTTAAGATATTAGTTTTAAGTAGGATAAAAAATTGGAGTTAAATTGCTGATCTAGCTCAGTATCTAAAAAATTAAACTGAATAGAATATCAAGTATTTTTAACTTCTCCTACATAAATTATTGCAGTATCTTCCTAACATTAAACCATGTTTGTAACTTGTCATTCAAATATGCTACAAGGTAAACTTAATTTATTTGGAAACTTTGAAAATATTTATAACGGAGATCAAAATTTGTAAAATGAAACCATATTGCTTAAACTTAATTCGGAAATGTAGGTTTTGCTGGCAAACAACAATTTTATAAAGGTTTTATATAAAGCCATGTTTCAGAAGTCACAAAATACCTGTGTGATTCAAGGCTTGTACCACGAAAGCGTTTTGAGACTCAAACAATTGAACGATAATGCCGCGTCCTACCTAACAAACGAGAAATTAAGTTAGAGTAGGACGCGGCATTCTCGTCCGATAGTTTGAGTCTCAAAACGGTTTCGTGGTAGGCCTACTGAATATACCAAATGAATGTTTTAAATTGTTCTAAGTAATGCATTTAAGCTGTTAGTATCAATAAAACAGAAACTTCGAGATGAATCTTACATTATTACTTTTAACTATTTTTGTATCTTTATGCTAATGTATCAAACAATAAACTTATTTAAAATCATTATGTCTTATTATTCTAGTAGTGTAAGACCCTGTAAGACCACTGATCTTTTAGTGCAGTATAATTATTATGATTTATGCTTCATCAGCATTTACGTAATCCTTATATCGCGGATTTTGGAAATGCTATAATTGTATTCTATTGTCGCGATCACCGGATTTGCGCGGATTGATTATTGATATTATGTAATGCTGATGTTGATTGGTCTCGCAATGTGCAAAAGATCGCCTGAGGGCTGTATGTATACCACATGTACTGTACTTATATTATGTAGGATTAATGGGCTTAAAATATTTGTTTCTGAATGCTACTTTGTTTTTCCAGTGCATGAACCACGTGTGCTTGTTTTGTATAAAAGTGGTCACGTCTTTTGTTTAGTACACATATTATTACCTAAGCCTATAGAACTCGTTTATATAGAAATAAATATAATCAAAGGAAAAATATATTTATGTATTATATTTTTAATAATAATTAACAAAGCTGTAAAGTAAAATGAAAATCTTAATAAACGTTCATTATCTTTGGACTTTGAGTTTTGACGATTGTCTCATATAGGTTAAACAACAGTTAACTCTAACCTAGCGTTAACTGACTAGAACCAGTTTCACCAATACCAGTTAATGTTAATTTTTTTTATTAACATGGATATATTGTATATATTTCCATGAAATGGTCAGTGCTTACTGCTTTCTGACGTCTTAAACAATAGTTAACTCTAACCTAGCGTTAACTGACTCGAACCAGTTTCAGCAATAGCAGTTAATGTTAATTATTGATTAACATGGGTAATAATATCAAATATTTGCATGAACTGGTTAGTGCTTTCTGACGTCTCAGTAGCCAATATAAACTATCTATGCAGAATTATTACGGAACACACGGTGTCGGGTGCCGTGTACTGTATACTGTACACAGCTTGAGGTTGCTTAAGTTCTGTCCTTGTACTTTGCCGATTGACGGTTGATAAAAAATAATAACTGTCAAATTGTGTCAAATAAAGATTAAAATGAAGAAGAAGTAGTTAGCAAGTAGTTAGTAGGTAGATGGGGTGATTCATAATATAGTTTGTGTTTACAATGTTATAATCGTAAAAATAAAACAAAACTTTGCATTTTTACTCCAAGTAAATAGTTTAAGGTTTATCTTTAGATCACATCATAATGGAAGATGAAGAGCATGATCCCAAAGAATACCGGTGGGAAACCGGTTATGAAAGAACTTGGTGAGCTTTTTTGTACAAAATAGTTATTAATATAAGGGTTTTCTTATTTTATCAGGGCTTAGGTTAACTGCGGGCTAATTATTTAAAGTTTGACTCATTACATTTGCTTGAATCAGTTTAAACCTTGTAACGTAAACCAAAATACTATCATAACCTAACCTAAAGAAAGTAACTTTCCAAATCAATCTTCAATTTTATCAAAAGCTATCAGAAGGTCTCGTAAATCTGTGATTTAATGTCATAGATAGTGTGCTTATAATATTTAATTGATATGTACCTTTTAGGGAAGCAATTAAAGAGGACAAAGATGGTTTGGTGGAGAGCTTGGTTGCTGAATTTGCGCAAAAACAGGCGAAGAGGGCAGCTGAGCCGCGGCGGGGGCCCGTGCGGCTCGGCATGATGCGACACTTGCTGGTCGCTATTGATTGTTCAGATGCTATGAATACACAGGATTTGAAACCAACTAGATTTTTGTGCACATTAAAGGTAATTTAAAAAGCTGTAGTAGTGAATCAATCTTTGTTCTATTGAAAAATTTTTTTGATTGTTATTTCTTTTTTACGTTATTTAATAAGTCAGTACTTTATCTTATTATCTTATATCTTTAAACGAGCAATACTTGTATATATATATATAGTATACCAAAAACACCGGTATACTAGTATTGGTCTGGAGCCAATACTGAAAATAACGGTTTTGCTTCAATGGTTCGGTATTGCGACCCCTATTCCTGACATCTATAGACGAATAATATTACTATTTTGTTGGCAACTAATTGTTTTAACGACCAGTAGATGGCGTTATTAAGTAACACGAAGTCAATGAGTGTTTGCTATACCGAGCAAAGCTCGGTCATCCAGGTACTATTCCTGACATCTATAGACGAATAATATTACTATTTTGTTGGCAACTAATTGTTTTAACGACCAGTAGATGGCGTTATTAAGTAACACGAAGTCAATGAGTGTTTGCTATACCGAGCAAAGCTCGGTCATCCAGGTACTATTATATCTATGTTAAAAAAAAAAAAAGGTACTTACAGTGACGTAACCTTAAACCTATCAATGATAAATAGTATGTGGGTAAAGTTGTGTAATTGGGGGGCTAAATAAGCTTTAAAATTTGGCATAATAATATATAAAGTTTAATTTAAAAAAATGAAATATTATGTGCACACTGCACAGCTGTTCTGATTTAAGGGGTACCAGGGTTTTTTTTATAAAAGCTTTTGACACCAATTTTGTTGACATCGCGCGCTATAAACTGAAGTCCACGCGGACGAAGTCGCGGGCAACAGCTAGTAATAACTATGGACGCTTCACACCACATTAGTCTGGCCCCGTGCTAAGTACCTGAATTACTTGTGTTACGGGTACCAGACAACAGAAATATATGTATTTAATACTTTTATACTATACATATTATGTATATTTAAGATTTTTATTATATGATACACATTTATTTAATGTATGTATATATATTATTTAATTAAATTATTTATGGTCACAAAATTTTTCAGTTGCTAGAGAAGTTTGTAGAAGAGTATTTTGATCAGAATCCATTAAGTCAGCTTGGTATTATTTTGATGAAAAATAAAAGGGCAGAAAAAATTACAGAGCTCTCTGGAAATGTGAGGAAGCATATTAAAGCTTTACAAGGGTATGTATTTTTTAGACAGAAATACTTATTAACACTTCCATCGTTGGAATTGCAGACACAATAGATTTTCAATTGTTATGTGGCAGCCCGCTGCCTCTTGGGTATTGATGGGTAATCCCTGGGTTGCGGATTCTTTGAAATCTATTGTTATTGCTTGGGAGTTGATAGGTTAAGTTTGCTCAAAGTCTGAGCAAAGTGTGGTTACTTTGCTCAGAGACTTTTTGAACATTATAGTGCCAGATTTAAATGTTCTATGAGTATTCTCCCAACATACATGGCCAAGTTACAAACGGCACTTTTCTTTTCAGCCTATCAAATCTTAGTTTAACTGGGGAGCCTTCTTTACAAAATACCTTGGAGTTGGCAGGGAAAGTATTGAGACCGCTGCCAGGCCATGCATCTCGTGAGCTGCTTGTGCTGTTCGCTTCCCTCACCACTTGTGACCCAGGGGACATTAATACAACAATACAGGTCAGTTATTGTGTGTAGATACTCTTTTCATTTTAAAAAATAAATAAGCAATGAACATGCTTGTGATAAGTTACTGATGCTTATCTTAAAATCGGAGTCTGGCATATTCACAATCTGCCTTGCATTTTGTAAAGAATGAAATTACTGTTTCAGGCTTTGAAAACAGATGGCATCAGATGTTCTCTTATTGGTCTTGCGGCAGAAGTGCGAATCTGCAAAAAGCTGTGTCAAGACACCACTGGAGAATATGGGGTATATTAAGATTTTCAATTACATTAAGAGTTGTTACTGGCACAAAACTATTTTTTATTGGTGCTACATCTATATGTATAAAACTCAAAGGTGACTGACTGACTTATTGACATAGTGATCTATCAATGCACATCCCAAACTACTGGACGGATCGGGCTGAAATTTGGCATGCAGGTAGATGATATGACGTAGGCATCCGCTAAGAAAGGATTTTGATAAATTCCAACCCCAAAGGGTTCAAATAGGGGATGAAAGGGGATATATAATAATACTTCTTAACGCGAGCGAAGCGGCGGGCATAAGCTCGTTTTAAATAAATATAATGAAGTATTAAAATACTTTAAGAATAATAATAAATATTAAAATTCTTTTTTTAATGGCTCCCATAAGAGTTGGCCACAGTCGCCGAAATACTTGTTTTGTATTTGTGAATGGAAATAAAAAACTCTTACCAATTTGATAACGCAAAAATGGTCACATTTTCGACCTGACTAAATTTCCGCGATAAAGTCAAAGAGAATATTATAATCACTAAGTTTTACGTAAAGAACTATAGCTTGTCCAAAAACGGTAGACGCTGAACACATATTAAAAATTTCATAAAATATTGAAAAACTTTATTAAACCTTAAAACTTTATTAAAATATTTGAAGTGTACAAACGTTGTCAGTGAAAATTCAAGGCGAAAAAAGCACCTTTCGATACTGATTACGATTAGAAAATTTAGTTCAGCGTCTACTCTTTTTTGACAGACTGTAACTGTGTCTCTCAGGTTGTACTCGACGACGTCCACTACCGGTCGCTGCTGCTGGGCCACACGGCGCCGCCGGCCCGCGCGCGCGCCGCCGACGCGGGTCTCGTCAAGATGGGCTTCCCGCACACCCCGCCCCCCGACCACGCCGATAGCGCCGACCCGCCCATCACTGTGTGCATGTGGTAATTTTTTCACTTTTTTTCATTAATAAGAATTAAGACCATAGCAAGTAGTGTTATTGCAGTGGAAATGGGTTAGAATACTGTCAAATTTTAGGCACAAGATTTCTTTTGTCTATCAGTCAAAGGACTTTTGTTCCATAAAAATGTTTGTGTAGTGTGGCCTACATTGTTCTTACGAAAGTACAAAATCTCTGTGTCATACTCCACTAGACCACAAAAGCGCTCTATGACAATAAATTCTTTTATTTTTATTTTTATTTTATTTTATTGATTTTTGGAAAACTTACAGCTAACATACACATAGAATCTAAATATACAATACAAGAAGGCCAATTAAAAGTTTCCACAGATAGAAAAATGCTAATAAAAACAAAGCAGCGATAGACAATGGTCACAATTATTTAGAATTTTAGAAAAAAATTAGAAAAACAGAACAAGAATTATTGCAATAACGTATTAAGTAATAGAATTGCGCAGGTTACAATTAAAATAGAAATTATTAAATTCTTTCTTAAAAGTTGTTACATTGGTAAAGAATAGGTCCACATCAATTATTCGAGATATTTAATTAAACATTCTACTAGCCCTGATCATATAAGAATTTTGGCGATAATTAGTACTATAGTGTTGAATATGCAGTAGGTCACGCTTTCTTCTCGAGGCTGCTGGAACGCGAAGCTGGATTTTGCTGGTGAGATCAGCGCAATCCGCTGAGCTGTTGGCTAAATTAATAAGAAGAGCCAGGTCTGATACTTTCCGTCTAGCAGATAAAGGCAGTAGATGGAATTTTTTGCAGCGATCGAAATAGTTGTTCAAGTACGTTCCAGATCTGAATTGCACGTATCTAAGAAATTTCTTCTGTATGTTTTCAATACGGTTAATATATATGTCATAAACTGGGTTCCAAACAGACGAGCAGTACTCGAGATGGCTGCGCACAAAACTACAGTAAAGGATTTTAAGAGTTTTAATGTGTCTGAAATTAGCCGAGACGCGTATTATGAATCCCAAAGCTTGAGCGGCTTTTTTAATGATATCGTCTATATGACAATCAAATAAAAGTTTTGAATCAAACGTAACGCCCAAGTCTTTTATCTTGGTAACTCTAGTTAAGGATATATCTGTAATTTTGTAGTCGTAGTAAATGAGGGTGGTCTTACGAGTAAAGCTACATACGTAACATTTGGTGATATTTAGATCTAGTTGGTTACGACGGCAGTAGTCAAGGAGTCTATTAAGATCCTCCTGGAGGCGAATAGCATCGTCAATGGTTGTGATTTGGCTTAAAATTTTCAAGTCGTCAGCAAATAGGAGTACCTTTGAATATTTGAAACATTCGATAATATCGTTGATAAAAATATTAAATAACAAGGGTCCCAATAACGAGCCCTGAGGTACGCCTGATGGTATGAACATAGGCCTAGAAGTGTAACCATTAAGAACAACAGATTGACATCTATTGTCAACGTAAGAGGAAAACCATCTAAAGAGGTTACCCCTAATTCCTATCGCAGACAATTTGCGCAGCAGTGTGTGATGATCCAGACGGTCAAAACATTTCGTAAAATCAGTGTAGATTATATCGACCTGCGTGCGCTCAGACATACACTCAGACAAATAGTCGCTACAGAGTATGAGATTGGTAGCAGTGGACCGCCCACGCATAAATCCGTGCTGACACGTAGTGATAAATGGACTTAGGATAGGATACAGCTGATTATAAATTATTCTTTCAAGCAGCTTTGCAAAAAGACACAAAGATTTCTTAGAAGCTATCTCAATTATATTGAGAATATCAAAATTGAAAAATGAAAATTAAAAAATGTAACACTATCTCAATTAAATTGAGAATATAAAAATTGAAAACCAAAAAATGTAACACTAAAACACTCAATTTGTGTCAATATAAAGTTTCAGGATTCTCACTAATTTTATTCACAGCCACTTGGAAGAAGGCGATGGCGTCGGCGGCGAGGGGGAGGGGCACCTGTGTCCGCAGTGCCGCAGCAAGTACTGCGCGCTGCCCGCACAGTGCCGCACCTGCGGGCTCACACTCGCCTCCGCGCCGCATCTCGCACGGTGAGTCACGCCACGCTATGTAAGTATGTACTATCAGAGAAATTGATTCATAAGTAGTTGACAAACCCTTGTAATTTGGTCCCGTTATGTCAAACCTAGCCGGCAGATCACGACTTCGGCACAATAGACATAACTACCAGTAGTTCGACTGCAAAGAAACGGACAGGTTTCAATATCTGTCAAATTCGTCGGGTTTCACTAGGATTATGAACGGAATGTGCCTCGCGCTGGCTCACAGATTATAGACTGAGCGCTGGCTGATAATTTTTTTTTAAATATTTAAAATAAAGATTTCAAAATTGGATTCTGACAATTTTAATCGCATGTGCTAAAACACAAACAACAATACGACCACAGAGGAACACGTCCAGCGAATATGCCATAGTTTTAAATTCGTAGGTAACAATTTAACGACCCTAGCGACGATTTTCGTCATAATACGTCAAATTTAAAAATTTTAACATCAGTTCTAACTCGGCATACTCTATAATTCTGTCTACTCTGACTTCGGTACATTGAATTAAATTTATTGACATAATTCGACCAAAAGTTGGCTGGGTTTGACATAATGCTACTAAATTACAAAGGTCCGCCATTGAATATATATGCCGCCTATTAATCAACTTATCTGATAGTTAATAGTACATTTGCTTGCGCACATTTGCACGCACGCTCGAATACGTACGCACACGCAGGAATACGTATGCGCACGCAACGTATACGCACACAAAGGATTTTAAAATAATGCTGATTGCAAGCAGATTAAGATTATATTTTTACGTATTGTACACGTGTATATCAGACATAACGCCTCAGAAACTGCATGGGCCGATTTTTGTTAAAGTTTTGTGTTTATCGGGTAGGTCTGAAAATCGGCAAACATTTATTTATAATTTTTTGTTGTAATTCGTGCAGATCCTACCACCACCTGTTCCCGGTGGAACCGTACGAGGAGGTGGCTAACGAGGGCCAGGCGCAGTACTGCTACGGCTGTCTAAGGAACTTCACAGAGCAGGACAAGCAGGTAAAATCATAATCAACTATCGACAAAAACTATACAATACTGTGAATAGTGTGTTGCCCTAAAATAAAGGTAAGATGGGATCGGAAACTGTGAATAATTTGTATAGTTTTTTTTTTAATTAATAATTGTTGTATACTAATATTAAGTATAGAATACAAAGAAAAAAAAAGAAAAAAAAAGAAGCAATTGTTCGCAATTGTTCAAGGTACATGTATAACAATAATTAGCTTACTTCAGTCTGGGTTATTGCTAATCGTAAAGAAGATAACAATATTTTTTTGCAAGTTCGCTAATGTTTTCACTTATTAAAATAATGCAAGTTTTAACAAACAATTATGTAACGTTTGTCATATAAAACAGTAGATCTTGTCATCCTGTTGAATCATGTGGAAACATAAAAGATCCAAATCCTCTCATCTAGAACTCGACAAGGCTTTAAATGAACGTGGCGAATAAAGGAACTAACGCTGTCGTCATACAAAAACGCCATTATTGATAGTTCCCCTTCACCAGCAACGCCCCCGCCTACGTTCATTAAAAGCCTTGTCACACTTTAATCTAAGGGATCATAAAGAACGTCATACGATTTTTATGATTTTTAGACACCCTCCTCCCCCTTTGTCACAGGTGGTCACATTGTGAGACTCCCCCCTTCCTAGTGTGACGACACTTTGCAATTTTTACATCTAAAAACTACCTTAATAATTTAAATTATGCTTTTCAATTTATTAAATTTAAAATATGATGTCACAAAACTCATGTCACACTTCGTCGACCCCTCCCCTCTTTAGGTGTGACATACTTTATGGATGGTTCCTAAAATTATCCATCACTATCCAGATATACCGGTGCCCCCGCTGCTGCGAGGTGTACTGCTGGCAGTGCGAGGGCGTGGTGGGGGCGGCGCTTCACGTGTGCCCCGCCTGCGCCGCAAGGCCCCACCTCTATCAGCGCCTGCCTGATGCCGCTTCTGCGTCGTGAGGCCCCGCTCCAGCCCAACATGAGGTCCCATCTGATTACCTACTTGAGCCTCCGCTTAAGGCTTGTGAAGACCACTTGAGACTCGGTATTCTTAAGCGCTGACCGAGGCCCCATCTGCTCTTCGTATATAATGTGTCGCAGTCATCTGGTTCAATCTGCTATTCGATTGAATGACTAGCGCATTCATGCGACACTGTGCATATTCTGCGACATATGCACAGTATTGCAGCTGCAAGTATGTACCATCGAGGAAATTCATTCCTAGGCAGTTGACGGACCTACGTCATGTGGTCGGCTTATGTCAATTCAATGTTAGCTTTGATCGGTTGGATCCATAAAGTTAATATACCTAGCGGAATAGAGAAACAAAGACCTGAGCAAGAGAGATGTCACTATCAGTAACACTGGTTCGTAAAAAGAGACGTGTGATACATGACAGCAGCACTCTTTTTTTTGACGTCCAGTCGGCACGTGCCGCACGTTGACAATTTAATCTCATAGAAATCATGTTCAATCATGCTTGTGTAAGTGTGTATGTACACATATTTTTACACACAAATAAAACCAATTTTGGTTTCGTTTGACAGTTCGAGATTGTTGCTCTATTCCGCTAGGTATATTAACTTTATGGTATATTAACTCGACCAAATACTTCATCTAACTTACCTACTTGCGTCAGGACTCAAGTTTATAATATGATATTTGTAACTTTGTAAATAGTTCGTATATAAGTAGATAATCCAATAAAATATTTTTTATAATATTTATATTTTATTCGTATCACAATTCAGTACATAAAAATAGCAGCTGATCATTCAGCCAACATGTTTTAATGTCTTAACTAAAATGTTTTTACAAAATGCCGGACGCCGGTGTAAGTAACTTGGGACAATATTATGGCAAAGTTTTTTTTTTGTGCGAATTACATTTAAACATAGTTTTTTTTTCTAGTTCTTAAACTTTATAATATACTTTCTTTTGTAAGTGGAAGTCAACGGCAAGAAAATAATAGATAAGTATACACGTATTTAGCTATACGTACATATAGTATAAAATTAAAAAGTGGCAACATCGTAGTGTCATCCCTTTTTTCTTAGATTGATTTGAAAGGGATGACACTACGATATTGCCACTTTTTAATTTCTTCACTTTCCTGACAGGCTATAGATGTTTTGGCGCGTGGATAACATTGTCATGGGGCCTGGGGTATGGATGCAAAGTTGTCAATCGAAATGACCACAGCGTTAGTTTTTGATATGGTCATATTGCAAAATGACATTCGTTTTGTTTCTCAAGTGTCATTTTACAATATGGCGGCGTTAGATATGATTTTGACCACGCACCAAAACAGCCTTGTAACTTGTGATCCCATAGTAAAAAATACCTGTTTGCATTAGACGGTTACTACACAAGGCAATGCGGTTTATATTAAGCCCCTATTTATTTAATATTTATTACATTTTATAAATTATTATCATTATTTAAATATGGTCATTTTATAAATCACAGATGTAAACTAATCACATTTATATTCGTAAGTATACTACATATAGTCCAAGCCATGACAAGGAGCAGACGCGGTCCAGCATGAATTTTTGTAACTCCATTTGTGGTTTGAACCAGAAATAAATATAAAATTACTCACTAAATAAATCGTACAATCTATATTGTATAATATGTCGCAGCAAACTGGTTTAAATAGCCGTTCAATCAAACAACTAGCCCTTTGACTTGCGTTTTGTCAGGTTTTGTTTACAATATTGCGTCAACTAACCAGTGTTTAGTGGTTGTATTAAGATATTTTTCGTAAATATACGTTACAAGTATTATTAAAGAGACAAAAATTATGGGGGCACATACGAGTGAATCAAAATTTAAACTATTATTCAAGGAGAAATTACGGGATTATGAAATGCATCACCAAGGTATTTATTACAATTGTGTTCAAAATGAATTAAAATACAATTGTAGAATCTGCTTGTTATCATAACGCGTGTGCAATAATAGCACTAAACTAATGGTCGCCATAGTTAATTTAGTATTTAACCAGTTGGCTAAGCGTCATCTACCTGTAGTGTTGAACGTTGCAGTGAACAAGTCGGCTAAACGATGTATAGCCGTGTGATTGAATGGCGTTGTTCAGTCAAAGGGCTAGATGTTTGATTGAATGGCTTTTTTAACCAGACGACTGCGACATATAATATACGGTCCTCGAATAATCCGCCTTTACATGACAGCGGACGCATCTGCGGGAGACATCAATACATACTTTCGCCGACATGTAAAAGCGGCTTAGGACAGTTATGTGCCCGGGCCCCGGTTAATAAATATATAAACAAGCGTACCTAACGATAACAAAACAGACGCCACAACATATAAAGATCTAAATGCAATTTTAACATCATCTAAAATCCATTATTTTTTGACATATATTATTATGATATATAATAGGTTTTGTAAAAAAGTTTATATACAAAAATATTAAATAAAACTGAATATAATCATATTGCCCTAGTCGCTGAGGTCTAATAAACGTACAAGTTTTCAACGCGATACTGAAAACTTTGTCTACTATAGTATTTCTGCCGACCAATCATATAATATTTCGACAATATGACTACGCACGCGAGTGAGATATCTCGTTGTACGCATTATGGGTGAAACCAAACGAGCGTAATTTTGTGAGTCGTAAGTCGCAGAATTTCGGTCGCGTAAATATCTTTTCATACAAATCATGACTCACAAAATTACGCTCGTGTGAATCAAACAAGACTTTTTTATGAAATAAGGGGGCAAACGAGCAAACGGGTCGCCTGATAGAAGGTTTGCAGGTCGTATAGTGCCGCGGCCGGTGACAGTTCGTTTCAGAGTTTTACATTGCGCGGCAGAAAGTTACGCGAGAAACGCACGGTGGAAGACTGCCACTCATCAAGGTGATGAGGATGGTATATTATTCGCGTGGGACGATGGCGAAAAGTTTTTGTATGAAACTGAACATCACATGAATTTCTGCCAGCCGAAATTCTGCGACTCACAACTCACAAATTACGCTCGTTTGGCCTCACGGCTCACCCTATAATACGAGATATCTCACTATCGAGCGTAGTTATAATTGTCAATATCGACATTTATCTCGTCAAACATCTACAGATGAGCAGTAGATGATTTGCACTAAATAAGTAGTTATTGATTTTAGATGACGTTATCCGTAAGTAGCAGTGACGGATTAAGACTACTTGATGCCCTAAGCAATCCATGCCTGTGCCTATTCGTATGTCAACTAGAATCGGTCTTTAAACCTTTACCGCCTAAAAGCATTAGCTTTCTCCTAGAAACTTTTTTGGTGTGTTTTTTGGTGACGTTAGAGTGAGACGTGATGCCCTAAGGACGGTTTTTTTGCTTATTCTGGTGCCACCTCAGACGTGATGCCCTAGTTTGATTAAGGCTCTAAACACACTAGGCTGAATTACGCCGGCGTAAATTCCGCCGCGTTTACGCCGCGTTTAAATTGCATACAAATACGGGCCGAATACGAGGGGTGACACACTATTACGTCGCGTTTTGTATGCGTTTGACATTTGCGGCGGAAATTACGCCGGCGTAATTCAGCCTAGTGTGTTTAGACACTAAGGGTTAATCCGTCACTGGTAAGTACGGAATCTACGGATACGCGTAGATTCTATCACAGTAGTGCGAAAGTGGCCTAACAAAACTTTCTACTTACATCACATTTTTCTAAATAACTTCTCAAAGAACAAATATTAAGCAAGGTTTTAATTAGGAAGGAATACCTTTCTAATTTCTATTCTCTCATTATTATTTGTCTTTTCAGTATGCGTAAACATTATAACATAGAAAATTAACAAAATTCACCAAAAAATTGTTGGTCCTCGAGATATACAAGATGCAACGTAGTTATGATAGGGCCTAGTCTGTATCAAAATATCGAGGCACAGAATTTTATACGTAAGTACATATTTAAAAAAAAATATGGAATTCTGTGCCTCGCCTTTTAAACTTTAGACCAAAAAGTTACTGGCCAAATATTATTGTATCATACGTAGAAAATTGTAGATATAAAATACAATACACAATATAGTACAGTAGTACATAATTATCTTGCAATCTACGAGCGCGCGGCGCTCTTAGTTGTGTGAGTGACCATATCTATACACGCGTACATGGCTCGCTCGGTACTGACTGCTCCGTCAGGTACGCACACTAACGAAAATGTCTATTTACAATTACAACTACAAATAAAGGCTACGCGCGCTCGTACATTGCAAGAACTATACATTATACATAATATAGTTTAAAATTATTAATCTACGTCCATAAACACATCAAAATGCTACGAGCGACCGTTTTTGGCGCTCAATATACAATAGCAAATCTACCTCACACTTATAAATTCATCGCAAAGAGCTAGAAACCATTAAGTACAGATCAGAGTCTTCAAACATTTTGCCCCTCCCCTTTTTTCCGCGTCACCCACAGTACATTCGGTTTCTGGTAGTACTGCTCTATCTGTATCAAGGATTTGCCCTTCGTCTCCGGGAGAAGGAGGAAAAGAATAACCGTTGCTAGCGCTGCGGAGGCACCGAATACTCCGAACACCCCCGACATTCCCATCTCAGTCTTCATGACGGGGAAGAGCTTAGTAAAACCGAACAGCACAGCGTTAAACAGACAGAATATGTAGCCGCCGCAAAGCCCGCGGACTTTCGTGGGTAGGAGCTCCCCGATCATGAGCCCAGGGAGGAGGAAGAAGCCCAGGGTGTTGAAGGCGACGTAGCCTAAAATGAGGAGGGGCGGCATGATGCCTGTGCCTTTACCCCAGTACAGGAGGTAGGCCAGGCCGAGCGTGCAGGCGGCGGTGCCCAGCCCTGATACTAGGACGAGGGCTCGTCGCGTCACCTTCAGCAGCAGGATGCAGGCTAGTACTGTCACCGCCAGGCGAACGATCGCGCTCGCATTGGCTGCCAACTGGAAACAAACAAGGTATCTATTAGTCTGCTTTTTTTTAAGGGTTTCTTTATGGATTTTAGGAGTATAAAATGCATAGAACTTGTGCATGGGCGTACCGAGGGGGGGGCAGGGGTGGGCAGCTGCCCCCCCCTGGATCATGTTGACGTCCCTACTAAGTATACCTATTATCTAGTACTTTCATCTTTAAATTAAAAATAATGAAACGAATTTTTGCCATTTGTTTGCAATACAATATTTTTACAACTAAAAATTATTAATTTTTTATTCTTTATAAACACCTAGCTTATAAAAAATCTGATTTGCCCCCCCCTGGCCCAGAATCTGCGTAATTTGCCCCCCCCCTGGCCCAGAACCTGGGTAATTTGCCCCCCCCCCCCCCCCCTGTCCCAGAACCTGGGTACGCCCATGAACTTGTGTGAAAAAAGCTAAATTCTCAGCATCTAAAACGTGTTTTGTTTCTGCTGCACATGGGTTTTCACTAAGAATCAGTTAGATCAATAAAGCTCGGTGTATATTACTGATTACATAATATATTTTTATAAACAGGAATTGCGTGCTGACTGCCATGAGCGTAGCCAGGATTCTATATGGGGGGTGGATTAAGAAAATCGTAGACTTTGAATGAGGTGAAGTAAAAATTAAAAACAAAATATATACTGAGATTGCATGCTTCCCCTCTTCCCCCGCAACTCTCCCCGCTCCACGTTAGGTATGAAACTCGTCTGCTGGAGTAGTACAAAACAATATTTATTATCTCAGAATATCTACGCGCTGAGTAGCCCCGCGTGCGAGTTATTGATTCGATCGTAATTGAGAGGTTACGTAGAGTGCACTCGACAACATATAGGCCCAGTATAAAAATATGCAGTAGACTATCTTTCTATCATACCATACGACTCGATACATCAGCGTGGTTTCAGATAACTTTAACAAGTAGAATTGCAACGCAAGTCTGTTAAGTTTTTCGCGTGCGCGTAAAACTGGTCTCTATGGTGCAAGTTTAATTCCAAGAACACGGCTAAGTTACTCTACTGTATGCAATTGTATTAAGGTTTATGTAATCGTGATACGGATGAGCCTTTATCAATAGATTTCCGTGTCAAGTTGAACTACCTTACTGCCCTACAGGAAAATACGTAAAATATGTAGAGTACGGAAAAATCTTATATCAAGGAATTTCGTAACATTAATTTAACAATGTTGGTAGTACGTAATTTAACAAATAATATTTGGCCACATAAATACTGTGGAATGCGTAGCGATCCCGCTCCTCCGCGTGTAGCGTTGACGAGGGAATTGGGGGTTCTTAGTCGGTAGACCTCTGCGGAGGAAGTCCGACATACCCGAGCCGCCTCCCCCGAGGGGGCGGGGGATGCGTAATGCAATAAAAAAAAGGGTTACCAGCAACAAAAAAATAATTTATCGCTTAGAACCCGATTCCTAGACACATACTATCCAAAAATCCTAGGACTGAAAGTATCTCCATAGACCATACTACATTAAAATCGGTTCAGCCGCTAAGCCGTACCTAACAGACAGATACTTTCGTATAACATGTTGGCATAAACTTTTTTGCTTATTGACACAAGGTGGTCCAGAAACCAGATTTGGCCAGCCTCTTCAGCTGCTGCAAGATTTCGTCTGATTTTGACATTGGGAAGTAGGCCATGACAACAACTATGTAGGTATGTGAAACGTATTTTGCATATCAATAAGGTAGATTTTGTGCACGAAACGATTGCGTGAACACTGAACCGCTATCATTTATATTGTTAGAAACCAGCTGAGTATATAATTATTATGAAGGTAGGTACTTACGATGTCTAGTTAGAGCTAGGACGGTACTGAATACCTATAAATTATTTATTTCATAGAGATTTTGGTCCAGGATTTAGAAGGAGAAAAAAGGAAAAAATTAAGTAGGTAGGTAAGGCAGTTGACGACGCAGACGTTGGGTCATGGCCCATGGGCGTACCCAGGTAGGGGCAGGGGTAAAAAAAAAGCAGCTGCCCCCCGCCCCCCTAGTAGATAAAATAAACATCAATTTTCCTGGTAAGTGAGAATTAAAACGTGTTACCTATTCTGCGCAAAATGAAGTGTTGGAAACCAAATCTTTTCAGTCAAATTAATAAAAGTCAATTTTGATTTTTTGTTTCAATATACCAGACCGACCATCTTCTCGAAACAGGTATGCCCCCCCCAGCTAAAATCCTGGATATGCCCATGCGTTGGGCTCTAAACTTAAAGTTTTGAACAGTAAAATAGAGAAGGGGTAGGTATATAGTCGCTATAAGTATGTAGGGATAGTTTTTATCCGGAAAAATGTACGGTTTACGGGATGTTGTGAGCAACATTAAGCACCATCGAAGATTACCTAATGGAGCTATGAAAACTAGTTTTTATACGTCCACACAAAGAAATTGCATCTAGGTTTGGTAGCGCAAGCCGGGGGTCGCGGGTTCGAATCCCGCCGACGGAACAAAAAAAAGTTTTCAATGTTCCTGGGTCTTGGATGTGTATTAAATATAATATGTATGATATAATAAAAATCTTAAATATATGTAAGTATAACATAAAATTACTATTAAATATATTTCCGTTGTCTGGTACCCGTAACACAAGTCCTTCAGGTACTTAGCACGGGGCCAGACTGACGTGGTGTGAAGCGTCCATGGATATTATTATTAATCCACTTCTCTGATAAAACAGTCACAACTGAATCAATTTTTGTGGACTGCTATGGCATAGTAAAAGGAGGGCAAGTAAGTTATCTTCATACAAAGGCACCGCGCGCGGCTTGTATGTGTGCGCCATTATTGATAGTATCAATGCGTCGCCACGTACCGCACACAACAAAATCTCGGCCAGTTTTACTAGGCTGGTACCGCCGAGATTTTGTTGTGTGCGGTACGTGGCGACGCATTGATACTATCAATAATGACGCATTGATACTATGGCGCACACATACAAGCCGCGCGCGGTGCCTTTGTATGAAGATAACTTACTTCCCCTCCTTTTACTATGGCTATGGCCAAACTTACGTGCGGCTGCATCGACCCTCCCGCTTCGTCCACGATATCCACCGCGTAGAATATGACCACGTAGCTGCCCGATAGGATCTGGAGCATGTTGAAGGCGTTGATGAGGAGCAGCGGCTTGAGGACAGGGGGCCGCAGCACCGTCGCCAGGAACCGTACTCTTTCCTCTCCCCGCGCCTTCTCCTTCTCCCGGGCGGAGATCAGCTCGTGGAGTTCACGCTGGGCCTGAAAAAGAATTCAAATTCCTTATTCAAAATTTAAAAAAAATATTCAGGAAATTCTAGATCTTTATTTTCATAGCCTACTTTTATGTGGAGGACTTTTACGCAAAAATTATATTTTAACACAGGTATTTTGATGTTTGATATTATATGATAGATAGTAAACAAGGCAATAATGTAGGTACATACCTAATTGTACAATGCTCCCGTCAGATACTGTATAGTGTATAGGTACAAAGGAGTATATTACAATTTTTAAACAGTATACGGTATAATATTGTGTTAAAAATTGTAAGGATCGACGAAAAAATACGTGATTAGTTTTTTTTACGTAAAGATTATAAATACTCCTTTTACAAAGAATACATTAGGTAGGTACATTTCATTTGAATGTATAATGTTAATGTACCTATCCTACATTTAATGAACAAGATAATATTTTCCTGAACCAAAGACTAAAACTGTTTATAGTTTTATATGAATATTTAATGTACTTAATGTAATTTTGCTCGTATGTATTATAATGTCGACATTATTTATGAATATTTTATGCATATTTTAGTACCATTTATTTAAAATGCTGTTTCTTATGTTTACAATCTAAGAAGATTTTGTGGTTATATTTTATGGTACAACATATTAAAATACTTAAAACAAAGACTATTTTAACTGCTACAAAAAGGGGTTTTAAACAAAAACGGATGGTTATAGGTTTGGCGGTGTTTCTGTGTTTGTCTGTAGCATCGTAGCTCATACAATGTTAAAGTTTAAACAGATTTGGAGCTAGAATTTTTGATTTTTTTTAACCTGAAGTTATCGAGAATATTCTTAGGCATAATTTCATCACTGTATCGCAATTTACAGCAGCACAGTAGGTGCTTGGCAATTTAGAGTTTCCCTTTTTGTTTTTCTCAGCAACATCTACGTCTATCGGATTTTAAAAAAACATTTGTAACTTACTTACTGTGTTACACACAGTAAGTAAGAACATTAAAGAGCCATTAATTACATTTACATAACATCCACGCTGCACTTCCAGAACAATCCCCATTAAGCTCGTTGTGATCCCAATAACAACAATAAATGTTTACGATATTCGATCGTGTGCATTGGACACTTAAGGGTGCATGTTATAAAAAAAAAGATACATACAGCCGAACGTATTACCTCCTCCTTTTTGGAAGTCGGTCAAAAATGAGGGTCGAACCGCCGCACTCATAGGCATTTAATATGACTTAACTTTAATCAATTGAATTAAAAATATGACATAAAGTGTATGGAGCTTATGTCAACATTTTCGTTACATTAAAGTTAAGTTATCGTTAAATCTTCCTGAGTAATCGCGTAAAGGTTGGATTGCATTGTGAAGATAACTTACGAAAAACTCTTGAGCTAATAATCTTTTAGTTTAGGTGCTAAGGGTGTAATATAAACACGTTTGCAACGTTGTTGCCAAATTTTATATTAGTTTTATCGCAAAAATAAACATCGCTACAACACCGAAGGGACAGGAGAACTGCCCTTGGCAGAGCATCGACCTGTGTTATATTTTTAAGCCGCCTTGAATCTTTTGAAGGTGTTAAACGTATTTTAATTTTGTCGTCGTTTTAATGTTTTTTTAGAACTGAAACAATTTTCTTTTGTGTATGATAGCAGTTACATAATATAATTATTATTTTATAGATTGTAGAGGTATTATACTGATTAGTACATATTGTCACTAATTACTACGCAATACGTTTCAAAATTACACTTCATATTCTGTCGGCCTACCTATAAGGGTCAATTCAGACCACAACGCGACATGAAGATATGCATTTCTTTTGTATGGAAATGACAGATTTGCATGACGTCTCACGCAATTGAAGTCTGTCAAATCCATAAAAATTTAGAAATGCATCTGCGCGTCGTCGTGTTGCGGTCTGAATTGATCCTAATCCTAAAGCTTAAACACGCATCTATAACTTAAATCCGCATCAACTCTACATAGTCCATAGCTTCTCACTTTAAGCCGGTGACGCCTTGATAATTTGGCTGCAGCGATATCGATTTTTCTCAACTATGACTAAAGCTAAGAAATTAAAGTTGTTTTAGTATTCATCATGTCTTTGTCTTTGAATTACCCATAGCATAACACGATTGGTCAACGTTTATAACACAGAATAATTAATCAAAAATACCTCTGTAAAAACAGGGATTCTAATTTTGCCAACAGAGGAGAGTGATATGTTATATGTATATGCTTGCAAAATTTGATATAGATTAGTTCAAGCATACACTATAATTTGCCCATAGCTATATACGTATTTAAAATATATTTTTTGTTTTTAAGTTATGCGACAGAAACCATATTGTCGCTTACGCCCTTTCCATTTCTTGTTTTCTATGAGAGGCCGGCCCGGCCTCTCATAGAAAACAAGCGGTCTAAAACATATCCAAAACGATTTTTTACTTTAACGCGGCGTCCCCTTAAAGCCTATAAAATTGAACCAAACACTCACGGTATCTGGGTCGCCTCGGAGTCTCGCCATAGCTGCCATAGCATCATGAAAGCGGCCGCGCCTCGCAAGCCAAGTTGGGCTTTCGGGGGAGAAGCATAAGGCCGCGAATGCCAGGCACGGGAGCACTATGGAGAGATGCGCCACGGACCGCCAGGACATGGCTCCGCCGAGCGCATACACGTAGAGCACCCCGAGCGAGTATGCCACGAAGGGTGTTCCAATGAGAAGACCTCGTAATCTCGGCTCTGATATTTCGCCGAGGTATACCTGCAATAATTATAATAGTTATTTAAAACTAAAAAAAACAGGCTTTTTTTTCAAGAAGCCCATCAAATTTATATAAAAGCGTGTCAAAAACAAAAAACAATAGAATCGAATTATTTGCATAATTTTCATGTCGTTTGTCGTCATTTCCTCTTGTCGGCGTTGCGTCCTGTAGACGTCTACAGGAGATAGATATATGTACCTCAAAGATTTTCAGTGCTATCAATTGCTCCGTGCTCGCTGTCTGTAGCTCTATATATACACAGATTTCCTGTGTTCTATTTCAAGGAATACCGAGATTTCCTGATTAAATGTGTGCTACAGCCTAATTATTTAAAAACAGCGAAATTGCAATCCGGAAAAAAGTATTTATGCACATAAATTATTTTTTCGGATTTTCGGATGTTGTGGGGGAAATAATACAAATGAGTATTGTGTTTATATCGTCATCCTGATATTGTTAGTGGACAGCTTACTGTTTAACGTATTATGTCTATAACAAAATATGAAGTTTACGTAATCCACCCGATAAGATACAGATCGTTACGACGGCACGTTCTGTGGGACAATATCGCGTGCTATCGCCGTATTATATAAATCACTGTATATTCAATATATCTATCTAACAGCTATCTATATATATTAAGTATTTTTAATTTAATATTAAATATGTTCTTAGTTCCTAATGATATTGTCCACACTTTATTATTGTGAGGTCACTCATTGGTCCCAGCAGAAAATCAGTGCAGCAACCTGCTGCTTATGCTGAGCTGGGGTCCATTTTTGTGAGATCACACAATATAATGTAAATTAAGTACTGTACTGTGTCCTGGTTTTCTCGTCCTTTGTAAATGTTGTGTTGTGTGATGTACAAAATAAACTTTTCTTATTCTTATTCTTATTATTCTATCTATAAATTACGCAATGATAACGTATATAAAAGATATATGTATTAATTTCCTTCAAATGATGCATTTTGTAGGTAAACGATAGAGATTACTATCTACAATAATAAACAGACGAATATATAACCTTCTTTTTGGAATTCAGTTAAAAAATTTGCCAGATGATGTAGTACGTTAAGTACACGTAAGTTACAAGGTTTACTCAAATTACTTATAAGGGAAAAAATGAGTTATTAAAATCCATTTACGTCTTAGATTATTAATATTATCATCAATTATGGCCTAACGAAAAGGTCTTTCGGCTCAACATCGATAAAACTGAAATCTTAATAATCATTCTTATCTCATATGCCAGTTTTTTTTTTTTTTTTTTTATGAGATAAGGGGGCAAACGAGCAAACGGGTCACCTGATGGAAAGCAACTTCCGTTGCCCATGGACACTCGCAGCATCAGAAGAGCTGCAGGTGCGTTGCCGGCCTTTTAAGAGGGAATAGAGAAGGGTAGGGATTGGAAGGGAAGGGAAGGGAATAGGGTAGGGTAGGGAATAGGGGATTGGGCCTCCGGTAAACTCACTCACTCGGCGAAACACATCGCAAGCGCTGTTTGACGCCGGTTTTCTGTGAGAACGTGGTATTTCTCCGGTCGAGCCGGCCCATTCGTGCCGAAGCATGGCTCTCCCACGTATATACTCCCACGGAGTTGACCGAATTACGCATAATAATTATCTTGCTGACTCTATCATTAATTGTTTACAGATGATTATCTTCTATTAGTCTAATGTAAACCATCAGATCGTTTTATTTTATGTCATTGCTACTAAGATTTATGGCTTGGAACTATGATCATGATATTAATAATGCTTAATGAATCAACCTTATTTACATTCAGAAGAAGTCAATAGCCTTATATTTGTTTAAACCGAAAAAGTATTTAAGCAGTTGTGTCCCCGTAAAAGTATCCAAAAAAACTATCCAAAACACGATTTTTGGGCAAAATTTGAAAGTTTAACGACCTCTCAGCCATACCTGCTAAATAAATTAATGAGGTATCAAATATACTGCGCACGAACTCCGGATAATCGCGAGTTAGAGCTGGCGCGCACTACGACTTTTTGTCGCGCGATTATTTTACCGACCGACCAAATTTCAAATAAAATGTCACCTTACGAAATAAGCTATAGGTTTCATTTTCTACCGACATTTGTCTTGTGACAGATGCTGCCGCTGCTTTTCAATGGCGTAGAGCGAAATGAAACCTATAGCCTAGGTCATAAAGTGGCGTTTTATTTGAATGTTTATAGGTCGGTAAAATATTCGCGCGACAAAAAGTCGTAGTGCGCGCCAGCTCTTAATGAGTGGGCGAGTGTAGAGCCACGCTTACCTATTCACTATTAGGGTATACAGGGTCCGTCTTTTTTTTTTACAAAAATGTTTTATACCTTTCTATGATATCAAAATGAACAAAAAGAATAGTTCTAAAAAAGAACATTAATCAATCATTTTGAAAAATCATTTTAAAAAAGAACACCAAGATGGCTGACCTGTGACGGCGCGGCGAGGATGCCCACAGCGAACCCGCACACCACTCTGCCCAGGAGTATCAGAATGTGGTGTGTGGCCGTGCCTATGATGATCCAGCCCAGCACCAGCGGGAGGGTGGAGGCCTGCAGGGTCCGCTTCCGGCCTATCGCCTCCATGACAGGACCGGACAGCATTGAGCCGAGCGGCGTTGCCGCGGAGTGGATGCTGGCTGAAAAAAAAAACGATTACATTCTTAGCTCATCAAAATGCTATTTTTGTTAATTAAGTTGATCAACAAAACTCGGTTGACTACGGAACCCTAAAAGTGCCTAAAACGAAACCCTAACCAGCAGAATTTTTGTATATTGACAGGTTAACTGTTAACAGTTATTTAATATAAGAGTAACATTGTCCTACAAATAGAACATACCATATTTTAGGACCATCAAATCAAAGTATGAAATCCTTTCTATCTGTTAGCTACCACTTTCAAGATTTTACGCAGACAAAAATATTGTTTGTCTTATCAAAATGAAGCTACTCACAAAGAATTAGCTTGATAGTAATAAAAAGAAATGTAACCCTGACTATAATAAATAAATAATAAATAAATCTATGGACGCTTCACACCACGTCAGTCTGGCCCTGTGGTAAGTACCTGAAGGACTTGTGTTACAGGTACCAGACAACGGAAATATATTTAATACTTTTATACTATACATATATTTAAGATTTTTATTATATGATACACATATTTAATACACATCCATGACCCAGGAACTTTGAAAACTTTTTGTTCCGTCGGCGGGACTCGAACCCGCGACCCCCGGCTTGAGCTACCAACGCGCTCACCACTGAGCCACGGAGGTCGTCAAACGTCAACTATAATTATTATTAAGTACGTACCTATAGATAATCTAAGAAGTTTATGAAAGTAGCGTTCAAGGACAATTTACAACAAAATGACATAAGCTAAGCTCAAACTCATCGCGTGATTCTCTACAATTTTGTAAGAACGTTGAACTAACTTGTTAAATAAATTGTAATTTATCCTTTGTGTATTTTCATATATTTTACGTATTTTATTTTATTATTTACTATTTATTGCACATTGCATTATAAATACGAACATATTATGGTACATGTTTATTTATTCCATTTCTGCTCTTTGTCTGTCGAGTTACTTTCCCAACGTGCCAGAAAAAGACTTTGTTTAAGGGTGGGTTGCACCAACTTACTATATCTTTAATTTTAACCATAACAAAATGTCAAATGAACTGTCAAATCCCTAGTAAAAGTCCATAATGGACGCCATATTTGCCGACATGGGCGCCGGCAGAATAAATTTCCAAGGGGTGCAGATTTTAGTTTTCTATCTGTTCTTTTCTTTTTACTTATTACGAACCACAGTGACTGTCTATTTACGTCAACATAAAACATTTAGTGCCGAAACATTACGAACTATCCTTGTACGGCATGGTAATAGGGTTACAAAATGCTTTTTATTTTAATAATTCCTGTTGATCCCGAGATTCCCAAGGGGTGCAAGTGCACCCCCTGGCACCCCCCTGCCAGCGCCCATGTTTGACGATAACCTTAACCTTAACTATAACTACGCCTGTGGTGCAAGTGGTGCAACCCACCCTTAGACGTTGTTCGCTGTGTACAATCTTTATTAGTCTCTAGTCTATACAAATAAGGGGTTAGTCGGCATGTCTAATTCACTTTCCCAAAGTAGGCGATAACGCCCCCTCAGGCCTAAAGGGTGTGGGACCCAGAAAAAAAGGGGCGATGTGTATAGGAGCTTGGGGGTGATCTGTAATGGGGGCGCAAAAATATTTTTTTCTCATGATGGTAGGCAGTGGAGAAAATAAGTTTGGGAACTGGGGAAGAAGAAGAAGTGATGGTAATCAGAGATGATATAGATTATAGATTATGTTTTTAGTGTACACCTGATATTGATTAATGAACTTATCCTGACCCAGTAACTTGCCAGTGAAGTGACGTCATACTACCATGATAGTATCACATACCACGTCATGTAACATTACAGATATAAACTTGAAGATAACGCAGCAAAGGAATTGCTTACGCAACAGTAGCCAAAAATATAAATGATTGCGTCAATTTAATTTACTTACATAAATATTGTGTATCTTTGGTCATTTCTAAGGTTTCTAGGTTATGTTTACAAAAAATAATACGTCTATTCTTTATGACAGTGAAGTTGTTAACGAGATGCTAATTGAAACATGATTTAAAGTGGGAAGGCCAACTGCAGTGCTGCTCTTTCGTAAAATCATGGAATCATAGCGTTTTCGCTGGCTAAGATTAGTAGATAAGGGCTATGATGATGCCCTAGGATTAGGAAGCTTTATATACCGATTAGATGTCCCGTAAATTAGCAATTTGCGGGAACCGTACATCTTGCCGCAAAAATAGCCTATGTCCCTTCACGTGGCCTACTCTTTATCTGTGCTAAATCACAATAAAAAGTATCCTATGTCCTTTCCCGGGACTCAAAGTATCTCCATGCCCAGCAAAAACGGTTCAGCGGTTTGAGCGTGAAGAGGTAACAGACAGACAGACACACAATTTCGCATTTATAATATTAGTATGGATAGTATGGAAGTATGGATACTTGGATAGTGTATCAAATTTTTTGGCCATAGCAGACTCACACTCGTAGCGTCGTAGCCAACTGGGGTGATCATCACGCACACACGTCAACAAGTGCCTTTGTGTGCGTAGAGTCCTTCTACTGCTCTGAGGGCCTAGATAAGTGGCAAGCGATTTTCGTAAACGCCAACAAAATTATGGGATTTACCATTAGTATTCGCTAGCGAAGCGATGACTTACGTCAAATCGCATACATTTTGTTGGCGTTTATGATAATCGCTTGCCACTTGTCTAGTAGGGCGGTAGACTGGTATAATTATAGTGAAGCACCGCAGTGCACTCTCGATAATGAGGGTTTTAAGTTTTTGTCGCCAGACAGATGTTTGGCACGACAAAGGTCCTATTGATACAGACCTCCCCTTAGTGGTAGAAAACGTCGGAAAATACTTCAAAAACTCAATCAATTTCACACAGACAGCGCTTATATTGTTTTTGTCCCCAAAAACAAGGCTTTTGCCAAAGGCTTTTGCATCCGTCATGGATGATTTATACAGTAATTTTCAGAGTGAAGTAACCACTCCTTAAATACTGTAGTGCCTGGGAGAGGCATTCTCGCAAGTCAGCCTGCTGCTGGTCAATACGTCTGGTCAACCATATGCAGGTTACCTCACGATGTTTTCCTTCACCGTATAGCGGCATGTTCTAGAAGCTCACCTATCCACGAGCCCATGTCATCATCTATCCGCAGCGTGGAGTTCTCCTCTCTGAGCTGGGGGAGGGCGACGGCGGAGAAGCCGATGGGGTGTCCCGCACCCGCCGCCAGGATCAGCACCGCGCACGTGATGAGGCACTGGAACATGAGGATAAGGTCAATAGCGTTAGGACGGGGGGAGCGGCGATGCTGGGCGACTGCCCAGGGCGCCGGACAAAAAGGGGCGCCGAAGAATTCTCGCCACAGAATATATATTTGGCAGTGCTAAAATCGGCACTGGAATAAATTGAGCGTACTTCGAAATGAGGCACTGGGATAAACCATTTTACGATTGCAAATATTTTACCCATATGACTTAAAATGTATTCAGAGGTAATTACTTATTTAATCTATGAAAGTAACTACCTGTGGTAACTATTATACTTAGGTACAGTCTAGGCTGTCGCCTGTCGACGAAGCTTTTTTTTCTACGACTGTAAATAATAAATATATAACAGTCTACGAATAATAAAAACTAATAACAGTCCTATAACAATACATTTTACGGCCAACATCGGAAAAACAAACTCTTTCGAATAAACACGGGGCCTCCGACAATGTTATCCTACTCGGCAGTTAAAATAAATTGCCAGTTAGAAGTATGTATTTAGGCTTTGATAATTATTACTTTTACTTATTTGCATACAATCCTGTTGTTAAAATGTAAATCGTATTGATAGACAAGGGCATCGATTGTATCGATATATTTTTATGAGCCTATGCTGTAACACTGCTGGGCAAAGGTCAAAGACCCATTTATCTAGTTCTAGCAATATTTTAGGTTTAAAAATTTCAAGTGCCCAGCAGTTGCCATTATTGATTACAAGCAAAAAAGGCCACAGACAAACAGACAGACGGACAGACATCGAAGTCTAAGTAATGGGGTTCCGTTTTTACCCTTTGGGTACGGAACCCTAATAATGCCGACAAAAAGTTCCGGGGGAGACTCCGGAATGAAGCGCGCGTCACGTCGCCGTTAATTCGTGATAATGTGTAGTTGTTATATAATTTTTATGTATGTTAGTCATTAAGGTATATATTGTATGGGCCTACGTAGCCTGATTTAAATAAATAAATAAAAAAAAAGTGCTTTTATTAACAAGCGAGCGAAGCGAGTACTTTACTCGTATCGTCATTAGCCTCGCCTCGTGTCCTACTTATAAGGAATTAATATCAAGTGGTGTAGTAGTTGCACGGGGAAGCCATATAGCTAATTGTGGTGGTGAGTGGCAGCTGACATGTGTACATAATAATATCACATTTCATCCTCAATGACTAGCGGGATGGTCATTCATAAAAATGTACGACAATAAAAATCATATGACTTCGTAGTAGGACTTCGTTGTAGCTTTTCTCCATACTATGTTAATATTTTCTTTAAACCTACAATTTACAAACATTGGTATACGAGTAACATATTTTCCTTAGTCCATGGTATAACTGGAAATTCCATGGGGATTTTGTATTACAAACTATCTTTATTTGCAGTTCACAGTTGGGGTCTCAGCCGGGCTAGCACGGCCACCAGTAGAAATGCGAAAGTATAGAGAAACTGTGGAGATAAACTTAAGGCGAAGTTCCGATCTTTTTTTCGTTCCGAAAAATTTAATTAAAATGCCACTTTATGACAGACTATAGTCCTTAAAATTCAAGTAATATCCTACTTTATGACAAATATTATAGTCTGTCATAAATTGGCATTTTAATTTAATTTTTGTCGGTCGCGATTGGCCGCGGTAAAGATCGGAACAGACCTTAAGTTTATGTCCACAGTTTGTCCATACTTTCGCATTTCTACTGGTGGCCGTGCTAGTCCGGCTGATATTGCTTTTCCTCCATTTTCCATCTTATATTATTGTAAGGGCCTGTTGCACCACTTTCTGATAAAGTGCCATGGGCTATTCACAACTTGTTTGATTCTCCATATTTGATCTGTCAAGCAAGGGCGTCGCCAGCCGATGGCGCAGGGGGGGGGGCAAGTTGACTTTACCTACTACAGTCTACAATTCATACTTTACTCACTCTCTATAAATGAGAAAAGTAGGTATGAATTGTAGGTAAAGTCGACAGCACATGAAACTTTTCACTTGTACTACGAGCCTTACATCTATTACCAGATTTTAATATTATAGTGGTCGTTGCTTTTGCATTATACTTGGCAACGTTTTTTAGAGTCTCTAGGGGCGGGCAGCTGCCCTTCCCTGCCCCCCCCCTGGCGACGCCCTTGCTGTCAAGTTAATTTGTGGATAGCCTTATCAGGAAGTGGTGAAACAGGCCCTCAGCATAATAAATTATACAAGTTTACCTTTATCTTAATTTTATTTTCTTTAATTTTAAAGAAACTACTATATTAAATGGTCATGGCAAACCGCTTATCAGTTAACTAGATGTTCCCGCAAGTTCCTTGTCCCAAAATTTGTTTATCACGCCTTTTCCGGAAAGATGTGATTTTCCGGTACTCAAAGTAACGGAAAATCACATAATAAAATAATACGTATGTACAAATTTCATCAAAGCTAGTTCAGCGGTTTAAACGTGAATAGGTTACAGATACAGGCATACCTACATACTTTTGCAATTTATAATATCAGTACGGATATACTTTGTTTACTGGGAAAACCGAATATCATTTACATATTACTATACAGATATTGCGACAATTACAAAAGTTATACAACAAGTGAAATTCAGTTCACCAAAATACAATAAATTATCCATTTTATAACACCAATTTAATGTTAAAAGTCCTTTTCTGGTACCGTAAAGTTTTATGTTTAATTTAATGCTCAATTTACGATGACATGATATGTATCCTTACCCGAGAATCAAAGTATCCATACCCAATAAAATCGGTCCAGCAGTTTAGGCGTGAAGAGTAACCGACACACACTTTCGCATTTACAATATTAGTATCGATTTTTATTATTATTATAACTTTAGGTAGATATGGCATGTAGAATGTACTAATACTACATTTTCAGTCGTTTTGAGTGGGGAGGAAGTAAGGATACTAGCACTTAGCAGTTCGAGTAGCTTCTGTACACAAAATTGTGACGTCATTGTGACGTCACAATACTTCAACAAACCGAATGTTTCACTGGAATCAGATTATGTGAGATTAAAGGTGAGTTCGTATAAAGTATGTATAGTAATTGTATCTAATTGTTTATTTCAAGGTTAATGTTATTTTGATTCCAACAATCGAACAATAGACTATAGATGGTCTAGCAAACGTTTTTGTTCAGAATAAATTTTTACAAAATGTTTTCTGAACATATATATAATAATATTATGCTTTGTTCAAACTTCAAACCTACGCGACCACGCGACTGCGAAGCGGGAGCGTCAATACAAAACAAACATTTGACAACCACGCGACTGCGAAGCGGGAGCGTCAATACAAAACACACATTTGACAACTTGTCAAATGTATGTTTTGTATTGACGCTCCCGCTTCGCAGTCGCGTGGTCGCGTAGGTTTGGTCTAAGCCTTATCGTTACTACTATTGCCTACCAACGGTTCCGGAACTAACCCGGCGAAAAGAACCGGCATTTAGAAACTCGCACGGGGTCAAAAAGATGAAATATAAATCTTAAAGTGAGTATTTGTCTGTTACCTCTTCACGTTTTAATCGCTGATGAAAGGTAGAATGGAGGTACTCAAAGAACCGGGAAAGGATATGGGCTAGTTTTTGTCTGGAAAAAAACTTAATATTATGCTTCAGCGTAATAGAAGAATTTCAGTAAAACGAATTCGCGGGCAACATCTAGGTTATAACATAGTTGTCAACGATATCAATATTTTATTTACTAATGCTAAGTACTCACACGCGGTTTTGCTCGATAGTTTTATTCCAAATCGAGTAATAATTACTGTGTGGACCGCAAAACTCACAGCTCGAAGGCTCGCATCGAGCCGTATCGATTTAGAATAAAACTATCGAGCAATGCTAAAATATGTGAGGACGAAATCCCGAGCCGCGGATTTTGCTCGACGTTATTGCTCGATCGAGCAAAACCGTATGTGAGTACTTAACATAAAGGTTAATTCTATGGTAGTTGTTGAATATACATTGTTGTCGCATCGAATTGTTTATTTCAAGGTTAACTTTATTTGGATTCTTACTACCGAACAAGAACATGTGATATTAAATGTATTTAAGCATATTTAAGTAGCGTAGTCAACTGTAGACAGAATTAATTATGTATTTCAGTTCACTAGAAATTTTTCGTAATATAATTTTAATACTTTTTGGCTTCTTAATCACGTGCCCGCCTTTATCCTTATTCCTTCGAATGTCGCCAAAAGCAGTTATAAAACAATGAGTATCAATTAACAGAAGTCTAAAATATATACAAATAAACGATTTTTTAAAAATTTTAAGGGGACTACACACCTAATACTAGCGCCACCATAATTTAATTCAATTTCTAAACCAGACCCAAAAAGTCTTAAAAACAAACTAGTTAAAAACCTTACCTGGTTGAGTACACCGCGGACGGACGAGTAGGTCTCGCCCTTGACGTAGGGCGGCAGGGTGGCGGTGGAGCTGATGCTGCGGAGGAAGCTCTGCAGGGCCTCGTACTCCTCGTCCTTGAGGTTGTTCTTCGTGATCTGAGGGATCCGCGCGTCCCCCAGCATCGACTCGTGAGCGCCATCGCTGTTTAAAAATCGAAGGTTTTAACTGACATTCAAAACCAGGAGAAGGTTGGGGTAGGGTCGAGACTAAAGAGTTTACTAGCAATTGCCATGTTGTATGCCATAAAATCCCTGTCTCGTCTAAATATTATATCTTACCTATAATACATTAGGAATAGCGAGAGAGATATACTTCTATATTTAATTTCAACAATAACTTTGAGGGACCTATCAGACAGAGAGCGGTCACGCGTTCAGAGTGTTCCGCGTTCGCATTTTGCGTTCGAGCGGTCAGTCATACAGGAGGAATTTAGACGCGGTCAGAACGCCCCTGTGTGAGTAACGTAATACAACACATAATAAAAGAACGCAAAACATGACCGCTTGTACGTTTGACCGCGTGACCGCTCTCTGTCTGATAGGTCCCTGACAGCCGTTGGTGAATTTGGAACTAAATTATTCATTGAAGTTATCAAAAAGTTACATCACCATTTAATGGTATGCCAAGATAATAAATATTTAAGCACATGGTTTTACCCGAACTCAATATACTTGGCAAGTTGATAATTACATAGACTTTATGTAACAGGGGCCGTACCACGAAACCGTTTCGAGACTCAAACGATCGAATCAGAATGCCGTGTCCTACTCTAACAACGTCATTTCACGTTTGTTAGAGCAGGACGCAGCATTCTCATTCGATTTTTTGAGTTTCAAAACGGTTTCGTAGTAGGCCTCCAGTTACAAATAAACCCTTTCAGTTACAAATGGCGACTGCTGGCAAATATGTAGCACAGGAATTTAGATGCATACCAGCGCATGATAATTGCTACCTGCCTACTCAATTAGTAGCTATTAAATCTCAACAATATTGAGGAAGGTCGTTAGACACTCGATATAATATTTACTTTGATTAATGGTAGACCTTCGAGGCCTATGGCATCTTCTACTAGATATACCCTCTTATAAAAAGATCCACAATTTAACACATAGGTACCTACATACTTCTCTTCTCATGTATTATATTAATAATATATTGATGTTACAAAATATTTAACCTCTGCAGACTTTAGCAAAAGACGGGAATAACAATAATATTATTCTAGAATACTTTGGAAATAATGAGTATAATATGCTATATTAGTTAGCTGAGATAATATTATATTATATTATTATTGTAGTAACGTAGTACGTACACACAAAACTTCGATAGCGCGATGTAGGATTATATTGCGGCTATACTGTTGATACTTGTTGTAAGTATATAATATAATGTAATGTAACTTATTGTACCCGTGTTGAGATGGTACTATGTATAAACCATAAACCTATAATGCTAAAGACCAACAAAGAGTGCGAGAGAGAAGAAAATCCTTTATGGAATTATAAAAAGATGAAAAGAGATAGGCAGCCTAATGAAAATTGTAACCACTTTTATTTGACAGGTCGTCAAAAGTCGTCAGTCGTTTTTATGCCCTTTCGGTATTTCCAATATATTGTTAAATTTGTTTGTTATTTTAGTTAGTTAGTTATTAATAAATATTATTATATTTAAAAATGGTGATTTGTGCTGTAAGTGTTTGCAGTGTAAATCATAAGAATAATCCTGAAAAATACGTGGGAGAGCCATGCTTCGGCACGAATGGGCCGGCTCGACCGGAGAAATACCACGTTCTCACAGAAAACCGGCGTAAAACAGCGCTTGCGCTGTGTTTCGCCGAGTGAGTGAGTTTACCGGAGGCCCAATCCCCTACCCTATTCCCTTCCCTACTATCCCCTATTCCCTTTCCTACCCTCCCCTATTACCCTATCCCCTCTTAAAAGGCCGGCAACGCACTTGTAGCTCTACTGATGCTGCGAGTGTCCATGGGCGACGGAAGTTGCTTTCCATCAGGTGACCCGTTTGCTCGTTTGCCCCCTTATTTCATAAAAAAAAATATATAGATTTTACAGGTAATTAATCTTCATGTCCTAATTGCTACGATGTGTTTATTTTTGCTATTTTATTTATTTTATTTTATTTCTCCAGAAAAACTTACAGCTATGCAATAAAATCAATTAAAACTAATAATATTAACTACGAGCCATTAATAAGTTTTTAATAAATAAATAAATAAATAAATAAATAAAACACACAAATACAAAAACATAAATAAATAAATACATACATACATTTTTACATATTATAAACTAAAAATTAACTAAATACTCAGCACAATACTGACTTGTGTAGTAAGAAGAGTGCTTACAAAAATATTCTGTCTTTAGTTCTCTATTTCAAATAAAATATTGTGAATCCTCCCTTTTACTTTCATATTTTGCGTAACTAAAGGTACTATTGTTCTTATATTACAAAAGAATTTGAAGAAAAATTTTTCATCAAATTTTTTTACATATACGCTAGTGCTTGAATCAAATTTATCGATATGCTTATCGATATTTTACAATAACATAAAACTAAAATTTATAAAAATCATTTACCTTTATATTTATCAACTTAAGCCCAGCCGCACATTATCCGAAATTTCTGATCAGAAAAATTCGGACGCCCGGCGGAACGCACTCTGTTCATATATTTTGTTGTAGACCCATCATACTAAAAGAATTTCTGACGTGTCAAAATGTATGAGCGGGGCGGAGCGTCCGAATTTTTGTGATCAGAAATTCGGATAACGTGCGGCCGGACTAAAAAGGACAAAATATTATCTTATTTAATTTTAACTAATATAATATAGTATAGTATAATATAGCTCATACAATATAACTACTATAATATAGAGTGACTCTAAAACTAGAGGAAGGTTTATATTTATATATCGTAATCATTTGTTTTACAGATTCCCTCAAGATCCTCTAATAATAGGAAAATGGCTGAAATTAATTGGGCGTGTTGGTTGGAATCCCAAGAAAAATTCAACAATATGTAGCAAACATTTCATTGAAAATTTTTAAAGAAAAAGTAGAACAAATACTATTTTGGTTAAAGGAGCTATCCCAACTTTATTTGTACCAGTAAGTTTGACATACTGTTGTACTTGTTACTGAAGCAATTATTAAAAATAAGCAATTATTGCTTTTTAGTTCATTTAAGATTATACTTAAATGAACTAAAAAGTATTAAATAATCCTTATTCTGTACTCAATCTTCATAATTTTGAAGTCGGTATCAGTCCTAAGTATATAAGTTGCAGTTATACTTATTCTGTCAGAGAACTGGCGATTAGGTTAGCTGGTACCGATTGCAAAATAATGAAGATTGAGAACAGAATTCATACTGAGTACAAAATAAGAATTATTTAATACTTTTAGTTCATTTAAGTATAATATTACTATTGTCATTACTTTGGAAGTCGGTTTTAATTTTTTGTTTAAAAATAATAATTTTACTCTTTTTAGCTGTCCTTAAGGTTTTCTATACTTACAGTTGGTGTTTTAAAAAAATCAAAATCAAAATTGCTTTATTTCTGAACAAATCTAAAATAAAATATATTTTCAGAATACATGGTGCCTACCACCGGTTCGGGAACTAAGCCGACGAGAAGAACCGGCGTAAGAAACTCGAACGTGGCCCACTTTTTACCAAAAAAAGTGAGAGAAAAAATAATCTTTTAAAATAAAATTTACAATGCTGTAACTAAAAATTATACAATGTAAACATAGATAGATACATAATAATTATAAGTCATGTAGAAGTAGCCTTGCAAGCAGTCATTCAGCATTCTACTCCCAAGATGTGCCATCGTTTATGAAATCATTGGCCTTATAATATGCTTTGGCACAAAATGTTCTTTGACTACTTTTTTAAATTTATTAATCGAAAGATTTGAACGTTTTCTGGGACCGTATGTTCCCATTTGAATATCAAGGAGTCACCTCGATTTCTCATGGTTTCCATCACCAGACCACCACTTTTGTGAACATGATACCTACTCGGAACAATACGAGTACAATGTACAACAAAAGAAAAATTTTGGAAATCGGTTCATAAACGGCGGAGTAATCGTTGAACATACATAAAAAATATATCCACAGCCGAACGTCTAGACTCCTCCTGTTTGGAAGTCGGTTAAAAATAATTGTAAAAAAAATTATTATGATATTTTATGATATGTATTTAATTTAAGAATAAAATATAATATACTATGTGTGTTGTTTACTTTCAATGTAAGGGCTGATTTACCAGATAGATTTTACCTGAGTAATAAATAAGTAACTTTATAATGTTTTATGTGTATATTATTTACCCCTATAAGAACCTCATGTCATAACATATCCGACGATTGAAAAATCATTCCAAAAGAAAATGTGTATCTACTTTTCAATCGTCACTTTTTTGCCAATTAAAATTTATGATAAGTACCTAATTTGAAATACAAATCTGTCAAAGTTGCATATTATTTAATTCTTATAGAAACTCAGGTAAAATAACTCGAACGGACTATACTATCGATAGCAAAATACTATACTATCGATAGTAAAATATACATCACTAGCACACGCACACATTGACAGATCGAAAATGGTCACGCATTTTCGGGTTGTCAGGTGGTCTATACGACAGTATATATTAAGTCAGTATATATTAAGTCTATGGTATAAACACTGGTAGCTATAATTGTTCATCCATTGATACATCTGTGATCTGTATGTAAATAACCTCAAACTTTCACGTGGGAATAGTTGACCACTTGCCAGGTTGTACCGAATTTACAGCGGTTTCGCACTTTTGCTAGTGAAAGTGACATTGCTGCCAGATGTAGTGCCAGACCGATAATAATAGATTGAAACTATTTTAAGAACATTTTAGTGACAATAATAATTAACATTAATATTCCCTTATAACTAGTCTGTCAAGAAACTAAAAAAATTAAAAAGTGGCAACATCGTAGTGTCATCACTTTCAAATCAATCTAAGAAAAAAGGGATGACACTACGATGTTGCCACTTTTTAATTTCTTCCCTTTCTTGACGCACTATATCTTATATCTTTAAACGAGCAATTCTTGTATATATATATATATATATATATATATATATTTTAAGTATAAATTTAAATTATAGAAATTTAGTATATAGGGGGTTTCGGGGCGATAAATCGATTTAGATAGAAATCATTTTTAGAAAATGTCATTTTCATCGAATATCGAGCTAAGCTCGGTCAAATAGCTAGTATAATATTACTAGACGTTCCGCGGGGCTGCACCCTCGTAAATAGATATTTCACAGACAAATTAGTCCAAAAAAAAATAGTCTATGATCCTTCACGTGGTCTACTTCTTATCTGTGCCAAATAATAGAAAAATTGCTCCAGTAGTTCGTGAGATAAGCCCTTTCAAATAATTTCCCCCGTTTTTTCCACATTTTCCTCTATTTCTCCACCCTTATTAGTCTTAGCGTGATAAAATATAGCCTTCCTCGGTAAATGGGCCATCTAACACTGAAAGAATTTTTCAAATTGGACCAGTATTTCCTGAGATTAGCGCGTTCAAACAAACAAACAAACAAACAAACTCTTCCGCTTTATAATATTAGTATAAATATCTTTCTTATTTTTATTTAATTGAGTTTATAGGCGATAAGTTTACAGTGAGCAATTAGTAAGACTGGCAAAATTCTGTAACATGGGCTTTGCCCTCGACGACAGGTTTAACTTTATCGTCTCTCTCGGGAATTAAAGTTTCTACATATCAAACAGACGGACAACATAATATATTAATCCTTCAATCGCGGATTCTTGGAAATGCTATTGTATTCGGTTAGTACGGGTAGTTCCCGAACCGGTGGTAGGCCTCATGTAGACACGACGTTCTTAAAGTGTTAACTTTGTTAACCTATTTGGAAATAAATATTTTTGATTTTTATTCTATTGTTGTCGCCATCACCGGTGCTCTATGGGGCTTGAAGGAATAATTAGTATTGATCAACTTCTCACTCTACCCTGACAACGTCCCGTACCTAGGGTTGCCCACTTTTTTCACAAGAAATAGAGTATATTCAGATCACTGAAATATTTTAAACAGTATTTTAGAAAAATGAACAGTATATTATTTATTTATTCGTTTAAATACGTACATTATTAGAGCTTCTCGCCAAACTCACTAAAAATAAAAATAAAATGTCTAAGCGTCTAAGTTTAATATGGCATAATAAAGTGTTCTCACTTTGATGCTAAAAACAGTATTTTGTATACTTTATTTTTGTTCAACAGTAAAAAGTATAATTTAGTGAATAACAGTTTAATACTGTTCAAAACAGTATAGTTGGCAACCCTACCCGTACCCGTAACCCCTGGCTGATGCTACGAGAAAGCTACGCCGTAGTGCGTCGTAGCCCGTAGGCCTCAAATGTATTTTGTTTCGGTTAATAATTATGTTTTACTTACGCAATGCTTTAAAGAGTTAAGAGGATACACCAGGGGCTAGAGAAATGAAAAAAAAGCACGTGTAATATCTATAGCTGTCTCCCTTACCTCAAGCCTATACCGCAGAACGCGATAGAGACAACTGCAGAAAATCCAGAAAATCAACGATTCGTTGTCCCCTGATTCCTCCTCCAAAACTTAACCGATTTAAGTACTTTTTTCATTAAAGATTTAAAAAAGGCTTGAGCTGTGTTCCTATGTTTTGCTTTTTTTGTATAATCTAGCCAAATCTGTTTTCTGGACGTTTGAACACAGCGGAAAACCTGGCCATTTTTTTGGGTTTTAGGACGTTCATATCTTATTTAATAATTAAATTATGAAAAAAAAGAAAACATAGGGACATCGTATTAGTGGCCGTAGATATTCAGGAAAAAAATTATAACTCTACTAGCATTATCCAGGGAGGAAACAGGGGACAACGTTTGTATGGAAAAAAGGGCGGTGTGGACTCCTCTTAAGTACAACATATTTCACGATTGTCACAACCCCACTCCGAGAGTTTTATGATTATTATTTAACTTTAATTTAATAAAGATTTCGGTTATTACTCCGTACAGTTTCGGACAATCACTTCATTTTTAGTTTACATCATGTTATCACTTTCTATTTAGTATCGATAAAATAGGAAGGACAACACTTATGTTTCATTGAGCATTAAAATATAAGAACGTACACTATTGCCACCCAACATCATTTAAATAATGATTAGAACGTACATAAATATATTATAATAATTAATGAGTCGAGAGTGGTGACAATCAAGTTTGTACAGAGTTCACGAAAATCCGGAATTCACTACCAGTGTGCGGCACATTATGATAAACATATAAGATCACGTGCTGCTCACGTGTGTATAATTTACGACTATCGTAGCCTAAACATATTAATTCACGCTTTGTATATTTATAAAGGAACATACCCATAATCAAAAAATCTTAAAAAATAGGTCACGTAGTATGAATATGCTCTCTAATATTGCCCGAGACACGAGGTTGGAACATTGCTCGCTGTAATTACTTAATATAAAAAAATTATCAATGTTGATTAAGATGCTTATTCTTTTAATTAAGTAACTACTAATATTACTTACACACTAAAAACATATTTGGGAATAACAAAAATTATAATTGTAATAATTTGTCAATTTACAGTCCTCGGGTTTCTACGTCGCGTTTTAAAGAGCTAAATTGTAGCTTATAATTATTTTGCATTAATTATTAATGACAAAAGTTAAACGCCCTCTTTGTTCTCACAGCTCTTGATTGTCGAAAAAAAAATTTAATAACAACATTAAACAACATACTGTATTCAGTACCAAAATAATTAGGTATAAAATACCAATTAAAGACGCTGATAAAAAGGTCGTCAAACTGCCGTATAAACAAAAACATGTCTGACTTACTAATAAAATGAATTTGTATACAGTAAAAAAAATATTATGGTCTGTAATATGTACTAATCGCAAGCATAAATGCAGAAGGTAAATTAAAAACTAAAAGGTATTCTAGTTTAACAAGTACAACAAACTACACAGAAGAACTGAGCATTTACCTGCCTCTATCACGCATTCTTATTAGATATTATAAAGATGAAATGATTGTAGGTTTCTTCCGCAATTAATAGACCGATTTTAATAACTTTTTTACCGTAGCGCATCGAATTCATTGCAGATTTATACAATGTGTTATGTGTCCAAACACCGGTGTCCGAGCCTTTAATCATCAATGCTATGATGTATGGCATATTTTAATGACAAATTGGCTATCAAATTTTCTTTTCTCTAACCTTTGAAAAAAAAAAACGAAATTCATAATGTATTGCCTTTACTTTGTAAGCGTAGTCCACAAGTTTAGCTATCAACTGAGACCTTTTTTTATCTTCATAGGATATTTACACGAGAAGTACTAGTCACTGGTCAGTTTAGTGTGAAAGCCCGAGAAAAACTAAAATGGAAAAAAAAATGAGAGAGAGAGAAATTGTCGATAAAATATGCCATACATCCTCCTTTAATGTCATGAGTCATGACATTAAAGGATCAAGGAGAAGGAAGAAGAAAGGAGGATTAAAGCATTGTATATTGTAAAATAAAAAACCTAAGGGATATTTAATAAATATATGTACGCTAGTGATTTGTGTATGATAAGGTGTTTAAAATTGGCTTTAAGTGTAAAATAAGAGTTAAAGTTTAAACTTAAAAGTATAAAAGTCTAAAACAACGCCATTCCAGTTTTTGCACAGTAGCCAACATCGCAACACAATAATATCTTAATCTGTACGATACAATGCAATTTATATTTTTTTACTCACCTCTGGATTTTAATTATTCGTAGTCTCCTTCTCCAAAACAGTTTATATCCACATATGAAGACAACCATCTTAAACTTACACCCACGTCCTGTCTCAACTTGAATGAGACTGAGAGCCCAGGGCAAAGTAAATAAGAGTAAATAAGATAAGAAAACAATACGACGGTGGCCTCTAACCCGTCATTTGTGAATAAATCAATGTTCTTATCAAACCTTAATTTGTCTAAGTGATAATGTTAAGGCTTGGCTATACGGCCCTGAATCGCAGATTACTAAATAGTCTAAATACTAAATAGTTACTACATTACCTGAATCTCTCTGGACAAAAAAATACGTGTGCACACACCATAAAGTTAATGTACCTAGCGGAATAGAGCAACAATCTCGAGCTGTCAAACGAAACCAAAATTGGTTTTCATCTGTGTGAAAAATATGTGTACGTATACACTAACACAAGCATGATTGAACATGAATTCTATGAGAATAAAATATCAACGTGCAGCACGTGCCGACTAGACGTCAAAAAAGAGTGCTGCTGTTATGTATCACGCGTCTCTTTTTACCACACAGTCATAGTAAAAGGAGGGGAAGTAAGTTAACTTGATACAAAGCCACAGCGCGCGGCTTGTATGAGTGCGCCATAGTATCGATGCGTCGCCACGTACGGCACACAACAAAATCTCGGCGGTACCACTTACCAGCCTCTAAAACTGGCCGAGTTTTGTTGTGTGCCGTACGTGGCGACGTATTGATATTTGATACTATGGCGCACACATACAAGCCGCACGCCGTGCCTTTTTATGAAGATAACTTACTTCCCCTCTTTTTACTATGCTACAAATCTCATCATTTATATAAAAAACGACTTTTGCCCGCGGCTTCGCTCGCGTTAAAAAGTATTATTATATACAAACTTTCATCCCCTATTTGAACCCCTTGGGGTTGGAATTTATCAAAATCCTTTCTTAGCGGATACCTACGTCATAACATCTACCTGTATGCCAAATTTCAGCCCGATCCGTCCAGTGGTTTGGGCTGTGCGTTGATAGATCACTATGTCAATCAGTCAGTCACCTTTGAGTTTTATATATTATATAGATTGAAGATTGATAGTACGAGTAAGTAAGAAGAAATAGTAGAAACTAGTAAATTAGTATTAAGGGGGACCTTAAAGGGACTTTAGGGTGCATATTAGCAATGAATGAATTTATTTTAATATCAAACTCGTCTTAACCGAACTTAGCATGATGTAATAACTAATAATGTTTAACGCACTATTGGAACTAAACAAATAAACAATTAAAATCTGAACTTTGACCTCACTTGTTTCATGTTTAGGAAAGTCGTATTTGAATATGTCAAGGTGAAACATTATCTTACAAATTACAATACAGATTGTTTAGATCTTAGAAAGGAGATTCCTCGTTGTGACTCATTTATAACAATGTACCTTATCTATCAAGTGTTTGTTATAGCATTATCTAGAATCTGACTACTACACTCAATCTTTAGCTACGCTACTTGTATTTGCATTGTAACTTTAACAATGCAAATATACAAGAGTTAAATTACGTTTGCTGAAGCCCGTTTGCAGCAAATCCTTTACTACTTGTTTCTCTTACATAAATGCGACGAACAAGAGAGAGAGAGAATCTACAATAATTAACCTTAAATCAGACTAGCGCATGTTGGCTTTGTGACTATATTATTTCTAAAACTTTGGAAGTTAAGAATGAACATTTAAGCTGGCTTTTCGATCTTTGACGCAAGTCACCGCGACCGACAAAAAGTCAAACGAAATGCCACTTTATTTGATCTGACAAAGATCGGAAAGCCACCTTTAGAGACACTTGATTTATTATCAGTAATTTAGTAATTATCAATATCTTCAATGCATGTTGACATTATATCAATCTCAATTAATCAATCGACGTGCACGAGCGATGCAATTCCCGCAAACGCAATATACATGTAAACGACTCTGTCACTTTGTTAATGAACAACACCGACACGATGGAAAATGTAAACACCCACGACAGAATTCTTATGAGAAGCATATAAATTTTAAAAGTTATTTACAGCCGATATAGTAAATTACAGTATAGAGCTACAGGGATGTTTTTGCACGTGCATGGATGCAAAAGATATTTCACTCAAAATTATACCAGGGCAATATAGTCAGTGACAAATTTAAACTTTTTACGATGTAGGCCACTTTATTTCCGCCGACCCATGTATGAAATGGTCGGCCCCTATGGAGTCTATGGACGCTGCCGCCTGCAGTAGGGTTGCTGAGGATTCCTCTTCCGCTTCCTCATAATGCGGAAGTTCCGCAATATTTTGGGTTCCTCAATCGTTACCGCATCCTAATAAATAATAAATAAAAAATCCTCTTCCGCTATCGCTTCCTCAAAATTTAAGAGGAATTTCACTGTGCATGTGCGTCGCGTATCCAATCATGGCAACGCACACGCCAGAACGCGATAATTGTATCATTCATTCATCTTTTTTTGTGTGCGTGTGTTGTGTATGTTACTGAACTCCAGACTCCTCCTTAACTGCTGGACCGATTTGGATGATTCTTTATTGTGTGTGTTTTGAGAATGGTTTCTTAGATTCATAGTTTGGTCCACTGGAAAATACCCTTTTAATTATTTTTTTGTGTAATGTACGTACCTAGTTATGTACAGACAGGACAAAGGCTGTTGGGTTGGGTCCACTAGTATTTATAATTTCCTATCATCCTATTCCTCATCCGCATCCTCTAAATTTGCGCGTGACAATTCCTCTTCCTCCTCTTCCTCAAAATCACTTCCTCAACAACCCTAGCCTGCAGCCGCCCCTAGGCCGCGGCCTATACGGTCTATTTTAATTGATATATAATATGAAAATTGGCAAAAGTGCAGCAGCATTAAGGGCAGCTATAATTTAATTCATAATTCAGTCACATAATAATGGTACTTGGATGAAATTAAGAAGATGGTAAGTATTATTAGATTTTCACTACTACTTTGAGTTTCGGCCATGTAGAAAAGTATCCTTATATGTAAAGTAGGTAAATATTTGGAGAATTAAATTAGCGTTGTGTATGTTGATTCTGATTTAATAGCAATAAAGTATAAATTAGGTGATCTGATGATGCAATCCATGAGGAATTGAGGGGACTCTTGAAATTTATATGGAAACATCTAGTGATTGGCCTAAGCCTCAACTATATCTTTACTCAATCTTTTTATCACTTTGAAGTCGGAAATTTTTTTGTTTAAAATAATTATTTTTTGTACTCTTGTTGAGTGTTGACGTCACAAGTTGTACTGTGAACTTTTGAAATATCGACTATGTAGTAAGCCTAGATAAGAAGGAGCTGAGTCACCTTTGTCTCGTGGTCCAGATTTTAGTAGCACTGCACGTGCTGAGATAACTACATTGTCATTATTTCGCTACTCGGTAAACAGGTTTTATGTTAAAACCGTGGATGTTACATAATAATATTAAGTCGTTAAAGAACGGACAATAATTTTGTATGTACCTGCGGTGGGCTTGAGAGACTTACATAGAATAGTTTCTTACGCTATTCTTGTGCAGGGATATAGTTCTCAATCAGTGGTAAGCATCATTGTAGACTCGACAGGGTAAAGGGTAAAGGGTACTTAGTACTTACAATAACTATTTAGATTTTTAAGTACATTATTAAGATAAGTATTATTTAGATTTTTTAAGTACACATCTTGGCTGAGGAATATCCGAGAATGGACAGGGATAGAGTCTATTGAAGAACTTTTCAGACTCGCTTTGGACAAGGAAAAGTTTCGGAGCATGACTGCCAAGTGCCAAACTTCAGTAATTGGAGGGGCACTGGAAGAAGAAGAAGTACTAGCCAGAATTGCACCACATATTAGACTGACTTCAAATAACTTTATTAGTAAAGCAATGCGGTATCACATCGCGCGTGCTAAGCTTGGCTCTGTATTGAGCGAGTTTGGTTACAAGGAATTTCGATTATTACTTGGTAAATGCAAGTTTTCTCAGGATGAAAATTGTCCCACGGTTTTTCCCGGGATACTAAGTGAGATATTTTATCACAATCTTATCGAAATAGGTTTATTGACCGAAGCGTGAAGAAGTCACTTTAAGTACTATTTTATAAGCAACCGCCTGTACAAGGTGCTGAGTTTGTATATTGTATACTATACTTGGATGCTAATAAAGTCTTTGAATCTTTATTAATTATTTGTGTAAAACAAGTGTAAAAGAATAAACAAAGTATAACCAAAATGTTGTTTCTTTGTTCTGTTATAAAAATATTCATCACAGATTAAAAAAAATCTAATATAAGTAAATAATACCTCTACATCATAGATCGCAATACAAAAAACTTGATAATACTGGTTTTAAGTTGCTTTTCAACGACTAATCTTATCTACCTTATTTACACACGTGAAAAATGAATAAATTGATTTAAAATATTATAATATAACAGTGTGTACACTGTACAAAACGGAAATACTTAAGTTACAGTACTGGGTAGGGGAAACGGATGACATTTTATATTGCTAGGTAATTGGTAGCACCATATTTTGCTTTGTTAATAATTGCCTAATTTTATAATATAAATATATTATAAGACAAAATTCACAAGGCAAAAACTTCAAAGAAGCCTGAATGCTACTTTTTTTCAAGCTTCGATTAAACAACGTCGAACAATCTTCGTACAATTTTTTATGTTAGTTATTGTATTCTTCAACTCACGTCTTCAATTATTATTTCGAAGAAGGCTTTAACGTCAAGGGATGTGGAAAAAATTATGGCAGCATTACTTCTACAGAGTAAATTTTACATGTTAACAAACATATATTTCAATGTTGTATTTTAATATTATATTTACAAGCGTTAAGCGGCTTGACTGCTTGCGTTCTTGTGTAAGGTTCAGCTCGAGGTCTGCACTTGACTCCAGCAAGTTACTTATCAACTTGACTATCAATGTCAAGACTGAACTCTATCACAATATCCATCAGAGAAATTTACATATTATTAAACATAAACACATGCATATTTAAATAATAAATAGTAACCGGCCTTAAGAAGGTTAAAGATTGATGTGTCTATAGCCTATCCTTATTTCCATAAGCTGTTATAAAAGGTGTTATCTGTTAAGTCTCTCCTTTTTAACCGCTGATAACTTTGAGTCCCAGAAAAGGATAGCCACAGAAGATAGATAGATTTATCCCGTGACAATGTACCTACTGTTTTTATGAAGAATTTAGAAAGTTACCAAATTCACATGGGTGACAAGTTATTTTATACATAGGTGGAAACGAGCAAACAGATCATGTGTTAGTAAGCAACATCTATTCGCATAACCAATGCCTCGGAAAACTTTATTGAAGTGAAATCTTCTTTAGCGGCGTTGAGCACTTTTGTGGGATGGGTAAAAATGTGAAACTCGCGTCAGATTCTCGTGCTGATCGAAAAACCGTATGACGGTTGGAGAGTAGTGTTGTAACATCGAAATCGATTAATCGAGCAATCGATTGTTTTTTTTCGATTGTCGAAATTTTTAATCGATTGTAAGGGTTTCGATTAATTAATTTTCATAAAAAATGGGTTAAAAAAATTATGCACAACGTTCATAATCAAGTTTTCACTTCTGCCGGCACTCCCGGAGTGCAACCCATCTTTTTTAACCGACTTCCAAAAAACGAGGAGGTTATATATTCGGCTGTGGATATATATATATTTTTTAATCCTTTTTTTTCTCTTCGCTCTGCTCATCGTAACTAGTTCGCCGCCAGTGTAGAGACTCATGAAAGTGAAGATTTCTTACATTTTAGCTTCGCGCGATCCATGAATTTGGTTTGAATATTACACAACACAAAATAATGTGTCGCAAAAATAGCCAGTCATATTGCATAAGGAAATTGTAGAAGCAATGGTCTGGTATGACGTAATGGTTATGTATTTATATAGAGACGACCTCTGTGACTCAGTTGGTGAGCGTTGGTAGCGCAAGCCGGGGGTCGCGGGTTCGAAACCCGCCGACGCAACAAAAAGTTTGCAATGTTCCTGGGTCTTGGATGTGTATGAAATATATGTATGGTATAATAAAAAATCTTAAATATATGTATAATATAAAAGAATTAAATAATATTTCCGTTGTCTGGTACCCGTAACACAAGTCCTTCAGGTACTTACCATAACGGAGCCAGACTGCAACATTTTTCTTATCAAATAAGGGGGAAAACAAGCAAACAGGTCACCTGATGGAAAGCAACTTCGCCCATGGACACTCGCAGCATCAGAAGAGCTGCAGGTGCGTCGCCGGCCTTTTAAGAGGGAATAGAGTAATAGGGGAGGGTAGGGAAGGGAATAGGGGAGGGTAGGGAATAGGGGAGGGTAGGGAAGGAAATAGGGGAGGGTAGGGAAGGGAAAAGGGTAGCCCGGGATTGAGCCTCCGGTAAACTCACTCATATATTGTGTTATCTATGACTCACTCACTCGGCGAAACACAGCGCAATCGCTGTTTCACGTTTTTTCTGTCAGCCCGTGGTATTTCTCCGGTCGAGCCGGCCCATTCGTGCCGAAGCATGGCTCTCCCACGTCATGGTGCGAAGTGTCCATAGATATTATTTGTTTGTGTTATTGAATGCTTATTGATAAGGGAATCAATTGCGTAAGACGTTATTAGCAATTTTTGTGAGATTTGCTTCGATCTCACTTAAAACCTAAGCTCGCGTTTTTTTCGACGAACGAGTCACCTGATGGAAAGCATTAACTAGTAACTACTGTCGCCCATGGGCACTCACAACATCGGAAGAGTAGCAGGTGCGTTACCGCCTGCCGGCCTCTAAACAACGTGAAAAATTAATACAGTATTCAAATAAAAATAACACAAATTATGCTCGATGTTACGTAAATTCTTCGGCTGAACCAAAAGAAACTTACGTAATTTGTGTCCGCCCCAAGCCCCAAGTGGACAATGTAAAAACTTTTATGATTTGTTATACAGTAATTATTTTTAGATTCGTTAACATTATATTATTGTTTAATAGTTACGTACCTAATAACCTCATATATATGCGATTTCTTGTTAAAAGTAGTGAAGTTGCTATGGTTTACTTTTGTAAAAAAAAATGTATTGTTTTGCTGGACACCTATTTTAAAATAAGTATAATATAAATAATAATAGTTTTGAAGGCTAAACAAGGTTATACAGTAAACACCAAAAAAGTAAGAACTTTGTTCTCTACCAAGACGAGCCAGTAACAAAAAACTTTTTTTGCAGACAGAACAGGAAAAGTTATAAAATCATCATTCATCTGGCAAAAACAATTTTATCGTAAGAAGTATAACAAAAACCCACAATGATATTCGCTCCATAAAGAAGGTAAAGAACTCTACAAACCTAAGCTGATTAAGCGTAACTCTAAAGACTTGCTTGAAAGCATCCTTAATCCTTAATAATATTATAAATGCGAAAGTATTTCCGTCTGTTACCTCTTCACGGCCAAACTACTGAACTGATTTTGCTGAAATTTGGTGTGAAGATATTTTGAGTCACGGGAAAGGACATAGAATACTTTTTATCCGGGAAAATTTTATGGTTTCTGAGCCATAAACGAAGTTGCGGGCGGCATCTAGGTAGAGAATTCATGAAGATGCTTTAAATTTCTCAATAATTTCTTTGTGCCAATATTTTTAAATTACACTTACAAAAATTTCAAATAACTCTACCTCTCTACCGCATTTTTATTGCACATTGGCTTAAAAGTGTATTTAGCTTATAAAAAGTTTCCCGTAAAAAAAGTAATATTAAATCACGTTAACTTTAAACTTTAGATTTTTAAGTATCATTAAGGGCACCGTTACTTAAACACCGGTTTTGGTTTGGTTTAACGCAATAAATATTAAACATAGAGTCATCAATTTTGTTGGGACAAAAAGGGCGAGAATACTAAATGTATTAAATATAACCTTGATGAAAGTGATATCTATGGTGTTACATTTGTAAATGACCATTGCGATTAGCACCCTGTGCTAGTGAGATATGAATATGAATACGTGGGAGAGCCATACTTCTGCATGAATGGGCCGGCTCGACCGGAGAAATACCACGTTCTCACAGAAAACCGGCGTGAAACAGCGCTTGCGCTGTGTTTCGCCGATGAGTGAGTTTACCGGAGCCCAATCCCCTACCCTGTTCCCTTCCCTACCCTCCCCTATTCCCTTCCCTTCCCGTCCCTACCCTCCCCTATTACCTCTTAAAAGGCCGGCAACACACCTGCAGCTCTTCTGATGCTGCGAGTGTCCATGGGCGACGGAAATTGCTTTCCATCAGGTGACCCGTTTGCTCGTTTGCCCCCTTATTTCATAAAAAAATGAGAATCGTAATTTTAGGCTGGTATCGCTATCTAGGCTCTTAGGGTTTTCTAAAGTTTTTTTTCGTTTTTGCTTATAGTTTACGGTAAAATATCGATGCAGCGTTTATCTATTCTGCGGCTGTAACTTATCGAACGTTTCTCGTATCAAGTATTCTATAAAGTTTTTAACGCTTTCTAGCTGACTCTACATTAGGTCGTTTGAATTTATTTATAATAGGATAGTTTTAATATACTATTCGTAGAGAAAAATATGATATAATAAAGTAAGTACGCTATATGACGACAAAAATAAGGTATACTTTAAAATAGTCTACGGGGCTAAAATGGTCACATTTAGCAATTCCTCTTGACAATCAATTCAGCAAATGAATAGTCAAAACTATCAAACTGACAAATGTCAAATTAGTACGAATTACTAGACATGAATTGCAAGGAGACTTGCATTTTGCGATTTAAAAAAAATGAATCATGTTATGATTCATAATAATTATATGATTCGCCAAAGCGACCATTTTAGCTCCACTGTACTTATGTTAATAAAACTAGAGTAAAATCGTGCATGATCAGCTGCATCAGCATGATTATACAGGATTACTCGATTAGTAATGTTAACTAATTATTATCGCAGCAAATACCTACGCTTCTTGAAAAACAATCTATAAATTTTAAATTATGATAAAATATTTTTAAAAATCGGCCAAGTGCGAGTCGGACTCGCGCACGAAGGGTTCCGTACCGTTATAGAGCAAAAATAGGCCAAAAATTGTGTTTATTATATGGGAGCCCCCCTTAGATTTTTATTTTATTATTATTATTAATTACTGAAAGAGACATATAATTTAGACATTTGCGAAAATACAAAGTGCCTACCTGCTGCCATTATTGATTTAGAGCAAAAAATGCCAAAAAAATCAAATTTTAGTGTATGGGAGCCCCCCTTAAATATTTGATTTATTTTATTTTTAGTATTTTTTTGTTATAGCGGCAACAGAAATACGTAATCTGTGAAAATTTCAACTCTCTAGAAATTACCGTTCTTGAGATACAGCCTGGAGACAGCCAGACGGACAGACGGACATCGAAGTCTTAGTAATAGGGTCCCGTTTTTACCCTTTGGGTACGGAACCCTAAAAACTAACATTTATGAGTTATGACTTAACTTTCTAGCTCTACAAAACTAAAATTTGCAAATATTTTCAGGTATAAATTTATTTTCTTTAACAATACGTCAACATTTTAACGTTCTATACCAGAATATTGTTTACATCGATAAATAATTCAAACTAGGCAAAAAACGGGAGTCTGGGAAACAACGAATATACTTACATTAACCTAACCTAAAAATCTAATAGAATGCAGACTGCAACTTACCTTTTATTCGTATCCCTCATTTTACTATTTTTTTTGCACTATAAAACTTCAAAATACTGTTCTTTGCTACTACACTTTTATTAAAAAAACATTGTTTCGATCGATATGGGTGCGAGGAGCGCGTACAGTCGCGAACACAGCCGGCGCGCTACTGGCACTTGGCACTTTGCAGGTATAGTCGCGGTCAAACGTGCGAATATGAAATATGAATGGTCGCCATTGACATTGAAAGTGATAACTCCGAAACTACGAATGTTACGTAAGTTATGACTTCTGAGCGAATTATTATCACAATTAGCGAGTTACTTTTGATTAGTGATGACCGATGACAAGGTACTAATGATATATGACATTATACCCGTCGTAACAATGTTTTTATTAAGATTAATAAATAGCAATTACTTAATAATTAAATGTTAACTAGCACGCGCTCTCGGTTAATATTTGGCTAAGTAGTAATTTGTCCCACTCCATTAGTTAGGTACTATTGCCACATAAACTTTGGCAGTAAAGTCTAAAATATGTTTAGTTAGGTATAAGTGAGGGTATACTGTATAAGTAACGTGACCCGTCCCGTAAAGTCCCGCTTTTAGTGTATTGTAATTGAAAGTATTTTTATGTTGGAAATGCCCCAAAAGGGGGGCCCAAAAAAAAAAAAACAAATGGTCACATTAGGTATAAGGTACACAAAACTCACAGATAATAGTTATAACTTAAGGTATAAGTAATAGTTATAACTGAGTTACTACCTATTTAGCGTTTACTCAATCATAACAGTGGAGTAGAGTATTAGATAGGTATGCGAACTAGAATGTCTATACGTGTGCCCTTAGGGGAGGGGGCCAATTGCTTATCTCCAAACCAACTAGCAACAGACTAGTTAAAGCCACGATTAAACTACCGTGGTCTTAACCAGACCAGTAGCTTAGACCCTTTCGAAAAAAAAGGGTATGCGAAGTGCGGAACGAAATATTGGCATGCAAAATAACGGAAATTGATAAGAATCGTCGCTCGACTGAATTTCAGTTTACTGCGGTCTGCGGTCGATGTTGGCCCATGAATCATGATGGAACAACATAAGTGATTATGAACGAGTATTTAACACTAATATTATAAAGGCGAAAGTTTGTGAGTTTGTATGTTTGTTATTTCTTCACGTCGAAACGGCTGGAGCGATTATATTACAATTTGGTATGGAGTTATTTGATATCCTGGAGCTAGGCTACTTTTTACTGTGGAAAAATATTGCAATTTATTTTCCATAATAAACCGCGGGTAATACTGCGGGGCGCAGCTAGTTGTGCATATTCCACAATATTACTATGGTGGCAATCATGCCTGACCATCATAAGCATGGAGAAACCCAATTTTTTGTATTATGTAATGTTGCTATTAAAAACACATTAAGACATAGCAACTATATTAAAAAGCGTAATCAAAATGAAGAGAAGACGTGCTATGTGGGTACAGCTACATCATATTTCACAATAATGTTGAGAAAAGAAATTGGATACCCAATTTATATCATGACTAGCTGTTGCCCGCGACTTCGTCCGCGTGGACTTCAGTTTATAGCGCGCGATGTCAACAAAATTGGTGTCAAAAGCTTTTATAAAAAAACCCTGGTACCCCTTAAATCAATACAGCTGTGCAGTGTGCAAACAATAAGTACTTCATTTTTGTATGTTAAACTTTATATATTATGCCAAATTTTAAAGCTTATTTAGCCCCCCAATTACACAACTTTACCCATAAACTATTTATCATTGATAGGTTTAGCCCCAATTTCACCAACGTCTGTTAGTGTTAACAGCTTGTTAAAATATCCTGTCTTCTCTTTCATTCATATGAAAAACAAAACAGCTAACGTGATACTAATTCGAGCATTAACTTTAACAGTCGTTGGTGAAATTTGGTCTTAAGGTTACGTCACTACCTGCACAGATAAAGTACTGAGTTATTTAATACCGTAGAATAGATATAACAATCGAAAAAAATCGAGACTTAAATGTAAGATGATACCACCTCTTATAGAAAGACTTTTGAGCAAGCGTCAGCGCGATGTAGAAGACGCACGGCGCCATCTATTATGAATTTTTTGAACAAATTTACGACCCTTACAACCCTTTTTTCCAGTAAAAAAGTAGCCTATGTCCTTTCTCAGGCTTTAGACTATCAGTATACAAAATTTCATTACAATCGGTTCGGTAGTTTTGGCGTTTGGCGTGAAAGCGAGACTGACAGACAGACAGACAGACAGAGATACTTTCGCATTCATAATATTAGTACAGATTATGTGCACACTGCACAGCTGTTTTTGGGTATTTTGATTAATTAAGGGCCGCGCTACACCGGAATGGCAGCGGCGAGGCGAGCACTTTCAGCGCTGCCATTCCGGTGTAGCGCGGCCCTAAGAGGGGTACCACTTACCAGAGTTTTAAAAAGTTTTTAAATTTGACACAAATTTTGTTGACACCGCGCGCTATAAACTAAAGTCCACGCGGACGAAGTCGCGGGCAACAGCTAGTTATGAATAAAAACAATAATATACATATAATAAAGTAGGTATGATTAGTTCTGTTATAATAATGAAGTAAAAAATAAAGCGCCATCTGTTTTCATATATTAGAATTAAAATGTTGATTGCATTGATATATTTTCTGGATGGAATATAGGCCAACACAACACACTCGAACTCCTTAGAAATGCAGTAGGAGTTCTATAAGATAAGATAGATTGATTATTATTATAGCAAGTGATAATATTATTAAACATAATATTCTAACGTATTAAAAACTATAAACAAAAACATAATAACTAATAAGTATGATTAGTTCTATGTTCCAACGAAGTAAAAAAAAGCGCCATCTGTTGAATCGTATTAGAACTAAAATGTTCATTGCATCGCGTCGATATATTTCTGGATTTTTTATAATATTATACATAAAATATATTTAAGATTTTTGAAATATTATTTTAATACACATCCAAGACCCAGGAACATTGAAAACTTTTTGTTCCGCCTGCGGGACTCGAACCCAGGACCCCCGGGATGAGCGCTGACCACGCGCAATGCGAAGTAATTTTCATCGATATTTTCATGGAAATAAGATATTTTCCCGCATCAAAATGTAGCCTATGTCCTTTCTCAGACTCTAGAATAACTGTGTACAAAATTTCATTGCAATTTATAATATTAGTTTTTGGCGTGAAAGTGAGACAGACAGACAGACAGAGATACTTTCGCATTTATAATATTAGTATGGATTAGTATAGAAGTATAGATACATAAAATATATTTAAGTAAAAAATAAAACGCCATCTGTTGAATCGTATTAGAACTAAAATAAAATAAAACGCCATCTGTTGAATCTTATTAGAACTAAATTGCATCGATATATTTCTGGATTTTTTATAATAATATTATACATAAAATATATTTAAGATTTTTGAAATATTATTTTAATACACATCCAAGACCCAGGAACATTGAAAACTTGTTCCGCCTGCGGGACTCGAACCCAGGACCCCCGGGATGAGCGCTGGCCTGCGCAATGCGAATAAATTTTCATCGATATTTTCATGGAAATAAGATATTTTCCCACATCAAAATGTAGCCTATGTCCTTTCTCAGACTCTAGAATAACTGTGTACAAAATTTCATTGCAATCGGTTCAGTAGTTTTGGCGTGAAAGCGAGACAGACAGACAGACAGACAGACAGACAGACAGACAGACAGAGATACTTTCGCATTTATAATATTAGTATAGATTTGCAAGATTTTTACAAAAAAAAGCTAAAAAATAGCGTTATTGTTTTTTTCCGACCTCTGCATTTGCGCAGTGTAGAGATTATGACGGTATGACCTTTCCTTTAAGCAAACTCCCAAAACAATGTCGATATTAAACTTCTCAGTCTTTTTTTTTATGAAATAAGGGGGCAAACGAGCAAACGTGTCACCTGATGGAAAGTAACTACCATCGCCCATGGACACTCGCAGCATCAGAAGAGCTGCAGGTGCGTTGCCGGCCTTTTAAGAGGGAATAGGATAATAGGGGAGGGTACAATTTTTCTGATCTTACTAGATATGAACCGTTTAAAAATAGTAGGATTTTCATATAAAATTGTCGATTTAAAAGCTCTACAAATTTCTTCCCTTTAATTTTGGCCGGACAGGCAATCAAAAAGCCTGAATGTCCGACTTTATCCGGACGCCTGGTAAGCCTAATCGCATGGACTGTGCATCGTACATTTTTCCAGGATGTTACTATCCAAATGGCAGATTCTAATGTCCTTTCCCAGTATTTCAAGTAGTTATATTATTTTATGAAATAAGGGGGCAAACGAGCAAACGGGTCACCTGATGGAAAGCAACTTCCGTCGCCCATGGACACTCGCAGCATCATAAGAGCTGCAAGTGCGTTGCCGGCCTTTTAGGTAGGAGGGTAGGGAAGAGAATAGGATTGGGCCTCCGGTAAACTCAACTCAAGTATTTTGCTGTTTAATTCGCTTCAGCGGTTGAAGTGTAATATTACCTACTTATATTGTATACTTAATTAGTAGTATTATACTTATCGACGGAGAGCTGGCGAACAAGCCGGTCATGTATTAAAACTCCGTTAAGCTACTTCCCTGAACAACCCCTTACTGATAATCAGCTGGCAGGCCGTAGGCGGTGGGTGTGGAAGTGGTGGAGTAGGGAAAAAAAAAGAAAAAAAATGTAGGTTCAGCTGTATTAAAACTCCGTTAGCTACTTCCCATAAAAACATTATTTTTTGCTCAATATAAATTATAATGGTAGGTAGTTAGTATAATGGTAGGTAAATAACATCCTTATCTCTTGCCCAGCCTGACTAGCATACGAGATATCTCACTCTACATGTTTTCTCGATGTTTGATGGTTTGTATCTTCATCTCTATTGACCCTAGCATGACAAACATTTTTTCTCGCGTAGACCTATCATCGAAATAACACATTTTTATAAAGTTTTGTCGAGATAATGTCGAGATTTTGACATTATGAGACGAGTAGTTTTTATTTATCTCGAGAGTGAGATATCTCGTTGGCGTATGCTAGGCAGGCTGGAGTCGAGTCGTCTGCAAAATCACAGCTGATGCCTGATAACAATTTCATAGGAAAATTATATCTCATAAACATTATCTACTAAATTCGGCAAGTTTAGGTCTGCAATAAGTTTTTGCACACGACCTTAAACACAGCTGTTGTAAGTATCTTGTTTGGTATTGCGGTAATCCATAAAGTCCCTCATTGGATTCCGATCCAATGAGATTCCGATCGGACCACCGGCCGATCGTGATAGTCTGACCCGGCGTTGCCAGGTGTCCCGATTTTTTCATCAAAATTAAGGGGCGATTTCACCAAAGAAATGGAACGCGTTCAAAGCACTCTGAACCGGTTCAAAACGTATAAACGCGATCATAACATCGAAATGCATTTCACCAGCATAAACTGAACGCGTTCAACGCAAATCCGAGTTTTATCTTCTGAACGCCCAAAGGCCGAAGTTTAACGTTATAAAACCCGTTCAAGCCCTGTCATGGCGGAACTAAAAACATAGACAAAATAAATGTCAAGATGACAGTTTTGACACATGCGTTTGTTAGTTTATGTTTTGTTTCTTGCTATTTTGTAGTTAAATTAACTTGAAAAGGCTTTAAAATGATGAAAACATGTAAAATAATCGCGTGACGTCACGTAAACTTAGATTTAATAATCACGATCAACAGAAGTTTGTGAAATCCAATCGAAACAAATCGAGATTTACGTCTCAGCATGAACGCGTTCAATGGGAACTAAGTTTTATGTGTGTTTGGTGAAATCCCACCTAAATGTCCCGCGCGGGACAGGCTCAGTCCCGCTTTTCGGGGAAAGCCCGAACGTACGCGCAGCATGCTGAGAAAGAAGGGAGCGTAATGAAGATAAGAGTGTGGGAGGTAGAGGGGTGGATTTTCTTTGGTTACTTTTGCTATCTTTTGTTCCGTAAACATTATTTAATGCGAATAAAATGAAGAAAAAAAAAAACTTTCGATTTTATACCTTTTTTTACTTTGTCCCGCATTTGACTGGAGAATCCCGCTTTTTCACTCAAAAAGTTACACTTACCTTACCAAAGTACCGACTTGGCACAAAAAAAATCTGGCAACGTTGGTCTGACCGGACTAGTGCACATGCACGGCAAAGACTTCTAGAATTCTTTGATGCACGGTAATACGCGAAACGCGTCTGGTCAGGTCGGCCTGTGAACTGTGGTTTGCGATCAATCTGACCTAGATTTAGGGTTCCGTACCCAAAGGATAAAAACGTGACCCCATTATTGAGACTTCGATGTCTGTCTGCATGTCAACTTTCGCTCTTTAACGGTACGGAACGCATCTTGCACGAGTTCGATTCGCATTTGGCTGATTTTTAAATATAAAATTTGGGGGAAAATGAGCAAACGGGTTAATCTGAAAGAAAGCAACCGAACTATCGTCGAGCGTGGACACTCGCAACATCAGAGGAATTGCAGGTGCAGTTCTCTAGTCAAAGCTATAGTATAATTAGGGATAATAAGTAAGTATACTTATTCCGTATACGTAAAGCAAAAAAAAATATTGGTGGTAGTGACTTATAAGTACTACGTAGGTACACTACATGTTTCTAATGCCGCGGCCGCACATGCTTCTTTGGTAAGAAGCTTCGTGCTATGATACGATACCATTGGACGATACACGCAGATCGTCCAATGGTATCGTTTAAGCACGAAGAACTGCCGATTAGAATTGTGTACGTCCAATGGTATCGTTTAAGCTATAGTTCCATACTAATATTATAAATGCAAAAATGTATCTGTCTGTCTGTCTTTCTGTTACCTCTTCACGCCCAAACCGTTAAGACGATTTTGCTGTTTAGTCTGGAGATACTTTGTGGCCCGGAAACGAATATTGGGGCAACGGAGTTTCGACTTTCGGACGTCATCTAGTCTGATATAATAATAATATCTATCTATGGACGCTTCACACCACGTCAGTCTGGCCCCGTGGTAAGTACCTGAAGGACTTGTGTTACGGGTACCAGACAGCGGAAATATATTTAATACTTTTATACTATACATATTAAACATATTAAACGCCTCCGTGGTCTAGTGGTATAGAGCGCGGCTCTTGACTCGGAGGTCGTGGGTTCGATTCCCGCGTTGGAAACATGTTATTTCCAAGTTTGGTTAGGACAATGCAGGCTGGTCACCTGATTGTCTGACAAGTAAGATGATCCATGCGTCGGATGGGCATGTAAAAAAGTCGGACCTGCGCCTGATCTCTCACCGGTTGTGTCGGTCTTTCGTCCCACTGGGTTATGAGAGTAAAGGAATAGAGAGTGCTCTTGTGTACTGCGCACACACTTGGGCACTATAAAATTACTCCTGCGTAGCTGGCCTGGTTTCAATGAAACCGGCCACCGTCACCGAAACCGGTGTGGTTGGTATTATTATTATTACTATACATATATTTAAGATTTTTATTATATGATACACATATTTAATACACGTCCATGACCCAGGAACTTTTAAAACTTTTTGTTCCGTCGGCGGGATTCGAACCCGCGACCCACGGCTTGTGCTACCATTATACCAATAGCCCACCAACTGAGCCACAGAGGTCGTCTACGTATACTATAATGTTTTTGACTCTATGGATATCTTTATGATAACTCTAGTAGTTTCAATTAAACTTACGGAACCCTGCACTTTTCTTCTGTTATATTGCACAGTGCACATGTGACGATCTGTTTAAAAATATTTACAATTTCAGGATTGTAATTACTAATTTGTCATGTGTATCGTCTAATGATGACTTTTCCGTGAAATTCAATGGTGTTCCTAGATGATAGCTTCAGTATATTTTCCTTAGTCTATGGCGTGACTCAAGTTACAAGCGCAGAATGTGTGCACAGCTGCCGCCTGCCGTATTTATAGTATACTGTACTTAGACGTGTAGAATGCGGTTGTGTATACTTTTCGCAGATCATGCCTTTTTAGGTCTCGTGTAACTTGAAGACACAATTAGTAGATCCATACTAAAATTATGAATGCAAAAGTGTGTGTCAGACTGTCTGTCTGAATAGGTACGTCTTCACGCTTAAAAACCGCTGAACCGATTTTTATTCGATTTACGGAGAATCACCCAAATAGCACGAAAGCTTAAGTAGCAGAATGGGCTTCCGTGAAAATAAATAAGTAAATTCGGTATCATTAGTGAAATAATTAATACGAAATGTAAAAACAAACACTAATTCTGTCTTTAAAAAACCTGTGCCTGTTTTATGATTCTCAAATCCTTTTAATTGTATTTGTTTAACAGCTAACAGCCTTGAGTCTTGACAAAGGATAGGTTTAAACCAATAAACGCTGTTTGACAATGGTATGTGGGCCAAGCTTAGCGTTACATGTGAGGTTAAATTTAGGGCACTATCGACAAAGTTGCCACTCGACAAGGATGAGTAAAGAATTTGGCTGTAGCTATATCGATTTTTCTCAGCAATGACTAAAGCTAAGAAATTAAAGTTCATTGTCAGTATTCATCATGTCTTTGTCTTTGAATTCAACTTTGAAGTCAACTTTTATAACACAGAATAATCAATCAAAAATACCTCTGCAAAAAAGGGATTCCTATTTTACCAACAGAGGAGAGTGATTTAAGCTTCCAAAATTTGTACATAAATTCGTTCAAGCATACACTTTAATTTACCCATAGCTTATATGAAATGTATTTATGGTTTTTAAATTACACGACAAAAACCATTTTGTCGCTACGCCCTTTCCATTTTTTGCTGTTCCATTGCTTGTTTTCTATGGAGAGGCCGGGCCAGAAAACAAGCAATCTAAAACATATCCAACACGGATTTTTACTTTAACGCGGCGTCACCTTAACAGCGCTGGTATATCCTCAGCACGCTCGCTCGTCAAGGTATATGTTAAAATCTACCCAACTGCCTCTTTTTAGATCTTCGTTGTCACCACGACTTCGACGTCTTCACCAAATAATAAGCTTTCTCTTGCAGTTTGTTTGTATTCAAATTTGTCTTCGGCCAGCATCTAAAAACTTTTTTAGCTGCTGCAATCTGCGGTACCCAAATTCATGAGTCATTTTCCCGTTACCGATTCTTGGACTGGACTATAGCTACACGAGGATGTGATAATTGAATCCGTTATGTTTCCTAAAACAAACTGGCGTAAACAAATGTGTGTCAGCGGAACAGATGATCCTATAAAACCAGGTCTCATCAGAATCATTGGTACAGAAGGATTACTTCAATCGATGACCGTTAAAGTTGCACAAAGTGAAAAATTCTCATAGGTCAAAAATTTGTCTCAGTAATTATTATAGTCTTTAGAGCCTGTCAAGTTTAGAAGAAGAAAATTACAATGGCATTTCTTAAATTCTTGTTCATTTTCGTAATCTTCGCCATCGTTGTTGTAAAGAACAACGCAGCCCCCGCAGAGGACACGAAAGAAGTTCAAAAGCATGACGACGAAATGATGGACACAGCGGAGTCGCAGAATCCGTTCCTACCGCGTTTCGCCATGAAAAAGCTGAAGGAGAGAAGAGAACAAGCGCGGGCTGAAAGAAGAAATCAGGCCCAAAGAAGAAACAATGTACAGAGTAGTCACCGGGAACCATATTACCGCCATCCCGACTGTCCTCACAGGAGGTATTATTGTAAGTACGGAACAATTATTTATCACCTCAATTGTCAGTTTGGGTCATTAAAAATGTTACTAACGGCCGTATTATACCTACTTAACTTTAATTTAATAAATTACTTTTGTCACTAACTCTTGTCATTAAGTTTACGTTAAGTAATCATTAATTAATGTCTCTGAGAGCGACCGTTAGTCATAACTTTAATACAAAATTAAATTCATGAATATACTGTCTAGACCAGAGATTCCCAAACTTATTTTGTCTGTACCGCCCACTTTACGAACAAATTATATTTTAGCGCCCCCATTGTTATATTTAAAATGTATCCTGATTCACCCCCCGATCCTCTACACAACGCCTCCATTTTTTTCTGGGTCCCACACCACCCCCCTTCAGACCTTCAGCGCCCACAAGGGGGCGTTATCGCCCACTTTGGGAACTTTTAGATTGTAGATTCTAGAAGTACCTACCTGCACTTAGTTTCACAAAGTTATAACATTTTACTCATGACAAAATTCTTATGAACATTAACAAAAGTAGTCCATATCCTAATTCAGATATTTACTTAAAAAATTTGTACTACCTTTCTTTGACCCAGTATTAAAGAATAAAAGGCATTCACACAGATACACTAGGACAGTCGCATTTCTTTGTGCTGACATAGCTACTTGTATTATTACAGAAAATGAAGAAGTTTGGAATAATAATATTCGTCTTGGGGGTTGGAATAATTTTTGCCGAAACCATACCAGAAACAGAAACGGAAAAACCAGCACCCAAAGATTCATCAGTGTTAGAAATAGTTACCTACACCAGCGAACTAGAAAATGGAAAGGAAGATAATCAGGTATTAAAAGCGACAGTCCAAGAAAATAATGAAGCTAATATACTACTCCAAGAACTAGAAACAGAAAAATCGGAGGAATTCGACAAAGCGATTGAAAACGAACAAGCCATTATTGATGCATCAATTGGAGCAATAGAAAATGAACACTTCCCTATCAACTTCAACTGGGATGGATATGATAGCATTGATGATGATTATGTGCCAATGCAGGAGAGTGACTTTTACTACAAAGATCTTATGGAAAGAGATCCAAATGAAATCATGGACACCGCTGCAGGTTTCGTGCCGATTCCAATTTTAAAGAAAAGGAAACAAAAACCACGAAGAAAGTTTGCAAATAGACGATATTTCAGAAGACCGAACCCACGACCGAACCCCTACAGAAGACATTATTATTATTATCCCTACTATCGCTACTACTACCCAGGCTCTCTAAGGTTTTACTAACTTAATATGCCAATAATAGATGCTAGAAAACCTATTTATTATAGTCCGCGCGGAACTAGTTGGCCGCGCCTTAGGTAGGGACAGGGGTGAGGGGGCGGGTTGCTTGCTGCTCGCAACGCACATGAGATTAGACAGTGACGACCAATCTCGCAATATCGTGAACAATAATATTACTTATTTAATTATTGAAAAGAATAAATTAAAGACGATCAGTTTTATATTCTGAACTATTGACATCGGCTTACCGTTTTTTAAAAAACGTATGCACTTTTTAATATTCTTTCCGTAGATTATCTTTTTATCGGCGGACTCATCTTGCTATTGCAATCTCTTGTGCGTTTTGTCTAAACTAGCCAGTCAAAATCAACATCGCCCCCTCCTCTCCGTCCCACCGCTCACATACCTAAGGCGCGGACTATAATCATAGTGTAAATTGTAATAAAAGATAATATATAACTTATCCTTATGTTTTATTTCTAGAAAATCTTACCTATATAACTTTTGATCAACATAACAGTGATATTTACAAAATTTTTGTTTACTCAATTCACTACTCACAACTTTAGTAGATATCCAGTAGCTTTGCGTTGTCGACCGGCGAAAATTTACAACACGAATAGAATCAACAGTTAGGTATAATAACATTTTTTGTGTTCTAATTACATGAGATGAGTCTCAAACTAAGTCACTTGGTTTAAAGTTGCAGTCTCAAAATGTAAATGGTTTGTAAAGTAATCTAGGTTTCTAGAACAGTTGAATAGGACACTCAAGAGCACAATTTTTTGAAATTTGACTACGCTTTACTAGTTGTCAACATGTTTTTTTTAAAACGAATACTATGTTAGTCCTCATGAACGTTAAGCTTGATATTCAAACATTAAAAATAATAATTATTACTATAAAGAGTATGTACGCTTATTGCTTATATATAAATACGTATCAAAACTAAATTAAAATAAGAGTATACAATAAGTTACGATCTTAGAGCCCAATTGGAAGAATAGAGTTATAATACAAAGCGATTATATTAACTCAATCATATATGATTTATAATTCGAATACATTTTATTTACAAAAAGCAATTATTGTTAGTCAGCTGCTATTTTTCAATTGGAAGGACATTTACAGAATCCAACACGAGCATTTTGACATCCATATAACGTGGTCCCAAATCGAAACTATATTCTCCCAATATGGTCGCTAGTGTACACATTTACAAGGCCCGATTTGGTGCGACGTCACTCATTTCCCTGGGCCCACGACTGCCTCGTCCATGAGTTCGTCGTCCGTGATGCCGGGGGAATTGGAGTGGGGGGAGGGGGCTGGGCTCTTGAGCTGCAGCAGCGCCGGCGACGCGGGGTACACCGGCCGCACCGCGACCAGCCCAGACACCTTGTTGCCAGAAGACGAGGAAAAGTCTAGGAGCATCTCGGCCGCTTCTTGAGGAGTGGTGGCTCCGCTGCGCGCGACCGACCCGCTGGCTGGCGGCTTCATACACGCGTCCGCGCCTTTACGATTCTCCGACATCCCCTTTGGGGCCGCGAACCCTTTTACCATGTCGGTCTTAAAGTCCAGAGGCATCATCGGGTACGGCCCCGGGTAGCCCTCCTTCGCGTCATCCTTCCGCTGCATGTCGCTTTTAGTCAGACTTTCGGCCATCGTCTTGGAGTAGTCTGCCGCGTCCTTGCTCTGGGCCATCGTTTTTGGGCTCATGTTTCCCATATTCAGGAGGGGCTTCGGTACGTTTATCAAAGGGTACGCTGACTTTTGAAGCGATTCAAGAGTTTTGTTGGGGCTGTCGAAGTGCGGAAAGGGGTACTTGGGGTCCATCGCCCGGCTCAGGTCGTTGACCATGGCGCGGCTGTCGTACTGCGACACGGGGCTGTTCTTGTCGGGAGTGTTCTGGTTTTTTAACTTGGGTATTTGAAATTTACTCGTGTCCAGCGGCTTGATCAGGCCCTCGACTAAAAAATTTGCCTCTTTTGACGTATTTTTGAACCCGTCCACGTCGTCCCTGGACCCGCTGGGGCTAGAGTGGCGCTCGGATTTGGAGGAGAATATCGACTTTTCGGAGTTGCTCATCAGCTTCGTTCGGGCCTTCTCCCGCTCTCTCTCCCTTATGATTTTGGAGATTTCGCTGCTACTGTTTTTTGGAGATCCGGAGCTCGATTTCGAACTAGATTTGGATAGATTCATTCCGGTCGAGCTGCTGCTAGACGATTTGGAGTAAGGCACTTTGGGGCTCCCTGAGCCGGACGATTCGGAGATGGTCGCTTTGGGCGGCGTGGAGCTCAAGCTAGATTTGGACGACTGCATCGCCTGAGATTTTTTCGAGGCGGGTCCGCTGATGACCCCGGGCTTGAGACCCGTGTGGGTTTTCGGCGAACCCTGACACGGCGGGGTCAGCTGGGGAGACGTCTGCTTGGACGAGCTCGAGTAGTTCAGTTTCGAGGAGTTGGACGAGTCCTTCGACCTCGTCTTGTTTATGGTGATCTTCATGCCGTCCAAGCTCGGCTTGACCATGTACTCCTGATTTTTGCTCTCGCTAATTTTTAAGCTACTGCTTGTTGCGCTGTTTTTTGGATCGGAAAATTTTCCCGAGCTATTGGACGAGCTCGATTTCAACGAGACCTCGGAGTCGACGCTACAGTGCTGCGCCGTCAACTTGTCTATGACCGCGTCGAGGGAGCCCTTGCCTTTACGAGCTTGGCTCGGAATATTCGATTTGTTGACTTCTATATTCGGCGGTGATATCAGGGGTTCTGTGACCGGGCTGTCGCAAGTCACCGGTGTGATTTCTAGTTGTTTTAATTTGATAGGGTTCTTTAGCTTTGGACTACTCCTCCCCGAACTAGAAAAAGACAGGCCGGAATGCTTCTTCTCTTTGTCCCTAGACGACACGGAGCCGGAGCTGTAGCTGTCTTTGGACATCTTCTTAGATAGATCGTAGCCGGTGGTCCCCGACTTGCCGGACGGCGAGCCGCCGGTGGCCGACTTTAGCGTCGACATGCTCGGCTTGCCGGATCCGGACGAGCTGTGCTTAGGGGAGGAGATGCTGTGGTTTTTTGGACTCGAGTACCCGGCGAGATGTTTCGGACTATTCTGTACCGGCGAATGTCTGGGGCTGCTGTGGTGGCTCGAGGACCCGGAGGGCTTACTCAAATTTTTGACGCCGCTGGGGCTGGGCGACTTGGTGATTGACATGGACCTGCCATGCGTCGGACTCGGGCTGAATTTCCGCAGGATGGAGTTTGGTGAGGTGGGTCGCCGGGGGGAGCCGTCGGTCGGTTTGATGCTAACGGACACGGGCTTGGTGAGGGGGTCTTGTTTGGGAGGCACTTTCTCTGGCGGACCCATTGAATCGTCCCTCCGCCGCTTCTTTTTCTTCTCCTTGCTTCTTTCTTCACCCGATTTACTGGACTTCTTGTCTGATCTGCGATCGTCCAGGGATTTGACTTGGGAGGATGTTATGGGAGTGATGGTTATGGAGCTGGGAAGTGCGGCGGGCGCTGCCGCTGTGATAGGAATGATCTCGATGCCTGGTCTCCGGTCGAGGCACAGCATCGACGAGATATTAGACCCGGAACCGGAGCTTGGTGACTTTGATGACCCCGATCCTATAGGTGTAATGCTGACAGACGACGGCATGTAGGATTTGCCGTCTGTTAGGTCCAGAAGGAGCGATGAGGAGGACCTGCTCCTTGATTCGGAATCTTTGTTTTTTAGCTTTTGCCTTTTGTGCTCAGACTTGTGAAAAGAATTCCTGTAACAAAAAAATAGTAGGTCAATAATAAATAGATATTGTTGTTGTTTTTGTATTGTTATTGCAATTTGCATGATATTTTTGTTACTCAAAATGATGTCAATGTTTGTGAAAAGACCAGGATAGACTAAAGTTCAACATAACGCATGAGTATATTATGTAAAACAGTAGATGAGTCGCCGGTTTCTACATTTCACACATAGATGAGCAAACAGCCTTTTACATACACAACTTCCTACAATATCCATATATTAATACGCAAGCGAAAAACTTTGTATCCCTTTTGACGAAAAATGCGGAAACGTAGGTGAATGTTGCATAGTTATAGTTTATATGGTGAAGGAGTGCATCGAGCTAATATTATTTTGAAATTATGCTTTTATTACACATTTTTTTAACAAATAAAACATTACACACACTACAATACGCACACTTAAGAAGATGACAGATTTTTGAGTGACAAACCTATACATACGAATTATACTCTTTTATTTATGGTTGAAGTCTGTTGACAACAAGTTGACAAATTGAAAATGGATTATAGTTTTTTTTATTGAATCTTAGATGCTATTACGGCCGTTCCCAATATTTGATCTATCTCTGGTTTTGCCCTACTAGAGATAGGAATAGCTCACAATTGACATAAAATATATGTCTCTAATGTCTAATGTGAGCTATTCCTATCTCTAGTAGGGCCAAACCAGAGATAGATCAAATATTGGGAACCGCCGTTAGACAATGTTTAAACGGCCAGTCTGAGATCAGCTGAGTCCCAGAGACGAGAGTTGAAAAAAAATGTGATAAAGTCAATATATTTTTCTAATGTCGTTGAAACTAAGGTCGAATTTCGACCATTGGGCGATCTCTAGTTATTATAACTTGTGCATGCATTCATAAAAGTAGAAACTACATACCTTATTATATCTTCAACATCTCCATCATTAGAGTTGTCCATATCGGACGAAGCTCTCGTGTCTTGGCCTAAAGCGTCCGTAGCGTCCATTCCCGATAGTTCTAGATCCGACGCGAATTCGTTCTGCGAAACTGACGACTCCCGGCCCTCGATATCGTCATTTGTGGAATTGCTGTTCATTGTATTGTCATCTTCGTTGTATCCGTCTGAGTTTTCACTGTCACTTTCGGAGTCCATGAGCTCACTCATACCCGGCTTCCCTTTCTTGTTCATAGGCCACATGCCGGTCTCGGCTTTCCGCTTCTTCGCTTTTCGGTCGTCAGACATTTGGGACTTCATGTCAACTGGGTTCGAATCCTGACACATCATGGACAGATGGTGTTGCTGCTCCGAGAGATATGAACCTGTGAAATCAACATCGATTTAATAATACATAGGGCAACCACTCAATCGCTGGCAGTTATACTAAGAATGCCAATAATGGGTTTTTCTAGGTGTTTTACAACACACAAATATTAAACATGAGTGTATACTGTTATCACATAGTAGTACTACTAAAATGAAATTAGTTACGAGCTTTGCAGAAAGTTGAATGACAGTTGTTATTATTTGATGATGTTCTTTATAGACGAACGGCACTTGTCGAAGGCAGTTGATGGTGTGGGATATGCGTGTAGTGGCCGAGCGAGGTGTTATGCTCGGTCAGGCCGAAGCCCACGTGGTTCATCTCAGCTGTCGAATATATACACAAGCGCTCAGAAAACTTCGATAGCGCGATGCAGGAATGTTAGGCGAATTGTGGGTACCGCCACATATATCCCCCCCGAAGACCGGAGGTCGAATCTTGAAGTCTTGCTGTCGGTTGAGTCGCCAGTGCCAGTGAGTTCCAGTGGGTCGGAACTGTTGCAGTGAGTCCCAGTGAGTCGGAACTGTAAGCTGCTGCACGGGATCCAGTGAGTCGGATAAGCTGCCGTGCGGGGCCGATGCTACGTGCTGACCAGGAGAGATGTGCTCTGCTTGCTGACCGGTCGGTGTAGTGAGAAAGCCCGATGATGCCGATGCGGAGTTGCCCAGGCCGCGGTACATTGCGGCTAGTGGACGAAGTACCCGATGAGGCGATGCTGGCTGGCGCGGTGCGGAGGGGCGGGGGGAGTGATGATGATGAAGGAGGCGTGTTCTGTCGAGGGTCACCAATGTGGGATATGCGTGTGGTGGCCAAAGGAAGATCTTCCGACCGAGCGAGGTGTTATGCTCGGTCAGGCCGAAGCCCACGTGATACATCTCAGCTGTCGTATATATACCGACGCGCTCAGAAAACTTCGATAGCGCGATGCAGGAATGTTAGGCGAATTGTGGGTACCGCCACAATGGTTTCTTTTTCATTATTTTTTCTTGATTTGCGTGCCGCCAACTGCTGTAGACTGCCATCGACAAGTGCCGTTCGTCTGTAAGCGCTCTTAGCACTTTTTATCAAAATATGCAATTATAATTCGCATACGTCTAGTTGCACGCACACAGACACAGTGCCGAACTAAAACGACGTTACAAGGTGCACAGCAACGCCTCAGTTTCAGTATCCGGGCACTTACCTCCCTGGTGGGGATGGCTGACGTTGGAGGGGTAGAGGCCGCGCGTGCCCGGCTCGGGCTTGATGTCGCCCCCCGGGTCGAGGCCGCCGAGGCCGCAGTTAAAATTTGAGTCCAGCGCAGAGTACCCGCCGTTGGTTTGCTTCGCCGCATCCTCGCGCTCCCAGATCTTGATCAACGCCCTGGACAAAAGCTTTAAGTTTATTTCATTTACTTATTAAGAAGCTGTCCTGAGTGTTTATTCATTTATTTGAGTCAACCTACAGTAAACACAGACATTGTAGTGTTAAAACCACCTGAGTCGCGGGCACGTGGTCGCAGGGTGGCGCCTGCAGCGTGTGTACGGCGGCGGTGTGCGAGCGAGACGGAGGACGCGGCCGTACCTGAGTGTGTAGTGATACCCTGGTGATGTAGTGACAGGGATGGCTCTTCTTTCTGCAGCACCCTGATGATGTACTCGTCGACGTGTTCACGGGGCGGCGCCTGCAGCGTGTGTACGGCGCGGTGGCGGTGTGCGAGCGAGACGGAGGACGCGGCCGTACCTGAGTGTGTAGTGACACCCTGGTGATGTAGTGACAGGGATGGCTCTTCTTTCTGCAGCACCCTGATGATGTACTCGTCAACGTGTTCACGGAGCGGCGCCTGCAGCGTGTGTACGGCGCGGTGGCGGTGAGCGAGCGAGACGGAGGACGCGGCCGTACCTGAGTGTGACAGGGATGGAGTGGCTCTTCTGCAGCACCCTGGTGATGTAGTCGTCGACGTGGTCGCGGGGCGGCGCCTGCAGCGTGTGTACTGCGGCACGCGGCGCGGCGGGGTCGCTCAGGTCCAGTTCCACCGTGCACATGCTCTCGTCGATGGGATGTTCGAGCGAGACGGATATATGTTGCCATGACAACGCGCTCACCTCGAACATCTTCACCGTCTCTAGGTCTATCACTGTAAGTACGAAAACGGAATAGACGTTAGCTTAAAAAATACTAGCTGTTTAGCCTTACTCATCACATTAATATTATGTGGGCAAAAGTTTGTAAGCGTGTTTCTTTCTTTATGTTATGTAAACAACTAAAAAATAAAAAAATAATACGATATTTCTTTTAAAATGGAAGTTTGTTAGTAATGGTAAAATATTATATCATTACAGGATATATTTTAACATTTTGACGTAAGTAATGGTAATTGTTATCATCCTAGACATGTCTTCATAATATCTAGCTTCACAACCCTTACCTTGTTTAGTCTGCAGCCTCACGCAGCTGGCGACGAGCGTGTTGAACAGCGCCTGCTGTCTCAGCGCCGCGAGCAGGGGCGGAACGTGCGAGGGGTGCGTGAACGGCACCGACGTCACCGCGCGCCCAACCAGCGCCCCCTCGCACAGGAAGTAGCACTGCCACTGCTCCGGTAGCCACTGTACAAAGCCAATACAAAAATATAGAAAACTAGAGGTAGATGACTTCCGCATCTCCATTGCCCATTAAAATTTCAGCAAAACTGATTCAGCGGTTGGGGCGTTAAGAGGTAACAGACAGACACACTTTGACACAGTATGGAAGTATGCAGGGCAAATTACCCAGATTCTGGTGCCAGGGGAGGGCAAATCAGATTTTTCATAAGCTAGGTGTTTATAAAGAATAAAAAATTAATAATTTTTAGTTGTAAAATATTTTATTGCAAACAAATGGCAAAAATTCGTTTTCTTAATTTTTAATTTTTATAGATAAAAGTACTAGATAATATACATAGTAGAGACGTCAACATGATCCAGGGGGGGGGGGGGCGGCCGCCCCCCCTCGGTACGCCTATGGAAGTATGGACATTTCATTATTGAGTAACTACCACTTAACAAATAGTTGTAGTCAGGCGTGCAGCAGGAATAGGCTTCCTCGATAAATGGGCTCTAACATTGAAAGGACTAAGCCCGGGCGCGCACTAGCCTAATATATCTCGATGGCCTATATATATACGATATCGAGATAGATACCTTAGAATGAAACCGCCATAGACCACGCGCACCTGGCCGCACGCAGGCACGCTGTCAAGCGGCCACACCATACTTTCGATGGCCGCTAGGGCGCGCCCAGACTTCTTAAATTCATCCTTAGGCCATAAGGACCAATCCTACCAAAGGAAATCTTTGGTTCAGCAATTATAGCCGTATAATTTACCGTACAGATGCAACTATAACGGTTTTGGAAAAATAATGTGTAATTTTGTGTCTTCATCTGAAATATAGATATTGATAAAAATAAGAATTTGAGGAAGCGTGGAACGAAACGTTTTTTAAGCTATGTCATTTGGTCGGATGATTAGCTATTGTGGGATATGCGTGGTGGCCACAAAGGAAGATCTTCCGACCGAGCGAGGTGGTATGCCCGGTCAGGCCGAAGCCCACGTGATACATTTCAGCTGTCGCATATATACCGACGCGCTCAGAAAACTTCGATAGCGCGATGCAGGAATGTTAGGCGAATTGTGGGTACCGCCACACTATCTTACGATGGCCAAGCAACAGACGTCATTCATAGCAGATATAATTATATAGAACAATTTTGGCCTGTAGACATTGCTATACTTATAGAGAAATACAAAATTAACATGCGGGTCAGCTTATTAGTACTGTACTTACAACAAATAGTCCTTTGCTGAGGTTTAACTCTATAGTTTTGCCCGGCGTCAGCTTGTTATAAGCCTGCTGTGCGACGAGCCCCAACATTGGTTGCGGATTGGACCAGTCACCTGATATCTCTACCTGCAAATAAATTTTAATGTATTATTACAGTATTATATTAAAATATGGTTCATCAAATAAATAATTTTACCTTCTATTTTATGAAGAACCCTAGAATTATTTAACAGGCACTTTAAGCTTTAACATAATAATATGTTTTTCGAGTGTTTGTATAATATATTTTTGTGTAACATGTATAATTTCTATTATGATTTATGATACACTGTAGATTCTCGATTAAGTAATGAAATATTTTTAGAGTTTAAAGTTCAAACTCCAGAGATATTTCTTTATTCAAGGTGTAACAAAACTAAGTGATAATACTTAAGAGTGTAGCTGTTCCTTGTAGAGCGTTCACTATGAAAGTATCAGCACTGACAGACCAAATTTTTTTTCACTTATTGTATGGGCAAGTGCCCCAGCGTCACGACCCATACAAAAGTGAAAAAAAAAATTGTCTTTAAGGCGCTGCTACTTTCACAGTGAACTCTCTACAAGGAACAGCTACACACCCTAAAGTATTATCACTTAGTTTTGTGACATCTTGTATAATTTGGGCTTTACATTTCAGTTAGGTAGATCTTACGCTTAAGTTGTATAATCTTAACTGAGTTTAATATCAATGTTGTATTTACTTTTTTCTACAACAGCTGTTTTTTCATAATGTAGGTTTCGGCAGTGTAAATACCTCAGTAGTAGCTTGTATGAGCTTGGCCAGGCCGACGCACAGCGGGGTTGGCTGCGACAGCTTGAGAGTGAAGCACGCCGGCAGCATCGCGCTGTTCTGCGGAACCAGGTTCGCGTATACTGGCCCGCCGCTGTCAGTTAATCGAAAATGTATTGTCATCTCTTTCTAATAAATCATTTATTAAGGAAAGATACAGGATAACTAGAGTGTATACGTGTTCCTCGTAGAGAGTTCACTGTGAAAATAGAGTGTAGTAAGTAAATTTTTTTTCACTTTTTTATGAGGAAACTCATGACGCCGGGGCGCTTGCCCGCTGCTCTGCTACTTTCACAGTAAACTCTGTACAAGAAACACATACACACGCTAGACTCTAGAATCTAGAGCCGCTATTCCCAACCCGCGGCCCTCGTGATGTTAAGCAATCTTGAAACTCGGCGTGAGTTTCAAGATTGGCAAAATAACGTAAAGTCTACGTGATAGCCGTTAAATTTTTTCCACTTTTAAATCGTTAATTTAGAATGTTATTTTTTAACCATAAATTTCTTTTACCTAAACATGTTTGTAGCCCGCATGAAAAAAAGGTTGGGGACCACTGGTCTAGAGTATTATCACTTAGTTTTGTTACACCCTGTATTATCACCTTTATTTGTATGTATGTAGGTCGATAATTTAGCATCATGTAAAATACACAGAATCTCGATGTAATATAAAACTGGAGTTTTGATAACATAATAGGTAATATGTCAACCAAAAATCTGCCAATTGGGCGAAACTTAAAAAGTAATCAAGTATTGTTACGAAATTAAGACATGATCAATAATAATAATAATAATAATAATATCTATGGACGCTTCACACCACGTCAGTCTGGCCCCGCGCTAAGTACCTAAAGGACTTGTGTTACAGGTACCAGACAACGGAAATATATTTAATACTTTTATACTATACATATATTTAAGATTTTTATTATATCATACATATATTTAATACACGTCCAGACCCGGGAACATTGAAAACTTTTTGTTCCGTCGGCGGGATTCGAACCCGCGACCCCCGGCTTGAGCTACCGAAGCGCTCACCACTGAGCCACAGAGGTCGTCATGAATCAACAGATCAATATAATAATGTCAGTGTTACTCAGTTAATAACAGAATTTAAAGTTACTAGAAACTTTGCAAAGATTTAGACTTTCAACTGTAACATTGTTCTAGTGCTTTAATAACCTTGTCGAATATATTTTTAAAATTACCTTTTTCCTGCTCTCTGAGAGTTAGCAATAATCGGTGCGAGCTGCAGCTTGTTAGCGGTGGACCCTTCTAACAGGACAGTGGCTGAGTGTCCGATGGGAGTATGTGTGGGTGTCATCAGGGATGTCACGCCGGTCGGTGCTGAAGGTTTGCCCATTGTCAACAGCTCAGTGGTCAGCGGCAGCAGGCCCTTCTCCTTGTCTAACAGCTCGTAAGGAGATACGAAGTACGTGAGACGCATTGCATGACCTGAAGTAAACAGTGGCTTTAATACAAGTTAATATAGCTTTTCTAAATTCCTTTAATACCTCGCTTGTGAGAATCGCAAGCACAATAGATTTTCAATTGTTATGAGACAGCCGGGTGCCGCTTGGGGATTGATGGGTTAATGTTACTGATTTACAATTTAAAACAGACATAGATCTAGATACATACCGCATATGTATGTACTTCGCGTGCCATATCGTGCTCCCAAATGTCTGTTCTTTAGTCTGCTATCGGAATCGGACGTCAATCGGAATTTAAAAAATGCCTAAATGCCTAATTGTGCCGTATTGAGCTGTAGAAATTCGAATAGAAACGTTGGCTTAGATAATGGACACGTTTCTTATCATTGGTACGTCACAGTAGGTAGGAAAAAAGTGGCACGCTCGTTTTCATACAAATGGAGGAACATGCGGTATCTATCTTGATCTATGTCTGTGCATAAGACTCAATTGTGTTTCTATAATTTATCTATGGTTGATATTTAAAAAGACTACTTGCCTCCTCTTCTTTTCTGTAAGAACCCTATAGGGCTCTTATGAACCTGGGCAAAGGGATCCTTTATGAAACTTTGAAGTTGCCTAAGAGTTGACAGATCCTCTTCCAAACTTTGAAGTGCACTGAAGGCTTTTGATTTGACCTTAAGAAATAAAATAAAAATTATTGCATTAATACCAAGGTAGATTGGCACATTACAATTATGTAGACTAGAGATCGCCCCATGGTCGAAATTCGACCTTAGTTTTAACGACATTAGGACTACTACCTATATTTTGTAAAAAAATATTGACTTTATCACATTTTTTTCAACTCTTGTCTCTGGGACTCAGCCAAGGGCGTCGCCAGCCGATGGCGCAGGGGGGGGCAAGTTGACTTTACCTACTACAATTCATACTTTTCTTATTCTCTATGAATGAATTGTAGGTAAAGTCGACAGCACATAAAGCTTTTGACTTGTACTACGAGCCTTACATCTATTACCAGATTTTAATATTATAGTGGTCGTTGTTTGCATTATATTTGGCAACTTTTTTAGGATCTCTAGGGGGGGGCAGCTGCCCCTCCCTGCCCCCCCTTGGCGACGCCCTTGGACTCAGCTAATCTCAGTCTGGCCGTGTAATCATTGTCTAATAGTATCTGATTCAATAAAAAAAACTACAATCCATTTTCAATTTGTCACCTTGTTGTCTACAGACTTCAACCAAAAATAAAAGAGTATACTTTGTATGCATAGGCTTGTCACTCAAAAATCTGTCATTTTTCCTAGTGTGTGTATTGTAGTGTGTGTAATGTTTTATTTGTTAAAATAATGTATGATAAAAGCATAATTTCAAAATAATATTAGCTCGATGCACTCCTTCACTATATAAACTATAACTGTGCAAAATTTCATTCACCTACATTTCCCCATTTTTCGTCAAAAGGGATACAAAGTTTTTGGCTAACGTATTAATATATAGATTGGTAGATTTTCCTAAACTTCATGCAAAAAAGAACTGGGAAAGATGCATATATTTCTGTTACAATAAAATAAGTAATCGTCATTCAGAGTGCTAAATATATTACTTTTTATATTACTTCAAACTTTGAAGTGCACTGAAGGCTTTTGATTTGACCTTAAGAGAATAATATAATCGCAGAGACATTTCAGATCTGGTTTGTTTATGTAAGATTATCAACAATGCCATTGATGCCCCTGATTTATTATCAAAATTTAATTTCAATGTTCCCGGTAGATACTTTCGTAATTATTTACCGTTTCATGTCCCACCCTTTAAAACGTTTTACCGCCGTAATGCATTTGTGTGTAGAGCTACTGCAAGTTTTAATAGGTTTTATTCAGGTAGAAATATTGAAGACATCTTTGAAATAAAAACGCCCGAGATTTGTAGGCTTTTATCAAATGAGTATTTTAAAACTGAAAAATGAATATTGTTACATTTATGGTATTGAGTAGTTACAATGAGTAATAAGTGCGTTTTGTGAGTGATCTTTGTATATAAATTTAGCTATATTATTTGTTGTTAATGACTATTGAGTGTTGTTGCTTATTTTGCTTATTCTCATTTTCGAGTTACAACTGTTGCATGTTACATAATATTAATGCTTATTTTTTCTTTTTTTTGTTACTTATATGTGAAAACTTTATAAATGGCTTTATGTTTCTATAATAATTGTACTCATAGTGAAATTTTTGAAAAGCTGTAAGTTTTCTGAATAAAATAAAAAAAAAATATTGCATTAATACCAAGGTAGATTGGCACATTACAATTATGTAGATTGGTAGATTTTCCTAAACTTTATGCAAAAAGGAACTGCTAAAGCATATTATATTTATTATTAAGTAATGGTTGATTTAGCACTCTGAAGGTCAAATATGCATCAAAACTGATCAAGTTATTTTTGAGTACTTGATACCAACAAATTTTACCACTTTGAGATTGATAAATTAAAATTGAAACAATGTAGAAATAAAAAATATTTACAATTAGTTTTTGAAAACAAAAACAAACAATTTACGATTAGTGCAACTCTTGACATAGAATTATTATGGTAAGGTTATAGGTAGGTAGGTTTAAGGTAACTTACTTTTATTTCAGCATTAAGTTGATACACAGCAATGAGACCCTCCAGTTGTGCCGAGAAGTCAGAGAAGTCCCCTCGTGAAATACACTGCACAAGTTCTTCACAACTTTGTTGGTCAATCTGCAATAAAACATTAATACTTCTCAGTTTCCAGGAAATGCTATTGTATTCTATTGTTGTCGCGATCACCAGTGCTCTTATGGGGCTTGAAGAATTAAAGCAACACTGTGACATGATAATATAAGAGTATTTTAAAGAGTGTTTTTGTTTCAATACCATGAAATAAAACATTTAGGTATAAAATCCTTTTAAACCTAACTGTGCAATAAATAGTAAGGTAATGTAATGCTCGTACAATGAAGGAAAACATCGTGAGGAAACCCGCACATAGTTGGTCCCAGACGTATTGACTAGTTCTTTCCTCTGGACTAGGCCGAATATGACGCGAGAATGCCGTATACGCTTGGGCAACCATACGGACATTTAAAAATCTTGTCACAGGCACTACAGTATTTGAGGAGTGGTTACTTCGCTCTGAAAAATACTGTATAAATCATCCACAACGGATGTAAAGGCCTAGTTTGTTTAATGTAATTATTGTGTTAGATTCTATTTATTCTATGGTATGGTACTTCAATGTTTATTATACCTATTTGGTAGTTTCTACTCTTGCAGTTACAGATTATTATTAAATAAACTTACTTTGCCCTCGTGGTGAATTTTTACGTCTTTTACAGAACCAGAATCATGTTCAACGAGTATCTCCAAGTAAAACATGTCTGATGATATGAAGAAATTGACTCCAGTGGCTCCGACAACAAACTTGAGGCTGTAATAACAGTAATATGATGTTACTATAATGTGGCAATAACTTTAATCCTTCGATCGTGGATTCTTTTAAATCTATTGTTATTCTATTGTGTCTCGCTCACCGGTGAGCTTATGGGGCTTGATGGGTTAAGGGAACATATTTGTATAAGTCTTATATTCAGGTATATTCTCAAAGTTCAATAAACCACACTGGGAAAGTAGGTTTTAACTACATAAGCTTTTGCAAATGTAACATTCATTTATAAAAATGTAGCAGAAGAACTATCTATATCCACATTATTATTAACAACATATGATAGACATTGTGAAAAAAGGGTCCTCATTCAATTAATAAATCTCTTGTGAGAAAGCAGACTGCAACATCTTCTGTGAAACATAATATTGCATGATGGTGTGTCCCTTAAATTTCAAGTTAAATACATTTTTACGCATACCGTCTCAAAAGTTTTGTGATGAACCTATATTGTCTAGAAAAAAATATAAGTTCCATTCCTAAATTATAACCTGTGCCGACTTGAGATTTAACTTTGGCTGCGTTCCAGATGACGTTAATTTTGACCAAAACGCTCAAAACGTCCCCTTCTGCCGTTCCCTTTGGGGACCGGGGTCGTTTTGATCGCGGCTATGACGTCACTCATGACGTCATCATTTTCGCTCAAAACGACCCTTGACGAAGATGGGTCAAAGTGGGCGTTCTAGTTTTTTTTAATTTTAACGTAACTATATCGCGAAAGCCATGTTCGGAAAGTTTTCAGGAGAGAGTAGCTGATAAAAAAACTTTATATTATTTCATTACAAATAATATTTTAATTAAATAAATAAATGTTTTATTGCGACCGTAAGTACTTATAATTTATATAAATATTAACTTTAATATTAAAATACTATCTAAAATATACAGATATATTATATATACAAACTTTAAATATAAAACTATAAAAAGAAAAACTTGCCCAAGTCGTCCCCATCTGGCAGAGTGCCCAGCAAGCTGACAGCATTGCCACGTTGGATGGCAATTGCTATCCGCTGTGCCAGGTAGCTCCCAGCTCTGGGGTCTCGGGTGGCTTCAACAAGCTTCTTAGATATTCCTCTAAAAAGCTTATGTGCCCCCGGACCCCATGCACCTAGAGTTTCCACCCCAAACGGTTCAAATATAAGATCTCCGCTGAGGTTCTCATATTTGCGCCGCTTGAGGTTCTCTGCTTGGTTTGCGGCTGCGCCCGCACAGCTCGAGGTGCTCTGAATATGGGACGAGGCGAGTGTGTCGACACAAGTAGCGTCCCACACAAGGGCCCGACCCACATTCCAGGGCACCAGGGTCATTCCATCGGGTCTCTTGCCATCGTCGCGCGCCAAACCGGAGGGCTCCAGTATCGCTGGCACGCCGGCAGTGACAAGAGCCCGACGAATGAGGTCATTCAGGTTGTGATGCCGTGAAAAGCGTCCGGCACTTCGCGAGCAGCACAACCCGTGGTGACCATAGCTGTCAACGCGCGCGCCGCAAACACACTGATGGGGGACGACATGGGGGACACCAAGACGCAGGGCAGTGGCAAGACGGAATGTATTACGGTCCAGCAATGTTCCTGTGTTTTTAGATGGCAGTGCCTGCAGCCAAGCTCCCGACTCCCACCTCTCCACGGCCAAAAGTCGAGCCCGTTCTACGGCGCTGGTAGACGTGTTAAACAGTTTATTACGCACCAGTTCGCAGATGGGCTCGTCCCAGAGCCTTTGGGAAGATGTGTTCTTGGGAACCTCGCTGCCGGCACTAGCAATGACCCAGGCATCCTTGGCCTCGTCCGCAAAGGGAATGACGAATGGGCAAGATGAGGGCTCTAAAATTTTGGCTATTACTGCGCGATTTGCGTGGACCGACGACAAGAACGCCGGTAAAGCTGTGTCCGATGTTTTTCGTATTCCCAGGCCACCGAACCTCACTGGTAGTGTAGCTTGGGTCCAGGAACGTTCATCAAATTTTATGTTTAAAATTGTGGAAAGCGTATGCTTTAGGGTGTCATCTAAGCTATGGAGAAGTTCTGGGAACTTCCAGAGCTGACAACACCGCAAAGCATACGTAAATTTTGGAACGAATAAACAATATCGAAAAAAAAAAAAAAAAAAAAAATAAATAAATAAATTAAATAAATTAAATAACATTTAATGAAATATTTTGATTGGCAAATAAATTGTTTTAAATGAAAGGTCAAATAATTTCTTATAAAATATATAATAATTAATACTAATTTTCATCTCTCCTATACCTGTTGACTTACTCGTACTTGATTAAGCGTTAAGCGGTATTGTTACCTAATGTTTATAAGTACATATTGTGACAATAGTCAATATTCAAAGTATGTGGTTTTGTTATTAAAATATGATTCAATGTGAAAACTCAAATATAATAAAAGTTTTACTATATTAAAATATGAAAACCTAAGTAAAAAAAGTAATGCTAAAAACGAAACAAAAGTATTTTATTTGTAAAATAAATGCAACTATAAACAATAAAATTACTTTTATTGACGACTTGAAGAAAAGGATCTTAATATCCAAGTTCCGTTCAATGTACTCTATGTATAAAAAATGATCCATAATCCGTTCCACTTGGGTTTGTATCACTGACGCTCACATGCTAGTGGAACAGGAAAAACTACGGTCTTGAGCGTGAGCGTTTCTAACGTCATCTGGAACGCGTGGTTTTTCATACAGGGTATTTTGAAATTCGAAAAAAAAACTTTTCTTTTTTAATTTCAAAATTGGGACACCCTACTGTAGATACATACCCCAGTTGTCTAGAAAGGCAGGCTAGTCTTTCAATAAGACTCTGTAAGCAGCTCACTTTGATGCAATGTTGAAGGCTATCCAAACATTTCTGGAGTGTCATGCGATCAACACTATCAACAGCCCAATTCTTATCCTAAAATAAAAAAATTAACATGAAAAGTACTCAAATATAGTATAATATTTTAAAATAAAATAATAATGTGCGGTTAAATTAATAAATAACTTAATATAATAAGAAAGGTAAGTCTTGACTCTTTAGAAAAAAAGTAGATTCATACCAGTAAAGCCATTCTAACAGCTTTTGAAGTTTCACTTAGGTTTTTGTATTGGGAAGTTTTGGATCTTATCTTTTCCATGAGTATTTCTTTCTGAAGTTCCTTCGATTTATCCATTCCATTTATTGGCATCATGACCAACGCTTTGCTGTCCGTCATTGTGAAGATAGTTTTATATTATAATTTATCAACAAACACAAATTTTGATAACAATTGTTTGCTTTCTGTAGAGCACCTTTCTAATGACTTATTTTATTTGGTCTGTGCTGAAGATTGAAGGTAAACATTATTTATAACATGTTGATGGTTTCCTATTATTGCTTGCCCTGCGTAAGGTTTAAATTATTACATAAAACACTATAGGTTTAGTAATATTTCCGCAAAAGCATTTTTCTCAAACCTAAATTTTATGCCATTGCTGTCAATTGTCATTTGTCAAATCCACATTTTTTTATTGAATTTTGACATATTTTTTTTTACAAATAACAAAACGCAGCATAGACATAGCGACATTCACCAAAAATTATTAAAAAAAAGGTGAAGCTAAACTAGGCTTTGAGCTATTATCTGATACTCCGTCAAAAGAGGTTTTTTTATAACGCGCAATGCGCATTGGCCTGTCACATATTCGCCCACTCATTCAACGTCCGCGGGGCTAAAATGGTCACATTTAGGAATTCCTCAATCAATTCAGCAAATAAATTGTCAAAACTGTCAAACTGACGAATGTCAAATTATTGGTCAAATCTGGGGGCACGGGAGTGCCTCCGCCAAGATAAGTCAAGCGAAGCGCGCACGGGCACTCCGCACTAGTCACTACCAAGTTACTACTCAGTAGTACCCACTACCTACGTACATTTTCTCGAAACGTTTCGTCGTTTTTTTGAACCCTCGTAACTTTCGTTTTGATAATGCCAGATAGTTGAAATTGTTGATATTATAATGACATGGAGTTATCTATACTAATCTATACTTCTATACTAATATTTGCGATTTGTGCGATTGCGAAAGTATCTCTGTCTGTCTGTCTGTCTGTCTCGCTTTCACGCCAAAACTACCGAACCGATTGTAATGAAATTTTGTATACAGATAGTCTAAAGCCTGAGAAAGGACATAAGCTACTTTTTTACTGGAAAAAAGCGTTGTAAGGGAGTGAAAATGCGTAAATTTGTTAAAATTAAGTTAGTTCTAAAAATTCAAAATAGGTGGCGCCGTGCGTCTCCTACATGATACATCGCGCTAACCCTTGCATAGAAGTCGTTCCTTAAGAGGTGGTATTATCGTATAGATAATTTTTTCGATTGTTATTTCTTTTTTTTTGTTACTTACGTTACTTATTAAATCAGTACTTTATCTATGCAGTGACGTAACTTTAATAAACCTATCAATGATAAATAGTTTATGGGTAAAGTTGTGTAATTGGGGGGCTGAATAAGCTTAAAAATTTGGCATAAAATATAAAGATTAATTTAAAAAATTGAAATATTATATATGCACACTAATAGGGTTGTTGAGAAAGTGATTATGACATAGGATTATGAGGAAGAGGAGGAAGAGGAATTTTCACGCGCAAATTTAGAGGATGCGGATGAGGAAGAGAATATTTTTTGAGGAAGAGGATGAGGATGAGGAAGCGGAAGAGGAAGCGGATGAGGAAGAGAATGATAGGAAATTATAAATACTAGCGGACCCAACCCAAAAGTCTTTGTCCTGTCTATCCATAACTAGGTACATACATTACACAAAAATAATTAAAATGGCATTTTCCAGTGGACCCAACTATGAATCTAAACCATTCTCAAAACACATACAATAAAGAATCATCAAAATCGGTCCAGCAATTATGGAGGAGTTCAGTAACATACACAACACACGCACACAAAAAAGATGGATACGCGACGCGCATGCGCAGTGAAATTCCTCATAAATTCCTCTTAAATTTTGAGGAAGCGATAGCGGAAGAGAATTTTTTTATTTTTATTTATGAGGATGCGGTAACGGTTGAGGAACCCAAAATATTGCGGAACTTCCTCATTATGAGGAAGCGGAAGAGGAGTCCTCAGCAACCCTACTGACACTGCACAGCTGTTTTGATTTAAGGGGTACCAGGATTTTTTTATTAAAGCTTTTGATACCAATTTTGTTGACATCGCGCGCTATAAATTGAAGTCCACGCGGATGAAGTCGCGGGCAACAGTTAGTAATAATTAAATGCGCAAAGTTTGAATATTGTTATTTGTTACTATTATACTTTAGATTTTATAGGTGTCCAAAAACCCACAATTTTGGCACTGACTCACCGATCCTCAAAATTGTTAGGGTGCTTCCTGAAGTCGGCCCACTTGCGCCAGACTGGGATAACACGCTTAACTCTGAGTTAAATTATACTTCGGCAGCCTACGCCACTACGTCCTCCCCACGCTGGGCCATCGTGATGGCCAACTACGCTGGCCCATCTTGTAGAGGCGATACACTGCCGCCACCATCGCTGGCGCCATAAGCCATCCTGCGCCACTACGTCCTCCCCACGCTGGGCCATCGCGATGGCCAACTACGATGGCCCATCTTGAAGAGGAGCCATTATACACGTTGTACGCTGTGTAACTTTTTATTAGTAAGAGGGATAGTGTTTACTGCTAGCTTTGTCCACACTGTGCCTTCACCAGACATTCAATTATTCAATTAATGAACGCTCCAATATCAAATTTCATGACGAAAATTGAAGATGAAAGTGCACAATGTGGACATAGGTATTGGTTAAAATAATAATCATCATCTCGTCGCATCCAATTTAGCGAGAGCACAGAATGGAAAAAATTACAAGTAGCGAGCTCACGAGACTCGAGCTCGAGCCTAATAGAACATGACGTGTTACAGGGTCTCCCTTGGGGCCTTTTGGTCCTCTCCGGCTGTCACGCATCTGACTCCATATCAACACCCTTTCAATATCTCCAGGACGTATCAGACACGATTTGCATAAAATGCCTTGTGTTAGAAAAACTGAACGTGACATATTTACCCGCTTATTTACCCATACATTATTTATTAAGTATTTTTCGAAGTAACAATAGGTCTACAACCAGAATCTGATGGCAATTTTTGACAGCAGATTTTCAAAAAATATCCATGTTTAACACACAGAATCAGCCGCTATAAGAAAAAAAAGGGTCAAAATGTTTTAGCCCCGGTATTGCTAGGGTCAATTTATTTTCTCACTTTTTTTATTTTTATTTATTTAAATCAGGCTACGTAGGCCCATACAATATATACCTTAATGACTAACATACATAAAAATTATACAAACTTAACAACTACACATTATCACGAATAAACGGCGACGTGACGCGCGCTTCATTCCGGAGTCTCCCCCGGAACCTTCGGTAAACCACATCAGTCGGCCAGAATTCCTCCGCTTCAAAGGTCGGGAGAAGATGCGTCGGTACTCTCACCACAAAGGAACTGAAGTTGACCTTGTGGCGAGACTGCAGACGCTCGACCCTCAAGTGGAGTGATGTCTTCTTACTGATGTAGTCAACGACGTCTTCGACCTCCATGGACCAGTGCAGGCGGAATATGTACAGGGGCGTCGCGGGGACCTCGCTCCGCAGACGCAGCTCAGGTACATATGGTTGCGGGCGGCGGGCTTCTTCTTCCTTCTCTCCACCAGTATGAAGCCCTCCTCATCGCATCTCCTGCTCTCGTCCTTGCCAGGTCGAGAAGACATAGCCTTGCGGCTCTTCGTAGCCTTGCGGCTCTTCGTAGCCTTGCGGCTCTCCGTAGTCTTGCGACTCTCCGAAGCCTTACGGCTCTCATTTTCCCCATTTTTATGCGCCCGCAGGGGAGGCGCGGGGCGACCAGCAACAGTCGCGTAGTTTTGCTGAGTCGCCTGTGGACTCGGCGTCGGCGCAACCGGGAGGGGAGCGCGGGCGGGGGCAGCAGCGGCGGCGTTCATTGACCCGTCCGATAATGCTGACGGGCTAAACGTGATCGCTTGTGTGCCTCGGCGATGAGTGACGAATGCGGCGTCAGCTGGTGACCTACATAATGAATAATTACTTTTTAGTTGTGATAATTCATTAAGTAGATCACTAATGATAGCTTCTGACGCGCCTGCAGTCTACCCCGAACTCCGGTCAGCTCCTCCTTCGGGAACCTGATGTCCTTCAGTAGGCTGACGACGTCGACGTGGTCCAACGTGACGGGCGGCAGCTTGTGCAGCTTTTTAGCCACAAAAGCCGGTACCTCATCTGGATCAGTCTGCTTCAGCAGGGAGATGATGTCCTGCACCTTTCGGTTCCGTCTCTTCGTCGCGACGGCATGTTCGCGCTCTGGCCGAGCGTCTCATACAGCAGCTGCTTCCCCTTGCAAATCTCCTCACTGGTGAAGGAGGACTTGCAGATCTGCATGATGCTGACCTCGTCCATGGTGTCGATGGCGTGCTGGATAAACGCCAGCAACTCGTTGACTACGAGCGCATGGTCACGTGCAGCGGCAATATGCCGCGCGATTCGCGAAAATATTAATTAATTAATATTTGCAGCCTGTGTAACGCGGAGCACGACCGTTCGCTAGCTCGACACATTACACATGATTTTTTAGGTACAATTGCATCCAAATGACGAGAATACATTTTGTTTCTGAACACCTAAAGGTTGACTGGTAGAGAATGCCATTTGGCATTAAGTCCGTCTATGTACCAACATTGTGCAAAAAGTATAAATAAATACAATGATGCCATGATGTTAAAAATGATTTTACGTATAATTTTATAGTCGTATTTTCAAAACGTGTCAAATAATAAGTATTTCAAGTATGGCAGCACTTTCCCCCCTACTAGAAGTATGGGAAAAATAATAACGGTCACATTTTGTCAAATACTTTCCAAAAATTCAATGCAAGACTGGTACAAATCTTTTGGCGAAAAAAAATACTCCTTTGCAGTGCTGCAGTGGTATGGCGGCCATTGGGAGTTGGGACCTGTCGGAAAATTATGGCAAGGTGATTTTTGTGAATGGCTACTCGACGATGATTAGCCGACGATGCAAAAATTAGCCTGGTACAAATGGTTGAATTGTTTTTTTTAAATTAATGTATTCGCGTCGGTATGGCAGGCTGTAATGGCGGCTCTCGACATAGGCGAACGCGTTGGCCAACGCGTCTGCAGACGCGTTGGCCAACGCGTTCGCCTATGTCGAGAGCCGCCACATGTCACACCCGAGAAGTAGGTATGGCATTACGCTACCGCCTACTTCTTTTTTTCGACTATCTGAAAATACAAGCATATTTGTGGAAAAAATCGTTCGCCACTCGTTATATTTTTACCGACTTCCAAAAAGGAGGAGGTTATACGTTCGGCTGTATGTATCTTTTTTTTTTGTATGTTCAACGTTAACTCAGCCGTTTGTGATCCGATTTTCAAAATTCTTTTTGTGTTGTATAGGGTTTAACTCGAATTTGGTACCATGTTCACAAAAGTGGTGATCTGATGATGGGATACTGGAGGAATCGAGGAGACTCCTTGAAATTTGTATGGAAACATATAGTGATTTCAATTTTTTCTGAAGCATTCGAGGTAAATGCTACCAAAAAGTAAGATTTCGCACCAGGTTATACCCTGATTCCGAAGGTACCCAACAGAACTTTTGAATCCTTATAGATACAGGTTCGGGGATTTCGGCGTTGTTTAAACAACTGAAATCATAAGCCAACACATCAATTTCTTTGATAATCATCATCAAAATCATAATTATGCCATGGGTCATCACATTATGACCCAATTATTGATGCTTTTCATGATATTTTGCATCGAAGCAGATGTTTTTGATGATTATATTGCTATTTGTGGACCGATTTTCAAAATTCTTGTGTTGTTGTATAGGGTATAATCTTGATTTTGTATAATAATTGGAAAGTGGTGAGCTGATGATGGAGTCTATGAGCAATCGAGGGAAATCCTTGAAATTAATCAAATAGTGGTTAAAATGTTGTTTCTAGTAACTTAAACATATGTTACGAATAAGAGAAAGTTCATACGAAGGTGTCTCTTGGTCCAAAGGCACTGAACAGAACTCCTGAACCTTTAAAGATAAAAGTTTTTAAATTGCAGCATCGCTTAGATAACTGCAAGCATTTATCACAATTTCGCTTACAGTAACATAATGTGAATAGTTAACATTCGTAGTGGTTATTTACGCATTTAAAGCCTTATCTTGTAGATAACTAAAAAGTTTGAAATTATTATTTTTAACAAAAGAATAATACCGACTTCCAAGGTAAAAACAATAATAATATGAACTAAAAAGTATTAATAACTCTTACTCTATTATAGTGCCTTTTTCAGAATTCGTCTAAATCTCAACTATTTCTGTACATACTACAGTCTTCATTACTTTGAAGTCGGTACCAGTCCCAAAAGCTTCAGATATTCTGACATTGACTGAACTCACGATAAAATTAGCTGGTACCGACTTCAAATAATGAAGACTGTAGTATGTACAGAAATAGTTGAGATTTAGACGAATTCTGAAAAAGGCACTATTATAGAGTAAGAGTTATTTAATACTTTTTAGTTCATATTATTACTAGCTGTTGCCCGCGACTTCGTCCGCGTGGACTTCAGTTTATAGTACTTTATAGCGCGCGATGTCAACAAAATTGGTGTCAAAAGCTTTTATAAAAAAACCCTGGTACCCCTTAAATCAATACAGCTGTGCAGTGTGCACACAATAAGTATTTCATTTTTTTATATTAAACTTTATATTTTATGCCAAATTTTAAAGCTTATTTAGCCCTCCGATTACACAACTTTACCCATAAACTATTTATCATTGATAGATTTAAGGTTACGTCACTGCACAGATAAAGTACTGAGTTATTTAATACCGTAGAATAGATATAACAATCGAAAAAAATCGAAACTTAAATGTAAGATGATACCACGTCTTATAGGAAGACTTTTGAGCAAGCGTCAGCGCGATGTAGAAGACGCACGGCGCCATCTATTATGAATTGTTGGAACTAACTTAATTTGAACAAATTTACGCATTTTCACCCCCTTACAACCCTTTTTTCCAGTAAAAAAGTAGCCTATGTCCTTTCTCAGGCTTTAGACTATCTGTATACAAAATTTCATTACAATCGGTTGGGCAGTTTTGGCGTTTGGCGTGAAAGCGAGACTGACAGACAGACAGACAGACAGAGATACTTTTGGCGTTTGGCGTGAAAGCGAGACTGACAGACAGACAGACAGACAGAGATACTTTTGCATTTATAATATTAGTATAAATTATGTGCACACTGCACAGCTGTTTTTGGGTATTTTGATTAATTAAGGGCCGCGCTACACCGGAATGGCAGCGGCGAGGCGAGCACTTTCAGCGCTGCCATTCCGGTGTAACGCGGCCCTAAGAGGGGTACCACTTACCAGGGTTTTAAAAAGTTTTTAAATTTGACACAAATTTTGTTGACACCGCGCGCTATAAACTAAAGTCCACGCGGACGAAGTCGCGGGCAACAGCTAGTTAGTTAATATTAACGTGTATAACAATCGAAAGAATCGTAAAACCTACCTCAACATGGTACCACCTCTTATAGAAATACGCATGAGCAAGCAATAGCGCGATCTAGGGGACTCTTGGCGCCATCTGTTTTGAGTTTTTTTGAACTAAGTAAATTTAACCAAATTTACGCATTTTCACCCCCTTACAACCCCTTTTTCCAGTTAAAAAGTAGCCTATGTCCTTTCTCAAGCTTTAGACTATCTGTGTACAAAATTTCATTACAATCGGTTCAGTAGTTTTGGCGCTGTTGTTTTTGAATTTGATGTCTAAGTTGGTAGGTGAGTTATTAGTTAATAACGTGTATAACAATCGAAAGAATCGAAAAATCTAGCTCAATATACCACCTCTTATAGAAATACGTATGAGCAAGCAATAGCGCGATCTAGGGGACTCTTAGCGCCATCTGTTTTAAGTTTTTGGAACTAAGTTAATTTGACCAAATTTACGCATTTTCACCCCCTTACAACCCTTTTTTCCAGTTAAAAAGTAGCCTATGTCCTTTCTCAGGCTTTAGACTATCTGTGTACAAAATTTCATTACTATCGGTACAGTAGTTTTGGCGTGAAAGCGAGACAGACAGACAGACTGACAGAGATACTTTCGCATTTATAATATTAGTATAGATAATATTCTAACGTATTAAAAACTATAAACAAAAACATACTAACTAATAAGTATGATTAGTTCTATGTTACAATAAAGTAAAAAATAAAACGCCATCTGTTGAATCGTATTAGAACTAAAATGTTCATTCCATCGATATATTTCTGGATTTTTTATAATATTATACATAAAATATGTTTAAGATTTTTGAAATTTTATTTTAATACACATCCAAGACCCAGGAAAATTGAAAACTTTTTGTTCCGCCTGCGGGACTCGAACCCAGGACCCCCGGGATGAGCGCTGGCCACGCGCAATGCAAATTCATTTTCATCCAAATTTTCATGGAAATAAGATATTTTCCCACATCAAAATGTAGCCTATGTCCTTTCTCAGACTCTAGAATAACTGTATACAAAATTTCATTGCAATCGGTTCAGTAGTTTTGGCGTGAAAGCAAGACAGACAGACAGACAGACAGAGATACTTTCGCATTTATAATATTAGTATGGATTAAACATCATATTCTAACGTATTAAAAACTATAAACAAAAATATACTAACTAATAAGTATGATTAGTTCTATGTTACAATAAAGTATAAAATAAAACGCCATCTGTTGAATCGTATTAGAACTAAAATGTTCATTCCATCGATATATTTCTGGATTTTTATAATATTATACATAAAATATGTTTAAGATTTTTTAAATTTTATTTTAATACATATCCAAGACCCAGGAAAATTGAAAACTTTTTGTTCCGCCTGCGGGACTCGAACCCAGGACCCCCGGGATGAGCGCTGGCCACGCGCAATGCGAATTCATTTTCATCGAAATTTTCATGGAAATAAGATATTTTCCCACATCAAAATGTAGCCTATGTCCTTTCTCAGACTGTAGAATAACTGTATACAAAATTTCATTGCAATCGGTTCAGTAGTTTTGGCGTGAAAGCAAGACAGACAGACAGACAGACAGACAGACAGACAGACAGACAGACAGACAGACAGACAGACTTTCGCATTTATAATATTAGTATAGATAATATTCTAACGTATTAAAAACTATAAACAAAAACATACTAACTAATAAGTATGATTAGTTCTATGTTACAATAAAGTAAAAAATAAAACGCCATCTGTTGAATCGTATTAGAACTAAAATGTTCATTCCATCGATATATTTCTGGATTTTTTATAATATTATACATAAAATATGTTTAAGATTTTTGAAATTTTATTTTAATACACATCCAAGACCCAGGAAAATTGAAAACTTTTTGTTCCGCCTGCGGGACTCGAACCCAGGACCCCCGGGATGAGCGCTGGCCACGCGCAATGCAAATTCATTTTCATCCAAATTTTCATGGAAATAAGATATTTTCCCATATCAAAATGTAGCCTATGTCCTTTCTCAGACTCTAGAATAACTGTATACAAAATTTCATTGCAATCGGTTCAGTAGTTTTGGCGTGAAAGCAAGACAGACAGAGATACTTTCGCATTTATAATATTAGTATAGATTGTTTTTACCTTGGAAGTCGGTTTTATTTTTTTGTTAAAAATAATAATCTCCGACGCGTTCGATTAACTCCCACGCGTTTGGGCCGCCGCGCGCGCCGGTGCGAGTGCTATGACCATCATTTTCCATTTTGCCTTTACGTAATTAGACCAAGAATTTGGTGTCACCATCTCCCGGTCTATCATGCATGCGGTGTGCCGTGTCACGTGTGATATGTATATGTATTCCATGATCATCTCTTTAGAGTTAAAACTCAGTTCAAATAATAATAAAAATTCAACCCGTTAATTCTAAGCTGATGATTAGATATTTTATGTTGAATGGTCTGGTTTTACTCCCCTAGGTCCTATTTTCCCACGTTCCATTTGATGTTAAAAACGAACAAAACGCTCAAAATGCCTCCTATTTTGAGCGTTTTGATCGTTATTAACATCAAATGGAACGCCGGCTTACCAAAGAAACTTTCAATTTTATTCAGTCGATTTTTAATTCTCGTCAACTATTTCTGCCGGACCACAAGTTTAATTAGCGACGGACGGAAATGAAAAGAGACGATCTGGGTATTAAAACTTACAAAGAAGATTGATATTGATTTTTCTGCAACTTTTTTACCTTCATTCCCCTCATCAACATAATATTTGTTAATTAATGTTTTAGCTATGAGCTATGAGTATGATTGATATAAGCAAAATATTATGATTTGATTGTTTCAAATCATGTTTCATATTTTTTTTAAATAACAGGATTTGTTGTTTTGCCATATAAATTATTTCTAGTATCAATATATAAAAAAAGTAGATAAAAACCTATTCTCAGGTTTACGAATGTACCATCGAGGAAATTGATTCCGAGGCAGTTGACGGACCTACGTCATTTGGTCGGCTTATGTAAATTCAATTATTATACGATCATACAAGCGACAGTCAATTCCGTCAATCATGAATTATGTTTGACTGACGGTGGCTGATGGACTGATGAATGGTATTAGACGGTCAGTCAATTCTCTTCAGTTTTATGTCAGTCAAAGCCAAAATTTTGAAAGGTATACGTTTCTAATTTTTTAACCGACTTCCAAAAAGTAGGAGGTTATATGTTCGGCTGTGGATATACATATTTTTTATTTTTATTTGTGTATGTTCAACGATTACTCCGCCGTTTGTGAACCGATTTTCGAAATTTTTATTTTGTTGTATGAGGTTTCACTCCAATTTGGTCCCATTTTCACAAAAGTGGTGACCTGATGATGGGAACCGTGAGTAATCGAGGGAACTCCTCGAAATTTATATGGAAACATATTGTGATTTTGGTTTTATGAGAAGCATCCTGAGCATATGCTACCAAAACTCAAGATTTTGCACCGAGGTATACTATGGTTCCGAAGATACTAAGAGAACTCCGGATTCCTTATAGATACAAGTTTGGGGTTTACCGTTTAGGCGCTATTTTAAGAACTGAAAGCATATGCTACTATGCAAATGCAAATCATCATCATCATCATTACCACGACAGGGTCACCAATGTCACAAAAATTGAACATAACAAATTCAACCTTAACACCAGAGCGTAAGGCACACATTTGACATTACTTCTGAGAAGTAAGTTGCTTCGATAATTAAGTACAAGTAACATCGCCTGTCTCACTTCCATACAAACGGCGTGAAATCGTCGAGATATTTACCTACTATTCTGGAAAACAACCTAATTTCAACCTTTTGCATTGCCTTTAGCGTTCATAGTACAATAACTGTCTGCCGTGAGCCGTCTCGCTTCAATCTGCCAGCTTACTTTTGTTTCTTTTACCACGTGTTCACTTCGATTTTTTTTAATGTGAGTAAGTATTGTTTGGTACTACTAATATATATTCTGTGGTATTGTTTAAAATTATCTGCAGCTGATTAAATTATATTTTGTATGTGTGACTGTTAACAAATTGTAATAACTTAATAAGATACGTAGAATAATATGCAGGTGTGTTATTCTACGTAAGTATAGTACGCGATGGTTTACTAGGTAAGTAACTAAAAAGAGTGAAATTATTATTTTTAACAAAAAATTAAAACCGACTTCCAAGGTAAAAACAATAATAACATCCATATTATAATATTATGAACTAAAAAGTATTAAATAATTTTTCCTATCTAATAGTGCCTTTTTCCGAATTCGGCTAAAAATCAACTATTTCCGTACTCAATCTTCATAATTTTGAATGCGGTGCCAGTTCCAAAAGTTTCAAAAATTCTGGCAGACTGAAGATTCAGCTATCAGGTACCGACTTCAAAATGATGAAAATTGAGTACAGAAACAGTTGATTTTTAGCCGAATTCGGAAAAAGGGACTATTCGATAGGAAAAATTATTTAAAATACTTTCTAGTTCATATAATATGCATGTTATTATTGTTTTTATCTTGGAAGTCGGTTTTAATTTTTTGTGACTGATGGTTGCATGAAGCAAAAATCAAGATATCCAGATTTTCGTCAAAAAACTTCATGCAACCATCAGCCACTGCATTACCCGACAGGTTATGCATCAGTCACAATCACTGTCATGACTGTGGTAAAACTGACAGCAAAACCTACCGTGTAATGTTTGCCTTAGCTGTGATCGGTCGGATGCTACGAATAATAAAAACTAGTCGGATGGGTGTATTTCTTACGTCCACCAGCACATACAACATTTCATTAAAATCGGTTGAGCCATTTTGTAGCAGTTCCCGCACTTAAACACTGACACGAGAATTTTGTTACATATCAGAGATTCTATACTTGAATAATATTATGAAACATCAATAATAGGTACTTACTGTGTTTCATACAGGGTTCCGTGTAAAAGAACATAATCATAATTTTATTGTTGGAAGATTAAGACCTGTTTCACCTCTTGCTGATAAAGTGCCGAATTGGTGTCGAATAGGATATTCACAACTTTTTTGACAGACTCTCCATTCTTCAACTGTCAAGTTAATTGGTGGATAGCCTATTCGGCACTTATCTTGCACACAAGTGGTAAAACATGCCCTAAATAAAATTATTGAATCAAATCGTGAAAAAATATATTTTGAACCCAAGCGGGAAAAATCTTAGGTGGTATTTAGATGGTCTCCGGCCAGTCGGCTTGGGGGAAAAGGTCGATCTCATCGAAATTCTGCATCGGCCTGAAACGTTAAAATTAAATTTAAAGCATTGGCAAGTATTTCGCATTTGGGTTGCGAAACTCGAACACTTTGTGTGGCCCTTAATTTTTTATTTTATTTTAATATTATTGATTATTAAAGTACACAATATATAATTAAGGATGTGAAAATTTCAAGTGCCCACCTGTTGTCATTATTGATTAAGAGCAAAAAAGGCAAAAAAAAATCACGTTTGTTATTGTATAGGAGCACTCCGTAAATTAAAATATTATTTTGTTTTTAGTATTTGTTGTTATGGCGGCAACAGATATACACAATCTGTGAAAATTTCAGAAGGCTAGCTATAGCGGTTCTTGTGATACAGCTTGGAGACAGACAGACATCGAAGTCTTAGTACTATTACTAAGACTTCGATGTCCGTCTGTCTGTAAAAACGGGACCCTATGGACCCTTTGGGTACGGAACCCTAAAAATTAGACCAAAATGAGTCTACCATGGACAACCACACAGACAGACAGACTCGTCAAACTTGTTATAGCACTGTTTGATCGGGGTTTAAAAGTAATTCACTTTGAAAACTCTAGGTAAGTTATTAAAATAACCCTTTATACAGTTATATTCATTCGTCTGTTCTCCTGAAGATAGGTAGTTTCTGCCAACCACTCAACCGATTTGGATGAAACTTTGGTATATAGAACAGAATGTATAGGGAATGTTTAGGAACAATGAGGAACTTACTCATGTGGATAGCGAGGATGTGCGTCTTGATTAATTATACTGTAACATAAAGTAACAATAATAATAATAATAATATTATAATATTTATTGACGCTTCACACCTCGTCAGTCTGGCCCCGTGCTAAGTACATGAAGGACTTGTGTTACAGGTACCAGACAACGGAAATATATTTAATACTTTTATACTATACATAGGTAGGTATATTTAATATTTTTTATTATATCATACACATACAATACACATCCAGACCCGGGAACATTGAAAACTTTTTGTTCCGTCGGCGGGATTCGAACCCGCGACCTCCGGCTTGAGCTGCCATACACTCGACCAATTGAGCTATAGAGGTCGCCAAAATGCATAAATTGTTCTAAAATCTAAGAGGGCGTCCATTAATTACGTGAGGGGTTGTAAGTAGGGAGGGGGTTAAGCTAAATCTTTCGGAATCTTACTTAGGGGGGAGGGGGTCGTAGCAAATACCACACGTAATTTTTTACAGCAAAAAAGTATGTAAAATTCTGTGAAAAATTATTTCTTCATGATCACCGGGAGCATTTACGTGTAATGTAACATTGTAGATTCGTCCTTGAGCATTACATTACAATAATACCTCCCTGACGGACGAGCATTCGCGTGTAATGTAATAATTAGGGTTCCGTACCCAAAGGGTACTGAGTCTTCGATGTCTGTCCGTCTGTCTGTCCGTCTGTCTGTCCATCTGTCTGTCCGTCTGTCTGTCTGTCTGTCTGTCTGTCCGTCCGTCCGACTTTTCACAGATTATGTATGTCTGTTATCGCTATAACAACAGATACTAAAATAAAATAAAATTAATATTTAAGGGGGGCTCCCATACAAAAACATTTTTTTCTCTATAACGATCATACGGAACCCTTCGTGTGCGAGTCCGACTCGCACTTGGCCGATTATATTATAGACTCGACTTTGAGAATTCCATAGCAAGTTGACTTCACTGTTACTTAGCATTCAAGTTGTATCAAGATAATATTACGCATTGTATAATTACAATGTGCGCATTGTAATTTGTAATGCTCGGTTTTCCTCCTTTGTATCATTACAAGGCCAGGTGCGCATTGTAATTAGGGCATCGAACCCCGGATCCAATTTTCAAAACACGGGTTTTTGGGTTTTTTTAAACGAAAACCCGGTTACCCGGGTTTTTCGGGTTTTTTCGGGTTTTCTTAAAATTCAAAGATTAACGAAGCGAAAATACTTTTAATATGATTTTCAGCGATTGCCAACACCTTTCCAGTAAAATACTATTTAAATACCATAGTGTGCGGTCACATACTTTTAAAAAAGCGACTATTTACCTCTCCTATTATATATATTGGGTCTTATCAAAGCTAGGGATTAAGATTTTCGGGTCAAGATTAAGTATTACAACAAGCTTCACCACCAAATTACATAATTATTATATTATTAAATGTATTTGTATTTTATGAAATATATAAAATCTATCAAGAATTTTTGAAGACAGTAAATGGAAGAATAACCTTAAATATAAAACGTATGCCAACAAATCTTTATTTAATCTTTTACATTTTTATTGCTGATTGTCACGTTATTAATAATTATTTAGTCCTAATTGATGTGGGCATACATCATACCTGTAATTAAATGTTTGTGAATTGTGCCTAGTTTTTACTTGAAATTGCCTTTTGTCTACCTTGCTAAGGTATGAAGCCGAATATTCTTTCCAATTAAGGTAACTTTTTCCAACAAACTGGAAAATCTTACATTACTGAAAAATCTTACAATACGCTACACCTCAAAGTTTTTGTAGTCATTAGTTCTAGTCACAATAGACAAAATTTATGTCAGATTACCATATAATTGATCAGACCAGACCATAATATTATGGCAAATGCGGAATGTTGCTTTTAATGAATTTGGAAGATTAACCATGGTGGCATGCTGTTACACACAAGAAATTGTCTCTGGCACTGGTACTGATAAAAACTCTGGTTGTTATAGGTATTTCATCTCGATTCACTAAAATCACGTGTTTTAATAATTCCGCAGTGAGTATGACATCCACAGCCGGCTAAAGAAAGCCACCATTCGTCCTATTATATGTTATCAATAAAAAGCAACAAAAAGCAATCTGCCGCATTTGTCAGACCGCAATACAAAAATATGGATTCAAAATATACTTGATAGAAACTCCTCTGCATGGTTTTGTCAGTTTCTAGGGGCTGGTTGCTCTCCTGGAACCTTTTTACTGATTGCATTGTCTTAATATTGTCGCTTTTTGTTATGTTGTGAATATAACAAATAATGACAAAAAGCATAACGACAAACAAAAACCTTTAAGTGTTTTTAGTAAGTAAGACGACTGAACATAATGACTTTAAATTGCAAAGAAGACTGGGTGTCATACCGCAGCAGGACACAATAAATATTTTTTTCTAAAAATACTGTATGCAGCCAAACATCGATCAGTATAAATTATTACTATAAATTTGACAATCAGCAATAAAAATATCTCATTCGAATAAAATTTTCAGTTTATGAAACGAAATAAAGATTTGTTGACTTATCATTGATTTTTTTGACTGGTTTTGGGACTGTGATTGCTTTATATACGATAAAATTCGGAAAAGTGTTTTAATAATATGTTTTATTAAATATTAAAAAATAAGCTATCATTGGTCCATACACTGTCTTCAAAAATTCCTGACAGGTTTTTAGATATTCCAAAAATACAAATATCCCGAAGACTTTATTGATGGGTGTATTTTATCACCAACGGTCCATACAAGTTTCAACGTTTTGTCACCTAGTGGCTGACTTGCCCATCATCAAAAGTCTACGATACTTTCAGCAGACTTAGAAGTTACAACCCTTTAAAGCTACACACTTTATTTTGTAAGCCTTTGATCACATAATAAACAAAACTGTAGTCAATCACATGAATGTTGATTGAAAACTATAAAATAAGTTTAACAAGACTTGGCTTCTATGAAATTTTAAAACTTTTTGCGAAGGATAGATTATTTTAAGAGACTTGGCTTTTTTACATTGAATAGTTTTTTTTAAATATGTATTATTAATTATTATTAATAAATATTTTTATGACAATTAGTCTTTAATGCTCCTAAAACAAAATTTTTCCTTTAAATATTATATTTTGTTTAATTATGACCAATATAAATAATTAAACCTATACAACATGTTATAAAAATAAATGATTTGTATGTTAGTTTGTTATAAATACCATTAAATTAGGTCTGGCCTTTAATAATTATGAAAAACTCGAAAAGCTCGAAAAACCCGGGTTCCATTTTTGAAACCCGGGTTTTTTCATGATCCCCAAAACCCGGGTTTTCCTGGGTTTTCTGGTTTCGGGAAAACCCGGTCTCGATGCCCTAAATTTGTAATGCTCGGTTCTTACTTCTCCCTCACTGATGTAATGCTCGACTCTATAACTTTACATTACAAGCGAATGCTCCCGGTGACGTTCGCGTTTAAATGAAAGTCATAGAACAAAATAACAAAATTTTCAATAATCAATAAGTTACCAAACATAAAATATAAAGTATTTTTAAAATCTCGCTTGAGATTAGGGGAGGTGGAGTTGGAGAAAATCTTACGAAATCTCACCAAGGGGGAAAAGGGGGTCAAAAAAGCCTCAAAAATGCCTCACGCAATTAATGGACGGCCAATGACTTATAAACTATGGCGTTTGTTAATAATTATTATTAAAAAGAAGAGTAGGCGTATCAAAAAATAATGATATACATTATTAGGACATAAACTATAAAGAAACTTAAATAAAAGAAAAATAACTTACTGTCTTTCTTCCTGACGTTTTCGTCTGCAAATTGTGAAATTTTGTACCACAAAATTAGCATAACATGTTTTAATGGAAAATTACGATCAGACGGTGTAAGTTACTGTACACTGCTCCAGCTATTCCCCATCTAGCTTCGGCGAGTGGCCATGAAGTTATGCGTGGCCTTGATTAAAAACTAATATTTAAATTTTAAAATGGCACTAATCCTAAGCCGCTTTTCTGTTATTGGTTAACGAAAAAATATGGAAATTGATTAATAACATTACCACAGTTTAGATAATATTTTTCATACAAAAGCGACCCAAGAGTTGGAATAAGTATATATGTGGATTTGAACTTTGAGTGCCCTGAATCAAAACAATTGCGGCGCGTTTGCTTGAAGATAATTAACTGCTTTATATTTTTTTGTACTACTTATACAACTAAGCTTACAGTAGCAAGCAACAAGTTACCTAACAAACTCTTGGTTCTGTTGGACAGCCTCGCGCGCCTCTCGCACTAGCTGCCCGTCGCTCAGCGCAGCGTCTGCACACCCAGAAACATCAACATAATGCCACTGTGAACCTTATCATCATAGACTAAAGTAAAAGGGCTTGTCGGAGATAGTACTATATTCAGTTGATTCCTAGGCAGATGGCGGATAAGTATTTTGGTCGTGTTACGTCATAGCTCATAACTCATACCCATCCGAACAGCTAACATTGAATTGACATAAGCCGACCAAATGACGTAGATCCGTCAACTGCCTAGGAATCAATTTCCTCGATGGTACATAACTAATATGAATAATACTCCCATAATGGTAGGAGTGTAACTATGCAAAAAAGGGTACACAGAGCTCTTAGAGTATAAATAACAATAAAGAATTTGAATTTAAAAGAGTAGAGACCACAGGTTACTTATACTAGCCGTGTTCGTTTCATTTTTTCGCAGTTTGGCAGCTGACTGTCAACTTCATAATTAAGTGTCATGTTCATTAAAATACTAACAATTTCTGTCAGAGTCAGAGTATTTTATTGAACATGACACTCAATTATGAAGTTGACAGTCAGCTGCCAAACTGCGAAAAAATGAAATGAACACGGCTATTATAATTTATGAGTAATACCAGTTTTGACAGAAGTAAACCCAAAAACTTACCCTCAAATTCGGCCATTTTCGCCTAATAAAATTAAATATAAAATAATTTAATGCCATCATTTTAGGTACAGTCATTTTGGGTATCTTTGAATTGCGATTTAACTTTGAACAATACAATAATGTATTGTTTTGTATTGTTCAAAGTTAAATCGCAATATAAAGTTACCCAAAAAAGAGCTTATACAAAATGTTTTTTTCCAAATTACCCAGGTTCTGGGCCAGGGGGGGGCAAATCAGATTTTTTATAAGCTAGGTGTTTATAAAGAATAAAAAAATAATAATTTTTAGTTGTAAAAATATTGTTTTGCCAAGAAATGACAAAGATTCGTTTTCAAATTTTTAATTTTTATAGATAAAATTACTAGATAATTTACTTAGTAGGAAGTAGGGACGTCAACATGATCCAGGGGGGGCAGCTCTCTGCCCCCCCCCTCGGTAGGCCCATGCACTTTGGCAAATGGCTATAAGTACTACAACAAAGTCCATACTTACCTGCTGGGAGTAGGCGACGCAGGCCAGCAGCACGGCCGCTGTCATTAGTATGGGCTTCATGTTGCAGATGTGACCTTCTCTTTCCAGTTACAAGTCTGCCGTATCCGATAGTGATATTTATATTTTTCAACGAATGGTTATCAAGTGTTAAATTCAATTCAAATTTTATTTTAAGCTCCTTATTTATTTTTAACCATGTTAAGATTGATTATTATTTTTCTGATATTTTTTTTATTTCACGTTGTTCCTTTGCAATATTATTATTCGAATATATTTTTTTGTTCTAACATAGATGTATTCCCGATTTTTTTGTTATGAAATAAGGGGGCAAACGAGCAACCGTGTCACTGGGTAAATGGCTTATGCTTTCAGTTGTTTAAACAACGCCGAAATCCCCGAACCTGTACCTATAAGCATTCAAAAGTTCTGTTAGGTACCTTCGGATCCAGGGTATAATCTGATGCGAAGTATTACTTTTTAGTAGCATTTACCTTGAATGCTTCAGAAAAAATCAAAATCACTATATATTTCGATACAAATTTCAAGGAATTCCCTCGATTCCTCAAGGATCCCATCATCAGATCACCACTTTTGTGAACATGATACCAAATTCAAGTTAAACCCTATACAACACAAAAATAATTTTGAAAATCGGACCACAAACGGCTGAGTAATCGTTGAACATACAAAAAAAAAAAGATACATACAGCCGAACGTATTACCTCCTCCTTTTTGGAAGTCGGTCAATAAAATATAAATCACCAAATCACCAACTTTTATTACCATCTCTAAATCAAAATGGCTATGAGACAGTCAATATATATAGACCTGGATCCCAGAAGGATAAGACATAACTTACTCTCTGATGGATGAAACCATAGGTTATTAGTAGTGCCTCGTGTACTTAGAATACCAGTAATACTTTACATATTTATAATTAATATAATATACATTTTACACTATGTCAGAAGACAAAATGCAGCTCTTGGGAATTCACTCAGCGAACAAGAAAATAAGTCTATTTTTAAAGACAACATGTTGAGCGCTCGTAGCGCACGTGTTAGCGGCGCTCGTTGCAGTAAATTGGTGCGCGCACGAGGCACTAGCAACAGAGGTGGCCGGCGCCGGTGCTGCGCATACCCATCCGGGACACACAACACAATGACTGCTTCCAGAACTGCAGGATTATTTATCTTACCTCTAAGGCCCACTTGCGCCAGACTGGGTTAACACGCTTAACTCTGAGTTAAATTATACTTCGAATTTAAATTCAAATCATGTCTTGCACCACCAAGAGTTAGGAGTTAACCTCGAGTTAATTTTTTAAATTTTTAACCCACCGATGTCGGAGGGTTAAATCAACTAACTCTGGGTTAGTAATATCAAAACTGAGATTTTTCGGTTATGACTTATGTACTTTGTTGTGTTCAGTAATAGGTACCGGTTTCATTTTGTGTTTAACCATGATAAATGATCAGTGGTTGTTATCTGATGATGATGAAGAAATTATCGAATACATTAGTTCGGACTCGTATTACAGAAGGATTGTAGAACGGACCGATCTGTTTAGGGTCCCGTATTTATGCGTCATATTGGATTAGTGCGTCTTTAGTGAACTCCTTCATAAATAGGTAGACTAGATAAACAAGAAACACTTGTGTACAAACACAAGTGTTTCTTCCCAATTTTTATAATTTTCCGCTTAATTTATTTGCACAAAATATCACAACACGCACGCACAATGCGACATAGAACCACGTGTCCTTTCAAATCTGACATAGAGGAGATAGCCTTATTTAAAGTACTGTGGAGCGAGAGAGAGCAGTACACTTAAATTATTCAGCATTCGCTCTATCATATTTGGCTGGATGTAAAAAGAATGAATGAACATGACATAAGCCCGGGTTAGTTGACTCTGGGATAAATTCTTCTGGTGCAATATGTAGTATGAGTTAAAAATTAAAAACGTTAACACTGAGTTAGTAAGCCCCGGGTTATTTATTTAACTCAAAGTTTTGGCGCAAGTGGGCCTTAGAGGACGCAATTTTATTTTTGGGATATGTTGGGGGAGGGTCAATAGAACCTCAAGTTTGTGGGGTCGCCACCCTTGTCCCCCGGCCGCCATCTTGAAAAAGGGGTGACAACACTATTTTTGCGATATTCCAGAAACTATATGCCTTACAAAAAATTGTGAGATCATAATCTGTTGCTAATTATTTTGCCTACAAATGTGTTAATAGGTGTTATAACTTTTTACCCTAAATTAAAAAAAAAATGGATTTTCTTTTTATTAGCTTTGTTCAATACATTTTACAAAAAATTACCTCAAACCAATCTTGTAGATGATCTTTTGAGAAAAAGATCCCCGGATCTCCCCAAATTTCATGAAATTAATTTTCTGCAGATGAAAAGGAAGCTGTGGAAGCATGTATGGCTGCAGAATGCCTACTATTCTATGGAGCATTTCAGGCCTGCTTTTCTGCAGCCACAGTCTACCAGCATGCCGACTATTATACTGCAAAATTTATATGTAGGATATAATTATATGTTATAAATGTAGGATGATAAAATATGTAGGATTGTAGTAATTAAATTGACGATCTATTGGCGTGTGTTTCAAATAAAAGTGATATAGTAGGATGGTATTTATAATTTACAATTATAAATACCATCCTACTATATATCCTACTAATATTATAAAGGCGAAAGTTTGTTTAGATGTATGGATGTATGGATGTGTGGATGTATGGATGTTTGTTACTCTTTAACGCAGAAACCACTGAACGGATTTTAATGAAACTTTACAATAATATAGCTTATACATCAGAATAACACATAGGCTACAATTTTAACCGACTTTCAAAATGGGGGAGGTGTTATGTTCGTTTTCTAATGTTCAACGATTACTCCGCCGTTTGTTAACCGATTTTCAAAATTTTTCTTTTGGTATGTAGGGTATCATCCCAATTTGGTATTATATTCACAAAAGTGGTGATCTGATGAAGGATCCATAAGTAATCGAGGGAACTCCTCAAAATTTATGGGGAAACATGTGGTGACTTCGGTTTCGTGAGAAGTATTCTAAGCATATGCTACAAACAAGTAAGATTTTGCACCGATGTATACCTGGTATACCGTGGTTCGGAAGGTGCTGAGAGAACTCCTGATTCTTTATAGTTACAAATTTGGGAGTTTCGGCGTTGTTTTAAGAACGGAAAGCATATTATGCTACTATGTAAATTACATTCATCATCATCATCATCATCATCACTACCATAATATTATACCATGCATCGTCCCATGATTTTGAGCCTTTTCATAGTCTTTTAGATCGAGGCTCGTGTTTGTCAAGCTATAATTTAAAAAAATCTATACTTAATATTATAAACCTGAACAGTATGTTTGCTTGAATGCGCTAATCTCAGGAACTACAGGTCCGATTTAAAAACTTATTTTAGTGTTAGATATCTCGTTTATCGAGTAAGGCTATAGGCTATATTATATTATATTATATTATCACGCTAAGACTATTAGTCTTAGCGTGATAATATAAAAAAAGAAACTTAGGAAAATATGGTAAAAACGGGGAAAATATTAGAAAGGGTTTATCTCACGAACTACTGGAGCAATTTTTATAGCAATATTTGGCACTTATATAGAGTAAACCACGTGAAAGGAGTATTTATAGCTATTTTTATTCGAAAATGTACGGTTTCTGTGTAATTCCTAATTTACGCGGGCGAAGCCGCGCGGGACATCTGGTAAAGTTAATATACCTAGCGGAATAGAGCAACAATCTCGAGCTGTGAAACGAAACCGAAATTGGTTTCATCTGTAAAAATATGTGTACGTATACACTTACACAAGCATGATTGAACATGATTTCTATGAGATTGAATTGTCAACGTGCGGCACGTGCCGACTGGACGTCAAAAAAAGAGTGCTGCTGTCATGTATCACACATCTCTTTTTACCACGCAGTGTTACTGATAGTGACATCTCTCTTGCTCAGGCCTTTGTTTTTCTATTCCGCTAGGTATATTAACTTTAATATTATGGTAAATACTAGAGAGATACTGAAAGTTCTATGCTTGAATTTAAAAACAATTAAGTATATTGCTTTGGAAGCCGATATCATAAGTATAATTAACAAAAATAGGAAATTAATAACGGGGAATGTTTGAAGACTGAAGTTATAAAGGAATGTTATAGGTATTCGTTGTATGAAATGATGTGAAACCTCGCACATTCGTCTGCACTGTACGCGCTGCATTTTGTGTACAATGCGGTACGTTCGGCGCGTACGGTGACGACAAAAATGTGCTTTATGTAAATATAATATTAAGTCGTAGTCCGTAGATAAATAACTTACTCTTCTATTATTTCGTTCTCGAGCACAGGTCTGCAAATTATAAAAAGTATTAAGTATGTTAAATAAAAAGTAACTAGAATTGTAAAGTAAGACATAGTAAGGCCATAGTACTAAAATAATTGTGTTAAACCAATCACGTTTCTGTGGTGAACAAAAAATATGGAAAACCCCGCCCCATTTTGAAACAAGCTCGCCCAGCGACTCGACTTTCCTGGCAGGACACCCCTGACCTCAAAGTTTAATACTTGGGGGTGGCAGTGGGAAGCAACCGTCAAAAATATCCGGTAGAATAAAATGAGTTTCCTGCCGTTATCTCGAAGGAAGATTATTTTTTTTTTACTTTAATGAAGGTCACATTTACGGCCGTTCCCAATATTCAATCTATCTCATAATTGACATTCAACCGATCGCAGCTAACATTGAATTGACATAAAATATATGTCTCTAATATGCACTGATCTCCATTAAACAAGTACGCAGTAAGTACGCAGTCTAATTTGAGCTATTCCTATCTCTAGTAGTGCAAAACCAGAGATAGATCGAATATTGGGAACGGCCGTTAGACTTTAAGAGTACTCTTAAGAGGTATCCAGCCGTTTTTCCATACAAACGCTGTCCCCAGTTTCCTCCCTGGATAATGCCGGTAGAGTTATGATTTTTTTCCTGAATATCTATGACCACTATTAGCATGTCCCTATGTTTTCTTTTTTTTCATAATTTTATTATTAAAAAGATAGGAACGTCCAAAAACCCAAAAAAAGGCAAGATTTTCCTCTGTGTTCAAACACCCAGAAAACAAAACTGGCTAAAATATACAAAAAAATAAAACATAGGAACACAGCTCAAGCCTTGCTTTAATTATTCTTAATGAAAAAAAATATGCCACAGCCGAACGTATAACCTCCTCGTTTTTGGAAGTCGGTTAAAAAGTACTTAATTTCTCCAACTTTTGAAAAAATTTTTTTTTCATAAGTTGGAGAAAAAAAAATTGATCTCATGATTGAAGCCATACGCTTATATTAGTGACAAATTGGCTTTCAAATTATTTTTTTCTCCAACTTTTGAAAAAAAAAATTTTTCTCTGGCTTCATACAAATCTGCCCACCTCATCATAAGAAAATCGTTATAACTTCTAAACTATCTGACTTAAAACATTGAAGTAAATGAATTTTAGAAGATGAAAACTTCCTCTATCTTTTAAAAATAAAAAAGAACCAGTTTAATGTGCTAGATTTTTCACAAAAAGCCATTAATAAAAAATACACATTTTTTTTTCTTAAACTTGGGGTTTTCTATGTTAAATTCCACGAAATTTATAACATATTGCCTGTGTAAATGTAGTCCACAAATTTAGCTATCAAATGAGACCTTTTTTATCTTCATAGGATATTTACAAGAGCAGTTCTGGTCAGATTAGTGTGAAAGCCCGAGAAAAACTAAAATGGCTGCCATTTTACAACCTTGAGAGAGAAAAAAAAATTGAGGGCCAATTTGTCGATAAAATATGCCATAGATCACGACATTAAAGGATCGGACACCGGTGTCGGGACACATTGTATAATAGTGTCTGCTATTTCAGATAAGTTTGCTCAAAGAGAATATAGGTAATCACGGTTTGCTAAAATCATAACATGTATTTTCACGACCATTTCCGGAGTTGTGACGTTTTCCCGGATTACCTATTATGTAGCTGTACAACCGTGGTTAGCTCTCAGATCCATGGTGGCATATTCTTGGAAGAAAATTAAAAATGCATCAAATCGTATACACACTCGTTGTTATATTTAAACCCAAAAGCAATAAATCTTTGATAGTGGGAAATGGGGATAGTTCAGCTTGACTCCGGCCAGTTGGCTTGGGTGTGAAGGTCGATCTCATCAAAATTCTGCATAGGTCTGAAATGAATAACGTTAAATTAATTAAATTCAAAACAATCCTAAATCCGTTACTCGAAAGTGCACCAGAATGTAAAAATTTAACCGATTGAAATATAGTAGACGCTGTACAAAATTAAAAAAAAAAACGGGACCCTCTTACTGAGACTTCGACGTCCAGGCTGTAACTCAAGAAACGCTATAATATAGCTAATATAGCTAGACTTGTGAAATTTTCACAGATTGTGTATTTCTGTTGCCGCTATAACAACAGATACTAAAAACAAAATAAAATAAATATATAACGGCCGTTCCCAATATTTGATCTATATCTGGTTTTGCCAATTTCAATCTTTATAGAATTATTTTTACATTTTAATGTGACAACCCTGGTGACTTTGTCAATACCTGGATGTTTTTCTGTAATGACTCCTAACAACCATTTAGTTGGAGGAAGATCATCTTCCTTCACTAAAACGATATCACCAATATTCGGTTCAGGAGTAATTTTTGACCATTTATATCAATAAATAGTAGATAAATAGTAGAGTCGTCAAATACTCCTTTGACCATCTGCGCCAAAATTGTTGAACGAGTTTTTGCATCAGCTGCCACCGAGAAATACTACAATTCTTGACGTCCTCTAACTGCTTATTAGGTACCGAAATTAGGGGTTCCCCGATCAGGAAATGTCCTGGGGTCAAAGCTAACTCTTCACCATCCATAACCTTGTATAAAGGGCGCGAATTAAGACATGCCTCTATTTTTACAAGCAGGGTTGCCAATTCCTCAAACGTTAGAGTCGATCCATCTAAAACGCGTTTGAGATGCCTTTTTGTAGATTTTACCCCCGCTTCCCAAAGGCCACCAAAGTTAGGTGCATGCGGTGGTATAAAATGCCAATCGGTTCTTCGATTAGCGAGATTCTCTCCTACTTCTTTTATCATGCTGTTATTCTCGCCTTGAAATAATTTAACTAATTCTCTCAAAGCACCGACATACACACAAACACACATATGTATCCCTTACTACATTTACAACCTCTGCCCTTGGACAATCGCACATTAATTGGACCAGTGTAATCAACCCCACTTTTTAAGAAAGCACGATTTGCAGATACACGTGCCTCTGGTAAATTACCCATAAAGGGTTGAATACTTGTTTGACTGTAGCGTAAACATCTGATACATGTCTTATAGTGTCTTTTTATAAGACTCTTGACACGAACGATCCAAAACTTAGATCTTATGTAGTTTAACATAAGCTGAAATCCACCATGCAGAGTCTTTAAATGAGCATCCGCTACAATAAATTCGACAGATGGTGAGAGTGAGGTAAAATAATAGGATGCTTTACGTCGGATGCCACTTGACTCTGTTGAATCCTTCCTCGAACTCGTATTACGCCTTCTTCATCTAAGAATGGTCACAGTGATTTAAGTGGACTAGCTTTTGAAACAGACTTAGATAAACTTAACCGATGCAGCTCCTCTGGAAAAGAATTTTTTTGATAAGACTTTATAGCTATAATCAAAGATTCGTTCAATTCTTTTACCGTAATAAAACTCGACGTTTCTAACGATTTAGTTTGTACTCTTCTAATAAACCTACAACAATATGTGATAACCCTCAACGGCTTTTGTAAGGAAGAAAATTTGGTCCAAACTGGTAACTCTGAACTCGTCTGGAAGACTGCTGTATGCACAATTATTTTTTCTTCCAATGTCACTGAAACAACGGAACTATCTGGAACAGTAAACTGCCGATCACGCAACCAACAAGGGCCCTTAATCCAAGGGTCATACTACATAAGTTCCTTTGGCGACATTCCGCGTGACGCACAATCGGCGGGGTTCTGTTCTGACTCCACATGTGACCACTGATCGTTATCTAAAACCTTCAAAATCTCACTAACTCTGTTGGCTACAAAGGTCTTCCACCTTCGAGGCTCACCTCTCAACCAAGCAAGCACGATTGTCGAATCAGTCCAAGCTCAGAGTTGTGTTTTGTGTAGAGCTAATACATTTGAAATTTTTGCTAATAAAACTGCTCCACATAACTCAAGACGTGGGACTGAGACTTGCTTGAGCGGAGACACCCTTGTTCGAGCCGCTAACAAGCTAACATGTGCATCAGTTTCATTTATGACCCGAAGGTATACTACGGCGGCATAGGCCGCTTCTGAGGCATCGCAGAAACCATGACACCCACCTAGGAATCATAAAGTTATTTAACGCATTAAGCTCATCCCGAAAAGAAACCCATTGATTTAATAGGTCACTGGGAACCTCTTGATCCCAAGTAATACCCGCAAGCCACAACTTTTGCATATAAATTTTTGCTTTTACAGCAACTGGTGCGACCCAACCCATAGGATCAAACAGACGAGATATATTCGATAAAATAGTCCTTTTGGAGATTAAACCCTTTGACTCTGGTAACTCAACTTTGTAATGAAAACAACCAAGACTCACATTCTAAGTTAATCCTAAAATCTTAACTACCTCATCAGATTTCAACTCTAGACTTTCTTTATGTTCCTTCCCTGCATTAAACTCTTAATTCAATCGTGCGCTGTTGCTTCTCCATTTCTGTAACTCAAACCCTCCCTTATGTAACATATCGACTACTTGATTATAGATCTCTACTACTTCTATCTCATTTTCACATCCTGAAATGAAATCGTCCATATAGAATTCTTTCAGAACTCTATCCCTTGCCAAGGGATAGTGATCTCCTTCATCTTTTGCCACTTGCTGTAGACTTCTTACTGCTAAAAATGGAGCTGAAGATACTCCAAAAGTAACTCTTAATAACCTATAATCCTGAACCTCCTCATCTGGATTATCTCACCACAAGATCCTCTGATAGTTGGCATCTTTAGCAGAGACCCTTATTTGTCAATACATTTTGACAATATCAGCAACAAAACAAAGCGCCAATTTAAAATAATATGGCGAAGATCCGGTTGTAGTCGTGGCCCAACCAAAAGATAATCGTTTAATAACTTACCATGAGCGCCCTTACACGATGCATCGAAAACAACTCGCACCTTCGACGTTATTTTTTCAGGACGCACTACTGCGTGATGAGGTAAGTAAATACTATCTCTCTGATGAATAGGATCTTCATCTCGAACTATTTTCCATGTGATTCATATCAAGATATTCCTTAAGCACCTTGGAGTAGTCTCTTTTGAGTTCAGGATCCTTATTTAATTTTCTTTCTAAAAAATGGAATCTCCTTAAGGCCACTTTACGATACTCACCTGCCCTACAGTCTGGTACTTCATTCACAAAAGGAAGACGAACAATGTATCGACCTGACTCATCTCTACACGTTGTGGATTGAAAGAAATTCTCACATTTCTTATCTTCTGCGGATACAATATCCTTTGGAAGATCAGTTTCCAGTTCCCAGAATTTACGCAACAATTCATTTACCGACTCATCTCGAATGTGCAGACTTAATATACTGCGAGCGCGAAGTGTCTGTGCTGGGGCGCGACCGGATACAATCCATCCCAGAAGAGTATTTTGAGCTATTAAACTACATGATGGATGTCGAATTAAACCATGTGTTAATATGAGCCCATAAAGATCCGCACCTAGTAGTAAGTCTATTTTACCAGGCTTGTCACATCTAGGATCAGCTAAATCTATAGTTCGAAATTCGGGCCAATCTCTAATTTTGATAGGGTTTGCTGGCAATAAAGACGACAAACAGTTTAAAACGTAAGTCTGAACATCACAACTAAAAGGTCTTATAGTAGATTGTAATTTAAATCCTACCATGTACTTAACTGATAAATTCTGAGTATCGCCTCCTACACCCGATACTAAATATTTACGGGGGGCTCCCATACAAAAAAACACAATTTTTTGCCAACTTTCGCTCAATAACGGTACGGAACCCTTCGTGCGTGAGTCCGAATCGCACTTGGCCGATTTTTTTCTCTTTGTATTTCCACAGAGAATGCTTATATACACTTTAAATAGTATCACCTTGCACATTTTTATCTCGATTCAAAAAGGTTTTCATATTTTTATGCGATTTCAAAATTATGTACAGCGTCTACTCTTTTTTGACAAGCTGTACAATCATTTATGAAACCTGTAAACACAGATTTTTCGGCACTGAGCGGGCTGATCATGATGAAAGTTATTGTTTAGAACACTAACGATCGCGGTTGTTTAAAAAAAATTGATCAAAATGAGTCCACCTTGGACAAACAGACAAGTCAAACTTGTTATAACACTTTTAGATCCTAAAAGTAACTTCACTTTAAAAACTCTAAGTAAGTGATTTAAATAATCCTTTATACAGTGTTCATTCGTGTGTTTCTGCCAACCACTTAACCGATTTAGATGAAAGTTTGGTATAGATATAGATTTAAGGTAGAATGTAAAGGGAATGTGTATTGTGTAGGAACAATAGGCAGCACCAACAATAGGCAGTACTTACTTTTCTGGATAGCGAGGATTTTGGTCTTGATTAATTATACTGTAATTTTAATTAATAAAAGTATATATAAATTGTTATAAAATATAATGGTGATTGTTATTATTTAAAAAAGTATAGGCCTAACCTAAAGCCCGTCACAGACTTAGCTATAATATATATTCATATACCGTACTATAATATATATTATAGTAGCTACCAGAAATATATATTATAGCTGAGTGTGCGGTCACGCGAAAATTAGTATAGTAAAATATATAGTAATATGCCTAGCTATTAAATTTTTTAAATATATATTATAGCTAAGTCTGTGACGGGCTTAATAGTGATATAGTAAAAGGAGGGGAAGTAAGTTATCTTACTTTTCTCTCTACTCGAGTACCACCCTCTAAACTGGCCGAGATTTTGTTGTGTGCCGTACGTGGCGACGCATCGATACTATGGCGCACACATACAAGCTGCGCGCGGTGCCAATGGGCGTTTTTACACTGCGACGATAACGACACGACACGATAGACGATACCACAGAATAGATACCTAAGGCCCACCGCACATATACAATTTCAAGTTGGCCGACTATCGTACAAACTAAATTGCGTAGTGTTTGCAATTTAATTGGACAACTTCATCGTGTAACTTCATCGCTGCCAGCCGCAGACTTTTAGATTTAGTTGGTAACGGTGTTGCTAGCCTGGCGACCGTGCGTGTTAAAATGCGTAAAAAGCACGCTTTTATTGTGGCACTAATAAAACGAAGGCGAAAAGAGAGGAGAATATTTTGGGTGCATTCACTACTAAGTGACAGATTAGAATTAGGAAAACATCATTGATCTTACCTTACATTTTAAACTTCGATATTATCCAGATAAATTTTAATGAAAAAATCCAGATGAAAAGGTGATAATAATCCATATCCATTATCCATACTTCCATACTAATATATTTTTTTTACCAACTTGAAATACATGTGCGGTGGCCCTTATCTATTCTGTGGTATCGTCTATCGTGTCGTGTCGTTATCGTTGCAGTTTGAAAACGCCCTTTGTATGAAGATAACTTACTTCCCCTCCTTTTACTATGATAGTGATAAACATTTAGGACTTGTATTGCAGAAACCTAAGTAAAAGAAAAATAACTTACTGTCTGTCATCATCCTGACGTTTTCGTCTGCGAATTATGAAGTACCATAAAGTATTTGAAAAAAATTATGCCATTAAGTAACTATAACTTACTTAGGGCCTGTTTCACCACTTATTGATAAGTTCCGGATAGGCTATCCACAAGTCACAACTAATCTGACAGATAGAGTATGGAGTATCTGTCAGATAAGTTGTAGATAGCTTATCCGCGGTACTTATCAGGAAGTGGTGAAACAAGCCCTTATTAAGGTAATTTATAAAGGCCACGCAAAACTTGAAAATCGTTAGGCAAAAATGGAAGGATTAGGTATAGTTCGATTTTTAGGCTTTTTGGTGAGATGAGGAGTGAGCGAGACGGGTGACGCACGTAGACACGCTATTGGTGGATCAATCATCAGGCTGTGACACATTATTGGTAGATAGTGTATACTTTCTCCTTTTGCACCGTTTGGCTTCGCCGAATGATCAAAAAGTTGTGCGCGGTCCTTACTGAAATGTAAGATATTACACTGGTACTAATCATACTAAGTCACTTGTCCGTTTAAGTTGAAATTTTGTAAAAAAAATCTAATTAATTGGTAATAATATAAGCACATAAGAGACAATAGTCGATAGACATTAGACGCCCAGCGCGCATTCAAGCCAATTGCGATTTGCGGCGCGCAATTTTGCTCTACGCCACAAAGCAACGGCGCCATTAATTGCTAGAAAATGAAACCCATATCCTATTTATTGTCATAAAATTTTTGTCGGTCGGTAAAATAATCGCGCGGCAAAAAGTCGTAGAGCGCGCTGGCTCTTAATGCCGCACTCAGAGACAAAAATCAATTACTTAAGTGTAATTAAGTAAGTAAATGAAGATTTTGACATAAGCTCCATACATTATCTGCCTTAAATTCTATTATATACTTAAGAGTCCGTATACGAAATTTTGCCGATTTCGCTGATTATTAACAGACGTGATTTAACAGTTAAAATACATAAAATACATATAGTATAGTATTTCTATAAGTTTTAATGCACAACATATAAGATCATTTCAATTATAAGGGCATTTTCAAAAAAATGTGTACTTCTGATTTTGCCTTGTCCCTCGACTTTGTTAATTTATTTTGTTGAGATAAATAACTTTTAACAGAATATATTTATTTCAGTGAAAAAAGTATATGTTTAAATACATATATAAATTGTCGTCTTGTTGTTACTTTACTAAATAAAAAACTTACGAAGGTTTTAAAGTATTGAAAACCATCAAATATACCTGTCCCCTTCCCAACTAAGATGAGATAATGATTGATTTTAAAAAATACCCAGTATTGGAAGTGATTTCTATACATAATTTAAAATCTCAAAAGTTAAATGTATCAGCTGAAAGTATCAATTATATATTTTTATATGTAATTTCTTTTAAAAATTAATTTGAATTTAAAACGAAAATTTTAGTCTTCCGGAAGATTCCGCTTTGTGACCGCTCCTTTTTGCAAAAATTCTTCTAATACTAGAAATTATTCGGCACGATCTGGCAAAACAACGTATGTTCTTAATCGATAGGTACGTCTTTTTGTTTTTACTGACAAACTAACAAACTAACTAGTGAAAAGCAGGTGTTTCAATTTCTTTGTTCAGGTATGTGACCAAGTTTTACTGTTATTAATCACTTTTCTTTGATTATTGTTATTGTTTACACATTGAAAAACTTGTATAGTATTTGATACCAAAAATGTATTAGTGCTAAATAAGATGGTTAATTTTTAAACAATTTAAAACAAGCAGGTAGCATTATGTGACCTCCTATGTGATATTATCAGGAAAATGCCTTAAATTCCGCGTTATTTTTTTTTTTTGTATAATAAACTATATTTTCTACTAGCTGTTACCCGCGACTTCATCCGCGTCAACAAAATGGACCAAATCTTATGCAACAACAAAATAATTTTGAAAATTGGTCCACAAACGGCGGAGTAAAATATAGGTAAAACATAAAAAAAGTAAAAAATATCCTCCTCCTTTCTGGAAGTCGGTTAAAAAGTAGTCTAAGTTACTCCTTATTACATCAGCTATCTACCAATAAAAGTCCCGTCAAAATCGGTCCAGCGGTTTCAGAGATTAGCCGGAACAAACAGACAGACATACAGAAAGACAAATATTGTAAAAATTTCTATTTGGGTATATGTACCGTATCTATATTCATATGCATGTAGTAAAAAACGGTTCTTTCAATATTACAAACAGACACTCCAATTTTATTTATATGTATACATTATAGATTTACATAAAAAATAAAATGAAATTTTATATCCTGTACACGTTTTTCTGAAAATGCCCATAATCTAATGTTGGAGCTAGATTTTTAAGTATTTTTAAATAACCCAACTCAAACCCGCGACAGTTTTGTGATTTTTGCTGTAAAAGGTTTAGAATATCACCTGTTTATGGATTGTATTGACGTCTTAACGGTATGAAAAAAATACAATGTACTGTTGACAAAGTCGTCTATACAATGTTGGAATTACTTTTTACCACTTTAATATGAAACCACTTTAATATGAAATAGTTGAGTAAAAAATATGTAACTCGGCAAAATTTTAGAGAAAATGGGCAAATAATTGCTGTTAATTTCGGCAACTTGGAGCTGTAATTCATAAAAAGAAAACATAAGAGAAAATATAAGATAAGATCTATATAGATTATTTCTGTCGTTTTCTTCAAAATTTCGGCAAAATTTCGTATACGGACTCTTAATATATCTGCATCTTAAATTGAATTTCGGTCATCTAATTAATGTCTATGAGTGCGGCCGTAACTTTTCTATATTGTTCTATACTGCTTATATTATGTACTATCATATGTTGATTCCTAGGCAGATGGGGGACCTACGTAGTTTGGTCGCGTTACGTCAAATCCAGCCGACATAATACATATAATCACAATTATAGTACCACCAACTTATCTGTTCAGTAGCCGGGGTCAGTAGTGTCGCGTTTAGTGTAGCTATTTAAGAATGTTTACCAAAACTGTAGGGAATCCACTGTAACTGGCCTTTATCTGTATTCACTCGCACTTCAAAAACTCACAGCGAATGACATTTCGCAAAATTGCAGCTGTATTTCCAATTTTATATACTGAACAGATAAGTTGGTGGCACTGTAACATTAAACTGACATGACGATCCGACCAAATGACGTTGGTCCGTCATCAATCGTCAATTTCTTCGATGGTACCTAAATTAAGTTTCAGCAACTTACCTAACAAACTCTTGGTTCTGTTGGACAGCCTCGCGCGCCTCTCGCACTAGCCGCCCGTCGCTCGGCGCAGCGTCTGCACACCCAGAAACATCAACATAATGCCACTGTGAACCTTATCATCATAGACATAAAGTAAAAGGGCTTGTCGGAGATAGTACATTATATGAATAATGCTCCCATAACGGTACCAGTGATGCCAACTTTTTTTTTACTAACCCACCAAATTCAGCAGCGTAAACCACCAGAATTCCACTAAATAACGTAAAGACAACAACAACCTATCTGAATATAATTTGATACTAATATAATAATACAACAACAACGTCATTATTATTATGAAATAATTATTTTTGTTAAGTACAAAAAGGAAAACTTTATGTACCTATGTATAAGTAGATACTTAACTAAAGAGTAAAGATGAACATCTTTAGAGGAATCATTGTCATTTACTTGTTCAGTTTGTAAAGAATAAATTTCTTTAGTTCTAATTTTTGTAAAGCGGGGAATTCACTACCTCACAAGTCTGCCGCTTGTCCCTATTGAACACACACAGAACAGGCAAGTCAGTCGAATAGATAGAGGGCTGCAGCTCGGTCGTGCAGACTCATGGACTCAATCTTCTTTGTAACAAATGATAGATCAGCATCGGCATTGATTTCTTTGGATTTTTCAATAAGTTCGCTGTATTAGCGGCATTAGGTAGATCGGTGTTCATGTAATCCTTGCTTTTAACTTTCTACAAACAAGGATACGGTAGACAGGTAAATGGAAATAAACGAATGTCAAAATTGTTTTTGTTCCTTCATTCCTAAGTTTAGTGTTTGTATTTTTTACAGTAATATTTTAAGTGCACTCCAGTAGTCCAATCGCTCTCCAAGGTGCGAATGACGGCGGGCCGCCCGTCGCGTCCATTCATGTATACAGACTTGCCCGTGCCCGCGCGGGAAAAATGCGATCTCGCGGGCACGGGCCAACGGGCATGTCTGTGCCCGTACCTAGGAATTGACGAGCAGACATGCGACAGACCTGCCCGTGACGGGCGGCCCGCAGCGGGCGGCCCGGTAGTCAATTCCCCGCTTATACGGTATTTGGTATTATGTTGTTATTACAGCATTTGACTTCGCATGCTAACCTTGCAGTTTGCACGAAAGAAAGGCGATCAAACTTCATCCGATTTCTCTGATAAGTCTTGACAACATTCATCATGCTAAATAATCGCTCTATATCAGCGTTAGAATGCGGCAAAACGAATAAAGATAATAATAATATAATTAAGTTTCCAGTGTGCGTCTTCAAGGGTTAGAAACATAAAAAAACTAGTGGTTTAAGGTCGAAGCTACCACTAACTTAAATAATCTAATCCACTAAGAAATCCACTAGCCACTAAAACCAAATTTTTCCCGCCGAAAGGTACGTCTAAACCACCAGATCTAGTGGAAATTCCACTAAGTTGGCAACACTGGTAGGAACTAGTCTAATTAGAGGTAAAGGGTGAGTAGAGCTCCTAGAGTAGAGACCGCAGGACATTATTTATTTATTTAAATCAGGCTGCGTAGGCCACATATACACACACACAATATATATATATAAAAATTATATAAACTTAACAACTACACATTATCACGAATTAACGGCGACGTGACGCGCGCTTCATTCCGGAGTCTCCCCCGGAACCTTCGGTAAAATTAATAATTAATAGCAGTTTAACAAAAGGAAACACTAAAACTTACCCTCATTTTCGGCAGCCATTTCCACCTAATGAAATCACATATGGAATAATTATTTAATTCAATCATTTATCATCAATCAAAGTGTGACACGGAATTAGGCATTGTCCAAAAAAAATCACATGTACATTATAAAATTTTTTTTTCGTTAAAATAGGGTATTTTAAGAATACTCAAATAATTTTGAAATTCATTGGCTAGTTTTTTCTCAATAAATTTTTAAAGTTTCGCTCTGACGTCATCATCGGCGGCCAATTGACCTCTGCAGTATGTTTTAAATTTCCTTTTCAATCTTATTTATAATGGCTGGTTCGTCAAATGCAAGTTCTCATTATGTGAAAGTTGATACGAGAAGCTTACCAAAAGTTCGAAACGTAATGTTGGTCGAATTTATTGCTAATTTAACGCCATTGAAGGTCAAACAAAGGTTAAACATATTTGTTCAAAAATATAAGTAACTAATGGGATATTTTTTTCGTTTATATACAGAAAAACGATCACTGACCTTATTCCTCGAAATGTTTTTGTAATGAGCAAAATTTAAAAAAATGGATAATCCCCATTGCAGGACTGGAGCCGCATTATGCGGCATAATGCTCGAGCAACTATTATCTATTCTGTGGCTCGAGTTAATTAATATCCGTCGCTGAGTGCGGCAGTAAGAATTTAGTACTACTTATACTTAATATTATTTTTTAAGCATTGTTACTCGGAACTTTGGCGGTGATACCACGAAGTCCATAGTCCATACTCACCTGCTGGGAGTAGGCGACGCAGGCCAGCAGCACGGCCGCTGTCATCAGCAGTATGGGCTTCATGTTGCAGATGTGACCTTCTTTTTCCAGTCACAAGTCTGCTATATCCGTAGTGATCCGCTTTTTATATTTTTCAATTAATGGCTTAGTCTTATCAAGTGTTAAATTCAATTTAAATTTTATTTTAAGGTCTTAATTTATTTTTAACCATGTTATGATTGATTTGTATACCAACATTTCTAATTTAATTTTATTTCACGTTTTTCTAAGCAATATTACTTTTTTTTTTTCGTTTTAACATAAAATAAACTACGGGTACGCGGGTCATACAGAAATTGAAAATTCGGTTATTGACCAAACGCTGCTCGTCTCTTTTGCTCAAGCAAAAAATATAGATAAACCCGATTCTATAAAGCTCGACTCTCACTGGAGCAGAGTCGAATCGACGCGTTATGTTTTTTGCTAATACAAAGCAATATTCATCTCTTTATTTCTATTATTATTATTTACATACAAAGGGGAATGCCAATATTAGGCCCAGAAGTGCACACATAATTGGTTATATTCAAAAATTTTATAGATATTTATAGTAGTCCTACCTTGTATTCATTAATCTGTACAACTCGGCAACTTTTTGCAAAAAATATTAGTCCCTCAACCCCCAAGCGGCCGGATCTGGCCGCGCCATTTGTACTGTGGTTATACAACTTACAAGTAAACGAATATGAACCTTATTTCTACTCTCTCTATGTACATTGTACAGTGTACACTACATTAACATAAAAATGTTGCCATTACTAAAAATATTATTTTGTCAGATATAATCGAATATTTCTATGAATAATATAATATTTATATTTATTGTTACTTTTTGCAATGATTTAAAAAATAAAAATAATGACCTATACATTTAATATAATATTTAAATTATATATATTTTTTTCTAATATCGTCTGCCTTCTCAAAACTTATTTTTTTGTGTTCTGGCAACACCAGCTCTAAGTGCCAGACGCCGGAAACGGGAAAACGTTGTTTATTGTTTTCAATATTTTGTGCTGTTGTTGTAGACGTATTCTGTGATTTTGCATTTTAACTCTGTTTTACAACTATTATTATGAATACTGACTTTGGCGATTCTTCTACATCCGATGACTACGGCCTGATAATGGATTCCGCTTCCGCTACTCACGACGACATTGGCGAGAACTTGGATTTGGTGACAGATGCTTCGACAGACGACCCTGGCATTCCTTCTGGATCTAGCGTTTCTGAACAGTCTTCGTCTACTGTTGTGAGTGGAGATCTTCGGTGTATAAACTGCTGTGTGAATGTGTCTAGGATGCGAAGACACACCTTAGAAATAGCTGAAGTTCGATGTCTTATACAACGATGGCTTGGATCGCAACAGGTAAATTAAATAAATAATCTGATACTTATTTATGTAAATAATAAAACTCACAAAAATACCCATTATTTTATGCTACTGAGTTTATAATAAAATATGATAATGTAATATACAATTCCTTTCATTTTAGGTACAAGTTTCCAGTAATAGTTTGGTGTGCAATACTTGTAGGACCAATGCCTGGGACGAGATACGACATCCAACAAGCCCTGGACCTATTGTTGGTCATGTCAATATATGTATCAGCTGTGGAATATCGCTATTAAGGAGACGTTCACACACTCTAAATACCAATTCATTGCGTGAAGCTGCCATTAGAAATATGATTGCACAGCAGATAGCACCCCGTCAGGTTTGTAATTTTTTATATTAGTATTCTAATACTAATATATATATATTTAAAACTAAATATATTAATTAATATATTTAGTTTTAAAAATATATTATCATAAAGTAATACTAAAGTATTCAAGTCATTCAAAACAAATAATTTATTTTTTAGTTATAATGCATAATTCATATAATTTTCTTTGTTTTTTAGATGCCTAGAACAACGTATCTCTGTCATACTTGTTGGAGAAGGACTGACAGAGCAGCCTCACGAACTACTGTCGAACAGGACCCAGAAGCAGCAAGCAGTCCTCAGGAGGTATCATCTGTTAATACCTCACAAGAAGATGGGAGTTCGGGTGGTAGTAATGATATATTTTTGCCAAATTATATTAGAGCACCAAGCACACAACGCCAGTGTTTTTATCCTGGGTGCAATGGAACGGAAAGATGTTTAATACCGTCATCGCTACGTGTAAGTTTACTTTGCGACTACAATTATTATGTGCCTTCAGATTGTAGGATCTGTTCTCATCACTTGAGTAGTAACTCATGGGAATTACTTATACAATCTATATATAATCCTATTAAAACATTTAGCCCAACACAAATTGAAGAAATATTTTCTCTATTAAAAGAAAATATGCTTTTGCATTTGGATTTTGAAAACATACATATCATGCCAGATCATATTGTTCACTATTATCTAGGTTTTTCAAAGCAGCAATTTCAAGAAATTCTTTTAGAAGTCCCGAGATTATCAGAAAAACGCAGAGGAGCTTTTGCACTTGCAGCGTACTTAATGAAGTTGCGAACAGGAGATAGTGATGAGCGCATTGCATCTTTGTTACGAGTGCCTAGAAGCACATTAGAACTTTTAATGAACACAGCTCGTGAAATATTAGATCAGGACTTTGTCCCGAGAAATCTTGGTTTAAACCATATCTCGAGAGAAGATATCTCTCGAAGAAATCTGTTAATTCCAAATGGCCTTTTTGGGGGTGAAGACAGAAAACCTATTATAATTGCTGATGGAACTTATGTTTATATAGAGAAAAGCTCAAATTATCTCTACCAAAAAATGACTTACTCTCTTCACAAGTATCGCAATTTGGTAAAACCATTTTTGCTAGTATGTAGTGATGGTTATATTATCGATGTCTTTGGCCCCTACCCTGCGACAACAACTGATGCGGAAATCATTAAACAAGAATTCTCAAACGAAAATAGCCCTTGTCGACGCTTTTTCCAACCAGGGGATGTCTTTATATTAGATAGAGGCTTTAGGGACTCATTACCATTATTACGTAGTTGTGGCTATAGTGTACATGTCCCTTTGTCTCTTGAAGAAGGTGAAACCCAGCTTTCAACTCGGGATGCTAACGAGACAAGAGCTGTAACATTATGTCGCTGGGTAGTCGAGGTTGTAAATGGCATATTTAAGACAAAATTCAAAATATTCAGACAATTATTTTTCAACAGGGCTTCTAAGCACATCATGATTGATTTTTCCGTGGCTGCTGCTCTTATTAATAAATATAGTTTAAGAGTTCAAGATAGAGAGGATGCTGCTGAAATATTAGATATAGTGAACCGAAACATGAATAGAAATAATGATCTGTGTGATTATGTAAGAGATCACAATCTGAATAGAGTAAGAGCAGATTTTCAAAATATTACTGTGAGCAATGAAAATATTAGTGAATTTCCTAGATTAAATATAAACGAATTAACGTTGATTGCATGCGGGACTTACCAATTAAAACAAGCTCGCTCCTACTATGGAGAGCATAGGAGGTTTAATGGGTGCTATCATATTGAAATATGCACAAATGTTAGAAACAGAATGATGGAGGGTAATATATTTGGACCTAATTCTTTTCTGTTAAGGGCAAGAATTGCTAGTCGGCATGTTAGTCGCAAAGTATACTTTGTGTATATTTTATACAATACAATTAATACAGGCCGTGAAGCAATTAATCAGTATTACTGTAATTGTATTGCAGGCCGTCGAACAGTAGGATGCTGTGCCCACGTCATGACTGTGTTGTGGTATTTAGGATGGGCACGGCATGAAAACAATATTTTTCCACCGGCTCAATTTTTAGATGAAGTATTAGTAGTATATAATGATGATGATTGATGAATAAATGTGTAAAACTAAAATATAATATTGTTTTATTACATTGTACTCTCAGATAAATGAAAATAATTTATAAAATGACATTGCACATATATCATATAACTTGTGTTTATATAACATACAAAATAATTAATAACTTAAAAATGCCAAGTTTTTTATAAACCACTTCTTTTAGGAATTAGTTGTTGCCATTGCCTACTATAATTATCAGTACACAGTACAGGTGTGCACTGTGGGCCAAAATTTGTATGGAGACTTGGCATGCCCCTTTCTGCTATTAATATAATATGGAAGCGTCAAAAAGCGAATGCGCGCGTCGACACGCACTTTCATATTTTCGTGTTTTCATCAAGAGTTTTTAGTGATACATCATCATCAGACCTCTCAGAGTCTCAGTAGTTCAATTTTTAACTGGGCTTATCTGTTTCATGATAGGTTGCAACTTCTAATAATTTAATTGGTTCAATATTCAGTCTGATTCCTGACACTTGTTAGTTTTGAATTAGGGACTGTTTTTATTTTACGACCTCAAAGTCTAATACAGAGCGACAACGCTTTAAAGTTTAAGCCCGGCCGCACATTGTCCGAAATTTCTGATCAGAAACAGTTGAACGTCCGCGCTGTCTCTTACATTTTGTACTGAGCCGAGTGAGCTCGAACTCGCCGGAAGGATATTTCGGATACTGTGCGGGGTGGCGGTCCGGCGAAATTCAACTGTTTCTGATTAGAATTCGGACAATGTACGGCCGGGCTAAATGAACGTGGGCGGGGGCGCTGCAGGTAAAGGAGAAATGGCAAAAACATGTCAAAAATGGCGTTTTTGTATGACGGCGGTGTAAGTTTCTTTTTTCGCCACGTTCATTTATAGGGTTGTCGTACTATACTTAAGGGGCGGTGGGAAACAACTGTCAGAAATGTCCCGCAGTAGAAGACCAGATTTCTACAGTTATCACCTCAGAAGGTTATCACGAAGAAAATAAGATAAATAATTGAGCTTTATATTTTATCGAAAGGTAGGTTGACCTTTAGAACTAGATAAGTACTTCCTAATCCTCCTAATTTAAGAACGACTGCAACTACAAATTTGCTGGTCGTTCTTACCTCATAAACAGGGGTTATAAACAGAAAAATTAGCTTTTACAAAATTACGAAGGTCTGGTCCGACCTTTAATTATTTTTTTGTGTGCGAGACACAAAAAAATAATTAAAGGTCGGTTTGTATCTACTGTATCAAAATTATCGCACTTTAATAAAATTGTAAGAAAAAATTCATAGATTTTGTTGGAAATAAGAATAAATATAAATAAAAATGCATCAAATTCTCTGATATTGTAATATTTGACCTCCTCGAATAATATATTTAATTCGGCAGGTTAAACAGCAACAGGCGTCGTCATCGTCACCACAGCGTCGGGAACTCTGAAATGAGATAGTAAAGTTTATAAAATTTATAAATTTTCTAAACTGACTTATACTATACTAGCTGTTGCCCGCGACTTCGTCCGCGTGGACTTCAGTTTATAGTGCGCGATGTCAACAAGATTTGTGTCAAAAGCTTTTATAAAAACACCTGGTACCCCTTAAATCAAAACAGCTGTGCAGTGTGCATAATATTTCTTTTTTTTAAAAATTAAACTTTATATTTTATGCCAAATTTTAAGGCTTATTTAGCCCCCCAATTACACAACTTTACCCATAAACTATTTATCATTGATAGGTTTAAGGTTACGTCACTGCATAGATAAAGACGTACTGCGTTATTTAATAAAGAAATAACAATCGAAAAAAATCGAAACTTGAGTGTAAGATGATACCACCTCTTATAGAAACACGTTTGAGCAAGCGTCAGCGCGATATAGGTACTTAGAGACATTTAATTACGATTAACTTTCGATTTAATGAAGAGTTCGAAAGATAATGTATGGGGCTTATGTCAAAATTTTGAATTAATTACATTTAACTAATTAATGTTCCACACGCCATATACAGGGTGTAACAAAACTAAGTGATAATACTTTAGGGTGTGTATGTGTTCCTCGTAGAGAGTTCACTGAAAGTAGCAGCGCTGAAAGACCTTTTTTTTTACTTTTGTATGAGCAAGAGCCTCAGCGTCACGAGTTTCCACATAAGGCAAGGCACAGCAATGTTCAGATAACTATTTTCAACGCTGTAGAAGGTATAATTTTTTGCCACTTAAACTCAGGCGTCAAATCAGTGAAATAATATGTTTCTGAACATCGCAAATGGTTCCATCGACTGCCCTGAATTACTTTCTAAAATAAATTTACGAACCAACAGACAAGGATTTCGTCACCGGCCTCTACTTGATGTACCTTCTGCAACAACTAATGCATTTTTCTTACGAAGCACTAAATTGTTTTTAATAAAGTATCGCAGGACATGGATATACCTATTCTGTACCAAATCTAACGTTGTAAAACGACTATTGGCAAATGAATTCTTTGATTAGAATTGTATGATTGTGTTTGAGGTACCTACATAATACTATCATTGGTTTTGCTCATAACTTTAGAGCCGGCCCATTCGCGCCGAAGCATGGCTCTCCCACGGGTAAATACATAAATATCTAAATATGATCTATAAAAAATATTCTATAATAATATATTATGTCTGGCCAGTACAAGAGATAGTGATCATTATCATATTTTGGACTTAAACATCCCTGAAATACTTTGCTTAGTAACTGATTGAATGCTGATTGTCGTATGGACAATCCTGAAGATGTTGATGCATCATGCTCATCGGTGTCTTCGTTATTTTTTACCATAAGATAATTCCAACATCCCCAAACGCTTCATTAAAAAAAGTCGATACAATTTGCATCTAAGGACGCGTTGAACTGTCAACAAAACTTGGTTGGCTACTGTACCCTAAAACGGAACCCTAACCAGCAGATTTTTTGTATATTGGTAGGTTAATAGTTATATAATTTAAGAGTAACCTTGTCCTACAAATAAAACAATCCATACTTTAGGACCATCAAATCAAAGTATGAAATCCTTTCTGTCGCTGTTAGCAACCACTTTCGAGATTTTACGAAAATAAAAATGTTGTTTGTCTTATCAAAATGTAGCTACTCACAAAAATGTAAGTAATCACAAAAAATTTTGTTCCAGGGCTCACTCACTATTATAGTTCCTCCTTAATTAAAAAAAACTGTATTACTGGTAGTCAATTAATCTTCTAGATAACTTTAAACGGTTGAGACTAATTATAATGTCAATAAATAGAAAAAATATGATTAAAAAACAAAACAGCCCTGTCATTTTGTCCGTACTTCCCCTGCCCACTCATTTGATAGGTCACACGATATAGTTTGCAAAATACATATTTTTTAATTTAACCTCCAAAACTGGCCTTCATGTTTATAAATCATTTATTTACGTTAATCATCCGTGTTTGAATCATCAATTAAAACGTTTAAAGAGCAATTTTACTTTTTTTTTAAATTCGGTTGTTTGTGTTGTGAATCGCCATTACATCACTTTAATCACATATTTTATGGCGATTCACAACACAAACAACCGAATTAAAAAAAAAAGTAAAATTGCTCTGTAAACGTTTATACAGCGTTTTTATACAGTTTTGAAAGCTCCTAATACAGCACTTTTTAGCCGAGTAAATTCCAAGCCTGCAGCTTTTCGCCGATTAGAAGCTTACTGCTTTACTCACCAATTTTGTGCTCTGAGCGATCAACTTAAATAAGTCGTAGAAAAATAACTTACTGTCCTAATATTTGCTGCTGGATCAAAGGTCTGCAAATCATAAAAAATAATATCTTAAATTTAAAGTATCATGAATTGTAAAGTAAGTCATACTGCCGTACGGGAAACTTTTAAGATTATTAAATCACGTTTCTGTGATGAACAAATAATATCGTAATGAATCTATACCAAATAAGTACCAATAACTGTTATAAATGTGTGAATCTATTATCTCTTCACGCTAAATCGCTGAACCGAATTTGGTATGACGATACTTTAAGGCCCGAAAAAGAACATAGAATAGTTTATATTACGGAAAAATGCACGGTTCCCGCTCGTCATTTACAGTACATAATAAATTATAATCACAGTGCTATATCTTCATATACTCTTTTCCCAAGATGTTTTAATGTGTTTTGGCTTATGATCGGCTTCTTTTTCGGTTTCTTTTTTGGCTTTGGACGCTTCCCGCCGCCACGGAGCGCGTTCGCCTCTTGCAGCTCCTGCTGCCCGTCGCTCGGCACGCTGCCCCCGCTGAGCTCCTGCTGCCCGGTGCTCAGCACGTCGCCATCGCCGTCCTCTGTGCATCATAAGATTAGCAATGTAGCACAATATAAATCGTAATGTAACAAATACGGTATCACAGAGCAGGCCCTGGGTGGAGTTGAGTATGCAAAATATGAGTGACGCATTCGGTGAATGAGGCTTAACTCAGAAAAGCCTGACGGTTAATTATGATTCTGAATATTGCCAGGAGTCAAAATAGTCCGTTTTACACTTGGTGGGGTAGATCCCATCTCCACACAGCGCCTCCTCAATCGAGCGAGGCTTGAGCCTTGACCGGCACCTCCTCTGGACCCGACTGCTTAATAGGGTGATGATATCCTTTGCAAGCTTTTTTCTTCACTGTCTGTGTGTTGATCGCGACACTGTACTCTCGGGCTGGATGGACTGTGGACTCCTTCCATGGCGTTGCTGGCGTGTTGCAGGAACGCCAGCAACTCGTTGATGGAAATCGAGTCAATAATATAAAAACTTACCGTCAGATACGTCAGCGACCATCGCAACCTAATAAAATACGTTTAATAAATAAAAGCGTATAATAAATAAATAGGTTTAATTAGGAATACAGAGATTTCATAACATGTTAATTTGGCCGTGGAGTTATTTTTTCAAATTTTGTTCATGCAAAGTTTCGCATTAGGTTGGATTCAAATAATGCTCCAAAGTAAATTTGGGAAAATTAATGTTTGGCAGTAGGTTTTATTAAAGTAACATTGTAAAGTCAGGGAAATTTATATTTGGCAGTAAATATAACATGTCGGCAACGACACGAATTTCGCTGTTATATCTGCGATTGCCACAACGCGTCGTCCGCGTTTTCGTTAGAGCCATAACACAACGCGTTGTGAGCTATTTTTTCGCGCAATGAGCGTTTTCGATCTTAGGGCGTAACATATACATACCGGCTGTTGATGGGAGTAGGCGACGCAGGCCAGCAGCACGGCCGCTGTCATCATCATTATCGGCCTCATGATGAAGTAGGTGCAGCACGGATGTGAACCTTGCTTTTACACTAACAAGTTTGCCTGTGTCTGCCAATGATTTGCTTTTTATTTTAAATGGATGAATTAGTCATACCGGGTGTTATATTATTATTTTTTCAAGCTCTTAATTAATTTTAACCATATCTATTTTTTTTATTTCACGTTGGTCATACACAATATTGATCGTATAACGAATTGTTCGCTAAAAATTGAGAGGTTTAGCTTTTCAATCTGATACATTAAGGGCCTGTTTCACCACTTCCTGATAATTGCTGGATAGGCTATCCACAATTTATCTTCACAGATAGAGTATGGAACATCTGTCAAAAAGTTGTGGCTAGCCTATCTGGCACCTTATATCTGTATACAAAATTTCATTACAATCGGTTCGGTAGTTTTGGCGTGAAAGCGAGATGAAACAGACAGACAGACAGACAGAGATACTTTCGCTATTATAATATTAGTATAGATTGGAGCAGCGCTGAAAGACCGATTTTTTTACACTTTTGTATGAGCTAGCGAACAAATTTTTTCTTTGTAGTTGGCATCATTAGTAAAAAAATTGAAAACTCTCCAAAAAATAATTTTTTTTAAATTTTAAGTGACTTTTTATTATGCATATTTTGTGGATATTTCGGCCATATTTTCGTGCACACTTTGATCGTGCATAATATAATCCGATGTCTAGTCATGGTAAACGAATTTAGCGCAACGGAGTTGCCGCGGTCATCTAGTTATTGGTAATAGATCAACAAAAACGTTTGCCTGCGGTACTTACTCGTCTAAAGCGGTCGCAAGCGCTGAGGAGACTCTGTAATAATAAACGAGTAACAATTTACTGAAATTATTCTTCACTATTTATACTTTATTGTATTAATTATTATAAATAATCAAGACCAAGAAAACGCTATGTACTAACCGCCGTACTTAGAGACATTTAATTACGATTCACCTTCGATTTAATGAAGAGTTCGAAAGATAATGTATGGGGCTTATGTCAAAATTTTGAATTAATTACATTTAACTAATGAATGTTCCACACGCCATATACAGGGTGTAACAAAAAACTAAGTGATAATACTTTAGGGTGTGTATGTGTTCCTCGTAGAGAGTTCACTGATAGTAGCAGCGCTGAAAGACCTTTTTTTTTAACTTTTGTATGAGCAAGAGCCTCAGCGTCACGAGTTTCCACATAAGGCAAGGCACAGCAATGTTCAGATAACTATTTTCAACGCTGTAGAAGGTATAATTTTTTGCCACTAAAACTCAGGCGTCAAATCAGTGACATAATATGTTTCTGAACATCGCAAATGGTTCCATCGACTGCCCTGAATTACTTTCTAAAATAAATTTACGAACCAACAGACAAGGATTTCGTCACCGGCCTCTACTTGATGTACCTTCTGCAACAACTAATAATAGAAATAATGCATTTTTCTTACGAAGCACTAAATTGTTTTTAATAAAGTATCGCAGGACATGGATATACCTATTCTGTACTAAATCTAACGTTGTAAAACGACTATTGGCAAATGAATTCTTTGATTAGGATTCTATGATTGTGTTTGAGGTACCTACATAATACTATCTTTGGTTTTGCTCATAACTTTCGAGCCGGCCCATTCGCGCCGAAGCATGGCTCTCCCACGGGTAAATACATAAATATCTAAATATGATCTATATAAAATATTCTATAATAATATATTATGTCTGGCCAGTACAAGAGATAGTGATCATTATCATATTTTGGACTTAAACATCCCTGAAATACTTTGCTTAGTAACTGATTGAATGCTGATTGTCGTATGGACAATCCTGAAGATGTTGATGCATCATGCTCATCGGTGTCTTCGTTATTTTTTACCATAAGATAATTCCAACATCCCCAAACGCTTCATTAAAAAAAGTCGATACAATTTGCATCTAAGGACGCGTTGAACTGTCAACAAAACTTGGTTGGCTACTGTACCCTAAAACGGAACCCTAACCAGCAGATTTTTTGTATATTGGTAGGTTAATAGTTATATAATTTAAGAGTAACCTTGTCCTACAAATAAAACAATCCATACTTTAGGACCATCAAATCAAAGTATGAAATCCTTTCTATCGCTGTTAGCTACCACTTTCGAGATTTTACACAAACAACATTTTTATTTTCGTAAAATCTCGAAAGTGGTAGCTAACAGCGATAGAAAGGATTTCATACTTTGATTTGATGGTCCTAAAGTATGGATTGTTTTATTTGTAGGACAAGGTTACTCTTAAATTATATAACTATTAACCTACCAATATACAAAAAATCTGCTGGTTAGGGTTCCGTTTTAGGGTACAGTAGCCAACCAAGTTTTGTTGACAGTTCAACGCGTCCTTAGATGCAAATTGTATCGACTTTTTTTAATGAAGCGTTTGGGGATGTTGGAATTATCTTATGGTAAAAAATAACGAAGACACCGATGAGCATGATGCATCAACATCTTCAGGATTGTCCATACGACAATCAGCATTCAATCAGTTACTAAGCAAAGTATTTCAGGGATGTTTAAGTCCAAAATATGATAATGATCACTATCTCTTGTACTGGCCAGACATAATATATTATTATAGAATATTTTATATAGATCATATTTAGATATTTATGTATTTACCCGTGGGAGAGCCATGCTTCGGCGCGAATGGGCCGGCTCGAAAGTTATGAGCAAAACCAAAGATAGTATTATGTAGGTACCTCAAACACAATCATAGAATCCTAATCAAAGAATTCATTTGCCAATAGTCGTTTTACAACGTTAGATTTAGTACAGAATAGGTATATCCATGTCCTGCGATACTTTATTAAAAACAATTTAGTGCTTCGTAAGAAAAATGCATTATTTCTATTATTAGTTGTTGCAGAAGGTACATCAAGTAGAGGCCGGTGACGAAATCCTTGTCTGTTGGTTCGTAAATTTATTTTAGAAAGTAATTCAGGGCAGTCGATGGAACCATTTGCGATGTTCAGAAACATATTATGTCACTGATTTGACGCCTGAGTTTTAGTGGCAAAAAATTATACCTTCTACAGCGTTGAAAATAGTTATCTGAACATTGCTGTGCCTTGCCTTATGTGGAAACTCGTGCCGCTGAGGCTCTTGCTCATACAAAAGTTAAAAAAAAAGGTCTTTCAGCGCTGCTACTATCAGTGAACTCTCTACGAGGAACACATACACACCCTAAAGTATTATCACTTAGTTTTTTGTTACACCCTGTATATGGCGTGTGGAACATTCATTAGTTAAATGTAATTAATTCAAAATTTTGACATAAGCCCCATACATTATCTTTCGAACTCTTCATTAAATCGAAGGTGAATCGTAATTAAATGTCTCTAAGTACGGCGGTTAGTACATAGCGTTTTCTTGGTCTTGATTATTTATAATAATTAATACAATAAAGTATAAATAGTGAAGAATAATTTCAGTAAATTGTTACTCGTTTATTATTACAGAGTCTCCTCAGCGCTTGCGACCGCTTTAGACGAGTAAGTACCGCAGGCAAACGTTTTTGTTGATCTATTACCAATAACTAGATGACCACGGCAACTCCGTTGCGCTAAATTCGTTTACCATGACTAGACATCGGATTATATTATGCACGATCAAAGTGTGCACGAAAATATGGCCGAAATATCCACAAAATATGCATAATAAAAAGTCACTTAAAATTAAAAAAAAAAATATTTTTTGGAGAGTTTTCAATTTTTTTACTAATGATGCCAACTACAAAGAAAAAATTTGTTCGCTAGCTCATACAAAAGTGTAAAAAAATCGGTCTTTCAGCGCTGCTCCAATCTATACTAATATTATAATAGCGAAAGTATCTCTGTCTGTCTGTCTGTCAGTTTCATCTCGCTTTCACGCCAAAACTACCGAACCGATTGTAATGAAATTTTGTATACAGATAGTCTAAAGTCAGAGAAAGGACATAAGCAACTTTTCCTGGAAAAAAGGGTTATAAGGGGGTGAAAATGCGTAAATTTGTTCAAATTAAGTTAGTTCCAAAAATTCATAATAGATAGCGCCGTGCGTCTCCTACATCGCGCTGACGCTTGCTCAAACGTGTTTCTATAAGAGGTGGTATCATCTTACACTCAAGTTTCGATTTTTTTCGATTGTTACTTCTTTATTAAATAACTCAGTACGTCTTTATCTATGCAGTGACGTAACCTTAAACCTATCAATGATAAATAGTTTATGGGTAAAGTTGTGTAATTGGGGGGCTAAATAAGCCTTAAAATTTGGCATAAAATATAAAGTTTAATTTAAAAAAAAAAAAGAAATATTATGCACACTGCACAGCCGTTTTGATTTAAGGGGTACCAGGTGTTTTTATAAAAGCTTTTGACACCAATCTTGTTGACATCGCACACTATAAACTGAAGTCCACGCGGACGAAGTCGCCGGCAACAGCTAGTATAGTATAAGTCATCTGAAATATATCACGTGGGCTACGGCCTGACCATACGTATATTATAAGTTTATGGGCCTGACCATAAACTTATAATGCATAGACCAACAAAGAGTGCGAGAGAGAAGAAAATCCTTTATGGAATTATAACAAGATGAAAAGAGAGAGGCAGTCTAATGAAAATTGTAACAACTTTTATTTGACAGGTCGTCAAAAGTCGTCAATCGTTTTTATGCCCTTTCGGTATTTCCATTATATTGTTCAATTTGTTTGTTATTTTTAATAAATATTAGTATATTTAAAAATGGTTACTTGTTCTGTACTTGTTTGCAGTGTAAATCATAAGAATAATCCTGAAAAATATACATTTCACAGGTAATTAATCTTCATGTCCTAATTGCTATGATGTGTTTATTTTTGCTCTATTCTGTCTTTAGCTCTCTATTTCAAATAAAATATTGTGAATCCTCCCTTTTACTTTCATATTTTGCGTAACTAAAGTTACTATTGTTCTTATATTACACAAATTTTGAAGAAAAATTTTTCATTAAAATTTTTTACATATTGCTTGAATCAAATTTATCGATATGCTTATCAATATTTTACAATAACATAAAACTAAAATAAAAATCATTTACCTTTATATTTATCACCTTAAAAAGGACATATTATCTTATTTTAACGATTATTTTTAAGTAATAATTATCTTTTGACATACCTAGTATAAAATTAAGGTTTCACAGATCAGTCACTTGAATCTAATACTCATTGAATGCAGCTTTCAATAATATAATAGACAGTTCTCTGACAGAATAGGTATAACTGCAACTTATATTATACTTATTAATAGGACTGGTACCGACTTCAAAATTATGAATATTGAGAACAGAAATACTGAGTACAGAATAAGGATTATTTAATACTTTTTAGTTCATTTAAGTATAATATTACTATTGTCTTTACCTTCAAATCGGTTCACAAACGGCGGAGTAATCGTTGAACAAAAAAAATATTATATCCACAGCCGAACGTCTAACCTCCTCCTTTTTGGAAGTCGGTTAAAAATAATTGTAATAAAAAATATTAGGGAGTGCCTCCGCTGCCGGCGCCGGTTGCCGAAATGGCTGCCGGCGCCGTTTTCCGAACTCCGAAGTTTGCCGAAGTCACGCGATGTTTGCCGAATAGGCTGCCGGCGCCTATTCGGCAAACATCGCTTGTCAAACAGAATAATGATCGAAAACATCAGACTTGAGCTAAATGACTATGAAAAGTACAAATAATAAGGTCATAATAATTGTAAGGATGCATAATTATTTGAATCCTTCGATCAGGGATTCTCGGAAATGCTATAGTATTCTATTGTTGTCGCGATCACCGGTGCTCGTATGGGGCTTGAATCTTGGATGGGTTAATGGTGGTGATGATGAAGATGCTGATAAATGTGATCTGCATAGTAGCATTTAAAGACAATATCTTTGCTTCTTTAAACAACGCTGAAACTCTCTAACATGTATAAGGAATCTGAAGTTCTGTTCAGTACCTTCGGAAGTATACCATGGAGTTTATAACTGTAGCTATGGTGCAAAATCTTACTTTTTGGTAGCTGAAAAAAGAAAGCTAAGCTAAGAAAATGAATCACAAAAATAAGTAGGTACCAAACCTTCACCTTTGGAAGTCGGTAAAGTCGAATATATAAATTGAGATTATAATTATTATTTATTTTTAAAATTTGTGTATCGGCACTGGAACCTAGCGCTTTACGCATTATCACCGGCTTCCATTTTGAGTGCCAGCGCCGGCAGTCGTTGTTTTATATCTCGGCTGCCGGCAGTATACTCAGTGTTGCCATATCTTAAACCTCGAAATCAGAATCGCTATGTCTGAAAATCTGTATTATATCTGTATACGACGAAAAAGCTAAAATCTGTATTTAATTATACTATTAATAAAGTAGTAGTCAAGTGAAAAACATATTTATTGTTGATACATCTACTTTTATTCATTTTATTAATCATATTTTTACTAACATTTAGTTTGAAACATGGCTCGTTTTTATTTTTTTATTTTAATAATTGTTTGATCAAGACTAATCCTTCCGATAATCGAATCCGTAGTGTCGTGTCTGTACCTAAATGGCTGCGAGTTTTCGTTTTTATCAAATTAATTGAAGAAAATATTCTTTCTACTGTTTCACTGGAGTGGGGTAGGCTAAAACTATCTCTTTAGGACCAAAACATTTTAAAGTATGAGCCATTTACTTATTATTTATGTATTTTCACATGAAATTTTTAATTTAAAAAATCTGTATAAACCTGAAGTGAAATCTGTCATCTGTATCAGGAGCCAAAAATCTGTAGTTCCCATTACTGATATTTTTGGCTCCCTGGCTCCCAAAAATATCACGCCAAATAACAGCGGAGGTACTCCCAAAAGTATTATGATATTTTATGATATGTATTTAATTTAAGAATAAAATATAATATACTATGTGTGCTGTTTACTTTCAACGTTTACTTTCAATGCAGCAATGTAAGGGCTGATTTACCAGATAGATTTTTCTTGAGTAATAAATAAGTAACTTTATAATGTTATGTGCATAGCTGGACATTAACTCGTTAATCCGTTAATCGTTAATTAACGAAGTTAACATTTTGATTAACGGATTAACTTTTAAGTTAACTTTTAAAAATATTAACGGACTCGTTAACTTCCGTTAATATGCAGAAGTCCGTTAATCGTTAATCCAACTAATGCCTACTATTTACCGAACGGCACCGCGGCGCGGCGCGAAAACAGGTTCAGACAGTTATGAGTTAGTATGAAACGACAAGTGCCGGGCGGGCGGGCAGCGCGGTGCCGCGGCACGGCAACAGCGAGTGAAACCAAAGCAATACTAGATACATTTTCAGGCGCGTGCGAGTGAGAAGAGACAAATCTCTTCATCAATCAAACGAAACAAATTTCGTTTTATAATTTCATTAGCTTATAGAGTGAAGAGTGATTTGTTTATTGTTATTATAAATTATTTGCATGTTGACAAAGAAGAGTGCAGTGTAATTTTATTAGGTAGAGTAGACCGTAGAATACAAGTATTTTGTTTTGTCCCTAACCTTTTTTTTGAGGAGGGGAAATGCATTACGCATCCCCAGCCCCCTCGGGGGAACTTCCAGAACCTAAACCAACAGGTTTTGTATGTACACTAACGCAATGATATAAGTCATAACAAGGCCATATTACACATTAACGGATTAACGATTAACGTTAACTTGCGTTAATTCATCCAAAATGTAACGCTTTAACGTTTAACGAAGTTAACTTTTTCTTAACGGATTAACGATTAACGAAGTTAACTATTTGATTAACGGTGCCCTGCTATGGTTATGTGTATATTATTTACCCCTATAAGAACCTCATGTCATAAGTCATAACATATCCGACGAATGACGATTGAAAAATCATTCCAAACGAAAATGTGTATCTACTTTTCAATCGTCACCTTTTTTGCCAATTAAAATTTATGATACCTAATTTGAAATACAAAATCTGTCAAAGTTGCATATTATTTATTTCTTATAGAAACTCAGGTAAAATAACTCGTACGGACTAAACTATCGATAGCAAAATACTATACTATCGATAGTAAAATATACATCACTAGCACACGCACACATTGACAGATCAAAAATGGTCACGCATTTTCGGGTTGTCAGGTGGTCTATACGACAGTATATTATAAGTTTATGGGCCTGACTAGGGTTAGGTACCAGATACAAATTTCAAAAGTCCTGACAAAATTCCTGATTTTCGGCCAAAATTCCTGACACGAGCTATTTGTTGATTTTTTAAATTTTTAATTTGTCAATGTTGATTGATTTATAGTCAGGGAGCCCTAGAACAATTTTTTTTTATTACATATCCTTTTTTTGTTATTTTATTATTTAGATTTTTCGCACCAAGGATTTTTCACCAAGGATTCGAAACTGTGCACTTTAGGAGAACTTTGTTACTTGGGTGATACAGTAATCAATGTCTGAAATCCATTTATAAAGTCTTGAATTTAGCATTATTTTCGCTAATGTCACACAAAAACTAAAAGAAATACAGGAAAAATGATTAAAACGCAGCATTTTCCTCTTATCAGTAGACACTTTTGACTTAACAATATCTTTATTGAAATAACCACAGGACTTTTTCGCTTAACCGCCATAGCTTAACTTTTGAGACAAAGTAAAAATTGCTGATGCGCCATAGTAAACAATACGAGCTATTGGAATAATCGCTTAAGTGTTATTCATGCTCCAAATAAGTAATGGAAAAATAATTTAAGTGACATAGGTGTAAAAAAGACCGTTTTGAGCGTCGTTCAGTGAAAAGATTTATAAAATAGTTAATGCCAATTTTCATTTTGCTAACTGACCACAAAATTACTCTGATTGCTTTGAAACCCCGATTATTCGACGCGGAAAAAACTTTATCAATGGCATACATCCAAATTTGGTAGACTTATACTTTATCAACATTGTCGCACTTATGTAAATCAAAATGCATCACATTCTCTGATATTGTAATATTTGACCTCCTCGAATATCTTTAATTCAGCAGGTTAAACAGCAACAGGCTTCAGTTAAAGACCCACCAGCAAAGCTGCTTCGGCAATTCTGAAAAAAGATAATAAGGTATTTAAGGAAACTCGGTTTAGAAACTTTATCTAAGGTAACGGGGAGTGCCCCCGCCAAGATGAGCCGAGCGAAGCGCGCAAGGGCACTGCCTACCTTTTCTCGAAACGTTTCGTCGTATTTTTGAACCCTAACTTTGGTTTCGATAATGCCAGATACTGACAGATATTATGACAAGTCATGAGTAAATTCATTAAATGCGCAAAGTTTGAATATTGTGACTTTAGATTTCACAGGTGTCCAAAAACCCAAAATTATGGCACTGACTCACCGATCATCAAAATTGTTAGGGTACTTCCTGAAGTGTAGGGAACTACGTGATAATACTTTAACGTGTGTACGTGTTCCTCGTATAGAGTTCACTGTGAAAGTAGCAGCGCTGGACCAATTTATTTTTCACTTTTGTATGGGAACCCTCTTGACGCTGGGGCGCTTGACCATACAAAAGTGTAAAAATATAAAGGAATGTTATAGGTATTCGTTGTATGAAATGATGTGAAACCTCGCACATTCGTCTGCACTGTACGCGCTGCATTTTGTGTACAATGCGGTACGTTCGGCGCGTACGGTGACGACAAAAATGTGCTTTATGTAAATATAATATTAAGTCGTAGTCCGTAGATAAATAACTTACTCATCTATTATTTCGTTCTCGAGCACAGGTCTGCAAATTATAAAAAGTATTAAGTATGTTAAATAAAAAGTAACTAGAATTGTAAAGTAAGACATAGTAAGGCCATAGTACTAAAATAATTGTGTTAAACCAATCACGTTTCTGTGGTGAACAAAAAATATGGCAATGAATCCGTACCAAATACCAATATTATAAAATATTATGTGAAAGTATATTATTTATTTATTTATGTAACATGGAAAACTTAAGGCCGTTCAGACGACACGCGCCCGCCCCGCCCACGCCACGCGCTTCTGCACCCGCGTCAAACACTCTTTGAAATTTGTTAATTTTATTTGAGTCTTTAGGCACATCAATAGATTTCAAATTGCATTTATCGTGTTCCACCCGCGCATGCCACGCACACGCCACGCACCCGCCCTGCGCCCGCCTCGCGCCCGCTCGCGCTCACCCCGCATACGCGTTGCGCCCGCGCTGTGACTAGCCTACTGAACGAAGTAGTCCGTGTCACTAGTAGTTTATGCGTGCGCGTGGCGAGCGCGGTTGTAATGCGGGCACAACGCGTGTGCGGGTCCTGCGCGTGGTCGACGCGTGTCATCTGAACGCGGCCTAAAGCTAAGTAATGTCGGTGGCAATCGCTACACTTATGTATTATCTCTTCACGCGACACGCTTAAGCCCCTGAACCGAATTTGGTATGAAGATACTTCAAGGCCCGACAAAGGACATGCATTTATCTCTAACTTAAGCTCTGTAGCCATATACCCTACCGACAAACAAAAAACTAGCGACGATACAAAATGCCTGGTGCAGCAAATTATTCGGCCAGAAGAGCTTAAACTCCACGTGCGTGCCCTACGAAAGACAAGGAACGGTGGTGTTGTAATAAGCACCGAATCCAAGGAGGATATAGAAAAAATTAAACAATCTCCGTAGATCAGTGATGCAGGCCTGACTGTTGATGAGCCGCGCAAGCGCAAGCCCCGAGTCGTGGTTATCGGTGTTCCCTCGACTATGACGGAAAGAGAAGTACTGACGTGCATGTATAACCAAAACCTTGCCGAAAAATTGAAGGACCTGGATATTCAATCTTTTCTGAATTCCACTAAATTAAGCCACAAGTCTGGCAAAAAAGACGCAGAAACCTGTAACTTTATATTCAAAGTACCAGCAGCTATTCGCAGAGTCCTCATCTCCAATGTTCGCATTTTTGTGAACTGGTCGTCTTGCCCTGTAAAGGATTTTACGATAGTAACAAGATGCTTTAAGTGCCAGCAGTATGGCCATGCTGCGAAGACCTGCCGGGAAACGAACTGCACGTGCAGCCACTGTGGTGAGCAAGGGTACACCATAAAAGACTGTCCAAAGAAAGAAGTAGATGGAAGGTGCGCAACATGCATGCGCTTTAAAAATCCTAGCAATCATACTACCGATGCTGCTGAATGCCCCGCCAAAACAATAGCCGAAAAAAGGTATATAAACTCGGTGGACTATGAAGGCGCCTAAGAGCGCCACATTACAGGTTTTTCATCGACCTTACTAGTAATCCTTTATTAACTCTTAGTTTTTTCCTATTAATTTAATTTAGTGATAACTTTATTTTAATTTTTTTATAATTTATAATGATGAATAATATTATACAAGAAATAGATACTATGTATGTTGCTGAATCAAAAATATGCGAAGTAGAAAATTGCAAACGTTATCTTTCCGACATTACAAATCCACTTAATATTTTAACACAAAATATTCGCAGTATCTACAAGAATTTTGATAAACTTAACCTTTTTCTCCACAGACTAGACATACACTAGTATATATAGTTGTTCTTACCGAATGTTGGCTAGCTAAGCAATATAATGTACCAATGTTAGCGGGTTACAATGTGTATATGACTCAAAACAACTACAATCAAAATGACGGAGTTGTAAATATGTACGTTAATAAACAGCTTAATGCTACCGTAGAGGAGTTAGCTTTCCAGGACTGTAGTACACTATTACTGAAAATAGGAACTGAATATGCAGTCCTAGGGACGTACAGATCACCTTCTTTTAGAGATATATCTAATTTTATGAATAAATTAAATGAACACCTCACAAATCTATCACATTTTAAGAATATAATTTTGATTGGAGATATTAATATTAACATTCTTCCAGGAAGCAATAACAGCAGTGCTCAGGACTACCTCAACTTATGTGCTTATCACGGCCTACTCCCTGCTCATACGCTCCCCACTCATCGAAGTGGATCCTGCTTAGATCACGTAATGCTTAAATAAAATTATCAACCGCTAACACTAATTCTAAATCCAACAATAACAGATCATAACGCTGTCCTACTAACATTAAATTGTCGCATGCGTAGTCACAAACAAAATTGTCAATTAATGTCTAAGTTAAACATAAACAAACTCGAGGAAGATTTATGCAAAATCGACTTTGCACCGATTTACAATAATGCAGACACTGATTTTTGTATGTCATACGTAATACAAAATCTACAAATTGCAATCCAGAAAAATACAAGACTCTATCGCACTAGCAGTAAAAAATTAAATCTCAAGCCATGGATTACTCCCGGTCTTCTGCGCTGCATAAGAGATAGGGATAAATTACATATGAAATCTAGAGAAAGTCCACACAATGTCATATTGCAAACCACATACAAAAGGTATCGTAACTTTTGCAATGACTTGCTAAGACGAGTAAAAAATAATTACGATAAAAACATTTTGGAACGTGCTAGAAATAACAGCAGAAAAATTTGGAAACATATCAAGGACATAACATACACCAAAAAGCATCACGAATCATCCTCAGTTTTGCTGAAAAATCACTCTTCAGAATTGGCGTCTCTAAACATTATAAATAATTATTTTGTAAATATTGGGGCGCACTTAGCACATAAATCACAAAGCCAATTGCACGGTCGACCATATGCCGCTTTAACTAATAGATCTAACGCAATGTCTTTCTCATTAATAGACACCGATGAATCAGAGCTAGGTAGAATTATTGAAAGCCTACGGGACGACTGCGCAGTTGGATGGGATGGGATAATATCTCGTGTACAATTTTGAAAAAAATTAGACATATTCTGGTTCCACACTTAACCCATATCTTTCAAAAATGCTTATCTCAAGGTCATTTTCCTAAATGTCTAAAAAAGGCAGTCGTAGTACCGATTTATAAATCCGGTGACAAACAGGAAGTCTCAAATTACCGCCCTATCTCAATCTTACCATCATTGTCAAAGGTATTAGAAAAAATCATTAACAACAGGCTGGTCAATTACTTAGAACATATATCAGCATTATCAAATAACCAATTTGGATTTAGATCGAAACTTTCAACAGCTGACGCCGTACATAATTTGACAAATCATATAGCCCGAGAAGTTGATAAAGGTAATCACGTAATTGGAATCTTCCTTGACCTTGCAAAAGCTTTTGATACAGTATCTACAGAAATCCTATTACACAAACTCGAATCCTTAGGAATAAGGGGCACACAATTAAAATTATTTAAAAGCTACCTAGAGAACCGCACTCAATGTGTCAAGGTTGACAGTGTATATAGCTCATTTGAAAATAATACTAATTATGGTGTTCCACAAGGAAGTATTTTAGGGCCAACACTGTTTTTAATATACATAAATGATCTGTGTCAACTAAAATTAGACCGTGGCATAATCATATCATACGCTGATGACACAGCACTTGTTTTTTCTGCTAGCACATATCGCGAAGTTTTCGAGTATGCACAGCAAGGTTTTAATATCGTAAACAATTGGCTATCGACTCATTTATTAACATTAAACGCCAAAAAGACTAAATACATAAAGTTTTCGATGCGTAAATCCACCTCAGCAATTACTAACCAGCCACTATATGCACATCTTTGCACAACATTCTCTAATATGGCATGCACATGTCCTAGTATTGATGGGATCAACAATATAAAGTATCTAGGTATAATAATAGATGAAAATCTGTCTTTTAGGCCTTATGTAGATATACTATGTGAAAAAGTTCGTAAGTTGATGTTTATTTTCAAGAAACTTCGTCATATACTAGACCAACATTTAATCAAGCAGGTGTATTTTGATTTATGTCAATCGATACTAACTTATTGTATTACATCTTGGGGAGGAGTAGGAAAAACGCTGTTACTAACTGTTGAAAGAGCACAAAGGGCAATAATAAAAATATGTAACTTTCGACCTTTTCTTTTCCCTACTAACCAGCTTTATACGTCATTTGAAGTACTAACAGTTCGTCAGCTTTTCATCCTAAACGTAGTACTAAAGCAACACATATCTCTACCCTTCTACCCGGATTCCATCAACAAAAGGCGGAAAGATATCGTTTGTCCACTAGAAATAAATACAAAACATGCTTTTGCTGATAAGTACTACATATTTTTAGGTCCTCTTCTTTATAAAATAATAAATACCCTGTTAAATATATATTCTGTTAATTATTTTCATTGTAAATTAAACCTTAAAAAATTCTCCAAAATATGACTTATGAGGAAACAGAAAAACTTCTAGTGGTTTTGCAATAAATGAACATTAGAATAAGATTAAGTAAGTATAATATTGTGTAATAATAAATTAATATTAGTATAGGCAATTTAAAACTATAATGATTATAGTTAGTGTAACTACTTAATTTAATTTGTAACTTTAAGGCGTAGCTATAGTTTGTATTGTAATAATTATTGTAGCACTAATTTTAGCCTGAAACACAGGGTATCCTAGTTCAGGCAATACTATAATCATTAAATTTGTACTTATTTAGTTTAAGTAGCTCTAATATAATAATTGTATCTCACCATCATTGTAAATACTGAATAAATATTATTATTATTATTATTTATAGTTTTTGTTGCGGAAAAATGCACGATTTCCGCGCGTCATAATAATGTCATAAATAAAACATAATAATAATAGATTATAATTACTTCAAAAAATCGTTGTATATTGATTTCCCAATTTCGGTTGCATCAAGATTGTCTATCAACGACGGATCCGCACGGAGCGCGTTCGCCTTTTGCTGCTGCAGCTGCCCGGCGCTCGGCACGCTGCCCCCGCCGACCTCTGTGCATCATAAACTGGGTACTCACTTAGCAATGTAACACCTAATGTATCAGATACGGTATAGAGCAGGCGCTGAGTGGAGTTGAGTATGCAAAATGTGAGTGACGCATTCTGTGAATGGGGTTTAACTCAGAAAAGCCTGACGGTTAAATAATATGATTCTGAATCTTGCCAGGAGTCAAATTGGTCCGGTTTTTAACACTCGGTGAGGTTGATCACATTTCCACATAGCGCCTCCTCCATCGAGTGAGGTTCAAGCCTTCTGCGACTACAGGATTATTTTACTAGTATCTGATACTCGTATGTCATGCAAAACTGTTACGTACCTAGCTATACAAATACAAATATCTTCATTTCACACCACTATGGTCCATTGATTAGTATCACAAATTTAAAATATTATTTAAGTAAGTCAACACATTATGTAACAAGGCGTGCCCTCTGTCAACCTGATGAGACCGCACTAAAGAAAATAAATCACTGAGTACTCGTTTGGCGTCGCGTGGCGCGTAGTGTGCGCTACCTCATACGACTTGATTAAAATACTTATAGGAGGAGGATATAATTATAAAATACGAGTCATTTGAATTTTTCAGTAGAGGGACACTTTACACTTTGATCGTAAAAATAAAAGTTTGTGGTTTTTTATACGACGTAAATGATAATTGAGGGGCATTCACGCGACAATAAAAATAGAGTATTTTTTATCAGGTTGCGGTGTAACCAAAATAAAACATCTTTTTGTCGCCACGGTCATCACGTGCGCCTTGGTTTTGCAAATGAAAAGAAAAAATTAAGAAACATGCTAAAGTTTTTGATAATATTTTCATGAGACACATTGTTTGTGTTATTAATTATTATAAACGTGTTATTGTATAAATAACAATTTATTAAGTATTTATTGTACATTCTTAATAACCTTTTATCTCATTTAAAGGTTTTTTGGCTTGTCCTACTAATAGTATTATAAAAGTGCTGAAAAACAGTTATTGGACGTTATTAGATGAAATAATACTGAACTACATACCTACTTGATATATATTCGAAAGCTGAGAGTATTATTCAATACGAAAGTTAATTGGCAGCTGACTTGTGTCTTTTGAATACTTCAATGAAGTGTGACTTCTGAATACTTCAAGAACCTACCTACTTGTTGCCGTTAGTTGTATTGTATGGAATGAATAAGGGAACGTAACGCAATTTGGGGCCTTGTAAAATGCTACGGTGCGTTGCACAAGGGCTGATATTTAAACAACGCATTAATTTTTTTCGTTTTTATAGAATAATTAGAATTTTCAAAATCAGCTATCCTTTTTGTTTATGTTTTATTAGGAAATCCCTGGATTGCGTAGTATGTTCCAATTATTATTTTTGTCGCTGAAGTAGGCAAATGGCAAGCCTTTTGTTTATTTATTTTCATGAAAGCCTTCGACTTTCTGTATAATAATTTAAATTAAACAAATGCACTACAATTTTTGCTACCCATCAGTATAATCCAAACTTAAGAACATGTGCAACCTGTGGGATCTATTTCACATCCTAAAAGATAATATTTTTAGCGCACAATCGTTACGTGCATGGCATGAAAAGCCCAACTCCCTTCTAAAAGTAGAGTACGGCCACAGCGACAGGCAAATGAGCTGCTCTGCATTGTGCTCCATATTTAAATATTGTCTGAGTATTCCGATTGGCTCAATGAGGACAATCTGAAATCTCTAAATATTTGACCTACGTTTTACCTGAACAATGTAATATACAGAGTACAGACATACAGATAAAGAAACAGACGGACATCCTTTCACATCTATGATATTAATAAATGACGGCCGTAACTCTATTGCGTCAAAGTCCGTTTATCGAGTGGATACCGTACATTTTTCCGGGACAAAAAGTACTATTTTTCCTATTCCGAGACTCAAAATGTCTCCATACTAAATTTATGGAAAATCCGTTCAGTGGTTTGAGCGTGAAGATGTAATTGACAGACAGACAGACGAACATACTTTCATACTTATAAAGTTATAATATTAAGTAATATGGATACAATAGTACTATGTAATATTGGTAAGAATTTAAATTTTTTGAAGTCATTTTTTGTTATATATTTAATAAAAATACCTTATTTTGCAATAAATAATAAAATTATATGTGAAAACAACAATTATTCCAATTTTAACAAAATTTCAATCAAATTTTGCTTCTCCAACTACTGGTTTTGGGTGTCCCAACTACTGTAATTTCGTCCCATGACTGTATTTTACCTACCATTCAGTTTTTACCAAAAAATCATTATAAACTGAAAAACCATCGCATTTTTATGTTTGCATAATATCTTAAGTTAGATAATTTGTGTACACAAATATAATGTTACGGTACATGGTATACGGACACGTGGTGCCATAAAGTCTTCAAGAGAGTCAGCAGGCCTTTCTCTCCGAATTCTTCGAACCCTAGCACGTAACAACTGGTGTCGGAAGTGAGATTTGGAGATGCCATTGACTCCGAGAGAGGACTTCAAGGGGAGTGTCAGGACAAGGGCGCAGCGAGCTGCTGCCATTGACTCCGAGAGAGGAGTTGCGGAGGCCACACCCACTGGGGACCAAGCTCCGCCCACTGAGGGACAGGCCCCACCTACTGGCCCCGCCCACCAGGCTCCGCCCACTGACCACGCCCACCAGGCTCCGCCCACTTTGGGTGAAGCCCCGCCCACTGGATCCGCCCACCAGGCCACGCCCACTCAGACCACGCCCACTGGCTCCGCCCACCAGGCTCCATCTACTCAAGTCCTGCCTGCTCAGGCCCCGTCGACCAGCTCCATCCATCCAGCCACGCCCGTTGTTTCTACGGCCCCTCAAATGGCTCCTCAATTACAAAGCATAATTGAGTTAATTCAGGCTTTGCAAGATGCCCAAGACCGCAAACTCGGCGCTTTGCAAGTTTCTCAAAGGGCAATGATGGAGTCACAAGACCGCAAGCTCGGCGCTTTGCAAGAGTCGCAAGAACGCAAGCTCGGTGCTGAAATCAGAGCGATTCGAGAATCACAAGAGCAACAAAAAGACCTCCAAGAAAAAGGGCTTGGAGCTATAAAGGATGTCAGTGACACGGTGGTTAAGTTTCGAAAAGATGTCGACGTAATGGACGAACGAGTTACGGGGTTAGGAGTGGATATGGAAATGTGAAAACCGGCCTCACAGAACTACAGAAGTGGAAAGTGCGCGTGGAAACCACAGGAATCGCGACGTCTAGTGGAACTTCCGTAGTGGTACAAGGACCAAGAGTTAAAGTGCCACCATACGACGGTACTACTTCTTGGAACGCTTATCGTCAGCAATTCCAGACGGTTGCTTCTGCCAACGGATGGACTGATGAACAATGCCTGACCGATCTCACTGTCACGCTCAGAGGGCAAGCCTTGTCAGTCCTGGAAGCACATACAGGAAATGGGTTCAAAGACCTGATGGAGGCCCTTGAATCCAGATACGGGGAGCGACACCCGGAGCACGTGTTCCGTGCTCAACTTCGTGACAGAGTCCAACGCTCAGTAGAGGGACTACAACAATGGGCGTTGGAAATTGAAAAACTGGTCAAGAAGGCACACCCAGGAGCCGATTCCAAGATGATTGACACGAATATTGTGCAAGCATTTGTCGACGAAATCAGGGACCTAAAGGTCAGAGCTGCAGTGAGGCTACGTCACCACACCTCGCTAAAGGAAGCATTGGCGCATGCTTTGGAGGTCCAGGCTGTTCGCCGTGACATACGACGACATACCCATAAGATCCACGAGGTCTCTGAGGAAGTTAAGGAGGTCAAGGCTCCCACGAAGAGAAGTTTTGGAGTCATGTACTACAAGTGCGGTGAGAGGGGCCATCTTCAGCTCAACTGCCCGCAGAAGGAGACCCAGATGGCAAGGATGAAAAGGCTCGAGGAACAAGTAGAGGAGCTGAAGAAGCAAGGAGCTTCGTCCCCTGCCCGGGATCAGGGAAACGAATAAAAGCCAGGACTGAGGGGCGAGTACTGGCTGACGCGGAGGAAGCCCCGATAACTGTTATCTCCCAAGCATGCTGCGGGAATAGTCTTGTGATTCAGGGGACTATTAACAGGACGGATTGCAAAATTACTCTAGACACAGGAGCCTCTAGAACGATAGTGAACCCAAATCTGGTAAAAGCCGCAAGGAGACACAAGAGGAGAATTAACTGTCGGCTTCTTACTGCCTCCGGTCAGCCAATACCCGTCCTGGGAGAAATGTCAGTTACGATGAATGTGGGGGAGTCCTCATACCCTCATGACGTTATCGTGGCTGAGATTATGGATGATTGCATCTTGGGTTTGGACTTCATGAAGAAGCATAACTGCAGAATTAATGTCGCTGACGGAGTTTTCAAGTGTGGCGAAGAAGAAATTTTCATCCTCGGAGGCGCCTGTGGGAAAGTCGCATGTGTAAGGGAAGTCATTATACCTGGACGAGCGGAAGCTAAAGTACTGGTGAAACTACCGCCAGCTGGAAAGAAGAAGTCAAACAGATGCGTGTTGATCGAAGACACACCTACCAAGACATCAGCGCAAAAACTGATGACGGCGAGAACCCTTGTTAGTGGAAGCAGTAACGCTGTGGTCAGAGTTTTGAATCTTGGTGATCGCGAGATCTGCTTGAACAAAGGTGACGTCATTGGAAATTGCGAGGAAGTTGTCTGGATGAGAAAGTGTAGTTCGATCACAGGCTCAGACTCAGCAAACACCAGCAACTATGGAATAGTGACTGAGCTACTCGATGACTGCAAGAGTAATCTGACTAATTCGCAGAGTATGAAAGCTAAGAAGTTTTTACAACGCCACGCGAATATCTTCTCCAGTCAGGAAGGCGACCTTGGAAGAACGTCGATGGTTCAGCACAGGATAGATACTGGAAGCGAGAACCCAATTCGCCAACGAGCAAGACGGATACCCATCGCAAAGGAGAAAGAAGTTGAAGACCTTTTGGAGGACATGAGACGGCATAAGATTATTGAACCGTCTGCAAGTCCGTGGTGCTCACCTGTTGTGTTAGTGAAGAAGAAAGATGGCAGCACAAGATTTTGTGTGGACTACAGGCGTCTCAATGATGTCACTAAGAAGGACAGCTATCCATTACCTCGGATCGACGACACTCTGGATACCTTGAGTGGCATGAAATGGTTCTCGATCCTGGACCTGAAATCTGGATACTGGCAGGTGGAAATTCATCCAAAAGACTAGGAGAAGACAGCGTTTTCCACCGGTAAAGGTTTATGGCAGTTTAACGTCATGTCCTTTGGATTGTGCAATGCACCTGCCACATTTGAGCGACTCATGGAGTGTGTACTGGCAGGCTTAGTTCGAGAGGCTTACTTAGTCTACTTGGACGACGTCATCATTGTTGGCCGCGACTTCGAGGACCATTTGCGAAACTTAGAACGAGTTTTCGCCAAAATAGAGAGGGCCAAATTAAAGTTGAATCCGAAAAAGTGTCGTTTATTCAGGAGTAAGGTTAATTATCTCGGCCATGTTATCTCCAGTGATGGAATCCAGACGGACCCGGAGAAACTGGAAGCAGTTCAAAGTTGGCCAACCCCTAAGAACAAAACCGAAGTGCGGGCATTTCTCGGTCTATGCTCCTACTACAGGCGTTTTGTTAAGGGATTCTCAGAGATAGCCAAGCTATTACATCGGCTGACAGAAGATAAACGACAGTTTATTTGGGACGAGACTTCTGAAGATTCTTTACAGAAACTGAAGAAACATCTCTGTGAAACACCAATCCTGGGGTACCCACAACCTGAAGGTCAGTTTATAGTCGACACGGATGCAAGCAACACAGCCATTGGAGGGGTGTTATCTCAAAAACAGGGCGAAAGAGAAGTTGTTATTGCATATTTCAGCAAATCTTTATCTAAGCCAGAGAGAAACTACTGTGTGACAAGAAGAGAACTCTTGGCTGTCGTAAAGACGCTACAACATTTCAGCAAGTATCTCATTGGCAGACAGTTTTTACTGCGAACTGATCACGCAGCGTTGAAGTGGCTACTACAGTTCAAGAACCCAGAAGGTCAAGTAGCTCGATGGATTGAACAGCTCCAGGAGTATGACTTCAAGACCGAACACCGCAGCTGAAAGTCGCATGGGAATGCCGACGCACTCTCACGAAGGCCGTGTTCAGAAGACTGCAAACATTGTGTTAAACAGGAATCTAATGAAGTAACATTAAAGTTAACGACAACAAGTCCTTTGGGCCCATGGGAGAACGATGCTATGAGGGAGGCTCAAGAAAGAGATGACGACCTTCGGCACATCATCACATGGAAGAAACGGGGTGACGTAAAGCCAATCTAGAGTGAGGTTGCACCCACTGGCGCTGTCACTAAGGCGTACTGGGCGCAATAAGACAGTCTGATATTTCAAAATGGAATACTCTACCGGAAATGGGAGAAGACCAACGGCAGAGAGTTCCATCTTCAGATAGTTGTCCCAAGAACGAGAGTACCAGATGTTCTCCGTGAAATGCACGATGGCGTATCAGGAGGTCATCTAGGTGTCAAGAGGACGTTAACAAAAGTTCGAGAACGATTCTACTGGTTGCATTGTCGAGACGATGTACAGGATTGGTGCCGCAAATGCACTACTTGCGCTTCAGTGAAGGGACCACAGACAAGGAGCCGTGGGAGCCTGCGCTTGTATAACGTTGGCGCACCGTGGGAACGAATTGCAGTTGACGTAGCTGGGCCATTTCCTGTAACGGAATCAGGAAACAAGTATTTTATGGTTGTCATGGATTACTTCACCAAATGGCCGGAAGTGTTCGCCATACCAAACCAAGAAGCTACAACAGTCGCTTCTAAATTAGTCGAAGAAGTGATATCTCGGTTTGGTGTGCCTCTGGAAATCCATTCTGATCAGGGCAGGAATTTCGAATCGCAGGTCTTCCAGGAAGTGTGCAGAATTTTGGGAATGCATAAAACGAGGACCACCGCGTACCATCCACAGTCTGATGGAATGGTTGAGAGATTTAACCAGACCCTTGAGAGGCATTTGGCGAAATTGGTAGATGACAAACAAAAGGACTGGGACAAGTATATACCGCTCTCCCTTCTGTCCTACCGTACCGCCGAGCATGAGAGCATAAAAGCTACCCCGGCGTATGTCAATTACGGTAGAGAACTGCGAGTACCAGTAGACCTCTTGACAGGAGGGTCACCGGAGGAACCGAAGACCGTACAACACTACGTCTGCGATTTAAGGGAAAAGATGCGCTATATACACGCCATGGTTTGGGAAAATGGGTTACAGTCAAGTGAGAACATGAAGACCAGATACGATCGGAAATCGAACACGAGCGGCTTCGAAGAAGGGTCACTGGTGTGGCTGCATAACCCAACTCGCCGAAAAGGCAAATCTCCAAAGTTGCAGACTAAGTGGGACGGCCCATACAAAGTGGTTACCCGATTGAATGATGTGACTTACAGGATTCAAAAGCAACCAAGAGGGACATTCAAAGTGGTACACATAGACCGTTTGGTGCGTTACCATGGCAGTAACAATGATGCTCGGGACGAGCATCTCTAAGAGGGGAGTAGTGTTACGGTACATGGTATACGGACACGTGATGCCATCTAGCGACAAACCAGCTAAACTTACCGAGGCAGCACAGGCAACATAAATCCCCTACTCAATACTAGATGGCATGAGGTGCGCAAGTACATACTCGAACCTTCTAGAAAGGTCCAATGTTTGTTTACGTGTTTACCGTTTATTTGTTAGCGTGTTTACGTGTTTTAAATATAAATTTGCCAAAAAATTCAACTTACTGCACTTATCGTAAGGACGGCAGTTTTATTGTGGTACATGCTCGAGCCTCCTAGAAAGTTCCCACGGTTGTTTGCTTGTTTACGTGAATCGGGAACTTTCTGGAATTCGTCTCGCCATATAAAAAGCCGCAGGCAGGCCCGGCGAGTCAGTTCAGTTCGAAAGATCGTCAAGGCGATTTCGGAGGCGACAACAAGTGATCAATAGTGAGTGAACCAGTGAAACCTACGTCTTGGCTACGACCTAGGACAGTGATAGTGCTTAGTGATTGGACCTAGTGATTAGTGTTTGGACTTAGTGCTAAGTGTTGTGACCTAGTGTTTATAGTGCAGTGTTAATAAAGTCTTCAAGAGAGTCAGCAGGCCTTTCTCTCCGAATTCTTCGAACCCTAGCACGTAACAATAATATCTATTTCTATTTCATGTGAAGTATTTAATGTTTTACAGCTATTTCTGTAAAAAAAATCCTTAGCTGTCCAATGACTGGTAGTTTTTGGTACATATAGCAGGGGTTCCCAAACTTATTTTGTCTACTGCCCAGTTTGAGAAAAAAATATATGTTTTAGCACCCCCCATTGTTTCAGGCTGACGTTACATGACAGTTCGAAAGGAACCAAATTTAAAACGGTAATAGTATGGGAGTTATGTTTCCTTAGTTTTTAGGGTTCCGTACCCAAAGGGTAAAACGGGACCCTATTACTGAGACTTTGATGTCTGTCCGTCTGTCGGCCAAGTGCGAGTCGAGCTCGCCTACGAAGGGTTCCGTGCCGTTAAAGAGCGAAAGTAGGAAAAAAACGTTGTTGTTTTTTTTTTGTATGGGAGCCCTCCTTATATTTATTTTATTTTATCTTATAATATCTTATATCTTAAAACGAGCAATATATATATATATACCATTGTTTGTGGGACGGGATAGCTGCCATGGTAACATATTATACTTACTTATTTAGTCACTTCAATAAAATAATTTGGGTGAAATACTTGATTTATATTATGGCAAAGCAACGTTTGCCGGGACAGCCATCTTAATATATATATTTCTTGTGTGCGTGTGTATGTGACTGAACTCCTCCTAAACGACTGGACCAATTTTGATGAAATTTTTTGTGTGTGTTCGTGGAGATTCGAGAATGGTTTAGATTTACAGTTTGGTCTACTGGAAAATGTTTTTTCAATTAATTTCTTATTTATAAGGAGTTGTTGATTTTGAAATGTTTTACATTAGATCCGGCGGACGGCGCTATCATCGCATTCAATATTATTCTATTTCAATTTTAGTTTGTCCTGACAGATGGTGCTACGATTAATTTGAAAAAAAATTTGTTATTCAATTCACATGAATTGAATAACAAAATTTTTTTCATTCAATTCATGTGAATTGAATTTAAAAACTGATTAAAATATTAAATAAATAACACATAGGCTTCAATTTTAACCTACTTTCAAAATGGGGGAGGTGTTATGTTCGTTTTCTTATATTCAACGATTACTCTGCCGTTTGATAACCGATTTTCAAAAATTTTCTTTTGGTATATAGGCTATCATCCCAATTTGGTATTATATTCAGAAAAGTGGTGATCTGATGAAGGATCCATAAGTAATCGAGGGAACTCCTCAAAACTTATAGGGAAACATATGGTGACTTCGGTTTCGTGAGAAGTATTCTAAGCATATGCTACCACCAAGTAAGATTTTGCACTGAGATATACCTGGTATACCGTGGTTCGGAAGGTGCTGAGAGAATTCCTGATTCTTTATAGATACAAGTTTGGGAGTTTCGGCGTTGTTTTAAGAACAGAAAGCATATGCTACTATGCAAATTACATTCTTCATCATCATCATCATCATCATCATCATCACTACCATATTATACCATTTCATAGTCTTTTAGATCGAGACTCGAGTTTGTCAAGCGATAATTAAAAAAAAATCTATATCTACCTAATATTATAAACCTGAAGAGTATGTTTGCTTGAACGCGTCAGTCTCAGAAACTACAGGTCCGATTTAAAAACTTATCTCAGTGTTAGATAGATCATTTATCGAGTAAGACTCATCATTTATCGAGAAGGTTATATTATATTATTACTCTAAGACTAATACGACAGAAGAAACTCAGGAAAATGTGGGAAAAACGGGGGAAATATTTTTTATGGGAAAATGTAGCTACGGATTCTGTAAAATTTCTAATTTACGCGGGCGAAGCCGCGCGGGACATCTAGTATTATATAAAATTCTCGTGTCACAATGTTAGGCCGTGTACCTACTCCTCCGAAACGGCTTTACTGATTTTACCCAATTTTATATGCATATTCAGTGGGTCTGAGAATCGGATACTGGGTACTTTTTAAATTGATAAGTGCATTTGTTGAATAAATAACAGTAAATTATTACAACTCGAGACTGACGGCGACCATTGTTTGTGCGACGGGATAGCGATGGACGTTGCCATGGTGACCTACTTATTTAGTCACTTCAATAAAATAATACGGGCGAAATACTTTATATGGCAAAGAAACGTTTACCGGGACAGCTAGTAATAATATAAAATAATACAATTATTGCTTGTGATCTCGTGGTGTAGCGGCCAAACCGCTCGTTTGCGCGCGCGGAAGCATAAAATAATAATTAATAATATATCGAGTCAAGAACAGAAAAACTTACCGTCAGACACGTCAGCGACTATCGCCATCTAATAATATGACATAATATAATTAGTAGAATTAATCAGGAATACAAAGAGATTTCATAACATAAATCAGCATGTAAACAGTAAAAGGACTATGAGAAGAAACGTCCCCACCAACCAACAGAGCAGAAACAGGTGTCATTCGAAAGATCTACTAGAATAGAGATTTTTTCACTATGGCGACATCTGTCAAATACGTGGGGTTACAGTGCAATTCCATCAAACTTGGCGCGGCGTCGTCATCGTGCCATGACACGACGCCGTCACCCTGACACGGTGCGACGCCGCACAGTGTCCCGGTGACGCGAACGGTGCACCGCGCGCCCCTATTCAGGGTGAAACTTCCGAAAAATGCGTTCCAAACTTAACGAGGCATGTAAAATACCTATCAAACAAAGTCGCGTAGTGGAAATATTGGCGCACTGTTCGTGGCACCGGAAGTCGGAACACGCGTCACCTGTCACGGTGGCGGCGTCGTCACGTGGCACGGTGACGATGCCGCGCCGTGTTTGATGGTGACGCGGCCTTATGTTTTATAATAATATATTGTTTTTATTTCATTTTTTCTCTTTTACATACGCATTTCCTTAATGTACAAATAAATAGTGATAAAATATGGAGATCATATTAATATTATTGTCATCAATTAAATCGTCATTTGTTTGTACATGAAATTAAAAACCAGCACAGTGCGTCACGCGCAGTATAGGGTTCTGTAGTACCGCTAGTTTTAGATAATTTTTGTATCGTCAATGAATGTACTTTCAGAGAAGTTGATTCCTATGCAAATCGGGGACCTAAGTAGTTTGGTTGCGTTATGTCAAACCCAGCTGACAGATCACAATTAACATTGAATTGACATATTCGACCAAATAACGTTGGTCTGCCAATTGCATAGGAATCAACTTCCTCGATGGTACATTTGTAACGTGTTTTTCACTACCAACAATACCATCTCAGTTACGTTCAAAAGAATTTGAACGAAATATTTATACTTCTTCGAATACATTTTTTTAGTTGATCGACTATTACTCAATTATTACTTATTTATGAAGTTTTCTTAGCCGTGATAGTTTTCCTTTAAAGTCAGCATAATATCTCCTACTCCCGCGAATTTTTCCACATTTCCAGAAGCAACCTGAGCTATACAGCTAAACCTGAGCCTGAAACCTGAGCTAAAACAATTTGAGCTAGTGGAATGGGGGACACTGGACTGTAACGATTTTTTCCACTTTAAAACTTCATATTTCACAAGAAATCGGAAAATGATCTTTGAACACTCTAAATAATATTTTTTATAAACGTACCCAACGACACCCCACACGATAGGATGGACGCGGAAAAAAAATCACCCGGGGTGATTTTTTTGGTTTGATGGGGAGGTACCTTAAAATAAATAAAGATTGTATATACCATTTTGTCGCCATCATTAAGATAATATGCATACACGCCGAATTACAGCTTTGTAGGCCCTATAGTTTCTGAGAAAAACCGCGGACAGACAGACACACACAGACGGACGGACAGACCGAAACTATAAGGGTTCCTTGTTGACTACGGAACCCTGATATGTTTTTGGTTTGTAGAAAAAAGTATTTTTTGGTTCAAAAATAAACACCTTTTTTCGGAGAAAAGTTCATTTTTTAATAAACCCCATTGATTTTGAAACTGACACTGGTACTTAAGATTTTTCTGGGTCCCAGTGAACAAATCGAGACGCATCCCATGACTGTTGAAGGGTGGGGAGGGGGTCCATATAAAATCCCCCATAGGCCTTTATTCATATTCTTTGAAAGGAGAATGATTAAAGTGGTCCAAATTTCCACCACCAACGAGACCCATATTGACTTATTGTCCATTAAATATAGAGTAACTTTCATTATCAGACAAATTAAAAATAAGCTGTCAGTAAAAAGTTATGACCATATGAAAAATATTTTTTGAGTGAAAATATTGATATTGATATTCATATTTTTCAGTAAAAAACCTAATAGGAAATGCCAAGCGACATCACATAACATAGATTGAGTAGTTAAAAAGTGCAATGGATCATACAAATACTATTTTATGTAATAAAATGGTAGAAAACTTTTTCATTCCGTCATAACTTTTTTCTAACAGGATATTTTTGGTTGCGGTTCAGTAATAATGATTCCGTATTTAGCAGAACATTACGTAAGTGTTATTGGTTGTGGACATTTGCTCCAAACTCAATACATTTTTATTACATCTACAATATTTTTCATACAAAATGGTAAAAATACGACTTTTCATTCAGCCATAACTTTTCACTGACAGGGTATTTTCGAATGCGGTCTGGTTATAATGACTCAGTATTCAGTAGACATTTTTACTATATAGGTCTCGTTAGTGGTGGAAATTTGGACCAGACTCCATACATTTAAAAACATTCTCTTTTCTTTTGAACTTTTTCAGCAGTTTTCAGCTTAAGTACTTATATGAATTTAAAAGGCTTATAATTAACTGACCACCAGATATAGTAGCATTTCACAGACAAAAAAGTAAACGATCACCAAAGTACAGATCACCATGTTAAATGATAAACACAGATTTAACATCTCGCTATCATATTTATGCAAAATGACTCCAAATAAATCATTGTTAAACCAAAAATAGTAAATGATCACCAACATTATACTAGCATTTTAATGTAAAATGATAACCTAAGATTTAACATCTCGCTATCCTATTTATGCAAAATGACTCCAAATAAATCAAATTTATCAAATTATGTTAAACCAAAAGTAGTAAGTAATTAATGATCACCAAAATTATTACCAAAATAGGTAAATGATAACCAACATTATACTAGCATTTTAATGTAACATTGTAACCAAGCATTTTTATTTTGCTATCCTATTAAATATAATCGGCCAAGTGCGAGTCAAACTCGCACACGAAGGGTTCCGTATAGAGCATGTATTTTTCTATGGGAGCCTTAAATTTTTATTTTATTTTAATAATATTTTAATTACTAAAGTACAGATATAATTAAGGCATTATTGAAAATTTCAAGTGCCTACCTGTTTTCATTATTGATATCGAGCAAAAAAAGCCAAAAAAAAACTATAATTTTATTTTGTTTTTAGTATTTATTGTTATAGCAGCAACATTTATACATAATCTGTGAAAATTTCAGAAGTCTAGCTTTAGCGGTTCTTGAGATACAGCCTGGAGACACACAGACGGACGGACGGACGGACGGACGGACAGACGGACAGACGGACAGACGGACAGACGGACAGACGGACAGACGGACAGACAACAAAGTGTCCCGTTTACCCTTTGGGTACGAAACCCTAAAAATGAACCAAAAAAGTAATTGCTAACCGGAAAATAATACTCGTAAAGCCTCCCGCAGACAGGCGCGACAATATCGGTCGATAATAACGCAAGCGACATTGCGATATCTGTTTTCAGTACATTTTGTGTTAGGACGGTCATGTAGTTACTAACGTAGGTAGTTAATAACGCCGCAATGGAAGTATATCGCAATAACACAGTGTTGCCAGATGTACGATTTATTTTTTTTAATTTAGTGGGAAAAAATAAGTATTGTGGGTTTTTAGGGCCTACATTTTTTTAGGATATTTTTGGGAGTAAAATTTATGAAGCTAAAATATATATTTATTTCGTTTTTAGTAATACTATTATCAATTTTATTGTTATATAATCAAATTTTATTATAATAATTAGAGAAAATAAAGTTTTATTATTATTATTGTTCAAATTCAAATGAACTAAATTGAAGACGTGAGTGGAAGAATCGAACAAGTAACGTTTCGTAACATAGGGGCAATATTTTCTCTATTTTTTTCCCTAATTATTTTAATAAAACTTGTAACTTATCTACTTCATAACCTAGATAATATATTTGGCCACACATATCATCCATAGTTTTTCTATTTTAAAGTTTTTTGACAAACTATATTATTATGTAGCCTTAAATTTCAATTAGGTACTTATTTACACTTCCGTTTCTGCATCCGTTTACGTTTCCGTTTCTGCTAAAATTTACTTTTGACATCTGTCTCCGTTTCTTGTTCCGCTAAGACACTTCCGTTTCATCGTGCTAGTGTTTAATAATAAATATTATCATTATTAACGTATTATATTATTGGTATTATTTATTCAGAGAATACAAATTGAAGTAAAAAGAGACTTGTAAATGTGTTAATAATTTACTAGAGATCGCCCAATGGTTGAAATTCCACCTCAAAAAATTAAATTATAAGTTTTCAAAATTTTTTTAAAGCTTTTCTATTGATATTCTATTGTCAAAATATTGAATTTATTGTGTTTTAGACATAATTCCTGCGACAGTCTCAGGCATCCTGTTTTTAAACTGAATTGTCCTGGTTTTTTCCAACTTCAAATCCTGGTTTTTTAAATTTGAGGTTGGTAACCCTAGTCCATAGTCCATACTCACCTGCTGGGAGTAGGCGACGCAGGCCAGCAGCACGGCCGCTGTCATCAGCAGCGTGGGCTTCATGTTGCAGATGTCACCTTCTTTTTCCAGTTATACAAGTCTGCCGTATCCGTAGTGATCCACTTTATATATTTTTCAAAGAATGTGAGCCTTATCAAGTGTTGAATTCAATTTAAATTTTATTTTAAGCTCCTAATTTATTTTTAACCATGTTAAGATTGATTTGTTTACCTACTTGTCTAATTTTATTTTATTTCACGTTGTTCCTATGCAATATTATTTGAATATATTTTTTGATTAAACATAGAATAAAGCGGGTACTGACCGATCGCTACTTATCTCTTTTATTCTAGTATACAGAGGTTCCCATACTTTTTTTCTTATATACCACTTTAAACATTTTGTTCCAAGGCCAGTCTAAAAAGCGTATTCATCTAACAGTTGCACCTTTATTTTTTGTATCCTAAGTTTAACTCACAAGTCACGGTAAAAACTATACGCAATTCATATTTTCTTGTTTTGTAGCTATTTAACACAAAAATTACACACTTTTACTTAAGTTGTTATATCGTACTAGAATCAATTTAATTTAACATCAAAACTAACCATGATTATTATTCTAAAAACAGTCGCAATATAATCAAAATTTAAATTTCTACAATGGTAATCTGACATAAAAGTCATAATTGTAATGGGAGAGATATATTATACTTGATGAATTCACAGCAAATTATCTGGGGGCACGGCAGTGCCCCAGCCAAGCTTTTTAGCAAAGGCACGGCCGTACCATACTTTTCTCGAAGCGGCTCGCGGCTATTTCACACCCCCTTTATCTTCGATGTTAACAAAGCCAGAGATTTAGAATTTCGGTAACTAGGAGCAAGTATTAAAACTAGCTTAACCTCCAAATTACATGAAATTTCGATAAATAGTTTAATAGTTACAGATGGTCAAAGTTACTAAATTTTGTCACTCACTGACTGACAGATCATCAAAATTCTAAGGTACTTGTATCAGATTTAGAACCTTGAAATTTGGTACCCGGATAGATCTTTATTCACAATGAAAGGAAAAATTATGAAACTGGCCAAGTGCGAGTCGGACTGGCGTACACAGGGTTCCGTACCGTTAATTTGTATGGGAGCCCCTCATAAATAATAAGTTTATTTAATTTTTATTATTAATTATTAAAGTTAAAATATAGCTGAGTATTTTCTAAAATTTTCAAAAATCTTACTGTTACCATTATGGATATGGAGCAAAAAACGGGAAAAATCGTGTTTGTTGTATGAGGAGAATATATTTTTTATTTTAATAATTGGACTTTTAGCTTTTATAACGACAACAGAAATACATATTTTGTGAAAACTTCAACTATCTAGCTATTGCGGTTCTCGAGATCCAGCCTGGTGACATACGGATGGACGACGGACAGACAGCGAAGACTTATAATTAATAATAGGGTCCCGTTTTCATCCTTTGGGCAGGGAAACCTATAAACTGAAAAATAATTAATAATAATATAATACTTTATTAAATAACAGAAAATATTTTTAAGTTTGTAACTTTGCAAGGACAGTATGAACTATGAGTTTCGACTGCATTTTGTTTTACATACAAAAGGCTTTGAGTTAGTTATGTGAAATGAAATGGTATCAATTGATTAAAAATGGTATTAACAATGAAACAATAATTAAATTCGATTAAAATATAAATGTAATCAGTACTGCAATATGTAACACTCCTCTCGCTCGATATATGGGAGTTTTAAGTTATCACATGAAATAAGGTGTGCTCCTTTCCTACGAGGAACGTCCGGAGTCGAGACGCTTACATCAGTGCTGCTATGTGTTCAACGGTAATGCTAAAAACGACCACCTTCAAGTATTACCTAAAGCTTAAGAGTCAATTATGTATGAATATAATAATCGACTCAGAACGTATTTACGTTACGTTGTCCACCTATAGAACTAACGAAGCCTCAAAGAAAAAATATTATAAAGGAGATAGAAAATGATTGCTAAGCTAAGTTGAGAAAAGTTATAACGTGACCTGAATAGAAAAGAAAAAATACCTTCAAAAAGGAAATGAAATCCCATCAAAAACATAATTATTATAAAACTGCATATTTGGGGGATTTCAAGTATGAAATCGTGTAAGTATACACAGACGGCAAGCGTAAAGTGTTTTAGTATAGTGTAACGACGCATGTGGCCGATGGCACCCAATAAATCCAATTAGTCGCTGATTATTTATCTAGTGCTCATTGCCAAGCCACTATAATAATTATAAAATAAAGAAATCTATACATTTACTGAATGTTGATTTAAATTACAAAATAAGTTGAAGGCTTGGCTTGAATGTGAACTGAAAACTTTTTACGACAGAAGTTTTAAAGCTATGCAATATTTTGCTTGGCTCCTTTTACATTTTTAAATGTTTTTGATGGGATAGCAATATTTGGCTTGAGTTATGTTAAGTATAACCATAGAGATATTGTTTCTGATATCTGTGAGTATAACCGCAAATCTCCTGGCTCTGTATTATTTAATCTGCTAATATAATATTGTCTGCCTATAGTCATAGGAGCATTCAAGTCGGTTTGTTGTCAGTTAAGAGGAGTCCACACCGCTGTTTTTCCATACAAATGTTGTCCCCTGTTTCCTTCCTGGATAATGCCGGTAGAGTTATGATTTTTTTCCTGAATATCTATGGCCAATATTAGCATACAGTCCCTATGTTTTCTTTTTTTTCATAATTTTATTATTAAAGAAGATAAGAACGTCCAAAAACCCAAAATATGGCCAGATTTTCCTCTGTATTCAAACACCCAAAAAACAAAACTGGCTCAAATAAACAAAAAATAAATAAAACATAGGAACACAGCTCAAGCCTTGCTTTAATTTTTAATGAAATTATTATTTTTAACAAAAAATTAAAACCTACTTCCAGGGTAGAAACAATAATAATTTATAATGAACATAAAAGTATTAAATAATTTAATAATCCTTACTCGCTAATAATACTGAGTTCTATGAAAAAATATTTTTTATATTTAAAACTGGTACCGACTTCAAAATAATGAAGATATTGTGTACAGAAATAGTTGAGGCTTAGGAGAATTATGCCTAAGGCGCTTCAAAGAGTAAGAATTATTAAATTATTTAATACTTTTTTGTTCATTATAAATTATTATTGTTTCTACCCTGGAAGTCGGTTTTAATTTTTTGTTAAAAATAATAATTTCACTCTTTTTAGTCATTTATAAGGTTTCCTGTACATACTATGTGTTATGCTTAGTGACTTTGGATCCAGGATACACTTTTATGATGTAAGAACATAATATATAGGGGGTTTCGGGGGCGATAAATCGATCTAGCTAGGAATCATTTCTAGAAAATGTCATTTTCATCGGATACCGAGCAAAGCTCGGTCAAACAGCTGGCTAAAGCTCTTAAACCAACTCCGAAAGTCGCAAACTTGTATTTATAAGGAATCCGGAGTTCTCTTAGCACCTTCGTAGGTATATTATCTAATTGCAAAATCTTGATTTTTGGAAGCATATGCTTAGGATACTTCTCATATAATCGAAATCACTATATGTTTCCATATAAATTTTGAAGAGTTCCCTCGATGTATACTCATGGATGTATGGTGGAAAAGTGGTGATGATGATGATGATTAATAAAATTTGCATAGTAGTATATACTTTCAGTTCTTAAGACAACGCCGAAACCCCCAAATATGTAACTATAAGGAGTAAGGAGTTCTGTTCACCACCTTCGAACCATGGTGTATCCTGGTGCAAAATCTTACTTTTTGGTAACATATTATGTCTGAAATGCTTCATCTGAAACCAAAAAAACCATATGTTTCCATTTGAATTTTGAGAAGTTCCTTCGATTACTCATGGATCCCATCATCAGGTCACCACTTTTGTGAAAATGGGACCAAATTGGAGTAAAACCTAATATAACAAAATAAAAATTTTGAAAATCGGTTCACAAACGGCGGAGTAATCGTTGAACATACATAAAAAAACCATATCCACAGCCGAACGTATAACCTTCTCCTTTTTGGAAGTCGGTTATAAAGCACTTAAGTCGGTTAAGTTTTGGAGAAGGAATCGGCGGACAACGAATCGCTCTCGCCCCTGGTGTATCCTCTTAAGGGCCAACCCACACGTACCACAACCACACCACAACCATAACACAACCACACCACGTGGTCAGGCGTATATTTTGTATTGTAAATTAATAAGACCGTAAATTTCTCACGTACCACATTTTGCAGTCGTTGCCGACCGCGTGTGTGATACCCACCACTACGCAACCACCGCGGCCAATCGCGCGTTACTACGTTCGGATCATAAAGTAAATACCTACCTAAGTTTGGTACTACTAATATATTATATTCTGTGCCTAAGTTAATATATTCCGCTAGGTATATTAACTTTATGGTTCGGATAAGCGGTCGTTCGGTTGAGCGACTTTTGGATAGTCCACGCTCCACTGTAGTCTCTGTGAACCTCTATGCACTTACTCTATCTTAGTTCTAAAGCAGTAATGCCTTCTTTAAAATGAATTTTGTCAAGGCCTTCAAAACAGCGGCTATGACTTCATCATGTGTGGCAAACTTCTATCTGCCCAAAAAAGTTTTGAGCTTAGGGAATAAATAGAAGTCTGATGGCGCTAGATCAGGCGAATAAGGTGGGTGGGGCAGCAAGTCATACTTTAATTCATTGATTTTCTTCAATTCTTTTTGATCGTGCGTAAGCAATTGAGGCACTTAACGGGCCGGTAAATTTTTCATATTTAATTCCTCACTTAGGATATGTTGTATCCACAAAGCTAATACATAGGTTGTATCCGTCCTTTTGAGATACCTATACAATGTGTCCCGACACCGGTGTCCGATCCTTTAATGTCATGATCTATGGCATATTTAATCGACAAATTGGCTCTAAATTTTTTTCTCTCTCTCACGGTTGTAAAATGGCAGCCATTTTAATTTTTCTCGGGCTATCACACTAATCTGACCAGTACTTCACATGTAAATATCCTATGAAGATAAAAAAGGTCTCATTTGATAGCTGAATTTGTGGACTACGCTTACATAGGCAATATGTTATAAATTTCGTGGAATTAAACATAGAAAAACCCAAGTTTAGGAAAAAAAAAATGTGTATTTTTATTAATGGCTTTAGGTGGAAAATCTAGCAGATTAAACTGATTCTTTTTTATTTCAAATAGATAGAGAAAGTTCTCATCTTCTAAAAATATTTTACTTCAATGCTCTAAGTCAGATAGTTTAGAAGTTATAATGATTTTCTTATGATGAGGTGGTCAGATTAGTATGAAGCCAGAGAAAAATTTTATTTTTTCAAAAGTTGGAGAAAAAAAATTTGATCTCATGATGTATGGCTTATATTAGTGACAAATTGGCTTTCAAATCATTTTTTTCTCCAACTTTTGAAAAAAAAATTTGTATCCCTTACTACATTTACAACCTCTGCCCTTGGAAAATCGCACATTAATTGGACCAGCGTAATCAACCCCGCTTTTTAAGAAAGCATTATTTGCAGATACACGTGCCTCTGGTAAATTACCCATAAAGGGTTGAATACTTGTTTGACTGTAGCGTAAACGTCTGATACATGTCTTATAGTGTCTTTTTATAAGACTCTTGACACGAATGATCCAAAACTTAGATCTTATGTAGCTGAACATAAGCTGAAATCCACCATGCAGAGTCTTTAAATGAGCATCCGCTACAATCAAATTCGACAGATGGTGTTCGACAGAGTGAGGTAAAATAATAGGATGCTTTACGTCGTATGCCACTTGACTCTGTTGAATCCTTCCTCGAACTCGTATTACGCCTTCTTCATCTAAGAATGGATACAGTGATTTAAGTGGACTAGCTTTTGAAACAGACTTAGATAAATTTAACCGATGCAGCTCCTCTGGAAAGGAAATTTTTTGACAAGACTTTATAGCTATAGTCAAAGATTCGTTCAATTCTTTTACCGTAATAAAACTCGACGTTTCTAACGATTTAGTTCGTACTCTTCTAATGCTAATACAAAGCAATATTCATCTCTTTATTTCTATTATTATTATTTACATACAAATTTCTGCTATTAATATAATATGGAAGCGTCGAAAAGCGAATGCGCGCGTCGACACGCACTTTCATATTTTCGTGTTTTCATCAAGAGTTTTTAGTGATACATCATCATCAGACCTCTCAGAGTCTCAGTAGTTCAATTTTTAACTGGGCTTATCTGTTTCATGATAGGTAGCAACTTCTAATAATTTAATTGGTTCAATATTCAGTCTGATTCCTGACACTTGTTAGTTTTGAATCAGGGACTGTTTTTATTTTACGACCTCAAAGTCTAATACAGAGCGACAACGCTTTAAAGTTTAAGCCCGGCCGCACATTGTCCGAAATTTCTGATCAGATACCTCTCACACCTTCGTTTCGCTGACGATATCGTCATATTGGCAGAATCGTTGGAGGACTTGCAGGAAATGTTGAACGACCTAAATGAATCTTCCCGGCGGATCGGTCTCGGGATGAACTTGGACAAGACGAAAGTCATGTTCAACGAACATGTTCTCCCGAGACCGGTTGCAGTTAACGGTGTCTTTCTCGAAGTCGTAACGGAATATGTCTATTTGGGGCACATACTGCAGGTAGGTAGACATAATTTCGAGAGAGAAACCGATAGGAGGATACAGTTGGGTTGGGCAGCATTCAGGAAGCTAAGCCACATTCTCACGTCGCATATTCCGCAGAGCTTGAAGACGAAAGTCTTCGATCAATGCGTGCTTCCCGTTATGACCTACGGGGCGGAAACCTGGCCTTTTACAGCAGGGCTAGCTCGTAAGTTTTCCGTCGCTCAGCATGCTATGGAACGCGCTATGCTCGGAGTTTCTTTGGCGGATAAGCTTCGAAATGAAACAATTCGTCAAAGAACTAAAGTCACCGACATAGTGCAGAGAATCAGTACGATGAAGTGGAACTGGGCTGGTCACGTAGCTCGAAGAACAGACGATCGCTGGAGTAAACTTACTCTGGAATGGAGACCAAGGCTGGGAAATCGGGGTGTAGGTCGACCTCCAACTAGGTGGGACGACGATCTCCGCTTAGTTGCAGGCCCATGTTGGATGCGAGTAGCAGGAGATCGGTCATCTTGGCGTTCATTGAGAGAGGCCTATGTCCAGCAGTGGACGACTATAGGCTGATATGATGATGATGATGATGAAAATTACGAAGGTCTGGTCCGACCTTTAATTATTTTTTTGTGTGCGAGACACAAAAAAATAATTAAAGGTCGGTTTGTATCTACTTTATCAAAATTATCGCACTTTAATAAAATTGTGAGAAAATTTCATAGATTTTGTTGGAAATAAGAATAAATATAAATAAAAATGCATCAAATTCTCTGATATTGTAATATTTGACCTCCTCGAATAAAATATTTAATTCGGCAGGTTAAACAGCAACAGGCGTCGTCATCGTCACCACAGCGTCGGGAAGTCTGAAATGAGATAAGGTAAAGGCACCTATTAACGCGGTATGCAAAATTGGCATCAATTACCGATGTATTCGTATTTTCGTATTTTAATTGAATAGCAATAACTTTAGCACAATATTATTTCGGACATGTTTTAACTTGTAGTATTTTACATCGAACTGATGAGCGCTAGTTGGCATATCACTCTATGAACGGATCAAAAATAATTAGTTTGTGCGACGGCAGCGCAGGAGCAGGTTGTGTGCATACAAACACGTGCCAATTCATGTAAGTGCATACACATTTTTGTTACGTTATTTAAAAGTAATACACTTTCTAACTGACTATGGATATTGTTTACTGGTTTTTGTGTTTTTATGGGAGTATTATCTCGTACTTTTCATGGTGAAATTTAGTATAAATACTTAGTTACATTGAGAAATACAATTCGCGGTAATAGATGCTTAAAATTGGGAGTAGCATCTAATACCGAGGGTACCCTCGGTAATGGATATATTGAGGGTTCTATTTTGTTATATATATTTATGATAATTAACTGTCGTTGTAGTAAAAGTTGAAAAATCTGCCTGTCCTTATGAATTCTAAAAACAAAAAATCAATTTCCGATGTATTCAAAATCCATTAAAAGTCATTAATTTTTTGAAAAACAACAGCTACTTAAAGTATAGGTTTTGTACTGGGTGCCCAAAACGTCATAAAAACATTTGCAATATTAAATTGACAAAAGATTGATAATGCGGCATATCTTGTGATTAAAAATACAATTTTCCATGAAAATTTAAATCTGTTTATGTGAAATGATACCCGAAAATCATACATGTATTATAAGTTATAACAGTCGGAATTACATTTTAAAACATTTGTTTCTACTCCCATTACCGCGGCATACCTCGGTAATAGATCCTACCAGAATCTATTAACGAGTGTAAAGTACTCGGTAATACAGATTTCATACAAAATCTATCACCGAGTGATACGGCAACCAATATTCATATTTAGGGTTCCGTTATTGAATAAAAACTCACTATTTTATTTAGTTCTTTTTCATATTCAGAAATTAGATACTAAGTGTGGATTGCACCATGATTGTCATATGTCATACTACTACAAATTTTATTATATTGAGTCTATTTAGGCATACTATAGTGGGGCCAAGCTTGAGAAAAGTTGTTCAGTTTTATTGTGAAAATCGTCTCGCTGCGGGAACAAAACGATTAAAATTTCATGTTGTATAATGTCATTTTAGGCTTGATTGATTGATCCATTACATTAATAGTAGAAGACACTCATTCACATTAATAATAGAAGACAGATTACTAAGGGCCTTCTCACACTAGCGAGTTGCGAGGGGGTTCATAGCAGAGCGAGTACGCAACGAGTACCTACGCGCCACCGGCGACGGCGCTATTCGCGGCGACCTCGCTGTGGTCCCGCGGCGAGCTCGCTGCGCATTCGCTCTGCTATCAACCCGCTCGCAACTGGCTAGTGTGAGAAGTCTGCTCCCACCTCATTAGCGCTCTTCTGTACGCTATAGTCAAGGACCTTGCTATCAGTAATACATGTGAGCAAATCTCGACCAGAAATAAGTGTTATTCATTTCTATCTTGCAGAAAAAATGGAAACGAAGAAACGTAAAAAATACACTAACGCAGAGCTAATTTCTGCTTTAGAGTTAATAAAACAAGGTACGAGTATATACCAAGCATCTCGACAATTTAATATACCAGAGACGACAATAAGGAACAAGCGAGATGGTATATATGAAAATGACACTTGTGGTGTACAGCCTGTGCTAAATATTCAAGAGGAAAAACGAGTCGTCGATTGGGTTCACTATCTTGGTAAATGTGGATTTGCAGTCACCAAAGAACAGTTGCTGGATACTGTCGCTGCACTAGTGAAGAATTTAGAACGCCCTAATCCATTTAAAGATGGAAGACCCGGAAAAAACTGGTACCTGCGTTTTTTGAAACGACATCCGACATTAAGCAAACGCGTGGCACAAAATCTTCCTTTGAGTAGAAATCAGATCACAGAAGGATCAATACGAGGGTGGTTTGGAAGAGTTCACTCGTATTTTGAGGATAACAATTTGTTCGAAGTTTTTGAGGACCCGAAACGCATATACAACTGCGATGAAACAGCTTTCTTTTTATGTCCGAAAGAGAAGCAAGTTTTAGTTAAAAAAGGTAGCAAACGTGTTTATAATAGGGTGGCCAACGATGAAAAAGAGTGTTTGACTGTTTTAGTCACTGTTTCAGCGGATGGAGACATTGCTCCTCCTATGGTACTATATCCATATAAGAGAGATATCCCAAAAAATATAAAATTATCTGTACCTGGATGGTGGGGACTCGGATACACCGAATCTGGCTGGATGACCATGGAGTCTTTTTACGAATATATTACTAATGTATTCTATCCTTGGCTTTGCGAAAACGAAGTTACTTTCCCTATAGTGCTATTTTTAGATGGCCACACATCACATATATCTTTACCTTTGACAACATTTTGTAAAGAAAAAGAAATCGTGTTGGTTGCTTTACTGCCGAATGCTACACACGTCTTGCAACCTCTTGACGTTGCTGTATTTAGACCAGTGAAAGGGACTTGGAAAGATATTGTCCATGATTTCCGTATTAACAATGATTACAAACGACTAAAGCGACCAGATTTTGCTAAAGAAGTTCAAAAATGTTTTGACAGATGTTTGAAGGCAGAAACAATAAGAAATGGGTTCAGATGTTGCGGAATTTTCCCGTTTGATCCAAACAATATAAACTATGAGAAACTTTTACAACAAGCAAAACCACCACAAGAAAATCAACTTACAACTGACGATAGTACGGATCAAAATAATGAGTCACAAAATACAGTATCTGTAGATAAAGATGAATGGTTTAAAAAACAATTTGAGAGTCGACTGTCACCAGAAACTTTGAAGAAATTTAAAGATGCAGACGGTCATTGGACTGGAGACCAAACGTACGAAAAGTTGTTTTTATTTTGGTGGAACATTGCGTCAGAAAACCGCGATCATCAGGCTAATACTAGTTTTGAACTAGGAAACACAACATTAACTAATAATGTTGATCAAAATGATATATCAGAAGTGATTTTTAACTTAGAGTTGGGACCTGATAGTGTTCTAAGCTTGTGCAGCATAGAGGATACTAGGAGACATGAAGAGGTGATACCAACAACTGACCCAAAATTTATACTCCCACCATCGCAACTATTTCCTAGACCTGAAAATAATTCCATATCCATGTCTGCAAAGATTCCATCTCAAAATGACGAGATTATTAAGTCAAATAGTAAGGTTGACATAATGGATAAAACTACCAGTATTATTGACAATACAATAAATCAAGACCATAATGTTATGCCACCTGCCTCTCTAGAACCTTTACCTACAGCGGAAGTAAAATTGCAAAATTTGATTGAAAAAAAAACATCGCAGCATTCTAGGTGCGTTTCTACTCCTAAATCGAGTAACTGTAATAGTCCTCAATTCTCTTTATCTGAAGTAGAAGATGATGCTCTTTCTATTTTGAGCACAAATTATAATCAGGATAAGTTTATGGAACGAGATCAAAACCCAGTACTTTGCCAAAATAACACACAAATTGCAGCAACGCCCCAAAAAAATAAAGAAACTCCGAGCACGATTTCAAGAGATATTCAAAATATTCCTACGCCGTTTAAAAATATACCTACGCCATTTAAACAGGCTTTTTATTTTCCAAAAGCAAAACATAATTTGCCTAAAAAAAAAATAACCAAAAAAATAACACCAACTGTAGCTACTGCAGATGAATTTATAGAGCATCTAAAGCGAACAGAAAAAGAAAAAGATGAGAAAGAAATGCTTAAACAAAAAAGAAAAAATGAAGCTGTAGAAAAGCGGAAGGAAAAGGAAAATATAAAACGACTAAAAGAAACGCAAGCATTACAAAAAAACAAAGAGTCCGTCTACAAACAGAAAACAGTCCCGAAGAAAAAAGGTTCACCAATAGAAAAGCCAGGCAGCTCTCAGCATGTAACTCCTGCTAAGAAGGGCAACAAGCAATCCGGTGAACTGAAGACCTCGTTACGAAGAAAATGTGGTAGCTACGACGATTGTTCTGATTCAAACTTTTCCTTATCAAATAAAAATTCTGACAAAAAACAGAGCAAGTTCTTTAAAAAAAGTGTTTCACCCATAGCAGACTGCTCTCATCAAGTAACTCCAGCTAAGAAAAGAGGCTACAAGGAATCGAGTGAACAGAACACCTACCTAGGAAAAGAAGTTGGCAGCGACGACGATTCTCCTAATTCAAATAATCAATTTTCAATTGTGGGCAAAGCAAAACGCATTTGTTTTTTCGACACTGATTCTGATGACTCTGTAGTTACTGCAAATGAATTGATAGAACACCAAAAGCTAAAAGAAAAAGATGAGAAAGAAATGCTTAAACCAAACTTTGAGGCTGTAGAAAAGGAAAAGGAAAGACTAAAAGAAACGCCACAGGTATTACAAAGTAATAAAAAGTCTGTCAACAAACAGAAAACGGTCTCAAAGAAAACATTTTCACCGAAAGCAAAGCCAGGCAGCTCTCAGCAAGTAACTCCTGCTAAGAAGGGCAACAAGCAATCGGGTGAACTGAAGACCTCGGTACTAGGAAATGTTGGCAGCGACGACGATTCTCCTAATTCAAATAATCAACTTTCAATTGTGGACAATGCAAAACACGTTTGCCTTTTTGACACTGATTCTGACGATTCAGTTTAATAAACATATTTTTTATGCTAAGCCTAAGTTAAAGTTACCATTGATTTAAAACGAAAGTTCCTATTAAACAGTTAGTTCCTATAAATTATTGACTAATTAGTAGTTGATGTTAATTATTAAGTTTTTAATGAAAATAATAATAAAGAATTTGAAAAAGAAAAAGAAGAAGAAAAAAAGAATTTAAAACAAAGAAGAAAAAGTATTTTTTAAGAATTAATAATAACAAGAAGAAAAAGTTTTTTTTTAAGAATTTTGTTATCTTTTTACATTAATTATAATGTTATTTTTCTCATTATTCTGAAATAAATATCTCTATAGTATTTAGGGCCGATAGGCCCACATAGTGCACTGTTAGTGTGCATATTATCAAATTAACGAGTTCAGTGCACTCCCGCGGCGAGCTAGCTGTGCACTCGCTCCACTATCAAACCGCTCGCAGCTCGCTAGTGTGGCCTAGGCCCTTGATGCTAAGTAGTTTATTTATTAGGTATGTACTATAGGGTAAATATAATTTAACCCTGTATAGTTAAGTATAGTTAACCCGTAAAAACATAAATATTGTTTTTAAGGTAGGTTGAAAGTTACTATATTGCCGCCAATTTTGTTTCTGTGAGTAAATAGTTTACTTAATTAATTAATCATGTTTTTGAAATAAAGTCGATCTCAATGTTTTATGTATTGTTTTAATTTTAATATATTTAATTTTATACAGAACTATCAGGATAAAATAGTATTTTATTTTTCTACACTCGGTATTAGGAGGCGCATACCGCGGTAATAGATAAAGTCATAGGGCATGCCTCGGTAATAGGGGAAATCGTATTCCTGACAAAAAAATATAATAATAAATACAACGCTTTAAAATAAATAAAAAGAAGTTAACAGGGTACCATACAAAATGTCTATTAAACGTTTAAAAAAATCCTAATTTGCGGAGAACCGTCTTGATTACGAAATATTTCACTCTAAAGTCAAATTCGGTGATTTACCACGGTAATAGGTGCTTTTACCTTAGTAAAGTTTATAAAATTTATAAAGTTTCTAAAGTGACTTATACCATACTAGCTGTTGCCCGCGACTTCGTCCGCGTGGACTTCAGTTTATAGCGCGCGATGTCAACAAGATTAGTGTCAAAAGCTTTTATAAAAACACCTAGTACCCCTTAAATCAAAACAGCTGTGCAGTGTGCACATAATATTTCTTTTTTTTTTAAATTAAACTTTATATTTTATGCCAAATTTTAAGGCTTATTTAGCCCCCCAATTACACAACTTTACCCATAAACTATTTATCATTGATAGGTTTAAGGTTACGTCACTGCATAGATAAAGACGTACTGAGTTATTTAATCAAGAAATAACAATCGAAAAAAATCGAAACTCGAGTGTAAGATGATACTACCTCTTATAGAAACACGTTTGAGCAAGCGTCAGCGCGATGTAGGAGACGCACGGCGCCATCTATTATGAATTTTTGGGACTAACTTAATTTGAACAAATTTACGCATTTTCACCACCTTACCTTTTTTCCAGTAAAAGTAGCTTATGTCCTTTCTCAGACTTTAGACTATCTGTATACAAAATTTCATTACAATCGGTTCGGTAGTTTTGGCGTGAAAGCGAGACAAACAGACAGACAGACAGACTGAGATACTTTCGCTATTATAATATTAGTATAGATTGTAGCAGCGCTGAAAGACTGATTTTTTTACACTTTTGTATGAGCTAGCGAACAAATTTTATCTTTGTAGTTGGCAACATTAGTAAAAAAATTGAATAAAGTAGTTAACGATTTAATAAACTTCCATGGGAATTAAGATTGCAATCGGACAATGTTGTTAGAAAATTATAATTGGTGCGGTATAAGAAATGAAAAATCCTGCATTTGTAGAAATTATAAAAGTTGGCGCTTCTATTAACGGCACCATCGGAAAACTCTCCAAAAAATAATATTTTTTTAATATTAAGTGACTTTTGATTATGCATATTTTGTGGATATTTCGGCCATATTTTCGTGCATATTTCGACACTTGGATCGTGCATATAATCGGATGTCTAGTCATGATAAACGAATTTAGCGCAACGGAGTTGCCGCGGTCATCCAGTTATTGATAATAGATCAACAAAAACGTTTGCCTGCGGTACTTACTCGTCTAAAGCGGTCGCAAGCGTTGAGGAGACTCTGTAATAATAAACAAGTAACAATTTACTGAAATTATTCTTCACTATTTATACTTTATTGTATTAATTATTATAAATACATCAAGACCAAGAAAACGCTATGTACTAACCGCCGTACTTAGAGACATTTAATTACGATTAACCTTCGATTTAATGAAGAGTTCGAAAGATAATGTATGGGGCTTATGTCAAAATTTTGAATTAATTACATTTGTAATTAATTCAACATTTTGTTCAATGTCCCACACGCCATATACAGGGTGTAACAAAACTAAGTGATAATACTTTAGGGTGTGTATGTGTTCCTCGTAGAGAGTTCACTGATAGTAGCAGCGCTGAAAGACCTTTTTTTTAACTTTTGTATGAGCAAGAGCCTCAGCGTCACGAGTTTCCACATAAGGCAAGGCACAGCAATGTTCAGATAACTATTTTCAACGCTGTAGAAGGTATAATTTTTTGCCACTTAAACTCAGGCGTCAAATCAGTGACATAATATGTTTCTGAACATCGCAAATGGTTCCATCGACTGCCCTGAATTACTTTCTAAAATAAATTTACGAACCAACAGACAAGGATTTCGTCACCGGCCTCTACTTGATGTATCTTCTGCAACAACTAATAATAGAAATAATGCATTTTTCTTACGAAGCACTAAATTGTTTTTAATAAAGTATCGCAGGACATGGATATACCTATTCTGTACTAAATCTAACGTTGTAAAACGACTATTGGCAAATGAATTCTTTGATTAGGATTCTATGATTGTGTTTGAGGTACCTACTTATTCGAGGAGGTCAAATATTACAACATCAGAGAATTCGATGCATTTTTATTTATTTATTCTTATTTGCCTTCCGACAAAATCTATGAAATTTTCTCACAATTTTATTAAAGTGCAACAATTTTGATAAAGTAGATACGAACCGAACTTTAATTATTTTTTTGACATCTTTACTTTGTCTCGGCTAGACACCGTCCGACGGACACGGACGTAAAAAAAATACCGACGAAATAATAGAGTAGAATAATAGAGCCAGTGTGAGCTAGACCTACGTCATTTTATAAAAATCTTAAAGTTTTTCTGCTTATGACCCTATAAAGGTAGGAACGACCAGCCGTTCTTACATTAGGATGTATCTAGTTCTAAAGGTCAACCTACCTTTCGATAAAATATAAAGCTCAATTTTTTTATCTTATTTTCTTCGTGATAACCTTCTGAGGTGATAACTGATAACTGTAGAAATCTGGTCTTCTACTGCGGGACATTTCTGACAGTTGCTTCCCACCGCCCCTAAAGTATAGAACGACAACGCTATAAATGAACGTGGCGAAAAAGGAAACTAACGCCGGCGTCATACAAAAACGCCATTTTTGACATGTTTTTGACATTTCTCCTTTACCTGCAGCCCACGTTCATTTATAGCGTTGTCGGTCTGTATTGGAGTTTGAGATCGTAAAATAAAAACAGTCCCTGATTTAAAAGTAACAAGTGTCAGGAATCAGACTGAATATTGAACCAATTAAATTACTAGAGGTTGCTACCTATCATGAAACAGATAAACCCAGTTAAAAATTTAACTACTGAGACTCTGAGAGGTCTGATGATAATGTATCGCTAAAAACTCTTGATGAAAATACAAAAATATGAAAGCGCGTGTCGACGCGCGTATATATTTAATTCCTCTATGATCCTAATAATATTTTTTGCTAGAGCAAAAGAGACAAGTAGCGTTTGGCCAATAACCGAATTTTCAAATTCAAATATTTTATTTGCCAGAATATGGTACAAAAAGATGTTAATAATAATAAATAATAGCACAAACATATTCTGCCATACACGACGTGCAAATATTTAAATATAGATAATACATAATAGCTTGGATTACAATAATTAATTAAAACAGTAAGATTGAAATAAATTAGATACAGTAAATAACATTTTATAAATTCATTAATAACATTTTATAGATTCAATAATTACATTTTATAACTTTAATAATTATATTTTATAACTTTAATAATTATTACATTTTATAAATTTATTTATTACATTTTATTCAATTCTTTATCATTAATATATTCATTTACAGAATAATAGCATTTTTATCAATAATTGAAATAATTGTTTCTTAAATATTCTTGGGTTATTGTTGATACGTGGGAGAGCCATGCTTCGGCACGAATGGGCCGGCTCGACCGGAGAAATACCACGTTCTCACAGAAAACCGGCGTGAAACAGCGCTTACGCTGTGTTTCGCCGAGTGAGTGAGTTTACCGGAGGCCCAATCCCCTAACCTATTCCCTTCCCTACCCTCCCCTATTCCCTTCCCTTCCCATCTCTACTCTCCCCTATTACCCTATTCCCTCTTAAAAGGCCGGCAACGCACCTGCAGCTCTTCTGATGCTGCGAGTGTCCATGGGCGACGGAAGTTGCTTTCCATCAGGTGACCCGTTTGCTCGCTTGCCCCCTTATTTCATAAAAAAAAAAAAAAAGATAAAAAAAAATTTATTACGTCAGGTAAAAGGTTATAAATTTTAATTCCCATACAGAAAGCATTTTTTTTTTTAATACGTCTAGCCTTTGTGTAGGTACACATAATTTATTTTTGTGTCTTAAAGATCTGCTTGTGTTGTCCGACTTTTGGTCGAAAAGGTGAATGTGATTCTTAATAAACTGTACATGTGCTACGTAGCTGTAGATGCGCTACGAAGCTGTAGATACACTATGAAGCTGTAAATGTGCTACGTAGCTGTAGAAGCGCTATGAAACTGTACATGTGCTACGTAGCTGTAGATGCGCTACGAAGCTGTAGATACACTACGAAGCTGTAGATGCGCTACGAAATTGTACATGTGCTACGTAGCTGTAGATGCGCTACGAAGCTGTAGATGTGCTACGTAGCTGTAGATGCGCTACGAAGCTGTAGATGCACTACGAAACTGTACATGTGCTACGTAGCTGTAGATGCGCTACGAAGCTGTAGATGCGCTACGGAGATGTAGATGCACTACGAAACTGTACATGTGCTACGTAGCTGTAGATGCGCTACGAAGCTGTAGATGCGCTACGGAGATGTAGATGCACTACGAAGCTGTAGATACACTACGAAGCTGTAGATGCGCTACGAAATTGTACATGTGCTACGTAGCTGTAGATGCACTACGAAGATGTAGATGCACTACGATGCTGTAGATGCACGGCGAAGCTGTTTAATATGACGACCTCTGTGGCTCAGTGGTGAGCGCGTCGGTAGCTCAAGCCGGGGGTTGCGGGTTCGAATCCTGCCGACGGAACAAAAAGTTTTCAATGTTCCTGGGTCTGGATGTGTATTAAATATGTGTATGATATAATAAAAATCTTAAATATATGTATAGTATAAAAGTAATAAATATATTTCCGTTGTCTGGTACCTGTAACACAAGTCTTATAGGTACTTAGCACGGGGCCAGACTGACGTGGTGTGAAGCGTCCATAGATATTATTATTATTATTAATATGTGCTACGAAGCTGTAGATGTGTCGCAGTCAACTGGTTAAAATAGCCGTTTAATAAAACAGCTAGCCCTTTGACTGAACAACACCATTCAATCACACAGCTATACGTCGTTTTGCCAACTTATTGATTGCAACGTTCAATACTACAGCTAGACGATGCTTAGCCAACTGGTTAAATGGGAAATGAATTACGGTGACTATTAGTTTAGTATGTAATTTGAGAGAATATAAAAACTTTTTGTAATTTCTTGGAATGAATAATCATGGTGGAAAGGCAGTAGCGTATAAATAGCTAGATTGCCAGCGGGATAATACAAAGTTCTCAATTGAACCTCCAAAAAAAAGAACACTCTGGATATTAATTATGTGTTTGACTAACCTGTTCCATAGTCAGCAGAGGTGCTCATCAGGTAATTGCAGTAGCAGCAGGCCCGTTGGATCTTGTCGAGGAAGTTGTCTTCTTAAGCACGTGGACCGAACTCTTGATACATTGATTAAGTTTAAGTTATAGAATTGCAATAAACAGCTAATTGATGCATTTCATAATCTCACAATTTCTCCTCGAATATTTGTTAAAATTTTTATTCACTCGTATCACTCGTATGTACCCCCAAAATTTTTGTTTCTTTGGTAAAAATTGTAACATATATTATACATATTTACTGCTTTCTTTCCGAAAAATATCATAAAATAGCCACAAACACCGGCTTATTGACGCCATATTGTTAACAAAACGCACCTAGCGCCGCGGTGGTGAGCGCTGAACTAATTCAATTAGACGGCGGTTTTTGAATCAGCTGTTGTGTTAACGTTTTATGCGAGTCGAATTTTCAATTGATACTTCGATCACAGTTTCCGGGAAATGCTATTGTATTCTATTGTTGTCGCGATCACCGGTGCTCTTATGGGGCTTGAAGAATTAAAAAGCTAGACGTATGATTGAATGGCGTTGTTCAGTCAAAGGGCTAACTATTTGACTGAACGGCTATTTTAACCAGTAGGCTACGACAGATGCACTACGGAGTTGTAAATACGCTACAAAGCTGTAGATGCGCTACGACGCAAGTAAACTTGTTACATCTTTATAATTATACAGGGTGTAAATGATAATACTTTGGGTGTAAAATTTGCTCTTTCAGCGCTGCTACTTTCACAGTGAACTCTATATAAGGAACACATACACACCCTTAAGTAGTATCACTTCTGTTTACTGTAGGTGTCATTGTAACTCCTCCTAAGCGGCTGAATCGATCCCATAGACATTCTGAAAAGATTTGTACCTAAACTAAGAAAATAATTTCGATGTTTTGTTTTTCGATGCGATCAAATGAGGTCGGCCGGCGTTAGTCGGAGGAATGTCGCAATTAACTAACAAACACTATTGGTGTTTGTTAGTTAATTGAATTTGTTGAGTAGAGTCCGTCGTACCTGCGTCAATAACGCCAGTAAAAACTACTATAAATTCTGCCGTAAGCGGAGAGAGGGGCAACATATTATGGTTTTATTGGATAGATCGACGCCAGGGGAGTCCCACATACCCCAGCCGATAGCCACAATCCGCCAAAGATGCATTAAGCTTTTCCCTTGTAAAAAAGGCCTCATCGTCATCATACTAGTGGTTTGCGGGCGGAGCGATGGCGATGCATGGAGCATTTAGCGAACGCCGCGAATCCGTCGCGAAACCGCCGCGTGTTTGCCGCGTTCGAACCGTCTACGATCTAGTGACCGCCGTGCAACCGCTCCACCCGCAAACCACCTGCACCAGTGTGATAAAGCCCTTACACTAAGTGCCATGCCACACGATGCGGTGCGGCGGCGCTGCGACGCCTGACCGGTACCGCTCCGGTTTCCCACATAATATAAAAATGTACGGTATTGCACACGGAGCCGTCCGGTGCGCTCAGGCGTTGCACCGCACGCGCACCGGAATCGGGAGCTCGAGTCCGTCGCTGCTACAGTACTGCAAAACGTTGCAGCGGCACTCACTGTGTGGCCGGTAGTCCGGCGAGATGGTCTCCGGTGCGGTGTAAGAGCGTTTTCGCACTACGTTCGATACGATTCCGATCCGAACCAGTCATAATACGGCCTGGAGTACACGTATAACTATTTTCATAAAAATGATAATGAAATTAATAAAAAACATATTTTTATCTTATTCCACTAAATTAGGATTAATCTATGATATAGCGCGTACAGTCTGATACGGCCAAATGAAGGTAAGTCCCTTCTTTTGAATTAGTTGCATGTTGGCAGCGAGTGAGCGACGAGGTGTCACGTTAGAATATCATTGTGTCACGTTTTTGACTTAAAATGCCAAGCTGCGTTTTTAGGAAATGCAAAAATATAGTTATTTATAAGGTAAAAAAGTATGAAAAAGTTACGTACCACAAGTAAGTACATGAAAACATCTAGTAATTAATTTTTATTTGGATATTTTCCAACATTATCGACAAATTATTTAATGCAAAAAATTAAATTAAAAAAGGATAGAAAATACGGACGACAACTGCAGCGTGATAAGGACAGATAATCGTGTGACAGAATAATCGCGCATGCGTGCCGATGTGCAACTCAAAGTATATTATAGCAATCCTTTTCTATATCATTCGTAACGTATTATCTGTCGCATTCATTGTTGTAATTTATAGATATACCAGAGGTAGGTATTTATATGCCGTACAGGAACAAATTCTGAGGACCGCTTTGTATGAGAATGCGCCATCTTTAATAAAACATCATTGGGATTAATAATATTATGAGGTGTATTTATCAAATAGGAATAAAAAATCTTGATATGGTCAAAATTGATCGTAAGCTTGAAATAAAATTTTAATTTAATAATGTAACGTGTACCTATGGTAAATTAAATTTAAACTACTGAATATAACTGGTGCATTCACTATAAAATGAAGCAAATTCACTGGCGGACAAACTTGTAACTGAAAAAGAAAGCAACATGAGGCCCGTACTGATGATGACAGCGGCCGTGCTGCTGGCCTGCGTCGCCTACTCCCAACAGCTGGTGTGTATATTATATTATGTACTATCAGACAAGTTGAAGGACGTGCACTAATCAGTCGCCACACCTTTCTCCTGATTACTAATCACCTGCAATAATCACTTGCACTTATCATTAATCAAAGTGAATTCAGCGGGGCTAAAATGGTCACATTTAGCAATTCCTCTCAATCAATTCAGCAAATGAATTGTCAAAACTGTTGTGGCGGTACCCACAATTCGCCTAACATTCCTGCATCGCGCTGTCGAAGTTTTCTGAAAGCGTCAGAGTGACCATTTTGCGACACTAAGATATACTGACCCTACAACAGCTTATGTTATTAAATCATTTTCTTATTAGGAAAGCTTGGGAGTCGGCGAACAAATTGATGGTAAGTTTTTGTTATTTAACATAAACAAAATACCTTAAAGTCTCACCTTTTATGAAATATTTAATAATAATTTTATACTACTAGTACCTACATATTATTAAATATTTCGTAAAAGATAATTTTGCAAAATATTTAATAATTATTTTTTATTACTCACGCGGGATAAGTGGTATCTTATCATAATTATTGTCAATTTAACCTTCAAGCGGTCGCGCGACGTCGAATTGACTCCCCTCAATACATTTACGTTGATATTATCGACATTTTTCGTTGAATCCGTATCATTCTCTCAGTAGCTTTTCATAATTTATCTATCTACCAAATAAATATCTTACAGTTACTCTCCGCATCCCCTTTGCAGCAAGGAGCTCAATTGTTTTGGTCTCGGCGCCGGCGTCGAAAAGACTCCGCGCGCCTCTCTTATAAGTAATTTTATAAGTAGTTTTCATATTATTAAGGCAAATAACATCGAGTGTTATTGCTAGATGAAGAAAAAATTTGAACTAGGATAAGAAAATTCCGATCACTTTTTCTGCCCCTGTTCACACAAGATAAGCTACTTTGGGTCAATGGATTTTATAACCAAGTTTTTACTAAAAATTCATTTAATTTTCTGGGTGAACTGATTACTTTTAAAAAGAGTAATAATTTAATTTATGAAATAATAAATAATACTGAATGAAAAGTGTTTTGTTTACTGAATTCACTAACGACGTCTTTTAGGCTACGCGCAACCACTGCCGTTACAAAATAGCGCGCGCCCGCTTGAAGGTTAAAGAAAACCGCATCAAAATCCGTAGCTTAGTTTTAAAGATTAAAGTTTTAAAGACCGCAAGTTGCTGTATGTCGGGCGTTGAAGTCGTACGTGACGTAACACGACTGCTATGCAACAAGACCGCATTATGCAGCAGGACCGCACGGCGAAACTCGACCGCAGAACGACTGCTCCGACCGCTCCAAAACTGCTCGTGCGGGTCGTGTATTGCGGTTTTGCGGATATAAATTTAGTATGGAAACTGCAGATCGCCGTGCGGCAACCGCATCTTGCAGTCGATGTCGACTGCAAGATGCGGTCCGTCTATGGCCGGCCTTAGACAGCAATGCGACACGTCCGCATCACGGATATTGTGTTCTTTATATATCAGCCTTTCCAAAAGTGGGCAATTAGGTACTCCCCTTGTGGGCTCTGAACCCTGAAGGTCTAAAGGGGGTGGTATGGGACCCAGAAAAAAATGGGGGCGTTGTGGGGAGATTTGTAATTTCATTTCATCTGGATCCACAGAGGTCGGCGGGGGCAGCGTGCCGAACGCCGAGCAGCTGCAGCAGCAAAAGGCGAACGCGCTCCGTGCCGATCCGTCGTGGTACTCGTGGCTAGAAAATCCTATAGTGCAAAAAATAACGAAAACAGCATATGACGATTTTGTGAAGTAATTATAATTTATTATGTACTGTAGAATACGCGCGAGAACCGTACATTTTTCCGCAACAAAAACTATATAGTATGGGAGTCCTAGAACATTATTTTTTATTACTATCAAGTTAAATTTTCGTGAGTAGCTTCACTTTAAGACGAACAACATTTTTATTTGCGAAAAATCTCATGTCTGTCTGTCTCCCTGGAGACAGACAGACGGACAGACAACAAAGTCTCATGAATAGGGTCCCGTTTTCACCCTTTGGGTACGGAACCCTAAAAATCAGCTTGTTAGGGTTCCGTTTTAGGGTTCAGTAGTCAACCAAGTTTTGTTAATTACAGAACCCTATAACGGAACCCTAACGAGCTGATTTTTTGTATATTGGTAGGTTATTAGACATATAATTTAAGAGTTACGTTGTCCTACAAATAAAACAGTAAACTACACATATTTTAGGACCATCAAATCAAAGTATGAAATCCTTTCTATCTCTGTTAGCTGCCACTTTCGAGTTTTTCTTAAATAAAAATATTGTTCGTCTTATCAAAATGAAGCTACTCACAAAAAATTTGCTTGATAGTTATCAAAAAAAAAATTGTTCTAGGGCTCCCGTACTAATTAAATTTGTAAGTCCCTTGTCGGGCCTTGAAGTATCTTCATATCCGTGAAGAGATAATACATAAGTATAGCGATATACTTTCACATATTTCATAATATTGGTTTTTGATACGGATTCAATACCATAATAATATTATTTTTTGTTTATCACAGAAACGTGATTGGATTAACACAATTTTAATACTATGGCTTACTTTACAAATTCTAGTCACTTTATATATTTTAACATAATATTATTTTTTATAATTTGCAGACCTGCGCTCACTAAGGAAATATTTCAGTAAGTTATTTATCTACGACTTATATTTCTTTATCTTTAAGTTCGCACATTTTTTGTCACCGTCCGCTCCGTACGCGCCGAACGCACCGGCATTGTACACAAAATGCGAGACACAGTGCAGACGAATATGCGAGGTTTCACAAATCACATCATTTCATACAATGAATTTTTAAAATGCGGCGAATACGGCGCGTGCGTGCTGATAAAATAAATGTGCGATCACTTTAAGCCATAAACAGCCTCTTTGAAGGCTGAACATTCTAAAAGTCCTGACCCCTCCGAGGTGAGCCGAAGGGGAGAGATGGGAAAGAAGGACCGATTTTTTGGTTTTTGCCTAATTTTCGAAAACGGTGGTTCGTACGAAATTTTACTGTACGACATAATAAAAACTAATTAAATTCTCTACAACTTTGTCCTTTACACTTTGTATCTATCTCTAATCGTTACCTACCTATGAGCTTCTAAATGTGGTCGATTTTCAAATACACACATCAATACGACCATGGTATGATCATGGTATCACTGAGATACCATACCATGGTAACAATAGCGATTATATGACTCTCTAGAGCTAGCTGACGGTAGTAATACACCGCGGAATTATTTAAACACGTGAATCAGTAAATCCAGAGGAAATTCAAGCCAGAGTTTTTATCAGCACCATCACCAAAAACAATTTCTCAGTGATACCATGATCAATCTGCCAAACTCATGAAAAAGCGACCGTCCGCATTTCCCAGATCGAGATGCTGGAAAACAAAATGTTTTGATATTTATACGGACCATCTTAATGAAAACTCCTCTGCATGGTTTGGCCGGTTTCTAGAGACCGGTTGCTCTCCTGGAGCCTTTTTAAGCCCCGACAAAAAAGAGGGGTGCTATAAGTTTGACGTGTCTGTCTGTCTGTCTGTTTGTCTGTGTGTGTATCTGTCCGTGGCATGGTAGCATCCAAACGGGTGGACCGATTTTGATCTAGTTTTTTTTGTTTGAAAGCTGACACGATCGAGAGTGTTCTTAGCTATAATTCATCATCATCAGCCTCCTCAGTGCTGGACAATCAGGGTTTATCTGGTTCATGAAAGGCCGTTAGCAACTTGTAGTCGTGTGATGGGTTTTATATTTCATTCTAGTTCGTGACATTTGTGAATATACAATATACGTATACACATAATAATGGAAAGTTGACCTGGTGCTGCAGCATCACCTGGTAATCAATAGGATATCCAATTCCTCGCCAACTTAGAGCAGAGGTTTCGTGTTTGGGCTCATTTTAATTGCGACAACCAGTAAGAAGTAGATAAAGTATAAACAGTAAATATTTACATGCTGCTGCTGCAGCATCACCTGGATTCTATAGGAACCGAGCTTCGTATGAACCCAAAGTGGAGGTTTCATGTTTGGGCTCATATTAACGGCCTCATCGAAAAGGACATTGATAGATGGTAATCATGAGAATATGATTCTGTTGATAGGAATTATTTTGCACTATAACCAACACAAGTTTAAAAAGTATGAAATAAAATTAAATTAAGAAATTTAAAAAAACCCCCGCCAAAACAACTTTAAAAAGAAATGAAATAATATTTACTGCCTTTAAGTTCAAATAATTCCTAACTTGTGTAAAGTAATAGTAAGTAAAAGTGTCGGGGGACCGCTAATGTAGATGTTTGATTTCACATAACAAGTTTAAGGATCAATTCACAGCGATCTGAATCGAGATAGGTAACCAGCGACTTGGCGGTTGTACTTGGCGGTCCCCCGACACACCGTGACAAGTGACAACAATTATGGACTAAAATATTACTTTACACAAGTTAGGAATTATTTGAACTTAAAGGCAGTAAATATTATTTCATTACTTTTTAAAGTTGTTTTGGCGGGGGTTTTTTTAAATTTCTTAATTATTGATCGCATCGGCGTAATATTGGGTTGATTTGATGACATTATTTTGGTTTTGGACTGGTCTACAGGGAGTTCTGACATAAATTCGATCTATTATGATTAGAATAGGTAACGATGAAAACATTTAAGAGATATTCTGGTAACTTAGACAATAGAATAAAAAATACTTGAAATTACAAAGATCATTGAGCCTCATACCGCAGAAAGACTCAAAAAATGTGTTGTTAGGTAAAAATTATCTTTCTAACTATTGATTAGGATTCATTATTATCAATTTGAATATTGGAAATATAATGTAAAAGATTTTTTCTCATTACAATTATTAAATTTTCAGTATTATAAAACGAAGTAAAGATTTGTTGCCATACAACTTTTATATGGCCATTGAAAAGTCAATGACTTTTTCTTAGAGACAAGAAAATCCGGAAAAGTTTTTTATGTTTTATAAAAGACCATAAAAGAAGCTATCAGTCATCTATTTACTGTCTTCAAAAAATTTAGATATTTATAGCCTAGTAAACGAATGCCCAAAATGGGGGTCTGCTTGGAAAAGTCGAAAGCAGAAATGTCAACTTTGGTACTTTGTTTAGAGTAGTTAGGAGATAAACATACTAAAAGTGGTAAAACTCCGAGGGGGGGGGGGGGGCAAAGAAGGTCCCGTTTTTTGGTTTTTTGTTTACTCATCAAAAACGGTGCTTCGTACGATATTCTCTTCTATTACATAATAAAAGCTAATTAAATTTTCTACAACTTCGTTCTTTACACTTTGTATCTATCTCCAATCATTGCCTCGCTATGAGCTTCTAAAATTGGCCGATTTTCAAAAGTGTGTTTTTTAGGGTTTCGTACCCAAAGGGTAAAAACGAGACCCTATTACTGAGACATTGATGTCTGTCTGTCTTCCTGACCGTCTACCGTCGCCGCTATAACAATAAATACTAAAAACAAAATAAATTAAATATTTTAGGGGGGCTCTCATACAACAAACTTGATTTTTCTCATACAAAAAACAACAAAATGTTGAATATCGAACCTTTGCCTGATTTTTTCGTTTAATATCACTTTGGAGAAATTTTTATAATTAGCAAAACTAGCGCATGGTACAATAATAAAGGATGTTTTTTTTTTTTTTTTCTTAGGAAAAATAAAACACCCTGTATTATTTCACCATTCCCTAGTATTGCTTATTATATACAAATTCTCCAAGGTAACAATGTACGGTTAAGTCCAGGAAAGGTTAGATTTTTTAATGTATTATTGTTTTCCCATACATTTCTTAAAAATATGAAACAATATACTAAAATACAACACTTTCCTCAAGTTTGCCATATACGATTACTTTCCAGAAATCATTCCTTACCAGCTACACTATAAATTGATGCAATAATATAGGGTGTTTTATGTGATTTTGTCTTACCTTCTACCCTCATTAACTTTTTTCTCCCATGATTTAGAGATTTTTCGTCATACAATAAAATGTTCAACTTTTTAAGCCCTTTCATTTGGCGTATGTCTCAAAGTACTACATTAGTTTGGACGATATGCTCCTCCTTTTTTAAAAATTAATTATTCATTATATATTTTATTTAAATTTTATTTTTAATTATTAAAGTATAAATATAACTTAGTATTTTGTGAACATTTCAGCCTACCTTATGCCATGATAATTATCGAGCAAAAAATTGCAAAAAAAATCAAGTTTGTTGTATGAGAGCCCCCCTAAAATATTTAATTTCTTTTTTTTTAGTATTTATTGTTATAGCGGCAATAGAAATACATAATCTCTGAAAATTTCAACTCTCTAGCTATTATCGTTCTTGAGTTATAGCTGGAGACAGACAGACGGACAGACAGAAGGACAGACAGACGGACAGACAGACGGACAAACAGACGGACAGACAGATGGACAGACAGACGGTCAGGAAGACGGACAGACATTAAAGTCTTAGTATAGGGTCCCGTTTTTACCCTTTGGGTACGAAACCCTAAAAAACAGTTGTAGAGAATTTAATTAGCTTTTATTATGTAGTACAATAAAATTTCATACGAAGCACCGTTTTCGAAAATTAGGCAAATCGGTCCTTCTTTCCCCCCTCTCCCCTCCGGCTCACCTCGGAGGGGTCAGGACTTTTAGTGGTGCTTTTGGTGGAGCTTTTCTTTGGAGCGATTGTCTGTTCAAGTTGTACTTGCACCTCTGATCTGAATAAACACCAAATTAAACATTAATGAAACCATAATTATTGAAGCTGTCCTTCAAAGCTTTTTAAAGATTTTGACAGCTGGTCGCGACATCATCTTAACAAAATAAAAAAACAAAAAACATTATTTCATATTTGGACGCTGTTAAGCATTCGTGTACTAACCCACACAAAAATTACGTATTGAGTTATGAATGCAGTTATGTTCTGTAGATGATTTAGAACAAGACTGCATTCAAAATTTAACAACAAAAAAAAATTGAGGGTTAGGACACTAATGCTTAACAGCGACCATTTAGGGTATTTAATCAAATGAAAAAGTGCCCCGGCGATAAGTCAAAAGATAAGGACCACCCTAATATAAGGTGTAACAAAACTAAGTGATAATACTTTAGGGTGTGTATGTGTTCTTTGTAGAGAGTTCACTGTGAAAGTAGCAGCGCTTAAGGACCATTTTTTTACACTTTTATATGGGCAAGCGCCCCAGCGTCAAGAGTTTCCCCATACAAAAGTGAAAAAAAAAAGGTCTTCACAGTGAACTTTTTACGAGGTACACGTACATATCCTAAACTATTATCACTTAGTTTTGTTATAGCCTGTATAAACTTTCTAAACTGACTTACGTATATCTCATTTCAGAAATCCCAACGCTATTGCTGTTTAACCTGCTGAATTAAAAATATTATTCGAGGAGGTCGAATATAACAATATCAGAGAATTTGATGCATTTTTATTTATTAATTCTTATTAGCCTTCCAACAGTATCAATGAAAATTTCTCACAATTGGAGACGTGAGTAGGACACGAAAAAAGTTTCGATACCTTATGGTATCGAGTACATTTCGACGCCCCCACCAAATAATCGGACAATCGTAAAAATGAAAATGTTCAGGAGAGCCGAAAAACTGATTTTTGTTAATAACTTCGTCAAAAAAAAATCATCAACGACATTTTGTATCTCAAATGAAAGCTAATTTTTTTGCCTATCTTGCTAGCTTAACAATATGTAATTACCACCGAAGGTTTTTTTTTTAAATAAAGCAAAACGCAACTTATCGTTTGGGCCTTATGGGGATTAAGGAGGTCAAGCTCTAATCATTATTGTCTATTGCATGATTGTTCGGGTAATTTTGCGTTTTGACTGCAATAAAATGCACATAATACAATATCTCATAAGGTGGTAATGTGCCCCCCCCACTTTGTTTATCAAGCATTATTTAAAAAATATAGGAGTCAGAAACCTAAAAAATACATTATGGGACTTCTTATTCATTTGTTTAAACATGTCTTATTAGGGAATAAATAAAACTCGTGCAGGATAATCGAAAGTTTTAATTATTCTTAATCGATCACATTTGGTATTTTGAGATCAAGTGATGGTAATGTGACCCCCCGGGGATGTCACATTAAATGTATTGCACAAGTAAAACTTAGCGGCAAAAATTACGAATGTAATAGTCACCTTTGGAGCCGCCACAGTCTACATAGCCCATTAGTAAAAAAATTGAGACTGTACCCATGGCTCTACAACTATCGAAATAAAATCACACACAATTAAAAGTTTCACCGGTCGCAAGTTTAAACTCGATCAAATGACAATCGAACTTGACAGCCTCTGTTGGATTTGTCATGGTGCTAAATTAGTAGCATGCCGCGAGCATCCCGTTTCACCAAAATTATACTCGATAGCGTTGTTAAAACATTAAAATATTGAAGAGGCCAATATATATGCAGGGGCCACATTACCACTTTTTCCCTGTATTTGATGACGTAAATGACATTCTTGCAATCGAAACAGCTCTGGGATCAAAAAAATACACTCTGGAGACTGGCTCTATCATTTTAACTGTACTTATAATCATTGCAGTTAACTCAAATGTTAATCATGTTAGCGACATTTCCGGATATGTAGAAATGTCTCTGGTAGTATAGTAATCATTATTTTAATTCGATTTTAAATTAACTATATTTATAATTATTTTTAATCAAAGTATAAATTAATTAATTTGGCAAATATTTATAATGTTTGCTAAATTTCCGGATGTTTATATCTGACGGAAATGTCTCTGGCAGTAAAGGTAGATATGGTAATAATTATTTTGAGTTGACTTTAATTATATTTATAATTATTTATACTTACTTAAATTATGAATTAATTAATTTTGCGAATATTTATAATAAATACAATGTATTTGTTTAATTTCCGGTTACTGATTGTTATTAAGATTTATCATTGCAAATATATAAAAATGTAATAGATTTTCATTAAATTACTTGGTTAATATTTTAATAATATAGATTAGATTATTAAGTAGATGTATTGATTTTATGAAATTATTATTTTTATGCCGCCAACTCTACTCTTCCGGTACATTGTAAGAGTAGAGGTGGCAGTTGCTTCATAAGAAGATGGCTGCTTATTGTGCGGCAATTTGCCGACTGAGCACGGAAGTGTAAAGAATTAGAGTGTACTGGTGAACAAATAAAGTGTTTAAACAAATCATCAGTGTGTTTGATATTTGGCTGTCGCCAATATATCAGAAGTGGGATAGAACAGGATATATAAAAAAATCCTAAGCGCCTACACAAAAAGGATTTAAATAAAAACGTAAGTACTGTTTATAATTATAGCATTTTAAGTGTACTTTATGTACTGGTGGAATGTAAAGAAGTTATATTGATAAAAAAATCAATAAACTAATGAATGAATAGTTAATGAGTTGGAGAAGTATTGATTTTTAAATGAATTTTTTATTTTATTTATTATTTCATTTTGTTTCTTATCTTTAATGAATTACATAATTTTTTTTTCTTTCTCTTTCTCTCTTTCTTTATTTCTTTATTTTAATTTTAATAAATTTCTTGAAATATATTTTCACGTTTTAAATGAATTTTGTCCGAGTCTTAAAATATAAATATTTATTTTTTTAATTTTACTTTCCAAAATAATTTAATTTATTAAATATTTTGTTTTATGTAATAATTCTTCTTTAAATGCACTTAAAATTAGTGAAATGATTTGAATGAATTAAAATGAGCTTATAAATACAGAAAGCATGAGTTTTAATTAAAATGTATTTAAATATGGAAATTAAGCTTTTAAAATTTGTTTAAGCTCGAAAACATGGATCATGAAAATGGCAATACCCGAGGTCAAGGGTTTACTGGAGATGATGCCCGAGGTTCAGGGCCCATTGAGGATGATGCCCGAGGTTCAGGGCCCATTGAGGATGATGCCCGAGGTCAAGGGCCCATTGAGGACGATGCCCGAGGTCAAGGGCCCATTGAGGACGATGCCCGAGGTCAAGGGCTTGTTAATGATGACTTACAAAATGAGGAATATATTGGTCATAGAAGTGCTCGAGGTCAAGAGCCGCAACACTGGAATGCGACCCGAGGTCAAGGGTCGAGCAATGATGGATCAAGAACTCAGAGTGTTTACCGAAATGAGTATCGCACTCGACGTGAAGGAAGTGAACTACCAACGTGCAATATAATTTCGGAACCTGGTACGTCTCGCTATGGCGTCAGACAGGAGCGTAAAAGGCGGCGACGACGACAGCGTTCATCATCGGAAGATTCTGACAACCATAGAAGATCGCATGTTAGAAATAATCAGGGAATACAAAGTTACAAAAATAGAGGTAAGCATAGGTTTTACTATTCTGAACTATCATCTAGCGACTCTGATACAGTACCATTTAAAAGTAGACGAACCACTAGTTCTACAGATGATATACTTAACAAATTTTTAACAATAATCAAAGATGTGAGAAGTTCGGAAAAACCCAAAATATCTTACAATAATAACGTTATACCAGAGTTTGATCCCATGACAAAAGAACAAACTATATTAACTTGGATTACTAAAGTAGAAGAGTGTTCAGAAATATATGGTTGGGATGAGAAAGAGACTATACATTATTCTCTTCAAAAATTATGTGGAGTTGCAAAGTCATGGTATCAATCTCTGCCAACGTTATTATATAGTTGGTCTGAATGGAAACGAAAACTTTTAGAATCTTTTCCCTCTCGGGAAGATTATGCCGAACTTCTCACTGAAATGTTAGCTAAAAGAGTTAGATACGGAGAATCTTTGGAGAACTATTATTATGCTAAAATTAATCTACTTAATCGATGTAAGTTAAGTGGTAAACAGGCAGTCGACTGCTTACTACATGGGGTAGATGACCGCGCTGTGAAAGTAGGTGCACAAGCTGCACAATTTGTAGAACCTGAACAAATTTTGAAGTATTTCAGATCAGTCAAAGTAGGTAGTTCACGCGAGAATTACGATAACAACAGAAGGAGTAGAGTGGATAGAAATGTTAATGCTACAAATAATAAAACCGTAAATTCTAGGCCAGTAAGTAATAATCCTGCAATAAAATGTTTTAACTGTAATCAAAATGGGCATCCAAGTTTTAAGTGTGATAAACCGTTAGTCAAATGTGAAAATTGTGATAGAATAGGTCATTTAGCATCCAATTGTTACAGAAACAAAACTAATGGGTCTACTAATACAAGTTCTACAGATAAAAACGAGAAATTAGTTTCAGAACTTTGTATCTCTGATAGTGTCAATGATAAATATATAATGGACATTTTGGTAAATGGAACACAACTAAAATGCCACTTAGATTTAGGTAGTCAATGTTCATTGATAAGAAAAAGTGACGCAGAATATCTTAATTTGGAATTTGTCACAAATGTTGAACTGCCTATGCTCAGAGGTATAGGAGCAAATGTTACGAGGCCATTGGGTATGATCATTGCCAATGTTGAGTTACAAAAGATCGCCGAAAAGGTTAATATGTACGTTGTAGAGGATTATGTGCTAAGGTACCCAGTTTTAATAGGACATTCGTTTACTGAAAAACCAGACATAGTTATAACAAAAACTCCTTACGAAGTAATATTGAAACGCATATCTCAACATCCAAAGGTACACTTACTATCTCGTGACGATATTGAAATTTCTTTAGGTGAATTTCGTGCCGTACCTGTTTTATGTAACACACTTGAAAAGGGTTCTATTTATGTTAATGGGTCCATTAGAGGAAACAAGGGGTATGAATATTATCTTATGCCGGGTAGATATGAAGTTTTAAGCAACAGCTGCGCTTTACTTATCCAAAATATTTCGAATAATAAGTTAAATATAAAGAAAAACTTTCTGATTACAAGGGCTACATATATTAATACGCCAATTCTAAACGCTTGTGAAGTAACTATTAGTGCAATCGAAACCAATGATAAAATAATGAATTGTAATCCAGATTTAACAAGTGAACAGCGTCATGCACTTCAATGTCTACTGTCTGAATATAAATGCTGTTTCTCGAGTAGTCTAAGTGACTTAGGATTTACAAATTGTACAGAAATGAAGATTGAATTAAGTGATTCAGATCCTGTCGTATATCGGCCGTATAGACTTTCGTATTCTGAAAGATCGCTAGTTAGAGACATGGTTAAAGAAATGCTGGATAATAATATAGTCAGGGAATCTTCTTCTCCGTACGCAAGTCCAATTGTTCTCGTTAAAAAAAAGACTGGTGAAAAACGTTTGTGTGTTGACTATCGCGCTTTGAATAGAAAAACAAAAAAAGAACACTATCCCTTGCCTCGTATAGAGGATCAATTGGACTTGCTGGCTGGAAACAATATGTTTACTTCACTTGACTTAGCGTCAGGTTATTACCAGATACAAATAGAGGAAAACTCCCGACATAAAACGGCATTTGTAACACCGGACGGCCAATTCGAATATAACCGCATGCCTTTTGGTCTAGTGAATGCGCCGTCTGTTTTCCAACGAACAATGAACAAAATTCTTGCAGATGCTAAAATTAAGTACGCTTTGATTTACATGGATGATATATTGATTCCGTCTAAAGATTTTCAAGAAGGTTTAGCTAGATTAAAAGAAGTATTAGAACTGTTAAAACGTGGTGGACTAACACTTAAGATGAACAAATGTCAATTTTTCTTTAATGAAATAGATTTTTTAGGATTTGAAGTTAGCTCTGATGGTATAAAGCCTGGTTCAAGGAAAACAGACGCCGTTTCAAAATTTCCGAAACCTAGAAACCAACATGAGTTACGTCAATTCTTAGGTCTATCAGGTTTCTTTAGACGATTCATTCAAAATTATGCAATAATAACTGCCCCGTTGACAGACTTGTTAAAAAAGAATCACGATTGGGTTTGGGACGCCTCAAAAGAAAAATCGTTTCAAGAAATTCGTGAAAAACTTTCTAAGCGACCATTGCTTGCTTTGTATGATCCAAAAGCTGAAACACATTTACACACGGATGCCAGTAAACATGGCTTAGCAGGTATCTTACTACAGCGAAATGACAAAGGTATAATGCAACCAGTATCTTACTTTAGCAGAAAAACAACCGGAGAAGAACAAAAATATCACTCTTTTGAACTAGAAACGCTAGCCATAATTGCTTCATTGAACCGATTTCGAGTTTACCTTCTAGGAATTCCTTTTACTATACAGACAGACTGTAATGCCGTCCGGTCAACTCTTCTTAAAAGAGACTTAATTCCACGAATCGCTAGATGGTGGATTCAATTACAAGAATTTGACTGCACAATAAAATATAGGCCGGGATCGAGAATGTCACATGTAGATGCGCTAAGTCGCAATCCAGTAGGATTAGCAATAAATGAAAATCACGTTTTTGATGTTTTAAGTATAGAAACTAACGAACAAGATTGGATAGTTACGGTACAAACTGCAGATGACGATATTGCAAGGATTAAGGATATTTTGAATAATTCGGATACTGCTGATGTAATTGATATAGTTAAGAACTTTAAGTTAAAAAATGGTAGATTATATCGAGTTGTGGGAGACGGAATAAAATGGGTTGTCCCTAAAGGAGCGAGATGGCAGATTCTAAAACGGAATCACGATGACGTAGGGCATTACGGTTACGAGAAAACTTTAGAACGCATAAAAAAGAATTATTGGTTTAAACGAATGAGGCGATTCGTAAAAAAATATGTGTCCGCGTGCCTGGAATGTGCTCATCATAAAGCACCAGGTGGTAAACGCGAAGGTGAGCTACATCCAATCGAAAAGCTAAATATACCTTTTCATACAGTGCATGCAGACCATCTTGGGCCATTCATTAAAAGTAAGACGGGAAATTGTTATTTATTAGTGCTCATAGACAGCTTTACTAAATTTATAAATATTACACCGGTCAAAAATACTAAGTCATCTACAACAGTAAAGGTTTTGAAAGATCACATTAGTTTCTTTGGAGTTCCGACACGTCTCATAACTGATCGAGGTTCGAGCTTTACCAGTAAAGTTTTTAAAGATTTTATTATAGAGTGTGGGATAAAGCACATCCTCAACGCAGTCGCAACTCCAAGAGCTAACGGACAAGTTGAAAGGTTTAACCGAACCATAACGGAAGCGTTAGCTACTTCTAACCACGGACTCGACGAAAAAGCCTGGGACGAACGAATACACGATATTCAGTTAGGTATTAACACCACTGTCCATAAAACTACACAGAAATCTCCTTCTGAGCTTTTATTTGGATTTAACTTAAATCACAAAGCTCAAGGCATATTGAATTCTGTAATAAACGATACTCTTAACGTTATTCCTTCGAACGAATTGGAGTCAATTCGGAATGAAGCTTCGAAAAAAATAAAAGAACAGCAAGAAAAAGATAGAGAATATTATAATAATAAAAGGAAGCCTAGTAAAAATTATAAAATAGGAGATTTAGTGCGCATAGAAAAACAAGTTCCTCATGACGGTCAATCTCAAAAATTGGTAGTTAAATATCAAGGGCCATACCGCATAGTAAAAGTTCTCTAAAATGATAGGTTTTTGGTTGAGGACACACCGTTGTCTCGTAAAGGTCGTCGATATGAAGCAATTGTAGCTATTGATAAGATACAGCCGTGGGTTAGCTTTGACAGAGACTTTGACGATGATAGTTCGGATAAAAGTGATAATGATAGTGACAAAGATGTTAATGACAGTTTAGTTACTGATAAAATAATAGATAATGAGAATAATAGTAGTGATAAAGAATATAATGAAAACAATAATGATATTGACAAGGATGTTAATGATGGTTTAGTTACCGATAACATTATAAATAATGATGAAAACAAGGATAATAATGAAGATTGTAATGAAAAAAATGAAGTTTTCGAGATGTAATTTGTTTCGTAGTTATTGATTCTATTTTTGTAATATAAAATATTATGTATTATTTTTTATTCTATTTTTTTTTAGCACGAGAGGACTCGTGCTAGAGCAGGAAGGCCGAGTTGTTAGCGACATTTCCGGATATGTAGAAATGTCTCTGGTAGTATAGTAATCATTATTTTAATTCGATTTTAAATTAACTATATTTATAATTATTTTTAATCAAAGTATAAATTAATTAATTTGGCAAATATTTATAATGTTTGCTAAATTTCCGGATGTTTATATCTGACGGAAATGTCTCTGGCAGTAAAGGTAGATATGGTAATAATTATTTTGAGTTGACTTTAATTATATTTATAATTATTTATACTTACTTAAATTATGAATTAATTAATTTTGCGAATATTTATAATAAATACAATGTATTTGTTTAATTTCCGGTTACTGATTGTTATTAAGATTTATCATTGCAAATATATAAAAATGTAATAGATTTTCATTAAATTACTTGGTTAATATTTTAATAATATAGATTAGATTATTAAGTAGATGTATTGATTTTATGAAATTATTATTTTTATGCCGCCAACTCTACTCTTCCGGTACATTGTAAGAGTAGAGGTGGCAGTTGCTTTATAAGAAGATGGCTGCTTATTGTGCGGCAATTTGCCGACTGAGCACGGAAGTGTAAAGAATTAGAGTGTACTGGTGAACAAATAAAGTGTTTAAACAAATCATCAGTGTGTTTGATATTTGGCTGTCGCCAATAATCATAAGTCATAACCCTCATCGCCACCAGAGTTGGTGTCACAATAATCAATATCATAAAGTTAAACTAGTAATAAAATGAATGATAATGGCAGGAATTTGCTTTAGACAGTCTTCCGAGAGCATCGTAGGCCTTTCTTATATGACGGTGCTTTAATCGTCGACTTCTATCTACATCGTAATACAGTTCAATGTAATCAGGATCAAAACTATGTTAAAAACTTCTCAAGTTACAATACAATACAATATTCACACAATACACTAACAGCACATCTTATAGTAGCAATCTCATTCCTAAATATATACTGAATTGGGTATTATTAATAACCTGCAGGACAATTAACTTACACGAATAATGTATGACTGTCTGACAGCTGCAGGCGTGAAACTGTAACAAGTGCTGTCGTGACAGTTTTACGCACTTAGGAGTCTTTGCGAAAGAAGAAAATATCTAATTACGTTCACGTTAATTTGTAAAAGATCTCGCTACTTATCGGTCACGATTAGTTTATTTTGTAGCAAATATTGCCCAATGCCCATACATCCTTTTTTGTGAGAAAACCCGCATGTGGATTACAAAAATCGAAACAGAATATAATAATTATATATCCTGAAAACGAAATAAAACACCTTCCTGCACGCTGGAATTTCCTCACCGAAGAAATCAAAACATTAATATCACAAAAACATTTAGCTAAATCTAAATACAAAAAAAGTGGCACAGACGAGCACCGTGAGAGGTATTTAAGGATGAGAAATCGTTGCAACAAGCCTGTTAGAGATGCACAAAGACGCCATATTCACTCTTCCCTTGACAAAAGTGACCCTGCTAAAATCTGGAAATTCCTTAAGACCCTAGGCGTTGGTAGAAATAATGATTCCTCCTCAACTCTGAACAACACAGATATTAATGTCCTAAATAGCCAATTCACCTCCCACAATACACCTCTTGATCCTAATTCTAAATCACAATTAATATATTTACTCTCATCCGTGCCTACACCTGATTATTTTCCCTTCCTTTTCAACCGAGTTACTGTGGAAGAAATAAAAAAGAATATCATGGCTATTTCATCGAATGCAGTTGGTGACGATAACATAAGCAGAAAGATGGTTACGTTAATTATAAATGAAATTGCACCTATCATAATGCATATTTTCAATTTTTCCATTGAGAATGGCGTTTTCCCGTCTATCTGGAAAAGGGCACAAATTATTACTCTGCCTAAAAAAAGTAAACCCGTATTGCCAACTGATTTTCGCCCGATTTCGATTCTGCCGTTCTTGTCCAAAGTCTCGCACTTGACTACGTAGATATACTTTTAGTTTCTGTGTGTGTCGCGAAACGTTAGCTCAGCTCCTTAATACTCTTCTAAATTACTCATTTAAACGCTATTAGATTGAATATTTACTCTTTATTTTACTCCATTCTCATTACACACAATTCACAATAATACACGAAATTTTCTCTATAAAAGTCATCATTTTAGAATATGTCACATTTCAAATACAAAGAAAAATAAACTTACAAAAAGGTTAAAAACGTTTTAGACATTCTCGCCCCCCAGGAAATAGTGCTTGACTAGTCCTCTTACAGTTGGCCCTATCCTTATATCCTTTTGCAGTATACAATATAACCCTTTAACATACACAACAATAATCACACAGTAAAACTACTCTAAACTCAAAACATAAACTTATGAGTGCAATGACTAAACTATTCATACAAGTGATACACCAATCACATTTCAATAAAGTCAATAAATTATAATTTGATACAACTCAAATTAATATCTATACTTATAATAAAATCGTAGAGGTAAAATTTTTTTACATTGAAAATAAACTTGAAAAAACGAGTCCGGGGCATGTTAGAAGAGTAGTAGAACACATTTTAACTGTTTTTGAAATTTTTGTTTCTCTGTCTGTTTGTCTGTTTGTACAGGCTAATCTCTGAATCCGCTGGACCGATTTCAATGAAATTTGGCATGATGATACCTTACATCCCTGGTCAACATCTTAGATACTTTTTTTAACCGACTTTCAAAAAAAGAGGAGTTAATATTTACTTTGCTGTTTGTGGTCAGATTTTCCAAAATTCTTTTTTGTTGTATAGATTGCCCGAATTTGATACCATGTTTACAATAAAATCGGCCAAGTGCAAGTCGGACTCGCGCACGAAGGGTTCCGTACCGTTATAGAGAAAAAATAGGCCAAAAGTTGTTTTTTTTTAATGGGAGCTCCCCTTAAATTTTAATTTTATTCTAATTTATTATGAATTATTAAAATACACATATAATAAAGGATTCTGTGAAAATTTCAACTGCCTGCCTGTTGTAATTATTGATATCGAGCAAAAAAGGCCAAAAAATCATGTTTGTTGTATGTTGTTGTTGTTTGTTGAAAAAATAGGCCAAAAGTTGTTTTTTTTAATGGGAGCCCCCCTTAAATATTGATTTTATTTTGTTATCAGTATTTGTTGTTATTCATCACTCTTTCTCACACTCATTCATCATCACAAGACAATCAATATCGATAAAGCGCCATCTAGAATCTGCTGGTGGAACGAATATACAGGGTTACAAACTACCCAATATTTTAGTCCATCAACCCAACAACAGAGGGCAGCATCATGGATGATATTGTGAAAATGTTAAAAGTTATTCAAGATGACCTATCAAAACAAAAGCAGAACATGAAAGAGATGGAACAAAACATTAAAGAATCTATAAATAACAATATAGATGAGAAATTTTCGCAAATCGAAGAAAAAACTAAAGTTTTGGAAATGAAAATTGAACAACAACAGAAAACAATAAATATGTTAGAAAAGCAGGCCAAAAAGAAAAATATTTTGTTTTTCGGGATAGAAGAAAATGAAAAAGGATATGAAAATCTACTTTTAACTTTACTAAATATAATAAATAAAAATTTAGGAGTTTCTTGTGAAAAATGGGAAATCGAAAATGCAAATAGAATCGGAAAATTCTCAGGAAAAATAAGACCTGTCGTTATTACACTGACCACTATTAGTAGAAAAATTGAAATATTAAAAAAAGGCCATTTACTAAGAGATACAAATATGTACTTAAAAGAGGACTTCCCACATAGCGTATTGCATAAACGCAAAGAACTGCAGGAACAGCTAAAAAGAGAGCGGCAAGCGGGAAAAAAAGTATTTTTGCGCTATGATAAAATTGTAGAAATGAAAACTGGACAGTCGGAGAAAAATGTAAATGCTAAAAGAAATAAGAGACTTATGTCTATGTCACCTGAAGAGGCGCGCAAAGAAAGGACAATATATACATCGGACGTGATTAATCAGATAACGAAAAAGAACAAAAAACAAAACATAACTAATTATTTACGTCCTTCTCCATTTTCTATTCATGACCGTTCCTTATCGAACGAAGACATTCAAAAAAACTAGTTGCTGCCTCTACAACCTCTCTACCTTCTCCAAGCCGGCTGGTCCCCGTGGAGGAGTCAGACCAAAACCTCCTAAATCATAAAGAACAATTAAAAATCAATACTTATACACATAATAAAAGAGAAAATTCATACCTATATATTGCAAGCCTCAATGTAAGAACTCTTTTGTCAGATAGCAGAATCGAGGAGTTAAAAAATGCCATAAAGAATTTAAAATGGGATATTATTGGTTTATGTGAAATTAGAAGAAAAAACGAAGTAATAGAAGAATATCCCGAGTTCATCCTATACCACACATCAGGGACAAATGGGAAAAATGGAGTTGGCTTTCTAATTAAAAAACATTTAAAAAACAACATATTAAGTATCAAAAGTTTTTCAGATAGAGTCGCGTTGTTGGAATTGCAGCTGATTGACAAATATACCTGGTCGTTGATTCAAATATACGCCCCTACGGAGGCTTATAATAAAGAAGATGTAGAGTTATTCTACCAAACAGTACAACTAGCTCTGGACTCTACACAAGCAAAAAATATCATGCTACTCGGTGATTTCAACGCAAAAATAGGAAAAGCTAAGGAAAATGAAACTAATATTTTAGGAAAATACTCTTACGGCAAAAGAAGTCCGAATGGTAATAAATTAATGGAATTTGCTCTCGAAAATCGGTGTTACTTCGTAAACTCTATGTTTCCACGCAAACCAAGTAAGATTTGGACATGGCGATCACCTGATGGACAACATCTTAATGAAATTGATTATATTATGACAAACCAAGCAAAACACATCAAAAAGTTCGACATTATAAAAAATCTTAATTTCAACACTGATCACAGGATGATACGTTGCGCAATTCACTGGAGCACGAAAATTAAAAGAAAAATGATAAAAACATCTATGTATTCAAGAACTCTACCAACGATATCGGTAGAGGATGCCAGCTACTGGGAGGGCAAATTTCGGGAAGCCGTAAATAAACACACCGGCAAAATTAGAGGAACATAACAAAATTTTAAATTTTTTTTAATTGTTCACTGATTTTTATATATTTATTTATTTATTTACTAATTGATTATTAAAAAGAAATTTTATATAAATTTAGGGCATAAAAACGTTAAAAATAGAAAAAAATCAGCAAAAATAAAAAAATTAAGAAAATCTTTGAAATTTCAGTAGTAAGTTTTTAAGATAAATTCTCCATTTTTATTAAAGAAATGCCATGTTAAAAGCGTGTAATGCCTTCTATGGATCTCAAGAGGGCCTGGATACGCCATTCCATGCTTGCATTTTAATTGTCAATCATTTCCTGTGGGATATTCTCCTACTCCTCCACTAGCGTTAACTCGAGCTCCTGGACACATTTTGGAGCTGGAGTTTTAACTCGTATTGTTCACCCATTGATGTGCCACACGTTTTCAATCGGATCCATATCCGTAGACCACGCTGGCCTCTCCACCTGGGCTACGCCAGCATCGTTTAGGTAATAATGCCCGATTTTCTTACTCTATGGACGCACATAAAATTGAAATTACTACCTAAAACTGTGTAAAAGGCACACCATGCAGTTCCAGGATGTCGGTGCTATAGCCCTGTACTGTCAAAGTACCATCATCTATAATCATCAGCTCCATGCGGGCTCCAAATCATATGCAACTCCAAACCATTACGAAGCCTGCATCATAGGCCACTGTTTCCGGTAACTTTGATGGCCTGTAGCTTTCCTTATGATTTATCCACATTCTTTATCGCCTGTCAATACAATGTACACAGAATTTGCTCCCATCACTGTACAGCACAAGATTTCACTCGCTTGTCTAATTTTGATGTTCACGCGCAAATCTTAGCCTGGCTCTTCGGTGTCCTGTCTCAAGTTTTGGTGCCCTTGCTGGCACTTTTGAGTTTAATTTAACTTCTTTGAATCTTCTTCTTACTGTACAATCACTTACACGTTCATTTTGGACCTGTTCCGACAGGTTTCGTGTCTGCATAGCAGTTTGAGGTCGATTTCTTAAGTTTTGTTTCCTTACAAAATGGTCATCCTGAACCATTGTCACTCGATATCTGCCTTATTCTCGTCTCCGAACGTAAGATCCAGTCTCTCTGAAGCGTTGAAAGTTACGATGAACCACGGAAGCCGACACACGTAAGGCCTGACTGACCGAACGGTAGGTGTGACCTTTCTCTATCGTGGTTACAACTGTAGTTGTCGCAGATGCTGGGAAATCACTAGTTTTGTATCTAAGCAATGTGTTCTTCCAAAAACCAAACAATCAAATGAGCTGAGCACACCTTGCACCCCGCTAAAACGCCATTCTTATCAGGAACACTTACAACGTCAATAATCGAAAAACACTTATTAGGGCATAATTGCTATAAAAACCTGTCAACTTGCCAGTTTTGTTCAATATTTTATTTCTTGAATGAGCTTAGAAGCTATAAAAAAGGCTTTCAGACAGCCCGACCCACTTGAGTTCAAGTTTTGGCCCTTTTTACCTATGTTCCGCTAATTTTGCCAGTGTGTGTATATCTAGCAATGTACAAATCCAGTACAATGAATTTGAAAAAGAGTTACAGAATCTACTGAAGCAATTACCACTCCAAAAGAAACAGTTACATAAGTATATTAACGAAGAAACAAAAGAATTATTAGAACAGAGAAAAGACTTATACAACAAGAAAAGAACCAAAGAAATAAGATTGGAAATAACAAAAATAAGCAAACGAATAAATAGAGCAATTAGTCAGGAGAGGAAAACAATACGACAGAAAACTTTTGAAAAATATATGAGTAGATCAGGAGCTATACGTAAAGCATACAAGGAGCTAAGTGGAAAGATTACCTGGACAGCCAATCTGAAAAATACAGCAGGAGTTGCGCAGTATAGGCGACCAGATATTATTAAGGAAGCAACTAAGTTTTTCGCAGATCTCTACAACATAGATGTCAAAACACACCTTACAGAATCTTGTGTTACGGAGACTGTCCGTCTTCCTTTGTCAAACAATTGCTCTACAATGACACCAAATATCTTACTATCAGAAATTGAACAGGCTATAAACACGCAAAAAAAATGACAAGTCCCCTGGTAATGATAACATTACCAATGAATTATTAAAATCAATATCCATCGCCCTTCTGAAACCCCTACAGATTCTATTTAACAACATATTAAAAACAAGATCTACGCCAGAGCAATGGTCAAAGTCAACAATTATTTTACTCCATAAAAAAGGTGACAGGAATGACCTAGCGAATTATAGACCAATCAGTCTCACGACGAACCTGTATAAAATATTCTCCAAAATAATTCTGGGTAGAATATCAACTACTCTAGATGAAAACCAGCCGCGTGAGCAAGCAGGTTTTCGTAAAGGTTATTCGACTATAGATCATATACAAGCTATAACACAGATAATAGAAAAATGTAGAGAATATAAAAAGACATTATATATGTGCTTTATCGACTATACGAAGGCCTTCGATTCTCTACATTTTGAAGCTATATGGAAGTCATTGGCACAACAAGGCGTTGACCCAAAGTATATAGATATAATCAAGAGCGTCTATTCTAAGTGCTATGCTAAAGTTAGACTAGAACGCGAAGGGATAGAGTTCCCGATAAAAAGAGGAGTAAGACAGGGCGACCCGCTCTCTCCAAAAATTTTCTCAGCCGTGCTAGAGTCAGTTTTTAGATCTATGGACTGGGAATCCAAAGGTGTGAATATAGACGGAGAACTTCTAAGCCATCTGCGTTTTGCGGACGACATCGTAGTATTTGCAGAAAGCCCAATAGAACTAGAGAATATGACTGGCGAGCTGGCGTCGGCAAGTTACAAGGTAGGATTGTCACTCAACACGACCAAAACTAAGATCTTAACAAACGGCCCTCAACAGGATATTCAAGTAAATAATGAAAATATAGAGTATGTGACCGAATACACTTACCTTGGGCAGATAATATCTTTTGAAAATAACTGTGCGAAAGAAATACAAAGAAGGATAACTTTAGCATGGCAAAAATATTGGAGATTAAGAGAAATAATGAAAAACAGCTGTATAGATCTTAATTTAAAAAAACGAATTTACGAAACAACAGTGTTACCTTGTCTTACTTATGGTTGTCAGACGTGGTCTTTAAGGAAAGAGGAAGAAGATAAGATTGCCATTTGTCAACGTAAGATGGAAAGAAGTATGTTAGGAATTAAATTATCTGACCGAATTCGTAACAGTGATATCAGAACAAAAACTAAAATTATAGATGTTACCAAAAGAATCCGAACACTTAAGTGGCAGTGGGCTGGACATGTTTGTAGAATGAATAATAGATGGACAAAACGGTTGACAGAATGGATACCAAGAAACTTAAAAAGAAAAAAAGGCAGACCCAACAAACGATGGAGAGACATTTTCAGAGACAGGTGTGGAAATAACTGGATGCAAGTAGCCCGAGATAGAATTATTTGGAAGGATTTAGGAGAGGCCTACGCCGTAGAGGCGACTACCACCAAAAATTTAGTTACGTTAAAATATTAAGTATAATAATAATATGTAGTTATAGGGAGAGAAATGTTATATTTTGTTATATTTTAGTTAGTAAAATTGTTTATTATGTATTAAGTAAATTTATTCTCTAGTATATTTCTGTAAATTGGTGGTAGGAAAATAAAGGCTATTTTTATTTTTTTTATTTTATTTATTTTATTTGTTGTTATAGCGGCAACAGTTATACACAATCTGTAAAAATTTCAGAACTTTAGCTATAACGGTTCTTGAGATACAGCCTGGAGACAGACAGACGGACAAACAACGAAGTCTTAGTACCCTTTGGGTACGGAACCCTAAAACGGTGAATTGATAAGTAATGGAATTGAAGAAACTCCTCGAAATTTACAACGACAACCAAAGTGATTACCAATTATAGCAAAGGTCGATCTTTAAAACTTTTCCTAATATTCGTAAACGATTATCCAAATCATGGATGGATATTGACCACTGCGTATCTCAATTCGTTACCAGCCATGGAAATTTTAAAGTCAAACTTTACGGATCTAAGTTACTAGCATCGGTTGAGCACATAGGTAGAAATGGTAGAATATGTATTATGTACGACCGAAGGCAGTATGTTTGAATAAACCTCTCATCATGTTCTCTGGGAGAGTTTTTTTCTGCCAAGACGAAAGAACTACAATGCTAGACAAACTACAGTGTAAATCTGATGTCGCATACTACGGTGATATCGTGGACAGCGCTATAGGAACTTAATCCGTGCCTTCAAGCGTTTATGTCATAATTATTATTGGCAACAGTCTAACACATAAACTTCCAATATTAATTTAGCTATACCTAGCTCAGTTACAATTTTTATTATTATAGTTTATTTTCGTTGTGCATTAAAAATTGCGTGTGTAATATAGATCCAAATAAAATAGTTGTAGATGGGTGTTCAATTTTGTAAATCTCAATTTTAATAACATACATTCACGCGGACGAAGTTGCGGGCAACAGCTAGTCTTAATATAATTCCACCCAATTCGCACACTCTCTCTCTTATACTCACACTTTACAATTAACTATTCTCACAGGTTTCTTTTAAACCTCTATACAGTAGACTCACCCTATAATATATCATCAACCTAAGACTCAACCTATAATCAAAATTCACAATAATTTCTTTATCTCGCTTTTTCTTTAACAATAACAAACATTAAATAAAAATATACTCAAATTCCTAACACAACTCAAAATAATAACTCTCAAACTAAATCAAATTAAAATCTCATCCCTCTGTCTCATTGTCACATTAATTACAATGGCCGTGTTCGTCGGCGTATTTTTGGACAAACCTTTTATTGCGCATGTCCAAAAGATGTCATGGCAACGACATAACAAGTTGCTGGTCAAGTCGTAAACAGCGTCTTAATTGTTTATACATGATTAAAATAATAAAAGCTAAACATAAATACATAAGCCTAAATTGTCTAACAGCCGCACAAATAATTTATTTAACACTATGATAGTGTTTGATTATTTTATTTTGGAAAATATGGATATGGATTACTTGGAAAAATTAAAAAATTTCATTGTTTTTTTTTATGAAATAAGAGGGCAAACGAGCAAACGGGTCACCTGATGGAAAGCAACTTCCGTCACCCATGGACACTCGTAGCATCAGAAGAGATGCAGGTGCATTGCCGGCCTTTTAAAAGGGAATAGGGTAGCAGGGGAGGGTAGGGATGGGAAGGGAAGGGAATAGGGTAGGGGATTAGGCCTCCGGTAAACTCACTCACTCGGTGAAACACAGCGCAAGCGCTGTTTCACGCCGGTTTTCTGTGAGAGCGTTTTTTTTTTTTATGAAATAAGGGAGCAAACGGGTCACCTGATGGAAAGCAACTTCCGTCGCCCATGGACACTCGCAGCATCAGAAGAGCTGCAAGTGCGTTGCCGTCCTTTTAAGAGGGAACAGGGTAATAGGGGAGGGTAGGGAAGGGAATAGTTGAGGGTAGGGAAGGGAATATGGTAGGGGTTAGGGGATTGGGCCTCCGGTAAACTCACTCACTCGGCGAAACACAGCGCAAGCGCTGTTTCACGCCGGTTTTCTGTGAGAACGTGGTATTTATCCGGTCGAGCCGGCCCATTCGTGCCGAAGCATGGCTCTCCCACTGGTTTGTTCATTGCAACGCCACCAACAAATTGCAATTGAGTTAAATGTCAAGTCGTAAACAGTTGTCGTTGCCATGGCATGACATGATTTGGACATGCGCAATAACAGGTTTTGCAGCGAATGCGCTAAAAATTACACCGACGAACACGGCCAATATTATCTCCATAAATACTCTTTTTTCTTATTTTATTTCGTCCCTTCCACCATAAACACATTCTAGGTAGCTCATTTCCTGATTTAAATTTAGTTTTCCTTTTCTTAAATAATTTTTCTAAATATATATGGCTAAATAGTTTCTTTCAGTGTTTAAATTTAGTTTTTCGCTTCTCCATAATTAATTTCTCAAAATGCATTTTCTTTGCATAATATATTCTTACATATTCTTTCTCCTCAAATCTCCATATATTCGACTCATATATGAAAACATCTAGATATAACCTCACTTTCTCATCATCCACAAGCAAACTAAAATCCATCTCGAAATCTGTTTCCTTTCTAGTCTCGGCCATTTTAATTAATTGTAGCTCCTCATTATTAAGCTGTAGTTCCACTTTCTTTGTTATTTCCTTTTTAACACCAACAAGCTCTTTTTCTACATTTCTTTTCAGTTCTTCTTTTAATTTTATAATTTGTATTTTCTCTGCTTTTATTTCCATTATTCCGTCAATCTTACGTCTCGTTTCTTTTTTTTTTTTTTTTCATATAATGGCACTTTGGCTATAACCATGGCCAGTGTCGAGTATAATATTATGGCGGGAAAAAATATTCTATAATACAATTTTTTATATATTATCGTCAGGTCAGTCAGGTCTAAAGTCTAGTCAAAGTCTAAGTATAAAGTCAATACAGTCAAGAAGTCAAGTCGGTCGATTCAGTAAAGTGGTAGGACGCTTTAATGAAACTTTTGATGGAGTTTTGGAGGGAACACAAAAGAGCACGTTTCTGGTTATTACATCACTCTCCCACACTTGTGCACGATAACGAATATTTAATGGTTAATATCCTACCAATATTACACATTAAAAACCCAGATAACACAATTTTAGGAAAATAATATAAAAACACAACATCACTCTTTCACATTCTCCCAAAAACCCTACGTCTCGTTTCAATCAAACCTTGACAGATATTCCCGTCAACTTGTCTTTCTCCTATTCCTTGTACTTCTCCAAATTCTAAATTTTCATTGATTAATTTACTTTCACTAGACTCTTCATTTACTCGCTTTATTTTCTCTTCAACACAATCAGACTCTATCTCTACTTGCTCTATCATTTTCTTGTCTTCACTTATCTTTACATCATTATTAAACTCATCTTTTTGTAATATTATATTTTGTTTTCCCTCGTTGCTCTCAACTTCTGTTTCTTTTTCTTCTTTTTTTAAACTTTGAGAACTCTCTAAGTCTTCCTTTAAAAGCACTACGTAATCTATGTAGGTCTCAATAAACACATCCTCATAAAGGCACTCAGTAAAATATTCTAGATTCTCTCTTTCTTCCCGTGGAAAGGCAATTAAATCATCGTGAGTTGTATCAAAACTGCGATACCATTTTTTAGCTTGTTCTATTTTTACCTCTATATACTTAATCGTTTTAAATTTCTTTGGGAACTCCATATAAAACTCAATTGCGTCCTTGATTCTTTCAACTAACTGCTCCTGTTTTTTTATTAATTTTTGGACTTCCATTTCGTGTACACTCTCTTTTATCTCCTTTCGCCTCCTCAAAATGTGAGAATTTAATATCACAAATTATTCACTCGTAATATCTCTCGTTTTGTATGTAAGAACTCGTAACTAAAAATACTTCTTATTCTCTTCACAACTCTTCATAAACACAAATCGGTTTCGGCACCATGTCGCGAAATGTTAGCTCAGCTCCTTAATACTCTTCTAAATTACTCATTTAAACGCTATTAGACTGAATATTTACTCTTTATTTTACTCCATTCTCATTACACACTATTCACAATAATACACGAAATTTTCTCTATAAAAGTTATCATTTCAAAATATGTCACATTTCAAATACAAAGAAAAATAAACTTACAAAAAAATTAAATACGTTTTAGACAGTGTGTAAGTATTGTTTTGAGTGTATTGTTTTAGGATTGCTTTTCAAATGACATTTCTTTAGAGTACACCACTTCTACCTCAGTTTAAATAGAATTCTTTGACATTTAAACGCGTTTATTTTACTTGCTATTAATAATTTCATCACTAAGTACAGTTTATGTAGGTAACATTTGGTCTTTGAATGATTAAAATTAAACGTTTAGTTTTGATATTATGGCGAAATTAAAATATAACGATAGTGGGCGTCACCAAGCGGGGTGCGCGTGCAGGAGAAAGACAATCTGCGCAGTGTGCACTATGCATCCCTTCGGATAATGACTGCGTCCGCGTCGTCGATGTCAGTGTTGGAGTCTGTGAATTGGCCTGGGAATCATTTTGCTGACCGAGTCTTTCCTGAGTAGGCTTTTTGCAGCCATAACCGACATCCACGCGTGCTGAGCCGCGGGCGACCGCTAGTAATAATATGTACAACTCTAACGGCCGTTCCCAATATTTGATCTATCTCTGGTTTTGCCCTACTAGAGATGGGAATAGTTCACATTAGACATTAGAGACATACATTTTATGTCAATTCAATGTTAGCTGCGATCGGTTGTATGTCAAACCAGAGATAGATTGAATATTGGGAATGGCCGTTAGACAACAAGCTATAATATAGCCTTGTGGTCTCATAGGTAACTAAAAAGGGTAAAATTATAATTTTTTGACAAAAAATTAAAACCGACTTCCAAGGTAAAAACAAAAGTAATATTCTTAAAAATAATCTAAAAAGTAAAAAGAATCAAATAATTCTTATTCCTTATTATAGTGCCGTCTTCAGACTTCGCCTAAACCTCAACTATTTCTGTACTCAATCTTCATGCTTTTGAAGTCGGTGTCAGCTTACCTTAGCGTAAGTTCTATGTCAAGGATCTCAGAACTTTTCCGGGCTGGTAGCGACTTCAAAAGTACGAAGAGAATACAGAAATAGTTGAGGTCTGAAGACGGCACTATAATAAGGAATAAGAATTATTTGATTCTTTTTAGATTATTTTTAAGAATATTACTTTTGCTTTTACCTTGGCAGTTGGTTTTAATTTTTTGTTAAGAAATAATAATATCTCTAATGCTTGCGCTCTTGTCTCCACACAAAAAATCACAAAGTCATAACTTAGTGTTAAGTGTTACGTATGACAAATAAATTTACCAACATGGGAGAAGTAAGAACATTATATGAAGCTTTAGTAAAAGTCACTTGGAGTGCAACTCGGTTATATGGTCGCCACATGAAACGAAAATATATAAATTAATGATAGAGCGGATACAAAATAAATTTATCAGGTACTTGTACTCGAGACTATACGGTGTCTACCCTGGGTATCCGTTGTTGTATCCCTCCTTATTTCTACTGGGTATGACGGGCTATTACAAACTCGAAGTACGTAGGGAGGTTGCACTCGCTACGTACTTGTTTAAGTTACTTAGAGGTAAGATAAATAATCCTGCAGTTCTGGAAACAGTCATTGTGTTGTGTGTCCCGGATGGGTATGCGCAGCGCCGGCGCCGGCCACCTCTGTTGCTGGTGCCTCGTGCGCGCACCAATTTACTGCAACGAGCGCCGCTAACACGTGCGCTACGAGCGCTCAACATGTTGTCTTTAAAAATAGACTTATTTTCTTGTTCACTGAGTGAATTCACAAGAGCTGCATTTTGTCTTCTGACATAGTGTAAAATGTATACTATATTAATTATAAATATGTAAAGTTCCTAATTATACTTATTGTGCTATTAGCGGTAAGTTGTAATTAAATTGGTGTTGTAATGTTTTAGTTCCTATAAATATCTTCTGTATTGGGTTATCCTGTAATAGTAGATAAGTTTGATAAGAACAGTAGGAGGACATCAGTCATTCATATCTTCAGACCACCAAGCTATAATATTACAATTTGCGAATTGCGATAAAATAATATTATTGTGACTATAAATTGAGATGTTAGCTATTCCATCTTTCAAGTTGAATCAAATTGCACACTGTTTACAAACCAAAATTTAAATCGATTCAGTAATTTAGGAGTCCATCGCGAGCAAACAACGTGACAAGTAATTTTTATATACTTACTAACTGTCCCAGTGAACTTCGTGTCGCTGTAGAACCTTCCCTGGAATTCTACGAATATTTTAAGTCCAAAATTAGCCCAATCGGTTCAGGTGTTTTCGAGTTTTAGCGTTACTAACACAATTGAAAATCCATTTTTATATATATAGATTTAAAGAAGATTATATAACGGGCCACTACAATTGCTCCACTCCAGTCAATTCTCGTCAACTTTGACGTCACGACTACATCAAGCAATTTCGGCAACAAGCAGCAACAATCAGCAATATTGCGCAATACATCGCAATACAATTGAGCGATATGGCGCAACTTCATCAACTAGTTACTAGGCAATACTGTCATACACGAGCCCATCGGATATTCGTCAATTCGTATGGGCGACATTGAGCGATATGAAATATCTGGAGCAATATCGCCGAAATAATTGCCGCAATTTATTGAGATTGCTCCATATTGCTCCATTAATTGCTCCAGATCGGTCCATTCGTGTCGCCGAGCAATTATTGCCGTAATTATTGCCCGTGTAGGCGCATCTTAAGGAAGATGACTTTACGAATTTCAGTTAAGACTTTGTGACAATGTAATTATTATATTAATTCATTTGGTAACTGACAGGTAGACAGACAAAAATATAGGCAGACCGCAGGTACACACACTTTCTTGTAAATCAATATTAAAATATGAATTATCCATACTAATATTAAATTGTGAAAGTGTGTCTGTCTGATTGTCTGCCTGTAACCTCTTGACGCGCAAACCTCTGTGACGTTTGCTGAAAGGAATGGAGATACTTTGAGCCTGTTCAGATGAGGCGATTTACGCGCGAGTGAGCGACTCCCGACATACTAGAGCTACTGTATATGTCGCATCCGACTGGTTTAAATAGCCGTTCAATCAAACAGCTAGCCCTTTGACTGAACAATGCCATTCAATCACACGTCTAGCTTTTAGATTGAATATTTTATTCGCTCAAAACGTTCAACACTACAGCTGATTCAAAAGCCCCCGCCTAATTGAAGTAGTTCAGCGCGCACCGCTGCGGCGCTAGGCGCTAGGTTTTATTTACAATATGGCGTCAAACAGCCGGTGTTTGTTGGTGTTTGTGGTTGTTTTTCGGAAAGAAAGTAGTTAATAAAAGTTACAAGTGTTATTACAGAAGTTAGAGCTCTTCAATGAAATCGAATTAATACCGATGTTGTGATGATGTGATGTTTAATAAGTATAGAACATGAAATTTAAAGTAAAATTGAAGTACTTAAGCGATATATTTTTACGTTTTGGGGTTAGGCTTGTTAGGGTCAGTCAAGACTAGGGAATGTTATTATTCGACAAATTTACTATTCGAATAATTCGAATATTTTACAAAAGTTTTCGAATAATTCGAATAATTCAAAATTTTTGAAAAATACTGAAAACTCTGAACAAAAGTAACAAAAAACTTCGTACAACCATGTACAACCTATTTTGTTAATACTACGAAGTAAGCAATTCTAATTTTTACTTTTATCAACATAAATCTTTGTAAATGACATAGTTAATTTTTATCATTAAACACTTTAAAAATGTATATTTTAAGGTTACAGCTGGGCAATAAAAGAAAGGCTGTAAAGTCTAAACCGTTTTCGATCGTAGCGCCCTCAGAATAGGAAAATAAGGAGAAGTGTTATGTAGCGCCGTTTATGTGGAAACCTGTGTCGCCGACTTCAATGACACTATTCTGACAATGTCGATTATTTATTATTACGACAATATCGATGTATTTTGGTAGGTATTTAAATACTATTAAAATAATGAAAGTGATAAATAATTAATATTACAGAGTCTAACAAAAATAACTTAAAGGCCGAAAGGGGTTGAAATCGTCTATGATTACGAAAAACTTTTACTATGGGACCAACTAAATTCGGCAAAATAATCAGCTGTTTGGCAAAATAGTAACTAGACAATAGATAAACATACATAATCTACACTACTATTATAAAGAGGAAAGATTTGATTGTTTGTTTGTTTGTCTTGAATAGGCTCCGAAACTACTGAACCGATTTAGTTCCGTAAGATATTTGGGATTTTCGGACGCAAGGTGTAAAAAATCAACCAGAAATGTTACTTTTTTCGCGTACGCTGCCTAAACTATAAAAGATAGAACCATAAAATGTTCTAAGTAATTGTAGATCTTTTAAATATCTACAAAAAAGTCCGCAACACACTATACCTATCTATGTTGAGTGAGGCACAATAACCATTTTTTTATTAAAAAATCTTGAAATGTTTTTGGACTACATTTAAATGCCTTGATTTTACTCATGGCATTAATTCTTATCAAAATAAATTATTTCATTACTAAGTACAGTTAATGTAGATAATATTTGGTCTTTGAATGATTAAAAGTGGACGTTTGGTTTTAATGTTATGGCGAAATTAAAATATTACGATTTCTGCTGCACGTTGCGAATTGGGCGTCGTTAAGGCGTGCCGCGCGGGTGTGCTCGCCTGGAGAGTCCATGTAAATATTAATTATTATTACCTCGATAATGAGAATCGCAGACACAATAGATTTATAATATAATAGTTATGCGACAGCCGGGTGCCGCTTCATTGATGGGATAATATTATAGTGCTTCATTAATTCATTACGTTTTGAATGACTATTATTTTTGATTGCTATTATAATTAATTTCTATAACTATAAATCAAACATAACACTTAAAATATAAAAAAATACAATAAAAATGTGTATAATAATTATAATATAGTAGTTACAGGCTAAATAGTGTAAACTATTTTTATGTTCTGCTTAACATAAAGATTGACTAAGAAATAAAGATTGAAAAAAAATTATTTAAAAATCAATGTCCACCCGTGCGAAGCCGGGGCTTCCGCTAGTATTATATAATTTTTAGGATTCCGTACCCAAAAGGAAAAAAGGGACCCTATTCCTAAGACTTCTTATTGTCTGTTTGTCTGTCTCGGCTGTATGTCTCAATAACCGCTACACTTCTGAAATTTTCACAGATACAAACAGATACTAAAACAAATTAAATTAAATATTTGAGGGATAATAATAATTTCCCACATAAGTCACAACAAACGTGATTTTTTTGCAATTTTTTGCTCGATATCAATAATGGCAACAGGTACTAGGTAGGCACTTAAAAAGTACAAAATACTCTATTGTATTTATACTTTAACAATTAATAATAAAATTAAAATAAAATAAATAATTAATGATCCATACAAAAACACATTATTTGCCTAATTTTGCTCTATTATGATTCGGAACCCTTCGTGCGCGAGACCAACTCGCACTTGGCCGATTTTTTTCATACATTTCTCTTTGAATTTTTAGGGCAACTGAAATAGAACTAAAAGCGATGAAAGTAATACAAATCATTCTTCAAAGATGCACTAATTATTGTGAGTTTCATGTCTTTAGGCAAAATCGTTATTTTGCCTAAAAACATGCATATGAATTTATTAGACATTTCTAAAACATGGTCAAAGGTGACAATGAATGGTCGTATACTCATTAGTTAGACTAAAAACAGATTTATATATTATAATATTATCATTAAAAATGTAGAATATTCATAAATAATATCATTTTTCTGAAATAAACTTAATTATGTTCTTATTCCATTTTAATTTTATGTTTGATAGCATCTTAAGCAAAGATAAAAAATATTTTTACTATTCGAATTATTCGAAAACTAATTTGGCGAATATTCGAATAACATACCCTAGTCAAGACTCAAGAACACATCATGGTCAAAACCGAAAAAAACTTCAATCTACAAACAAATAATATCTAATAATAATAATATCTATGGACGCTTCACACCACGTCAGTCTTACCCCGTGCTAAGTACCTAAAGGACTTGTGTTACAGGTACCAGACAACGGAAATATATTTAATACTTTTATACTATACATATATTTAAGATTTTTATTATATCATACACATATTTAATACACATCCAGACCCGGGAACATTGAAAAACATTTTGTTCCGTCGGCGGGATTCGAACCCGCGACCCCCGGCTTGAGCTACCGACGCGCTCACCACCGAGCCACAGAGGTCGTCGACAGACGACAAATAACAATAGAGTTTGTTATCTATTTTATTGGAGTTGACAGTACCTATGACGTGGTAACTTGATGTGCTGTTATAGTTCGTCTGGTGGAACGAAAGAAGCCACCGCTTAGAGTCCTCACCCTTAAGCGGCCAGACAAACTGACTTTTACTTTGTACCCATTTCATGTTGACCGCGCGCGCGCTTGTTAGGGGGCGCTAGGGTAATGTTTGCACACGGGCGCCACATGGGCTAGAGACGGTCCTGTGTATCATGTATAGATATGTATGGATGTTTGTTACTCAATCACTACTGAACGGATTTTAATGAAACTTTACAAAAATATAGCTTATACATCAGAATAACACATAGGCTACAATTTTAACCGACTTTCAAAATGGGGGAGGTGTTATGTTCGTTTTCTTATGTTCAACGATTACTCCGCCGTTTGTTAACCGATTTTCAAAATTTTTCTTTTGGTATATAGGGTATAATCCCAATTTGGTATTATATTCACAAAAGTGGTGATCTGATGAAGGATACATAAGTAATCGAGGGAACTCCTCAAAATTTATAGGGAAACATGTGGTGACTTCGGTTTTGTGAGAAGTATTCTAAGCATATGCTACCAACAAGTAAGATATAGAAGAAGGTATACCTGGTATACCGTGGTTCGGAAGGTGCTGAGAGATCTCCTGATTCTTTATAGATACAAGTTTGGGAGTTTTGGCGTTGTTTTAAGAACGAAAAGCATATGCTACTATGCACATTACATTCATCATCATCATCATCACTACCATATTATACCTTAAATCGTCCAATGGTTATGACTTATGAGCCTATAATGACCCTGTTATCATAGACTTTTCATAGTCTTTTAGATCGAGACTCGAATTTGTCAAGCGATAATTAAAAAAAATCTATACCTACCTAATTTTAATTATAAGCCTGAAGAGTATGTTTGCTTGAACGCGCTAATCTCAGGAACTACAGGTCCGATTTAAAAACTTATTTCAGTGTTAGATAGCTCATTTATCGAGTAAGACTATAGGCTAAAACTAATACGACCGAAGAAACTCAGGAAAATGTGGGAAAAAAGGGGAAAATATTAGAAATTACGAACTACTGGAGCAATGTTTATGGCAATATTTGGCACAGATATAGAGTAGACCAAGTGAAGGGAATAGGGACATAAGAGCTATTTTTTATGGGAAAATGTACGGTTTCCGTAAAATTCCTAATTTACGCGGGCGAAGCCACGCGGGACGCCACGTGGGAATGTAATATCTTCGTAAATATTCATTTAAATCATATGCTGTAAAGGGCCATATACAGTGTGTAACAAAAATAAGTAATAATACTTTAGGGTGTGTACGTGTTCCTTGTAGAGAGTTCACTGTGAAAGTAGCAGCGCTGAAAGACCAAAATTTTTTTTCACTTTTGTGTGGGGAAACTCGTGACGCTCGGGCCCTTGCCCATACAAAAGTGAAAAAAAAATCATCTATCAGCGCTGCTACTTTCACAGTGAACTCTCTACAGGGAACACGTACACACCCTAAAGTATTATCACTTATTTTTGTTACACACTGTAGATCTATATTAAATCAACAATGTATTTAAGTTATTTAATTGGATAGAGGATTAATGCTGTATTTATTAAAATTGCTTCGAAAATTAGCCAAATTATTTGTAGTAAAAAGAAAATGACAAAAAATGTTATTGTGGGATACCATCGCGGAGTTTTCTGTAGACCTTTTCAATGTGTACAATACTTGGTACATTAGTTTGATAAATCTCGTAGGGTTCAGCCTGCGTTTGCTATGTAAACGGAAAAAATTTTAATTATTTACGACATCACATTAGAAACCCCAACAATAACAGTATTTCTCCACCGTTTAATGAATGTTATTGTACCTATAACATTCCTCTTGAATCACTTTATCTATTAAAGAAAACCGCATCAAAATCCGTTGCGTAGTTTTAAAGATGAAAGGGAACAAAGGTACATGAGGGAAAAAAAGCGACTTTGTTTTATAATAAGTATGTACTTATAGATTAACCTGCCAATATACAAAAAATCTGCTGGTTAGGGTTCCGTTTTAGGGTGCCGTAGTCAACCAAGTTTCGTTGATTACAGAACCCTAAAACCATCCATATTTTAGGACTATCAAATCAAAGTATGAAATCATTTCTATCTCTGTTAGCTACCACTTTCAAGATCTTTCGCAAATAAAAATGTTGTTTATCTTATCAAAATGAAGCTACTCACAAAAAATTTGCTTTATAGTAATAAAAAAAAATTGTTCTAGGGCTCCCTGACTATAAATCAATCAACATTGACAAATTAAAAATTTAAAAAATCAACAAATAGCCGAATTTTGGCCGAAAATCAGGAGTTTTGTCAGGACTTTTGAAATTTGTATCTGGTACCTAACCCTAGTCAGGCCCATAAACTTATAATATACTGTCGTATAGACCACCTGACAACCCGAAAATGCGTGACCATTTTTGATCTGTCAATGTGTGCGTGTGCTAGTGATGTATATTTTACTATCGATAGTATAGTATTTTGCTATCGATAGTTTAGTCCGTTCGAGTTATTTTACCTGAGTTTCTATAAGAAATAAATAATATGCAACTTTGACAGATTTTGTATTTCAAATTAGGTATCATAAATTTTAATTGGCAAAAAAGGTGACGATTGAAAAGTAGATACACATTTTCGTTTGGAATGATTTTTCAATTGTCATTCGTCGGATATGTTATGACTTATGACATGAGGTTCTTATAGGGGTAAATAATATACACATAACCATAGCAGGGCACCGTTAATCAAATAGTTAACTTCGTTAATCGTTAATCCGTTAAAAAAAAGTTAACTTCGTTAAACTTTAAAGCTTTACATTTTGGACGAATTAACGCAAGTTAACGTTAATCGTTAATCCGTTAATGTGTAATATAGCCTTGTTATGACTTATATCATTGCGTTAGTGTACATACAAAACCTGTTGGTTTAGGTTCTGGAAGTTTCCCCGAGGGGGCTGGGGATGCGTAATGCATTTCCCCTCCTCAAAAAAAAGGTTAGGGACAAAACAAAATACTTGTATTCTACGGTCTACTCTACCTAATAAAATTACACTGCACTCTTCTTTGTCAACATGCAAATAATTTATAATAACAATAAACAAATCACTCTTCACTCTATAAGCTAATGAAATTATAAAACGAAACAAATCTCTTCTCACTCGCACGCGCCTGAAAATGTATCTAGTATTGCTTTTGTTTCACTCGCTGTTGCCGTGCCGCGGCACCGCGCTGCCCGCCCGCCCGGCACTTGTCGTTTCATACTAACTCATAACTGTCTGAACCTGTTTTCGCGCCGCGCCGCGGTGCCGTTCGGTAAATAGTAGGCATTAGTTGGATTAACGATTAACGGACTTCTGCATATTAACGGAAGTTAACGAGTCCGTTAATATTTTTAAAAGTTAACTTAAAAGTTAATCAAAATATTAACTTCGTTAATTAACGATTAACGGATTAACGAGTTAATGCCCAGCTATGCACATAACACATTATAAAGTTACTTATTTATTACTCAAGAAAAATCTATCTGGTAAATCAGCCCTTACATTGCTGCATTGAAAGTAAACGTTGAAAGTAAACAACACACATAGTAAGTATATTATATTTTATTCTTAAATTAAATACATATTGTTACGGTACATGGTATGCGGACACGTGGTGCCATCTAGCGACAAACCGAGGGAGCACAGGCAACATAAATCCCCTACTCAATACTAGATGGCATGAGGTGCGCAAGTACATACTCGAACCTTCTAGAAAGGTCCAATGTTTGTTTACGTGTCTACCGTTTATTTGTTTGCGTGTTTACGTGTTTTAATTTAAACCTTATGACTGAGTCTTATGGCTGATCAACACTAAAATTAACTAATCGCCTGTTAAATCTCTTGTCAAGTAACAATTGGGTTGCTAGAAGCACGGTTAGTTAGTTTAATTTGATCAGCGCGTCAGTTGACGGTAGCTGTTCAATTTGACTCGAGAATGATATGTCAACCGCCATTTTGGGTTTCCGAAACGCTTGTCAAGCCGTGATCTTAGATTAAAGGTTTGTCAAAAGCTGTGTCAACTAATCGGTAATTGTGGGTGAATTAACTTGTGAATTCAATTTATTTTTTATGTGAATCTACATTTTCTCTTTGAAACTACGTTACTACAAGGTTCGTAAACACATTTATTATGAAGTTTTAATAAAAATTCGTAAGAAAAACGTTGATTATGCAAATAAACTGTTTATTTGCAGTACTCGTTTTATTTGCAAAAAATGTATATTATAATCAATTTCATTTCTATAATGAAGAAGAATTTAGGATTCGATATCGTCTGAAAAATTGAAATTCGGAATTCTGACAAAAGAACGAAAATAAACAAATCGCATGTCAAATCAAAATGATCACAGATTAGTTAATTTTCGTCTGATAAATGTTTCAAAAAGTATCAGATTTGAAATTCCCAGAACATTTTTGAAAGCAATGACAGTCTGCAATTCCTTCTTTTGACATTTAATTTGCATTTTTGATAGTTAATAGTGAAGCAATGAACGAAAACAAATAAATCGCTAGTCAAATTAAAAATGATCATAGCTTAGTTAATTTTCGGCTAATCAATGTATCAGAAACTCAAACTGATTTGACATCCATGCTAAATTAACAGCAGTGTTAGTTGATCAGTGATTTGACAGACCTTTCAGAAACCGGGGATAAGTGTTGTGACCTAGTGTGTGCTTGTGTGACCTAGACATAGTGAATAAAGTCTTCAAGAGAGTCACGAGGTCTTTCTCTCCGAATTCTTCGAACCCTAGCACGTAACAACTGGTGTCGGAAGTGAGATTTGGAGATGCCATTGACTCCGAGAGAGGACTTCAAGGGGAGTGTCAGGACAAGGGCGCAGCGAGCTGCTGCCATTGACTCCGAGAGAGGAGTTGCGGAGGCCACACCCACTGGGGACCAAGCTCCGCCCACTGAGGGACAGGCCCCACCTACTGGCCCCGCCCACCAGGCTCCGCCCACTGGTCACGCCCACCAGGCTCCGCCCACTTTGGGTAAAGCCCCGTCCACTGGCTCCGCCCACCAGGCCACGCCCACTCAGACCACGCCCACTGGCCCCGCCCACCAGGCTCCACCTACTCAAGTCCTGCCTGCTCAGGCCCCGTCGACCAGCTCCATCCATCCAGCCACGCCCGTTGTTTCTACGGCCCCTCAAATGGCTCCTCAATTAGAAAGCATAATTGAGTTAATTCAGGCTTTGCAAGATGCCCAAGACCGCAAACTCGGCGCTTTGCAAGATTCTCAAAGGGCAATGATGGAGTCACAAGACCGCAAGCTCGGCGCTTTGCAAGAGTCACTAGAACGCAAGCTCGGTGCTAAAATCAGAGCGATTCGAGAATCACAAGAGCAACAAAAAGACCTCCAAGAAAAAGCGCTTGGAGCTATAAAGGATGTCAGTGACACGGTGGTTAAGTTTCGAAAAGATGTCGACGTAATGGACGAACGAGTTACGGGGTTAGGAGTGGATATGGAAAATGTGAAAACCGGCCTCACAGAACTACAGAAGTGGAAAGTGCGCGTGGAAACCACAGGAATCGCGACGTCTAGTGGAACTTCCGTAGTGGTAGAAGGACCAAGAGTTAAAGTGCCACCATACGACGGTACTACTTCTTGGAACGCTTATCGTCAGCAATTCCAAACGGTTGCTTCTGCCAACGGATGGACTGACGAACAATGCCTGACCGCTCTCACTGTCGCGCTCAGAGGGCAAGCCTTGTCAGTCCTGGAAGCACATACAGGAAATGGGTTCAAAGACCTGATGGAGGCCCTTAAATCCAGATACGGGGAGCGACACCTGGAGCACGTGTTCCGTGCTCAACTTCGTGACAGAGAGAGGGACTACAATAATGGGCGTTGGAAATTGGAAAACTGGTCAAGAAGGCAAACCCAGGAGCCGATTCCAAGATGGTCGACACGAATATTGTGCAAGCATTTGTCGACGGAATCAAGGACCCGGAGGTCAGAGCTGAAGTAAGGCTACGTCACCACACCTCGCTTAAGGAAGCATTGGCGCATGCTTTGGAGGTCGAGGCTGTTCGGCGTGACATACGGCAGACCTATAAGATCCGCGAGGTCTCTAAAGAAGTCAAGGAGGTTAAGCCTCTTATAAAGAAAAGTTTTGGAGCCATGTGCTACAAGTGCGGCGAGAGGGGCCATCTTCAGCTCAACTGCCTACAGAAGGAGATTAAGGCTCCTACGAAGAGAAGTTCTGGAGCCATGTGCTACAAGTGCGGCGAGAGGGGCCATATTCAGCTCAACTGCCCGCAGAGGGAGACCCAGATGGCAAGGATGAAAAGGCTCGAGGAACAAGTAGAGGAGCTGAAGAAGCAAGGAGCTGAAGAAGCAAGGAGCTTCGTCCCCTGCCCGGGATCAGGGAAACGAATAAAAACCAGGACTGAGGGGCGAGTACTGGCTGACGTGGAGGAAGCCCCGATAACTGTTATCTCCCAAGCATGCAGCGGGAACAGTCTTGTGATTCAGGGGACTATTAACAGGACGGATTGCAAAATGACTCTAGACACAGGAGCCTCTAGAACGATAGTGAACCCAAATCTGATAAAAACCGCAAGAAGACACGAAAGGAAAATTAACTGTCGGCTCCTTACTGCCTCCGGTCAGCCAATACCCGTCCTGGGAGAAATGTCAGTTACGATTAATGTAGGGGGATCCTCATACCCTCATGACGTTATCGTGGCTGAGATTATGGATGATTGCATCTTGGGTTTGGATTTCATGAAGAAGCACAACTGCAGAATTAATGTCGCTGACGGAGTTTTCAAGTGTGGCGAAGAAGAAATTTTCATCCTTGTAGGCGCCTGCGGGAAAGTTGAATGTGTGAAGAAAGTCATAATACCTGGACGAGCGGAAGCTAGAGTGCTGGTGAAAATACCGCCAGCTGGAAAGAAGAAGTTAAATAGATGCGTGTTGATCGAAGACACACCTACCAAGACATCAGCGCAAAAACTGATGACGGCGAGAACCCTTGTTAGTGGAAGCAGTAACGCTGTGGTCAGGGTTTTGAATCTTGGTGATCGCGAGATCTGTTTGAACAAAGGTGACGTCATTGGAAAATGCGAGGAAGTTGTCTGGATGAGAAAGTGTAGTTCGATCACAGGCTCAGACTCAGCAAACACCAGCAACTATGGAATAGTGACTGAGCTACTCGATGACTGCAAGAGTAATCTGACTTATTCGCAGAGCATGAAAGCTAAGAAGTTTTTACAACGCCACGCGAATATCTTCTCCAGTCAGGAAGGCGACCTTGGAAGAACGTCGATGGTTCAGCACAGGATAGATACCGGAAGCGAGAACCCAATTCGTCAACGAGCAAGACGGATACCCATTGCAAAGGAAAAAGAAGTTGAAGGCCTTTTGGAGGACATGAGAAGGCATAAGATCATTGAACCGTCTGCAAGTCCGTGGTGCTCACCGGTTGTATTAGTGAAAAAGAAAGATGGCAGCACAAGATTTTGTGTGGACTACAGACGTCTCAATGATGTCACCAAGAAGGACAGTTATCCATTACCTCGAATCGACGACACTCTGGATACCTTGAGTGCCATGAAATGGTTCTCGACCCTGGACCTGAAATCTGGATACTGGCAGGTGGAAATTCATCCAAAAGACAAAGAGAAGACAGCTTTTTCCACCGGTAAAGGTTTATGGCAGTTTAACGTCATGCCCTTTGGATTGTGCAACGCACCTGCCACATTTGAGCGACTCATGGAGTGTGTACTGGCAGGCCTAGTTGGAGAGGCTTGCTTAGTCTACTTAGATGACGTCATCATTGTTGGCCGTGACTTCGAGGACCATTTGCGAAACTTAGAACGAGTTTTCGCCAAAATAGAGGGGACCAAGTTAAAGTTGAATCCGAAAAAGTGTCGTTTATTTAGGAGTAAGGTCAACTATCTCGGCCACGTTATCTCCAGTGATGGAATCCAGACGGACCCGGAGAAACTAGAAGCAGTTCAAAATTGGCCAACACCTAAGAACAAAACCGAAGTGCGGGCATTTCTCGGCCTATGCTCCTACTACAGGCGTTTTGTTAAGGGATTCTCAGAGTTAGCCAAGCCATTGCATCGGCTGACAGAGGATAAACGACAGTTTATTTGGGACGAGACTTCTGAAGATTCTTTTCAGAAACTGAAGAAACATCTCTGTGAAACACCAATCCTGGGGTATCCACAACCTGAAGGTCAGTTTATAGTCGACACGAACGCAAGCAACACGGCCATTGGAGGGGTGTTATCTCAAAAACAGGGTGAAAGAGAAGTTGTAATTGCATATTTCAGCAAATCTTTATCTAACCAAGAGAAAAACTACTGTGTGACAAGAAGAGAACTCTTGGCTGTCGTAAAGACGCTACAACATTTCAGCAAGTATCTCATTGGCAGACAGTTTTTACTGCGAACTGATCACGCAGCGTTGAAGTGGCTACTACAGTTCAAGAACCCAAAAGGTCAAGTAGCTCGATGGATTGAACAGCTCCAGGAGTATGACTTCAAGACCGAACACCGCAGCGGAAAGTCGCATGGGAATGCCGACGCACTCTCACGAAGGCCGTGTTCAGAAGACTGCAAACATTGTGTTAAGCAGGAATCTAATGAAGTAACATTAAAGTTAACAAAAACAAGTCCTTTGGGTCCATGGGAGAATGATGCTATGAGAGAGGCTCAAGAAAGAGATGACGACCTTCGACACATCATCACATGGAAGAAACGGGGTGACGTAAAGCCAATCTGGAGTGAGGTTGCACCCACTGGCGCTGTCACTAAGGCGTACTGGGCGCAATGGAACAGTCTGATTCTTCAAAACGGAATACTTTACCGGAAATGGGAGAAGACTAACGGCAGAGAGTTCCATCTTCAGATAGTTGTCCCAAGAACGAGAGTACCGGATGTTTTCCGTGAAATACACGATGGCGTATCAGGAGGTCATCTAGGTGTAAAGAGGACGTTAACAAAAGTGCGAGAACGATTCTACTGGTTGCATTGTCGAGATGATGTACAGGATTGGTGCCGCAAATGCACTACTTGCGCTGCAGTGAAGGGACCACAGACCCGGAGCCGTGGGAACCTGCGGTTGTATAACGTTGGCGCACCGTGGGAACGAATTGCAGTTGACGTAGCTGGGCCATTTCCCGTGACGGAATCGGGAAACAAGTATTTTATGGTCGTCATGGATTATTTCACCAAATGGCCCGAAGTGTTCGCCATTCCAAACCAAGAAGCTACAACAGTCGCTTCTAAATTAGTCGAAGAAGTGATATCTCGGTTTGGTGTGCCTCTGGAAATCCATTCTGATCAGGGCAGGAATTTCGAATCGCAGGTCTTCCAGGAAGTGTGCAGAATTTTGGTAATGCATAAAACGAGGACCACCGCGTACCATCCACAGTCTGATGGAATGGTTGAGAGATTTAACCAGACCCTTGAGAGGCATTTGGCGAAATTGGTAGATGACAAACAAAAGGACTGGGACAAGTATATACCGCTCTTCCTTCTGTCGTACCGTACCGCCGAGCATGAGAGCATAAAAGCTACCCCGGCGTATGTCAATTACGGTAGAGAACTGCGAGTACCAGTAGACCTCTTGACAGGAGGGTCACCGGAGGAACCGAAGACCGTACAAGACTATGTCTGCGATTTAAGGGAAAAGATGCGCTATATACACGCCATGGTTCGGGAAAATGGGTAACAGTCAAGTGAGAACATGAAGACCAGATACGATCGGAAATCGAACACGAGCGGCTTCGAAGAAGGGTCACTGGTGTGGCTGCATAACCCAACTCGCCGAAAAGGCAAATCTCCAAAGTTGCAGACCAAGTGGGACGGCCCATACAAAGTGGTTACCCGATTGAATGATGTGACTTACAGGATTCAAAAGCAACCAAGAGGGACATTCAAAGTGGTACACATAGACCGTCTGGCGCTTTACCATGGCAGTAACAATGATGCTCGGGACGAGAATCTCTAAGAGGGGAGTAGTGTTACGGTATATGGTATACGGACACGTGGTGCCATCTAGCGACAAACCAGCGAAACTTACTGAGGGAGCACAGGCAACATAAATCCCCTACTCAATACTAGATGGCATGAGGTGCGCAAGTACATACTCGAACCTTCTAGAAAGGTTCAATGTTTGTTTACGTGTCTACCGTTTATTTGTTTGCGTGTTTACGTGTTTTAATTTAAACCTTATGACTGAGTCTTATGGTCTAAATTGAATTTGCCAAAAAATTCAACTTACTGCACTTATCGTAAGGACGGCAGTTTTATTGTGGTACATGCTCGAGCCTCCTACAAAGTTCCCACGGTTGTTTACTTGTTTACGTGAACCGGGAACTTTCTGGAATTCGTCTCGCAATCGCTTATATTTCTTTAAGTTGATTGCTCAGAGCACAAAATTGGTGAGTAAAGCAGTAAGCTTCTAATCGGCGAAAAGCTGGATGGTTGGAATTTACTCGGCTAAAAGTGCTGTATTAGGAGCTTTCAAAACTGTATAAAAACGCTGTATAAACGTTTACATAGCAATTTTACTTTTTTTTTAATTCGGTTGTTTGTGTTGTGAATCGCCATAAAATATGTGATTAAAGTGATGTAATGGCGATTCACAACACAAACAACCGAATTAAAAAAAAAAGTAAAATTGCTTTGTAAACGTTTTAATTGACGATTCAAACACGGATGTGTAACGTAAATAAATTATTTATAAACATGAAGGCCAGTTTTGGAGGTTAAATTAAAAAAATATCTATTTTGCAAACTATATCGTGTGACCTATCAAATGAATGGGCAGGGGAAGTACGGACAAAATGACAGGGTGTTTTGTTTTTTAATCATATTTTTTCTATTTATTGACATTATAATTAGTCTCAACCGTTTAAAGTTATCTAGAAGATTAATTGACTACCAGTAATACAGTTTTTATAATTAAGGAGGAACTATAATAGTGAGTGAGCCCTAGAACAATTTTTTTTTGTGATTACTTACATTTTTGTGAGTAGCTACATTTTGATAAGACAAACGACATTTTTAGTTTCGTAAAATCTCGAAAGTGGTAGCTAACAGAGATAGAAAGGATTTCATACTTTGATTTGATGGTCCTAAAATATGGATTGTTTTATTTGTAGGACAAGGTTACTCTTAAATTATATAACTATTAACCTACCAATATACAAAAAATCTGCTGGTTAGGGTTCCGTTTTAGGGTACAGTAGCCAACCAAGTTTTGTTGACAGTTCAACGCGTCCTTAGATGCAAATTGTATCGACTTTTTTTAATGAAGCGTTTGGGGATGTTGGAATTATCTTATGGTAAAAAATAACGAAGACACCGATGAGCATGATGCATCAACATCTTCAGAATTGTCCATACGACAATCAGCATTCAATCAGTTACTAAGCAAAGTATTACAGGGATTTGTAAGTCCAAAATATGATAATGATCACTATCTCTTGTACTGGTCAGACATAATATATTATTATAGAATATTTTATATAGATAATTTAGATATTTATGTATTTACCCGTGGGAGAGCCATGCTTCGGCGCGAATGGGCCGGCTCGAAAGTTATGAGCAAAACCAAAGATAGTAATAATATATTTATTTCGGCAGGTTAAACAACAATATTCATCGTCGTCGTCACCACAGCGTCGGGAAGTCTGAAATGAGATAATAATATTGAGGTATATGGTATAAGTCAGTTTAGATACGTACGTACGATACGTGGGAGAGCCATGCTTCGGCACGAATGGGCCGGCTCGACCGGAGAAATACCACGTTCTCACAGAAAACCGGCGTGAAACAGCGCTTGCGCTGTGTTTCACCGAGTGAGTGAGTTTACCGGAGGCCCAATCCCCTACCCTATTCCTTTCCGTACCATCAACTATTCCCTTCCCTACCCTCCCCTATTACCCTATTCCCTCTTAAAAGGCCGGTAACGCACTTGTAGCTCTACTGATGCTGCGAGTGTCCATGGGCGACGGAAGTTGCTCTCCATCAGGTGACCCGTTTGCTCGTTTGCCCCCTTATTTCATAAAAAAAAGATAGATTTATCTTATATCTTTAAACGAGCAATTCTTGTATATATATATACAGGGTGTAATGGTCGGTATTCGATTAAACAAGAATAAAATGACATTTTCTAAAAATGATTCCTAGCTAGATCGATTTATCGCCCCTGAAACCCCCTATATACTAAATTTCATGAAAATCGTTGGAGCCGATTCCGAGATTCCAATTATATATACGGGTGTAACAAAAATAAGTGATAATACTTAAGGGTGTGTACGATGTTCCTCGTAAAGAGTTCACTGTGAAAAAAAAAATTAGTCCAGCTCTAGCAGAGCTGAACCAATTTTTTTTTCACTTTTGTATGAGGAAACTCTTGACACTGGGGCGCTTGCGCATACAAAAGTGTAAAAAAATTGGTCTTTCAGCGCTACTACTTTCACAGTAAACTCTCCACAAGGAACACATACACAACCTAAAGTATTATCACTTAGTTTTGTTACAACTTGTATAGTAAAGGACCATCCATAAAGTACGTCACACGATTTACATGATTTTTAGACAACTCTTCCCCCTTAACACAAAACTTAGGACCACTCCCCCTCTTTGTCACGCCATGTCTCTCAACCTCGTTTATCCCAGAAGATGTACGGTTCCAACATGATAAACGATAATTTGATCCTAAGGGGCGTCGGATTATAGTGTACCTCACAGTATGGTAGCTAGCGTCTAGACCATGCGTCACCCAAGTCAGTCATGGGTGAACAGTCCATAGACGGCCTTAATTTTATAAAAAAAAAGAACATGATAAACGAATTTAGCGCAACGGAGTTGCCGGGGTCATCCAGTTATTAGCATAGAATATAGATATTTACCAACAAAAACTTTTGCCTGCGGTACTTACTCGTCTAAAGCGGTCGCAAGCGTTGAGGCGACTCTGTAATAATAAACAAGTAACAATTTACTGAAATTATTCTTCACTATTCATACTTTATTGTATTAATTATTATAAATACTACAAGACCAAGAAAACGTTATGTACTAACCGCCGTACTCAGAGACATTTAATTATGATTAACCTTCAATTTAATTACATTTAACTAATTAATGTTCCACTCTGTGTGCGGCAATTAGTCATCTATTACAGAATGCTAATGTCATATATAGGATGTAACAAAACTAAGTGATAATACTTTAGGGTGTGTATGTTTTCCTCGTAGAGAGTTCAATGTGAAAGTAGCAGCGCTGAAAGACCATTTTTTTTTGCTTTCGTATGAGCAAGAGCCTCTGCGTCACGAGTTTCCCCATAAGGGAAGGTACAGCAATGTTCAGATAACTATTTCAACGCTGTAGAAGGTATAATTTTTGCCACTTAAACTCAGGCGTCAAATCAGTGACATATTATGTTTCTGAACATCGCAAATGGTTTCATCGACTGCCCTGAATTACTCTCTAAAATAAATTTACGAACCAACAGACAAGGATTTCGTCACCGGCCTCTACTTGATGTACCTTCTGCAACAACTAACAATAGAAATAATGCATTTTTCTTACGAAGCACTCATGCTTTTAATAAAGTACTAGCTGACCCGGCGAACTTCGTACCGCCTAACTGTCAATGAATGTCGTGTTACTTTTTAGCTGAACTAATTTAGGCTTTGATGAACGTAAAACAATGATACAAAATAATATATTTATATAAATAGAAACAAAAAAGTATTTTATTATGATGAATGATGATGAAAACATACATACAGAATGAGAATAAAAATAAAAAAAATAAAAAATAATAATTAAGTCTCATGTCAGAAAAAAATGATTGAAAACTATGTTGTGCAGATTGGGGGAAAAAAAACTCGGATTAATTCATTAATAGGATTTTCATTCAAGCACTTTGTGGTAAGCGACATTCTTTGTTTTTTGGTCAGGCGCAAGAACAAATAAAGCGGATGGTTTGCCGACACGTGAGCATGCCACGTACAATTGACCATGAGAAAAACATGCATTTTCTAGATTGAGGCCACAAATAGTCAAGGATTGGCCCTGTGATTTGTTGATCGTCATGGCGAAGGCAAGACGAATCGGGAATTGAATTCGTTTAAACTCAAAGGGCATGTCCGAAATATAATAACAATGCCTGAACTTTCGAGACATAGACAATAGCTCAAAGAGTATATAACCACTACGTATGAATAGCTTATCAAGAAAAATCATACAACCTATAAAAAGACTTTTGTTAACCTGTAGTTTTTTTTTCCTTAATCTTATAACCTTTACCAACAGATTTTTTATTCCCTAAATTCCGTTCCTTTCCGATGATTTTATGTTTGTAGACCTGAACTTTGTAGACATTTTACAAAAAATAAATTTCTGAACGCACACATGATGTCTTCAGAAAAAAATAAAGTTGTGGCATAAAGGTCTCAGCAACCAGGCCATAAGCTCCAAAAAAAAATTGTTGTTACACTATTTGACAGGATTGGACAACAAATGTTTGACATACAAATCAGCATCTATTGAAATGATTAAGTATTCATTACACATACTCGTATCGAGTTTTCATTGTTTTTAAGATGTATTCTGCTATTCGGGACGGAAACAAATCCAACAAATCAAAAATCATGGCAATCGGTCCAGCCGTTCTCGAGTTATACGAGGGCTGCTATTTATGTATCCGGAATTAAAAAAAGAAACAAACATATATCATTTAATATGGTTTTATTGCTTTTTAAAATATTCGCCGCGATGATCGACACACTTTTGCATACGCTGGAACCAATTTTCATAGCACTTTTTCCATTCTGATTGAGGTATCTCCAAAACGTGCATTTTGAACGCATCAACAGCTTCTTCGAAAAACGTTGACCACGTAATTTGTTCTTCGCGTATGGAAATAAAAAGAAATCGTTAGGTGCCAAATCAGGGCTGTACGGCGGATGACCAGTCAATTCGATCTTTTGACCCTCCAAAAACTGAGTTGTTTCAGCTGAGGTGTGACAGCTAGCATTGTCGTGATGTAATATGATTCTGCGTTGTCGGTTGTCCTTTCTTATTTCTTCAAAGACTTCTGGTAAACAAATGGTCGTATACCATTCAGAATTAACCGTTTTACGATTCTCTAATGGCACTGTAGCCACATGTCCATTAATTCCAAAAAAACAGGCGACCATTTGCTTCAAAGTACTTTTTGCACGAGTAACTTTTGTTGGTTTCGGCTCATCTTGGAACACCCACACCGTTGACTGTTGTTTAGTTTCGGGGTCATATGCATAGATCCAAGATTCATCACCTGTGTAGATATTATAAACGGCTTTTGACGTACCACGGTTGTATTTTTTTATCATTTTTTTGCACCAATCGACACGAGCCCGTTTTTGATCGATTGTCAAGTTGTGCGGAATCCAACGCGAACATATTTTTTTTACAGCCAAGTGTTCGTGTAATATCGACGCCTCTATCTCGCGATATGTAACATGACGATCACGCATTATTAGTTCCCGCACAGCATCTATATTTTGTGGGACAACAGCTGTTTTTGGGCGACCTTCTTTATTTTCATCCGTGAGCATAGACCGCCCACGATTAAACTCACTGTACCAGTGATAAACAGTGGTTTTTGATGGTGCTTCATCTCCAAAAGTTGCGGTGAGTTGAATAAAGCACTGTTGTTGATTTAGCCCACGCCGAAAATCGTAGTAAATCATTGCACGAAAATGTTCACGCGTTAAATCCATGGCAAATGAAGACACGCAATTTTCAAAATGACGCCACAATGGAAAAATAATTGACAGTCACATGAAACAAAATGTATTCTTCAACCAAAGAGTTCTATTTTCAAATGTTGTAATTACTTTTTAAATATTGTTCTTGTAAGTGGCCAGTTCCGGATACATAAATAGCAGCCCTCGTAAGTGTTGTAACAAACACGACTTTCTTTTATATATATAGATTGCAGGACATGGATATACCTATTCTGTACTAAATCTAAAGTTGTAAAACGACTATTGGCAAATGAATTCTTTGATTAGGATTGTATGATTGTGTTTGAGGTACCTTATACCTACATAATACTATCTTTGGTTTTGCTCATAACTTTCGAGCCAGCCCATTCGTGCCGAAGCAAGGCTCTCCCACGTGTAAATACATAAATATTCTATAAAAATATGATCTATATAAAATATTCTATATTAATATATGTCTGACCAGTACAAGAGATAGCTAGTGATCATATCGTATTTTGGACTTTCAAATCCCTGAAATACTTTGCTTAATAACTGTGATGATGCTGATTGTCGTATGGATAATCCTGAAGATGTTGATGCATCATGCTCATCGGTGTCTTTCTTATTTTTTACCATAACATAATTCCAACATACGCGCCAAACGCTTCATTAAAAAAAGTCGATACAATTTGCATCTAAGGACGCGCAGTTCAACAAAACTTGGTTGTCTACTGTACCCTAAAAGGGAACCCTAACCAGCAGATTTTTTGTATATTGGTAGGTTAATAGTTATATAATTTAAGAGTAACCTTGTCCTACAAATAAAACAATCCATATTTTAGGACCATCAAATCAAAGTATGAAATCCATTCTATCTCTGTTAGCTACCACTTTAGAGATTTTACGAAACTAAAAATGTCGTTTGTCTTATCAAAATGTAGCTACTCACAAAAATGTAAGTAATCACAAAAAAAATTGTTTTAGGGCTCACTCACTATTATAGTTCCTACTTGATTAAAAAAACTGTATTACTGGTAGTCAATGAACCTTAGATAACTTTAAACGGTTGAGACTAATTATAATGTCAATAAATAAAAAAATATGATTAAAAAACAAAACACCCTGTCATTTTGTCCGTACTTCCCCTACTCATTCATTTGATAGGTCACACGGTCATATAGTTTGCAAAATAGATATTTTTTAATTTACCCCCCAAAACTGGCCTTCATGTTTATAAATAATTTTTTTACGTTACACATCCGTGTTTGAATCATCAATTTACATAATATTATGTGTACCAAATATCAACTTATTCGGTCAAACAGTTTTGGATAAAATTGGCTATGACAGACGGTCGGACAGACAGAGATACACGAGAGAGTCTTTACAGTAAATTTATCAATGATTATTTCGTTCCTACATTTTTTAATGTATCGAGTACGGTTTCTTATTAAAGTAGAAAATACCACGTTTCGGGATGTATTCGAGGGCGCGGGGAGGGGGGGGGGGGGGGTTGAGGCCCACCCCGGAGGTTTACTCTGTAACCTACATATTATCCTGATAGATAAAAGTCGTACATTATTGTTAATCCACCTTAATCATAGTAATCAATAATTATTAATTTTGCCTCCATACATTTGAATTTAATTTCTTGAAAATTAAATTCAAAATATGTGATTAAAGTGATGTAATGGCGATTCACAACACAAACAACCGAATTAAAAAAAAAGTAAAATTGCTCTGTAAACGTTTATACAGCGTTTTTATACAGTTTTCATAATATGAAAGCTCCTAAAACAGCATTTTTTAGTCGAGTAAATTCCACCCATGCAGCTTTTCGCCGATTAGAAGCTTACTGCTTTACTCACCAATTTTGTGCTCTGAGCGATCAACTTAAAGAAATATAAGTCGTTGAAAAATAACTTACTGTCCTAATACTTGCTGCTGGATCACAGGTCTGCAAATCATAAAAAATAATATCTTAAATATAAAGTAACATGAATTGTAAAGTAAGTCATACTGCCATACGGGAAACTTTTAAGATTATTAAATCACGTTTCTGTGATGAACAAGAAATATCGTAATGAATCTATACCAAATACCAATGACTATTATAAATGTGTGAAAGTAATATCTATCTATTATCTCTTCACGCTAAATCGCTGAACCGAATTTGGTATGACGATACTTTAAGGCCCGAAAAAGGACATAGAATAGTTTATATTGCGGAAAAATGTACGGTTCCCGCTCGTCATTTACAGTACATAATAAATTATAATCACAGCGCTATATCTTCATATACTCTTTTCCCAAGATGTTTTAATGTGTTTTGGCTTATGATCGGCTTCTTTTTCGGTTTCTTTTTTGGCTTTGGACGCTTCCCGCCGCCACGGAGCGCGTTCGCCTCTTGCAGCTCCTGCTGCCCGTCGCTCGGCAGGCTGCCCCCGCTGAGCTCCTGCTGCCCGGTGCTCAGCACGTCGCCATCGCCGTCCTCTGTGCATCATAAGCTTAGCAATGTAGCACAATATAAATCGTAATGTAACAAATACGGTATCACAGAGCAGGCCCTGGGTGGAGTTGAGTATGCAAAATATGAGTGACGCATTCGGTGAATGAGGCTTAACTCAGAAAAGCCTGACGGTTAATTATGATTCTGAATATTGCCAGGAGTCAAAATAGTCCGTTTTACACTTGGTGGGGTAGATCCCATCTCCACACAGCGCCTCCTTAATCGAGCGAGGCTTGAGCCTTGACCGGCACCTCCTCTGGACCCAACCCAACCCAACCCAACCCAACCCAACCCAACCGCACCCAATAGGGTGATGATATCCTGCAAGCTTTTTTCTTCACTGTCTGTGTGTTGATCGCAACACTGTACTCTCGGGCTGGATGGACTGTGGACTCGCTGAGCTCGACGATGCTGTCTCCTTCCATGGCGTTGCTGGCGTGTTGCAGGAACGCCAGCAACTCGTTGATGGAAATCGAGTCAATAATATAAAAACTTACCGTCAGATACGTCAGCTACCATCGCAACCTAATAAAATACGTTTAATAAATAAAAACGTATAATAAATAAATAGGTTTAATTAGGAATACAGAGATTTCATAACATGTTAATTTGGCCGTGGAGTTATTTTTTCAAATTTTGTTCATGCAAAGTTTCGCATTAGGTTGGATTCAAATAATGCTCCAAAGTAAATTTGGGAAAATTAATGTTTGGCAGTAGGTTTTATTAAAGTAACGCACATTGTAAAGTCAGGGAAATCCATATTTGGCAGTAAATATAACATCTCGGCAACGACACGAATTTCGCTGTTATATCTGCGATTGCCACAACGCGTCGTCCGCGTTTTCATTAGAGCCATAACACGAATTTCGCGTTGTGGATTTTACTGTAAACACAACGCGTTGTGAGCTATTTTTTCGCGCAATGAGCGTTTTCGATCTTAGGGCGTAACATATACATACCGGTTGTTGATGGGAATAAGCGACGCAGGCCAGCAGCACGGCCGCTGTCATCATCATTATCGGCCTCATGATGAAATAGGTGCAGCACGGATGTGAACCTTGCTTTTATACTAACAAGTTTGCCTGTATCCGCCAATGATTTGCTTTTTATTTTAAATGGATGAATTAGTCATACCGGGTGTTATATTATTATTTTTTCAAGCTCTTAATTAATTTTAACCATATCTATTTTTTTTATTTCACGTTGGTCATACACAATATTGATCGTATAACGAATTGTTCGCAAAAAATTGAGAGGTTTAGCTTTTCAATCTGATACATTAAGGGCCTGTTTCACCACTTCCTGATAAGTGCTGGATAGGCTATCCACAATTTATCTTCACAGATAGAGTATGGAACATCTGTCAAAAAGTTATCACACCTTATCAGGAAGTGGTGAAGCAGGTCTTAGGGCCTTAGGCCTTATCATAATTAGTAATGATTAGACATCGGATTATATGCACGTCAAAGTGCCGAAATATGCATGCAAATATGCACGAAAAATGGCCGAAATATGCACAAAATATGCACAATCAAAAGTCACTTTATATTAAAAATTATTATTAACGGCATATATAATCCATTAACGGTACCACCGCAAAACTCTTCAAGAGTTTTGCGGTGGTGCCGTTAATGGATTTGATGAAATTTTTATTATTTCATCAAATCCAGAATTTTTCGTTTCTTAAACAGCACCAATAATATTTTTCTACCAACGTTTTCCGATTGCAATCTTAATTCCCATGGAAGTTTATTAAATCGTTAACTACTTCATTCAAATTGTTTACGAATGTTGCCAACTACAAAAAAACATTTTGTTTCAAGAAAGATAATATTGTACCTATTACGTGTATTGCATTCTTTAAATGGGGATGGAGCCACATATTGTTGGCTTTTTTTTAGTGTCCCTGTTTTTTTTTGTTTCTTTTTTTTGTACCTTGTATCTGTGTAATATGTGTATTTAAGTGTAGTGTGATGTGAATGTTTGTTAAATAAATGTTTATTTATTATAATTATTGTTATATTTGAAGTGTTTTGATCTATCGTACCTCTGTTTTGTGGCCTTAGTGTGTGTCATGATAGCTAGTCTGGAGACTACGAGGGCATAAAACTACCGAAATATGCACTATCAACGAAAAATTGCCAAAATATGCACTGTCGCCTAAAAAGTGCCATTATATGCATTTGCATATGCAAGTATGCAAATGCATATACTCCGATTTGTAGTTATGATAAATAGCTAAAACAAGAACGGTTCACTGAATACACCTATCTACCGACAAAGTTACATCAGTATAGGTTTTATGGTTTCAAAGAAAAGTGGCTGTGACAGACGGACGGCCAGACAGACAGACAGAAAGGGAATTAATCTAACCTAAACTGAACATACAGTTTTAGAGTGTCATTTCATTAATACGCAAGGGGGCTTAGCCCCTTGCCCCAACTTGGGGTACTTCGCCCCCCCGAACCCTCCCCCCTCCTGGATATGTTGCTTCAGAATGGTTTCGCGTCGTTAGTGTTGAGTTTTAATCCTCCTTTTTAGGAACAAAGTAAGTAAATAATTAAAAGGGAATTTATTCTAACCTAAACAAAACATACAGTTTTCGAGTGTCATTTCATTAATACGGGAGGGGGCTTTGCCCCCGGCCCCTACTTGAGGGGTAGCTGTGCCCCCCCCCCCCCCCTCCTGGATATGTTGCTTCAGAATGGTTTCGCGTCGTTAGTGTTGAGTTTTAATCCTCCTTAACAAACTAAGTTAATAATTAAAAGTGAATTTATTCTAACCTAAACTAAACATACAGTTTTCGAGTGTCATTTCATTAAAACGCGAGGGGGATTTGCCCCCGGCTCCTACTCCCCCCCCCCCCCCCTCCTGTATATGTTGCTTCAGAATGGTTTCGCGTCGTTATTGTTGAGTTTTAATCCTCCTTATTAGGAACAAACTAAGTTAATAATAAAAAGTGAATTTATTCTAACCTAAACTAAACATACAGTTTTCGAGTGTCATTTCATTAATACGCGAGGGGGCTTCGCCCCCGGCCCCTAACCACCCCTTCTGGAAATGTTGTTTTAAATAGCAAAATGGTGTCACGTCGTTAGTGTTGAGTTTGAATTATGCTTTTTAGGAATAAACTAAGTAATAACTTAAACTAAACATACACTTTTTGAGTGTTATTTAGTTACCATGTGGGTGGCGCTTCGCCCCCCGAGCCCCCAACTTGGGGTCTGCGCCCCGGTCTTTGTGATCGGGTCCCCTTTTCACCCTTTGAGTAAGGGACCATAAAAAGGAGAAAATTATCCATTTCCGTTATTATACTATGCTAACGCGGACGAAGTTGCGGGCAACAGCTATATTATAATAACACTTAACGCGAGCGAAGCTGCGGGCAAAAGATAGTACTTTATAATCAATTAATTGGTTTCAATTATAAGATTTCATACTCTGATTAAAATTTAATTTCTTATATTTTTCTCTTTTTTTTTAAGATCCTGAAAATTTCCAATTTTACCTGTTTCCCTGACAGACAGCTGAAATCCGGACATATCAGAAAATTCCTGTCATCTGGTAACCCACCCGCGCCGTTTCGTCCGTCTCTTTGCGGTCAAAGTACAGGTGGGTGAACCAAAATCTTTTCGTTTTCGCTTCGTTATAGAATCGCCGATGATAATGTATGGAATTGACATAAGCGCTCGTTAATATGACGTTGACGTTCGACTCGTCTTATGTCAATTCCGTACATTTTGATCGGCGATTCTATAACGAAGCGAAAACGTAAAAGTTTCGGCCAAATGGCGGTATAATCCACGCGCGATCAGAATAGGATGCGATCTTTTGGCACTGAGATGCGCGTTGACGGCTAGCCAACCATACCGTCGGAAAACGTCAAAAAAATAGTATTGCAAACTGTCATTTTCTATTAATTACGACAAGGTTCCATCTCATTCTGATCGCGCGCGGATTATAGCTGTTATGTTCATTGTGATAATACAAATTAGCAGCACTGAAAGAGTTGACCGCTGTCGATCCTGGGACACAGTGGTGGGAATGTATGGTGGGCCAAAGCCCGATTAAGCACTGAAAGAGTAACTTTTTTTTCAGTTTTGTATGCCTGGCGCTGGGGCGTTTGCCCATATACAATTATAAGAAAAAAAAATTACTCTTTCAGCGTTGCTACCTTGATAGCGCTCCTGCTGAGCCCATAAAGTTAATATATCTAGCGGAATAAAGCAACAATCTCGAGCTGTCAAACGAAACCGAAATTGGTTTTCATCTGTGTGAAAAATATGTGTACGTATACACTTACACAAGCATGATTGAACATGAATTCTATGAGATTAAATTGTCAACGTGAGGCACGTGCCGACTGGACGTCAAAAAAAGAGTGCTGCTGTCATGTATCACACGTCTCTTTTTACCACGCAGTGTTACTGATAGTGACATCTCTCTTGCTCAGGCCTTTGTTTCTCTATTCCGCTAAGTATATTAACTTTATGGCTGAGCCCTATACCCCTATTCTGCTATATTAATGCTACATTCACTCGGCTGGAATGATAACTCCATGACGCTTGCTGGATCTGTAACCGCTAAAACTTAGATGTCGACGATAATAGTAGGGGAGGAGAAGGATCTATTTGTGTAGTCACTCGAGCGTCATGGAGACCTAGTAGGTTTTTTAAATTAGGTAAAACTGATAAAAAATAATAAGAGCGTTTTTTATTTTAGCGGTGGGTTCAGAAACTGGCGCTATTTTAAAGTTTTGAAAAAGAAAATAATATTATATTCAGAAGATTGCTTATTCAGGTAAATTATAAATATATTTTAGACAACAGGGACTAAATCATTTAGTTTAGTGCAAAATAAAATATCTGCGAAGCTTAGTTAGGAAAATATGAAGCTTTATTTTTTATATTTTAAAATGTTCCTACAGGCTTACCTAACATTTGAATCGTCAGTGCTTTATATGGAAGCTTCTTTAGGGTATACTAAACATTCTCTATCTTAATCTGAAAGATCCGATGACATTTCAATATACAAAAATACAAAAAAAATTACCCACCACGTGAGAAATCTGATTTATATCCCATGATAACTAGACACAATATGTCGGAAGCCTATACATCTTAATCTGGCACGCTCGAGCTAGTCCCGAAATCCCCTCTTCTCCTCCCCAATTATAATATTTCTTCGAAGTTCGACATGTAAACGTATAGATTGCAATGTATCATTTGTTCATAATATTTTATTAAGCTTTTCGAACATAATAATAAATATATCAGTTAAAATGCAATAAATTGCTGAAAGGCGAACAAATAAAATACCATTTAAAATCCTTTGACATTGTAATATTATATTAATATCATCGAAAGCAAACACTTTAATGGTGTGACAAATAGCCCTCCAGCAGTATTTTATGCTGGCGCACTGGTGCTGGCATCATTGCTGAAATTAAAGATGGTCGACGGTTTAAAAACTTCAAATAGTAGTACGGTACCTAAAGCTCTGGTTTCCTCTAAAAGCGGCGCCGTCATACAGCGGCCGCAATACAGCGGTGAATGACGTCACTAGAACGTAGTCCATGGAAGCAATAATATGGCGCGGTTTCCTAGAGAACGGTTTTTAACTCGCGTTTTCTGGGAAACCGAGCCATACCGCCCATATTATAGACAACGTTCTAGCGACGTCATTCACCGCTGCATCACGGCCGCCATACGACGGCACCGCTCTTGGAAGAAACCCGAGCTTAAGTGGAAGATATAATCTACCAGATGACGCCCGCAATTCCGTTGAAGTTGTTGCTATTTATCGATCGGGAATCGCACTCTTTTCAAGGAATAAAAAGCATCTTATATCCTTTCCCGGGACTCAAAGCCCGCTCTCTCCATTGCTTACAGCAAAAGGTTTGGCGTCAAAAGTTTACAGGCAGACAATCAGACAGACACACTTTCGCAATTTAATGGATAATTAAAACTTATTATTGATTTACGAGAAAGTGTGAGTGAGCCTATGTTTTTGTCTATCTATCTGTCAGTTACCGAATATATATAAATACAATATCTTCATTGTCACAAAGTCAAGTCAAGTCAAACTCAAATTCGTAAAGTCGTCTTCCTTATAATCTTCTTAAAATATATAAAAATACTTGTCACGTTGTTTGTCCGCGATGGACTCCTAAATTACTGAATCGATTTATTTGGTTTGTACACAGTGTGCAATTTGATTCAACTTAAAAGATGGAATAGCATCGCAATTCGGAAATTGTAATAAGTATTATAGCTTAGTGGTCTTCATGACTGATGTCCTCCTACTGTTCTTTTGAAAAGTTTACTACAATGTAATATAACAAACACCTTAGCCACAACAACTGCAACAGACAGACATTAAGTAATAAAATATTAAGTAGATATTATGGATACTTACGGGTCTGGTAGAAGACTGTAACAAAAATGAATACAAGTACTTAATAAAAATACAGTGACTATTTTCACATTTGGCATCTGTTATTAATTTAAAAGAAGGGTTGGAACTTGGACGTATAATTACTACTTACTAGCTATTTGACCGAGCTTCGCTCGGTATTCGATAAAACACGAATAAAATGACATTTTCTAAAAATTATTCCTAGCTAGATCGATTTATCACCCCCGAAACCCCCTATATATATATATATATATATATATATATATATATATATATATATATATATATATATATATATAGATCCACCAAACATTATAACTCAAAGGTGACTGACTGACCGATTGACATAGTGATCTATCAACGCACAGCCCAAACCACTGGACGTATTGGGCATGCAGGTAGATGTTATGACGTAGGCATCCGCTAAGAAAGGATTTTGATAAATTCCAACCCCAAGGGGTTCAAATAGGGGATCAAAGTTTGTATATAGGTAATAAAAATTCTTAACGCGAGCGAAGCCGCGGGCAAAACCTCGTAACAGTATAAAATTAATAAAAAGTAAACGCTCTGCAGGCACTTACGCACTAATGTCAGGAAAGTCTGGAAGCTCACGTTCTAAATCAACATGTCTGTAAATATAAATGAAAAATAATTTTGTTTGTAGCGTCTGTTACTTATTAATAAAAAATTGGTGTCACTGTGGAATAATTATATATTACCTATACTTTTATATGTTTCGTCGACTTTTTACAGCTAACACAAAAAATATAGTACAATTGTATTAATAATATAAATTTAATAATTATGTAAAAATGTTATAAAGTTTTGAGATATGTTGTATCCGGTGAAATTCGCCAACAAACTGTTATGGAGTTTGGTGATTTCTATTGTCTAAGAAAATATGTAAATTTATTTTGGATAAATAAAAAAAAAATAAAAAAAAAAAAATTATGTGTCTGAACTGTCAACTGGGTCATAATGACAGAATCACACAGTATGCTAGTTTAACGTTGTTCGTGGCGGCCGAAAAGGAAGATCTTCCGACCGAGCGAGATAGCATATTCGGTCAGGCCGAAGCCCACTGACGTCATTTCAGACGTTGTATATATCTTGCCGTTCTCCGAAACTTCGATAGCGCGATGCAGGAATGTTAGGCGAATTGTGGGTACCGCCACATCACTCCCCCCCGAAGACCTGTGGTATTCTTCGATGCGCTTGTGTTGTCAGGTGTGGGCCGAAGCTACGCGTGCAATGACCAGGAGAGGGACCCCGTGCTCTGCTTGCTGACCGGTCGTTGTAGCCTATGGCTGCCCCGTTCAAGCCAGACGCGGGTTCGACCGGCGCGGACCTCCAACGCGGCTTATGGTCGAGGCGACCCGGTTATGCTTGATGTCTGCTGACGTGGTGCGGAGGGGCGGGGAGTGTTGATGATGATTGATGTCCAGAAGGATGCGTGTTCTTGTCGGTGGTCACCAATTTAACGTTGTTCGTGGCGGCCGAAAAGGAAGATCTTCCGACCGAGCGAGATAGCATATTCGGTCAGGCCGAAGCCCACTGACGTCATTTCAGACGTTGTATATATCTTGCCGTTCTCCGAAACTTCGATAGCGCGATGCAGGAATGTTAGGCGAATTGTGGGTACCGCCACACTAGTTTTATAATATGCGCCCGAACGCGCGGCTCATCAAGAAAAATAAAATGTAGACCCTTGTACGTATTATTATCCGCGCGCGAACAGGGCCCGTACCACGAAACCGTTTTGAGACTCAAACAATCGGACAGGAATGCCGCGTCCTGCTCTAACAACGTCATTTCACATTTGTTAGAGTAGGACGCAACATTCTCTTACGATTATTTGAGTCTCAAAACCGTTTCGTGGTACAGGCCCAGATTGGGATGCAACCTTGTCAAAGTAAATCGAAAATTACAGTTTTTAAATGAAGTAGCGTTAGCAAAAATATTCTGAACATAATATAGGTTTAATGTTTATATATATTAATAATAAAATACATAATCGACCGATTCTGTACATTAAATATATTACTGTGGTTTTGGTCAACCCTGTGGCAGCTGCAACTCTTTCAATTGCTAATTTTTTCATGAAAAAGATTTCTTGGTAATATTTTATCAATGAATCCAATGATTGTGATACAGGAATTATTATTCCTGAATCACTTGGTTACCTTACCCATATGGCCCATTTCCAAGTGTGTCACTTATATGTATTTAAATCTATGACTGTGTCAATGTTATTTTAATGCATTTATAGTACACTTCGACTTCATGGAAATATTTATCTATTGCCAGAATAGGGGAACATACAAATATAATGTTTATCAAAATGTTGCTAATAAAACGTTAAAAAAATATAAAATAAGGGCCACTGCAAGGTTATTATCTATATATTAATACGTGAGAGAAAAACCTTGTAACCCTTTTTACGAAAAATGGGAAAACGTAGGTGCATGAAATTTCGCACAGTTATAGTTTATATGGTGAAGGAGTGCAATGAGTTAATATTATTTTAAAATTACGCTTTTTATCATATTATATATTTTTAACAAATAAAACGTTACACACACTACGACACTTCTACTAGGAAAAATGACAGATTTTTGAGTGACAAGCCTATAAATATATACGAATTATACTCTTTTATTTATGGTTGAAGTCTGTTGACAAGTTGACAAATTAAAAATGGTTTTTTTTTTAATTTAATTTTAGATTACAATTAGACATTGTTTAAACGGCCAGTCTGAGATCATCTGAGTCCCAGAGACAAGAATTGAAAAAAACTATGATTAAGTCAATATTTTTTACAAAATATAGGTAGTAGTCCTAATGTCGTTGCAAGTACGGTCGAATTTCGACCATTGGGCGATCTCTAGTTTTATAAAATACTTATTGCTTTTTTACAAAAAATACGAATAATTAAAAGTAACTTGAAACGGAACGGATTTTAAAACGCTAATGAGCGTTCAGTGACGTCACACATGCTATCCCCGCGTTCCATTTAGCGTTAAAAACGATCAAAATGCCTCCATTTTGAGTGTTTTGATCGTTTTTAACGCTAAATGAAACGCGGGGCATGACAACTTTTTGAGAGGTACAGGTCAGTTAACTAAAGCTGGCACGATCAACACATTTACACATTGCGCTTGTGTAGTGTCTGAATATCTGCGGCGTGACGTCGTACTGCATACGCATCATGAAAAGTCTGCTTGCTCTCTCGCGCGCGGTCCATCTTTTCTTTTGCTACTGTTTATAAATACAGCGTGATGTTACAAGTCAGTCACGTGTGATCGGCGCGCGGCCAGCTATCGGGACTCTAGTCTACCTACAAAATCATTTATTTTTAAACATACTGTAGTAGTAGTAGTGAAATTGCATAAGTGTGGGTACTGTGAACGTGCCAGCTTCAGTTAACCCGCCCAGAGCCCGCGCGCGTGTTTCTCATACGCTATATAATATACAACCCGCGCAGAACACGCGCACGTCTGATCGCGCCCTAATTCCCATAGTATTACCGTTTAAGCCCGGCCGCATATTGTCCGAAATTTCTGATCAGAAACAGTTGAACGTCCGCGCTGTCTCTTACATTTAGTACTGAGCCGAGTGAGCTCGAACTCGCTGGAAGGATATTTCGGATAGTGTGCGGGGTGGCGGTCCGGCGAAATTCAACTGTTTCTGATCAGAATTCGGACAATGTGCAGCCGGGCTTAAATTTGGTTCCTTTCGAACTGTCATGTAACGTCACCCTGATAACGCTCAAGGCCACCTAAATATTGCAAATGTATTGAAAATGTGTACTTACGAGTAGGTACCCATTTTTGACAAGTATTGTAGAACATGTTTTTTGACGGAGTTACTTTTCCTTAGTTTTTATTATTCGTAGGCGCCGCTATTTAAATAAATCGTTGCATACACAATCGTATAGAAAAAATACGTAAGACAATTATAATATAAACTTTATATTATAAACTAAATAATAACTCACATTCCCTTGGATGGCTTCGCGATACTTGAACTGAAATAAAATATTATTTCATCTTACATATTGAAATAAGTAGAATAATTATAACACATTAGGTACCTCTGTAAGGTTAGTAATACCTTCTACTCGGCGAAACATGGCGGTAGCGGTCATTGACTTTCTGTCAAAAAACTTGTCATTTTCTATGTAACCCGCGATTGACAACATCTGACACTTCATTGTCAATCGCGGTTTATATGGAAAATGACAAGTTTTAGACAGGGAGTCAATGACCGCTATCGCCATGTTTCGCCGAGTACAGTATAGTAACTAAGATTTAAGAGTAGGCAAAAAACCGGCCAAGTACGAGTTGGACTCGCCTATGAAGGGTGCCGCAGTAGTAATAAGGTTTATTTTTATGAAATTATAAGGTTTTTGATTTATTTTTATGTTTTGGTTGATTTAATTAAAGTTAAATTAAGGTTTACCATTTATGACGTAAGTATAAAAAAAAAAACTACTAGCTAGATCTCGTTCAAACCAATTTTTATGGCATTTATTAAATAAAAAATTATATTTGAAAATTGAAATACCAAACTGAACAAGTTAATTGAAAACAATTGAAGAAGATAATATTATTTCATTATTAGAGATGTGCCGACTAGTCGGTAAAGCCGACTATCCGGCCACTTTCGTAGGCGGCGACTATTCGGCGAATAGTCGGCAAAAAGCGCCGACTATCCGGCTTTTTATTATTTTACTATTATTGATAAGAAAAACCTTGATTATTTTGAAATTAAGTGAATTGTTTCTGATATTACTTGCTTGTAAAGAAATATCTACGACATTAATTATTACTGAACAACATAATATCTTCATCATTCTAAACATTTATATTAAAAAAATACGCGCGGCACTGGAGGACTGCCGCGATAAAGCTATTGCATAGATTTACCGCTTTATATCATGACGTTAACATAACCAATACAAAACACGATCCGACACGTTCGCAGGCGGCGTATGCGACTTACTCAGCTTAGCAATCAGCAGTAAACAAAGCTGAAACCATGATCGGTTGGCCGACTAGTCGGCCGATTAGTCGGCTTCTTTGCAACCGACTAATCGGCTAGTCGGCTAGTTATGGCCAAGTTATGATCGGAACATCTCTAATTATAATATCGTCATATTATTATATAATTAAAAAATTAAAGAAAAATAATTAAAGAAATTAAAAAATTGTATATTACCTACAATTTTTTAATTTCTTCTACTGTGTCCTATGCAAAAATTATATTGAATTTTAGCTCATTTCTTATTAATTTTATTTAATTTAGGGTGGGTTGCACCAACTAACTTTAACATTAACCATAACAAAACGTCAAATGAACTGTCAAATCCCTAGCAAAAGTCCATAATGGACGCCATTATTGACGATAACCTTAACCTTAAGTTTAAGGTTAGTTAACTATAACTACGCCTCTGGTCACTGGTGCAAGTTGCAACCCACCCTGGGTTGCAACTTGCACATGTTATTTGAACTTGCAAATGTTATTTGAACCTCGAATTTAACTATATTTTGGGTACAGCTTCAGTAAAATAAAGTTTTTAGGCTCATTTATGTCCGTCTGTCTGTTTGTCCGCGGTTTTGCTCAGAGACTATAGGACCTACAAAGCTGTAATTTGCCATGAATGCACATAATATAATGATGCCGACAAAATGGTACATGAAATCTTAAAAAATACTTTTTTTATGGTAAGTACATCAAGCGGGGATGAATTCTTTTCGTGTCCACCCCATCGTGTGGGGTGTCGTTGGATAGGTTTTTTTAAAATATAAATACGTGAGTATTCATAGATCATTTTCCGATTTAGGGATCCGTTTGTGAAATAATAAGTTTTAAAGTGGAAAAAATCGTTAGAGTCCACTGTCCCCCTCATTCTACAAGCTAAACGGTTTCTTCTGGAAATGTGAAAAAATTCACGGGAGTAGAAAATATGCTGAATTCAAAAGGAACACTATCAGGGCTAAGAAAACTTGATAAGTTGTTGAGTTATAGTCGATCAACTAAAAAAATGAATTCGGCGAAGTTTAAAGGAACTTTTCGTTCAAATTCCATTGAACGTAACTGAGATGATATTGTTAGTAGTGGAAAAAACGTTATAAATGTACAATCATTGACCATACAAAAATTATCAAAAACTAGCGGTACTACGGAACCCTATAATATTGCGCGTGGCCCGACACGCACTTGGCCGGTTTTTGAATTCAAAACATTGCCTATTCATTATTCGATTTAAATAAATAGTACAGAACTGTTCGTGTGAGAGTCCGACTCGAACTTGGCCAATTTTTTGTTCTGAGTCCCGACTTTTGTAATGTACCATCAAGGAAATTGGACCTACACCAGTTGGTCGGCTTATGTCAATTCAATGTAAACGCGACCAAATTAATTAGGTCCGCCATCTGCCTAGGAATGATCTTCTACATAATATTAATACGTACATTTTCGGCGCTTTCGGCGCTTTTGGTAGTTTGGATAGTTTCGGTAGTTTCGGCAGACGGAATTTTGGACGGAAGCCGCGGCGAGACGCTTCGCTCATTGCGCTATCTGCATCCAGCAAAATGATTATTCACTATCACTACATATCATAAAACAAAGTCGCTTTTTTCCCACATGTCCCTTTGTTCCCTTTAATCTTTAAGACTACGCTACGGATTTTGATGCGGTTTTCTTTAACCTTCAAGCGGGCGCGCGCTATTTTGTAACGGCAGTGGTCGCGCGTAGCCTAAAAGACGTCGTAGGCGAATTTGGGAAACAAAACACTTTTCATTCAACATTATTTATTATTTAATAAATTAAATTATTACTCTTTTTAAAAGTAATCAGTTCACCTAGAAAATTAAATGAATTTTTAGTAGAAACTTAGTTATAAAATCCATTGACCCAAAGTAGCTTATCTTGTGTGAAAAGGGGCAGAAAAAGTGATCGGAATTTTCTTATCCTATTTCCAATTTTTTTCTTCATCTAGCAATAACACTCGATGTTATTTGCCTCAATAATATGAAAACTACTCATAAAATTACTTATAAGAGAGGCGCGCGGAGTCTTTTCGACGCCGGCGCAGAGACCAAAACAATTGAGCTTCTTGTTGCAAAGGGGGTGCGGAGAGTAATTGTAAGCTATTTATTTGGTAGATAGATAAATTATGAAAAGCTACTGAGAGAATGATACGGATTCAACGAAAAATGTCGATAATATCAACGTAAATGTATTGAGGGGAGTCAATTCGACGTCGCGCGACCGCTTGAAGGTTAAATTGACAATAATTATGATAAGATACCACTTATCCCGCGTGAGTAATAAAAAATAATTATTAAATATTTTGCAAAATTATCTTTTACGAAATATTTAATAATATGTAGGTACTAGTAGTATAAAATTATTATTAAATATTTCATAAAAGGTGAGACTTTAAGGTATTTTGTTTATGTTTAATAACAAAAACTTACCATCAATTAGTTCGCCGGCTCCCAAGCTTTCCTAATAAAAAGATGATTTAATAACATAAGCTGTGGTAGGGTCAGTATATCGTAGTGTCTAAACACACTAGGCCGAAGTTACGCGGCGTATATTCCGCATGATTATACGCCCGCAATGTATTTTAAATTACCGATTACACACGTTCCGTCCGTATTTTTAATGCGTTTGACATTGCGGACGTAATCATGCGGAATTTAAGCCGCGTAACTTCGGCCTAGAGCGTTGAGACTTACGCATTCAAAACATTTCATTTTAAATATTGGTGAATAACGCACATTATTTATCAAGATCTTAACATATAATCGTTGGAATCTTGTTTTTTTAGTAATTCTTAAATGCGTTCTGAAGAAGAAATAAATTACATTCGGTCCTTGGGCGGTGGCATATGACGGCGTGGCGGTGGCGTGGTCATGGAAGAAATTAATACATGGGCATTTGATGGACCTACGTCAGTTGGTCGGATTATAATGGCCTGCGGGGCTAAAATGGTCGCTTTGGAGAATCGTATTTTTTTTAAATCGCAAAATGGTCCATTCTGCTTGCAATTCACATCTAGTAATTCGTACTAATTTGACATTCGTCATTTGATAGTATGGGATATTATGTGTGAAGACTTTCCGACTGAGCGAGGTGGTATGCTCGGTCAGGCCAGAGCCTACGTGATACATTTAAGCTGTCGTATATATGTCGCAGGCACATTGTATATTTAGCCGTATTACATTACGGATCGCCGTTTTAAAAAACGGCGCCGTTTTTTAATGCGGCGTGTCGACGTTTAGCCGGATTGTAATGGCGATACGTTCTTCAATAAGGCGGCCCACGTTTAGCCGCATCGTAGTCCTATGTAAGTTATAGGGTGATCTTGATTGCAAAATAAAACAATGCTGCAATGAGTGGCCTTCATTATATTTTGGTAAGCACTCAGAGAACAAGCAAAAAATTCTGGATTTATCTTTTGTTTTATGACGGTCGCCAGCTGTTGCCGCAGCACGCTCGCTTCGCTCGCTCGGCTCCCTCTGTGTTGTGGTCTAAGTTCTAACCTAACCTAACCTATTTTTGGACTTTCTGGATTGTGTTTGTTTTTGTTTTGGTGGGGGGCTGCTCCCCCCCGTCCCCCCGCTTCGGTATCCGTGGTAAGTAGGCCTTCTGTTAAGTCTTTATTAATTAATAAAATAAATAAATTAATAATGAAATGAAATAAAATACTGAAATGTTTTCTCTGCTGACCGAATGTATAATCTTGCCGACCAAGTAATTATTCTGTCGAGTGACTGTTTATTTTGCAGATACATAATAAAACTCGCTGCCAGTTATGTTTTTAAATTGCTAACCATTGTCATGATTATTTACAGAACACGAATTGCAGCCTGATTTTAATTATTGCTAACAAAATATTTGTATGCTGACAAAATGATTTATTAGCTGTTATTTCTTTCAAACCAAATTTTTAAATGGCATACACAAAATTTAATTATTTCTCATATGTATCTGTGACACGGGCAGCGCCACGAGTGTTAAGAAACGAATTACGAAACTAAATTTGTCAAAAAGGCGACTAGTCTCTAACCAATGACATAAGAAACACTTCTTATGTCATTGTCTGTAGCCTTATTACATTACGGCTAGCCGTATTGAATAACGTATAGCGCCGAATGCATTCCGGCGGTTTTTTATTCAGCCGCATTCAATCCGGTTAAACGTCGACACGCCGCATTACAAAACCGCGCCGTTTTTTAAAACGGCTAGCCGTAACGTAATACGGCTAAATATACAATCCGCCTGCGACATATATACCGACGCGCTCAGAAAACTTCGATAGCGCGATGCAGGAATGTTAGGCGAATTGTGGGTACCGCCACAACAGTTTTGATAATTCATTTGCTGAATTGATTGAGAGGAATTGCTAAATGTGACCATTTTATTTACTTTGATTAATGATAAGTGCAGGTGATTATTGCAGGTGATTAGTAATCAGGAGACAGGTGCGGCGACTGATTAGTGCAAGTCCTTCAACTTGTCTGATAGTACTACCAGAGAAGTTGATTCCTATGTAAATCGGGGACCTAAGTAATTTGGTTGCGTTACGTCAAACCCAGCTGACAGATCACAATTAACATTGAATTGACATATTCGACCAAATAACGTTGGTTTGTCAATTGCATAGGAATCAACTTCCTCGATGTTGCATAATATAGTATACACACCAGCTGTTGATGGGAGTAGGCGACGCAGGCCAGCAGCACGGCCGCTGTCATCATCAGTACGGGCCTCATGTTGCTTTCTTTTTCAGTTACAAGTTTGTCCGCCAGTGAATTTGCTTCATTTTATAGTGAATGCACCAGTTATAATCAGTGGTTTAAATTTAATTTACCATAGGTACACGTTACATTATTAAATTAAAATTTTATTTCAAGCTTACGATCAATTTTGACCATATCAAGATTTTTTATTCCTATTTGATAAATACACCTCATAATATTATTAATCCTAATTTAGTGGAATAATATAAAAATATGTTTTTTATTAATTTCATTATTATTTTTATGAAAATAGTATACGTGTACTCCAGGCCGTATTACGAGTATGACTGGTTCGGATTGGAATCGTATCGAACGTAGTGCGAAAACGCTCTTACAGCCATGGCACACGTGACACGACGCGGTGCGGCGCCGCACCGGAGACCATCTCGCCGGACTACCGGCCACACGGTGAGTGTGGCACTGCAACGTTTTGCAGTACTGTAGCAGCGACGGACTCGAGCTCCCCGCGTCCCCGCCTCGTCCCGATTCCGGTGCGCGTGCGGTGCAGCGCCGGAGCTCACCGGACGGCTCCGTCTGCAATGCCGTACATTTTTATATTATGTAGGAAACCGGAGCGGTACCGGTCAGGCGCCGCAGCGCCGCCGCCCCGCATCGTGTGGCATGTCTCTTAGGCCCACTTGCGCCAAAACTTTGAGTTAAATAAATAATCCGGGGCTTAATAACTCAGTGTTAACGTTTTTAATTTTTAACTCATACTACATATTACACCAAAAGAATTTATCCCAGAGTCAACTAACCCGGGCTTATGTCATGTTCATTCATTCTTTTTACATCCAGCCAAATATGATAGAGCGAATGCTGAATAATTTAAGTGTACTGCTCTCTCTCGCTCCACAGTACTTTAAATAAGGCTATCTCCTTATGTCAGATTTGAAATGACATGTGGATTTTGGTTCTATGTCGCATTGTGTTGTGAATTGTGATATTTTATGCAAAGAAATTAAGCGGAAAATGATAAAAATTGAGAAGAAACACTTGTGTCCAATGTTTATCTAGTCTACCTATCCTATTTATAAAGGGGTTCACTAAAGACGCACTAATCCAATGATATTATTATTAAACTTTGGTAGGGAATTACTTTTTATGCTTATTTGTATATTGCAATTATTTTCAATTTGATTTAATAAAAAGAGAAGTTTCTTTTTGTAGGCGAAATCTTCGATAGAAATCTTTGTTTCTTTGTGAGTAAATACGGGACCCTAAACAGATCGGTCCGTTCTACAATCCTTCTGTAATACGAGTCCGAACTAATGTATTCGATAATTTCTTCATCATCATCAGATAACAACCACTGATCACTTATCATGGTTAAACACAAAATAAAACCGGTACCTATTACTGAACACAACAAAGTACATAAGTCATAACCGAAAAATCTCAGTTTTGATATTACTAACCCAGAGTTAGCTGATTTAACCCTCCGACATCGGTGGGTTAAAAATTCAAAAAATTGACTGGAGGTTAACTCCTAACTCTTGGTGGTGCAAGACACGATGTGAATTTAAATTCGAAGTATAATTTAACTCAGAGTTAAGCGTGTTAACCCAGTCTGGCGCAAGTGGGCCTTAGTGTAAGGGCTTTATCACACTGATGCAGGTGGTTTGCGGGTGGAGCGGATGCACGGCGGTCACTAGATCGTAGACGGTTTGAACGCGGCAAACACGCGGCGGTTTCGCGACGGATTCGCGGCGTTCGCTAAAGGAGTGAGCACACTGAGACGGGCCCTGCTGGGGCTCAGCGTGCCTGGGCTGATCACAAAAATCCGCCTCCATACAATTTGTATGGAAGGAGAAATCCGCTGCGCCCTGACACAGTGTGCGATACGCGCATCCGCTTCTATACAAATTGTATGGAGGCGAATTTTTGCGATGAGCCCCGGCACGCTGAGCCCCGGCACGGCCCGTCTCAGTGTGTTCACTCCTTAAATGTTCCATGCATCGCCATCGCTCCGCCCGCAAACCACTAGTATGAAGACGATGAGGCCTTTTTTACAAGGGAATAGCTTAACGCATCTTTGGCGGATTGCCGCTATCGGCTGGGGTATGTGGGACTCCCCTGGCGTCGATCTATCCACTAACAAAATAACATGTTGCTCCTCTTTCCGCTTACGGCAGAATTTATAGTAGTTTTTACTGGCGTAATTGACGCAGGTACGACGGATCGACTCAACTAATTCAATTAAATAACAAACACCAATAGTGTTTGTTAGTTAATTGCGACATTCCTCCGACTAACGCCGGCCGACCTCATTCGATCGCATCGAAAAACAAAACATCGAAATTATTTTCTTAATTTAGGTACAAATCTTTTCAGAATGTCTATGGGATCGATTCAGCCGCTTAGGAGGAGTTACAATCACACCTACAGTAAATATAATCACTTATATATATATATACACACCCTTAAGTAGTATCACTACTACTTAAGGGTGTGTATGTGTTCCTTATATAGAGTTCACTGAAAGTAGCAGCGCTGTAAGAGCAAATTTTACACCCAAAGTATTATCATTTACACCCTGTATAATTATAAAGATGTAATAAGTTTACTTGCGGCGTACCGCATCTACAGCTTTGTCTCGTATTTACAACTCCGTAGTGCATCTGTCGTAGCCTACTGGTTAAAATAGCTGTTCATTCAAACAGTTAGCCCTTTGACTGAACAACGCCATTTAATAACACGTCTAGCTTTTCAATTGAAAATTCAACTCGCATAAAAAGTTTACATAACCTCTGATTCAAAAGCCATCTTATTGAATTAGTTCAGCGCTCACCACCGTGGCGCTAGGTGCGTTTTGTTAACAATATAGCGTCAACAAGCCGGTTTCTTTCCGAAAAATATCTAAAAATAGCCACAAGGCTTAAACTATTTTTCGGAAAGAAAGTAGAAAATATGTATAATATATGTTACAATTTTTACCAAAGAGACAGAAATTTTGGGGGCACATACGAGTGATATGAGTGAATAAAAATTTTAACAAATATTCGAAGAGAATTATGAAATGCATCAATAAGGTGTTTATTGCAATTCTATAACTAATTCTATAATCTTCCAAGAAATTACAAAAAGTTTTTCTATTCTCTCAAATTACATACTAAACAAATAGTCACCGTAAATAATTTGCCATTTAACCAGTTGGCTAAGCATCGTCTAGCTGTAGTGTTGAACGTTGCAGTCAATAAGTTGGCAAAACGACGTATAGCTGTGTGATTTAATGGCGTTGTTCAGTCATAGGGCTAGCTGTTTTTTTAAACAGCTATTTTAACTTCGTAGCACATCTACAGCTTCGTAGTGCATCTACAGATTCGTAGCGCATCTACAGCTACGTAGCACATGTACAGTTTCGTAGCGCATCTACAGCTTCGTAGCACATCTACAGCTTCGTAGCGCATCTACAGCTTCGTAGTGTATCTACAGCTTCGTAGTACATCTACACCTTCGTAGCGCATCTACAGCTATGTAGCACATGTACAGTTTCGTAGCGCATCTACAGCTTCGTAGCACATCTACAGCTCCGTAGCGCATCTACAGCTTCGTAGTGTATCTACAGCTTCGTAGCACATCTACACCTTCGTAGCGCATCTACAGCTATGTAGCACATGTACAGTTTCGTAGCGCATCTACAGCTTCGTAGCACATCTACAGCTACGTAGCGCATCTACAGCTACGTAGCACATGTACAGTTTCGTAGCGCATCTACAACTACGTAGCACATGTACAGTTTCGTAGCGCATCTACAGCTTCGTAGCACATCTACAGCTTCGTAGCGCATCTACAGCTTCGTAGCACATCTACAGCTTCGTAGCACATCTGCAGCTTCGTAGTGTATCTACACCTTCGTAGCGCATCTACAGCTACGTAGCACATGTACAGTTTCGTAGCGTATCTACAGCTTTGTAGCACATCTACAGCTTCGTAGCGCATCTACAGCTTCGTAGTGTAGATACACTACGAAGCTGTAGATGCGCTACGAAGGTGTATCTACAATTATTATTACTTTAGTATTTTCAACTGTCACGTGTTACATCATTTTCACTTTGCCACTGATTCGTACTCGAGAGGGTGGTAAGTAAGATCGAAGATAGTGGCGCTCACGTCATAAGTGAAAAAAGTATTTTCTTAGGCTTTAATGAAAAAACATGAGGATGTATTTTCATTAAAGCCTAAGAAAATACGAAATATTCTAACTAAACCATATTTCAAAATAGAAAATGTTATAGAATATTAATAATACTAACCATGGATCGGATCATAGGTAATTTTATCAGCTCTTATTAAATCTTTATTTAATTTTTAATTCAGTTTCATATTACAGAGTGGGTTTGTATTTGCGGTGGCATATTATTTAATATTACTCTCTACTTTATGACTAAATTAAAATTTTCAACACCTAATAGTTTTGGTGTTGTTATAATAATTATAGAAATAGGTAGGTATATTGTATTATTGTAATTACTGTTTCACATCTAGCTTCTTTAAATTATTATTCATAAGTGGAAACTTGTAATTGGCATTCAAAATTATTATTTAAATAATTAATGTTATTGGTAGTATGCTGTAAGTTTTCCGAATAAAATAAAATAAAAACACTACAATATTTTTATAGTAGTGCTTTAATTGGAAAATGCTGTAAAAAATATTACCAATGGATAGAAAGGCTTTAGCAGGCCACTTGATGATCAATTTTATTGTGCAATATCACGTATTGTGCAATATTATTGTCCGTCTAGGATTAATATTAAACGCTATTGACAACGATATTGATCTCTCAATTATTTTAGTGTCAAATAAATTGTTCAATGATATTGCACAATAAAATTAATCGTCTAGGGGCCCACTTATAGAGGTTATCCGTTATATGAAGAAGCTCTTATAAAGGCTAAGACGTACCTATCTATAAATTAAAAGTCGATAAACATCATTCGTCACATGATGGTCAAAATCAATTACGGGCTTGAAATTAAATTTAAATCAAATTCTACCACGTTAAGATTATTTTTCTGAACAGTATAAACAGTGGACTGCTGAGGATGTAGGGCATACTCCGGTAGAGTAGCTCGTGATCACAGCCATCTCACCCACACAACATGAGGCCCGTACTGATGATGACAGCGGCCGTGCTGCTGGCCTGCGTCGCCTACTCCCATCAACAGCTGATATTGCCTACTGAAGTACTATATGATTTTTGTTGATGTTTATATTTGAGCTTTGATGACTTTATATTAAAAAGCTTCGTTCCCTTAATTTACTGACTGTTGTTGTTCAACATTTTAAATGATTTCTGTTATAAATAAAAAAGCCATGAGAGCCTGAAGCGCGTACATTATCTTTCAGATATGGCTTTAATTTTTATGGATATGTACTGCATCATTGAGTCCTTGAGGTACCTCGGCCAGTACAATATTTCGAAATCCTTGAAAGTACTTCTTTTCTAACTTGATGTCTTATTTTTCAGCTATTCCCGCCCGCTAAACTTCAGGGTAAGCTTTTGATTTACTTAATTTTTTCTTGTATCTTATATTATCTTTAAACGAGTAATTCTTGTATATAATCTTATATCTTTAAACGAACAATTCTTATATATATATATATATATATATATATATATATATATATATATATATATATATATATATATATATATATATATATATATATATATATATATATATATATATATATATATATATATATATCGATTCATCGCCCCCGAAACCCCTATATATAAATATGATTGGAATCTCGGAATCTCCAACGACGATCTTCATGAAATTTAGTATATGCATAGGGAGTTTTAGGGCGATAAATCGATCTAGCTAGGAATCATTTTTAGAAAATGTCATTTTATTAGTGTTTTATCGAATACCGAGCAAAGCTCGGTCAAATAGCTAGTATATCATAAATTACAGACAACACTAGATTTTCTTTAAAGACATAATAATATTAAGTAGTAATATTAAAGATCAGTAGCCTATGAAAGTATAGCACGGCAAATCGTAACACTCGTCGACGATAAGGTTGATAGTAGCAATATTTTAACACTTGGTGATGTACAGCTGACGACGGAGCCAGCGCGCTGAATGAGGGTATGCTGATGCGAGTGGCGCGCGCCGCCTCTGGGAACGTTCTGCGCGAAAAACGACTAGTGTGAGTATCATGCTGTTGAAGCCCGGCCGCACACTGTCCGAAATTTCTGATCAGAAACAGTTGAACGTCCGCGCTATCTCTTACATTTTGTACTGAGCCGAGTGAGCTCGAACTCGCCGGAAGGATATTTCGGATAGTGTGCGGGGTGGCGGCCCGGCGAAATTCAACTGTTTCTGATCAGAATTCGGACAATGTGCGGCCGGGCTAAATTTCCCAGTTTGACGTGATAGTATTATACGTATTTGAAAATTACCACACTACAAGGTTAAGAAGTAAGGACGTTTGTCCGCTGAGTCGCCGGACTGTAAAGGTGTGGTTGTAGACGACGCGCGACGTGTCGTCGCGACACTACTGGTTTCTATGTATTTCTGTGAAATACCCTGGGCAGCTAGCAATACGAAGCTTACCTTAAAGGTACAAGTTGGAAGCCCCCTACATGAAGCGGCAGCAGACAATGTGTCGTCGCGACACTACTGGTTCCTATGTATATTTCTATGAATAAGTGTCGCTAGCTTCGTGTCGCTTGCTGCGGAGGGTATTTCACAGAAATACGTAGAAACCATTAGTGTCACGACGACACGACGTCTGCAGTTGTCGCGTGTCGCTCGGTTTCAACTTGTACCTTTACCGAGAACAAGATTATTTTAGGCTGATAAAATGCCACATGACATTATGGGTGATAGGTTTCATTTTGTTCTTCACTACAAAGCAGCGGTGGTATAGGTCGCTAGACCAATGTTGGTAGAAAATGAAGCCTATAGCCTACCTAGGTCATGAAGTGGCATTTTATCGGCTTAAAATTATCTCGTTCTCGGTGACGGTCCGGCGACGCGACGGCGGCGGTGGACAAACGGCTTAAAGGGGCGACTCACCCTAAAATGTCGCTTTTATAATTCATTTTTATACTTGAAAATAGGCCCCAAATTGTTTTATTTTCAAAAATTAGATACTACATTATATTTCCGAGAATTCGATCTCAGCAAAAACACGATATCTTAAAATTTTCTCGAGAGAAAAAAATCACAAAGATGCATCTAATTTTGTCAAATCACTAAATCACATAATTTTCAGGAATTTTTGATTTATTGCCATAACTGTGCATTGAACTAAGTTAATATTTTAACATATTGTATAAAATTGTATCAATGAGAGATCGACCTAGCGGACTTTTAAAATGTTGTATATTTATCGAGTTATTGAGAAAAAACTAATTTGGCAATGAATTCGCGTCGTTTTTTTTCACCTGGCATATGAAAGACGTGAGTGTGAAGAGAGAAGGACGATGTTTGATTTTTGGGGTTAGTCGCCCTCTTAAGATAAAGTCAACTTCTTAAAAAAATATGTTAAAACATGTAGTATAATATTTTCTAATATGGTTTGGCTTCGTCATTTTTATTTGAACATAATATCAGATTATAATTAAAATATTATTAATTAGTAACATTAACTTGCTGTATACATTTTAATAATCGTTGTTTTCGAATGTTTGCAGGCAACAACAGACTACGATGTAAGTTTGGAGGCTTTTTATTTTTTTAGGAAAATGCTATTTAGGGCTCTTAGCCATAATCCTTAAAGTCCACATATTTCGCCGGCAGATATCAGCCTATCAATTAACCGGAAAAGACTCAGAGTTCCCTTGACGATTTATGCAAAGTCAATCCGAATTCCGAGCTCAAAGTGTGTGTCAGCTCGCCGTCACAGGCATAAAGTTAATATACCTAGCGAAATAGAGAAACAAAGGCCTGAGCAAGAGAGATGTCACTATCAGTAACACTGCGTGGTCAAAAGAGACGTGTGATACATGAGCAGCACTCTTTTTTTGACGTCCAGCACGTGCCGCACGTTGACAATTTAATCTCATAGAATTCATGTTCAATCATGCTTGTGTAAGTGTATACGTACACATATTTTTCACACAGATGAAAACCAATTTTGGTTTCGTTTGACAGCTCAAGATTGTTGCTCTATTCCGCTAGATATATTAACTTTATGGTTGGGTGCTAATGGTGACATTAGTGAAAGTGATTTCAACATGTTTCACAATGCTTAGTAGTACTATAATTCTGTCTACTCTGGTAGTACGAAGCGCACCGGCTGATATGACATACTACGTCAAACGTGTAAACGAGATCTCTTCTGAGTCGGCCTACTTGTTAGTTCTGTTTACTCTGGTGCTGAAGCGCAATACACACACAATATTTATTTAACAACCTTTTTTTATAACAATATTGAAAGGCCGTCGCGTTCAATATTAACCCTAGACGGTAAATCAATATTAGACAATACGTGATATTACACAGTAAAATTTATCGTCTAGGGGCCCGCTAACATATTGATTTAAAAAGGGAAATAAAATAACTTTTTTAATCAGTGATCCTGGTGACATCTTTTATCCTTCCCGTGGGCGTTGACGCGGCCTGCTGGTTCCGGCTTGAATCGATGCGATAACGACTTCAGTAATTATATAATTCTTTTCTGATTATTCCCTATTTATTTTGGTTCATAAAATATATTTTTTTTCTGTAAAATGAGCAAATAAAAAGTTTTCGAATTCATGAGAGCACTTGTTATTTTAAAAACCTAATTTATATGATACTGGTCAATGTTTATATATTTTTAATGTGGGTAACGAAAAGGGTTTGCAATTGATTTATCCAGTATACAGCAATTCAGCTGGATCCAGCGCCTTTTTAAACGTGCTGGATCCAGCATACAGTGCCAGATCCAGCGATGTGGATCCGCAAACGTACCAGTTTCTATTTTTGCCGCCATTTTTAAAACGGCTGCGGCGTGCGGCTATTGTTAAAAACTACTTTAGTTTTTAAAAATACTATAATAATAAATAATAATATTACAAACTAGATGACGCCCGCAACTCCGTTGCGCCAAAATTAGTTTATCGCGCGAGAACCGTACATTTTTCCAGGACAAAAACTATCCTATGTCCTTTGCCGAGATTCAAACTATCTCCATGCCAAATTTCAGCAAAATCGGTTCAGCGGTTAGAGCGTGAAGAGGTAACAGACAGACAGACAGACAGACAGAAATATAATATTAGTATGGATGCGTAAGTCCGTTTGTTTGTTACTTTTTCACGCAAAAACTACCTACTACTAACCGAATACCGACCATCATGAAACTTTGTATAAATACTCTTGGAGGTATCAGAAGTTGTCATAAAATATTTTTATTCAAAATATCTAACATATAAAATTCTCGTGTAACAGTGTTTGTGCGCGAACTCCTCCAAAACGGCTCAATCGATTTTGATAAAATTTTGTATGTCTCTTACATAGAGGGTTAGGGCTAGAGGTTTTTATCTACTTTTTAATTATTTAGGCAAAACAACGTTTGCAGGGTCAGCTTGTATTTTACTATAATTATCTTATAGATTAAATGCGAGCGAAGCCGAGGGTAAAAATTAGTTTCATATGTTTCAAAGAAAAATATTATTAAAAATCGAAAAGACGTTAACCAAAGTTGCACATTGATTTATTTATTTATTGATACACAAAAATGAAAATCAGTTAACAAATTGCCGTGTTAGCAAAAGCCCACACTGGGCTCGTGCTAATACGGCCTCACCGCTCACGGGATATAATAAGTAACGCTACAATGGAAAAATTAAGTAACCTACAGCTAACATGTCTTCTAGTACATTTATTTTATTAAATAAGCATTCACCTGTTCATCACACTGCATATTGCCATTCAGAATACTTGTAATTTTTCCTATTTGTGGCGGTACCCACAATAGAGATGATGACAAGGTCAAAGATGAGCGAATTTTGTTAATAAAATAAAGAAATCACGGTGAAAAATAAGTGTTCCCAAAATTACAGCTCGATAGCATTTTTATTTTTTTTGTTATGCGCCTCCAAAGTTAGATAATCAAGTAGATTTTTTTTTCAATTAAATTTCTTAATATTTGTATACCAATCGATAACTTATGCAATTAAAAGCAACTTTTGTTACGAAACCACTTTCATAAACGCAATATTTAATATATCTGTCGAACAAAGTTGTCTCCCGATGCGTACAAACTACGAAAGACTGACGTCAGTCTTTCGTAGCAATTTGTATGGAGCGTTTCGGGCAGTTCTATTTTATGAGATGTTTGAATTGTCATATCTTGGTGAATTTTTAAGCTATCAGAGTCATTCTTTCAGCGATATTCCTATTTTTTAAGGGTCTTTCAATTACCAATAAGAAAAAAAATAGTCATCTAGCCTATTCACCTAACATTCCTGACTCGCGCTATCGAAATTTTCTGAGTGCGTCGGTATATATACGACAGCTTGTTACATACACGTGGGCTCCGGCCTGACCGAGCATACCACCTCGCTCGGTCGGAAGATCTTCCTTTGTGGCGGCCACCCATTATTCCCACATTGGTGACCCTCGACAGAATACGCCTCCTTCATCATCATCACATACAACGCGTGCGCTATGCGCTATGCGCCCGCAGAACGAGTGTGCAGCTACGCGTTCGGCATTGCAATTTGCATTTATTATGCTGCCTAGACTAGACGTTATCGTGGAACCAAAGGACATCAGCCCCCGTAGACAAGTGGCAAAACGCTAACGCTAACGCTAATGCTAACGCTAACGCTAACGCTAACGCTAACGCTAACGCTAACGCTAACGCTAACGCTAACGCTAACGCTAACGCTAACGCTAACGCTAACGCTAACGCTAACGCTAACGCTAACGCTAGCGCTAAAAAATGTATGGATTTGACATTAGTATTCGCTAGCGAAGCGATGACTTATGTCAAATCGCATACATTTTGTAGCGCTAGCGTTAGCGTTAGCGCTTTGCCACTTGTCTGCATTCTGGTGATTCTGGTCTAAAAATAAATAAATGCGTGACCAGAAGTAATAATATTTCCAATAGCTAGGTTATTTATAAGTACCTTAAACTAATTATATGAATTTAACACTGTTACTATACGATTTTTAGTAGTTATTTAAGTTTTCGTACGTAACTCATAATAATAATAAAAACATAATACTAAATACTAAACATAATATTACAAAAGATGCAGTTACAGGGCTAAGTCCATATATTTCTTTTAAGTTCTTAATAATATGGCCTATAGCTATTTTAAATAATCCTAGGTCTGGCAGCGCATCTTTTTTTTAAACTAACATTGTATGGAAAATGCCTGATGTCCTTTAACAGTCTCGTAGAGGACCTGCGCCGTTATCCTACGACCACGTTACAAGGTGTCCCATAATCAAAGTAGCAAAAAATTGAACGGAAGATTTTCGTGTTCCGTCATCCGTGGAGCTTCTGAGCTCAAGTGAGCTGAGTGCAAATTTTAAATCCTCAAATTACATCTTGAAATAGATGTACTATCAGAGAAGTTGATACCTAGGCAGATGGTGGACCTACGTAGTAACCCAGCCGACATATCACAAATAACATTGAATTGACATAATCCGATCAAATGACGTTGGTCTCTCAACTGCCTAGGAATCAATTTCCTCGATGGTACATTCACGTTTTGGTAGTAGCTGCTTTCTAGTTTTTCGTTTTTAGTAATATTATACAACATACTTTTTTAATTTTTTTTAAACGGGCAAAAGGCCCACCACACATTCCCACCACTGCAGCATACCTACAACATACTTCTAACATACTATTATTCTTTTACTGTCACTACAAAGGCCTGTGTTCACTCTGATTAGGGATAAGTGCAGGTCATTAGTAAGTGTGGACAGCGACTGATTAGTGCAAGTCCTTTACTTTATTATAATCAGTAACCACCTGCACTTATCACTAATCAAAGTGAATACAGGCCTTTAGTTTTTAAATCTCGTGCAAAAGACACGTATAATATGCTTGGGTTCTTTCCTTACTGCTTGTAAAGGCAATGTAAAGGAGTGAGCACACTGAGACGGGCCATACCGGGGCTCATCGCAAAAATCCGCCTCCATACAATTTGTATGGAAGCGGATGCGCGTATCGCACACTGTGTCGGGGGCGATTTCCGCTTAGATACAAATTGTATGGAGGCGGATTTTTGCAATGAGCCCCGGCACGGCCCGTCTCAGTGTGCTCACTCCTTAAAGGCTCTTATTGCTGTGAGAACTTGAAGTCTACAATTTACAAAAAGTTGTTGTTCAAAGTAGGGACAAAAAGGAAATATTTTACTTTTTGTATTACTAAGTATCTTGATTCTTGACAGTTAAAAAAACAATTAATGTTATATCTTTAAACGAGCATTTCTTGTATATATATACATATATATATATATATATATATATATATATATATATATATATATATATATATATATATATATATATATTCCACCCCGGAGTTGATATTACGTCCTACATGGCGGTTTTTACCGATGATATTGCGTCCGACTGACTTGTTGCATCCTGTATACGGACGCAAGATTGACCATCTCTCAAATTCAGCCAGAAGTAGTGTTAAGGTTAGTACAATGGCTGGGTGAAATATTGGCATGGACGTTGTTTTGTCACCGGAGTGCTTTTCGGCGTATTTCTTAGTTCCGCTATTTGGCGCGCGAATTTTGGAGGTCGCTACTGTGCGCCGTATATCAGTGGCGTATATTCGATACTTTGTTTACGTATAACACGCCGATAGTGTGGATTCCTGTATATAATAAAAGTTTTTATCAATTGTAATGTGTGATTTAATTACGTCCCACAAAACTACATCGTCCCAGAGGAGACGCGGGGGTGACAGAGGCGAGGGGGTGGAGTTCGCTCGCGACATGCAAGGGCAATGTTTTTGTTTATATTTTTTGCCGGCCAGCGCGGACGTAATGACGCTTGTGGTATAAATATTGTGTAGTGGGGCGAATATTTGAGAGAGACTAAATTCATGTCTTCGTAGTTGGGTTCAAAACGCCTTCGTAAATTTGATGTAACATTACACATTTCAATGTCTAATTAACTTACGAAAATGCTGCTAAGACTATTTGAAAGTATAGTTAATATTTCAAAAGTTATTATAAAAAAAAGTACCAAATTATGAAATTTTTGCGTGTCGTTTTGTTACTGCCGCTTACAATTTATTATTTATAAAAAAAATGAGCTAGAAAGGATTAAAAATTTAATGTTAATTTGAAGATAAAGAACTAATAAACTATCCGATACCAACAAATAACACATCAACTTACATTAAATAACTAAAAATTATATTTTTAAAATGTTCATTAAATTCGCGTCATTGTCCTGCGCATTGTTTGTTTTGAATGCCTTGCCGATATACTCAACGTGACGGGTTGAAACCTATTTTGCGATAAAATCTGCTGGCTCACTTTATTTGATCGCAGTGCTTTGGTGTCGATAGAGGTCTTCGTTTTATGCAGATGAGTCTTTGAAATACGTTCTAAAAAAAATTCCAAATAAGACGTCATTTACATTTCTCGATGTGTGCCAACATTTGTCTGTTTTTCACTACTTTTTTTTATACCAAGTTATAAAGGCCCGCAACATTTCTAAGTTCTTAATAATTTTCTTAGTTTTCTTTATATCACTACTTAATTATAAACGAATTTAGTGAATTCTTCATTTTCCTGAACGTCTTTTTCCTGAATAGCCCTAAAAACATAATGACGATCATTCAGAATAATGATCAAATCTGTAACTGTATTTCAGGAAAACAGGGACAAATATATCGAATCGATGCAATGTCGATATTACAATTAGGTAGTTATTTGACACATTTTCGAAAAATAGTAGTAGAATAGTAAGAAAAGTAGTAAAAATGTTATCTACACTTCAATATTATAAAGCAGGAGAGGTTGTTTGTTTGTTTGAACGCGTTAATCTCAGGAACTACTAGTCCGATTTGAAAAATTATTTCAGTGTTAGATAGCCCATTTATCGAGAAAGGCTATAAGCAATATTTTATCACGCTAAGAATAATAGGAGCGAAGAAATAGAGGAAAATGTGGAAAAAAATGGAGGGAAATTATTTGAAAGGGCTTATTTGAACGCGCTTATCTCAGGAACTACTGGTCCGATTTGAAAAATTCTTTCAGTGTTAGATAGCCCATTTATCGAGGAAGGCTATAAGGAATATTTTATCACGCCAAGAATAATAGGAGCGAAGAAATAGAGGAAAATGTGGAAAAAACCGGGGGAAATTATTTGAAAGAGGGCTTATTTGAACACACTAATCTCAGGAACTACTGGTCCGATTTGAAAGATTCTTTCAGTGTTAGATAGCCCATTTATCGAAGAAGTTCATATGCTATATTTTTTTACGCTAAGACTAATAGAAGCTAAGAAATAGAGGAAAAAACGGGGGAAATTATTTGAAGGGGCTTATCTCACGAGCTACTGGAGCAATTTTTCTGTTATTTGGTACAGATAACTGATAAGAATTAAGAAATTGACCACGTGAAGGATCATAGGCTATTTTTTGTGCCCTAATTTGTCTGTGAAATATCTAATTTACGCGAGGGAAGCCGCGCGGAACGTTTGATAATAAAATATTATTTGAGAAATAATAAATAGGTATCAGAATTATTATTATTTAACAGGTGCACATTTTTTATTGCAGGTGACTCGAAAAGGTAGAATATATTTTTTTAAAGGCAGATTTTGGTATTAGTTATATTTTAGGAAATACATTTTTATAATAAATCAACACTTTTACTAACATACAAGTTTTATTGAAAATCCTATTTTTTACTTATAATAATAATAACCCCCACACTGGTTTCGGTGACGGTGGCTGGTTTCATTGAAACCAGGCCAGTTACGCAGGAGTAATTTTATAGTGCCCAAGTGTGTGCGCAGTACACATGAGCACTCTCTATTCCTTTTAACTCTCATAACCCAGTGGGACGGACGACCGACACGACTGGCGAGAGATGCGCAGGACCGACTTTTACATGCCCATCCGTGATCCGACGCATGGATCATCTTACTTGTCAGACCTTATTTTCCTGTTCTGAGTGTCAGACAATCAGGTGATCAGCTTGCAATATCCTAAGTCCTTACTAAACTTGGAAATAACAATTAAAAATATGTTTCCAACGCGGGAATCAAACCTCTGAGTCAAGAGTCACGCTCTGGACCACTGGACAACAGAGGCGTTTATAATAATAATATAATCAGCACGAATATGGATAAGATTTTTTAAATAATCATTATTCTCAACAAATTGTCATTATTCTAAGTAAACACGTCATTTTCCACAAATTTTGTCATTGTCATGAACAACAGTTTTTACTTAATATTAAATATCTCTTAAATTATTTAAATTTTTTTCGTGACTCTTACAGAAAGGCAATTCTATTTCGGTGTCTTTTAACACCAGAAACATTCAGAGCAATATTTAAGGGTTTTTTTAAAAAACACAATTTTTGGCCTAAAATAACATTTTGAGTAGATTCACCCAGTGGAAGTAAAATAACAGGCACAATAAAAAGAAGTGCTAGGATACTCTCATTAGTAAGTAAGTATCCCATTAAGTATATTAAAAATAATGAGTAGGTAAGTACCTAGTAGGTTTTAATTTATACTTGGTTTGTAAATTTAAATTTTGGTTATTATCTATAATAGTACCTATTATTTCTGTTTATTTGTTTTGTACAAAAAGAGGACGGTATTTGATTATAATACAAGTTCACAATAATAATAAATTTTTTCGTAAGTAGTAGGTTAACGCGCGCGCGTAAACAAACACGACGCGACGTTGCGTTCTGTGCTGTGATAGTCATAGTCAATCATGGTTGTCGTGATTGATGTAGATCGTTTTTTTAAAAGAAGTGATTTTAAAAACTATTTTAAAGACAAAATAAAATGGCCGTCGACCCATTTTGTAATACAAAAAAAATGTTTTAATTGTGGTGCAACGACCAAGAATAATATCAATATTATTATAAATCATTTTGTTCTACCTATGAAACGAAAGAACATAAAATCGTTTTACAAATCTTCATTTTTCTGGTGCAGCATTTGTAAATATGCAATTTACGATCATTATCCTGACGTCGAGTGTCCTGTTTGTTGTTGAACTGTTTATATAGATACTTACCTGTCTAAAAGTATTTTGGATCGATTGTATTAACAACATACCTACGTATATGATTTTCTTTGATAAGTACTTACCTATTGTATATTTTAAACAAAAGCCCATCAGTGACTGAGTTTAGACTGCGAATTGGGTTGGGACTAATGTATTTTTAAATATCTATACTTACTAATATTGTAGAGACGAAATATTTAATCGTTTGCTTATTACTATTTAACTTACGAGTTACGAGACTACTGAACCAATTTAAATAATTCTTTCGCTATTAGAAAGCCACGGTAATGAGAAGTGAAATAGCCCAAACAAGTGCATCGAAACTCAACGTCAAGTGGTTACCGGGTCATGAGCTAGGCTGTACACTGTACAGTGTTCTGAGATTTTTTTTAAATGTTGACTTGGTGACTTCCTTCATTTATAAAACGACACCCTTGACAAGATTTATAGTAACTGTGATGGCATACTTATAATAATTATAATGTACTTTTATTCAGCTCGATAACATAAAAACCTTAATCTAGACAATTACAACATGCAAATTATTTTATTTTCAATGGTTTTTTATATTAGAATGTTAAGATCGCAACCGGCAGCTTAGCTAGGTTACAGTATAAACTGTGTTAAAGCCACCGGACCCTTTCCCAACTACTGATCGCATATCGCTGATTTTACATTTCAGGCAATTAAAATTAGATAACAAATCAAATCAATGTTTAAAATTAATCAAACTTGATACAATAAACAAAAGGTACAAAAAACGATCGAAACGATCTACATCAATCACGACAACCATGATTGACTATGACTATCTCAGCACAGAACGCAACGTCGCGTCGTGTTTGTTTACGCGCGCGCGTTAACCTACTACTTACGAAAAAATTTATTATTATTGTGAACTTGTATTATAATCAAATACCGTCCTCTTTTTGTACAAAACAAATAAACAGAAATAAAAGGTACTATTATAGATAATAACCATAATTTAAATTTACAAACAAAGTATTGTTGTGTAATTTTTGTGTAGTTGTGTAATTTTTTGAGATTTTGGACTGATTTATCTTATTTTTGATAGGTACGTTAATAATTTTTTAAGCGTTTTAATTTTTCTTTTCGACGCCTAAAGGGCCTTTTTTGAGACTTTGTACTGATAGGTATGTCTGATATGTGATTCTTCAGGTTAATATTTTTCTAAGCATTTTTGTTTTATTTTTTTAACGCCTAAACGGCTAATAACGAATTTCAATTTGTTAAATTTTATCAACTTGTCACGTGGGCAGAGCCAAAATTGAAAACTAGTATTGCTTACATACACAAGTTAATTATAGTCAATGTCACAGTAAATTAGCCTAGTCAACTGGTCGTTCTTAAAATTGTTAATTTCTTAAATTACTTTTATGTTCCTATTTCGGTGTATTTGATTTGTCCGACTCTTTGATTATTATGACCATGGGTTTATTGTTGTACCTACTTGATTTTAAACAATAAAACTTAAAAATACCTACTACCGAAACAATTGTTTTATTTTGTGTTCATACTTAAGTTCAGAAGAAACACGCTCACATAAATAAAATGCTCCCACATCATATCTATCATAATTATCCTTAATATTTTTTAGTTAGCCTAGCGGACTTACCTAATTATAATTTAAAATTTAATTAATCTATGTAATATAGGGATAACTTGTTTTTAATGTCTGTTATGTACTCCAAGTTATAGAAATAAGTAATTCATTTTAATCGACTTCATAAAGAGGGATGATTCTCTATTCATACATACATATCGTCACTCCTCATTGGGGTAGACAGAGACCACATCACGCAATGAATTTATTGGGATCTATTATATAGGTACCTATGTATGTATCGATATAACATATAAGGTTAGGAGGAAGCAACAAACTCAACAGTTTATGGCGTACATACAAAAATAATATACGGTACCGATATAATCTCAAATATAGTAAGGAGTCATTTAATTAGTAGAATGCATGGAATTAATATAGTACAATATACGGTATCAATATATCCATACATTTAAATGGATGTAGGAAAAACGATTAAATACATGGAACGAATACAAAAATATACAATGTGTCACATGATTTCCATCCCGAACGGACGCAAAAAACCAGCGAGAATTATTTCAAATTGAATATCTAATTTTCGTACGTAAACAAAATTTCTCGTCGACAATAGAATTCACATGACAGCAATGTAACTATATGCGCACGAATAACAATTAAAAAGTCATTGGAAATGGTAGACGCCATAGGGTTCGACTTTGAAAAGACGCAACAAGTCTTCGGCGATTTAAATATATATATATATATATATATATATATATATATATATATATATATATATATATATATATATATATATATATATATATATATATATATATATATATATATATATATATATATACAAGAAATGCTCGTTTAAAGATATAACATATAATATATATTTATAATTGGAATCTCGGAATCGGTTCCAACGATTTTCATGAAATTTAGTATATAGGGGGTTTCGGGGGCGATAAATCGATCTAGCTAGGAATCATTTTTAGAAAATGTCATTTTATTCGTGTTTTATCGAACACCGAGCAAAGCTCGGTCAAATAGCTAGTATATAATAAATCATTCAAAAGTAGTTATGAACACCTAAGTTGATGAAAGTAGGTACTTCTACTTACATAGAATTATCATAGTTATACGCGGGAGAGCCATGCTTTGGCACGAATGGGCCGGCTCGACCGGATAAATACCACGTTCTCACAGGAAACCGGCGTGAAACAGCGCTTGCGCTGTTTCACGCCGAGTGAGTGAGTTTACCGGAGGCCCAATCCCCTAACCCCTACCCTATTCCCTTCCCTACCCTCAACTATTCCCTTCCCTTCCCTTCCCTACCCTATTACCCTTTTCCCTCTTAAAAGGCCGGCAACGCACTTGCAGCTCTTCTGATGCTGCGAGTGTCCATGGGCGACGGAAGTTGCTTTCCATCAGGTAACCCGTTTGCTCGTTTGCCCCCTTATTTCATAAAAAAAAAAATAGTCATGATATTCATGGGTCAAATCAATCTTAAGCTTGAAATTAGGCTTTAATCAAATTGTAACACGTAATTTAATTGATCAGTATATATATAGTGGATCGCTAAGGATGTAGGGCATACTCCAGTCGAGTTGTGATCACAGCCATCTCACCCACACAACATGAGGCCAGTAATGATGATAACCGTAGCTGTGCTGCTGGCCTGCGTCGCCCACTCCTATCAAAAGGTGTGATCGGACCATATTATAAAAAGTTTGTCCGGAATTCTAATTTGAACCTTTAATTATCGAGACTTATGATTGTTGAATTTAAATTTATTGTTTTTTTTTATGAAATAAGGGGGCAAACGAGCAAACGGGTCACCTGATGGAAAGCAACTTCCGTCGCCCATGGACACTTGCAGCATCAGAAGAGCTGCAGGTGCGTTGCCGGCCTTTTAAGAGGGAATAGGGTAATAGGAGAGAATAGGGATGGGAAGTGATTTCTAATGTAATAATTTTTTTTAGGAAAGTTCGTATGACGGTGAAAATCAGGGCGCGTTGAGCGACGGTCTTCTGGTGCGAGAGGCGCGCGCGGTTTCTGAGGGTCCCCTGCGCGCCAAACGACTAGTGTGAGTGATATTATATTATGTTGCTGAAATACAATAATATGATGCATCGCGAGTTGCGACACAATATGTACCATCGAAGAAAGTGATTTATAGACAGTTGACGTACCTAGGTTATTCGGTCGGATTATGTCGATTCCATGTTGGCCGTGATCGCTGTAGGCTGAGTTTGTCAGAACGCGACAAAATTATGCAGGTTCGCATTCTGCCTATGAATCAACTTATCTTCTAGTTCATAACGTTTTTATAAATTATCATGTCTCTTGTTTACTATCATAATATTATCTCTTGCATCTTTGTTATTATTCGTCATATTCTAATAGACTCTAATCTTTATATAACTTTTTTTAATTAATACTTTTTTAATGAATTTACAGACAAAACACATCAAAAGGGCCCCTGACAGCACCACCTGGTCTTCCGTGAGTTTATGAATTAATTTAAACTGTGTCAGTGCTATGTACCAATAAAACAGAATATTGGCAGATAGAGAATCTAAAATTCAAATAATAATTATTATCCTACTATCGACATCAGCTATAAATGCACCACATAGCTCTGCCGTCCTCCAGGTAGAATCTTGCTTTATACAGGCTGTAACAAAACGAGTTGCAGCGAGTTTACTACTCGTACAAGTTAGTACTTTCTTGTACGAGTTTCTTACGCCGGTTCTTCTCGCCGGGTTAGTTCCCGAACCGGTGGTAGGCACCCTAGTTACGACGTTCGGAAAGATTTTTGTAAAAAAATTGCTCTGAATAAAAATTATTTTGATTTTGAAACCAAGTTATAAATTATAATACTGTTAGGTGCGTATGAGTTCTTTGCATCTAAGAATTGACTGTATTTTTTTATTCATTCATAACTTTGTTTTAGACTGTGTAACCTTTCTAACTCCGAAAGAAAAAGCACGAAATATGTCAAATACTTTCAATATTTTTTTATACGTGGGAGAGCCATGCTTCGGCACGAATGGGCCGGCTCGACCGGAGAAATACCACGTTCTCACAGAAAACCAGCGTGAAACAGTGCTTGCGCTGTGTTTCGCCGAGTGAGTGAGTTTACCGGAGGCCCAATTCCCTTCCCTATCCTCCCCGTTTTCCCTACCCTTCCCATCCCTACCCTCCCCTATTATCCTATTCCCTCTTAACAGGCCGGCAACGCACCTGCAGCTCTTCTGATGCTGCGAGTGTCCATGGGCGACGCAAGTTGCTTTCCATCAGGTGACCCGTTTGCTCGTTTGCCCCCTTATTTCATTAAAAAAAAAACATTTAGTTACTTTCAAACTTTAGTTACAAGTTTATTTTCTAATATAAAATACTACGTATGTATTTTCTAAGGTTGAAGTTTATTTTTTATCACGGTTCTGCTGCAGCGTGTTGTGTGTGTTGCAGAGCACACAATCCTGAATCGCGCTATCGAAGATTTTAGAATTGTAACGACATTTAAAACGTCTGTAATATAATACTACTAGATGTCCCGCACGGCTTCGCCCGCGTAAATAAGGAATTTCACGGAAACCGTACATTTTTCCATAAAATAGCTTATGTCCCTACTCCCTTCACTCGGTCTACTCTTTATCTGTGCCAAATATTGCCATAAAAATTGCTCCAGCTGTTCGTAATTTCCAATATTTCCCCCGTTTTTCCCACATTTTCCTGAGTTTCTTCGGTCGTATTAGTGTTAGCGTGATAATAATATATAGTCTTACTCGATAAATGAGCTATCTAACACTGAAATAAGTTTTTAAATAGTTCCTGAGATTAACGCGTTCAAGCAAACATACCCTTCAGGTTTATATTATTAGGTAGGTAAGTATAGATTTTTTTAATTATCGCTTGACAAACTCGAGTCACGATCTAAGACTATGAAAAGTACCAATAACAGGGTCATTATATAGGCTCGTAAGTCATAAACATGGGACGATGCATGGTATAATATGGTAATTTGCATAGTAGCATATGCTTTCCCTTCTTAAAACAACGCAGAAACTCCCAAACTTGTATCTATAAAGAATCAGGAGTTCTCTCAGCACCTTCCGAACCACGATATACCAGGTATACCTCGGTGTAAAATCTTACTTGTTGGTAGCATATGCTTAGAATACTTCTCACGAAACCGAAGTCACCACATGTTTCCCTATATAAATAATTAATATAAATTTTGAGGAGTTCCCTCGATTACTTATGGATCCTTCATCAGATCACCACTTTTGTGAATATAAGAGCAAATTCGTATAATATACCAAAAGAAAAATTTTGAAAATCGGTTAACAAACGGCGGAGTAATCGTTGAACATAAGAAAACGAACATAACACCTCTCCCATTTTGAAAGTCGGTTAAAATTGTAGCTGTGTTATTCTGATGTTTAAGCTATGTTATTGTAAAGTTTCATTAAAATTCGTTCAGTAGTTTTTGCGTGAAAGAGTTACAAATATCCATACATCCATACATCTATACATCCATACATCCAAACAAACTTTCGCCTTTATAATATTAGTAGGATAATTAGGTTTTAGCCTCAAGAGGGCGACTAACGCAAAAAATCAAACATCGTCCTTTTCTCTTCACACACACGCCCGTCTTTCATGTGCCAGGTGAAAAAGGACGACGCGGATTTAAATTTAAAAAATCCGCTAGTTCAGATTCTCAATGATAGATTTTATACAATGTGTTAAAATAATAACTTAGTTTAATGCACGGTTATGGCAATATTATATGAAAAATTCGTGAAAATTAAATGTATCTTTGTGGTTTTTTTCTTTCGAGAAAATTTTAAGATATCGTGTTTTCGCTTAGTCGGATCCTCGGAAATATAATGTAGTATCTGGTTTAGAAAACGAAATAATTCGAGGCTTATTTTCAAGTTTAAAAATGAATTATAAAATCGACAATAATTTAGGGTTAACCGCCCCCTTAAACAAAGCTACATTGGATCAAAAACTATTCACAGATATTTTTTTTAAGATTGAGTTTTCAAGCAACTTTTTTTTTCAGTCCCGGCGGTGGCTTCGACGAGATTGATCTCACCGGATTTCCTCTAGGCTCGGATGCATGTATGTATTCAAAGCTTAAGGCTTTCAAAAAGCAGTACCCTAATTCAGTGTCCTTTTTTTTTTTAGGAGGGGAAATACTTTGCGTATCCTCCACCCCCTCGATGGAACTCCCTACAAGAGGTGTAGACCTCTCGCACTAGGCGCATGAAGTAGGGCTGGGGGGGTTTTAGTGGGTAGCCACTAAAACCCCCCCAGACCTACTTCATGCGCCTAGTGCGAGAGGGACGGGTACCGCAGAGCAATTCAACTCCGCCCCTTCCCGCGCGCAGCTGCAACCGGCATCCTCTTCCAGTGACTTTGGCCGCTGACCTCACTGAGAGCCCCCCGGGCTATAGGCGGGCTGTCTTCTCGGGACCCTTTATCTAACTTCTTGGCGGCAGTGACTGGGAGGTGGATCCAATACGACCCGTCCCACCGTGGCCCCTCTCTCATTGGCCCCACCCGGACATCGCCGGCCAGGCACTCTCCTTCGAGCGCGACCGCTTCCTTTACTTCAGCGGCCGCCACTGAGTAATCATGGCCGGCGATGCGCATCTCCGCGCAAGCATCCGGCCGCCCTATCCTCACCTCTTGAGGCAGGACTGTCTTCAGCCTCACGGCAAAGGTGTCCCTGTGTCGCCTTCTTCCCTGCGCCCTCACCGGCGATAGTGAGGAGGCACCCTCCAGTTCGGGCCCGGCGGAAACGGACTTGTGGAATATCGAAGTCCACTATATTCATCGTCTGCCGGGCCGTCTCGATCGCCTTGGCGTACGTCATACCCGCCTTCACCTCGCCTCCTCCTTCTCGGCTCCGGCAGGAGACGGTCCTCCAGCCCGGCAAGCCTTGCGTTCAGCATATTGCCAAAGGTCTCCACATTCTCACGGGAGACCTCGGCCAATAGCTCTCGCATGTCCCCTCCGGTAGGTTGCGAGGCCTTTTTGCTCACCTCGTCCAGCTCGTGGCGTAGCGCCGCCACTTGATCTTTGAGGTGCGTGTTTCGGGCCTCTAGCACCTTCACTTCCTCAGATGTGCTGAGGTCCGCCAATTTGTTGAAGACCATCTCTATGGTCGCCACCGATTCCTTAAGGTACTTCTGGTATGTTCCCTTAAGGTTCGTGAACTTCGTGGTGATCATTAAGATGGTCTTCAATGACGCCGCCACCGTCCTAGTAATGTCAGCGCCCGTCCATTCCTCCGCCCCCTAATAAAGTGTCCTAAAGGGTTTGTACTTTTTTGGTTAAAGTCATTATAGCCTAGGCAAAGTATGCATAGCGATAGTTTAATATCTTAATAATTATTATTATGCTTTTGTTCTCAGAAGTTTTTGCGTGAAGTAAAAAGTTTTGTAGAAGTAGAAACCAGAAACTTTATAACGAAGTCCGAGTGAATTGCTTAATTATTGTTCAATTCTTGAGGTTTTTTTTGGAAAATATATTGAACGAGCTTTTGCCCGCGGCTTCGCTCGCGTTAAGAAGTATTGTTATATACAAACTTTCATCACCTATTTTAACCCCTTGGGGGTGGAATTAATCAAAATCCTTTCTTAGCGAATGCCTACGTCATAACATCTACCTGCATGCCAAATTTCAGCCCGATCGGTCCAGTGGTTTACGCTGTGCGTTAATAGATCACCATGTCAGTCAGTCATCTTTGAGTTTTATATATATAGATTAAGGAGAATTCTGTAATCAAATCGAACAAGTAGTGGCAAGTAGGCTGTGGGGTAACGACTTGTTTAATCCATCCATACTAATATCTATACTTAATATTATAAATGCGAAGGTGTGTCTGTCTGTTGCCTCTTCACGCCCAAACCGCTGAACCGATATTGCTGAAATTTTGCATTGAGTTCTGGGAAAGGACATAGAATTCTATTTATTCCGAAAAAATGTACGGTTTCCGTGTGAAAAACTAATTTTGGCGCAACGAAGTTGCGGGCATCACCTAGTGTTGATATATATTTTTTCACCAAAATACAATATATTTTTTGTAGAATATCGAGTATCGTCATCAGTAGATGTATCATTAATATTTTTTGTTAAAATCGTATATTATATACGTGGGAGAGCCATGCTTCGGCACGAATGGGTCGGCTCGACCGGAGAAATACCACGTTCTCACAGAAAACCGGCGTGAAACAGCGCTAGCGCTGTGTTTCGCCGAGTGAGTGAGTTTACCGGAGGCCCAATCCCCTACCCTATTCCCTTCCCTACCCTCCCCAATTCCCTTCCCATCCCTACCCTCCCCTATTACCCTATTCCCTCTTAAAAGGCCGGCAACGCACCTGCAGCTCTTCTGATGCTGCGAGTGTCCATGGGCGACGGAAGTTTCTTTCCATCAGGTGACCCGTTTGCTCGTTTGCCCCCTTATTTCATAAAAAAAAAATATATTTTAATATTGTGAACCCCCCGGTATAAATTCGAACTCTGGACAATCCAACGAGTCTTGTAATCCGATAGTATAAGTTCTATCAAATGAGTGTTTTAGCAAATATAACACAGCGAAATTAAAAACTAAACAGAAATAGAAGACTCTTTGTACTTCTGATCTCTTGGGGAAAATAATTTGTACTCAAGTCATATAATATTATATTTTTTTCAGGAACGGTTTAAATAGCAACTAATTTCCAATTGAAGACAGAAACTATAAACTACATCGATTGTTTTTATCGGTGTTTGTTTTGTAACATTTGTAAAATAAATTAATAAAAAAATATATTTTATTTGTTGTTTTGTTTTATTTTATTTTGACCTTGTACAGTTTTATTTAATCTCAGCAACGGTTGCAAGCACCTCTTGTTTACATATTGGTTGAGATAAAACAATTTTTTTTTCTTGTCGTCGTCGACAACATGGTGCTATTGTTGATCGATAAAAGAATAAAACTTTCATATAAAATCTACAATTCTTAAACCACCGTGTTTTTAAGCCTGGAAGATTTTAATCACTTTATTACGCGCAGAATTTTTGGGTAAAAGAGGTCATAAATAACAAGGAAAGTTTTCTTATGCTTTGAGTCATGAATATCAAAGCGAGCGCGGGCCCTGATGAGCATGAAATCTTTTGATGCACTTATCCGATGTATTATATCGCTCTATGGATGCGCTTTTATAGTGCACGTCAGACGGCGCTTAGGACAAATAAGATTTAAAATAATAAGATCATATAAACCACAGGAATACTTGAAGGTTTGTAGGTGTTTGTGGCGCGTGGCGATCCAGACCACGTATAACAAGTCGGATCTCAGGGTGGGGATGTAATATGCATCTTGCCTCAATAATGCGACAATCGTTTATATAACCCCGCGTTCCACATAGCTAAACAAACGCTAATGCTCAGGACCGTAGTTTTTCCCGTTCCACTTGCATGTGAGCGTCAGTGATATACAATTATACACTCAAGTGGAACGGATTATGGAGCGTTACGAGAAAAGTTTAAAAAAATAACATATAAATAAAAGTCATTTTCTTGAAGTCTGGTACCGACTTCAAAAGAGAGGTTGATTTCCCTCAATTCCTCATAGATCCCAACATCAGCCCACCACTTTTCTGAACATGGTACCAAATTCAGAGTATGCAACAGCGAAAAAATACGCTACTCATGTACGCACAAAGTTAATCATTGAACATACAAAAATTAGATACATATAGCCTCCTCCCATATGTTTTTAACCGACTTCCAAAAAGGAAGTCGGTTAAAAACATATGGGATTGTACAAAACGCATCGGAATCTTCATGTCACAAAATAATCCATACTCTTGATTTCTAATAGTATATAAGTTCTGTGAGTAGGTGCCCTAATTTTCTGCTAGATTTAACTTTCGAAGAGTCGAAGCGAAGGTAGAAAAACAACTGAAATGTGGGGCATGAGTAGCGTATTCCAGTAATTAAACTCTCGCATGGGTCCGGGAATACCTATCGTATTAGGGATTAAGTGCATCAGGAAAATCCCTTTGCTGTGGGAAATTACGTTCATGATGACTTTTTCATTTTTAACTTTCGTGGTATGCAGCCATTTGTATTCAAGGAATCCTTTTAATTTTCAACGGATAGATACGAGTAAAATAGAAATGAAATGAAATGAAAAATATTTATTTCTAAGTAGGTTAACAAAGTTAACACTTTTAGAACGTCGTGTCTACATGAGGCCACACCACTCCACACTATGCACTTTCATCTTCAATTTTCGTCATCTTCTTTCATTCAACTAGCGTTTGGCGCTTTCAATAAATAATGGGGATTGTCCATTTTTTTTTTATTTTGCTCATTACAAAAACATTTCGAGGAATAAGGTCAGTGATCGTTTTTCTGTATACAAACGAAAAAAATACCCATTAGTTACTTAGATTTTTGAACAAATATGTTTAACCTTTGTTTGACCTTCAATGGCGTTAAATTAGCAATAAATTCGACCAGCATTACGTTTCGAACTTTTGGTAAGCTTCTCGTATCAGCTTTCACATAATGAGAACTTGCATTCGACGAACCAGCCATTATAAATAAGATTGAAAGGAAAAAACATACTGCAGAGGTCAATTATTGGCCGCTGATGATGACGTCATAGCGAAATTTTAAAAATTTATTGAGAAAAAACTAGCCAATGAATTTTTTTTTTTTTAATTCTATATTAAAGGGCTTTATCGCTAAGCGATTAAGTCGCCCTGGTAGGTAATCACTCAATATATTATGCAATCTTAACTAATAAATATAAATAATAGGCATAAAAGCTTTCCTGTATGGTTACCTATTGATAAGCTGCAACAGCAACCTGATCTCCCCAGAGAGCGGAAAGGCCAGGATACTATTACAGCCACCTACTTGATTTAAAGTTTTATACATTATTTCTCTAATATGCCTGTTCCGGACACATTCCATCAAAATATGATATATATCTTCAACGACGTTACATGTTTCACAGTTTGGTGAAGTAGATTTTTTCATAAGAAAGGAGAAATTATTGCATGGAATGTGTCCGGAACGAAGTCTCATAATATTTACAACATCTATTCTACTCAATTTAGATTCATTAATCCAAGGGGGTTTTGGGGGATGCGGCTGGACAGTGCGATACCATATACCTTTTTCCTTTGACCTTTCACAAAAGTATTCCTTAAACAAGTTATCACAATACAATTTATATGAGAAGGTATGATAACTAAAAGACGGTAGGTAATCTACAAGTAATCCATCTGAAGATGCTTCCTTTGCATATTTATCAACTTTTTCGTTTCCTTCAATACCTATATGGGAAGGTACCCATTGTAAGATTACAGTTTTGTTTAGATGCGCGAATTTCAAGATTAAATCCAGAATTGAGTAGGCTATCGTTGTACCTCGAAAGGTCGAGGTGCATCGAGCCAAATGAAGCAAAGCACTTTTAGAATCGGTAATTATTACTATATTATTTATATCCAAAGAATATGCGTAAGACAATGCCTTAGCAATAGCTATAAGTTCTAACTCCATAATAGAAATTCTGGATTGAATCTTGAACTTCGCACATGTTTTAGTATGTAGGTCATAAAATGCAGCGCCATTACAGATATCATTTTTAGACCCATCTGTAAAATTTTTTCTAAATTGACTATATTTTGTATCAATAAAGTCACAACATATATATTTTAAATACGAAGGGTGATAACATTGCTTGCTTTTGGGAAGATTGTATATATTAACGTTTATATTATTAGATAAATTAATATTACTAACCCATGTATCCAGGGAAAACATCCCTAATATTTTTTGGCGATCAATATTTTTATTTTTAAAATAGTCGTAAGTGAAAGTTAAAAGAGGTTTTCTTTTATTGTTCCAATAACGGCCACGAATTGAATCAGTGAGTTCAGAAATATTCTTATCAAGAATTTTGTTAACAATTGAATTATTTTTTAACCAAAATTTACCAGCTAAATATTGTCTTCGAAGATACAAAGGAAAAAGGCATAATTCGCTTTCCATCACGTGGATGGGAGTGGTCCTAATAAAGCCGCCAATAGTACGCATTGCCTGATTTTGAATTTTGTCTAATTTATTTAAAAACGATTGAGGACTATTATCATATAAAAAACTACCATAGTCAATGCGACTCCGAATAAAAGAAATATATAACTTACGCAAATGTTTAGGGTGTACTCCCCATCCTGGCCCCGCTAAAACTTTGAAGATGTTAAGGAATTTTTGGACTTTGATTACAATTTCATTAATATGTTTTCCCCACCTAAGCGATCTGTCCAGCCACATACCCAAATATTTTACACAATCAACTACATCGAGCGGCCGATTGTTTACATATAAATGAAAATTCATGAAACGATTTTGTGGTCGTTTGGAAAAAATACAAATTTTGCTTTTAGACGCTGAAATATCTAAATTTAAATCAAAACACAACTTACTTAACGTGTCAAGTGCCAACTGCAATTTTGTTCTGGCATCATTTAAATTATTTGAACTGCAGTACAAAGTAAGGTCATCTGCGTACTGTGAGAAGCAAATATATATAAGAGCTTTACAAATTCGAATTGTCCCAATATTAAATAGGAGAGGGGACGCGGGGTCCCCTTGAGCTAGACCACGAGCCGTGCTCCTTATTATCAGAAAATCCGGGCCCTCAATACTTAAAAATCTTTCAATAAGAAAATTCCAGAAGTATATACAAATTTTTGCTCCCAAATTAAGCTCATCCATATATTTTAAAATGCTAATAAAATCAATATTGTTATATGCATTTTCTAAATCAATAAAAACTCCCACTGTAAATAGATTTTTTGAAAAACCTAATTGTATGGCTGACGTCACACAAGCTAAGTTATCTAAGGTAGACCTTCCCTTTCTAAAACCCTTGGTCTCTTCCATAAATATGTTATTGTGTTCGAAAAACCATTCAATCCTTTTGTTAATAACCGAATGAAATATTTTGCATAAACATGATATTAAGGATATCGGTCTAATTGATGTTATTGACGAAGGGTCTCGTCCGGGTTTAGGTATAGGTGTGATGCGCACCTGGCGCCACTGATAAGGAACAAAACCGGTCGTTAAAATTTCATTATATAATTTCAAAAGAATGTCAAGCCCATTATCTGGAAGATTGTTGATCATAGAAAACGAAATGTCGTCACAACCTGGGGCGGTATCTTTAGATTTTATACATTTCAGAAGCTCATATTTAGATATTTGACTTTCTAGCAATGAATTTTGAGACTGAAACTGAGGGCGTGGTGTAGAACAGTAATCGGGACATAATTCGTTCAGAAGATTTTGTGCTACATCCTTTGCAATAGTAAATTTATGACTTCTGAAACCTTTTAGCCATCTCATACGACTCCACATATTATTAACATTAGTAGATTCATCAATAGAGGAACAAAATTTCTGCCACGATTCAGTTTTCGCTTTTCGTATTAATTTTTGAGCAGTTTTAATTTTATCCTGCAAAATATTCAAATTATGAGGAGTTGGATTTTGCCTAAAAAGGGATAAGGCTCGCCTGCGCTCCGCTACTGCTTTTGATAAATTTATATTCCAATATGGTTTTGGTTTGAAATTGTTAGTGGGACACGTAGGTAATTTAAAGAAAGGAATGTTACTATTAGCGGCCGTATTCAAAATGCCAACAAAACAGTCATAGTAAAGTTGTAAGTTATCGATATTTTCGAATAAATAATTATTTTGAAAAATAAGATTTTCTACACAAGTCGCGTAAGAAGACCAATTGGCCTGTCGAAAATTGCGTTTTTTAATGAAAAAGCTACAAAAATTGTCCGGATGAGATAGTTTTATCATAAGGTGGTCACTCCCTAGATTTTCATTTGTAACAGACCAATAAAATTTATGAAAAATATCTGAAGACACCAAGGACAAATCAGGTGAAGACCGTTGTAAAACCCCGTCCACCAGTTTCAATCGTGTAGGAGTACCATTATTTAAAGTTATTAAATTATTATCAATTAGAGCATCAAAAATCTGCATACCTCGAGAATCCGTTTTAGTTGACCAATTAGAATGATGACCATTGAAGTCTCCAAGAATCACGGCTCGCGAGGACACTTGCGAAAACACACTATCCCAATCATTTTGAGTAGTCTGGATATTCGGTGGACAATACACACAAATCACGTCACGAATATAATTACAATTCAAAATTTTAATAGCTATTAATTCAATGCCAGAACAGTTATTTTGCACTTGCCACAATCGACATTTTAACGACTTATGTGAAAATATAGCAACACCTCCCCAACCGTCCTGTCTGTCTTTTCTATGAACATTATAGTTCTTAATAGAAATATTAATATTTGGTTTAAGCCAAGTTTCACAAACGGCCGCAATGTGAATTTTATCTAAATGCAATATTTGTTCAAAATCAACTAATTTAGGTTTTAGGCTCTGGGCATTCCAATGTAAAATATTAATTTTAAGTATTTTATCCATCAAATATTTTAAATAAGAAAGACAAGTCCGGTGGGTTTTCAAATATTTTAGTTATTAACCATTTTAAAAATATTTTAATCGAATTAAACATTTTAGTTTTAAAAGATTCGCGTTTCATAAAAATTATTCTTTTAAGTTTGGTCAACAAACACCTAAACGATAAACCTCTCATATCGTCATCTATTTTTTCTTCACTACTGTCTTCCTCGGAACTATCACTTGTACTTTGTGTGTTACATCTTTCTTGATCCGGCAAATTAAGTTGAAATTCTGTATCGTTTAACTCCGTTATAACAATGTCTTCTTGTGATGTAGATTGCCTCTTCTTTTCTTTACTTTTCTTTTTCAAGGATTTTTGTTGTGACGTACTGGCCCTGGGTTCCTCTGAAACTTGACTAGAAATTTGTCGTGACGTACTGGCACTGGGTTCCTCCGAAACTTGATTAGAAATAGGAAAATCGCTACGATCTCGTTTTACAACGTTGGCGTAAGAGGGCCTTGAAGTATTTTTTTGAACTTCTGGGAGCTCATGATTTTCTTCATTAGTTCTGGGCTGCGAGAAAGGTGGAATATAAAGATCTAATGCTTTTCTGTAGGAACAATTAAACTCGCCCATAATTTCACGCAGTTTTCGTTCTTTAGAGTAAATAGGACAATTTTTATCGAAAGCAGTGTGATTGCCCTGACAATTAATACATTTTAAAGATGTAGTTTCACATCGTTCGTGCTTACCGCAACATCTTGGGCAATAAAAATTTGTTGATGGACACATTTTACGAGTGTGGCCGAATCTCCAGCACTTAAAGCATTGGGTGGCCGGAAAAATGTATGGCTCCACTTTTACTCTCATTTCAAAAATATAAAGGAAATTTGGCAACGAAGGCCCTTTAAAAGCTACTCGTATTTTCTCACAGTTTGACCATCCTTCGTCGTCTTTATTCTTGCGTTGTAAACGTCTAACATTTATAACTTCAGATGAACATGAAATAGACGATAATAATTCCTCTTCAGAAAGATCTAATTCGATATCCTTTATTATCCCATACGATATACCGACTTCAAAAGGACGTTGAAATCTCCAACCCAGCTGTACAAAATAATCGGAGTTAATTAAATTATCAGGGCTCTCGTCATTATCAAATTCCACACAAATCTTGAATGGGTTAATATACTTAACTCTGATAATATGGGATATATTTTGATTCTTAAATAGTTTAGCGAGTGCAAATTGTTTAGGAAACATTTCCTTACATGTGATTATTAGTTCAACAGTATGTTTTAACTCTCGTTGTCTCTGTTTTCGACTTTGTACCTGCGTCCACATGTTTTCATCATCGTCAATTTCGTCTCTTCTTCTTTTTTGTATTTTTTCTGCATTCTTTTCAGCCATAGCGTTCTCCGAATTCAGTTGTGTAAGTTCATCAAGAGTTATTTCGACTTCGTTTTGCGTATTAATTCTTTCTACTTGATCTAAGTCATCCAGATTTGTATCTTCTTCCATTGCATTTAAAGCGCACAATTGCCTGAACGAACATTGATCGGCCGAGGCCGGCCGGCGCGAGTAGGTACAGCGCGACGTACGTATGCACCGAGCAAAATTATTTACACTGCACTGCCAATACGTCTACGCACTAGCATGCGTCAAACGAGACTGTAGCCAATGAATTTCAAAATTATTTAATTTATATTCTTAAAATACCCTATTTTAACGAAAAAAAATATAAAAAGTACATGTGATTTTTTTTGGACAATGCCCATTGAATGCGTCAACGAACGCAACGCCAACATAGTAATTTTTGTTCAGTTGCAGTGACATGTCAATGACATGAGAACATTTTACTGGGTGGAATATTTGCGGCTTATTTGGTCATAAGAAATTCCAGAAAAAAAAAAGAACAAAGGGAAAGTTTTGGATACGGTCAGAGCGCATGCGTCACGGGCATGCCCCACGTGCGCTGTTGACTGTGCTAAGACGCGCCCTTGATGAACAAAAAAGCCACAGTGTGGATTTAAATTTCATTTCAACGTATTTAAATTTTTTTAACATACTAGTGAACTTTTCTCACATGAAATTAATTTAATTTGAGCTATAATTATAGCTAAAAAAACTCTTTGTTACGATTCTTTCCGTAGGGTTTTCTCATTTAAAAATGCGTGGCATTGCATCACACTGTGCAATGTGAGTTGCCCCATAAGGCCATCCCCTGAGTAAACGACCATGACCATACATTTTTGCCGCGTTGCCGAGATAGCACCAAAATCCTATTTTTTTACTTCTATTAGTTAAAAATTTACCTTTAAAAATTTTTAACGGCAAATAATTAATTTAGTTAATGAAATTGTCGAACTACTGGCCGTAAAGCTGATAAAAAAATAATAAGAGCGTTTTATTTTTATTTAATCTGACACGCTCGAGCTACTCCCGAAATCCCGAAAATATATAATGTATCGTTTATTTGAAACACACGCCAATAGGAATTTAAATGAAATGAAATTGTCGAATATTGTCGTTTATATTGTAATATATGTTTGGTAACATTAGCCAAGTAATTTTCAAAATGTTTGACGCTTACGTATTCAGAAATTAGGTTGAATTTGAATGTGTGGGAGTAAAGTTTACCAAGGAAGCTTCATAATGAGTACCTCTTCCGTACTATTTATATCTTCTGATATTTATATGCGACAAAATGTTATGTAGATGGATGGTGGTGGATGATAAGTATCGTAAAAGCTAAAAGCAGTGATTTAAATTGAAGCCAGCGTAATTTATAATTTGGCCATAATATGTAAGTATAATGATGATATTGACAGAGAGGTTTAGCTGTGACAAACCGTGAGAGAGCCATACTTCGGCACGAATTTGTCGGCTCCGAACAGCGCTTGCGCTTTTTTTCCGAGTGAGTGAGTTTACCGGAGGCCCTTCCCTACCCTCCCTTACCCTATTCCCTCTTTAAAGGCTGGCAACGCACCTGCAGCTCTTCTGATGTTGCGAGTGTCCATGAGCGACGGTAATTGCTTTCCATCAGGTGACCCGTTTGCTCGTTTGCCCCCTTATTTTATAAAAAAAAGCTGTCTCTCTTGTGGTACGTTACAAGAATAAATGTAAATTATGATTTCTGGCACTCGTAATTCCCCTATAATATTATAATAGGCAAGCAAGTTAATATTAAGGAGTCTGAAGCCTGTAAGGTCACTCTAACGGGAAAATGCTTTTTATTCGTTAATTAAATAAATAAATTAAGGAAACAAATTATCAAGTTATGCTCTGTTTTATAAGGTATCATATTATAATTTTTTTTTTAACCTAGCTCCAATAGCCATTTAATAAACGTAAGTTTTGATGATGAGCTTGGCTCATCCAAATTGCTTGCAAGGAACACAGCTCCAAACAAGGCCAATATAATATTTGTTTAACTTGAAAATAGAGTTACAAGTATTTATTTATCTGCTTTTACTAAAACGACATTAAAATTTCTTTCAATTAAGCAGCACAATAATTAATGCTCAATATATTTATATCATTAAAAAAAACTATAACGAACATTCCTTGAACATCAATATAACTAAGAATATATTAATGGAAATTCTTAAAAAATAGTAGTAATGAGTATTACATTGACACCTTATAACTAACTGCCAATGCGTTTTATAATGCAATCATTTTTTTTAAATCTAAAATGGCCTTCATATGGGCCCGTTCTTTATAAGGCCAGAATGTTCAATATGCGTGTATAAGTTTCATAATCCTAATAAGTAAAGATGTTATAAAAACAACATTATTTTAATTGTTACGTTACGCATTTATAACTAAAAAATAACCGTTTATAGGTTAATGATTTTTAGATATTCCTTGTAAAGTTCATGTTAACTAGCAAGGCCAACTATAAAATCTTTGGCTGGGCCTTATAAGGAACCACTGGCCTTCCTAGGAACATTACCAATATTTGAACTTAAATCGAGGCATAAGTAGATATTCTTTTATTAGTACCTACAGAAATGGATCTAGTTAGAACCGCCATGTCACTCCAATTTGTATGAACACGAGCGTGTCACTTTTTTCATACCTGCTGTGACGTCACAAGAGCGCTTTAGTGATGGGAATACCCGTACGCGCGGAATCGATTCGAAGGCATCGCCGCGCCCCGTCTCCTTTGCCACTTTAATAGGTATATCGATTTTTTAATCGATTATTATTCGAGTTAATATACAAAGGAATGATAAATCTAAAGATACGTGCTTGCCAGGACAGCTAGTAATATATTATATGATTCTAAACTAAATCACTAAACAGGAACATAAATACATATTACAAAAATAAAATATAGTTACCGAGTCACAAAATATCTCAAAGCGAACATTATCATTCCTCTGTTTCATGTCTGTTTCGAAAATAGATTAATTAGAATCGAGAATATGTACAACACTATTTGCTTCATTTGACAGAAAAATGAGAATATTGACTGTACCTCGAAACTAAGCGATGAGTGAAAGTAGGTATCGATTGTTTTATTTCCATTGTGATTCCATTGATGAAGAATGTGGACGCGATGTCGATCGTTGCTAGAATCTTGATGTCGATCGATGTCTTGACCTTGAGCGTCGATAGTAATTTTCTCTTCTATAATTTTTATTGAACTGTTGTTTTTTTAGTTCAGCGACCTCCAGAGATAGTTTTCGTACTTCTTCTATGAGCAGGCACTCGATGTTTGATGATGTTGATGCGGAGCTATTTACACGATGACTTGATGATGAAATGCTATGTACAGTATTTACATGTGACTGCTCCATCTGCACTCTGACTTAGATTATATAGTTCTTAGAGATATTGTATGTATGTGTATGTACTTCGCGTGCCATCGCGTTTGGGAACGCGATGGCACGCGAAGTACATACACATGGCCTATCTAACTAGATCCATTTCTGTGTTAGTACCATATACATATTCCTATACGACAATGACCTGTAATAAAATGTGAGATAGATATAGGTTATGTAACTAAAAACTAAAGTTTTCAGGGTGCGGAAATTACAATTATTATTGTAGCCTCGACAACCAAAGTCTACAGTGAGATCGCTCTGCACTGCCACAATTGCAGCGCGATCGACTCGCCGCCGTGTTTGTGGCTTTAAGTTTGATGGATCTAAGACTGGGTTGCACCAGAGGCGTGGGTAAAGTTAATGTTATGGTTATAGTTAAGGTAAATTTAACTTTAACTTTACCCTTAACTTTGCCCGGAGAAATTGGCAGATGACAGCTAATCTAACAAGGTTATACATGCGCGTGGGCGGGGGCGCTGCTGGTAAAGGAGAACTGTCAAAAATTGCGGTTTTTGTATGATGACAGCGTTAGTTCCTTTTTTCGCCACATGCATTTAAAACCTTGTCGAACTCTATGGTTATAGTTAAATATGGCGTCTTGATGGCGTCCATTTTTAACTTTACCCAAATAATTGACATTTTGCACTGTAGTCAAAGTTAAAGTTACAGTTAAAGTTAGTTGGTGCAATCCAGTCTAAGTGTGTAGTAGAAAGAATATGACGATAATTACCATGACGATAACTACGACTTTTTAATAGTTGGCCTTCAAAGGAATGTGACCTTCTATGGTGCATGGTCGTTATGTAGTTGGATGTTAAATAATTAGGATGTCATGAATGCAAGAAACTTTTAATTTGAATTTCATAGAATGAACGAAATATTTTTGAATAAAAATCAAAAGGGAATGCACAGAAAGTCAGATATGCCGCAGAGTTTTATTTCCGTCGTCTTCATTGCGTCAATTCAATCCAGTTCTGAAAAAAGTGTAACCAAATTACTTAACCTTGTATTTACTACCTATTAGAATATAATAAAGCTACGATAATAATCAATCTATGGAAGACTAACTGAGTATAATTATTACTGGTCTCTTTTTTTCCTTTTTTATCTTTTGCATTTTTTTCTTTATTGTGGTTGTGTAATGTTAAAAATTTGGAATAAAGATTTTTTTATACTTTTTAAACGGTTCTATTTTATATAATATTTATTATTAACTAATACTAGATTTAGAGAAATGGATACGTACATGATCTACCCGGAGCCGATCGGAAAGCCGGAAAGGTCGATCTCGTCGAAGTTACCTTTTGGGCTAAATAAAGAAAAAAATCAAATCAAAATAATATGAATTGAATGCGAATTACTAGATATATGAATTGCACGCAAAGTGACCGTTTTACGATTTTGAAAAAATGAATTATAATATTATTATCATAATATCAGACCTAACGCCTCCGTGGTCTAGTGGTATAGAGCGCGGCTCTTGACTCGGAGATCGTGGGTTCGATTCCCGCGTTGGAAACATGTTATTTCCAAGTTTGTTTAGGACGATGCAGGCTGATCACCTGATTGTCTGACAAGTAAGATGTTCCATGCGTCGGATGGGCATGTAAAAAGTCGGTCCTGCGCCTGATCTATCGCCGGTCGTGTCGGTCTTCCGTCCCACTGGGTTATGAGAGTAAAGGAATGGAGAGTGCTCTTGTGTACTGCGCACACACTTGGGCACTATAAAATTACTCCTGCGTAGCTGGCCTGGTTTCAATGAAACCGGCCACCGTCACCGAAACCGGTGTGGGAGTTATTATTATATCATAATATCACAGAATAGATAATAGTACAAGTATATGATTCTCCAAAGTGGCCATTTTAGTTCCCCTGTACTCTTTGAGAAATGCATAGACCTTAAGACGTGCTTGACTCTGGCAAAAAGCAGAGACAGCTCGCCTTGTTTCAAGATTATGCATATTTTTGCCCGACAGAGTTTGCTCTTTAAAGCCGACTAGCTGATCAGCTGTTCCAATATGGAAGTAATTTTGGCTCTACTGTAGAATATGTGAATAGCACAATATAACATCTCCTACTACCATTCACTATTGAAACTAATCATAATACATATGTGGCACGTAATATTGGTCTGCTTCTTGATTGTCAATTGCGTTTTCATGAGCATGTTACTAACCTAGTCAGTAGTTCATTCTATAAACTAAAAATACTATACAGAATAAGACCATATCTGTCAGAAGAGATGCGTATCAGTCTGGTTGAATCTCTAGTCCTCTCAAAGTTGAACTACACCTATATAGTTTATGCCCTCGTCTAGTTTCGGGTACCAAAAGACTTATTCAAAGAGTCCAAAATGCTTGTGCTCGATTCTGCTTCAGTATACCTCCCAGAAGTCATGTAACCCCTTATCTTAATAAGCACTCAATATTAAAAATGAAACACCAGCACAGGCTTCACCTTGCATGTTTACTTTTCGGGGTGCTGAAGTATGAAGAACCCAAGTATCTTTTCAATAAATTATCAAGAACAGCTAGTCTTAGGTCTTGTGGGTCACGGATATGTTCAGCACAGTTGGCAATTGAAAAACACCGAACAACCTCTTTTAGAGGCAGTTTTCGGTATGCAGCGTCTAAATGCTGGAATAACATCCCGCCTCCCATTAGAAACGCCAAAAGTCTTAAATCATTTAAGAACAATTTGCGGCGGTTTCTTTTGGAACAACAGCTGTTTCAAGAAAACCTCTCTCATGATATCTCCGTGATCTAGTCATTGTGTTGTTTAAGTTAAGTTATTTGTTTTCATAACTGTAATTATATCCGATAAAATATTAGTTTTATGAATAAAAATCCGGCTGGCATCCTTAAGTATACTTACGTTCGTTTTGAAGGAACTTTTGTTTTGTTTTGTTCTTGGTTATTAGTTAATGTGTTGGATACTTTTCGGTTTTCTCTAGTATATATATCTTGTTTTATTTAGTTGATAATATTTTTGATAAAGGCCTTGAATTGAAAGCACTCTAAAAAAATGAATACCTAATGCTAAACTTACGGCGGGGTCGGTCTTGGTGTTGGGTTATCCCTGTAAACATTAAAAAACGGATTATGAACATGTACTTACGTCATATCTACAGCGAATCGGTTATAAAATATATTTTAGATATCGTATAGTCCAGGGGTCACCAAATGGCGGACCGCGGTCCGCATCCAGACCGCCGACCCATTGTGTGCGGACAAAGTATATTCGAAGATGAAGTTCTTTAAAAATAAATTTCGGTCTCGATTTACCGATTAACATCTTTAGGATTTAATGTCAATAGCTTGCACCAATTTCACTCCAAACAAGCAACAAGAATTGATACTTTTCGCAATAATAATATGTAAATAAATATTTTTTTACAAAATGTGTGGACCGCAAAGGTCTTTTCATTTCTAAAAACGGACCCCGAGCGAAACTAATTTGTGACCCCTGGTATAGTCTATCGGTCATCCAGAATATATTATATTATAAAAGCGGGTCTGACTATGCCGAAATTGGCCGAATCTTGCTATGCCAAACTTGGCTATAACAACATTGTACTTACTGTCGTTTTTGGCGAATTGCCCCTCCAGAGGCAGAACGGGCTTCTCGCATCAGCATACCGTCATTCAGCGCGCTGGCTCCACCATCATCTGTACGTCAGCAAGTATTAAGATATTGCCACTTACTGCACATATTGTCAGCCTTTTTATCATAGCCTCTTCCTTATTATCCTTAGGGTGTAACAAAAATAAGTGATAATACTTTAGGGTGTGTACGTGTTCCTTGTAGAGAGTTCAATGTGAAAGCAGCGCTGAAAGACCAAAAATTTTTTCACTTTTGTATGGGGAAACTCGTGACGTTACCCATTTATATCATCTGATATATATATTTTTTATATTGTAAACAAAATGTCGACAGACAGGAACATAAAGTTAATATACCTAGCGGAATAGAGAAACAAAGGCTTGAGCAAGAGAGATGTCACTATCAGTAACACTGCGTGGTAAAAAGAGATGTGTGATACATGACAGCAGCACTCTTTTTTTGACGTCCAGTCGGCACGTGCCACACGTTGACAATTTAATCTTATAGAATTCATGTTCAATCCAGCTTGTGCAAGTGTATACGTACACATATTTTTCACACAGATGAAAACCAATTTTGGTTTCGTTTGACAGCTCGAGATTGTTGCTCTATTCCGCTAGGTATATCAACTTTATGGACAGGAACAATATTGTAAAAAAGCTTACCCTCCAGTACAGCAGTCACTGCCTAAAAAATATTACTTCTTGTTAGAAATGAATCTTAACATTATTATGAAACCTCCAACAGGCCGAAGTATCAACTATACATACCAATACGATAACGATGTTAGTGTTTGGACACTATGCTGAAGTTACGCGGCGTAAATTCCGCATGATTACGCCCGCAATGTATTTTAAATTACCGATAACACACTATTCCGTCGTGTTCCGTCCGTATTTCGTATGCGTTTGACATTGCGGACGTAATCATTTCGGAATGATCGTAATGATGAAATCGGAATTTACGCCGCGTAACTTCGGCCTAGTGTGTGACACTTATATGTCACAAACGCATGGGATTTGACATAACGCATTGCTAACAGTGTTCAGGAATGCATCTTGAAACTTAAGTATTCTGGAGGTATAGCTTAGGAGTTTATGAGTGACGAAACAAGATAAATAGTTAGGTACCTATACATACCTGTTGATGGGAGTAGGCGACACAGGCCAGCAGCACAGCCGCTGTCATCATCAGTACGGGCCTCATGTCGTGTGGGTGAGATGGCTGTGATCGCGTGTACCGGAGTATGCCTTACATCCTCAGCAGTCCACTATTTATACCGATCAGCAAACAAAACCCTTCTGAACTGTTACAATTTGATTTAATTCTAATTTCAAGCTTCTGATTGATTTTAGTCATGATGTGACTACGAATTGGTATAATTCGATCATCTTACGAATTTTTCACAGCTAAGGTTCGTGAGTAAATTTTTTTAGGAGAACCTTTAAAGTCTATTTAATTTCTACTGAAAAATAAGTTAATATTTAGGCTGTTGCTAGTCGTCCGGTAATCGGATGAATAAAATAAATCTTATTCGTCTGATTACCGGATGATTAAAAAAATAATTCATCCGATTACCGGAAGACTAGCAACAGCCGGACGACTAAGAATTATTTTATTCATCCGGTAATCGGACGACTAGACACTTCGTAATATTTAACAGTCTATATCGATAAATGAATGAGGAAAAATATACAATGATGAATGATTTGACATTTTATAACGCCAAGCTACATTATAATTTTCTTTATATAGAACACATAGGTACAGTTATTTACATTGTTACTATATTCGAATATATACTTTTAAAATAAACCTTTAATTAAGTTTACTTATATAAAAAGTTTGGACACAGGAGCGGCGATCATATTATTACCATCATATTACGTAGGTGACTGTAGATGTGAGGTGTGTAATGAATATTCCTGTTTAGAACCCTAGCCCTACGACAAAGTCTTGGGATAAGATACTACCTCTAGTTCTACTATGGTTAGTTACATGTACAACATTTACAAACATAGATGTATAGACCCTCTACGAACATGCAGTAGTTCCTCTGCGAATATGTAGATCCTCTACAAACATGTATTCCTCTACGAACATGTAGTTCTTCCACGAACATGTAGATCCTCTACGAACATGTAGATCCTCTACAAACATGTAGATCCTCTACGAACTTGTAGATCCTCTACGAACATGTAGTACCTCTACGAGGGAGCCCCTCTTAATTATTAATTTTATTATAAATTATTAAATTAAAAATAAAACTGAGTAATTTGTGAAAATTTCAGGTGGCTATCTGTTGTCATCATTAATAACGAGCAAAAATTGTTTAAAAAATCATGTTTGTTGTATGGGAGCCCCCTTAAATATAAAATGTATTTTGTTTTTAGTATTTGGTGTTATAGCGGCAATAGAAATACATAATCTGTGAAATTATAAACTCTATAGCTATTACCGTTCTTAAGTTACAGCCTGGAGACAGACGGACAGACATCGAAGTCTCAGTAATAGGGTCCCGTTTTTACCCTTTGGGTACGGAACCCTAAAAACATGTACGCCTTATGCCAACGAAATACGAGGTAAAATAAAATGAATATTCTCACTCCTTTCTTCCCATATTAATTAACACTCTGTGGAACCTTAACGAGTGGCTTAATGTTCGTTGTTTTTCAATTAAATGACTTGTCTTAAGGAATCTTAAAATTATGGGGTTTATGCTTGAACTTATGTTCATTAATCTTAAAGAGGCACCCGAAGAAGTTAACCTTATTTTTCAAGTTTATAATGTAAACAAATTGAATGTTATACCCTCTGTTATAGAACCTTATTGAGCTAAAAAAGCTTCTAAAATATATAATACGTGATAAAGTTATTAAATAAAAAAATTTAATATTTCCAACAATAATTTATTACATGAAAAATATCATTCTTATTTTAAAGTACATATTAATGTTTTAAACTTTAATTAAAAAAAAATTAAAAAAAAATGTTTTATTTCTGAGTAGATTTTAAGAAAATACTTTCAGAATGTTAATATTAGCTACGGTGCCTACCACCGGTTCGGGAACTATCCCGGCGAGAAGAACCGGCGTAACCTCATACTAAGGTAGACGGTAAATATTTTATATAATCAATATCATAATATTTGTTAGTTATAATGCATAATTTAATAGTTTTTAAGAAAACAACTAACATACAGCGGGGCTAAAATGGTCGCATTTTGCAATTCCTCTAAAGTCAATACAGAAACTGAATCGTCAAAACAGTCAAACTGATGAATGTCAAGTTAGTACGAATTACTAGACATGAATTGCAAGCAGAGTGACTATTGAGATTTAAAAAAAATGAATCATATCATGATTCATAATATGACTCTCCAAAGCGACCATTTTAGCCCCGCAGTACAGTTTTTCAACCCAGATACTAAACAGACATAAATAATATATTATATAATTTGTGACTTAGATAAACCGTTAATATCTCTGCTATAACTCTGCTATAATATTAATATTAATATGGTTATATACTCTATACAACAGTTAAGGTATTTGAAATTGACAAACATACTAATCTATCTGTATCTACTAACATAATATTCGGCATTAAGGTACATTAGGATGAAGCTCTTATTTCTATGGACATAGAGTGGTTTATCCTCGCTTGGAGCCGATGGGGAAACCTGAGAGGTCGATCTCGTCGAATTCGGCTGGCCTGAAAATATATAATAGTTAAGAAAACTAAAAGAAACATGCTGTTTTTTATATATTTTTTAAATTTTAACAAATTATTATTGCATTGTCATTGGCTCAAATTTCAAATTAATTAGACTTGAGGTAGGTAAAAATCGTGTTCAAAGATTTCGTTACTGTATACACACAATCCAAGCTAAAAAAAGCGTGTTAAACTTAAGATACAAAGTTTAAAGGCCCCTCTTCACGTTAGGCCATTATGGATAGCCATATATTTGCGTAGATGTCTAATGTCTATAGACAACAAATAGTATGTGCAATTAATGTCAACAATAATGAGATTAAAAATGAGATTGAGTGTTTGGATCATAATACTTGGAGAGGTTACATTATGATAATTGATGAGTAAGAGAAGGTTTTGATATGAAATCCATATTATGTTTTCTATAAAAGTTTTCATTAAAAGTCATATAAAATAATTGTAACTGTTTTTGAGTGCAATCGTTAAAAATTCTAAAAATTCTAAAAACGCTTGTGTATAATATTATATTGGAGGATGTAGAGTTTTACTTGTTTTCTTTAAATAAAATCGTTATCATAATCGCAGAGATTTAGAACAACTAAACATATCGAAGTTCAAACAATGTGGTCTAATACAAAGAAAGAGCTTATTGAATTATTATACTGATACTTTAAAGTTACTAAAAGATAAAATAAACGTCCTTTGTCCATCCTCTCCCTAGATAAAATTCCAGGAGGGTACGCCATGTGTGTCAAGCTATTGCCGATTGGCACCAACCTGCCTCCGAAACGAATGTAACCGTGGTATATCGTGAACATGGTATTGATTCAGATATTTCGTTGCGTAAAAACTATTATTTGATAACGCTAACTGACCTTGCCAACGTCTCTCTTATAAAATAAAACTCAACACCACATAATGATGCTAACTGAAGCATTCAGAGACAAATATTAATAACTTAACTGTAATTAAGGTGACGCTTTGTTAATCTCAATCAATTTTTCTCAACAATGACTAAAGCTAAGATATTAAAGTTCATTGTCAGTATTGATCATGTCTTTATCTTTGAATTACCCATAGGATAACACGATTGGTCAACTTTTATAATACAGAATAATTAAAAAAAAAACTATAAAAACAGGGATCTAAAACATATCCTATATATAGTAATAAATCATTTTATTTATTACTTTAACGCGGCGTCACATAATACATATCTGTCAATTTTTTCATTTAATTATAATAATTAAATAATCATCTCTAGTGCAACAGTTAAACTCTTTCAATATCGGTAACTTTTTCTAAATAATTATCTCTAACTTTCTCTGATCTTTTATAATCTAAGAAGTCGTTGGAGAAAAAGATATTGCATCTACGGTGTGTCAATTTCAACATGCTACGCGTACGGCGCACGGCTGAAGATATGGCATACTACGTCAATAGCTTTGTCCACACTGTGCCTTTTTCTGTTCGTCAAGGGCATGCGTTATAGCGCAGTCAACAGCGAACGTGAGGCATGCCCGCGACGCGCCATGCTCTCTGAACGTATCCAAAACTTCAAAAATGACTATGTTGGCGTTGCATTCGTTGACGCATTCAATTATTAAATGCGCCAAAACGAAAGTTGAATGAAATAGGATGACGAAAATTGAAGACGAAAGCGCATAGTGCGGACATAGCTAAACGTATAAACTTCGAGATCTCTTTTCGGCCTACTCGTTAGTTCTGTTTACTCTGGTATAACTCCATAGATATACGCATTGCATCAAGATCTGGGTTTCTAGTAACTTACACTAGTCCATCATCATCACCGCTGCGCCTGTACGCGAACCTCTTGGAGGGGAAGGGCATGGAGGTCTGGTCGATCTCGTCGAAGTTACGCTTCTTCACAAAGCTGTCCAGGTTTGACCTGAAACACATCAACAATGCGGTTTCAGCATACTGTAGGTAGAAGAAACGAAATATTTTCACGACATATTTTGGGGTTCCGTACCCAAAGGGTAAAAACGGGACCCTATTACTAAGACTTCGTTGTCGGTCTGTCTGTCTGTCTATCTCCAGGCTGTAACTCAAGAAGGGTTATAGCTAGAGAGTTGAAATTTTTGGCCTAATTTTGCTCTATAATGGTACGTGAACCCTTCGTGCGCGAGCCCGACTTGCACTTGGCCGATTTTTTGTCATTTAGATTTTTTTTTATTATTTGGTTGTTATAGGTTGATTGTTAGTGATATGTGTTTGAAAGTCACTATAGTCCTTATAATATTGTGTTAAGTTTAATACTAGTATACTCCACAGACATAGATCATCATCATCTTGATGTATGTCTGAAGTATATTCATTTTGTGTGTTCATGAAAATAAACGAATAACTTCATGTTAAAATCTGTACGTTGTTTGTCTAAGCTAAATTGCTTTAGACCAGAGCTCAAGCGTAAAATAGTTTTAGTCCGATAAATGCAGCTTTCAGATTTGGATATTAACAATTAGCGATGAAACATAGGGAACATATTATGTAATTTTAATATTAATTCCGCGAATGCAACTCTGTTGTATATTACGTAACCTCCTTAACCCACTATAAGTATATAAGTATTAGAAAATGTGTTATCATAAAACAATAACATAAATAGATACTATCTGCACAATTTTTTATACTATGTAATTAATAAATAATAATTTTTAAAAAGCAATATCTGCAAGAATCTAGATATTTTGTAGTCTTTAAACTGTTTAATGTAACTTTCCTATAGTTCAAATAATATAAAGTTTTTCGTAAGTATATTGTTATGTATCTAATTATTTAACAAGAGGATAGAGAATTTGAATTATCGCAAGAAAAGTAGCGATAACAATGATAGTATCAAAGAAGAAGCTAGCTTTATGTTCATTTGATTATGTCAGGACACATTTATCTTGTTGGTTGAAAGTTAGGAGCTCTTGTTTGTTACATAACTCCCCTGAGGATATGTGAGGATGATAGTTGTAAGTAGGAAGACTAGTACGAGCGGGGACTTAATTAGAGCTATGACATCACGGATAGTTGAGTTCCATTTAGTTCTACAATGATGGTTTCTTACGGTTGCACTCAGAGAGATTGAATGCATTAACTTAACTTTAACTTAATGTATGGATGCTTGTTCATTAAAGTTAAGTAATTTTTTTTAACGGGCTTTGGCCCACCACACATTCCCACCACTGTATCCTGTGTCGCCAGGATCGACAGCGGTATCCAACCACGAAAACCCTTTGATATGATCTCAGGTAGCCCGAGGGACATGCTAAAGCTGTCTTGGGACCCGCAACGAAATTAATCAGAAGAAAATAGGAGGAGTAGGAAGAATTCCAGATTCCCTCTCCAATATAAAGCGGAAGACAGCACAAAGTTGCAGTGACCGAAAGTCAAAGAACTGAAGGAGAGAAGCACCACGGGAATAAACGTTAATAATAATAGTGACTACTACGCTAGAGCTAAATCAATTTATTGTGTTAGACGGTTGCCAATAGTAATTGTGACAAAAACGCTTGAAGGCACGGAAGTTCCTAGCGCTGTCCACGAGATCACCATAGTATGCTTGCCATGACGTCGCTCAGCACGGCGATGTTTTGTGATTGAATCTTAAAAACACATTCCTCGCAGCAACGCAGCCTTATTTTATAATAGTTGAACAAATTGTCTGAAACAGCTGTTTTTCAAGTCTGATAATTTTACAATATGGCGTTAAAGTAGCCTTGCGGAATGAACCACATGGAATGACTTGAGTCTTCACTTCAAATATCGAATAAAATATACTTTTGATATAAAAGTTGAATGATTTATGAATAAAAAATCGAAACAGTAGAGAATGTAATTGGAAATTTTTATTGGGAAAAAGAGCTTCAAATATGGAAACTATTTCGAACCTTTGCGACGTCTCGGGCTGACCTTAGCATTGCCTTTTGATGTGGAAATTCGATTTGAGTCTTTGAGGCGAGACGCTTGTGTCGCACGTGTCAAGAGACAGTTACCACAGACACTTACCGCAAATGATACTTACCACACTCACCCGCACACAATACTTACCACACTTACCGCATACGACACTTACCGGTCGATTTCGTCGAAGTTTCGCTTGGGGAGCCCCTCACCATAGTAAGCGAACTCGGCGGGCGACATGAAGGGCCACTGGTAGCGTTTGCCACCGTACATGCTGCAAGATAATGGCCTTAAATATTACACTCAACATAATATTAACAAAAAATTAAAACCGACTTCCAAGTAAATACAATAACATTACTTATTATTAAATGAACTAAAAAGAATTAAATTATTCTTACTCTTTAGTAGTGCATCTTTCAGAATTTGCCTAAACCTCAACTATTTTTGTATACAATCTTCATTATTTTGAAGTCGGTACCAGCTCAGAACCGTGAATTTCATGACAAAATATTTTGAGACTTGTAGGAGGTTGAAGTTCTGTTCACCACCTTCGAACCATGGCATATCTTGGTGCAAAATCTGACTTTTTGGGAACATTTGCCCAAAATACATTCACATGAAACCAAAATCACCATATTTTCACAAGGAGTTCCCTCGATTACTACTGGATCCCTGGATTTGATTATCAAATCACCACTTTTATGAACATGGTACCAATCCACAATCTTACCCTATACAACAATACAAAAATTTTGAAAATCGACCCACAAACGGCGGAGTTATCGTTGAACATACAACAAAAAAAATATATCCACAGCTGAACATAGAATGCCAATCTTTACAAAGTACACTGTATAGTGTACAGACTACAGACGTTCAGTTGCGGAACTACTATTATACACTATTATTTTAATCATTGCCTAACTTTAATTTAATGACAAACTTGACTCTAGTATGGAGTTTATGTTAATCAGTGTCGTAATAAAATATTATTTTACGACGTAAAGGTAAACGCAGCCTCCGCCGTTGTTTTGGTATCTGCTGTTTAGTAAATTATTATAAATTAATAATATTATTTATAAACATGAATTAGTCCAAAAATTTCATACTCCGAGAAACGAACTTTTCTTGCAATGTGGCTTTTATGGCAAATAATTTCGAATAATCTATCATCCGGAGACCTGACAATAATCTCAATCCTGTTTTTGTGAATTCATATTTTCATTGATTATGATTGATAGATTTCTTACATTTGTTCACGTATATTTTTTATATAATTAACACGAAAAGGGTAGCTGTAGCCACATCAAGTACAATTTGCGAGTGGGAATGCCCGTGGGAAAATATTTGTTTTAATAATAATGACTGTGAAAATCTGTAGAAATGACTATTCTATACAATAGCCACTATTTAAACGCAAAGGTCGTAGCAGATGACAGGTAGTAGCGCCCTACTATACTGTACTCGGCGAAACATGGCGGTAGCGGTCATTGACTCCCTGTCAAAAACTTGTCATTTTCTATATAAGCCGCGATTGAAAATGAAGTGTCAGATGTTGTCAATTGCGGCTTTGTATATAAAATGACAAGTTTTTGAAAGGGAGTCAATGACCGCTACCGCCATGTTTCACCGAGTATAGTATAGCACAAATAATCCGAATAAAACCTGACATGTCCACAGTAATAGATCAAGATAATGTCTGTGGACATGTCATATCTTAAATTGACAGAAACGTTGTCAAACGTCAAAAGAGCTTTGCAGTAGTATATTATCCTGTTTTCTGTTCTGTTGTTTAGAATACTCTTTCAATCGTGCTAGGACCAAACATAAGCAAACGTAAGTGGATTATTCTGTCTCAAACCCGTTGACGTATTACGACGCGAGCTTCCATCTTAACTCTCATGGGGTTAGAAATCCCCAAAACTCCATTATGTAGTCACAAGCGGTTTCAAAAACGTCGCCGAAAAGACAAAATATATTCGCTTTTCTGATTTATTTATCGTTAAGACTTAAGGGACTGATAGTATTTAAAGAAAAAAATGGTTGAATCGTATACCGATTCGAATCGAGTTTGAAATTTTTACTATGACGTAAAATTGCTATAGCCCGTTCTCTATATATGCGTACTCGTATCAGAGATCAAAATTGGTACAGCGGGGCTAAAATGGTCATATTTAGCAATTCCTCTCAATCAATTCAGCAAATGAATTGTCAAAACTGTCAAACTGACAAATGTCAAATCAGTACAAAAATACAGAAATGAATTGCAAGCAGAGTTGCATTTTGAGATTTTAAAAAAATGAATCATATTCTGATTCATATCATGATTCTTCAAAGCGACCATTTTAGCCCCGCAGTAGAAACGAAGAACTAAAAATAATGAATATAAAAAAACAAAGTGATAATACTTCAGGGTGTGTATGAGTCCCCTGTATAGAGTTTACTGTGAAAGTAGCAGCACTTAAAGAGTAACTTTTTTAAGCTTTTGTATGGGTAAATTCATGACGCCGCGCGCCGCTGGGGCGCTTGCCTATACAAATCACAGAAAAAAATATCTCTATTTATCGGACACATACACACCCTAAAGTATTTACTTTGTTCTTTGACACCGTTTTTCGTTTTTACGGAACCAACTTTGATCCATGATTCCATGACACGTATAAAGAGTAAGCCAGCAAGGAAGCTGAGCTAAGCTATTTTTGGTCGTGGTAATAATTTCGAAAATTCTATAAGTTTTCTTCGCGAGCTACACCTATAACATTAAACATATACAGCTTAATATCATAAAGACACGAAACCGATATAAGAATAAGAATAAGAATAAGAATGGATTTATTTTTAGCATCACACAATACATCATAATATAAGTATACAGTTCGACTATAATATTATTATAAAATTAACTACTACAATGCTGTGTGACACCAAAAATTGGCCCCAGCTCAGTAAACGCAGCAAGCAAGCCCGCTGCACTGATTTTCTGCAGAGGCCAATGAGTGGCTTCACAACGCTTAAACTAACCTAAACACAAAATTATTTACAGAAAAAAAACAAATAATAATAGCGACAAGAAGTCAACAGAGTAGGTGTTGTTGTCTTAACTTTGAAAAGAGAAAAAAAAAAAAAAAAAATACAAATTTGACAGATGGTAAAAATAAAAAAATAAAATAATACTAAAATGGTGGTTTGACGTCTGCGGACTGCGTTACTAAAACGTGGTTTATGACGTGGCAATAATAAAAAAAAATCTAAATAGGAATACATGAAATATCTAAACAAATTACGTGTAAATTTATAATTCCAAGTGAAGTGGCAATATATAACAGGACACCGAGAAAAAAGCAACCGGCCATTATGGGATATTGTTATGTGCCTCACGCCGTTCGACAACCTTCACTACAAGCCAGTGGTGCATACACCTCAGGTATTTACCACTGTCCGTTGAATTGAAAGTAAGTGACGTCTGTAATGCAAACTAAAGGTTTTTTTGGTTTTCAGCGCCCGGAGAGGAGGTGGGAGGTTGTTCCAACAGCGAGAGGCCGCATACTTAAAAGATCCTCGGAATGTGGCCGTCCTATGCTGTGGTGTCAAGATGCGGTACCGGGAGGCTCTAGTACGAGTGTTAACCTCACTTGCCCAGGATAATTTCTCATACAAATAGGAAGGAGTTTGGGTGCTTATGATGTCAAAAAGGAGTACGGCAAAATGAAGTTTTCTGCGTGCTTTCATCTTAAGGAGGTTAGCATTATTAATAAAAGGTGTAACATGGGCACGAGGAGGAACAGTGAAGCAGAAACGCACACACGCATTCTGGACTCTTTGGACAAGTTTCTCTGTCCTGGCTAACAGATTATTACCTATTACAGTGTCTGCATAGTTCAGCTTCGACAGTACCAATGTTTCGCATAGCCTAATTCTGAGCTCCTCAGACAGGTAAGGCCGGTATTTGTACAGCATTTTGAGTCGGTAAAAACAGCCCCTAGTAACCTCTAACATGTGTTGCTCAAATTTAAGGTGCGAGTCAATTACCACTCCTAAATTACGTGCTGTACTTACCTGCTCGATCTGTTGTCCATTGACCATGATAGTTGGACGTTTAGCCAAGATGTCAGCAACCTGTTTTTTGGAGCCCAGAACTATGAACTTAGATTTTATTGGATTTAAGACTAGCCCACTAGAATTCGACCATTCTGCAATAAGTTGAAGGTCATCATTTAGTTTTTTTAGGGCTTCAAGCATGTCCTTTGGAAAAAAACTGATGTATATTTGGGTGTCGTCTGCATACATGTGGTACCTACAGTGAGCTATGTTTTTGTATAGATCGGCACTAAAAAGTATGAAAAGTAATGGGCCTAGGATCGATCCCTGTGGAACTCCTCTTGGAACATCACGACATTCTGAGTATACCTTGCTACCATTGCTGTCAGTTATTTCTACCTTTTGTGATCTATTAGTCAGGTAGCTGCGGAACCAATCGATCACTGAGGGCTCGAAACCATAGTAAGACAGCTTAGATAGGAGAAGAGGTATACTAATTGTTTCAAACGCCCTGGAGTAGTCTAGCAAGACTAAGATTGTGCCCATGCCTTGGTCTTGAGCAGTAATGATATTGTCCAGAACGTCCAACAAAGCTGTGACAGTGCTGTGCTTACGTCGAAAACCGGACTGATACTTCGGTAATATTTGGTTAGTCTCAAGATAGTTCATGACCTGATTGTACACAGCCTTTTCTACTATTTTTGATAGGCAGGGCAAAATGCTAATTGGGCGAAGATCTTGGGGTGAGGAAGGATTGGGACTTTTAGGGATAGGTTTAATTAGAGCTATTTTCCAGCTCGACGGAAACATAGAAGATTGCAAGGACTTATTCACAATGTAGGTGATAGTTTTCAAGGTATTAGGAAGTGTTAAGTTTAGCATCTGCAAGGAAATGTTATCTGTACCAGTGGCATTGGACTTGATACTTTGAATAATTTTTAGAACTTCATTTTCAGTTACAGGAGCAAAACAAAATTTGGATTTACTAGTAGCCGAATGAGACTCAAAGTATGATTGTAGAGAAGAGCATTCTAAGGGTTGTCCAGGAATATTAAGAAAGTGTTGATTAAGAATATTAGGATCATTGCACGAGTTAGGTAAAAAATTGTCATTAGTTTTAGATAAGTTTAAATTATTTTTAATATTTTTCCACAAGACCTTTGGTTTATTAATATTACTGTTAATATTTTTATTAAAATAAGCACGCTTTTCACAGTGTATGGCTGAAATAACTAAAGATTTTAAGTCTTTATAAGCTTTTTTGTGGACCATATTTTTAGTTGCCTTCCATTTTGCAAAACTTCGATCTCTTAACTCCATCATTTTTTTTACAGTATCAGTTAGCCATGGTGTAGATTGCCTTTTGATTTTAACCTGTTTTAAGGGAGCATGCAGGTCAAAAAGTAAGGTGATCAGTCTGTTGAACTCGGTAACTATCTCATCTATATTATTCATACGATACGATATGAAAATATATTATGATAATTTCAACTTTAAAGCGCATGTAAATTGTCTGCATGTAAAATGAAAATTTTCTATCTTGGTTTGCATCACATTCAAAGTAGCACTCAGAATTTAAAATTCATCTAACTGCTATGTTTGTCTATAGGGAACCGTATGTTTGTAGCTATTTACGTGTTATTTAATAAATTAAGTGCCAACAATGGTTGTTTAATTAATTATAATGAAATAAAATAGATACATTTTAATTGATTGACAGGAAATGATGTCGTTATGAAGCAATATACTTCGGAGTTTGTTCATTAAAGTTAAGATAACAAAATAAAAAGTAATATTGTTAATTTTAAATCGATAGGTACTTAATCTTAGCCCTTTGTCGCCCACTTCCAATTAAATTGTTAGCGAAGCGACTTATTAATTTGATTTTGGAATATGCCTTTTTATTTTTGTGACACTTTTCCAATAAGAATTGGCTGAGTACGCCTTCATAGGTAGTAAAATGTATTTAATAAATATATTTTTTTATGAAATGGACTGAAAATAAAATAAAATAAAATTATTCTTTTTGCTTTCATATCGAAGATAAGTTACAGCTAAAGAGAGCAATATTAATGAATAACAGGTATCACCCTGAATAATTTATCTTTTAAGTATAGTAATTTTACACTGGGGGGATTTACTAGAACATTTCTAGTGTGACAGTGCGTCAGAAATGGGTCTCCGAGGGATTAAACGTATTTTACTTTGAATAGGAAACAACTTCATTATTTACAATATCCATACTAATATTATAAATGCGAAAGTATGTCTGTCTGTCTGTCCTTCTGTCTGTCTGTCTGTTACCTCTTCACGGCCAAACCGCTGAACCGATTTGGCTAAAATTTGGCATGGAGGTACTTTGAGTCCCGGGAAAGGACATAGGATATTTTTGTCCCGGAAAAATGTACGGGTGCCGCGCGATAAACGAGTTTCAACGCAACGGAGTTGCGGGCGTCATCTAGTCAAGCATAAATTATTATTTTCAATCCATCTACGAATAATATTATAAGTACACCTTACAGCGTGCACAAAAAACTAAACTTAAACAGTGCACTATCACACGTTTTTCAATAAGACCCATGTATAATATACTTAAATAAATAATAAGTCAGTACATATTGTACTTGTTTTTTTATTATTTCGGATATTGAGACCTCCGGATATAGCGACGACAAGAACATGATCCCTTCGGCGTCGTTACAACCGAAATATACTGTAATTGCAAAAGAGTGTCCTCGGTGTTTTTTAAGCTTTAACTGGTGAACCGATTTTGATCAAAATTTTCCTTGCTGATATTTTCAGTCCAGGGAAAGGACTCGTCACAAGTTTTACCTGAGAGACGAAGATTTCTTCGTGATATACGAATTTTGGCGCTACCAAGTTGTCATCAACGTCTACTAGAGATAGTATAATATTTTAAGGTTAGTTGTGCTAGAGATAGTATAATATTTTAAGTGTTAGACTATAAGAACCTCATTACGGTGGTAATCATTTATTTATTTGCACTAAAAGTGTAATACAGTAGGTGTACTGTATTACACTTTTAGTGCAAATAAATAAATGAATTGAATTGAAAGGGCCTTTTTCACCACTTCCTAATAAGGCTATCCACCATTTAACTTGACAGATCAAGTATGGAGAATCTGTCAAAAAAGTTGTGAATAGCCTATTAAGCACTTTATCAGAAAGTGGTGACACAGGCCCTTAGTCACATATATTGCATAACATATAGCGTTTTATGTAGATTATCGTAGATGGTAAAACAGTAGAAACATTATGCTCATGTTATAAATATTATTATAACAGCTATTAATTTCAACAGAAATATTACAACACTCACATAATAAACTATCTCATTAAGCGAATAGCATATTATGATAAGACAATCAAGTAAATTAATAATTAAATATAATGAATTAGATCCCCTTCGAACGACAACGATTTAACTGCACAGTTCGGTCACAGTAGATATGATTTTAATAGAGTACCCACACTTGAATGCTATATCAGAGTAAATTCTTTATTATTTTCAATAATAATTTATACTTAGCTCATTCATTTCAGCACATTTGAAAAGGGACAGTATATCAGTATTTTCTTGGTCAAAAGCGGCGCTTGGACAAGAGTACCTGCGAATCTGTTGACACTTCCCCAAGCGTCTTTCACACGTCTTCTATGATCAAACTGTACAGTTTTATCGCAACGTGTGTATAGGTTTACCTTGCTAGCTCGTACCGACGGGCCTGGGGGTATGTCAGGCGATGGGCCTCCCGGACCTGACGCATCAGACGACCGTCGCTTACAGGGCTACCGCTCCTTGTCTTGTGACCTAGTCCACACAACAACTTTATATATTATAATTGTTTTTATAAAAGGAAAATAATATGAAAGATAATAAAATGAACTCACCATATTGAAGATTAAGCTCGGTCGGAACGTGCATTTAAATTTCGAATTAACTTTTTTAAAAGGATCGGAGGGTAAAGGTATTCATAGGATAATTTTTAAATCAAATTACCTCAACGTTGGGTAATATTGTAATGCACTTTGATTTAAGAACACTGATCTATGAATAACATTAAGACATAGGTATCACACGAGACAGCGTACTATTTTAAATATTTCAAAATTCGAATTCAAAAATGTTTTCAAATGAAGTTAGCTCCTCCTAGCGGGTCGACTGCTCGGACGAAGTTCCCCCCACCGATGGAGTCCAGGTTCCTCACGAAGTTTCCGCCTCCTATCGAGTCGAGGGTCCTCTTAACTAAGTTCGGTCCGCCGATGTGGTCCAGGTTTTTCTTCACGAAGTGACTACCACCGATGGAGTCCAGATTTCTCACGAAGTTGCTACCCCCGATGGAGTCCAAATTTCGGACGAAGTTGCCGCCCCCGATAGAGTCTAGATTCCGGACGAAGTTTCCACCCCCCAGGGAGTCGACGAATCTGGCGTATCTTTCCCCGGAGCGGCTGGGGTAGGTTCCCGACTCTTCCCTCGGCCGCTCGTATTGGACTAGAAATTTGATGAAATTCTCCAACGCCTCTTGTTGTCTGTAATCTGGAATGAAGCACAAAATATCTTAATACGAACACCTAACATTAAGATGAAATAAGATTGAAATCCATACACAAACTCCATACTCACCGACTGAATTGATCGTGCACAATTGTGGACACTGTGCGGAAGGGTTGTGCAGAATTGTGAACACTGTGCTTTCCATCACCGTGAGGGGACATTTACTGTGTAACTGTGCAAGTTGATTATTTGGTGACACTGTGCAACGGGTACATTTGATTCCAGATGTGAGAAAGTTGGTGCTTTGAAATTGTGATGAAAAGAATGAAAAAGTGAAAGAATTGTGATTTTTATAGTGCACGTGCTTCTCATGATGAAATTGAAATTGTTTAAAAACTACACGTTGTGCTTATTACCGTCTGCTGTGTTGTAGACTGTGCTAACATAATAGGTATGACAGAACGGTTTTTGTGGTTACTTAAGAGGGCGACTAACCCCAAAAATCAAACATCGTCCTCTTCACACTCACGCCCGTCTTTCATATGCCTGGTGAAAAACGACGCGGATTCATCGCCCAATTAGTTTTTTCTCAATAACTCGATAATTATACAACAATCAATATTTCAAAAATCCGCTAGGTCGATCTCTCAATGATAGAATTTTATACAATGTGTTAAAATATTAACTTAGTTCAATGCACGGTTATGGCAATAAATGAAAAATTCGTGAAAATTTGCTGCATCTTTGTGATTTTTTTCTATCGAGGAAATTTTAAGATATCGTGATTTTGCTCAGATCGAATTCTCGGAAATATAATGTAGTATCCAATTTTAGAAAATGAAACAATTCGGGGCTTATTTTCAAGTATGAAAATGAATTATAAAATCGACACTTTAGGGTTAGTCGCCCCCTTAAAATGTTAAAGTTATGTTCTCCTAGTCGGTATTTTAACTGGTGGTTTTCTTTGTTGACTTTCCGAGAAGATTTTTCATTCGGAAATAAAACTTTCTTTTCTTTATAAACAATCTTGGAGTTACTTTTCCTATGTTGAAATTTATTGAATCGTTTTGCCATACCTAGTATGAATTCCATTGAATGTAAACAAGCGTAGGAGTGCGTGGTTTCGTACACAATCGGCATTACCTATTAAGTACATAATTAGTAAACAATCACAGTTCGGTACGCTGTATTCGACAATATTGGGTATTGAAGCTATCAGTAACGCTTATTTACATTGTCACAATAGGAAATTGAAATTTAACACGGAAATTATAATGTATATAGTGCTATAAAAATATTGTGAATATACAATAGACGTGTATACTTTTATAGTTTGTATAAATCTTACCCGCAGCGTCGAAGCTACCTCTCGAATGTTCTTCGCTTAGTTCTTGTTCCTAATTTTTAAAAAAATATGTTACTGAAATGTTAAATAAAAATTATGGGAACTTTTATTCGTAGTGTCTGAACAATGAAAAATCTGCAGTGCCGAATATATTAAAACAAATGAAGTAAGTATTCATTTACAACAATCACTTGAGTGAACCGTTTAATGTAAATTTCAACAGGAATGAGCACTTGTAAGTAAGAACTGTTAACAAGTTAGTAGTATAGTCCACTTCCTTTAGATATTTAAATTGAAAGCTTTGTGGGAATAAAGTTAAAGAGAAGGGAAGTTACTACAAAGAGGTAGGTCCCTGGTGTAAAACTTTATTTGTACAATTAAATTAATGGTCCTATAAGTCTTTGGGGCATTCTATTTAATCAAATATTTTCAATCAAAGGATTTTAATTGTATTCAATTGGATGATTTTAAAGGTTTTGGGCTATCTCCTTGAACATTATAGTATTTTATGATCCCATAGGAAATGCACTTTGGAATTAATGCCCAATAAAAATTATATTTAAGTAAATATGGAACAAAAAATTATATTTTTAAATTTTAATATATAAAATAGGTGGTCCGTCTCATGCATCAAAGATGAATAGGATTTTAATAAATAGAGCAATTAAATAGTTTTTCCCATTGGATAATCTTTTAGATCTGTTCTAGTTTTTGCAAAAAAAAAATCCTAGCTTTCCTATTTAAGCGTATCTTCATGCTCAGTTATTATAGTATAAAAGTAAAGTAGTATAGTATAAAAGCTTTCAAGATTTTTAAGATTGGGTGTATGTTTGGTTTATATACGCACCTGATGGGAGTACGCGCAGCAGCAGACTAGCAGCGTGGCCGCAGTCATGATCACCACTCCACTGGACCTCATTGTTGATTCTGAACAAATTGCTATCATTTAGGAAAGCAGCAAAAAACTTTTTAGGGTTGCACCCACTGACCTCCATTATACTAGTACGCTGGACTTATGTTAATACTTGAAATTACTGCTGTTTTTTGTGCCTATTTGAAGTGGAATCAGCGCCCCCGATGCGGGGGAAGATAACTAAATCTGACATAACTTGCAAATGGCCGCTTAATCGTTATTGGTTGTAGAAAGTATTAGTTCCAAGTACTCCCACTACTGCTATCAACGCCAATATGGCGACTGATTTAGTTCTCTTCCCCCGCATTGGGGGCGCTGATTCCTCAGCAAACAGGCACAAAAAACAGCTGGGTATCATAAGTCCAGCGTACTTGTATAATGGAGGTCAGTGGTTGCACCACAGCTGCTAAAATAAGCGTTGTTGCCTTTTCCGTGCCATTATCCATATTAGGATCGACAGCGGGTCCCACTAACCTAAAGTTCTGAGAGATGCTCAAAGGGGGAGCTATGATACGCATACTTTATATTTAACTGCCTATCTAAACTGAAATAATCAAAGTAACGTTTTTTACATGGTGAAATGCTTTACGCATTCCCGGCGGATATCAGCCGCGGTATGGGGAATTCCCCTGGCGTCGGTCTGCCCACTAAAACCCCATAGTGCTGCAAGAGTTGCGGGTACGTAACTCCAAATAAAATCAAAGAAACCTAGCAGATGTGTAGAATATTGATGAATATGATTGCTTAAGCCTTAAAGTGTAACTTCAGCTTGAGTTTCCAGCAATTCCTTGAATAGTAATTTTTCTATGTTTGCATGCAGCTCGGATGTTAGCTATTAACTTTGAAGTAAACAAACTGCAAACATATTGCTATATTACCTAGAAGCTACGAGTATATAATATTATGTTTAAATTATAACAGCTTGCTGGACACTCTGCCAGGTGGGGATGACCTGGGGAAATTTTTCTTTTTATAGTTTTTAAAAGTTTGTATAAAATTATAACATACAGAATAAAACAAATTTCTTTCAGCGATGGTGCTTTCACAGTGAACTCTTTATTCTAAGTTACATGCACACTCTAAAGTATAATTTATTTTATTACACTCATGTACAATTATGTACATCTTAGAAATATATTTAAACGATTATCTCGGAATCGGCTTCAACGATTTTCATGAAATTTAGTATAAGTATAGGTTCAGGGGCGATAAATCGATCTAGCTAGGAATCATTTTTAGAAAATGTAATTTAATTCATGTTTTATCGAATACCGAGCTAAGCTCGGTCAAATAGCTAGTATAATTTCATTTTAATTGTTTTTTTAGGTAAGCGTAATAATAGTTGCAAGTATTTCTCAAACTCAAACTTTTTTATTCAGAATAAATTTTTGCAAATGTTCTCTGAACGTCTACATGATGCCTACCACCGGTTCGGGAATTAACCCGGCGAGAAGAACTGGCGTAAGAAACTCGCACGGGGCCCACTTCTATTATTAAACAATAAACATATTATTATTACTTAGAAATCCAAGCAAGCCTGTCCCACAGATTATATTATTCTTTAATCTAAGTACTCGGACGATATTTCAGTAATAATTTATTATATGGACCATCAATATGATAGATCCTACTGAAAGGGATTTAAACTTGTCTGAAACATGTTATGGATTACGATATGCTCTATATAAGATCACATTACTTTTGCTATAATGTCAGTTTTTTTAGATACAGAAATGCTTTTATCGGATCAAGTAAATGAAATGATACTGTACATATGTTTTTGGTTATCCTTATACCTGTATTATTCAGAGAAGCATTAAGTATATCAGATACTTAGAATATAATATTCCTTCAGTAATATGATCAATGATTTTAGTATGTTATAGCATACTGAATTATTACGTACCTATTGGCTTTTAGTTTCGGCAAGATTCGATTACATTTTATATTCCAAACTAATCAAACAAAAACATGTACACACACACAACAAGTACTAAAGTACAAGTATTAAATATATTTCCGTTATCTGGTACCTGTAACACAAGTCCTTTAGGTACTTAGCTCGGGGCCAGACTGACGTGGTGTGAAGCGTCTATATAAAAAAAAGAAGTAAACGTACCAAAAAATTTCATATGGGTTTTTGTTATTACATACATAATACTTTAACTAAATATTTTAGCCGCGATTATTTTTAAATATTTGTTTTGTGTTTTGTGCAAATAAATAATATTAAATAAATAAATCAAAACACAAATAAACACAATATTACTTGCACTTTTTCCACTATATTCATTAATTACTACAAATTTAACTTAAACACGACCGGTTTCGATATAAATCATCATCAGGTGTACTCGAAACCTGATTTGTATGATGATTTATATCAAAACCGATCGTGTTTAAGTTAAATTTGTAGTAATTAATGAATATAGTGGAAAAAGTGCAAGTAATATTGTGTTTTATTCGTGTTTAAAATTAATTTCCACCAAGAACCGACAGTACAATCAACTATATATAAATAAATCATGTTTCAAATGAAATTATGAGTTATACTTGCTGCAAATGGAAAGCTCGGTGTTGGAATTTAATAGATGCAGCAATTTGCATTTATCTGAACGTGTGTTATACACTTATGAAGAGGATGATCACTTGGGAATAATTTTTCATTTTATAACATACTAGCTGTCCCGGCAAACATTTCTTTACTTATAAAAAAAAAAAAATATATCTTTTTATTCAAAATGGGTATCATGATACACTTTTTGAAAGTCGAACGAAGAAACTACGTTGCCTACCACCGGTTCGGGAACTACCCCGCCGAGAAGAACCATATATTTTTTTTTGCCATATAAAGTATTTCGTCCGTATTATTTTATTGAAGTGACTAAATAAGTATGTCACCATGGCAACGTCCATCGCTATCCCGTCGCACAAACAATGGTCGCCGTCAGTGAGTTGTAATAATTTACTTTTATTTATTCAACAAATGCACTTATTAATATAAAAAGCAGCCTGTAGCCGATTCTCAGACCTACTAAATATGCATATAAAATTTGGTAAAAATCAGTAAAGCCGTTTCGGAGGAGTACGGTGACTAACATTGTGACACGAGAATTTTATATATAAGAAGATATAGAGATACAATACCGATCTCATCATAGAAGATATTATACGTGTATTTTTTCTTAAACTTTTTGTGTCGTTTATTTAATTTTTATACACATTTCATGTAATGTGATGTTTTCTCATTTCCAATTTTTATTATTGAATCTGTTAAAGTGTGAGAAGAAACGTGTTGTTATTCTACGGGCAAGTTCAATATATAAGAAAATTATTTACAAATTAACATTTAACTAAGTATTAAAATTAATTGTTCAGATTCTCACTTTCGAATTTCGTAGCCCAGAGTCTACGATTACGTAGATATAATGTTGTAAAACTACGCCAACCGCCTTAATAATTACAAAATAGAATCCAATGTCTCAATTCATAATTTGTACAAAATTTTGTAATAAAATATCAGAAAAATACGAATTTTTAAATATGGAAATCTTTTTTAACCTAATTGAGTTGTTAATCAACACTTTTCTTTAGTTATACCTTCGCACGGTATATTAGGACAGTCTTAATAAATTCTGTCTACGCAAAATTTTATAAATTAAAAAGTTAGGCAACTACTAACTAACCAAGGTACGGGGTTTTAATGTAAAGAGGATTATTTTGCATTACGCTAGCCTACTGTTTATGTTCAAAAAATATTAATATCGCTTCATTTCGGTTTTTTTTTATAAAACTAGGAGTAATCGAGCCAACGGGTCACCCAATGGAAAGCTAGTACCGTCGCGCCTATGGACACTCGCTATATCAGAAGACCTGCAACAACCAACACACCTGCGACCTGCGTTGCCAGGCTTACATCAGAAGAGTTGAAGGTGAGTTGCTGGCCTGATTTTTAAACCAGTGTCACATTATTGAGATGAAAATATATTGTTTGTTATATGAAAATATCTTGTGTATCTAGAGCAATGCTTTATTAGAATATTTATGCAATTAACAGAGTTGTTCATATGCCACCAAAAAGAGTTATTTTATAGTGACTTAACATAATATATTTTTTAGTTAATGTAACTTACTTAATGTTACAAAAAAATAGTTTTGGTGTACTTCAGTGTTATTTCTGCAGAACTTGACTTTCACAGTATATCAATTGAAAACTGCTGTCTTCAATTCCTTGTAGAACATAAGTAAACAACTTATTCAAATTCAATTTTAGAACAAGTTTTTAAAATACTTTGATCTACAACATGAATTTAAAATTGATCTATTTTATATGCATCCAATAGCGCGTGATATGTATGTTATTTAGGTACATTATACCGTATACATTAGGTACCTTTTGATCGAGATCTTAGGTTAGACCGTTTCTTTTCTGCCCTAGTAGACAAGTGGCAAGCGATTATCGTAAACGCTAAATTCGCTTCGCTAGCGAAACTAATGTCAAATCCCATACATTTTGTGGCGTTGGCGTTGGCGTTTACGATAATCGCTTGCCGCTTGTCTGGGCCCTCTGAAAATAATAAGTAATAATAACAATTATTAACATAATAACAAACTCAAAACAAAATTAGTGTTTTATAAACGTATGGTATTCTATTATTCGTAGGTATATAATAATTGTAGTTCGATTGCTACGTGTCATTTTCAACATGACATTGAATCTACGTTGTTTTTATTATTCGTAGTACGCAATATTACTGTTACTGATAACAACGCCTTTTTAGATTTTGTTCAATTTCAAATGATCATTTTTACGGGTTTGCAAAATAGAACTATAAAATACTAGATGACGCCCGTAACTCCGTTGCTCTTGAATTAGTTTATGGCGCATAAACCGTACATTTCTCCGGTATCCAAAGTTTAGTATGCACTATGCAGATATGCATACTAAATTTCAACATAATCATTATAGCGGTTTAGGCGTGAATAGGAAACAGACAGACACATTTTCGCATTTATATTATTATGAATATCTACACAGGTTCACACTACAGGTTGAGTTTTCAATGCTCGTAGAACAACATAAAAAACTTTGAATTACCATAACGAGCCTCCTATTATACTTGAATAGTATATTTATTTTGAAAAGGAAAAACTAGTTTGTCCCTCCACGTATGAGTAAATTATGTTTGATTTTCCTCTTTGTTTATTTATTCATTCATAAATAAAGTATAAATTATTAGCATGTTCCATTTACTGTTATTTTTATCGAAAATATCGATAATATTTTAGGACAAATTGTTATTTTAACTAACATTTATAAATTTTGAAATCACGAAGAACGTGGAGAAAAATATTGTAGTTAAGTGTTAATTCAAAGAACTGACCACACTATTTAAAAAGAAAGTTTAGATATAATATAAAATTGTATTCTGCAATAACCTCATACTATCAAATAGCCATAATAATTGATAGTCAGTATGAGGTTTACCTTTAAATTTCTCAATGAGTATTTTTGTCTTAACTTAAAAAAATATAAATATAATTAGATAATATTGTTTGGGGACCACATCGTAATGTATCCGTCTCTTGAGATGATCATGTGACTACTACTTAAATGTTAATACCGACCTACTTCTTACAGTGAAATTACGAGTAATTTGTCATTTTACCCACGTAAAATATAAAGCGTTCATGAATTTCCTGGGGGAACCACACATTTTTATCGCCCTCCATAATAATTGCATTTGAAATTATTTATTCCAAGAGTTATTAGAACTTAAAAAAGACAAAATGTTTAGTTATAACGTGAATTAAAGTATTGTTGGTTATTTATTTGCATTGGGCTCCGAAACTACTAGGGAGTTGATAAATAAACATAGTTTAGAGGGAAGTAGCTACTTTTCTTAAAGGTGCAAAGATTACGGTTCTCGCGTACTTCTTAAAATTAATGATAGCGAATGACCGGCACTTTAGACGTAAAGTAACACGACAAAGTTAAAGATGGCAAAATAAAAAAAACTTGGTAAGTATGTTTATTGGATTTCTAATCCTCGTCATTCGTTGAAATTTTTCGTTGATTTATTACATGTTTATGGCTTGTTTGATTTCGTTTCTGCTAACATTGTTTTCTAAGGATATTTGGGTTAATAATATGACTAACCTCGTATAGTAATGTTGTAGAATTTAGGCTAAATATTTATTCATCAACTTATTTAAACTTAAAAATATATTTATAATTTTTAAAAATTACTTAGTAATTATTTTAAAATTTAAACAAAACCAAAATTATAGCTTGTAATTAGAATAGATAATAAAGAATATTACAAACATACAAGATACGCGCCAAACACATAACCCTCCTGGCAGTCGGGTAAAAAGTGAAAAGTAAAATCCAATCAAGGTATATAAAAACTTTATAAAAAAAATATTATTAAAAAAAGTTTGTAAGTTAAGAGAGTTGAGAGTGCGTTTCTTTTAGTCCTCGGTCACGTACCTTTGGTGTTGGCTGTTGTGGTGTTGGGCGGCGGAGGCGAGGGCGGCTGCTGTTGTGGCTGCTCTGCCCCGGCCCGCGCTTATATATCCCTGACGCTGGGCGGCCGAGCCCCGCCCACAGTGTAACGATAGCTTATCATGTCCTAAGCGAGCTTTTAGCTATTTTCAGTTACGTCTTTTTAACTGCAGTTTCGACTCATATAACGCGGGAAATTTTATTATATAATTAAAAAACAAACATACTTTCACATTCGTTTTATTATTATTTAATTAGGTTAGTTGTAACGTTAATTCGATTTATACTAAAATTTGTGTCGAATCCATTCCTTACACTTTACAGTAGTAAGAACTATCAATGCGTATTTTATTATAATTTATATTATATTTGGTTTGTTTTGTTAATTTACAATACTATAATTATACTAGCTATAATTATACAAGCTAATCGGCAAACGTTGCCTTGCTATAATTATTTCGGAAATAAAAAAAATATTTTTATTTTTATACATGCTGGCCGATTAGACATCTTAATCTACTCGCATTAATACTATTTCCAGCACCTACATCTTACATACCTAAATCTGGCATCTGGGGGCCTACTTAGACTCAATTTAAAGGTATTTGACGACCGCTGTGGCTCAGTGGTGAGCGCGTTGGTAGCTCAAGCCGGGGGTCGCGGGTTCGAATCCCGCCGATGGAACAAAAAGTTTTCAATGTTCCCGGGTCTGGATGTATATTAAATATGTGTATGATATAATAAAAATCTTAAATATATGTATAGTATAAAAGTATTAAATATATTTCCGTTATCTGGTACCTGTAACACAATTCCTTTAGGTACTTAGCACGGGGCCAGACTAACGTGGTGTGAAGCGTCCATAGATATTATTATTTTATTATTATTTTAATATTTCTTGAGCTGATAATGATAAATTCTCATTAATTTTTCGAAGCTATACCGGAAACTTTTATATGAGGTGTAAAGGAAGAACCAAGATTAAATATTTAAAAATTCATAATATTATACCTGTGGTACTCTACTGAGGGTTTGCTTACTCTTAAAAGTTTCAACCTTAAAACTATATTTTGAGATAATTAGTAGTAAAATTAAGGTGACTTGGCTAAAATTACGTTGCAAGAACGTGTGACCACTCCTGCTATGTAGGAAATCGTACATTTTGATATTAATTACGCAATGCAACCTCCAAACTATGTCGACAGAGTGTATTATGTTTCTACCTATGTACAAACTAACAGCATAAAGTGCCTGATAGACGTACGAACTTAAAGTATGCGGGTTTTAAGTTCGCGAACTTACTCGGCTCGCAACGGTGACACACGAGAATCGCTCACACTGGATTACCATGCCCCCAGGCTCGCGACTCGCGGTTCTTTGCTGATACACAGGCGATTAAGATCGTCGAGCCATAAGTTCGCGTACTTACTCGCACGTCTGTCACCCCTTTATGTATTCATACTTCCATAGTAATGTTATTTACGCGAAAATGTGTCTGTCTGTCTGTTGCCTATTCACGCCCAAACTAACTTTGCTGAAAGGTATAGACATACTTTGAGTCCCGAGAAAGGACATGGGATACTTTTCATTCCGGAAAAATTTACGGTTCCCGCGCGATAACCGATTCTCCGCTTACATTGGAGCATATTCCAAGATCGCACAGAAATCGCCATTCTAAGAGTAGTGATTTGACATTGTATAATTTTAAGTTACAGCATTGTAAACCTTATTTTAAAGATTAATTTCCTTCTCACTTTTTTTGGCAAAAACGTGGGCCCCGTGCGAGTTTCTTACGCCGGTTCTTTTCGCCGGGTTAGTTCCCGAACCGGTGGTAGGCATCGTGTAGACTTTCAGAGAACATTTCCAAAAATGTATTCTGAATAAAAAAAAAAGAGTTTGAGTTTGATTTTTTTTGCACTGAAAAATAATAAGTAATAAATATTCATATTATATTTTAATAGCTGGCACAGCAAACAACAACAACAACAACGAAAACAAGCCATTTACTTCGTTTCGGGTTTACGGACAGACCTAATAAACACACGAAAGGTTCAACCAAGTTTGTAAGGTGTGTTAATAATTTTCGCGCAATTTCTCCAATAATTCTCTCTTTTTAAGCCCGGCCGCACATTGTCCTAAATTTCTGATCAGAAACAGTTGAACGTCCGCGCTGTCTCTTACATTTTGTACTGAGCCGAGTGAGCTCGAACTCGCCGGAAGGATATTTCGGATAGTGTGCGGGGTGGCGGTCCGGCGAAATTCAACTGTTTCTGATCCGAATTCGGACAATGTGCGGCCGGGCTTAACCTATCAAATTCATGAGAATTGATATGATGTGGGCAAATCGGTACAGCCTGTATGACATAGAATATATAAAATAGAATTCATTTGATGACGTTGTAGCTTTTAACTTCAAAGTGCTGATACCAGTGACATTAACACATTAAAAATAATGATATTGTGTAAATACGCGTAAAGTCTCTCTTCTGAGCCGACGCACGAAATGTAAAAACAAAGACATTATCCCATCCATTATAATTTAGAAAGGTGTATTTAAATACGTCATAAGTAGAATTTTTACCAACAAAAAAATTATAAATTAAATCAAAAGTACAACTACGGCAAATAAAAGATACTTCATTGCATTTTTTTTATGAAATAAACGAGCAAACGGGTCACCTGATGGAAAGCAACTTCCGTCGCCCATGGACACTCACAGCATTAGAAGAGCTGCAGGTGCGTTGCCGGCCTTTTATGAGGGAATAGGGTAATAGGGGAGGGTAGGGATGGGAAGGGAAGGGAAAAGGGAAGGGAAGGAAATTGGATTAGTTATATAGTTTACCGGAGGCCCAATCCCCTACGGATTGGGCCTCCGGTAAATTCACTCACTCAGCGAAACACAGCGCAAACGCTGTTTCACACCGGTTTTCTGTGAGAACGTGGAGAAACCTCCAGTCGAGCCGGCCCATTCGTGCCGAAGCATGGCTCTCCCACGTATATAACTTAATTATTAAGTAAGTAGTAGTAAGTAGCACTGGTAACTATGTTATAGAAATTTTTAATTATATAATACTACATTTTAAACGCCAATTTTACGCACAATTTTATGGTTTATCACCACCACAATATTATGTTTTTTATTTAGTCAACAACTAATCGAATATCCATCAAATATATTTTGTACCGTACACGAGATCAAAGTATGTATTTAGTACCGTACACGAGATCAAAGTATGTATTTTGAAAAGGGTCTTCCTAATGTATATTTCTTACTAGCTGCAGCCCGTGACTTCATCCGCGTCCATGCCAACATTTATTTTCGTAAAGAATAAATTTTTTTAAATAAAAATAATGTATCCTATGTTACTTCTGATACCTCCAAGAGTATGTGCACAAAGTCTCATGATTACTTGTCAAGTAGTTTTTGCGTTTATACTCGCTAAGTTTTACGAAAATCGGTTGAGCCGTTTCAGAGGAGTTACACATTTTCACACCGTTTCACACCGTGATACGAAAATTTTATATATTAGATAATAATAATTAAGGATTTTCCGCGTAGGCCACGTAGGCCTCGTAGCGGCGTAGCTTGTGGCGTAGCCGCGTAGACCTCGTAGCGGCGTAGCTTGTGGCGTAGCCGCGTAGGCCTCGTAACGGCGTAGCGCTGTGGCGTAGCACGCTCGTAGAGCTTCTACGAGTCCTACAACATTCCAAACTTCGCATGCGACTGCGATCGACAAAAATTCAAATGAAATGCCGCTTTATGAACTAGAATATTAGTTTCATTTTCTAAATTGGTCGAGCGACCAAAAACGCCGATTTGTAGTGGCGTAAACTAAAATAAAACCTATAGCCTAGTTCCCATGGTCCAGACTACAACAAGTCACAATATTACATACTATTGTCAGTCAATATATATATATATATATATATATATATATATATATATATATATATATATATATATATATATATATATATATATATATATATATATATATATATATATATATATATATATATATATATATATATATATATATATATATATATATATATATATATATATGCGTCGATCGTAACGCATAGTACACGATGCGGCGCGTACGGTGCGGACGAATGTGTGTGGTCACATCATTTTATACAACGTATTCATAAATGCGGTACGTGTGTGCTGATAAATGTGCGATCACCTTTAAAACAAACGCCTCCGTGGTCCAGTGGTTAAGAGCGTGGCTCTAGACTCTGGACTCGGATGTCGTGGGTTCGAGTGCTCTTTTGTACTGCACACACACTTGGGCACTATAAAATTACTCCTACGTAACTGCAGGCCTGGCCTGGCCTGATCACCTTTAAACGTCATTAAACATTATTATTACTATTTCTTTCCGATAACACATTCCCGAATTGAAGTTAATGACAAAAAGAAACTGGAGCAATTAATTCATTTCATGGGTAACGTTTACAATACCAAGGACCTCGTCGTTGATGGCCAGTCTAGTTTAATGTGAGCATAAATTACAAGTTACCGTTCGTTAGAGCGAGGCAACGTTGCTCCGTTGTGTTGCGTTGTGACGCTGCGCTGCAACGACGCGACGCTTCGATAATCACGAACATATATTTTACTAGATGACGCCGGCAACTCCGTTGCGCCAAACTCGTTTAACGCGCAGGAACCGTACATTTTTATGGGACAAAAAGTATCCTATGTCCTTTCCCGGGACTCAAAGTATCTCCATGCCAAATGTCAGAAAAATCGGTTGAGTGGTTTGGGCGTGAAGAGGTAACAGACAGACAGACATACTATCGCATTTATAATATTAGTATGGATTATGGTAGCATTATGTCATTTTGATATTTTACGTTTCAGTACGTCCATCATTTTACATATAATTATGTATTTAGTGATATGGGAAGTGTTGCGTAGCAATCAGCACATTAAAGACGTCTAAGAAAATCATATCGATACGTTGCTTATGCGGTATCTCAGTCGTTTTCCATTCATATTTTTGATATGGCATACTGATACGATTCTTTTGCAGTACCTATGTAGTGGCTATATTAATGCTTTGTGGTCGCGATGTTTTGACGGAACGACAGACAGTAGATATATTTATTTATCTGTGCTGTCACAGTATTGCGTTGTGTATTGTGATTTGTGGTTGTGTTATCGCGCGTTGCCGCAACTCATACAATGCTTTTAGACGACGCAGCGCACAGATGCAATGTGGCCTCGCTCTAACTTACTCAGTTCTATGCAGTTACTATTTCAGTTATATTACGACTAACAAAGCTCTTATTCCAACGATGTAAGAGCTATTCTCGTAGAAACTCGGATACAAAATAATGCTGGATGGACCACATTCGGAGAGCTCTAAATAAACATAGGTTTTGGATAGCGAGCGAATAACTTAGTGACGTGAGGCCAATTCAAATGTTTTAACTTTATTTATAATATAATATAATAATAATATAATATCTATAATATCTATGGACGCTTCACACCACGTCAGTCTGGCCCCGTGCTAAGTACCTAAAGGACTTGTGTTACAGGTACCAGACAACGGAAATATATTTAATACTTTTATACTATACATATATTTGAGATTTTTATTATATCATACACATATTTAATACACATCCAGACCCGGGAACATTGAAAACTTTTTGTTCCGTCGGCGGGATTCGAACCCGCGACCCCCGGCTTGAGTTACCAACGCGCTCACCACTAAGCCACAGAGGTCGTCTTGCGATTTTATCTATCTTAATAGTTGCTGAATTTTATAATAATAATAGGTACTTAATTAAATGTATTAATTTAAGTAATAATTGTTAATTAATCTAATTATTAATCAAAGTAATAATTTTAAAACGCAATTATTACTATATTATCACAACTTATGTAACTTATATATAAAAATGGATTTTCAAATGTGTTAGTCGCGCTAAAACTCCAAAACGGCTGAACGGATTGAGCTGATTTTAGTCTTAAAATATTCGTAGAAGTCCAGGGAAGGTTTTAAAGTGACACGAAGTTCACCGGGACAGCTAGTCATTAATATGATTAGCCATACTTACTCGTATAGTGTAAATCCAGCGGATTCAGAGATTAGCCTGTACAAACAGACAAACAGACAGAGAAACAAAAATTTCAAACACATTTAAAATGTGTTCTACTACTCTTCTAACATGCCCCTGACTCGTTTTTTCAAGATTATTTTCAATGTACAAAAATTTTACCTCTACGATTTTATTAAAAGTAGTAAGTATAGATGATACTTGTGTTTCTGTCTTTTACCTTTTAACGCTTTAACCGTTAACCCATTTAGATGAAATTTGACATCCTTTATCTTTTAACAGGAAAGGTTATTTGAGTACTGTGAAAGGATACAGGGTAGTTTTTTATCGTACAAATATACGGTTTACGACAAAATTTAGCTTTATTACTATTATAATATTGTGATAGGATTTTAACTCAATCGCGAGTGATCTCATTTTGATGTAACTTTACATAATAGTGCTGATGATTGAAAGTCATATAACGTAATATTTGTATGTAAAGTTATGCAGCAACAGGTGGAATGTGTCGGCATGCAGCTACAATATATAACTAATTAACTATATTATCATATTGCGAGTATATCAATACATAATATTCACCTTCACAAGTAAAATATTTACAAAGTGAATAACTATGTACCTTGTAAGTCGTCACCTTGTCTTTATGTGGTTTATTACAAATGGCACATTACAGGCAAATACTTAAATAATAATATAATAATAATATCTATGGACGCTTAACACCACGTCAGTCTGGCCCCGTGCTATTTGCCAAGTACCTGAAGAACTTGTGTTACAGGTACCAGACAACGGAAATATATTAAATACTTTCATACTATACATATTATATTTAAGTTTTTTTTTATATGATACACATATTTTATAAGCATCCATGACCCATGAACATTGAAAACTTTTTGTTCCGTCAGTGGGATTCGAACCCACGACCCCCGGCTTGAGCGCTGACTAAGCCCTCAACTACTGAGCCACAGAGGTCGTCGAAATATCTTCATGAGGGGTTAACATTTAGGTAGTATATCATCTATATAAATAAAAAATTATATTAGGCTCGCTAAAACTCGAGATAGGCTAAAGCAATTTGGCTTATTTTATTCTTGAAATATTCGTAGAAGTCCAGTCAAGGTTGATTTTTACGAGAGAAATGATACGAAGCTCACCGGGTCATCTAGTTAATGATGGTATTTTTTTGTAAAAAAGCATTGAAATTGTATTTCAAATAACAACGTTGATATCGTTCTCGAATTTCAAGGTAGATCCCACGGGAACGGAATTTTCTCGACAAAAAGTCACCTGTTTTATTTTAAGCGAAAGCATTAAATTAATATATTGTTACTCGCCACTTTCTGTGTTCAAAAAGGCAGCCCACGGAGCTGTACATTTGCTTGTAACAAAAGTAGCTTGTATTTTAACTACATTATGTGCCACATTTCTCCAAAACCAGTTTTGGAGCCTCCTAAATTCAAACGAACAAAGAAAAAATCTTCTGCCTTTAATTGTAAAGACAGAAGATTTTTTCTTTGTTTTTCACTTCAATTATTAATTTGTTTAAAACTAAGCGTTTATGTGCTCCTTAAATAATTGAGAGGTTTGTGCGTTTATAAGTAACAAAGATACATCCTGAAGTTGTGTTCAGAATGTGTCTTTGTTATTCTCATAAGCTTTTGTATTTATAATTACTGGAGATTCGCCCAAGGGAACTTGGCAGTTGGCAGTCCTCTTTTCGCATGATATTTATAACTGTATACCGTACTCAAAATTTGTACTTGGGTGATGATGATAAGCTGATTTTCTAAGCGAATTGTATTTTTCGGATTCAGATTAAACGACAGTCGATATTAATAAACTAAAAATAGTAAAATAATAGTTAAGATTCCGAAGATGTTGTGTCATTGATGTATCATAATATATATTATGGATGTCTCTTTTTTAAAAAGGCCAATTCTTAGTACTTTTGAATTCAACACACATTACACAGTTCAGAATTTGTCTTTTCATTAATTTTTTTCATTTTTATTTTTTTTTATGAAATAAGGGGGCAAGCGAGCAAACGGGTCACCTGATGGAAAGCAACTTCCGTCGCCCATGAACACTCGCAGCATCAGAAGAGCTGAAGGTGCGTTGCCGGCCTTCTAAGGGGTAATAGGGGAGGGTAGGGAAGGGAATAGGGGAGGGTACGGAAGGGAATAGGGGAGGGTACGGAAGGAAATAGGGGAGGGTAGGAAAAGGAAAAGGGTAGGGGATTGGGCCTCCGGTAAACTCACTTACTCGGCGAAACACAGCGGAAGCGCTGTTTCACGCTGGTTTTCTGTGAGGACGTGGTATTTCTCCGGTCGAGCCGGCCCATTCGTGCCGAAGCATGGCTCTCCCACGTCAAAATAATACTGCCACAAATTTTAACTTGACTCACGTCACATATGAGCTGGCTCTGAGACCCGTATTAATAAGCCGCTGCAGCTACCGCTTATGGCCAAGATCATTCTAGAGACACTGATTAAATTATTTTAAAAAATATCCAAAGCTGAACATATAACCTCCTCATTTTTGGAACCGCTAAGAGAGCGGTTCATACGGGCCTAAATCTTCATCCACAGACGTCCTTGTTATGTTACGTCGGTGTCAGTAATTACTATCTGACAGTTCATCACGTGATTACCGCATCGGTATGTCAGTCACGGAGCTGGATGATGGCGAGCGGCTCGTTACTTTAATGATGATGAACCCGGTCGTCACCACATAAACAGCTCTGCGATCACATTTAGGGTCAATTTATACTAGCGCAGAGTAGAAGTGCATCGAAGCGCATTAAAACTGCATATAACAAATTCAACCTTAAGTCCAAAGCGTTAACGCACTTTATTACTTTTGAGAATTTAGAAAGGCGCACATTCGCGCGAATTCGCGTGAATGGCCTCTCAACGCTGATTGGCCTCGCAGAAGTAATGTATGCGTAACGCTTACGAGTTAAGTTTGAATTTTTTCTGTGTTCAGTTTTTGGGAATTCGCTTCGCTTCGACTCTGCGCTATTATAAATTAACCTGACTAAAACAAGTCTAAGGAGTATGGGTTACAAAAGATTTGCGTTGTCGTCGCTTGTCTTAAAATAGATTATAGTGCTTTAAAATAATTATAATTAATTATCATTTATACAGGGTGTAACAAAATTAATGTAAATTTAAAAAAAAAAAGTGATAATACTTTAGGGTGTGTAAGAGTCTCCTATATAGAGTTGAGTCGTGAGCGCTTGACCAAACAAATTACGAAACAAAATTTTGCTCTTGCAGCGCTGCTACTTTCTCAGTAAACTCAATATAAGGGACACATCCTAAAACATTATATCTTTGTTTTGTAACGCCCTGGGGGTGAGCCAAAATGTTTTCGTTTTCGCTTCGTTATAGAATCGCCGATGATAATGTATGGAATTGACATAAGCGTTCGTTAATATGACGTTGACGTTCGACTCGTCTTATGTCAATTCCATACATTTTGATCGGCGATTCTATAACGAAGCGAAAACGAAAAATTTTTGGCTAAATGGCCTGATTCTACACGCTGTATAGCTTCTAAGTACCTACATTTATAATATTAAATTGATAATATAATTAGATTTTACTGATTTCTTTATATTTAATTAAGTCATAGCTTCCACTCCACGGGCAATTAACATAAGACACTACAATACCAAGCACGTTATGCAAAGTAAATTGCAACATCATGATATTGTTGCTTGGCCATAACTGATAAAAATAAAACTTAATGATCTTTTAAAAAAGACAAAAGCGATTGACAAATGACTTATAAATCAATTAAATTGTACTTTCAAAGTTAGAAACTTTAAATTTCGCACACATATTCAGTTTGTATCTATCGCAGCCGACTGGTTTAAATATCCTACAACGTTCAACACTACAGCTAGACGACGCTTAGCCAACTGGTTTGTTTTTGTTTTGGCGGGGGGGCTGCGCCCCCGTGCCATCCTTTTATTTGACGGCGGTCGCCGGCTGCTGCCGCAGCACGCTCGCTGCGCTCACTCGGCTCCCTCTGTGTTGTGGTCTAAGTTCTAACCTAACCTAACCAACTTTTGGACTTTCTGGATTGTGTTTGTTTTTGTTTTGACGGGGGGCTGTGCCCCCCGAACCCCCCTTTGGGGGGGGGGGGGGGGGTGCGTCCATCCATTTCATATTCCCGTAATTTCTCCTCGAATATTTGTTGAAATTTTAATTCACTCGTATGTGCCTCCACAATTTTCGTCTCTTTAATAACACCTGTAACTTTTATTAACTACTTTCTTTCCGAAAAACAAACACCTACAAACACCTGCTAGTTGATGCCATATTGTAAATAAAACGCACCTAGCGCCGCAGCGGTGCGCGCTGAACTACTTCAATTAGACGGCGGCTTTTGAATCAGCCGTAGTGTTGAACGTTTTGAGCGACTAAAATATTCAATATAAAAGCTAGACGTGTGATTGAATGGCTTTGTTCAGTCAAAGGGCTAGCTGTTTGATTGAACGGCTATTTAAACCAGTCGGCTGTGACATATCCACCAATAAAGAAAAATTTCAGCCCAAAGAGAAGATAACTTAAAACTGCTATTAGATGTTGAATCCGTTTTACAATTTTGTACGGCGCTGATCCAGCATCGGAACCAGGTGTACTAGCTTCCGCTGCAGCTGTATTTAATAAATTAAACAGCAAGTGCTGTTGGTTTAAGTACACTAGGTAGTAAGCCAAATACCTAGTGTATTAGTGGAATGAATTGATGTACCGTCGAGAAAATTGATTCATAGGCAGATTGTGGACCTGCGTAATTTGGCTGCGTTACGCCAAACCCAGCCGACAGATCACAAATAACATTGAATTGACAATATGATCCGACCAAATTACGTTGGTCTGTCAACTGCCTAGGAATCAATTTCCTCGATGGTACATTATCGAACGTTAAAAATGTTATCCGATAGCTAAATTTTTATTTTTTATGGTTTAATCGATTGAGTGTACTGTTGGTTCTTCTTGAAAATTCATGTTTATATTTATAAAAAGTATTATGCACTGTTCCACTTTAAACACGATTTAACAATAATTGTAAGTGTTTATAACAAATATTACATGACTGGTTTCGAATAAACTCATCGCGTTTCTATGGTTTGCTATTTTCATGGACTTTATTCAACTGAATTCAATTCAAAATTTAGATAAAACATCCACAGTATAATAATATATAATAATAATAATAGCTCCCACACCGATTTTGGTGACGGTGGCCGGTTTCATTGAAACCAGGCCAGCTACGCAGGAGTAATTTTATAGTGTCCAAGTGTGTGCGCAGTATACAAGAGCACTCTCTATTCCTTTACTCTCATAACCTAGTGGGACGGAAGACCGACACGACTGGCGAGAGATCAGGCGCAGGACCGACTTTTTACATGATGCCCATCCGACGCATGGATCATCTTACTTGTCAGACAATCAGGTGATCAGCCTGCATTGTCCTAACCAAACTTGGAAATAACATGTTTCCAACGCGGGAATCGAACCCACGACCTCCGAGTCAAGAGCCGCACTCTGTACCTACCACTAGACCTATAGTAGTATTATCGAATCATGCAAGTTATTTTTTGAAAATAAAAAGTTATTGGTATTATAACAACAAATTATTGGTATGACATACATGGCAACTTTATGCCAATAAGCGCAAGCGGCAATGACATGGCCGAATTTATTTATGAATTGAATAAAAAAAAACTTCACAAATCTATATAATGTACTACTAAGATATACTCCACTCGGGCTAACTTGTCGCTAGCGGTCATTGACTCCCTGTCAGAAACTTGTCATTTTCCATATAAACCGCGATTGACAATGAAGTGTCAGATATTGTCAATCGTGGTTTTATATGGAAATAATGGAGTATAGAATAATTTTATTGCGAGAAAACAACTATTAAAATGACACGTAGTATATTGAAACATTACACTTTAATCCTGTTTTCGCTTTTCCGCGACTTTTCATTATAATTGTGTCCTAACCGTTTATTAAGAGATGAAATTCACCCTTTTTATTTTCACCCCATACACAAATCATGTCCGGCTAACGTTTTTCGTAACGTGTGTTTAAGGGTCTCAATTACAACATGTAGATTGGGATTTTATTTGGTTTATTTAACGAATATTTTGGCTGGCTGTTGACAGCCTGAAATTGAAAAGAAATCAATAAACATACTTTACATACTCCAATTCACTTCACTGTGATGCAGACGTATCTAAATATTTATTTTAATATTCTGGTCAGCTATAACGTGGCTATAACGCTACTAATAATTATTGTTATAAACCTTTCGTTCGTTATGTAAGTGAATGCTTATTATATTTCTCGTATACCTACTCGTACAGCTGTATTTCCGGACCAATACGACCTGCAAACCTTCAACAAGAGAGCGTATTCCCTCTTAAAAGGCCGGCAACCCACTTACAGCTCCTCTGACGTTGTGACTGTCCATAGGCGACGGTAGTTGCTTTAAATCAGGCGATCATTTGCTCGTTTGCCCCCTTATTTTATAAAAAATAAATTGTTTCGCTGGTACTACAAATTTTGTTATGCCGGTTCATCTCGGCGAGGGTACAATTTTTGATGACTTTCCGAGAAAAACGTATTGAGTTCGATTTGGGAGTAAAACATAATAATATATTTACTTTATTTCATTTATTTGATCGAATTTGTTTTCTGTTTACATTTAAATTGCTTTTAATCAATATGGAGTAATGATGATGATGATAGTCTTATGGCTCATTTTCATTGGTCGATAGGGCCCGCATGCGGGTTGCGGGAGATTTCTGAAACGCATGCCACAGGTCCCGCATTCGGGGAACCGTTTTCATTAGTCGATAGGGCCCGCATGCGGGGTGCGGGAGATTTCTGGAACACGTGCCACAGGGCCCACATTCGGGGAACCGTTTTCATTAGTCGATAGGGCCCGCAGGGCTGGGGAGAACCTCTGTGTTCGTCGCCAGTTACAGACGTTCTTGCCATGGAACAACAACCTGATTTCAAGGTACAAGACATAAAATAATTTGTTACAGTATGTGTCTAAGCACACAAGGCTGAATTACGCCGACGTAAATTCCGCCGCGTTTACGCCGCGTATCAAACCCATACAAATTACGGACGTAACGCGACAGACGACACACTATGCCGAAATTCCGTCGCCAGCCGAATTTCCGTCGAGCCGAGTCGAGCGTAAAGTTCGGCAGCGATTCGGCGGTAATGTTTTGTATAGCAACACACTTAGATACGCGACGGAATTATCAAAACCGAATATAGCAAATCAAACCTTAACTCCAAATCGTTAACGCAGAATTTTAAATACTCACTTACGCGCGCGTTCCGCAACGAAAATTATGCCGCGAAATTTCGGCTCTTCGCGTTGTATGGCCAGTAGTATGGCGGCCATTGGGAACTGTCGGAAACATGGCAACTCGCGTCCCGCAAGCTGTATATCGACCGATGAATTTCATTGGTCGATATCACGGTCGGTATAAAGCATGCGGGCAATCCCCGCAGGCGGTGTAACGAACACGTATCGACTTGTAACTTTCATTGGTCGTTTATCTCGGCTGCGGGGACTGCCCGCATACTGTATAACGAACGAGTTAACGACCAATGAAAATGAGCCATTAAACACATAGGACCCGTACTAATGTGATAAAGGAAAACGAAGGACAATTTCATTTGCCGGACACCACTGTATTACTAATAGCCAATAGCTAATAGGTAATAGCTTCCTGGGCGAAGGATGAGAAATAGAAAACTTTTAAAAGGTTTTTTTTTTATAAAAAAATACGAAAGAAGTTTTAGTTAGTTCGAAAACTATTTTAGATAGTTTAATCAGTAAAAATACCAAAGTGCTACGTCTAGAAACTTCTAAAAAATCTTAATAGCTGGTTGAGCATAATGCATATTATTTGCAACTATTATTATTATTTATATTTGGGGCTCATAATAATTATGTCACTCGAATAAAAAAAGTTAAAACCGCACCATAAGAAAATGTAACTGACTTTTAAGGAAGGAAGAAGTAAAATAAGCTTTATTAAATTAAAGATAATAGAATACATTTACAGTATTTTCAAAAACCTTGTGAAAAATGCGTTGTATTTTTTATTAAGTACTGTATATACTTCCTCTTAATTTATTTAATACGAACCGAAAGTTAATTCATCGTTTTTGTTGATAATAAAAACAAAACGTACAGAATAATAATTATTTAGAATATTGTGTTTGAATATAATATTTATGTCCAAAAATTTACTTTTGTTAAACGTCCAGAAAGCAAATGTTTTAAAATTGACTGTAGTTTAACACTGAAATTTCATATAATAATAATAGCTCCCACACCGGTTTCAGTGACGGTGGCCGGTTTCATTGAAACCAGGCCAGCTACGCAGGAGTAATTTTATAGTGCCCAAGTGTGTGCGCAGTACACAAGAACACTCTCTATTCCTTTACTCTCATAACCCAGTGGGACGGCAGGCCGACACGACCGGCGAGAGATCAGGCACAGGACCGACTTTTTACATGCCCATCCGACCCCTGAATCATCTTACTTGTCAGACAATCAGGTGATCAGCCTGCATTGTCCTAACCAAACTTGGAAATAACATGTTTCCAATATGGGAATCGAACCCACGACCTCCGAGTCAAGTGACGCGCTCTGTACCACTAGACCACGCAGGCGTTATTTAATTTCATATATGAATTGCATTACTGTGATAATATATTATCATAGTAATGCGATCAAATCCATGAGATATCAGGGAATCGAACCTGTCTCGATATGGTCTACCCACTAAGCCATTGGGGCTGCATGTAACAATAATGCGATCAAATCCACGAGGTGTCGGAATTACGCGGTGTTTGAGCCAATTTCATTATCTAGAGTGCTCTTCAGATTTAATAACCGCACTCCCTGATATACCGTACTTCCAGATATGCCTTATGGCTATGATAATAAGGTTTAAACTGTACGTTGCGCATTACATCGTGACGTGTCGGGGCTTTTACAAATGTTTATTGGCCGAATAGCCACTCGAGCTGCAATGACATTGGCGTCAATGGATAGTGGCTAGTAGTTGATAGTAATGGGTTCATATCGTACGTAAGTTTTTCCATTGCAAATTAAGGTGACGGTGAGACCGTAAAGGTGTATTTCCGATTTTCGCGACATGCGATCGCGACCTATAAAAATTAAAATGGCGCTTTATGAACTAGGCTACAGGGCCTACACCTACAGGTTTCATTTTCTACCTCAGACATTAGTCTAGCGACCGATGTAGAGGTTGCTGAGTAGACCAAAATGAAATCTATAACCTATAAAGTGGAATTTTATTTTAAGTTGAAATTTCAACCGCGACCGACAAAAATTAAAATAAAAGGTGTTCCTAGTAGTTCGATACAGCACTTTATATCCATAGTATTAAAGTCTTGCAGTTCCGCTGCCGAGTAGTGCGGTCTAGCCAATGTACACAAAGAAATTTTGGCTGTTATTTGTGGCGTTCCTCCGCTGCAGATACGACACCCCTTTACGAAAATTTTCCTAAAAGCAACAAGGAAATTCAGCAGCTGAAATTCTGTACATACACTTACGGCATTAAGTCGTCACTTGTTTTTCTCAGTCCGTTAGTTATGCGTCCACAAACTTGTTGGATAAATCTTTAGACCAAAGTAAATTCGAGATGCAATATTATATAATTAGTAAATTACTCATTATGACAGTTTTTATTGCATAATATATGCAGGTGGACCTAAAATAGTCACATTTTGCAATTCCTCTCAAATTAATTCAGAAAATGAATTGTCAAAACTGTCAAAATGACGAATGTCAAATTAGTACGAATTACTAGACATGAATTGTAAGCAAAGTGACCATTTTGCTATTTTAAAAATATGAATCATATAATTTTCATTTTCATAATAATATGATTCTCCAAAGCGACCATTTCAGCCCCGCAGGTCTTAGAATTAAGGAAACTACAAAAAAACTACAAACTTCTTACTAAAAAGCACTTTTAGGAAGGCTTCCAGATTTTAAAAATCTTCTTGTGACGTAGTTTCCGGAATTAGAAGGTTTTAAATGAATTACGATTAGAAGTTCAAACGGTGATGGTATTTACGAACTTTGATTGATGAGTTGTTACGAAATTCTCCAGAGTTATGTTCATCACGTAGGTACTTACCTAATTCTGCTGAAGTTTCTTAAGTGCATTACCGTACTCGTACTTATTTCAAACTTTGGGAGCATAAAATTGTTAAATATTTAAAGATTTTATTATAAAAAATATTCATCAGGTAGTAAAAGCTTAAGATTTTATCTATTTAAACAAGACAATTAATAATATAATTAAAGTGTTTTAAAATATTTCTACGTGTTTTCGAAAAAGTATTTTACCTTGACGTCAAGCAAATTTTTAAACGTACTTTTTTTTTATTAAATAAGGGGGAAAACGAGCAAACGGGTCAACTGATGGTAAGCAACTGCCGTCGCACATGGACACTCGCAACGTCATAAGAGCTGCAGGTGCGTTGCCGGCCTTTTAAGAGGGAATACGCTCTTTTCTTGAAGGTTTTCAGGTCGTATCAGTCCGGAAATACTGCTGGTGACAGTTCATTCCAGAGTTTTACAGTGCGCGGCAGAAAGTTACGCGAAAAACGCACTGTGGAAGACTGCCACTCATCAAGGTGATGAGGATGGTATGTTTTTCGCGTGGGACGATGGCGAAAAGTTGCAGGTGGTATGATTCCGAACAATTCCTCAGAGCACTCCCTGTGATACAACCGATAGAGGATGCAGAGTGAAGCTACATCTCGGCGTAATTCCAAGGGGTCCAAGCTGTTTGTAACACTATGGCAGTCAACAATTCGAGCGGCCCTTCGTTGGATACGATCCAGAGGGAGCAGTTGGTATTTTGGCGCTCCTGCCCAGAGGTGAGAACAATATTCCATATGAGGCCGAACCTGCGCCTTGTAGTGTTGTAGGCGTTGGTCCGGACTGAAGTACTGTCTCGCTCTGTTAAGAACACCAAGCTTCTTCGAGGCTAATTTGGCCTTACCCTCTAGATGATATCGGAACTGGACTTCGCTCGATATGTTGTCGCCAAGTATCTCAATACCAGGGGAGATGGTTAAAGATGTGCCCTCGAAACGAGGATATACGAGCATTGGTGACTCTTTAGTGGTGAACGCGTAGACTTGTGTCGGGCGGGCGGGGCTGAATTGGACCAAGTTACGCCTACCCCATTCAGAGACCTTCTCCAATGAATTCTCCACCTTAGACACAAGTATTAGACAAAGATGTAAACAGGTCGTTTAGTGTTTTGTTCTTGTAAGGTACGTTACAAAATAGCTTGACAAACTTCTAGATGTATCTTTTTAAAATACAATAAATAAAATTTCTAAATACAATTATTAAGCCTTTTAAAGGTAAAATCAGTAAAGTGATTACGGAAAAAACTAAAGAGGTTTCAATCGAGTTTCCTTCCATTTCCTGTTACGAGTTATTAAATTATTAATTAAATGGAAATCTTGACCCCAGAGAATGGTATTATCACAATACAGAAAGAACCAGTAGGCCGACATAGATTTATTCTCAAAATTCATACGTATGACGTAGTATGTCATATCGGCCGGCGCGCGCCCTGTTAATGCGTTGTTGAGCCGTTCGTAGGATGCTTGCAGGGGTACCACGAGGTGCAAACCGAAGATTTATCAGTTTCTTTGAAGTCAGCCTACTGGTTCGTTCTGTATATTATGGTATTATTGAATCGCGTTGCGCTCGGCTACCTCAATCCTTGTTTGAAGTTACTGTTGACCGAGGATCCGCATGAGATGATTTAAAATGTCAGGGATTCATAGAATATGAATTATGAGCCCGTGATATTTTTGTTAAAACGCCCAATTATTATTGTCACTTGAAGATAATTTAGATAATACTCAAGCAATAGTAGTTAATTAGTCATAATTCAAATAAAAATATAAAGTACCAACTGTTAGCAACTCGAGGCGCCACCTAGCGATGACTCATGTAAACGAGAAACAAGTTGGAACTTCCCCCACCGGTTCACCCTATAAAATAACGGGAATAGACCGGCGCCGGCCATTATCATTCTAATTGTTAGTGGCTTAATATTTAAGTGCTACTCTGTTTCTACCTTGAGGATAATTTGTGTGTTCTCCTAAATTATAGTATTAAATGATTATTTGAATATTATTTAAATAAACAGTGTTTGAAGTTATAGTGGTTATAATTATTTAAAACAACAATGAGATGACATACCATTTAATGACCATAATAATAATAATTAATAATGAACTCGCAACTTTATCAGCGCCTATTAAAAAATCGCCCTTTAAATATCTTAATACGACTATATAGTGATGACAGGAAAATAGGAATGAAAATAGAAGTTATAAACTTATCTTAAGAATATTTTATTTTGTTCAGACGTTTACAAATTATATTTAATCCGAAGACAATACTGTATATGCACTATGCACTATTATATTATCATTACGTTTTTATGACATCAAAGACATACAACAGCTAAATCATAGTAGGCTTATGGAAATACTATGCTATAATATAGCTGTATAAGTTTCAGAAAGGCACATAGCAGCTAAAATCTAAATAACATGGTACAAGTTTCATAATAAATCTACTCTGAGGTGATGAACCTTATAAATCTACGTAACTACTTTATGATGATGAGACGATATTCAAAAGTTGCTCAAGCATCAGCGATGGGTACATCAGCAGTCTTCAGAAGCGATATCTTGAACTGCAGCAGCACGATCAGGTATATAGCTATCATGCTTATAGCCTGCAAATTATATAACGCTATTAACACTACAATATAGGATTTTCACAGGAATATATCGGTCGGATCTGAGTGTCTCATAATATAAGTACACAGACTTAGGTTGTTAAATATACAAGCTTAATGTGGTCTATATTTATTTATGTAAGTATAAGTATATATTATACAATACAATCTTTACAAACGATTTTGATAAAACCCGGGTGAATCATGTTATGGAAAAACTACACCTACTTAGTTAATCGTATATGGAAATACGAGTAACCATGTGGCTATGTACAGTTAGGAAATGTAAGGTTCTTGCGGCTTTTTAACAGAGGCGACTTTAAAGTTTAACTATGAATACGATAGAGTAAAGATCGTTATTGTGTGTACTACACAATAACGATCTTTAGGGCCGCGCTACACCGGAATGGCAGCGGCGAGGCGAGCACTTTCAGTGTCATATGATTTTAAACTTTATCTTCATTATTGTAATACATAGTATCGCTTGAGAACTCTACGGCCGCCCGTAGCCGCTCGTGGCCGCGATTTCTCAAGCGATACTATGTATTACAATAACGAAGATAAAGTTTAAAATCAAATGACACTGAAAGTGCTCGCCTCGCCGCTGCCATTCCGGTGTAGCGCGGCCCTTACTCTATCATATTCATAGTTAAAGTCGCCTTTCAAGGGTAAGGTTGTTAAACAAACTAGCTCGCTCACCACAACCTGATTCGCGAAGTAAGTAATGCTTACTCGGCAATAACACAACAAACATTGATCAAATTAATATTGTTAAATCTCTAACAAACTTAGATTCAGTATCAGCAGTATTTTATATTGCTGTCGACATTAATATTGTTATAATAATAAACGAGAAATAAATAAATATTTTACGTGAATTAATTTGTGTGGTAAGTAATCAATAATTTCTGTTTAGTTTATGTTTTGAAATTGTGCATTTTTTCTTGCTTATATTTTACTAAAATAAGAGTAGATAGGTTAAGTTCATGGGTGTATTTTTTTTGTAGCCTTCGTTACATTGCCATTGCTTTGTCTTTAAAAATAAAAAATTCAATAAAATTTTCTTCTAATTTTAAATTTTCACCTACTTTATCCCTGTCATTAAAATTTAGATTCGAAATGGAACTTATTTTTTCAAACCGCAGCAAAAGAATATCGTTTGTGTCATACCGAAGTGAGCAGCTCTCTATTGACATGAGCGTATCCTTTGAGGCTGACCACGGCTGGGTTCATCTCAATAGCCTGGATGAAGTGATCGATCTGAAAGTAAAACCTTTTATTCGCATTTTCATTAGACGAATCTCGTTAATCCCGCCTTTATGGATGAGTATGATCATCATTTAAGGCTTTGTTTAACGAAACAAATTAAAAAATATGAAATCCGACTGCGATGACTACTGTCGCTCTTACGATGAATACAAATCTACAGCTTGTTCAAAAATAATATACATAGACGAGGAAGAAGAAACCTTATTGACGACTTCTGTGACTCAATTGGTTGAGTGTGTGGCAGCTCAAGCCGGGGGTCGCGGGTTCGAATCCCGCCGACGGAACAAAAAGTTTTCAATGTTCCCGGGTCTGGTTGTGTATTAAATATTCCTCTTTATAATAGTAGTGTAGATGTGCATGATATAATAAAAATCTTAAATATATGTATAGTATAAAAGTATTAAATATATTTCCGTTGTCTGGTACCTGTAACACAAGTCCTTCAGGTACTTAGCACGGGGCCAGACTGACGTGGTGTGAAGCGTCCATAGATATTAATTAAAAATTGTGTCAGGGTGATAGATGATGATATTGAAGATATATTATGTACAAGCGTCAGTAGAATTTCTAGGCGAAAAAACCACCAGTCGAAACGTTACGTTTAGAAAATTAAGTTCACTGTCTATTCCTTCTTGACGGACTGTAAACTGTGTTTTTCTGTTCGTCAAGGGCATGCGTTATAGCGCAGTCAACAGCGAACGTGAGGCATGCCTACGACGCATGCCCTCTGACCGTATATAATACTTAAAAAATGACAATATTGGCGTTGCGTTCCTTGACGCACTCAATTATTGAATGCGCCAATATGAAAGTTGATGACGAAAATTGAAGATGAAAGTGCACAGTGTGGACAAAGACCACCAGTCGAAACGTTACGTTTAGAAAATTAAGTTCAGTGTCTATTCCTTCTTGACGGACTGTAATCCATACTAATATTATAAATGCGAAAGTCTGTCTGTCCGTCTGTCTGTCTGTCTGTTCCTCTTCACGTCCAAACCGCTGAACCGATTTTGCTGAAAATATGTATGGAGATACTTTGAGTCCCGGGAAAGGACATAGGATATTTTTTATTGCAGAAAAATGTACGGTTCCCGCGCGATAAACGAGTTGGGCGCAATGGAGTTGCGGGCGTCATCTAGTACATTATAATTCTATGATTATAATAGTACTATTCTAGAGCTTGCAACGAACAAACATACACTGGAATTAATACAACCTTTCTTCAGATAAAAATAACGTTCAGAATGTGAGAATACCTCTTTCTGCGTAGGTCGGTCAACGGATAAAACATCAATCGAGAGTAAAGTATCCTGAACCCCTGCCGCCACCTGTGAGCAAAAGTCATAAAAATGTATTGAAGCTGCAGTATTTTTTTAGCTCGATTATAGAAGGTAGAAATAGAAGAGTTGTCTAAGGCCCAGGTACACCAATCTTATTACTAATCGCTTTTTAATATAATGCGAAAAGTATAAAAAAATATATTTGCGAAAAAATAACAGCTTTATACGGTTTAGGCTAATAGTTATACAGTGTTTTGTCTTCTTCAATCCAATTAAAAATGTCACTTGTGTGACAGGAACAAAACACTGTATAATTGTGTATGTATTCAAAGCTTATACAACGTTTATTAGTAAGGGGGTTAATGTATAATGGATATGTATTATTGCATTATGTTACGCTTGCATTCCGAGCCAGTCGAGGCTCGCGCTCCTATCTGATTGTATGTGCTTAATGTATGAATAAAGTATTTAACGGATTTTCGGTGTTGTTAATGGAGAGTCCCCTAAATATATATTACTTCCGGTTATTATCCTTCGGTATATTAATTCAACGATTAACTTTAACCCAACGCGAGTGGGCCGAACAATCTATAATGAGTTTACCGTGATGTCTGTCACTTTCGAAACAAAGGTAATTTAGGAGTTTTCTGTTAAAGTTAATACAAGAGGAACTGGGCGAAAGTCGAGCCGAGTGACGAGAGAACCCCAACTATTTGTAATTAACTACCTCACAGATTAATTATAAAATTGTATCCAGCTATTACGGAACCAATTAAGCATTTTTTTTTTTATGAAAGAAGGGGACCTTCCGTCGCCCATGGACACTCGCAGCATCAGAAGAGCTGCAGGTGCGTTGCCGGCCTTTTAAGAGGGAACAGCGTAATAGGGGAGGTTAGGGATGGGAAGGGAAGGAAATAGGGGAGGATAGGGGAGGGAATTGGGCCACCGGTAAACTCACTCACTCGGCGAAACACAGCGCAAGCGCTGTTTCACGCCGGTTTTCTGTGAGAACGTGGTATTTCTCCGGTCGAGCCGGCCCATTCGTGCCGAAGCATGGCTCTCCCACGTATAAAATATATATTTGTGGTCTGTATCAATTTGCTGACTGTCTGTCTGTTCGTCAGTTTCCTTTTCACGCTTAAACTGCTAAACTAACTTTGCTGAAATATATTTTGTAGATACTTTCAGTCCCAGTGACAAGTCAGAGTAAATATCTAGTCGCTAATAAGTCGCGATCAGACGCTGACACGATATTGGTAAGTAACTGTGGTAAGTAACATGTACCTACTGTCAGAAAAAATTATTCATGGGCAGTTGACGGACCTACGTCAATAATTATTGGTCGAATCATGTCAATTCAATGTCAATGGCACAAATTGTGATCTGTCGGCGGGTTTGATGTAACGTGACCAAACCACGTAGGTCCCCCGTCTGCCAAGGAATCAACTCCTCTGTTAGTACATTGCACAATATTATGTCGCTTTTGCCCCCTCCAGTTTGCCTGATGAATCTCAAAATTGTGAGGGATCTATTTATTTTTCAGCTATTTCCAGCAATGGCTTAGCTTTATTTACAAAATGGCATATTATATCTTTGTGTACCTTCAAGGTGGACTTGTGCGAGCAGTCAGCGAAGATGAAGAGCAGCGTGGAGCAGTAGAGCGCGTCCACGAACAGCCCCATCTCCTTGAAGCTGAACCCGAAACCGTGGTCCACGATCTCCGACAGCGCGCCGTACACTGCTATCGTTATGTTGAAGAACCTGCGTTATTCGATTGACCTTATTGTCTGTCATAAATAAATC